>NW_028288942.1:0-1200000 GCF_059628265.1 Tinamus guttatus | reverse complement strand
TTGCAAACTATACCACAGACAACAATGGTACTGCTACCTTTTCCATCAAAACCTCCAACTTCTTTGATCCCAGTTTTACGCTGAGAGTAAGTAACATCAGAACCCAGTATAATTCCTGAAATTATACTTAATTTGTGAGAGAGAATAGAAGCAAGTGAGTGAGTGTTGACAGCATTATTTCAAGTAAGGAAAGTAAGCAGTCATTGGTTCAACACTTCCAGCTTGTGTGAAACTAATATGAGAAAACATCAATGCCTGAGGAATGGCAGGCAGCACCACAGGGTGTTTAGGCTGTAGAGATTTTCAGCACTTTCTTACTTTCTGCTTAGCTTAGAAGCCCTTTCTGCAGCCATCTTCCTTCTCTTTATTCTGCGTGGTGCAGGATGCTCACAGCATGCTTGGCCTTCCCCAGCCAACCTGGATGCATATCAGCTTCATTCCCTGCTGCTGCCTGCTTCCTGCAGTCCTGATGACACAGATTCATTTCTATTTGCCACTGCATGCACGTCTCATGGTCTCATGCCTTTTCTCTAGTGTAAGGGGGAGATCTTGAAAGACAGTAGAACAGGCTTTCGAGAACACTGTTCTTACTCAGCAGAGACCCCTGGCAGCTTACACAACCTGTCCCAATTCTATAAGGATCTGAAATTACCTCCCTACTCCCAATATTTCTTAGATATTGGGATATACTAAGATACAGATCTCCAGAGGAGATATTAAGGTCACCCCCACACTGGACTTGTTGAACAAACAATTTCCACACCAACTCTTGCCCTTGGCTTAAGCAGCGCCACATGATCGGCTTTCATATAGAACATTCTAGACAAGGGAGATGACGTTGCTTCACACCTGCTTGCTAACATTTCGTTTTCAATTTGTTTTTTCCCACGTGTCCCGCAGGCCAGGCAGGTAACAGACAACTGTGCAGACTTCCCTGTGTGGACAAACCGTGAGGAGCCCCATGCCTTATTCTCTGTCCAGCGTTTCTACTCACGGACCAACAGTTTTGTGAGGATTGAGCCAGTACAGGAGAAGCTAAGCTGTGGCCAGCAGAAAGTAATCCATGTTTTCTATGTCCTGAACAAAGAGGGGTATGGAGATGCTATGCACACAAACTTCTATTATGTGGTAAGTGCTGAGTGCTCTCTTGATTCACCGAATGTCTCTTTTCTTTCGCCTTCTCTAGCGCACCATATCAGGCAGAAATCTTCATGTCAGACTGCAGCCAGGCTTGATAGCCCTTGAAACCTCTCAGAACAGGGCTCAAAATGAATGATTTCACTGGGGGAAAGGAAGAGTGTGTTTTTGTGTTTTTAATTCTCTTTTTTTTTCTTTTTTTTTCCATGCCCAGGTGATGAGCAAAGGACAAATTGTTCTCAGTGGGCAGAAGCCAGTCAGCATTTCTGGTGGTAAGTTCTGGGTCATATTATTACTGATGCTTCAGAGGACTATAATATTAGTAGGAACTAACCAGAACATTATTCTAAGAACCAGAACATTAGTAATTATGTGAGATGGGATGAAAGCAGAGAAATCAGATATTAGTTCTGAAGCCTCATCATATTTCACTACTCACAGTATCGTTGACTGTTTCTGCACTGAGTGGTCACTCAAGCCACATCATATTATGTGACACCCCAGTCTTTCCTGACTGGAAGACTACAACTTCTTAAAGTCTGTGAATGACAGATACACTACTTGACAGAAATATTTGTAAATTACTGATTTTGGAATTCAATTCAGAAGTATTCACATGCACAAGTAACAAGGAATATGACCTCAATGATCACAACAAACTGACATCTGTCTTTTGTTGTTAAAAATATGATTTATTTCAGAACCAGGTATGTTTCCAGTCTGTCTTCAGTGGGTGGCCTAGGTAGCCTTCATTCTACATATAGGACTTAATCATTCCTAAGCATTTGCTAACTTTGGTCTTTCTTCAGGTGTTCATATACTATGGCTACACAGCATATGCTCCCCTACAGTTCAAGGAGGAGCATTTCACGCATAAAAATGCAGATATATTACATGATTTCCCCCTCACAAAAACAACTTGAACCTATATTTTGTTTTGGTTTTCATGTTACTGATGGCTAACACTAAGGCCTGTGAAAGAGTGAGATTCACCAAAATATATACAAAAGATTAGTACCCTGTCCCTACTCTAGTGGTTGTCCTCAATGTGACAGCAACTTCTTATTTCTTAGTATTAAGAGAGTTCTCACTAGGTCAGGAGATAGGCCTGTCTCATCTGAGGTAATAGGTTCTAGAGAACCTCCTTTGAGATTGTAAGACAGACTTCTGCTCTTCTTGTAGCAATCATGCACAGACAGATTTCACTATCCAATTTCTTCTCAGCTCAGACCCCTCTCTGCAAAGCTCCTTGCTCTCAGCATCCTCCATCCTCCTACCTATACCTAGTATCTTGCTGATGGGAGCTATTCCTCATACGCTGAGAGACAGATCTCCCAATATCCAACTTCCCTCTTTTAAAACACGCTACTAGGTTATGGACAAATATGTAATCTTTCTACCAAAGCTCAGGTTTGTCTAATCTCTTCTGTTCTCCTTGTTCTGCGTTACTTCCACAGCTTCCAGAGGCACATTCTCCATCACACTGACTGTCACTGAAAAGCTTGCCTCCAGGGCCCGACTGCTGCTCTACACACTACATCCTCATGGGGAGATAGTGGCTGACAGCTCTTGGATACACAGTGATATATGCTTCAAGAACAAGGTGAAAATATTTGCTTTCTTATGAAGGACTATACCAGCTAACTATTTGCTGAGTGAAAAGTCAAGAAACGATTTCGTCAACAGCCCTGCACTCGGAATGGATACTTTAAAAGGCGAAGAGGTACAGATGTGCCTGAATACAGGGAGAAGCTGTTCCTTGAATGGACATGTATGCTCAAGTTCAGACTAGACTTTCAATTAAGTAGGGATAGGGAGTTGACTAGAGGGCAAGGTGAAGAATGAGTTTAAACTCTATGCACCAGACTGATTCTCTTATTTTTTTCTATGGTTCTCTTGGATTTACTCTTTTGCAGCTCCAGCTTCAGTTCTCTGAGAAAGAGGGTCTCCCAGGTTCTAACATCAGCCTTCACCTTGCCGCTGCTGCCAACTCCTACTGCGCTCTGCGAGCTGTAGATAAGAGCATCCTTCTCCTTCGGCCCGAACAAGAGTTATCTCCTGAGACCGTAAGCCATAGAGCCAGTCCTGAGTTCTTTTGACATAGGGTCATCCAGAATAATGCTTCCAATTACCAGCTTCTGATCTCTTTGCTGCTGGTTATGTTTGTATTTTCCTCTTAGAAAAAAACACCTCAGTGACTGAAACAAGGAGGAAGTGTATACCTCCTTCGGGATGATGTATAACTCCTGTGGGAGTTCAAAACTTTTTGCAGTTTGCAGTTCAAAACTAGAAATTAATATTGGAATATTAATTTTTGGACAGTTTGTAAGTGTAAAATGTGCCCTAAGACTATGTCTACTGTATATCATTTAATATATTTTCTTTTCTGTGGATTTATTATGTCAAAATCCCATCTCTGACTCAAATAAGACTTGGGCCAAACAAAAAGCTATGTAAATCAGCTAGAGTCTTACCAGAATCCCTGCATACCTCAGCAGTATATGTTTTTGCGTTTTGGTCAAGTTCAACCCACAAAATCACTGCAGCTCAGGAAAAGAGGCAGAGGCCAGTCCTTCTCATGCATCACCAGCAAAATTGCCTGTTCATCTCTAAATAGGCATCACTGTGCAAACCCACCATAACCTATGGGATTGCTCAGGATCATCATGAATCCTGTGTTTCTAAGAAGTGCTAAACAGGGGCCCTGCTAGTGCACTTCTTTAAGAGAGGCAGTTTGCTCTTATGGTAAAAATGGATATGTGCTGCACAAGGAGAATGCTTTAGAAAATACTGCAGTATATTCTCTATCTCTTGGATATTTTTAACTGAGTATTTCTTCTCCTTTTACCAGTATGCAGCCTTACTGAAACAGCAGAGCTTTTCATGGTATAATAGAGCCCTTATGCTATATCACTCTGCCTTGGAGATGGCTCACAGCTAGAGAAGTATTTTGGTGGAACAATATTTTGCACCTGCCTGGGATCCTTCCTTGTGATAATGAGTCATTCTCACCTCCCAGGTGTACTACCGGCTTCGTGTGAGTGATTTGTATGGCTACTACTACAACGGGCTCAACCTGGAAGATGACAAGCCAGAGCCGTGTACCCCAATCAAAACCATCTTTTCTGATGGCTTGTATTATGAACCTGTGAATGTCAGCCATGATGGTGATGTCTACAGGATTTTCAGGGTAAGTGCTTTGTATGGTTCCTTAAGTGGGATATATTCCAGATGAATTAATGTGCCATAGTATTAAACTTGCTCAGATACTGGTTCTCAGCAGTAAGAGCAAGAAGCTATTCCCTGGAACTGACTAATGCCTCCAACTATCCAGTTCCCACCTTTTCACTTCCACCTCTTTTCGCAGAGAGACTGAGAATCATACGTATATTCAGTGGGATCCTGCCTGTATTTTAGACATTTCTTAAGTAGGATCATGACTGGCTCATGACCTCAGGCATTCCTGGTGAAAATATGAGTCCATGGTACAGACTACTTTCCCTCCACTCCCAATGCTCCCATATCTCCAAGACTCTCGCTATCCAGTTGCAAAGATCTATATGCTTTTCACAGAACAGTATGTGCTACTACTGCTTGAGAAGGAGCCAGATGTAGGAAAGGAAGAGCAGTTTGTGACATTCAAGGTTGAATGTGTTGGATAGAAAGATGGACGAGAGAGAGAAAGAAGAGATATTTCTAGATGCAAGAAATGTTTTCTGCTGGTAGCTAAAATGTTCACTGAATGATTAACCGATACTTTTCTGTTCAGGACATGGGCCTAAAAGTTTTAACCAACTCTGTGTTACGGAAGCCAGTTCTGTGCCAGGCAGACATGTCAAATCTGGAAGATGACCGTGTGTATGTTAATGATATGTCTAAGGTTGTCGGCGTTGGTGGTGGCTTTGGCTTGGCAGGTAAAAGAAGATTCATGCTATGCCTCCAGTCCCAGTCTGTCTGCTTTTCAATACTGTTGTCTGTATAAAAGAGCAGTAATTATGTGGTATTTCTTTGGGGTAGGTCTCTGTGTCACAGTTTTCCTCAAGAAATCTCTTGTGATTGTCCTTGCAGAACTGAAGAGTCAATTCTCTCCCGTGTAACTACAGTTATTATTTTGTGTGTGTGTGTGTGTTTTCAGGTTTTTTTCATGGCAGAACCTTTCATTAACTCACAATTCAATTGAACAGTTAAAAGGGAATGCCTTTTGGAAATTCCTGTTGTAAGAATTCATAGGGTATTTAGCATACTTTGCATGTAGTTTCCTAAGTACTTTATAGATAGGTAAAAATTATTGTTATCTTTCTCCAAGTCAGAGTTGCACAGCAAAAGGTCAAAACTAACAATCGTAGGTTGCTACAAGGAAAATTGCTGTTCAACATGAGGAAAAGGTTCTTCTGTGAGAATTGTGCCGTTCTGGAACAGATACTCAGAGAGGTTTTAGAATCTCCATCCATGCAGTCTTGACAACCCAGCTGGACTGAGTCATGATCTGACTTTTGAAGTTAGTCTACTTTGAGGAGTTTGGACTAGATACCTCCAGAGATTCCTCTCAGTCTATTTTTTTTTCTATGATTTTGAGATTCTATGATTTTAGACCTGTAAAATAAGGAATTATCAAAACGAAAATAAATTGCTTCCTTGACACCTTCTGGTAGAATTAGAATTTTTAAGGGGACAAAAGAAGAGGAATGTTAAAATGGGATACTTTGTGTTCATTTATAGTGATGAGAAAGTCTTTAGGCAGTTTAGACCTCATTACACCAGTTACTGCTAGCCTGACCTATCCAATATTATATTTTAATCATACACAACTTCTCCCTAGATGAGGCAAGATTTTCTAGTGCTGGTCCTAGTAAGAGTATTCGGAAATTCTTCCCTGAGACCTGGATTTGGGATATAGTTCACACAGAGTGAGTATTTTCACTTTCAGTTCTTCTTACCTCTCTTGTGAATTTCTGTACTAATGAATAAGGTTGGGAAGGAGTTAGGGCATATATGGCTGCTTTGTAGATCTGAATCTTCTTCACCCATCTTGCTCTGTGATAGTTGCACTCTCAGCCTTTTACGCAGGGTCAAACCTACCTGAACAGGAAATCTAATCTGCTCTGTGTTCTACCTTCTACCTTTTTATGAGATAAGGAGAAAGACTAAGGGCTAAGCGTATAATAACAGCAGATTAGGAGACAGCAGGAGCAAAGTTTTTGTTTTTTTTCATCATATCTTTAATTTTCAAAAGCAGAAAATCAGTTTATTTTGTTTTTCCTAATATTTTTCTAATTATTTATTATATTTCTTATTTTTGTTTTCCTGTAATCTGTAAAGAGAGTATCTCCATCTTAACTATGCGTTAAGGATCTGTTCTAGAATATTAATTCATATCTATTGATTTTAAATCTGTCAGTTTTTTTAATTGTCTTTTGCCTTTTACAAACTTCGCAATACTCTTGTGAATTTCTTTTAAACAAATGACATCTATTCTTTTTCTAAATGGAAAAAAAAATCCCTGTAATTTTCCAACTGATTTTTTTATGCTTGGTCCACTAGCACAAACCCTCATCTTTATTTCTATCTTTAAGGTACATTTCTTTAGTTTTTAAATATAGAAAGGTATCTTGTAGAAACTGGGGTGAAAACAGAAGCACTAACTCAACTAGAGAGCGTCTTCTGTATTTGCATCTTGAAAAGGGTGAGGTTCATTTCTCATTTTACTTTTGTTATTTTCCTCAGTTCCAATGGAGAAGCCAATGTCTTTTTCACCATTCCTGACACCATCACAGAATGGAAAGCCAGTGCTTTCTGCTTGCAGGATGACATTGGATTTGGCTTGTCCTCAACTGTTTCGCTGACAGCATTCCAACCATTCTTTGTTGATCTCACCTTGCCTTACTCAGTAATTCGAGGTGAAAAGTTTAATTTAATAGCCAATGTCTTCAACTACCTTGACAAATGCATACAGGTACATGATGTCCCTCTACTTTCTTTATCATTTGTCTGTTTCTCAATATTGACAGCTTAGCTCCTGCTCTTTGTGTAATGCCTCAGAATTGCAGAAATGATTGCTTTATTTATGCTGTAACCTGACACATTCCTCTCTCCTCTTCTGTCTCATGACCTGTCCCTGTGTCATAACATTAGGAAAGTGTGGCTGTGGATCACTGTGGTCCATAAATGAGAGCTTTGTACTATTTACTAGCCAATGAAATGCTTAGGTGGGACTGAAGGAGGGATTGAGCAAAGGGTTCTGGTAATGTGCTGTGCAAAAGAAAATTCACATTGAGTTTGAATATTATGTAGCAGTAAATCATGTGACTGCTAATATGAGCACAGATACCCTGGAATTGCTTGTGTTCAAAACACCCACTGATTGTGCACGGTAGGCAGAAAATTGATAGGTTTTCCGCTCCTCAGAAAAATAATCTATCCTTTTCTGGTACTATCCCACAGAATCAGATGACGTGCCTGACTTTAGGGGCACTCCACCTCCTTGTACTCATTCTCTTTCTCTATTATTTTTCAGATCAATGTTATACTGGCAGAGTCCAATGACTACAAGGCAGAAGTCCTTTCACCAAAGGAAAACACAGCAAGTGTATGTGCTAATGAGAGGAAAACCTATATCTGGACTGTTAGCCCCCATAGCCTTGGTAAGTCTGTCTTTTTGTCACCCTGATCTATCCCTTCCATATATTTCTACCTTTGTCACTCCCAGTTTTCAATGAAACATCAGTAATCCACAGGCAGGCATTACTGAGCAGCTCCATTAATTGCTCCTAAAATATGCCATTGGATCTCTGCTAAATTTCCTTTATATGCCCTGAAAAGGACACAAACTGGTGTTTTTATGCACTGAAAAGGACATGAACTGGTGATTTTTGCCAGTCCATGTCCTGACTGTTTTAGGAAGGACTGTTCAGCTTGTTTCATTATATATGAAATACTGGCAGCATTTCTCTTGCCTATGTTCTTTCTGTTCATGATGCCTACCCTAGTTCATGTCCCTGTGTGGCATTCTGATCACCAGACTTTTACAGTTTTACCAATAATATTCAGCGATAACAAAAATCACTGATAATTTTGGGCTGGATTTTCAATGGTTTAAGGTGGCATTCCTTCTCCCAGATTTTACAGCTATGTTAATTTATACTGCCTGCAAGTCAGTGCTGTCTTTTCAAAAAACGGTTTGCATGTGTATGTTCACAATTACTGCTGAGGTCAAACTGAAAATAAATTTCCTTTTTTGGGCTGTTGGGTGGATTTCCAGGTGAGGTGAAGTTCACAATTACTGCTGAAGCCAAACTGAACACCGGATCTGCTGGAAACAGCGCATCCCCAGAAGATACAACAATTCACAGTGACACACTTATTCAAACTCTACTAGTTGAGGTAGGGTAGAAAATCTGCACATATCTTCTGCTTTTAGGAAACCACAATTTCTATAGCTGTGGGTTAGATGAGTTAACCGTTCGGTGTTTGATGACATTGGTAGAGTTATGTACAATTGTCTTTTCCACATTTAACTCAGAGTGGAATTTACAATAGTCAGCAGTATTTATATTCCTCCTGTCATTATGTCCTTCCTGGAACCAAGGGCATTTATTCCTTACCTATTTACAGCTTTAACCCATGATTCTAGTAATATTGAGCAGTGTAGGAGGAAATATATGAAGAGAAAGGGAGAATATGAAAGGAGTAGGATTTATCTTGAACAAAATAAAGCAGCAGCTACAGAAGATTAGTTGGACAGAGACGCCACATCTTCAACTTTTTTTCCTGCAGTCCTTCTTGGAGATTGGAACTGACTATAACATCCATTTTATAACTGCTTTTTTTTGGAAAGAAGGTGCTCTGGATAGACTGTTATGTAAGAAAGAGAGAAGCGCCACATCAAGTGATGCTCCACCCAAGATAGGGCAGGACTGTGTGTAAGGGATACACTGTCTAGATAGCCACATACATGTAGTGTTTTATATTGTTAAATTGTTCCTGGTTTCATGGTAATTTTCTACATCTTTCTTCCTTTCTCGGACCACTTCCCTGCAACCAAACAGCCTGAAGGTATTAAAAAAGAATTGACTCAGAGCTCTCTCATCTGTACAAAAGGTAAGGCAAGCTCATTGACTCATTCCAATAAGTAACTACTTCACTATGGCATATTGGTTTTGTGCTATAAAACCAGAGACCCTTTCCGGGGAGGATGAATGATCTCAGGGTTAAGGTACTGGGCTACAGTTCAAGATTTTCAGGGATTCTTTTGACTCATTGGTCAAGTCTCTGCAGTTTCCTCACCCAGACAACAGATTGTAGCAGTCGCCGTAATAAGACTTGCAAATTGTATACTTCTGAGAAAAGGGTGTTTTTAATCATTCTTGTTGTTACATTTTGTCATCAGGTAAAACAATTGCTGAACTAGTGTCGCTCAAGCTGCCAGAAAATGCGGTGCAGGGATCAGCCAGAGCTTATTTTTCTGTCATCGGTAAGTCTAATACTTACACTGAAAACGAAATTAAATGGTGTTTTCTTTGTGCTGCACTCAATGCCGTCATGCATAAATGTACAAATCTAATGCAAAGCTGAGGAGATACTTCACTGTTGTTGTAGAAAATATTTCCTACTTTGTAAAACAGCAAAGAAAGGCTCAATAGCTTATATCAAAACGTGATAGCACAGTCAAAATATTTTAATTTACATCACATTTCAGTTTATATTCCATTACCATATACTGTTCAGCATATTAAAACTGATATTTCAGCCGAAGAGTAAGATAAAGCAGATTTTGGAAAAAAAATATTATTTGGATTTCTTATAAACAAAATTTTAGAAATTTACAGACAGCAAAATTTCATGTTTATACTTTTACACAATGAAAAACATTTATAAACTTCTAAGTTCCTATAGGGCAACACTTTCAGGTTCCAATCAGTTCAACTAATCTTAAAGTCATTATTAAGGCTGGCAGTTGTCTTCAGTGCAGAGTTTATGAGATTTTGAACTCAGATTTAAAAAATATGTGTTGTATGCCTGGATCTGTGTGAAGTATGGTGACATTATGTTATGCATCCTCTGTAGCCTATCACCAACATGTTTCCAAACCCTTTTCTCACATGTAGACACTACATGTGATGCATGCTGAAAGAACAGAGAATGTCCCTTTTAAGGGTTAACAGTTGATTTTTAGAACCCATTCCTGTTGGTATCCATGCTCCATTTCTTTTCATACTCTCAGATTTTCTCATGTGGCTACTATTTCCAAATCAAAATGGGGTGTTTTCAGCATTTCTTCTTGGTTGTGGCTTTGCATACTATGTTTTGATTACTCTATTGGTCATTGCCCATGATTTCACAATCCTGTAATTTAAAGCAATGTATAATGACATGCATTAAAAAACATTTTTGAACTAAACTCCTCATACAGGGTATATAACTCCTTATATCTTTCATTTTCCAGGAGACATTTTGGGCACAGCCCTGAGGAACATGGAGAACCTGCTTCATATGCCTTATGGCTGTGGAGAACAAAATATGGCCTTGTTTACACCGAACATCTATGCCTTGGATTATCTGAATAAAACCGGGCAGTTGACTGAAATGATAAGGGCAAGGGGTATTGGATATTTGTCCAGCGGTGAGAGCCTTTCAGATTCTCCCATCCAATTTTGTAATTATGCATACTGAACTCTAGATTGTGAAAACTTCTAGCACCATATTTACTGTATCAGAACTGAGAATAACAGCATCTCAAAGAAGCACTTAAAGAAGCACTTGGTAATTCCAGAAGCAAAAGTGTCTAGAATTCATAATACTTGATATAATTTACAAGTCTTCCATTACTTAGAGTCTCAAAGACTTGCTGTTTCAGTTGAATAAACAAGAGAAATAGACATTTACTGTGATTAGAGAATGTTGTCTTGTGTTCACAGGGTACCAAAAACAGCTATCGTACAAACACCAAGATGGATCCTACAGCTCATTTGGGAGAAGAGATAAGGAAGGGAGCATATGGTGAGTGGTGACACTTCCTAAGGATCCTGAGCTAGGGAAACAGACTTTGAAACATGGCCAAAACATTAGGTATTGTTATTTTTAATAGGCTAAATCATCAGAGCTCTATTTAATTTTGATCTCTTAGTATAAGAGATTAACCAAACTGGAATTGGTTATGTACACAATACATAAATATAGTAAAACGGTCAGAGTCCTGGAGCATGTACTGTTCAAAGAGAAGCTAAAATAACTGGATTTGTTCAGCCTGTAGAAAAGAAGACTAATAGAGAAGCTAGTTACAATCTACCACTATCTAGATGAGGAGAGTCACAATCGAGAGTCGCAATTTATCATTCCCTAGAAAAAGCAGTCAGATTCCTCTCAGCAGTGCACAGAGAAAGGACAAGCGGCAACACACATAAGCTGCAGTAGAGAAAACAGAAGTTACAATTGGACAAAAGGAAAAAGAAAATCCCTGGGGAGTGGTGGAGCTCTGGAACAGATGCCCGTTGAGGGTTTAGAATTTCCATCCCTGGAGATTTTCAAAGCTTAACTGGGTAAGACAAGCTGATTGAATGTTGAAATGTGCCCTAATTTAAACAGGTGGATGGACTGGAGACCTCTGAAAGTTCCTTCCCACCTAGATTATTTCATTATTCTATTAATTAATGTTATAAATAACTATCATCAATCACCAAGTCATATCTATACTTCAGTCATATCTGTACTTCAGTCGTACCCTGGAGGAATGGTTTCAAAACAGTAATGGCAAAAATCAGTTCAATTTTTAACGTCAGCATGTTAAGTAACCTCTTATTTAAAATTAAGGAATCTCTTGTTTATTTTGCCTCATATGCTCTAGAAAGCATTCTGTGTAATTCTTTATGTTCAGTTGTCATCAAGCCTTCATGATCTTGCTTACACTTTGTCTCCTCTTTCCTTATGGCTGACATTCAGGCTCACTGCCTTTGTATACAAGTCATTTGCACAAGCCAAACGCTACATCTACATTGACAGCACCGTCCAGTCTCAAACCTTGATCTGGTTGGCAAGCAAGCAGAAGTCTGATGGCTGTTTTGAAAATGTTGGGTCCCATTTCAACAATGCCTTGAAGGTAACTGAGCTCAATATGTTTCCAAGCTTCCAATCCTGCTACTGAGGTAGAGCTCAGTCATTTCTGTCAGTTGCAAGCTTATTACCACATTTTTACTCTAGGTGGGAAGGAGATCTAAGTGATCTGTTGTGTTTCACACCTGGGCCATGGGGCCACTGGTTCACCTGGGCAGTCCTGCAAGGAACAGGGGAAAGAGTCAGTTTCTCTGACCGGGTTGTCTGTGTCATTATGCCTCTGTGCTCCTTTGGGTTTGGGGAGATGTGCTTTTTATAGGCTGATTGCTCTCCTGTGATGGAGACTGAGTAGCTTATCTGGTCAGGGCATTATTCGAGTTCCTCCACTCGTCATTGTTCTTCTGTGCTCCATTGTATGTGAGCAGATGAGCTTTTTATTATATAACTTCAAATTGTTTTCTCATTTCTCTCCTATAAAAGCATGGCATGCTTCTTAGGTCTCCTATTGATGCTGAGGTAGAAACAAGTAGGATTTCCTGAGTTCAGAAGACTCAGGTTTCATTTTCCATCAGTGCATCTACATGTTCAGCCACAAGCTATAATGTGCTCTATTGTACACACGCAAATGCATAAAATAATTTGGTCTTGATCTTTCTTGTTCCAGTGCATAAGAAACAGAGACTGTCTCTGATCTCTGTCCATCTGGGTCTGATTAGGAATGCGTTCACATGTTATTTCATTCTAAGACAGGTTTAATAACTTCCTTTTCACTTGCATTTTCTTTAGGGAGGAAAAGAAGGTGAATACTCACTCACAGCCTATGTCGTAGCAGCCTTGCTGGAAGCTGGACATCTTGTTGATGTAAGTATTTGATGCTGTCCTGCTTTACTAAGCTGGTTAGGCACATGCCAAACAGTGCACAAGTGATAGTTACATATCTATATTCTTTACTAGTGCCATAAATACTGATTCTAGGATGTCAAGTCTTTGTATGGCTAGCTGAAGAAATCTGTTTCCAAAACCCTGCAGTTGACATGAGCATTTGATATGTGTTACAGATTAGTTATGTATCCAGTTCTTATGAATTCATGCGAAAGTGAAAAAAAAGGTTTTGACGAACACACAAATCAGTTCTGTTAAACACCAGAGTTTTTGTACATCTGTACAACAGATGTAAAATCTATATTGATTTTGCCCACTCCATCTACATTCCAATCTGGAATTCTCTCTGAGTTTGTCCAGGCAAAAGTTCAGGCTTTCTAAATCTCCTCCCACAAACTATGCATATAGATCCAAACTGTGTATCCTTTTTCTTATGCCATCCTTAATAATGGCAGGGAATGATGAGCTGCTGCTTGGAATAATGATGAGCTGCTGCTTGGAATACTTTCTAGGAGTTAGATAATCAGAGCTGAGTTGTGTTCTCTGCAATATGCTTTCTGTATATCCTTGAGACCATGACTTGATTCTTTGTTTATCTGTAAAACAGAGAAGGAGGCACAAATTGTCCCCAAACTGACAAGTGTGTTCTAAGCGCACAAAGTTTTGCAAGTCCCTCAGAAACTGTGATGTAGGGAATCATCCTAAGTACAAGATACAAAAAGTAAGTAGGCAAGACAAAAACATTGTGCTGGATCAAATATTGCATCAACAACCTGGGTTTAGTTCCCATTATCTGCATATGAAGCTCCAAAACCTGGTGGCGCATCTCTAGGTGAGGTGCTTAGAGAGATTGTGGTTAATAGTCAGCTAGTGATGCTTGAGCTGAACTGGATTTTATAGATTATCTATGAGGCTAAATGGGCTAAAGATCTATCTTGATAGCTACACTGAACAAAAGAGTAAGAATAGCCATCTGAGAAGACCCGTTTCATCATGAGTTCTCAATAAACCTTACATAACATTAAAAAAAAGATCCCTAGTTTACAACAAAGGATTGTCCTGCATAAAGTTGTCCCACAAGTCAAGAAAAGAAGCAGTACTCTGTTAGTTTGACCATGCTGCCTCTAAACAAAAACAGAAAGAAGGCAGCATTCCTGCATGATCCTTTCTTACAGGAGACATAAAGTGCAGGTCCTTGAATGCCATGTATCGTGTATATTTTTAGCATGAAATGTCAGTGATGTCAGACTAAGCAGTGGTTGAAATCTTTAAGGGGAAGCTGAGATACAAATCTGACAACCCTAATATCTTTTACGTTACTAGCATCCTGTGGTTCAGAAGGGTATGAACTGTTTGGAGACTGCATTTAACAAAGGGGTCTATGACACTTATACCCAGGCCCTTCTTGCCTATGCTTATGGCTTAGCTGACAAAGAGGAAAGAAAGCAATTCTTTCTTGAGAAGCTCAACAAAACAGCCACCAGAGTTGGTAAGTAATGTATGGCTATGATACAGGCAACACAACTGGTGGAATGGCTTGTATGGCAAAACTTATTCTGGTCCATATTCTCAATCATGCTGGTCTCTTCCCTTTCCCAGTCTGCTATGCTACAGGATTTCTCCCTAAACAGATTTGATCTCTATGACCTTCTTCATCTGAATCTTTTGGGCTCACCAAAGGTTGAGCTGTGGTTTGATATTCTTAGAGGCTTGACTAGCCAGAAGGAGTTCTGGAGGTCTCCAGTCTATCTACCTGTTTAAGTTAGGGCCAATTTCAATATTCAATCAACTTGTCTTACCCAGTGAGGCTTTGAAAATCTCCAGGGATGGAGATTCCAAACCCTCAATGGGCATCTATTCTAGTGCTCCACCGCTTTCTGGGGAAAGATTTTCTTTTTTCTTTTGTCTAGTTGAAACTTCTCTTTTCCCTACTGCAGCTTCTGTATGTTGCCTCTTGTCCTTTCTCTGTGCACTGCTGAGAAGAGTCTGACTGCCTTTTCTGCCGCCCCCGTTGTGACTAGTTTCTTTATTAGCCTTCTTTTCTGCAGGCTGAACAAATCCAGTTATTTCAGCCTCTCTTTGAACAGTGCATGCTCCAGGACCCTGACCATTTTGGCATCCCTCTGATGCACTTTCAACCCTCTTTTGACTTATACAGCTCCCTCTTATTGATATACTATTAATGCAGTTCAACCTTTGGTGAAGCTAATACCATTCCTCTTTTCCTTTCTTGAACTGAAAACCTATAAACTGCAGCACACTGAAATCTATAAAGCCTTTTGGGTAAGGGAAGAGAGAGAAGAGTATGTTCCAAATTATACTGTAATGAAGTAACCAATAAGTCATTTTTTCATGTTCCTTACACTCTACTTTTCTGTTTTCAGGTGGTTCAGTTCACTGGGAGAGAGAAAACAAGCCACCAGCAGAACATTTCCCTGCCTTCTATTCCCGTGCCCCTTCTGCTGAGATTGAAATGACCAGCTATGTGCTGATGGCTCTACTCAACAAAACCAAACTCACTCCAGAAGAGTTATCATACACTTCTCGTATTGTACACTGGCTTGTCAAACAACAAAATCCTTATGGTGGCTTTTCCTCCAGTCAGGTGACAATTGTGGATGGTTTAAAACAAACACACGAACAAACAAAAAGCATTTCTGGGGACAGTATGCAGTTTTCGCTTCAAGTCTGGATCTCAGTATTATGGCATTTCTTCCTGAATATATATATCTTTTTGAATAATGCTTAACAAGTGATGTTTGCAGAAGTCTACTTGTTGGAGTACATCATGGTCTTCATAGGCAACTTCTTATATTTTTTAACTTTAGAAAAGTAAAATTTACCTGAGTTTTCACAACAAATTAGTAGGGGACAGCAGTCACAAAGGCATTCTGAGAGAGTTCAGGTCCATTACTTCAAAACCTGCAGCTAATCCCCTCATCTCTCTTTAAACTCCTCCTCCTTTTAGTGTCACTGTCTAAGTGTTGGGGAAATAGGAGTTGTGTCGATCTCATGCGCCATCTCACAGCTTGGTAAATCTCTAGTTAAGGCTTATGTTTTTTTTTATTTTTTTTTCCAGGACACAGTTGTTGCTCTTCAAGCCTTAGCTCAGTATGGGTATCTCACCTTCTCCAAAAAAGGTCTTAATACAGTCAAAGTCATCTTCATGCAACTCCCAAGTAAGGTTTTCCAGGTGAATGAAAAGAACCGCTTCATACAGCAGCAAGCTGCTTTGACCACTGTCCCAGGGAATTACAGTGTGGAAGTGAACGGCACTGGCTGTGTCTATCTGCAGGTAAAGAAGCTGAAACTCAGCATAGCCTAGCTGAAGAATCAGCATACTTCTTCTCCATAGCTAATGCCAAAGCTACAATAGTGTGTAGGTCTGTGACCATCTCATAATTTCCATCTCTTTTAGACAACCCTGAGATACAACATCCATCTACCCAAAAAGGTTGCAGGATTTTCTCTCTCTGTACAGCCAGCCAATGTATCCTGCACAAGCGACTTCCCACTGAAGTTTGACCTTGTCATCTCTGCCAGGTATCTTCTTATTGGCCACCTCCTTGCATGCTCAACTGGATAGAGCATCCAGGGAAGGATTTAAGTACAGGCTGTTGACTACTGCTGTATCATATCTTGAAGAAATCTCATCTTTCATGGTTAAATTTCACATACTTGCTGTAGGCAATTGGATCGTGAGAACCATTCAGTGTAGAGATTATCTGAATTGTCTGTGAGTGGAAGCTAAAAATGTCATGCACTGATCTACTCTCTGATTGCAGTCGAGATAAACAGAGCTTTTATCTTTTCAGTTACACGGGAAATCGCAATGTCTCCAACATGGCCATTATTGATGTGAAGATGCTCTCAGGTTTTGTTCCTATCAGATCTTCACTGGAAAAGGTAAAGGATAGGAGCAAAATAATTCCTCTACGTTGAAAACACAGGACATTGATAAAAACAGTGTCTGATTAACAAATTGTAGCCTTATGAGAATTCTGTAAAATTCCCTTGACACAGTCCTCTGCAACATACTCTTTATTTCAGGCTAGTAGCTGTTCTTCTGTTGAAGACAGATCTGTTAGGTGTTATTTACATAGGTACACAGTCAGTCGCACAGCTCAACAGAGGCGTAAGAAACGGTGTTCACACAAATACAAATACTACAAAAGGCCTTATTCTTTTACCGTTTCTGCCTGATCATTATGAAAGCCTATTTATGGAAAATATATACAATGTGGTTCTCTTCAGTAGCTTGTCTTAGACACTCAGGTTCTCCAGTAATTAGCCCTTGGACCCTTGTTCTTCATTGCTGCTGGCACCTGGATGCACAGGACCTCGAGGCCTGTCATGGCACTCCACTTTCTAGTACTGAGACCCTCTCACTTGCATACGTATACACTATGGATCCCTTCAGTAACTGATCTTAGGCACTGAAATCTCCATTAGCTCCCATGTTCTTCATATGAGCACCCACACACACGTGTGTGTGTCTGTGCATGCAAATGAGCCTCTCTGATAGTTGGTCCAAACCAATGGTTTCCAAATGGCCATACCAAGGCCTTACTGTCTCTCCAGTGGCTGGCTTAGACATCCTGGTCCCTTTAGAGGCCAACTTTCAGGCACAGTCCAGATTTATGCTCATTTCAATTCCTGGATGCCAAGCTACTTATTGCACTTGTCAAATAGTTCAGCTTGGTATTTGCTAGTGAGCTATATACACCCACACAGTATGCATGCACTCCGGTCTCTTTGGTGTCCTCTCCAGATACTTACTCTTAGACATCCAAAATCATGCTTTTGCACAGAACAGAGTGTCCCCATACAGTACAGCAGGTACTGTCTGCACAGGGGGCATGTTGAACTGACCGTATGCAAAGCACAGCCAGACAGGGGGGTCAAGCGGCAACTTAACTACACAAAAAAAACCTATTTCATCTCCTTTTCCCTCAAGTTATCCCATTTTATCTCTATTTTCCTATGCTTATTTCTCCTCATTCCATCTTGATCCCTCCCTTCCCTACCTCTGTTTCTTCACGTTAACATCCCATAACAAGTCTTGCATGGTTCAAAAATGATCTTCCTTTCATGTCCCATAACCATGTAGGGAACACCTCCCCTCAGACTTTAAGATGGTTTAGGTCTCATCTCCTGTTGTTTCATCTAGTAGGACCCACACCCAGAAAATGGACATCATCACTCTCCTGCAACTGCCAGCTCTGTTTGCTCTGTTTGTGTTGCTTGGGCTCCTCTGCTTGTCATTGTTCCTGTCTGCTCCTTTCTGTTCATGCAGATTAGCCTCTAATCATACAATCTAACTAAATGTGCATAGGAAATGCTTCTGGCATTGTTCAATTGCTTAACACAGGCCTTTAACCCTCTTGTTCCTTTGAGATGATTATTCATTTCTATGTAAACCCCCAAGCATGTGATTGTACAAATAATATGTTTAGCACAGTTTAGCAAACACAGAAAACAATGGGTATTTCTCCAGAATTACTATCCAGAAAGAGCTTTAATAATGATCTTGTTGCAGTTCCTGATTCATTTCAGGCTCTACAACACATATATTACCTTCAAGCTATGAATCTTTTCTTCAAGTAGATAAAAAGATTTGGTCTGGAAGAATGCAATTAATTTCGGAGTCTACTCATAGCATTTATAACAATTCAACACTCAGGTTTGAATTTCTTTTTTTGGCTAAAACTGTATGAAATTCATAACTTTTCTTTGGAAGATTTTTGCATTGAGATATGCTGTTTGGCATATCAAATATATAGCTTCTCCGTACTAATTGGAAATTTTAATTTTTATAAATTTTCCTAGTAAAATAATTTTACTTATAATGAAACCTTTTAAAACATGCTTAGAAATACAATTAACTCACTAAAAGTGAGTCAGGTTAAACTGTAGAAATTATTATATAATCATAATTTCTCACTGAATTGAAGGCACTTTCAAGTTGATAAAAATATCTTCATGACAAATAGTTCACTAATAAAGGTTGTTTATTTTCCATTGTGATTGGTTTGCACTTGCCATCTCATGAAAATATGGAACTACTCCTTCTACATTTCTTAATTTGGCCACAAGATGTCATGTGGCAACTACTGTCACGCAAGCCAACTGCTTCACACGTACTTTGATAAGGAATGGTTACTTTTCCTTGCTTGGCACATCTCCCATTTAAAATTGCTCTCATTTGTTTTATTTTAAGCTTCAACACCGTGATTCTATTGTGAATCGAGTAGACACTAAGAATGACCACATTGTCTTCTACCTACAGCAGGTAAGTTTGGGGAGCAGGTTATGTTTGATTTTATTGAACTGGAAGCTTAAAACAGGTTCCAAAATAAAAGATAAGTTTAATTCATAGCAGATTATCAATACATATATCTTAAAGAAATAGAGGGACTTCACTCATTTCGTCATCAGTAAACAGTCTGATGTGCTGACCTAGCCATAGTATATAATCCCTGGTATTCTGTTAGCTTATTTTTCTGTGTATGATACAAAAGAAAGCAAAGTACGTATCTACAGAACACAGTAGTGGTAGTCTATTGTGAAATATATATATATATATGTTTATTATTACTTATTATTTGAAGAATGCTGCATGACTAAACATCATTTCACAAACATAGCTAAGCTGCATTTGCTACTGCAAAAAGTTCATAGTCTATATAACAATTCTCACCCTTTAAGGAGGGCTTTTCATCAGTTTTCTCAGTGTTTTACAGAGAGAGCCAACATCATCTCCTCCCTTTTGCAGATACTTCTCTAGGAAGAGAACTTTCCTTTCACACTAAAAACTTACTAATAAAGGGAGTAAAGAAAAGATTAAAATCACTTAAAACATAAGGGAACTTAAAATGCCCAAAGGGGAAGGACAAAGAAAGCAAAAAGAAATAGTAATGATATTTACCTCTTGAAGAGTATTTTTTGTCAATTGGCCTCCAAAGGCCTGGCAAGGAAGATTAGAGTAAGTGTTCTGTATTCACAGAGAGACAAGGTGAGCAGTGGAGAAACGAAAGATCTTTTCCAAGTTTACCAGCAAGTAATGGAGAATTTTCTCCAGAGTCCCTGTCCAGTGCTCCATTCCTATAAAGAGATCAGCAAGGCAAAAACGAGGACAAAGGAAGACGAGGGCAGGAGCAGAGTCCTAGGCATTCACGGGAAAGCCTGAAGCTGAGGAAAATGATTAAGGAGAAAAGGTTGGGATGCTTGGCTGCAAGAGTGCAGAATGAGGAACAGAACCAGAGGGGAGGTTGTGAATCTTGAATGCAGTGTAATGAGAGTGAATGTGTTATGTGTTGAAAGCGGCAGTAATCAGGAAGTATTTGGAGTATTTCACAGTGAAAACAGGAAGAGGTAGAAACTTAGGAACAAAATGTATTTAGATACAGATTTTCAACAATTATCTGATTTGACATCAAATACATAAACTGGAGAGAATGCTGCATTGTCACTCACTCTGATCTAGAAATGCATCTGCTCAACATTATCTTAGGAGTATTAGCTTAGGTATGAAAAGTCTTATGTGTTTTCCTGTCTTTCCAATTAAAGGTCGTCCAGAAAGAAATTAGTTTCTCTTTCAGCATGGAGCAAAGCCTGCCTGTGTCAGATATCAAAGCAGCTTCTGTACATATTTATGACTACTATGAAACAGGTGGGTGATCTCTGTAGGCCTGAGAAAAACCTATGAAATCAAACTGCCGATCTCAATGATTGCAAGATAAGATCAGTAGATTTTCCTTGCTGTTTCTGTGCTGGCTTCTCCTAACATTTTTGCATTTGCTGTCTTTGTTTCTCATGGGAGACTAGTGGGCAGCAAGTTAGCAATTCTGATGCTTTCAGTCAGTCCTTACACTAGATTGCAAAAGAACTGCAAAGGCATAGAGAGTTTTCCTGCCATACCTTTTTGTTTCTTTATGGATTTTAACATAAAGAAGATTACAATGCAATAGGGCAAGAGTACCTTCTTACAAACTTAGAGAAATAAGTGTGGTTCTGCACAAATGTTATGGCCTGTGTTATATGTCTGTTTTACGCTGCCATAGTAAACGGTGGCTAAAGAACTGTTTCACACTAGAATTTAAATACCTAAGTGGGAATTACAGTCCCACTGAATTCAGCAGAAGTTTAAGCATCTAACTGGAGTATGAAGTGCCTGAACACCTTTCTAGGTCTGGTCACAAAGAATCACAAAGGCACCGAACATTATTCATTAGTAGTGGTTATATAGTTATGTTATCAAAACTTCATCAAGTTCCCGTATGCTTTTCTTGGGCCTGAGAACTGCCTTTTAGCAGATTAGCTGCAGTATCCAGATAATTCTCCATGGAGTGCTCATTCTGCCACCTGACACACATCCTGTACGCTCACAATGTCAATGAGTCTGCCAAACACTGCCAGAGGAGTGCATTGAGCACTGACTTTGCAGCTTTGAAACTGGGTTCCTTAACAACTTGAAGACTGCAGCAAAATCTATGAGATATTTAATGGTTCAGCGTACTGTGTTCATCACATTATAGATTGGCAATGGACTGGGGTCCGAATGATTTCTCACTCTCATATAAATGTCATCTTTCTTTTTTCTTTCTAGATGAATATGCCGTTGCAGAATACAAATCACCCTGCTCCCAGCCTTCCAACTGATATCAGACACGTCACAAGATATCAGAGGATAGGTCAGAAGGTAGCAGGCAAGCATTAGTAAAAGAACAAGAGGCTAAGAGAAGTGATTGTTTCTTCAGAAGGCAATGAAAATCAAAGTAAAATAATGAAAAATATGTAAATCACAAATTACTGTAAACCAGAATGACCCATTCTGGCCAACACTTCAAAATAACTCAGAGGTCAGTGTGAACCAGAAATTTCAAATAAAGTAACAAGTATCTCCCTAACAAGGGAGATTCTCTGCAATTGATATCCATAACCACCTGTCTTTTTGGAAACTCTTGATATATATTTCAGTGGGAAATTTTTGTAAGCATTTATATTTCTGGCAACAGATTTGTCTTAAGAAATCTAAGATTAGGAGAAAACTCTCTTGCTGCTACTGTTTCTTCAGTGGATTTTTTTTTGGTCTTTTCATTTATGCTGATGGGAGAGTTCAAAGACATTACTTTTTTACTCCGTACTTACTCCTTTTCAGTAAGCTTGGAGAGCACTGTTTAAAGATCAAAGACTTCTAGTCATAGGAAGACAACTTTTATGTAATTTTAGGAAGACATTTTTTACAAAATTTTGGTTTCTCTTCAGAAAAAGGGCTTCTCTCTAGATCAACATTTCATATTTTGCTATTCTTTGGAAATAAATCCTATGATTGTTAAAGGTACCTGTTCTAGTCTTGACTCTCTATTTCTTTTTTTTTTCTGTAACTGCAAGATACTATCTAAAAAAAAAAAATCATACAAGCACTGAATGACCAGTGATATTCTGAGGCCCTGACAGAATCAGGGCCCTGGCTTGTTTAATAGAAGCCTTACAGACGAAGCAAAGGTCCACCTCTGGCCGTGTTGGAGCTGCTTCACAGTGCTGGAAAGACAATATCTGCCACACAGATTCCCAGAAGCAGTACTTTAACCTAAAATGGGATCTAACTTACAATCCATAAGCACATTTCTTTACAAGAAAGCTTTAGAGTAAAGAGCATCAGGATTTGCTCAAAGGGAAGAGAGCAAAGCAGGAGGAAAAAATTAGTCAAGAATGAGGAAGGAGGAAAGTGGTGATGGGGAGGAGAGTCAATAGGAGAGAAAAATGAATCTAAGAAAAAATGATCATTAAAAAAAAAAAAAGTGTAACACAGAAACCTTCCAGAAGGAGCTAGAAAAGAATGGTGAATCCCACAGTGTTTTAGTTTTGGAGGGGGAAAAACAGAAGAGTTTAGAGGTAGTGGAAAGGAAGAAAGCCATGATGAGCTTATAATGGCATAACAAAAAATTTCCTCTGGCTTCCTGCACTTAGCGAACTGGAACATCAGACAGCCACATACTATGGCTACAGGGATTCATAGGGAAATGACTTGTTCTGACCACGTTTCACTGGAGAAAAGATGCAAATTCCGCAGCATATCCACATATCCACAACATATTCCGCAACATATCCATTCCGCAACATATCCACAGCAATTTGAGCAGACATCTTCCCACTCAGCTGCTACATCTCCACTTGGGGTTGTTAGAACATATTCCTGACTAGTTTTACAGGAAACTCTCTTTCTTACTGTGAAGATAATCTTCCAGAGCAGATTTTTATTCTTATAAACAAACATTCCCACAGCAATGTGTCTCCTATGAGGTGAACAACAGCACAGTGGTAGGAGAGGAAGCTCTTTGAGCACCATGCAGTGGAGTATCACACTTGTCCAGAATTGCCTGAAGTGCAATTACACCGAGCAGTACTGGAAACTTTGTCTCAAGTCACAGCCATGACAGAAACCCACAGGCTTTGAAAATAAATAAAATATGAAAAATAAATTTGGAAGCTATAGAAACCCAGAAATGTTGGTTTGGAAGGGAGCTGTGAACACCCACTGAAATGTCCTGCTCCACTCAGAACTACTCATTAAAATCCTGTAACACATGGAAGGAGACAGTTGTGAAGGAAGAAACTCTATTGAATTTCCAGGAACTCAATACCCTGATGCTGTCAACACAGACCCAAGGAAGCAGATCACATTGAGACTTGTGTCCAGTTCTGTTTATCAGTTCATGTCCTCTGTACCTTCCTGTTGTAGATGCCAGTCAAATCAGGAAATGTTGCCCGTTCCCATCTCCACTACAAAAGCCTATGTGCTTCATCATGTTCCTCCATCATAACACATACTACTTCCTCCAAAATTTCTCTTCTTTTTTCCCCAATTTCCTTTTCACTTTCTAAATGCCCAGGTAGCACACCTGAGATGCCTTCATATTTTGAAATTCCTCTCTTATTAGCAAGGCAGGTAAAGTAATGCAGCTTTATCATATGATGCTGGTAAGAGTTTGTCAAGTCTGAGAGCTTTGTTCTAGGCCTGTGTTTTTTTAACAGAATACTTCAAGGAAATACCAGACCACCTCTGTAAGCAAAAGTGTCATTTGCTGGTCTACTGTTTTCCCCTTTTGCAAGTTTTGTGTCATTACATTTCCACAGGAGACACCCTGGACTTTAACAATGCTTGTGCCAAACAATTTACTAAACATTAGTTCTTCTTGCAGCCAATAAATAAATAAATAAATAAAACAACCCCTTCATCCCTTCAATTTGTTGTAAAAGGTGGACAGCCAGGAAGGTCCCTGAGGAAAGGCTCAGGAGGGCAAGTGAACGAGGGGGAAAGAAAGGACATTTTATGTGAAAATTTTAAAATATAAACTGAATATATAAACCCTCAAAACAACTTCTTTTCTTCTCTTTGTCTTTATGTCAAAAACTTTTTAAAAGAATTGAAAGTTGATTTTGCCCCAAATATCTCAACTGAGATGACACTGCAGAACCTAAAACACAAAGTCAATAGCTTAAAGGTAGGCAAAATTTTATTGACATAAAATTGACAGGGATCGTCCACCCTGAGCTTCTAACAACATTATGTGGCATCATACTTTCCATCCGTGGACTTTCTCCTTGTAGTGGCTCTGCTGTTAGCTTACATGTTTACACAGCTATAAACAAGAAGTGTATTCATCAGTCTGTTATCAATCCATTTCTTGGTTTGTTGCACAGAGTTTTCTGCAAGTTCAGACCTGCAGTAGGGTTCGTGTGCTCCAATATAGGTTGTGTTTTTACAGCTCTGTTTAGTCTAATACATTAGCCCTTGTTAGGAGTCTTGATTACTCTGCGGGTGAAGGGACTGTGGTGATGCACAGTGGTGTTGGACAGTATTTGTGAGGCTGCCTCTGCTCAAATATCTTCCCGAATAAAGGGCAGGGGCTCGAGATTGCTGCCTTATAGCTCATATTTCCAGAGAAGCTGCTAATGAGACCCCAGTTTTCTGGAATGCCAAATTATATTGCAGTTAAGCCAGCCTAATGGGTAGGTCTTGCAGAATAGGGCTGTCTCAGTCATCAGCTTTTCTTGTTTTCCTTCCTACCCATGCATTCTTGAGTCTCAGGCTGGTGCTAGTGATCAGCTTGATCCCTTAGGGAGCAGGTCAGAGTCAAGGAGTCAGCTTAAAGGCTGGTGTTACTTAGAAATGAACTATGTTTCTTTTCTTTGATCGTTTTGAAGGGCTCATTCTGGGATCAGACAAGTACTGCACAGAAATGGATGCATTGTCTCTTTCAGCAACGGGGAAGTATGGTGTCAGATTGGCTATGTTAGACAGCCATGCTGCAAATCTTCGGTGCCTTTGCAGGGAGCAGTGCTGACATTCCATCTTTTATCCCTATTTCCCTTATAGAACAGTCCTGACTCTGTGGCATCTGCATAGAAACACAGTTGTGGTCTCCTCTGTGACTTGGAACAACTCTTAAGTCCTTGCCTCTATCCATTCAGACACTCAGTGACAGGATAAGTCTTCCTTTTCATTGCTGTAATTTGCCTGCTCATGTTTATGGATTTAAAAATAATGTCTTGTTCCAGCTAAACAAAGCCATGAGCTCCAGTTTCTGACTCATCAGAGCTCAGATCACAAAGGTGGTAATAGATGTGCGTCTTGTGAAAGCCTTGTATGTGAATGCTAGGTATCATCCAGGAATAAAAATGGTGTGAACCATGGTATTTCTAGTCATATTCTATGACTAAGAGTCCATTCTTTTCTTCTGCTTGGAAATCTTTTTCTATTTCCTCACACATCCAATGAAGTAATAAGTGCAAGTTGAGCTATGGTCTGAAGATATGAAGGACTTAGGAAAAAAAAAAAAGTAAAAAAAGAATCTTCTTTACCTGTAGAGGCCTATTGTCTGTTGTGTCTCAAATTTTAGTCATTTCCAGTTTTCTCTGTGAAGATGGTTTCATACCCTGAGGCAAGGAATGACTCTGTGCATGTCTCTGAGCTAAGAGCTGTCTCTGCACGGTCATGCATCAACAAGTGCAGACAAACCAAAATCCTTCTGCCCAAATTTGGGTGGGACAGACATGATCCAGATGAAGATTAACTGACCTAACTCTGCTAAAAACTCAGAGATCCTACTTTTCTACCTGAGAATGATTCTTGGAAATTGCTAAGGAACCAGCTACAATAGAGGAATCATTATCACACCTTCCCGCTGTTCAATGATCCCAGCCTCCCACTCTCATTCCTGTCTGCAGGAAGCTTCTGTAAGCTTCAAGACAGGTCAATCATAAACCACCTCATTCGGTTGTGTACGCTTAACCTGCTACTGAACAAAAGCCTTTATTTAACATGATTCCAGTGAATGGCCAGCTGCAAGCCTGAGTAGATGAAAACTGATATGAAATGCAGCTTCTTTAGAAAGCGTGATTTACATCTTTTTATAGACCTTCAAAACCCTAGACAATGTGTTCTGAGAGGGAGTGGTTGGGACAATGCCAGCAGTATCTAGCAAAATCTGCTTTTTACAGCTTTTTTCTTTTACTTCTAGAACTTTCCTCTTCTGGCACAACTAGTCCTGTGAACGAGTGAACTTTCTCTCACAGAGCCTGCATCATGTCAAGTCCCTGATGCAGGAACTCAGGAGTTTTTTCAACTCCAATGCAAGTCAGACATGATAAACTATATTCCATGCTCTCATTGCATTAAGACTTGACTTTTTATCTTTATTGGGGTTAAAAAAAAAAAAAAAAAAAAAGAAGAAAGGAAAGAAAAGGAGTGTAAGAGTCCTTGTCCTGGGTTTGCTATGATACTTCCGTGTATCTTTTTCCAGCTTGTGAAGTTGAGAAGTTAAATATGGCTACCTCTGCATTATGCAGCTCTACATTCTTTCCCCCCAAGTATTGTTACTTAAACAATTTTATGTATAGGTGTTCTATGAGTTCCATAAGCAGCTCTTTATTTTTTAAATGATGAAAAAAGGAGATGCTGCGTATGTACAGCAGAGATATATCAATAACAATATCAGTAACAAATAATGTCATCTTACTATTGATGAGTTGTATTTCCTCTAGCTTTTTCCTTATCAGTTCCATCTCTTTTGCATATGGCTGAGCTACCCAGCTCTAAGCATATCCTTACAGAAAGAAAATTTCTTCCTGTAGAAAACAAAATAATCAAGTATAAAATAGATGAAAGACGAAGTGTGCAGCTACAGAAAATCTCTGGAAATAACGCATAGGCCTGAGAGACCATTTTCAGAGTGAGAGAAGACAAAACGGTTCTCATTCTTGATGATTCAGACAAGTCTCCAGAAGTCATTTTAAGTACGTCCTTTTTCACTAGTGTATGATGCAGCTTTTGTGTCCTATCTCAGCCAGTAAATAAAAATCCTTGTTTCCATTCTGTTCAAAATTTGCCTAGGAGGGACCTTCTGTTCTGTTTCTCAGGGCAAGAAGGAAAAGAGAAATTACTCAAAAATATCACTCGGTATATAGAGTCCCTCCCACAAAGGCATCTATGAAGACCTAAGGAAGGTGTAATTATCCTCACTCTCTTTTGGATTCCAACAAACAAGCATACAAACATAAACAAACAAACAAACTTATATCAAAGGAGGTTTTTGTTGTTGTTGTTGCTGTTGTTCAAAATTGCAGATGAAAAGTTGTTGCTGTAGACAAAAACTTCACAAAGAGGTTTTTTAGCAGCATGTGAGTCAATGGGTTGGGTTCCTTTCGACCCCCATAAATGTCAAATATTTTCTCAGTAGATAACAAATGCATTGTGTTTGCACTCTGTACTTTAGGTTGTATACATACACCTGTGTTTTGAACATGTTTGAAATGGCCCAACAGTTTAAAAGTCTGAATAATAGTCTGATTCTTCTCACAGTGATACCTGGCTATTGGGTAAGATTTTAAGAAATGTCTCCTAAAATTAGTGACCATCCCATGGATCACTCCGCTTATCCAACTTGTGGAAGCCCTAGATTGACAGCTAAAGCTATGCTGAACTCATGACTAGTAGATTTTCCTTGCTTAGGAGCCTCTACTGGAGCAAGCACGTGCAGCATGCACTGCATTGTTTCATTCTTCCTGATTTCTGGCTCTTCTGCAACTCCTTTTTGTCTCCAGCAAATAAGCTGTAAAATTTCTCTTTCTTTTAACCTTTATTCTTTCTTTTTTGTCCGTATTCTCTTTGCATTTATTAGGGAAAATCAAAAGGCCTTTGGCAAATAGCTCCTGGAGACAGAGGGTAATGGACCAGAGAACTAGATATGGAGGAATGAATGAGGAAGGGACAATTAAAAACAGATCTCCAGTATTGCAAAGGGAGATCTGTACACTCTTCCTGGGTGTCTTTCTAGAATAAGACCCTCAAAATCAAACTGCCATAACCCAAATACAATTTTACTTTAGCAAAAGCTAGCTAGGTTACCATAATATTTTCTAAACTGTCACCAAGATGTTGTTTGATTTCAGACTTATTCCATTGAATCTCTTCTATTTGCACTGAAACAAGCAGAGAAATTACCTGTTGGAGAAAACTGGAGCTTTTCCACTAAAACTACTGAACTAACATCTATTTTGTACTCTCTTGCACAGAAAAAAAGAAAAGGTTTATCTGATATATATGCTGGTATAGTGTATTCTTCAAAGGAACTTCCTTATGGAGATCAGTCTGAGCAACTCGTTAAATATAGAAACACTTCCCTAAATCCTTCTCGTGCCTCCTGATGTCTTTAGATCTCCAGTCTGCTTAGTTTTCCTAGGCATTTTCTTTCTGTGTTTGTAGTATCTATGGTCTTACTTTTATATCACTGTTCAAAGTTTCTGAAAGGCTGTTTGTACCAAACTCTTCTTCTGGAAGAGGCATAAAAGGGCTGGGTTGCCCTATGACATCATGAAGAGACTGAAATTAGTTTAAAGGCAATTATTTAGCAAGCCTGCTGGTCATAATTCTTGTCCCAGACTGATTACACCTTATAAGGCATATTTTCAGAGATACACCTAGCATCAGAATGGAATGACCAGTTTGTTGTTGAAATGGTTGAAGATCTTCCAATCATTATGATAGTTCATTCCAGCTCCTTATGTAGGGGCTAATCTCTTCTGATAATTAAAGGTAGGAGTCAAGTACATCCAAGAAACGAACAAGAATCTCATCCAGATTTTTCAATTTTGTTTCCATGCATTAGATTCTCTTCCTAATCTTCAGGTAGTGTTTCTGGTCTGCATGAATATAAAAGCTAAATGTGTGTGTACTTTCAATATTCTAGCTGTATACAGAATTATGTCTCAGATGGTATTATTCTGTCATCACTGTTTGCTTGATGTAAAAATAGTAGGAGCGTAACTTGAACAATGCTAAGTCACTGAATCCCCTCCAAGCATTCACACAAACCAAACCAAGTGTCAGCAGGAATAAAAAAACTCACCAGAGAACAATGAAAAAGTCATGATAGATGTAAAGTTCAACCATAAGAGTTTAACCACTGAAAGGTCTGGGGCAAAAATCCACTTAGAAGATTTTTTTTCTATATCAGCTATCTGGATTTTGATATTTGGATCAAGAATGCCTTATGTATAGGATCAGCAGGAGGCGGTCACAGCATTAGAACAGAAGTAGCAGTTAAGGTAGATATTTGAAGTAAAATACAAGAATAAACTCTACAGTAATGCTGCAAAAAATCAATGCAGGAGAAATCTGACCGACACTGTTAGGTCCCAATATTACAATTTTCTTTTGGATCTATTCAAACATATAAGTCCGTGTTACATTCCTATTGCTTTTGTGGCTAATTCTTAAACATAAAAACCTGCTAGTGGAAGGGGAAAAAACTTAAAATAAGCAACATCAGTTTTGGAGACATTCATTTATTCTTTCATATGGAAAGACTGGAAAATCACATGGCAAATCGATTTTTGCTTATGAAAAAACTTATTTCAGAAAGGAAGGTTACAGACACCCCTGTGTTTCTGTAGTCCAGATGCCCTAGAAAGATTTACTCTGTATCTAAAAACATTCATTGTTCACAGAGGCCTATGATTTTGTGAAATGATCCTGATGATAGAAATTATCACTGAGCAAAAACATGACTTTTTTTAGAAAAGTCTTTTCCACTGCATTTCCCTGTATTCAAGTTTGAAAAACATCAGGAACCTATCAGCATCATAGTTTATAGGAATCCTTGACCTTGTATCTTTAGATTTCTGACTGCTTCATTATTTCCTCCACTGAATTTCTGATGGATGTGTCAGGGATTAATGAGGGTTTAAGTCTTGCATTTTCATCTGATAGCCAGACTTTGAAGAGGTGAATAGAAGCCATACCATCATGCTTCTGTGTCTTCTACGGTTTCTTCTAATGATAAACTTTGTTTCTTTTTGCACATACCAAGAGTAATTTCTCCTTAGATGTTGCATGAATCTTACTTTAAAATTGTTATCATTTTGTATTCCAAAACCAGGCAGTTACCAACCATGGGAGCAGAAAACATCAAACTGAGTTTATAAGCAAAATACATTTGGGGGATTCAGCAGTGCCTTGTTTCTCTTCTGTTTGCTGTTGTTGCTTTTGGTTGATGTAAAAATAGCAGGAGTGTAACCTGAACAATGCTTGAACAACCTCTATAGTTGTCTGGGACCTCCTCTGTTGACCAGGATCACTGACTGACTGATGATGGAGAGTGGCTTGGCGGACTCTTCTGCCAGCACCCTCACAACTCTTCGGGGGATCTCATCTGGTCCCATAGTCTTGTAAGTATCCAAGTGGAGTAGCAGGCCAGTAACTGTTTCCTCCTGAATTATGGGGGTTTTATTCTGCCAGCCTCCAATAATGTGTCTGGAATAGATTAAATTTCGGTACATCCAGGTGGAAAAAAAAAAAAGGTCTTTGCAATAGACAACATAATTTGGAAGGTAAAAATTGATCAATGGAAGAGTTCAAAATGATGCCTTTGTAAAGTCATAAAGAGACTCCATTACTCCAACATTTGCTGTTATCAGAGTATTCCTAAGTCTTTTGCTTTTTCACATTGAATTTTTAGTGATATCATGCCTATATAAGAGGATAGACTTGAAATAAATAGAGATGAAAGTTCCTGCTCTTGGAGATGAAAGTTCCATTTATTGTGTTTGTCATCTTCTATGAACTCTTGGTTTTAGAAACATCATCATATAGCGGTCTGAAATGACTAGATCAAGGTCCACCCTTTTCTACTTAAAACAGCTGGAAAAATCATACCTTTTTCTCCATCTCCAAACATGAAAATATGTCTGGGGCCTGGATCCTGGATGTTGTGGAAGGCTGCTGCATTTTGTCTGGTCTTCTGACACTTATATTCTGCTGCTCTTCTAAGTAGATGTCCATTATACTGGCAGAGTTAACTCAGAATGTACCAAATGTGTCTACGGAGCTCTGGGGTAGTGGCCAGGGCTATGCCTCCCACTTGAGAGGAATATAGGAATGTTGTCAGAGTATGCAGGGATGTGATAAGGAAGGCTAAGACCCATTTGGAATTTAATCTGGCAAGGGGTGTCAAGGACAGCAAGAAGGGCTTCCTCAAATCCATTGACGACAAAAGAAAAACTAGGGAAAATGTGGACCTGCTGTTAAATGGGGCAGAGACCCTGGTAATGAAGAATACATAGAAAACAGAAATACTGAACGCCTTCTTTGCTTCAGTCTTTACTTCTAAATCAGCCCTTAGGAGTCACAGACTATGAATCACCGCTGATCACATGTGATACCTGACACACACAAATCCATGGATCCCTATGGGTTACACTCATGAGTGCTGAGGAGTTGGCAGACTTCATTGCTAGGTCTCTCTCTATCATATTTGAAAGGTCATGGTGACCAGGAGAGGTGCCTGGGGACTGGAAGAAAGCCAGTGTCACACCAGTCTTCAAAAAGGGCAAGAAGGAGGACCCAGGAAACTATAGGCCAGTCAGCCTCACCTCCATCCCTGGAAAGGTCATAGATCAGATCATCCTGGATGTCATATCCAAGCATGTGGAGGACAAGAAGGTGATCAGGAGTAGTCAGCATGGATTCACAGAGTGAATCACATTTCACCAACCTGACAGCCTTTTCTATCTAGATGGAATGACTGATTGGATAGATGAAGGGAGAGCAGTGGATGTTGTCTGCCTTGATTTCAGCAACTACTTGCAACTGGCTGATCATCACATTCCATCTCTTACACTACTGCTTTCTCCATGAGTGAACACATCATCGGCTGTTGAAATAAATCACAGCATTCTTACAAATTCCATCACCTGTCAAAATCATTGCAAGCTATGACCTTTCTTCTAACGATATATGTATTTTCTTTAACAAGATTAGCATTTCCTTGCCGAGTTAGTTGAGAACTTTGCCAGGGCCAAAATGTCTTAGAACAATGAAAGAAATCTTGCATGCTTGACTGGAGAGCCTATGGGCCAAACAGGACTTTACCTGTAGTTACCATGTTTCAACATTGTTTCACAGACACCTGGACCAAATCAAGCATTTCGACCTTTACTATGCCTAAATAAACTGTTACAATCTAATCTGCCTAGGAAAAGTTTTATATGAAGAAGTCATAGTCAAAGTCACAGATTGCTTCAATGCTTTTCGGATAATTTTCCTTTCTGTAATGACCACATTGCTTTGTGGTGATTCTCCTTGGAATGCAGCAATTAACCCATTTACTATAAAGGTGTCAGTGCTTGTCTACACTGCAAGGTACATTTACAGTTTACAATTCTTGAAGACATATACAAGTCGCCTTCAGACTGCCAGCTGTGGTGGTGCAAGCAAGGCAATCATAGAACTTCTCAAATTGGTTTTGCCACCATCTGCTGCAATGCTAGTCTAGCTAATTTAAAACAAGTCCTGATGTGCTGTGCTCTCACAATATTGCCACTCTCCACTGCTTCAGTTAAGTGCAATAGATGGTTGGAGGAGGACAATAAACTACAATAGTAAAAGGGAGTACCAGAAGGCACTGAAATGTAAGCAGTCACAAACACTGCAAAAGAGAAAAAAATTGGACCTACAGAGATCCCTGGAATTTTCCCAGAGCCATTTTATGACTCATGGAGGAAAGGAATAGGGCTTGTTGCTGTGAAAGCAAATGAAATTTGAGGCCAGGTCATTCCCTTATGCAGAAATCACTGTGGCCAGGTCTCCATGAAGAAAATTTTGCAAATAAGTAATACTAGTAGAGTCTATAATCATAACACACTCTCTGTTAACAAAGATAAGATTTTTTAGTAGAACAGAGCTAACACTTCAAATAAATCAAACCACAGCCATAAAGGCACAATTTTTAGACTTCAATATGCCTGCAGTACGTTTGTTTAAGTGGAAGAAAGCTGTATTCCTCAAATATGGTCTCTTGACCTAATGGTGAAGTAACATATCAATTTCATCTTAGAAAAGTCTCCACAAACTTCTTATGTATGCATACATGAACTAAGTAGAATAAGTAGTGTTTGAAAAGCAAGGAGATTTAGTCATCAGCAAGAACAACCTGGTATTCTGAATGTGTAAATTCAATGATTTTGTAAATACTGAAAATAAGCATTTGTTAAAAATGCTTTATAAAATAAAATGGTATTGATTTTTCTCTGAAAGCTAAATACTTAAAAGCTGTTATCAACAAGAAGATGAGTTGACCTGTAGTTTCATTTATTGTGATATGGTGCAATGACATTTGTTCCCAAAGGGAATTTTTCAACTGAAAACATATTAGTTCAATAATTTTTATATTCCAGAGAATTGCATTTCTCATATTTTCTCATTGTATAACTACATTTGTTGTCTCCTTGTATGTTTAGCAGAGAGTTCAATGAGATATGAGATGCTTAGATCATTTCCGTCTTGCATTTAATTACTAGCTAGAAGGCAAATGTGCACAGAAGCCACTGTGGTAAGTGCCAGTTCTTGAAGATATGAGTGTGGACTTTTTAATCAAGGCTAGAATCTGTTCTATATTTGGGTCAAAAAATGTGCATTGTAACAGACGGGTACACACAACTATCCCACTCTATTTGGACAGCCTTTGATTTTCACCTAATTCACTTGATTTCTTGATTAAACTTTCAAAATTCAGCTCAGAAAAATGATTCTTACTATACTATGCTGCAATAAATTCATATCTACCTGTGAAACCAAGAAAGAGCAAGAATGTGCAACACTGATCACTGGACAGTAATCACTTATTACAATTTCAAATCTAGTTCAAGCCTTTGTCAATGAATTTCTGTTTTTAAGTGTTCCTGGTATTAGAATCTCATCCCAAGTGAAGTTCCTGAATCATACTGTGGTCTGCAGCACCATCTAAGCAACCACAGCATGCCAGAGGTATCACTGGGGTTCCACCAGTTGCTGATGTTTTTTTCCAGCTTCATACGATTTGATATTTGTGTGAAAAAATATAGACATCAAAAAATACAGACATCAATATAGATAGTTTCATACTTGCCGTGTGAGGCAAACACTGAAGTTCTCTGTGAAATGAGGTTCTTCACATACCGTGAAGAAATAAAAAGTCACACAGTAAATCAGAAGACGAAAGCACATCTATGCAGATGCTCAGTCTTGAAAATTGTATCTCTCTGGAATCAGATCTATGAAATTTAACCATGTTACTAACATGCCAAGATGAATAGAAAAAAAAATGGGTCATATATATTAAACAACTGCTCTCCAGTATTGCTTTTCTTGTGAGGAACAGAAGAGAGGTCTGATGTTTTCTATTCAAAATAAAACAGAACAAAAAGGAGGACTTTTTAAAAAATACAGCCATCATCTATAAGCAATTTTATTTTGCCTAAAAAATCTCTAGAGTCTCCGTAGAGATAGGTAAATAAGAATTTTAAGGCACTGTCAAATCCCTATGGATACATCAGCTGGTTAGTATCATGCTGAAATAAAGGAGCCTTCACAATCAAAAATTGCGAAGAAAAATGCTCAATGTCCATGATAGAAATAACTAAGACCTCTTAGATCTCTTTCTCTCTCTCTCTGTCTCTCTCTCTCTCTCTCTTTTTTTTCCTATTACTCCAGTTCATCATTATATCCAAAACTGGAAATATCTATGAAGCAAGATAAAAACAGAGATCAACAGATTATTTCAATGAAAACCAAATGTTGAAGCACAGAAAGTTAGTCTGCTTCACCCAACCTGTGAATCCAGTAGGCAAATTCTGAGAATGCTAGGGAAAATCCTCAAATACTAATCTAATTTGATAGACTCATTCTACTTTGAGTCATTCCATGCTTTTCCATACCAAGAATCAGCGTAAGAAAAAGCAAAGCCTCTCACCTTGAAAATAAAACTATTATGGATATTTTGCCCAAACATTCTGAGAACTGTTGGAAGGTGCTTCAATCTGGAGATGGTTTAGGTTTAGGCTGCGGTGGGGCAAGGGGAGGTTCTTGAAAGCAGTGAGATAGACTAGGATCTCCACCCCTTCCTGCAAATATAAAGGCACTAGCATCTAAGGAAGAAGCCAGGGAGGAGTAGAACACCAGACTCCTTTCCTCTGGAGCTCTCAGTGAGGAATGTTGAAGGGCTGTTAAATTAGTGCGCAATGCATTGTTTCTTGGGAAGAAAATTTCTCTCTTCTTTCTGTCTCCCTGGGAGAAAAATGTGGCTAAGGTGTCTTTTGGCTGTTTTTCTCCTGCATATAACAGCTGCAAAGGAACCTGAGCTGTAAGAACTACAACATTATTCCTAATAGCATTAAATGTAAGGCTTTAAAAGTAGTGCTAATTGATGCCACTGTTTTTACTCTAAATATAAAATATTGCTATCCCTTACCTTTTATATCTGAAGAGCAAAGTTAAATTGGAATGTGGGTGGCAACTCAGTGGTTCTCACTTAATGTCAAAAAGATCTTCTGCCAATTGCAAAATTTTCTTACAAGTTGATGTCTATATGCAGAAAAATGCAGTAGCAACAGCAATAGCAGGTGGGCCCAGAATTCAGGTAATGTGCTAAAGGAAAAAAATGTGAGGGAGCAGTGGCAGAATCGTGTGGGGAGATCAGGCTTGGCTATGTGTGCTAGGAATGAGGAACACTTGAAGAGTATGTGGGTTTTATGTTTTGATCTAATCTAATGAATGGGTGTGGAGCAATGAAAAGTAATTCCCCCATACTTTCACTTTTTTTCTTGCTGTTGAAACCACTTTTCCTTTCTCTATGATTTAATCAATGTGCTGTTTGGATCTCACAGGCAGTATGCGCTGATGGTGCCTGCAGTCCTCCAGAATGGCTCTCCAGGTCAGGTTTGCTGGCAGTTCCTCAACCTCAATCAGACAGTATTTGCAAGAGCCACCCTAGAATATGGTGCTGTTAACACCACTATTTTTGAGAAGACCGTGATGACAAGCAATGGCTTACAGTGCTTCAACTTCATGGTAAATTAACTTTTTATTTATGTCCCAATAGAAAAGTCCTAACAGCGAAAGTCTATGTTGGAATACCTAATGCCAGAGGGTTATGAGAAAGGTAGGAAGGAGAAAAGAATATACACCAGGGAGCAGAAAAGAATGTAGATTGGGGGCAGGATAGAAGAACAAGCAATGAAAGGAATAAGTCATACTGAAGGAAAACAAAAGAAAAAGGAAGAGATACAGTGAGAGACAAGTAGGGATAATAGGTAATAGAACTGAACAGAGGGTATTATTGTAAGAACCAAAGCTAAAGGCTGAGTTGCCAAATTGGTTCTTTAGCTGGCAGCAGATTAACTATCTTTCCTTTGCTTTTCTGTTTCCTCACAGATTCCTCCTGTCAGTTCTGTCCTGCTGGCTTTCATTTCCTTCTCTGTCAACGGCACCACAGTCAGCTTGGAAGAGAGACGATCTGTGATGATTTGGAACATGGAGAGCATTGTCTTTGTGCAGACAGACAAACCCATCTACAAACCAGGACAGAGTGGTGAATAGCAAGTTTTACTTTATAGTACTATCTTTAGGAAGCAATTTCTTCAGAAGGAATTTATTTTCTAGGTGTTCTTCAGATTGAGCCATAGTCTAGAATGGATTCTGTTTCTTCAGAACTTCTGTTAAAATGTCTCTAGTGTTTATTAAAACATTTGTGAGTGTTTGCTCAGAGACACACCTTTAGGACAGCCAGAGAATGTCATTTCATTGTCTATTCATTTTATTTTTCCCTTCTTCCCAGATGAAGGTAAAGCTTTTGCTGTCACTCTTTTATTACTAGTGTCAGGACAGGCAAGTGGAAAGAAGTGATTAAATCACTAGTTACATGCCTGGCATAAAACAATGCTACCCCAGTCTTCTGTCTGTGAAACTAGCCATCACCAAAGACAGTCCAGAGAAAAAAAGTCCATGATTTAAAAATGAAATATAAATTTTTATAAGACAAATTCATGGATTTTTTTCTTCAAGGGTTGGACGTTTGCACTATTCATACTTCTTATCTAGCTGTAGAAAAGACCTTAATGTACACAAAGAATAATTTATCCAGATATGTTCCTTAATCTGCTGCTAGGCTTTCAGATTCATAGGAAACAACTAGAATCCTGTAGGAAAAACTAGGAGAGCAGCAAGAGAACATAGCAGTTTGCCTGGATCAGACATACTTTAGTTAAGGATGAGTTCTAATATAATACACAGCACAAAGGAAATATTTCCGATCAGAATTTGATGGCAAATTCTCCTAAGTGTCTCACAAACATGTCTTAATTAATTGTCAAATTGCATGGTTGTGAGGTGGAAGGAACAGATTAAATTACATTTCAAAAAGCACATTTTTGATCCATGTTTTCCTGTTTTGAACTATGTTTCATTGGGCTGTAGTTAATAGTTCTCCTTTTGATTTTTCTTTTGTAAATAAAAGTAAGAAAAAAAGCTTATGAAAGATGGGGAAAAAATGAACTAACAAGAAATACACTACATTAGAGAAAGCTGACACTTCACCTAGCTCCAGAAATACTTGAAACTTTCTTATGTTCACAGTAAAAACCCTGTTGTAAAGACGGGAAACAAAGAGGGGAAAAAGATTTTCTAGAACATACAGACACCCATTGAAAGCATTATGATTGTAATGAAGATCACCTGATTGCACTTCAGTCCTTACTTATCAAGTAATCCCCTCTTTCAACATTGCACCAAGCAAATTCTCTGAAATACTACTCTGCCCTCAAAGTTTATCACTCGCATCCTTTGCAAGGAGGAGTTTTAGACAACCCAATGAAACTGTATGCAATTATGAAATGGCAATATTATGCTCAGCCAAACGAACTCCAGCTAATGCTAATGTCTTTTTCCTTGTCTTTCCAGTGATGTTTCGTGTTGTTGCTCTGGATTTCAATTTTAAACCTGTTCAGGAGATGGTGAGTGAAAAGAAAACAGAAAGCAGATTTTGCAAGTTGCATTTCCTATTTTTAAAATAATTCCAACACAACCTCTAAACAGTTGCTGTGGATAAAATAAGCTTTTGCATAAACTAAATGTCAAAGGATAAACATGATTTCCTGAGCACTCTTCAGAGTCTCACAGAACAGTGCTAGTGTGTAGTAGATTGTATTCCTAAAATAAAACTGCTCCCTATTGATGAAAAAAACAGGCTCAAGAAATACTCTGCTTTCTTGTTCCAGACTTTACTTACAGCTCTGACTAGAAAGTCTGCCTGACAGTTTCTGGCTTTACTGTTTTGCTTGCAACAATAGGGAAGTGTGTAAGCCAAGAGACAAAAGGATGTGTACTAGACTCCTCTCATTCGGTTATGATGCTGAAGAGAGTTACTCAAAGAGCTGGTGCTAGACAAGCAGAATGAGGATATATAGATCAAAGAAACTGAGTTCACGTTTGTCAGAATATGCTCCAAAATTCTCATTTTATCTGTTTCCTTTATGAAGCTTGCAATTCAAGTATTTGACATATGCTAAGCTATACTAGGAGATAAAGGGCTCTTATAACTGATATTATACTGGTAATTATTCAGTTCTTGCAACACTGAAAGAAACTTTTATTTGTTCAAACACCTGATCTCTTCTTCCACTTCTTTTTTTTTTTAATTATTACTTTTTCAGTATCCCTGGATAACAATTCAGGTAAGAGATCTTTCTCCTTGTAATATATAGTACCTATAAAAATAAAATCTAGATCATTTTATCTAGATAAAATCTAGATCAGTTTGTGTGTTTATACACTCAGCCAAATTGTACTCCTGAGTAGACTTGAAGATATTAACATAGAATTCAAGAATGTTGTTTGAGCTTTTCAGATGTGGAAAAGATACATACATGTATATTTATGTATAGCATATTAAGTTGTTCTGTTCTTATGCAAATCATTGATATACCTCCACTTCCTCCAGGCCACCTTGTTTTGGTGTGTATCTCTTCATAACTCAAGGTTGCTGAAAACGGTGAACAAATAGAGACAAGCGATAAAATTGCTGCTTATGTTAACATTTTTAGTCTAACTTTGTGGTAGTTTTAAAAACAGAAATAGTAGTCCAAACATAGGCAGCATTCCTGCAAGATTTTATACAGTGAAATCAAATCACTTTCTTGCTTTTATATATATATGTATATATATATTTTTGAGAAACATAAATACTTGGAGCTTATCTGCATTTTGTGCAGTGTTCTGAAGTGTTCAAAGAAATTGTGTGAATGCATTTCCTTTAATCAGTCTATTACGAAATATTATCAGAGGCAAATGACACCCCACTGAATGCAGAATAAATGTTTCCTTCCTTTATTTTGCAGCTGGATACTAAGGGACAAGATTTGTGTGGAACACGCTAGTCTGAAGGGGGCACACAAAGAAGAAGGGATGTTCTTTTTCTCCCCACTTTACACAAAACTAGATATATATACTAAAGACTGGGGAAGGACAATACAGTGCAACTTTCTCTGGTGACTGAGGGTTGTACCTGGGATGGGAGAGGCTGAATCTGAAATCAACAGGCAAGAATATAGCAGTATTAATAGGATTCCTGTGGCATAATTTAGCTCAAATCATATGCAGTGAACGACTAATAAATTAAAACAATTTGCCCTATTTGCTTCTTTTTTCTGGTTTAACTTGCTAGTAGCAAAAAAAAAAAAAAATTCCAAGGGAAATCAATTCTTTAATTGTTTTCTTTCAGGATCCAAGGGGAAACAGGATTTTTCAGTGGCAAAATGTGACTTCGGAGATGAACATTGTCCAGATTGAATTCCCATTAACTGAAGAGCCTATCCTGGGGAACTACAAAATTACCATAGTAAAGAAATCTGGAGATAGAACAAGTCACTCATTCCTTGTGGAGGAATATGGTAAATGTCACCTGTTGTTTTTATTCAGCGTAGGAAACACTATTACAGACTCTGCCACTCAATCTTTTTGATTGGTAATACTTCAAACATCTTCTGGATTAATCATCATTCAGAATTGGAGGGACAAAGACATAGAAGAGGAATTAACAATTAACACACATTCAGCATTCAGCCAGGGGAAAAAAAAAAAAAAAAAAGCTATCTAGCAAACCACCAAGATGAATGAAAAAAATCATTGTGACAAACTAACCTTTCCTAGTCATGCCCACAAGTGTCTTTATTTATAGCTCTGCAAGGTATCTAAACTCTACAGGATTAACTTCAGAAGCCCCTGACTTCCCTCCAGGGGTTTATTGAAATAGTTAAATGGAACTTTTAATCATCATGAGTCTTCATGGATGAAGACATTTTTTTGATCATTTTGACACCTCAGTTTTGATGGCATCTGCGATTAATGGTGATTTTATAGATTCCTTCTCGCTTTCATACTGAGAGGACCTGCAACCTGACATTGTGTTGGTAGTTCTATTTTCTTTTTGTTCTTCATCCTAGTGTTGCCAAAATTTGATGTTATTGTCACTGCACCAGAAAGCCTCACAGTCATGGATACTGATTTCACAGTGAAAGTCTGCGGAGTGTAAGTACTAGATACAGAACAGTATATACGCTGGGGACCAAGAACTTCTCACAGCTGGGGAAAAAGAAAGGGCTGAAGGGCTGAGGGAGAGAACAAAATAAGCAGGACCTCAGAAGAGGTTGGACAGGATTGCCTTAGTGGAAGTTGGAGCTTCCATTTACTTACCTTTTCTCAGACTTTGTTATATTGGCAGTATCCTTTTCATACTGGTGTTTAGTGCATTGCCCAAATTCTAGGAGATGTACTCTGCTATTGAAGGAGGTGTCCTTTCCCAATAACCCACATGAGAAGGAGGCCTTTATGCAAAAGACCACTGTTAAATTCTAGCGGCAATTTTAGTCTATCAGCCGGCTTCAAATCCTAAACAAATCATGCTTAGTCCTTCAGAAGGATGTGATTACTCTTATACTAAGATCTTGTAACTTGGAATCCATTGATCCTCTCACATATGTGCATTTTACTTTGATCTCAGTGAGTTCAGGACTCACTCTAAGCTGAAGAATGAAAATTCATAATTTGTTTGGTAGGCGTGTTTATCCATCATGTTTATAGATGTGTTTTGAGGCTTTTTTCATCGGTTTAGAGGTAAAATAAAAAAGTCATAATATTTCATTTTCTAAGTTCTATTTCCTTTCTGTAATAGAAGATGAGTAAGCAAAAAGACCATGAAACTACTCGAGTAGTTTCTGCTCTGGCTTCCCAAGTCAGTGCTCTTCCTGGGTTTATCTCTGCATAAGTTTGCCTGAGTCAATTTTTCAAGCATCAGTTCATGGACCTATTTCCTCTTTCACCAGATACACCTACGGCCAGCCTGTTGAGGGGAAAGTCCAGCTCAGTGTGTGCAGAGATTTTGATTCGTATGGGCGGTGCAAGAAAAGCCCACTTTGTCAATCATTTACGAAAGACGTATGATACATAATAATTATTCTCTCTGTGCTTATCCCCTCCAATAATTATTCTCTCTGTGCTTATCCCCTCCCCTCTGTTCTCTTTTCTCTTCCTTTTCTCACTGCTTTTGTCTTTCTTTCTTTTCTTGATGCTTCACATCACTCTATTTGTCTGTTTTTCAGATCACTAGCTAGAAACTCATGGACACATAGTTTTTCTTCTTGGTTTTCCTTCAAGCATGAAGAGGGACTGACATGGTCTTCTTCTATGTCTCAGCTTCCCACATGAAAACTCTAGACAGTGATGTTTCTGTCAGTCCTGAAAACTGTGGGAAAATGCACCTGTTTGAAAGTGACAGAAGAACAACTTTTTCCCTAGACTCCGCTTGACAGCTGGGCACTCATTTTAACCTATAAAACTCAGTAGCCACTTTTTCACGTGTTTTTCATTCTGCTGTGCAAGACCTGGCATTGTTTAGGAACTCTTTCCCCCTTATAGGAGACGCAGACTTGCAGAGATGCTTTGGCTTACTGGCAAATTACCTATCTACTTAAAAATCGCTCTGTTCATACAGTATAGTATGCAGCACAGTATTTCCATATCTGTAGACTAAGAAATTCTAACATAACAATGGGAAGAAAGGATAACACACACAACTGCCTTGCATGCACCAGTAATATTCCAGGCAGAGTGAAGATTTGTCTGACAGGAAGAGGAAGACAATTATCTGCAAGAGTTTCTTCATTTCTCTCACTCAGAAACTGATGGGAGCAGATTTCCTCTCAAATCACTTGAAAGATATCTTTTGCACAGTGTGACCCACTCTTCATCACTGTCTACTAGTGTCAGCCCTTAAGATCTTTCCTGAGGCAGGCCAAATGGAACCAGAATGGATTTACAAACACTGAATGCTTTAACAAAAAAAAAATCTCTGTAAAGCAGGGTCATTGTGGCCAATATCAGTTGTAAGCTGTAAATTTGCTGACAGCATTTGTTTTCTTACCTTTCCAGCTAGAGTCAGAGGGCTGCCTCTCTCAGGTTTTCAGTTCCAAAATCTTCGAGCTAAACCGCATTGGTTACATGAGGAATCTTGATGTGAAAGCCACTGTCACAGAGACAGGAACAGGTAAGCTTTTCTAGACAGTCAGAAATAGAGCAAAGAAGAGAATAAGAGCTATTCAGTCTCTGTCTGCTGAGCACAAGGATGTCTTCCTGAAGAAGATCCATTTTTATGAACACATCTCCAGGCAAATGCTCTGACTCTGTTGAAGCTATATGCAAAACAAAGTATATCTTCTGACTCTAGGCATGTCTTACAGGCCTGCAACTTACAGCTACCCGGTCTATTTCCATAACTCGAGTGATGAGCCGTATACAATTTGAGAGCATGGATCGCCACTACCGAAGAGGAATTCCTTACTTTGGACAGGTAAGCAAGGAGATATAGAAGTTCTTGTATTGAAGATGATTGAAGAGAGATCATATGAAAACCATGACAGAAAAATCTGGGAACTTCTTGAGGATTTTTTTTTCACCAAAGCTTCTCTCTTTACATACTGATGACCTCCTAGTAATTCTGAATGCTGGGAAGTATAAACTTATACCGAGCCCTTTCCATTCTGAATCTTTGAATATTTTGAATTAAAACAAACTATTAACTAGCATATTTCTTGCTTGCATTTTCAGCTTAATTTAACTAACTGCTATCCTTTCAGAATTGACAATGATATCCTAGACACAGATGACTGAACAGCGATGTAGTGTAATGACAAATCGTGTGTAACTCTTTGTCAGTGTCAATTTATGATTAGCACTGAAGCAAGGGAATTAATTCTCTTTAAGGATTTATTTTTCCCTCTCTAAGATGCCTGTAAAACTTTCTCATTCTCTTCCACACCCATTCTTCAGACTGCAGTGCACCTTACCATGACTTACTGGAGAAGAGGGGTCAAGAGAACCCCTGGGCTGACACAACATAGTGAATTCCTACAAAATACACAAAAATTCTCACATATGATAGAGGTTAAAAATGATAAAAGACACTTGGTAGGAAGCTGGAATGTCACATCTCAGAGACAAGGTGTTGAGTATTTTAGGCAATTTCTTTGTTTCTGCACAAATAAACAAACAGAAAACAGACAAACAAACGAATTTTAAAAACCCGCTGACACCCATACTTCCTCAAAATGCATCAGATCTCAATCCCTGTGCTGTCCCAGTCAGATGCCATTCACAGTTATCCCCTGCACAATCACTATCATTTGCTGCTGTAAGGGTCCAAATCCCCTAAGGGAGCTGCCACAAATGGCATCTGGCATTTTAGTTCCTAAATACTTTTTGGAAGGGAGAAGAAAAATAAAACAGTTTTGCTGTCTAGAGAGCAAAGGTGTGAAAAACATGAATATCTATATACAGAAAACTGAACATCTTGCATTTTCTTCCCCTGCAGATCAAGCTAGCAGACAAAGACAACTCTCCTATTTCCAATGAGATTGTTCAGCTATTTGTGAATAACAAGAACACACACAACTTCACCACTGATGTTAATGGCATCATTGATTTTAGCATCGACACATCTGAAATGTTTGAACCTGAGATCAGTCTAAAAGTAAGTACAAAACAAGTCTGAATAGGAGAGAAAGGACTAATTTCAAATTGAACCCAAAAAAGATGGGATGAAGTTTGAATTCTAGTAATAAGTTATGTTTTCACTGGCTTCTGTCTGAGTTGTTTCAATGCAACTTCTTCTGTAACTGTTTGACTTCAGATGCAATGCTTGTGAATTTTGTGACCTGATCATTCTGATGTCAGTTTGTGGTAATGCTTTGACATTCCCTAGTGAGATATATTTGTTTTGTTTTTCTTCTCTGCTCCCTGTCCTGATCAGGCAATATACAAAACCAGTGACCAATGTCATTCTGAAGGCTGGATAGAGCCTTCCTATCCCGATGCATCTATTTCTGTCCAGCGCTTCTACTCCTGGACCAATAGTTTTGTGAGGATTGAGCCGTTGTGGAAAGATCTGATTTGTGGGCAAAAAAGGATGATCACTGTGCACTATGTCTTGAATACAGAAGAATACGAAAGCATCAATATTATGAACTTTTATTACATGGTGAGTGTGAGGTTGTTACATGGCTTTGCTTAAAGAGCTTGATCAGAGATTTGTTGTCTGTTCTGCAACAGATCTGTCTGACAAACAGCAGTTACAGCAGTGAGTGCTCTTCTAACCTTTGGGTAACTGACCAGTCCAATATCTCCTTGATCAACAATGCAAAGGCAGAAACAGCACTGAGATGGCTTGGTAAAACTGCGTGCTTTACAGGCAAAATCATACTCACTTCTGGCCATGTTACTCTAATTCACAGTAAGGAACCACTTTCACAATGTCGCACAAGGATTCTCACCCCTTCTCTCCAAGCAGCCCTTTACAGCGTTCTGTGCCTTCCCTGCTACCTGATCCCTTCCTTTTCATGTGTTTTCTGAGCAGTGTACACAGCCATAGCTATAGCAGCAGCAGTGGCAGCATCCAGCAAGGTTTAGTGTTGATGCTTAAGGACTTGAAACCCTCCCAACATATACGCCACTTCTTGAGTTGGATTTGTCACTGAAAGTGACAACTTTCTGCTTCTAAGAAATATGTTGCTTTTCTCTGCTGTTCTCTCACAGGGCATGGCAAAAGGCAGGATAGTGCTTACAGGGGAAATTAAAGTCAATATCCATGCTGGTAAGTGAAGTACCTATGTATAGTTCTACATTCAATTGAAAAAAAAAAGGAAAAAAAGTGGGGGAAGTGGAGGGAAAGGAAGAAGGAAGGTGTGCTGTGGACCAAGATAAAACTTCTTGGATGTGTATAGGAGCTACCAGGTGGGCTTTATCTCTCTCCATCCTTGCATGTGGGCATGATACTAGCACTACCAGTAAGATTGCTGTACAGTCAGGTTAAGTCTAACAACCTCAATATACGGGCAAAGAAGAAGGAATCAGTTGATACTAGCCAAAAAACTGTCCTGTAAAGATCTCCTGAAAGGGAGGGAAAGCAGAGTGTCTGGTTTGGGAGGCTATCTGAATCTCAACACATGTTTAAACCTAGATTTTGATGAGTGTCACTTACATGTAACTCCATGTCACTTCAGGATTCTTCAGTTTGATATACAAGAACAAACTTTGAGTTTCTCTGTTTATTAGTCCCTTTCCTTTTGCTGACAGATCAAAATGGCACTTTCATCATCCCACTTGTGGTCAACGAGAAAATGGCTCCAGCCCTTCGGTTGCTAGTATATACCTTACACCCTGCAAAAGAGCTGATAGCAGACAGTGTCAGATTTCCAGTTGAGAAGTGCTTCAAACACAAGGTGAGAGGCACTAAGATATATCTAGAATTACTTGCTGTCAAATAAATATAAATTCTTTGCACAAGCATCCACAAGATATCTCCAGTCTTATTTCTTCTTTCCACCTACTTCTCTCACTATTACTCTCTGCATTCTCCTCTTTTTTCCTTGGTCTTGTGTCTGTCCCCTACTAGCACTTCTATCTGACCTTATCTCCAAGGAGCAAATTCTTTTTTAACTTTAAAACTACTTTTTTCAAGAAACCAGCAGTACTCCCAAATTTTGCCTGCCTCTCATTCACTATGCTGGCGTCCTATGTGTTTTGGATTGTCTGTTTTTTATTGTATTGAATACACTTATTCATATCTCAATTTGCTGTGTAATCTAACTCCTTACAGTCCATTGCTTATTTGCTAAAGAATGCAATTTTGGTTTTTCACAATGAAACACATATAGAAAAGAATGCAAAAATAAAAATACTGTTTTTTAAGCTTGATTTACATTTTTTAATTTCAACTAAACATTTTGATCTGTCAAATTAAAATGAGATTTTCTTAAAAGATAAAAGATATCCAAATACAAAATAAAATATAAGCAGACAAAGCAACCAGGGTTAACCTGAATATTTCCATTTACCTGATGTATTCTCCCCTCCTGCGTTTTCCCTCTTCTGTAGCACAAACTTGAGTTAGATTTTTCTCTGAATAGATTCAAATGTCTTTCCTCAGATTTCCTCAGATTCCTCAGATTTCCTCAGATTGCATTTCCTCAGATCAGTCATGGTCCTGGTAAAAATATGATTTGCTCACCATAGTGTATATTGTGTTATCAATGTCATAATAAGATTTGATTTGATAAGAACAGCAAAAGAATCACACTCCATTTTAAAACACTAAAAGTAGTCTCCATTTATGGTATCACAATGTAGAAGTCTCTATGTGTCTTCAGTTTAAGCTCTCATTACAGTGCAGGCTGAGTCAGCAGAGACACTGGAGACTAGATATCTCTGTCCAGTTAGATGATCTGTACTTTAATAGAAGAGTTTTCTGCTTTACTTGTCCTCCCATCCACACATATAGCCTTGAGCAGCCTTGAGCAGTAGGGATTATCAAGTCGACAAGTCTCTGATCAATTTCAGGTCCAGTTGCAATTCTCTGAAAAGCAGATACTCTCAGCTTCCAATGTCAGTTTGGTCATTGAAGCTGCTGCCAACTCCTTTTGTGCTGTGAGGGCTGTGGATCAGAGTGTCCTGCTCCTGAAGTCTGAGACAGAACTCTCTGCTGAAACTGTAAGTCACCCCAAAGAATAAATCTTCTCCTATCACAACACTCTTCCTACACTGCTTCCTACTTACAATATCTCTCAATTTGTGAATATTAGACTGTGCTTTCTTCTACTGCTTTTTGTACCTCATGGTCATTCACCATCTATCATGTGTCATACATGGCTCTTGTTTTTTGGCAGTCGGAAGCTTGCTTTTGTGTGGTCTCTGGACTAACCAATAATTTAAGGGTTCACAAAATCATTCTGGATGTTTAAGTAGATTATCACAAATCAATAACTACAAGCATCCTAGTAAATACCACAGCCTTATACAACCATGAGCTCTACCCTGGGTATTATATATCCAGAAAGGCCAAGAACAAGAAGTCATTCCATAGAGTCAGAATCCAAAGACAGAAAAGCAGGCCTCATATATTCTTCAGGTAGCTATCCCATTATACTTGTGTTATGTGACAAAAGGGTATGGTTTCAAACAGGCCAGCATCTCAGTTTTGGTAATGACCAGCACGTGGTTGTATAATTACGGTTATCTTTCCACACACTGGTTTTATTTTTTTTTTCCTTCTCTCTCATAGGTATACAACCTGCATCCCCTGCAAGATTTACAAGGCTACATCTTCAATGAGCTCAACCTAGAAGATGACCCCCAAGACCCATGTGTCTCGTCTGACAGCATCTTTCACAATGGCTTGTATTACACACCTGTAATGTCTGGACTAGGCCCTGATGTCTCGCAGTTCCTCAGGGTAAGTATCCCACAAATTACCTAAATTTCTGAAGTAGGATTACATTGACAAAATTCCAAATCTTTCTTCAAATGGCACTGCCAGGAAAACTCATATGTGACAAACTCTTAGCCTGGGTATGCATTCCCAATGGACTCCTACGCATATCATGATTTTCCAGCATCTGTATATTCTGTCCTGGACTTCTCTGTGGGAGAAAGGAAATAATGAGGAATAGAGAAGAGCAGAACTATACTACCTACAGCATTGTATTTGTGTCTGATACTGTGATATGCTTTTTTACAGGATATGGGCATTAAATTTTTTACCAATTCAAGGGTTCGGCAACCAGTTGTGTGTGCTAGTGAGACCGTAAGACCTCAGCCATATTTCTTTAATGTAGGATTCACAGCTTCTACACATAATGTCAAATCATCAGGTAATAGAGGGAACAGAAAAGTGGTATTAATACCTTTGTGAAAATATTGACATTCTCAAGTGAAAAAAAAAAGGTGGATAAACACTAATCATCCTTCATACTGATCCAAGCATATTAAAGCCCAACCTTCCTGGTAGTCCTTGCAATGTGAACTAGATTTGACCTAATCTCCCATTATCTCTTAGCAGCTGACGTTGCTAGAGAGGAGCGTGGGAAAAGACTCATACTTGAGACTATTCGACAAGTTTTTCCTGAAACTTGGATTTGGGATATAGTCCTAATAAAGTGAGTACTACTTTTTTTTTTTTCCTTTCTTTTAAGAACCACTAAATATGTCCCCTGATGTCCTGAAAGATGATAATAAAGGCCTTGAAGACCTAACTGCTTCAGTCATCATCTAACCTTTTGTACTCTCCTTTTCCATGACAAAATTACTCTGTTTCCAAAGGGATCTATTCCCGTAAGATGTGTATCATGAGTCATATTTCTTTGTTAAAAACTGGGTCTCCTCTTGTCTGCAAAACATGAATTCCAAGTTTTCTCTTGAAACTGAGGGAAACAATGGTCAGATGCACTTTCAAGTGATCTTTCCTTAGAAGATTTGGGTGATGGGTTCTGAGGTTTTGGAGGTGGGATTTCTATAGAGTAAGAACACTGTCATTTGTGAAACTTCTCTTTTACAAACTCATTATCTACCCATTCCCATCAGCTCTACTGGAAAAGCAAGTATCCCATACACTGTCCCTGACACCATTACTGAATGGAAGGCCAGTGCTTTCTGTGTGGAAGGCTTGGCTGGAATTGGTATCTCTGTGCCTGCCACTTTAACTGCCTTCCAGCCTTTCTTTGTGGACTTGACTTTGCCATACTCTATCATCCGTGGAGAAGAATTCCTACTTAGAGCCAATGTCTTCAGCTACTTCAACCACTGCTTGAAGGTATCTACATATGCCCGTATTTTTAGTCCTTACTCCATCTCTAAAGAAGTTGCAGCCCTTGTAGTCTTGAAAAAAAAAAAAGAAAGAAAAAGCAGCATAATTGGTGTACATGATTAAAGCTGTCTTTGCTCTGGACTGGTGAATTGCTCTGTCTGTCTGATCACAGATTTTCCTGACTGAATTTATTTCTCCTAAGCTACTATGAAGCAGAGAGAGATCTGTGTCTAGGTTTGATGTTCAAGGCAGTTTCAAGGCAGTTTCTCCAGAGGTTCATAGAGGAAGGAAACAACTGTTTTGCAAAGTGTATCATTCAGCATTCACAGTTCTGTGAACCATCAGTGGTTTCAGTGGGTCTTTAGAACGATTTATGAAGGTATGAAAAACTAAAGGACTTGGGTATCCCAAACAGCAAAAAAAAAGGGTAAAAGCAGAAAAGAGGAAAAGGCAAGAAATAGAGAACAGATAATCCCTACTTCTGTCTGGCAAAAGCCTCCAGAATTACCAAAACAGGGAGTAGAAAAGTCCCAGTATTTCTCCTAGGGAATGCCTGTTCAGCTAGAGACTCTACTGCTCCCAAACCCCGATTGTACTCCTAGTACTTAGTACTCTCCAGAAAAAAAAATACTTCCAGACCACAGGTGCATGGCACCTCTATATTGAGAGAGTATATACATAGCATAAGTGTCTCCTGAAGAAAGACTCCTGAAAGAAGAACAGGCCTTTTCTGTTTGTATGCTTGGTTGCCTTTTTTTCCCCTACATGTTATATCTAGGAATCGTAAAAAGACAAGGAGCAAATACTGTTTTCTTCATTTGAATGCTCCAAATCGTTTCTCTATCTTGCAAAGAGATCACCACCAAAGGAAGAAAAATCCATACACAATTTATAAGAGATTTTCCAAAATTTTTGTTAACATTTTGATCTTAAAAAAACCCAAAAAGGCCTAGAGTAAACATTCTAGGAAAAAAAAAATCTCAGTTTTAAGACATTCATTTCTTACCCTCATTTTTCAATAACTCCTATAGTAACAAAATAAAACATTAGATGGTGTTTTCCTTTTCAAGACAATTCAAAGCCATTAGCATCGGGTCAACTGAACATAACTTAATATCCTGATGAGATATCATATGCATGCATGGGATATTTAACATTGGGAATAACAATACAGACAAAAAATAACACAGTTACAGTTTCCTCTGATGGACAATTCATGTAAGAGTTGCATCACCTGAGGCATTAGTTTTGCTCTACAGTGTTACCACTGGAGTTTAGGAGAGATCTCACTTCTACCTAACAAATAAGCAACATTTGTCTGTGGAGCAGAATTTTCATCCCATCCTATTTTTCTTTCTATTCTCAGATTGATGTTTTTCTGTCAGATTCACTTAATTATGAAGCCAAACTCCTCTCCCCAGAGAATGATGGATGTGTATGTGCCAAAAAAAGGAAGACATATGTCTGGAATATTTTCCCCAAGGAAATTGGTAAGTTGACTGTGAATCCATTTGGTTTTCTGTACTAAGATTGATGCTCACCTGAAAATTAAACCTTCTTCTAGTCTTCTGAGAACCTGGTCTACCACCGTTTCAGCTCTCTGAGCCAAAGAGTCCCTGTAGAACTACAGTATATTTACTGTTCCCATTTATAGCAATCAGTTCTCTTCCCCCTATCTCTTACTTAGAGTCACTAGGTTCATTATGTTACATCATTAAATATCTATCTTGGGGCTTCATTATCAGATGAAACCACTTCATTTGACCATAATTCCTTACAAAAAAAAAAAGGCAGGGTCTCTTTTTCCCTCTTTTTCTTTTACCATTTAAGGTGATGTGCTATTCAGCATCACTGCAGAGACCAAGGATAGCACAACTTGTGGAGATAAAGCAGCCGGGAACATCAGTATTGACTACAAGGACACCCAGATCAGAACATTGGTGGTGGAGGTATTGATGACAGTTCTTTCTGTTTTCTTTTTACTTCCATCCATGAAGAAAGAATACTGCAGCGAAAGTATAAAAAGCAAGTAAAAGTTTTCCAAGTTCCCTAAAAAAAACTCTTGATTTGGCTCTACCTTCATCTAGCTGACCTAGCATTTGTCGTTTAAGCAAGTCCATTCCCATCTGAAGTCCTCTTCCATGAAAATCAATGGGTGCTGGAAATGAGGGACTCAATTTCATGGGAGCCCATTGGTAGCAGCCACATCAAGCACTGATCTTTGAACTATTGTCTGAATCCAGACTGCCTATGATGTAGGTGAATTAGACTGTGGGATGATGCTTCTGTGGCTGCATTTTTTACTTCTGCATCCTTTGTTCTCATTTGTGGCATGCGTCTCTTTTTTCCATCATCATCCAGCCTGAAGGCATCAGAAGGGAAGAGACTCAAAACTCCCTCATCTGCACAAAAGGTAAGAGTCTTGCATACTTACATTCTGAGAGGATCTTAAAGGAAGGTTTTCACTCTTTCCTGCAGTGCTCATTCATGCTGTCCCTCCTTTATTCCTTGAGGAACCTAGGTCACTATATACAAATGGCAACTACTATGAGTATGTTTATAAATCAACTCCTTGCTACAAACTCCACATGTGATCTGGTGCATGTCACTTGGGCAATGTCTGTGCTGCAGTCAGAGGTTCTCAGATACTGAAGGAAGGCTTCTATGGGGATATCAAAGAGTGACAACCTCTATGCAAAATCTGTTGTGTTCTGCATGCATTCATTTCGGTTGTTGTTCAGCATTCCAAAGATAACTCCAGCTTTCAGCTTTCCACTTCTGTTGGGGATGGGATAAAAATACAGACTTTTCCCTTCCAGCCATCTTGGGGCTGATTGCAAATGCTTTCCAAAGTTTCCTGGAAATCCTTTCTGAAAAAAGGCACAAGGGCAGCCCTGATCCTCACTAGTCAGATCTCCTCCTCGATGTTTCACTAGAGTGCTTCATGGCCAGGGACCACCCTGTTCAATTGGTTTCCATTCTGCAATGACAGTTGCTGCAGCATTTGGTCTGTTTTTCACTAGTTTGTTTTTTCTATGCCTCTTCTTCTCCTGACACTTATGTTCTTGTTAGCATCTGTGGGTTTCTGTCTATTGCTGTCTCCTGTGTGTACCTTTTCATTGTGTAATTTCTACCAGAAGCGTTTTGCTTTTATCATCAATGTTCCTATACAAATGCCCACAATAACCTCAATATTTTTCTCTACAGATGACACAGTTTCTCATGATGTTGCTCTACATCTACCTACAAATCTGGTGAAAGGATCAGTCAGTGCCTCATTTTCTGTTGTTGGTAAATATAAAAATAATAAAAATATATAAAAAAGAAAGACAATATTCAAATATTGAATATATACTCTTGGAACACAAAATTTTGAGCAAAGAAACTGATTCTTGTCCCTTCCAGCAATGCTTTTAGCTGCACTAGATAAATCAAATTTCTAAGTATTGTTAGCATCCATCCTTCAATTTTCCATTTAAGTTCATTGAAATCATTTGAATGATTTGTCTACAAATATTTTTGTGTTATGGCCTCAGACAAACTCATGTCGAGATGATTTTCTTTCATACATTCACCTGTAAATCAGAGATATTAGGGAAATCTTTAAAATCTTTTAAGATCTAGACTGTTTATGTTATTAAGAAAATCTTTGCTTTGATATGTGATTTATGGTCATTCCCCAAATCCCTTGCTGGCTCTGTATCTACTGTCTTTCCTAAGAATAACAATTTAGATATGGTTTGTGATACATTTATACACCCAAGATTTCTGTTCAGCATTAGATGTTAATTCTGCACTATCTCTGGACTGTTACTCCTCTTCTTCCTCCAGCACACATGGAAAAAGATGACTTTCCTGACATTACTTGTTTTCATTTCTAGTTAGAAACACCTGCTTGAAATAGCACTAAAACAAATTATGTTTCTGGTGTGGGCAATTTAGTCTAAGTAATAAGAGGTACGAAAGGGATTTCTTTGTTGATTGTAAAGCAGAACAGAACAAACCAATCAGTAGTGAAAAATTCAAGCTTGTTAGAAAGTTGAGTGGTACCATAGAGGCTTGCAAGCCTAGCCAGGACCTTCCAGGACTCTGCCTACTGTTGCTGAAATTATTGTTTATTTCAGTGGCCCTGAGTTGTGCTAATGTTTCCTGGTATCTCCCATTTCCCAGGTGACATCATGGGAACTGCCATGCAGAATGTGCATCAACTCCTCCAGATGCCATTCGGCTGTGGAGAGCAGAACATGGTCCTTTTTGCACCTAACATCTATGTCCTGGACTATCTGAACAAAACAGAGCAGCTGAGTGAGGAAGTCAAATCCAAGGCTGTTGGATACTTAGTAAGCGGTGAGAGTACTGTCTTTCCCTTATGGTGTGCTAAATTCCCCACCGAGGCCCAGTGAACAGAAACAGTAGCATGGCTATCCTAGGAGTATGGCCCTGCCACTGTAGCACAGAAGACTGACCTGAAGAAATGTCCTAGTTATGACATTTACTAACTTTGGTTTATATTCCTTCTTCCCTCACATTGTTTTTCCTAGGCTCACTTGTCATGTTTGATTTGAGGTTCTGTTTTTCATTCCCTTCTTCCTCTTTCACTCATGTACAGCATCTAGCCTGATACTGTTAGTTTAGGTGGAGCACAGGACTGATACAGCTTTGCCTGTCTTTGACTTCGTTAGCATTTAACCAGGACAAGATGTTTCATGATTACATCTAATATCCCTTGGGGCTCTCATTGCCTGGTAGATGTATGTTACCTCTCCTTATTTTTCACTATGGTTCCAGATACATCTGATAGCGAAAAGAATACGATTTTTTTTTCTAACTTCCTAAGTTTTCTAAGTTTTTCTTCTAAGTTTCTCTAAGTTCTAAGTTCCCATGTGCTTGCAGGATACCAGAAGCAGCTGTCATACAAACATCCAGATGGGTCCTACAGCATTTTTGGCACCAGAGATAAGGAAGGGAACACCTGGTAAGTCACTGGGAGTGGAAATAGCTCAGAGATCAACTTGCATTCAATTTACAAGCTGCAGGTAAAAGATATTTTTACTAGTTAAATCAGATGTACAGAGGTGGTCAGGACTAGGACTCTTCAGTACATACTAAGAATAAGGCTCTCTGCCCCCTGTCAGAGGATGCATGCAGAGAGAAGAGGATCCCTAAAGACTCAGATATTTTTTCAACTGTCACTCCTCCTGTTTCCTGATAGAAGTGAAACACAATTCACTGCAGTGCTCTGTTGTCAGGATCAGCTCCAGAGTATGCTGGTCTTACTTCCTGTGTCCCAGTTAACTACTATTCCTTTTGCTGCTCTCTCCTGAAGAAGCACATATGGACAAACCAAGCCAGGAACAAATAGGCCATAACTCTTTTCAGAAAGAGATAAAAAGGAAGAAGAGTTGATTTATTCTGCTCCTAGCTTCAGTGCTCAGGTCACAGCTTCATGTTTTCCTTGCAGGCTCACTGCCTTTGTGTACAAATCATTTGCGCAAGCTAATCGCTTCATCTATATTGATGCCAATGTTCAGGCTCAAACTCTTATGTGGCTGGCAAGCAAGCAGAAGCCAGATGGCTGCTTCCGAAGTGTTGGGACACTCTTCAACAATGCCTTGAAGGTGATAGACAAATACTTTTTGATCAGGTTTACCCTCTCATAACTGAGAAGATGTTCTGCCATTGCTGCTAAATATTATATTTTTCTCCAAATTCCTGTCCTTTGCCAAGGGCTAATTCTCCACACCTTTTACAGACTGTTTCCAACTCAAGCAGCTTCTCCACACTATATTGTACACCTCATGAGCACATAAGAGAGGACTGCAGAACTGTAACCTTGAGGTAGTAGTGTGTTTTGAGGTGACAGCAATGGGCTGCTTTTAGTGTAAGAGCTAGCCCAGCTATGGGTGTGCTCTCCTTCTTTTTGGGCTGCCTCCAGAGCTGGCCAGACTCTTCGAGTTGGGATAGCATAACTCATAATTAAAGGCTTTTCCTCATGCCATTCACTGATTATTCCTCTCTCGATGTCCTTTTCAGGGAGGAGTAGATGATGAACTGTCACTTTCTGCCTACATCACTATTGCCATGCTAGAAGCTGGGCACGCCAGTTCGGTAAGATCTTCAGTACTGGTATTCAGCTCACATTGGTTCCCCATTGTTGGCTTGGCTCCAGTGCCACATCCAGAGAGAGAGAGAGCTCCCAGAGGATCTTGCATAGAATGTATCTTCCCTAGTTGCTACCATATCTCAATACCTCTTCAACCACCAGTATTCAAGTAGAGATTCTACAGATCTCAAAGAAAGAGATCTGATCTTCTGATTGGGAGGCGCAGGATATTAAATGACATCTCTTGAAGTTAAAAAAAAAATCATCAGGTAATAACCATGCCCTATGGCTTATCCTCATACATGGTTCAGTTATGAAGGTAAAGTACTGTAGGTAGATTGATAAAGTTTCCAAAGGACCTGTATAGCCATCCTGGGAAAAGGAAGATCCAGCGGAGTGAAAAGCAGTATTTTCCTATTTTAAAGTGGCTAGTACAAAATAGAGTAAAGCCAGGATGTTAGACTTCAATATATAAGTGTTCTTGTCTTCAATTTGTCATGTTTTTGAGGACCTTTCTGCTTAGATAGTGCATTAGTGAGGACATGGAGCTACATTATGATCTCAGGGTTATTGGCTGAAGTTCTTTTATTTGGCATTAAGATAATACATCTCCACAGAAGTAACTGAAGTTACAGAAGAGTCACTGAGGATAGAAACTGCCCCATAAGATTGGATTTGTTCAAGACAACAGGCTTGTCTGAAAAGCACAGGGTGAGTCATTATCATAAAGGCAAAAAAGGAGGAATTAGCTTCAGAATAAGAGGACAGTCTTCTGTTTATACATTAAAATCTTCAAAAACACATTATATAGGGTTTCAGTGTGAAATCCACCCTAAAGTATTCTGTATACTCTCTCCTGAAGTCACTATACAAACCGATGGTCCCATTTTCATTGCTATGATGGTAACAGGATAAAGAACAGATTTGAACAAATGTTTAGCTGGGTGAGAACAACTGTACTGAATTCAGACCCATTCCTTTCTTCTTTAAAGTACCCTGTCGTCCGGAATTCCCTTTTTTGCCTGAAAACTGCATCTGAGAAGAATATCAGTGATGTTTACACTCAAGCACTCATGGCCTATGCTTTCTGCTTAGCTGGCAAGATGGAAAAATGCGCATCTTTCCTCAGAGAGTTACAGAAATCAGCAAAGAAACTTGGTAAGTTTCAGCTGTTTGGGGGTATTTGAAGGGCGGACAGAGGGAATAGATCTTACTGACTGCATGTGGTTTAACCTTAACAAAATTGAGAACATGATCAGATGCATCAACTATCAGATGTCTCCAGATAATGTGTGGTGAATTTATAACACATCTGTTTCTCTGTAGTATTTGTTTGGAAGATACAAGGACACAGTACATCTATGCGATAGCATAAAGCAACAGTAATCCATTCTGGTTCCTTCTCATTCCCTTTTTGGGTTTATAAGGTGGATCAGTGCACTGGGAGCAGGAGAAGAGATCCCCCTCAGAAAAATCCCCCTACTCCTACACCCCATCAGCTGATGTTGAAATCACTAGTTACGTGCTGTTGGCATTGCTTTACAAACCCAAACGGAATCAAGAGGACCTCACAAAAGCCTCAGAAATTGTGCAGTGGATCATCAGACAACAGAATCCCTATGGAGGTTTCTCTTCTACCCAGGTAAAACAAGACCCTTCCTCTCCCCAGTGACTTCTAGGAATCTGGACACTCAATGTGCCAGAAGGCCTAGTGACAAAGCAGACCTAATGTTACTTTTTTCTTGGATCTGCTGTCTCATATACACAGAGACCAAACCTTTTTTTCAGGTGGTCCAAGATCCTTTCCCTTCTCTTTTCAGTTTCACTTAGAAAGGTGAAATTCATGCAATAGTAAGTTGATGAGAAACAAGGACGGATATTCATGCAGGGAATAAGCCTAATATCCAAGTCCGGGCACTACATAACCAAGTAGTGCACTGCAGGTGCCTAACAGACATGTTTTACCACCAGAAATGTTGAGTTGAAAAATCAAAAATGTGCTCTAGTGCTCAGATTTGATCTTTTAGGACATTCATTATAAGTATAGAGAATTTTTTTCCTCTCTAAAATGTAACCTGCCAGAACTAAATGAGAACCCTGGAATTATTGAGTTGTTTTTTTTTTTTTCAGTCAGTTCCATGTAATGACTTTGCTTTGTATTGGACCTATGACATAAATTTCTTCTCCAGGCGCACTGAGTAGCTAATCGTTTTTTATTATTTTCCTTTCCCTCAGGACACAGTCATTGCTCTTCAAGCCCTTGCCGCTTATGGTGAAGCTACCTACAATTCTGTTACGCAAAATGTAGTTAAGATAAGTTCCAAAAAACATTTTGAGAAGATATTTATTATCAATAATGAGAATAGGCTCCTGCTGCAACAAATTCCTCTTCCTGAGGTTCCTGGGAATTACAGCCTAGCAGTGAATGGCAGTGGATGTGTCCTTATGCAAGTAAGTGTCTGTCCTCCTCCTCTTTGTGTTCTACATTCAACATATAGTACAGGCTTGTTTTTGTTGACGCTCCATCCAACTTTTCATTACTTTTCCTATTTTTTTTTTGTCTTCCCTAAAGTCTTTAAGACAGTCTTTTCCTCATCTTCTTACTTTTCCAGACAGCACTGAGATACAACATTCACCTTCCAGAGGGGGCCTTTGGATTTTTTCTCTCGGTACAGATAGCAAATGCTTCTTGCCCATTGGATCGACCAGCAAAATTTGATATTGTCCTCATAAGCAGGTACTGTGCCATGAACAAGTCCAACCACACAGCTAATATGATACACAGAGAAGCTTAATATGTGTATTCAGTTCTGCTTAAAGTCAAGAACCATGAACTAATCAGTGCTGGAGTGTGGTGAGGATACCAACCTGTAAGTCATTTGTCTAAGATCTTGAGATACTCCAGGTAATTTATTGTGTTAGCATATACTTGACCCTTGCACATGAGGGGTCTCTCCAGCATCTGCCATGTTAGTCAGTCAGCAAGTGTGTGTGATTCACTGCAGTCCTCCAACATCTTACGAGTCCGGATGCAGAGAGTGGTCCATCCTCAGATATGGGCCAGATTGATGTAGGCCTCTGTTGTTTCAGTTACACAGGGATGCGTAATAGCTCCAACATGGTCGTTATTGATGTGAAGATGCTCTCTGGCTTTGTTCCTGTTAAATCTTCTCTGGATAAGGTAAACTATAGAAGCAAGATTAAATGACTCACCCCAGGTACAGAGATGACTGGTCATACAAAAGCTGAATGAGAGAGGCCTAGTTAAGAATAATTTAAATACAAACTGTGTGAGGTATTTGCATGGTAGCTCTGTTTTTATTATTGAATTGAAGGCATGAAGGCACTGAGTTCAAACACATACTACAGATCTTGCTGTATTAAAAAAAGAGCTAGAGCCTAGCCAGATGGCACCTGAGATTGTAACCTGCCACTATCTAAGAAGAAAAAGGGTGGAAACCTACCAGACTAGTGTGAAACCTGCAAAACACTAGAGAAGGGCAGTATTTTCTTAATAAACTGATGTGTATCTCATTTTCCGACATGCTCATTATATGCACTAAACCAGGTGACAGTTTTCGCTCAGTCCCCTCTATCCAGCAGCATGTAGACTCTAAAATCAGCTAGCCCTCAATACCTAGCTAGGTGCAGAGTGAATCCCATAGCTAATGTGATAGGTTCCCCGGTAACACTTGCTTTCTAATGGCTTACAAATCTATCAATTTGTCTCTATTTCCTTGTTTTAAAGCTTATTGATGACCATACAGTGATGCAAGTAGAAAACAAGAAAAAACATGTTATCTTTTATCTGGAAAACGTAAGTTTCAAACTCAAAATATTTGGTCTGAATACGGCATGAAAACAGTATGTAACAGATGCTCCAACAGAGCAGATGAACTTTACGAAGTGCAATTATTGTGTTTCCTCCCCTGTCAGTTTTGCCCTCTATCCACAAACCTTCTTATTCCTCAAGCCACATGTAACATCCCAAATGCCCAAAGAGCTTCAAATCAATGCCTGCCATTAGCACGAAAAGCCAAAATTCTTTCTCCGTTCAGTAAAAAGCTGATAAAGACCAGGAAGGAAGTTGCTTTTAGTATATGTCCCCTTGTCCCTTTGGTAGTCTTCTACTATAACCCAGGCCTTCTAACAGCAGCTGGATCACTACTCTGATCTCCTCTGGAAAGACTTCCATGACTTCTCTTCCTCAAATTCATGCCCCAAAATTCTTCTTTAACCTGTAATCTAATCCCTATATCCAAATTTACCTATCAAAAGTACATTTGCTGATGGTCCTGCAGGACTAACAACAGAAGCCAATATTTCAGTGATACCTTTTGATTCCAGTTTCTTGGTGACACATAACATTCATGGGTGAAAGGGAAGGGGTTTCAATACCAGACTTCATTCTCCTGAATCTTGGGAGATCCTGGGAAAAAATGTTTTGTCCTTTGTGACTTTTTTCTCCCTCTAGCCCTTGCACAATAAAATATGCAGTAACTATATAACGCAGGAATATAGGCAGGATATGAAAGCTATAACCCTTCACTTTATTTTCACTTTAGACTCTAAGCATCTTTCTGGTCTGAGATGGGCAAGTAGATAAATTATGTCATGCATATGTATGCAGGGCACCAGTGGAGTTTGAAATACTTGCTCTGTCAATTACCCACTTCAGTCTGCTTCAGAGGTTGTTTTATGAATAAAAAAACTTATGACAACCCTATCCCTTTGTTCCCAGATCTTGCAGAAGAAAAAGAAAAAAATCACTTTCTCAGTTGAACAGGACTTCATAGTGACCAATCCAAGGGCAGCTCCTGTGCAGATGTATGATTACTATGAGACAGGTAGGTTTTTGATTTTCTCAAGTTTTCAGTGTAGGAGGGAGAGGGATGGGCACAGGCACTGTATGCATTTAGGCAGGCAAAGGACCAATCCTTCTGGAACTCTCAGTCCCCTGAACTATATCAGGAGCTGGAGCTAGAGCCAGGGGGCTCAGAGATTCATTTTACTCTAGGGAACTTGGTCTAATATCCAAGGTGACAAGTAGTTATGACTGGAGAGCTATGAAAATGCATGTACAAGAACTAAGGAGATATCGAGAAGCTCCAGCATATTCACCTCCAGGAAAAGGACAGGATGTGTGCCCAAGTCCCCAAGAATAATGGAGTGTTACTTTCCTTCTCTTACAGAAGAATATGCTGTTGCTGAGTATAAATCACCTTGCAAAGACTCTGTTGCAGGAATGGGCTAATAGTTACAAAAGGTAAGTGAAAGAAAAGAACAAGAGAGGGAACAAGAGTGAATAGTTAGAAAGTAAGAAAGTCAAACTACAAAACTGCATGAACCTTGGGACTGACACTGATTGCACGAACTAAGGACTGACACGATCAATAGAGGGATAGCTAGATTTCAGAAAAGGCATTTCAGTTTCCACCAGGCTTCTCAGGAATCAGCACAAGACAATGCCCAGATATTGTCCTGTGCCACATGCACTGTAGCCTAATGTGGGGACCACTATGCTTTTCTTGGGAAGATCTTACCTTCCCTATTTCATGAGAGCCAAAGTACAGAAAAATAGATGGGAAAATACCTTCAGAGTTTCCTCAAAAGTATCAGCACTTAAAAGCTCATTCCAGCTATTGCTTTCTGTCAAAGCCTGCTTTTTAAAGGCAGAAACCCTACCTTTCATGGACATAGGCAGGATATTTCACATAGACTCAGAGAAAACATTTTAAGGACAACTAACACATTTTCTGAAGAAATATGAGGTGACGTATCATGGAGATGATGCATTCACTAGTCAGAGGTACAGTGTGACCTCACTGCAGGTCTGTGCCTTGCTCAACACAGCAGTTATGCTGGCTGTTATCTGATGAGCAACTCTCTGGTAGTACAGGCATAGCTTCCTGCCAGCCCTTGATCTGGCGCTTGTCTGTGTCACACAGAATGGGCTGTCTTGATAGTATCTTGGATGGTGTCTTCAAACCATCCTTTATATTCTTCACCTGTCCGATCATTCTTACTGAGCTTATTTTCTTTTGGATTTTCCTCAACAGAACCATCATAAATGTTGAAAAAGTGGTCAAGCACCTTATTTTCTTCTGTGTTTCAGTCCCATAAAGGGCTATTTCACCTTTCTAATCAGAGTGGTAGCCTGTGATGTCATTTGAGATAGGGTCTGATTCTTTGTTTCTTGTCATGGCACTTCTCTCCATATCTGTACCATAATCATGTATCCCTTTCCATCAATAAACCTTCCTTTTACATTGAGCTTTGGGTTTTCTTCAGGGTCACAGAATAGACATTTTAATAACAGTCCGCATGTCACAGTTGCTGCTTGGGACAGGAAGAAGAGAGATGGCTGTACTAACCATCTCTCTCAGCTACACCTCATAACCACTGGCAACTACTATAATGTACTGCATGCTCAGTCACAGCCCAGTTTCCCATCTCCTGCGTTTAGGTCTGATTTCCCACAGCTATGGGAAATAGCCTACAGTAGCCTGCAATAGCCTATAGGGTCCTTCCCTAGCCCTACAAAGGGATTGCCCCTAAACCTTTAACAAAAAAATATGTTCCCTGTGGTACTTTCCAGCATGTTGTAGCAGATACTTTACAGTGCAGGCCTCAAGCCTCAGCCATTCACAAAACATGCTGTAAATCACAGGGAAGGCAGTATGCAGTTCCCTCTGCACACACCTGTTGATGAAAGGAAATTGAATTCCTTTCAGAGGTACATTGCTGGTCTCTCATTCAGACAGCAATCATCTTATACACAGACAACAGGGAGTGAATCAGCTCTAAAAGTGCCCTGGCAGAGGGGACAAAGAAATGGGCTGACCAGGCAATAATGCATGAATGAGGGGTGGGAAGAGAGTGGTTCTGTGCCTGCTCTCCAGGAAATATGAATGCTGCTGCTTTTATCCACAAAGAATACTACACCTACACCTGGTGCCCAAAGCATGTACCCAACAGCACCTGGCTGGAGAGGTGTGTAGAGCCTGAATGACTCAAACCATGTCTACCTCTGGAGAATGACAGAGCAGAGCTCCGTAGAGGTGCATGGGCAGTGCTGCTCTACTTCCAGCAGAGGGTTAGTTCCAGAAACTTCTCACCTTTTATCCTGTGAGTATAGGAAGCCTAGCATGGCAGTGAGGAAGCTGGGAAGCTGGAAGGCTGCATCGCTCAGGCCTGGATCCTCAGGAAACAAGATATCTAAATCTCCACAAGTACCACTCAAAAGATTCACTGGCTATGCATGATCTTAAAATTGTGAAGGATTGGCCATTCAGGATCTGCATGATACCAAAGTTATGAAAAGCTATTTCATTAAATGTCATAGACAAAAGACATTTAAGGGCTTTAGATTTCTATCTTAAACTCCAAAATCAAAACTTTGCTGGCAGTAGGAGGGAAGCAAGGAAGACTATGAATTTTGCTTTCCTGACACACCTAAAACTGTAGCAACTAGGTAACATTCAGATTTAACTAGCACCAACAGCAAAAAGGACTAGATAGTGAAATACATAGAACAAGAGGGTTTGAAAAGGGCAGCAGTCTGAATACATATGAATATAGCATGTTCATTTTTCTGGGACTTATGAGGCCACTAAGTCAAGGACCACTTTGTCCCACATGAAGCTCATAAAAATCCCCTTCAGGCCGGCCAAATGTCATTCTGCTCAGCGTGACATATTTGGGAGAGGGGGAAAAGTGTTGAGGGAAGAAAAAGGGTGCATTTTTATCATTCTTTTCCTCTCAGGTCAAAATGAACTATTAAAACAGCAAAAATACATTTCTTACTGCAGGCACTTCCTCCTTGTACCAGAAAAGTAATATTTATAACCTAATTTTAGCTTGTGAATGTCAAACTGATAATTGCTGGTTCCAGCCACACATCCCATTCTCAGAATCTTTGTCCAGATTTTTACGTGCAAGCCATGCTATACATGCTCATAGAGAGAACAGCAAAATTTCTCAGAATTTCTCATATACATTCCAACACCTCCCATATTTATGGAACCTGAATGTCTTGCTTTAGCTGCATGCTTTGTGACATGTACCTGAAGCCAAAAGAAGGCCATTACAGTGCTGAATGCCATTTCTTCATCTGTAATGCAATAACCTTGAAGTATTATCATTAAATCACAAAGATTTAGACAGTGTTCTAGGCCCCAGAAGTCAAAAACGACTTCAATTTTGGTTGGCAACACTAGACAAACTCAGTTTCTGCAGGTGTGAAAAAAGCAGGCATACTAGCACAAGAACTGCTCTGAACTATCCTAATGCTGCCATCTCCATGACACAGACACTGTCTTACTGTGCTCCCATAGTGCACAGCTCAGTTTATAAAAGCTTTCAGGAATTAGTATCCAGTGAAACTGGCATGCAGGTCTTTGAACTAAGTCAGCAACACTACGAGAAATGGGCAACACAACAATCTGTTCTCTTATGGCGGGGAGGGGAATGTGGCAGTTGTGAAAGATGACAAAGCTAACTGCTTTCCTCAGTGAGGAATTCTAATTCATGAAAGGAAAGAGGTTTCGGGGACATCCATATGGGAAATGACCACTCAAAGAGCTTCTGGGATCATTGAAATGAGTACACTCTTCCTCCTTTACAGCTGTTTGCTGTCCCATCTACAATGATATGTTTCATGTGGCTTGAATCACTATTGCTAAATAGGGATTGTATGATGGCTTTGACAACTGAGCATCTGCCTAAGGATACAGATCAACAGAGGGATGGTTAATGACTATATGAACCAAATTCCAGATCTTAAGTATGGGGACCTCTTTGAAATCAGCAGGCTAGATCTTTGTGACTTGTGTAAGGATCAGCGGGCGAGAGAACAAGCACTACATCTATTAAGTGAAAAATAGCAATGCTGTTCATAACCTGTTTAGCTGATCTTTGAAACACAGGAAGTTTCATCTCCATATGAAGAAGAACTTCTGTACTGTGAGGGTGACAGAGCCCTGGAACAGGCTGCCTGGGGAGGTTGTGGAGTCTCCTTCTCCGGAGATCCTCCAGACCTGCCTGGATGTGACCCTGTGCCATATGCTCTAGGTGTCTCTGCTTGAGCAGGAGGGTTGGGCTAGATGATCTCCAGAGGTCCCTTCCAAACTCAACCATTCTGTGATTCTGTAATCTTTATTTGGGTGAACAAACTCACATCAAGCCAAAGAAACAGATCCAGAATGAATCAACATACTGAATTGGTTTCATGGTGGGGAGTTAAGGAAACTTAAGGAGAAAGAAGTTTAAACAGAACGCCACATGATGTCCTACAGTCACAGTCCAGTACATATCACCCACCCTACAGGCAGCAGTGATCACAGTTCACAGTCCACTATAGTGGCTAGTGAAATACCATAAGCTCATGGAGGGGCAGGGGGAAATACCTGTCAAAAGCTTGAGACCATTACGGAAGTTCTGGATGTGAACAGTTCTTCTTTTATTAGTGACAACTCAGAAGAGGCATTCCAGGCTATTTTACAGCAAACTATATGAGGGGAGCTTTGTGACCATGGCAGTGGCAAATAGGCCTGCCATGGGAACAGCTCTGCTTTTTTTTGTTTGCTTGTTTGTTTTTAGAAAAAGATTGCTAATCTGAGACAAGCCTTCAGTTACTGCTCACAAATAATGGATCTCTTTCTACAAGGAATGCACTTTTTAGAAATGTGACATTTTAGAAAGAAGAAGGGTGTGAACACAGGACTGTAGTATTTTATCCTTACCAAGGTGATCTGAATGATGACTTCGTCATTTCCACAGCATCATGGTATGTCCTTGGTCTCCCTGCCTTTCTTTATAGCATACAAGTGTTGCCCACAGTTCTATCATCTGGCTTGCTGTAAAAGATCTGGTAGGGCAGGTTTGACTTGGTCATTCTATCTCATAGCAGTAATTTCACAGTGGGAACACACAAATCATCTGAGGACACATTTATGTCCAAGGATTATCTCACATTTAAAGACAAGGCGCCAAGTCTTCAGGCAGGATTTTTTCTCTTGGAGAACTGGCAAATATGTAGCTGAACCTTCCCAACTGTGAAAGCTGTCTGTCTTCCAATGTTCCTGAGGATTTGTCAAAAATCTGCTTGCCATGGATGGCTCTGGATCTAAACCTCAGACCATTTCACAGTCTTATCTGTAGATGGGAAGAGGGACAAGGCTCACCAAAAGCCTTAACAAAAACAATAAAAAAAAAAAAACAAGACTAGAGGCAGCTGATGAGAATCAAGACTTAATTTATTTATAATATTGCTTATTCTAGTGTTGAGGTGTCCTTCTCCAATACTGCAATAGACCACCTTACCAAGAGGGTCCTTTAGGCACGGAGGTCAGACAGCTAATCCAGGAGGTTCAGATAAGATTTTTCTTCAGGCATTTCCCTGCTCAGCCTTGGCTGGAGTGAGGATAAGGACACAATGAGAGAGGGTTCCTGAGAAGCAGTGTTCAGAGCCCTGGTCATCTTCCCTATATTCAGGTGACCCCTTCTTTCAAGTTACATATGTTCAAGACCTGTTAAAATCTGAGGATCTACTTCCTTTAAAAATGCCTGGTTGCAGAGACATATCACAATGGTGTTGACTGGACACTTTCAAGATATCCAGGCTACTGAGAGGGGAGGGGAAGCACAGACATGAGCTAACCCAGTACACATCCTCCCTCAACATCTGGATTACCCAACACAGCAAAAATTACTTAGGGCAGAGTTTGAAAGTCCCTCACTGAAGAAGTAAATAATCTTAGTATTGCACCAAGATGCTTATGCTTGGGATATGGTGGTTCAAGATGATTCTGTGTCTGCAACATGAGTGAAAGTGGACAAGAAAAGGGCAAAATCCTAAAGGCTGAGTGTTACATTCAGTCACAAGGAAGAGTTCAATTTTATTTGTACCATGTGACACATACACACGCAGGAAAAAACAAAGAGTTCTGTGTGCATGAAGGAACTACCATTGGGATTGCCAGCCTGAGCAAGACAAAAGAAAGTTGTATCTAATTTTTTATAACGCATGGAGAGATGAAGTTAATTTCCCTCTTTGCACTGAGATGTGCTGAGAGATTGCTCCAGGCATGGTGAAACCAAGTCTTGAGATTTGACTCAGGCTGAGGAAGTCTAAGGTCTGCACAGACCCTTACACAATTAAGATGTGATAGCCCTTGCTGGAACACCTCAGTTGTTTCTATGCACTCTACCTGTGGTGCAAGGAGCATTGTATTCCTCAACAGCAAATTCATCTGGAAGACACAAGGAAAGGGAGAAAGCAGAGTTGTCAGACCGCCTCAGCATTCATGGCAGAGGGCTTCCAGAGAGACACATCTCCCATGTCCCACAGCAGACAGCACCATCCCTGACTTCCCTGCAGAGATCCTGGGCAGAGGGAGTCACAGGTCACAGCCCCATCTGGACACTGTGGCAGCAAGGCAGCATGACTCTGCACAGACAGCCCCAGCAGGTCTCTGTCTTATTCCCAAGGCCTGCCCAAATGCCTTGTCTCAAACACACAGAGGGTCTCTGTCTCTGTCACCCTGACCCAGCAGCTGGGAAAAGAGATCCCCAAAGAAGATGTAGCATCTGCCCTGGAGGCACATGCACATTTGCAGTCTGCAGCAGGATCTGAACACAGGATTCCTCCCAACATCACTCGGCCTGCCACAGGGCCTGGTTCCTTTCTGGAGAGGATGGCCACCTTCCTAGGACCTCACAGCCTTCCCCTTCTCCCTCAGGTGGGATAGCTGCATGGTGGCTCTCACAGGTGGGGATAGACATGGGGGGATGAAGATAAAATCCTCACTGCCCAAACCTGTACCCCGTTGTTGTTGCAGGGCTCTGTCTGGACAAGAACAGAAAGGAGAGAGACAGTTGCCTCCATCCATCTATGCTGTTAGCACTGTGAGATTGAAGGCTGGCAGAGTCCAAGAGGCCCTCTACTCTCCAAAAGCACTGCTGAGGCAGGGCTGGGAAAGGCTGAGGATGATGGGGAACTTGAGGCCAGGGGCAGTTGTCTCAAAAGCTTCCGTGTTATCTCATCATGGCCTATGTTGAGGACTCACACTAGTGGGTACCCTCCCCCCACCAGCACTCACCTGTCTCGTAGTAGTCATAGACCTTCACCTGAGCTGGCTTTAGGCCCTGAACATGGATGTCCCGCTCCACTGTGAAGGAGAAGCTCAGGGTTTTGTTGCTCAGCTGGGGAAAGGGAGAGGTGGAGACTCATGGTCAGTTCTGCATCTGCCCCATATTTCCTCACTACCTTTTCATCCAGGTCCCCTCCCTCTTCCCTGTCACCAGCATCCCTGGCCCAGGAGTGTGAATAGGGCTGCAGGCCTGGATGAGGGATGTGGGGAAGCCCTGAGCCTTTCCCCACACTGGGGGAGCCTCTGGTTGGGGAGCCAGGTCAGAGCCTGATCTGTGTGCATGGTCAGAGAGAAAGCATGACAATGGTTTGGGGGAAAGCATCAATGATGTTAAGAGGGGGAAAACTCAGTGTGAGATTCATTCTTATCCTTGGTAGGTGCTTGGGATCTGTTTGGCCTAGATCTTCTGCTCCAAGCAGGCAGGTGTTGCAAGGTATGTGATTACATTTCCTAGACAGATACTCACCTTCTCCAGATACACCAGTACATGATTGGTACTCAATTCTGTGCGCTCAATAAGCTGGTTGCCTTCCAACTGAAGAAAGAAGAGAAAGATGTTATTGAGTTGAGGGTGGTCTCTCTGTACCCCTTGCAGAGCTTTGTGGACGGGACATTTTATATAGAGACATGGGGGTAATGGGGAAATCAACTAAGTTAACTGGGAAATATGAAACTTCCTTCTTGGTGCACCTCTCAGTACTATAGTGCCTGGACCTTCTCTTCATCAAGTACAGCCTGGTTATAATAGTTATCTGAGCATTGGCACAAACACCGTGATAGATGGAGTCAATGAAAAGAGAGTCTTTTTTTGCTTGCTAGTTCTGCAGTTTCTTAGCAAGTAACCTTTGTTTTAGAGACCACTCATTTCCTCAGCATCTTACACAAGTACCTAAGGCCTGAAAAACTTACAAGCTAATGGCCTACAGGTAGATGGAAAACAAAACCAGCTGTTGGGTATGACATACACAGCTAATAGTTTTAGTGAGGTATCTGGACACATTTAATGCTGGGATGCCCATCACCAATACAAATATATTTTTCCTGCATTAAACATTTCCTCTCCTTGCGCCAGCCTTGAACCAGGTGTGGAAGGAGAACCTCTGCACAGTGTAAATGTGCAAGGAATGGTGGCAAGGTCAAGAAGACAACCAGTCCTGCTGTGGCCTAGTCTCATCCAGACTCTTAGAATTTGTCTTAGGAAAAACAAACAAAAGAAAAACACAAGAAGTTCTATGTTTCTTGAGTGAAAGAAGGTAAGGGGAATATTCATTCAGAGAAAAAACATCACACAGGCTTATACCTTCCTCACTGAGGACTTCACAGGTATGAATCCTGACAGCATCTTCACGTCAACAATCACCATGTTGGAGACATTGCGTGCCCCAGTGTAACTAAGGAACCAAGCAACAAAGCTTTAGGGCACCTTGAGTCAAAGCTGAGCACTTCCACCTTTTCCATACAACTTGACATCCCTCTGCTACCTAGAAGTCCAGCACCTTCTTCAGCTCCCTCAGTGCCCTCCAGTCATCCATGCATCCCCATATTTGCCAAGACCTAGGCTCCCCACACAGCCCCATCAGCACTAGACAACCCCATCTTCCTCCACAGCTTGTCTACCCAGACCAGTTGCTACTTTCCCAGGAAACTGGGAAGGTCCATATGGGGCTTTCAGGTGACTCACCCTGGGCCACCAGACCTTCTCCAGCTCCCTTGCTTCTCAAAGAATCTCCGAGCCAAACATGGACTTACCTGACATTTATGGCTATGTCAAAGATCTTGTGAGCCTTCAAATCATCACATGTCTCTGGGACTGTATGCACCTGGAGCATGAAGGGTGCATTCTCTTGCAAGGGCTGCACATTGTACCTCAAGCTTGTCTAGGGGAGAGACAGTAGCAGTGTGAGCAGGTGCATGCTCATGTATGAGAGAGACCACCTTCTCCTTGCCTAGCCTTTCCCACCTAGCCCATTCCTGCAGCTGCTCCATACTGCCCATTTTTCCCCTCTGTCCTTCCTACTTTTTCACTTCCACATATCTCTGCTCTTCTTCTCTTCCCTCTCCCTAGAGCCTTCTCTCACTCCTCTCTTTTCTTTCTCTTCTGCCGTCTCTTGAACTTCTGTCTGGAAATGGGCTTCCCTCATAGCACATGGAATAGGAGAGCACTGGCTCCCATCACCCTCACCTGCAGGTAGACGCATCCTTCACCAGACACCTCTATGCTGTACTCCCCAGGTACTGCGGGCAGTGACACGCGCTGGAGCAGCAGTCGGTTTGTGGGATCAACTTGGAAGCTTTGTTGGAAGCCCTCTCCAGATCGGAGGGTCACTTTGGAAGATGTTCCACTCTTAGCATAGGTGATAGCTCCATAGAGCGACAGGGCTTGGAGAGCCAGCACAGTGTCCTGCAAGAAGTTGGTGACAATGCACAGGGGAACACAGTTAGCCATTCTGTAGGCCTGTCTTTTGCTGTCAGCATGTACCCTCCTCTCAATTTTTGTCTTTCTTCAGTTGTAAGTAGGAAAGAGAGACAGGAAGATCAGCTTTTGCATGTTTCCACTCTGTTCATTCTGCAACCTTCACTCACACTCCACTAACATCTAGGGTGAAATAACAACTTTGTAGCACAAACAAACTGCAGTGGAGTTCCCTCTAAAGGCATAGAAACAGATTCCTCTCTGCCTTTCCACCCCACCGCTCCAAGAAAGCCAGGTCATTTCTGGAAATATCAGTCATTTCCGGAAGTGCTTCTTGGTAAACTAGCTTCTAGCCTCTTGAAAATTGGTAATCATGGTATGTTTGACAAGGAGAGAAAGGTATGCCACCCTGGCATACTTTACCAAGCTCCCACCTTGGTCTAGCATGCTTTGTATCTTCTGACATTGATGTATGAGGCTGCAGGAGGGAAACAGCTTACCTGGGTGGAGGAGAAGCCTCCATTGGGATTCTGCTGACTGATGACCCACTTTGCAATAAGTGATGCAAATGATAGATCATCCTGAGAAGGTGCTGGCTGTGAGGTCAGGTAAGCAAGGAGCACATAGGCTGTCATCTCCACTTCAGCAGAGGGAGCTTGGTAGCGATAGTATGGGAGATCAACCTCTGGCTCTTTTCCAGGCCTCTGCCAATGAACAGACCCATCTACACAAGACACAGGAAGTGTGGAGAAAAGACAAAAAGCAATGTTGATATTTCCTTCACACCATGCCACTCAACACTTACACTAAACAGACTGTCCGACCTGATTTTACCAGACAACCTGATTCTCCTGACACTCAGAGAACACTCAGAGCTTAAATCAGGACCTCTGAAATGATCTAAGTAATGGTTTTCTCCCTCAGTCCATGCAGCTCTTCTCTGATGTATTTCCTCTTGTGCTTTGCAAAATAAACTTGTTCTGTGTTGAACAGGGCCACTGGAAGGAGTGCTCATTTGCTAAGCAGTGCCTGGTGCAACAAGAGGGCCTGACTGAGGTGAGATGCTAGCAGAGCTACCCTTCTTTTTCAGAAGAGATGGGCATAATGCATAGTATCTCATGATCACCTTCCTCACAGTTGTAGGACTGAAAAGGTTTTTCAAAAATGTAACCATTTAGCATGATACACAGCTTGACTTGTGCCTTTCCACAAGTATTTTATCTCTTTAAGAGCTTTCATCTCCCACAGAAGTCATTTCATCAATGGAGTGTGAGGCCAGTGGGTTGGAAGAAAGAGATTTCTCAGCAGGGGCACTCACCCTTTTTCACTGCTTCTTCTTTAAGTGAGCCAAGCACCTCCTTTCGCTTCTCCTCCTTTCTGGCCAGGGCAAAGGCATATGCCAGCAGTGCCTTGGTGTACACATGGCTTTCTTTCTCATTCGTTGCCATCTCCAGGCAGAACAGAGCATTACGCACCACGGAGTGCTGGGAAGAGACAACTAGTGTTTGGAATGCAACGCAGAAATAGGAGGCTTGCGCCCACTGCTCCCTAGCATACTAGCGAAAGATCTGTCAGAATGACATGTAGGAACAAGCACAATACTATCATTTCCAGGGATGCCAAAAGTGACATCACATATAGTTCATACCACAGGGCTCAGTAACCACCTCAACATTCTTATATGGAACAGGTACTGGCCAGTACTGTACCAGCACAGAGCGTCTCAGGCTAGGGATCAGTCACGTACAGTTACAGGCAGGGGAATCTCCAGCAGTGCAATAGTGATGTAGGCTGTCAGCGTGACCTCGTTGTCCACTCCACCCTGTGGGGAACCAAAATGGTGTATGTTGATGCCACATAGCTTCTCTTCTTCAGTCTCTTCTCCCATTTCTATTGGAATGGTCCCTGCATTATAGACTATGGAAGCTCCCTGCATCATAGACCCTTAGATCATCTCCTTTCCCCTGAAGATCACGTGAAGGTATCAATGCCATTTATGTACTTTGGGTTTGCCTATCATGACTTGCATACAGGGTGGCCTCTGACTCCTTCGCTGTTGATGGCAACAGTGATCCCTATGTGATCAAGAAGATCAGCTTGACCCATCTGACTTACTGGAAAGTTCCAACCTCACAAAGCTCAGGTGAAGCCAGTCAGGAAGACACATTACCTTCATGGCATTGTTCAGGAGTGTCCCAGAGCTGCGGAAACATCCGTTCTCACGCTGTTTGTAAGAGAGCCAGACCAAGGCATCCTGGATGTGCTTCTCATCTATGAAGATGTAAGCCCGGGCTTGGGCAAAGGACTTGAGGACAAAGGCCGTGAGCCTATAAGGACAGAGAGCAGTGGGAGTGCCTGACCATATCCCATATGCATCTCAGCTGAAAAGGCACAGGCATCACCTGCCTGGAGTGAGACAAGAAGGCCTGGAGAGCCAAAGGTTGATGCGTTGTGCTACAAGTATATTATATCTTCACTTCAAAAAACATGTCCATTTCTTTCCCTGATATCTTCTCACTCCCTTCACTCATAAAACTCTGTGATCCTTCTGTGCTGAACTTACAATTAAGAGGACAATAAGCACTAATCTATACCTAAACAAATCTCTCTGGAAAAACAGCAGATAATTGCATGTCAGTTAACTCCACATAACAATAAAAGTCAAAATGGCAGGGAAGAAGAATTTAATCTCTGGAAGCTCATGGTATGCTGGCAGCACTGCTGCATTGGCAATCCATCTCATGGATTTCTCAGAACTCCCCAGATGTTTCAGTAAAACTGTGAATAAGGAAGAACAGATTAAAAGAATCTTTGCTAGAGCTGCTACAAGCCACCATGACAGAGACAGCCACATATGTGGAGAGAAGTTAAAGTGCTGTCAAGATACAAGTGTTGCTTCAGAAACCACAAGCAAACAGAATGTTTGCTTGTTTTTATCCATATCCAAAGTTCATAATGCAAGGCAAGGAGATACTGGAGCATCTCAAAGCTTTGCAGGAGATATTGATGCAGTAAAAGCTGGCAGCATATACTCTCCTACACACATATATAATCATTATCATCCTTTCTACTTATATGGGGACACTTTCTCAGCAGATTCTAGTCTAGAAGAACTGCCACTGCAATTCTTCAGCCTCCTTTAGTTGGCATGTGAAACTGGTGCTCCCCTCTTTCCAAATTCCTATTTCTGCCTTGCCTATTATGGTCTTCAAAGCTACTGGTGGGAAGAGGTTCTTCAGCTAAACAACTGGCTCATGCAGCCTATTTCATCAACAGGGTGACTGTGGACTGTGACTGTGGCCATATGCACTCTGGAGTGGCCACTCTAGAAAGCCTGCTAGCCTAGAACTGCATTCCACATTTACTGTCATGCAACATTTACTGTAACTGTGTAAGTGAGAAGGAAGAATATGTAGAGGAGGCATGGGCAAAACTGAATCTCACCAGGTGTTTCCTGGTTGGCCATAACGTGGTCCAAAGGTGCTGTAAGAGCCATCTGGGTGCTTGTAGTTCAGCTGCCTCTGATAACCTGCAACATAAAGTTAAAGCAAGATTCAGATGCCGGAGAAAGTCTGATGAGGGATGTGGGAAAAAAAAAAAAAGCCATATCAGCAAAGACAAAGGAGGGAGGGGCAGGGAGAAAGTCAGCTCTACCCTAGTCAATAGGCAGCACTGATACATGCCCCCTGCAATCACTGCTAGTAGCTTCTACCGCATGAGGAGAAAGAATCTTCTTTAGAAAAAAGGCAAGGCACACTGATCACCACGGACAAACCACCGTAACAGGTCATCTAACAAGTGTGCGCTGCATTGCAGCTCTATGAGGGAGCACGGAAAAGTAGATGCAATAATTGGATACCTTGATAATTAAGCAGAAAATAACAAAAGGAAAGCATGGAAGAGGCTCCTCAGCAGGTACCACCTGAGCAAAGGAAAAGTTCTCTCTGCATAACTGGCAAACATTGCCAGAAACACTCCAGGCAGGATCCACCAAAAAAAAAAGCCAAAGCAGAAGCAAAAGTCATGTCCCTGCTCACCGCTCACTAAGTATCCAATGGCCTTAGACTTGACCTCCTCGCTCAGCTGCTCTGTCTTGTTCAGATAGTCCAGGATGTAGATGTTGGGTGCAAACAGGACCATGTTCTGCTCCCCACAGCCAAATGGCATCCGAAGGAGTTGATGCAGATTCCGCATGGCAGTGCCCATGATGTCCCCTAAGGAAAAGGAGACACCACAGGCAGATTAGCAAAACTCAGGCCTTGCTGGCAGAATCAGAGGGAGTTACAGAACAAGAGAAGCAGAAGAAGACAGAGAAGAACAGAAATAAATTTTATATTGATAAAGACCCTCTAATGAAACACAGAAAAAACAGAAAAAAAGAAGAGAAAGGAGAGAAAGTTTAAGGCTCTGGTAACTGAGCTTTAGAACCAAAATCAGATAGAGATTTAGAAAAGGGGAAAGAAAAAGCAAAATTGGAAGGGAAGGTCCTTGTGAGAGAAGTGATGGAAAACATAAGGGAGATGTACTGAGAATCAGGAGAAAAAGCTGTGAGGTAGGAGGCCAACACTATCAGACAGTGAGGCAGACATAGTACAATATCATTTCTCACAAAAGATCCTTCCAAGGTTGCTCACTCACCTAGCACTGAGAAATATGCTCTGGCTGAGTTTTGTACCACATTTAAGGGAAGTGATAGGGAAATCGTCTCTTTTGCAGGCTCTCCTGAGAGGAAAACAAAACACAAACAGCTTTAATGCAGCACCCAGAATTGCCCAATGAGGAAGGAGGCCCCACTGAAACACCAAATAAGCTTCCTTTTTCCTTTAACCCTTCCTAGAAATGTCTTGTTTCACCCACTTCATCTTCCCTAGCTATGAGGCAGTCTCTGCCTGAAAACACCCACAGCCACTGCTAGGCGTTACACATCTTATCTCTAAGGCTTTTCCCGAAGGAGCTGGAAGACGAGAACCAGAGAGACAAAACTCCAATGCCAGAGAACAAGAGAGGAGAAATGGGAACACTTGTGCTAAAGCCCAGCTAGGTCATATCCTGGTGCTTAGGCTTGATCCCTACAATCCATATCCTAGCTATTTCTGCATTAGCTTCTAGGCAATCAGGAGATATACCTTGGTTATCTAGAAATATCACCCTGTCTGAAAGACTGTAGAGACGGCACTTCCTTCCTCCCCCAGGAAGGGTGGAGGATATCCCACCCTTCACCCCACAAAGGAGCCAAGTGGAGAGAAAGGAGAGAGAATGCCTTACCTTTTACACAGAGGACATAGTTATGGGCTGTTTCCTTTTCAATTCCTTCAGGCTTGGGTGGGATGGAGGAAAAAAAGAGAGGTGAGAGCACTAGTATCTTAGGGTACAAAGAAAAATTAAGAACACTGCATCTATCTGTCAGAATACAACATCAGTATAGCAAAGTAGCATTTTCCTAAAAAGAATATTCAGTACTGCCATGCAGTATTTAATTCTGTACCACATAATAATATCAACAACTGCCCTTTCCATAGGAAAAGAATAATCTGTAAAATCTTGCCACTTTCCCATGGGATGGGGTTTGGGAGGAGTTTTGTTCAGGAATCTAACTCACATAGGTGTTTTTGAACCCCTCACCTTCATCCTGGTACCAGACAGTTTAGAAGGTGGTTTGCTTGGCTATTCAACTAGCAGTGCTGCAAAATGAGAAGCTGTAAAGAGGATTTATTTCAATAGGAGGTCACAGATAGAAGATATAGGGAAGGAAGAACTGGAGGAGGAATCCTGTTTCAGTGAGAAATGGAGGGCATTTAAAGCGTTAGGAATGGCACATTGCCCAGTGTTACAAAGCTGCAGTCTTTATGCAGCCCTGTCAATCAGATCATCACATTGCATCGAGAACTCAGAGATTGTTGTTTCACACAGATAGACAATGCAAGCTCTAGCCTATGGCAAAGCTCAGTTATTCCCAGCCACAACACACATACCTCCACTAGCAGCTGTCTGATCACTGTGTCCTTCCGCCCTTTCTCAGGGGTCTCCACTATCATGTTCCCACAGGGCTGTTGGTCTTTCAGGGCCTCAGCACTCACTGAGAATTCCACTTGCCCTGGAAGAAAGAGGTGCAGATGCAGGGTGCTTATGGTAGGCAGTGCAGGCGAGACAGAGTCATTGACAGTTCTGGAAATTTCAGACTGCAGGTCCATGGGTGGGAATTTCCCATAGTAGCAGGGCCCTGCTCCTTTTCCATAAGAACACAGCTCTATCAGGATCCATCTGGAGGCAGATGGACTGCACTGCCATGACAAGTGACTGTTTTCATGCCCTTTTTTCCAGTACCTAGGACACCACAACGGTGGAACCCACCAGTTCCACTGTCACACCATAGCTGCTACCACAGCATGTACCAGCATCAGTGAAAGAAAAAGGTGAGGGCCCCATAGGATGTTCATCTGATCTCTGGCCTAGCTGGCAGAATATCCCTACTGCCAGAGATGTTTCTTGCTTCAGAAGTTGTTGCCCAATAGCTATAATGTTTGGTGATATTGCCAGACGTGACCTTGGACACTACGAGTCTGCTAGCTTTTGCTTGCTGGGTGACTTCATGTGAGCCAGTCAGCCAGCTGCCCAGCATTTCCCAGGAAATGATGTATTTCTAAAACCAGATACCGAACTGGAAGCACAGCATGGAGAAACCCTTTTCCTTGGCAAGGTGGTTAGCCAAAGAGAGCAGGAATTTTCATTGGGAGATGCATTTGCTTAAAGGTTAATTTCTTAATTATCTACCAGAGGAAACGAAAAAGCAGACAGCACACAAGATGATGATTCTCATTACTATGCTTATGAGTAAAATGAGTTCATGACAGAGTTTTGAAGCCAGGTTTGGTTCTAATTGGCATATCCACCAAGATCAAAGCTTTGCGGTTGATCGGTGATTTTCTACCAGGCTTCAATTTAGCATATTTTCCCCACCTTGGGCAGAGTGGCTGCTAATCTGTATTGCAATCTATGGTTTCTTTTAAAGGGCATATGTATAGCCAAATGTGTATCTCATGCTGCTGAACACCTGAAGGAACAGATTCAGGGCCAAATATTGCTACAGAGTGAAGAGAGGCCTGCAAGGCTCTGTAAGGTGCCACTATGAATAGGGTACCAATGCCCAGACATTCCTCTTATACAGTAAGCCCATTCCTCTTTCAAGAGACACATTTCTAGAAGCCCACTCTGGTCAGTGTCACCTGACAAAGAGAACAGAAACAACTAACATCCATCCCCCTACAGGCGCTATAAAGAATCTGATCCTCTACTTCCACCCAACCTCCAGCCTCATCCCTCCCTGAAGACATGTCAGTGACCTTAGACTTTTACCTAGAGATCTGGAAGTCACCAGCCAAGACACTGTTTTTCTTCCATTCTCACAGAGACAGGAAGATTCTTCTTCCTTTTCCACTGGGGTAGCCATGAAATTAGTAGATTGAGCTAGAGTCAGACTAACCTGCGAGGTGTAGAGAGAGGCATAGTCAGGGAGAGGTCATCATAAGAGACAGTGGGAGCATCAGGGAGCTAGGAAGAATCAGCAGTAGTCTTGTACCAAGGACTGGAATGGTGGATTTTAGCATTCAGAGAATGTGGAAGCTATAATAATTTTAGGGATAAGGGATATAAGGCTACTCAGAGATGAGATTGACAGTAGGTGAAGGAAAGAGGTGTACATGAAGGCACATACGTGCACAGAAGGATTTAAACATCCCTTACCCTGATGCATGCTGTCAGGTAGTTGAAAACAGTGGCTTTGAGCGTGAAGGCCTCACCATACACGACAGAGTAGGGCAGGGTGAGCTCTACAAAGTAAGGCTGGAAGGCTCTGAGGGACACAGTCGGGGACATCCCAAAGCCAGTATGTGTCGAGGTGCAGAATGCATTGGCTTTCCATTCGGTGATGGTGTCAGGGATGGTCACATCTAGCTCAGCATTTCCCTCTGAGCTGGTGACAGACAGAGAGCAAGAAGAGATTGTGGATCTTTATGCTATTTTCAAGACTATATGTATACCTGCCAGCCTACTAAACAGTACTTCCTGTGTGAATGATGGGACATAGTATGTTTATTGAAGGGCCACTCCCATTTATCGCCTTCCAGCCCCCTGCCGCTGTCTGGACAAACCTAACCACAGTTGCAAGTAATCCCACCTCAGTGGATTGCCAAGTAATCTCTGCAAACAATAAAAGATTTTTGGGGGGACTGAAAAGGCACAGAAAACACGTGAGATTCATGTTCGCACTTTATAAAACCCATTTAATAAAAAAAAGAGAGAACCAACACAAGCTACTCACCTTACAGGTACTATACTCCAAATCCAAGTTTCTGGGAAATACTTCCGAACTGTCTCTGTCACCTCTTCAGGAGATGCTAACCTGCTGTACAGTGGACCTGCCATTCCACTACGATCTGAATGTGATGAGGTGGAAAGGAAATCTGCTAACATGAATTTCAAACAACAGAGATCTACACCAGCATGATCCTATAGTTTGAGAAACTGACAATCTATGTGGTAATCAGAATCTGTTCTGACAGCAGACAGTTGCTGAGCAGTGAGCACTGGTACTAATAGTATCAAGAACAGGATTTATTAGCAAGGGCTATTCTTCCTGCATTTCCCACTGGTTTTCAGAAATACTCATAATGTGAGGTTAAAGCAAGAATGTTCAAGCACAAAACCATTTATGACCTAGTGTGCCTGCAGCCCTTTCCCTTTCAGGTACACTGTCTTAGAATGATATCCTTCGCCGTCCTGTAAGACCGGCTAGCAAGTTAAAATAATTAAGAAGCCTCCCTCCTGCCATTTAGCAACCTGTGTCATAAGCTGAAATTGTTTTAAAACTGGCTGTGTATGGATAAAAAGCTGGAGGTGTGTATGGATAAAAAGCTCTACAAAAGAGCAGGTTAATGCACCAAGGGAAGCCTCTGAATCAGTTATCCAGCAAAAAAACTCAAAAACCCTCAGATTTTCCAGCATGTTCACCTTAATAAAACCACCAATTAAGACTTTGAAGGGATTATATGACTAACTCTGCCTCCCAAAAAACTTCAGTGTAAGAGTTAAGACAATTCTTAGAAATAGAGCAAATCCATTTCAGCCAAAGCTTCTGCCAACTGCCTCTTAAGGTTCTAAGTCCCTGGAGTGCAACCTATGTATTTGGCACTAAAATTTTTCTCATCCATTTTATTTGGTTTTGTTTTGTCAGAAGACATCCCATCTCAGTGAGGACAGGCTGAAGATGGTGTTTGAGACCCCTTAAGCAATAGCCAGGAAACAAAGTCTACTGTAAAATCCTAGTAAATAGAGAAAGCAGCAGCACAATAATATCCTGCGCTCTGTCAGAGCCTCTGGAAAAAAATATTGTCCTACTGACTTCCAACAGAAATTTATCAAAGTTAGTCTGCAAGCTTCAATAGTTCAGCAAAAGAGACATGTCCTGAACTCATGAGGAAGTTGGCATCTGGGAACAACCACAAAAATACTACTTCCAAAGGTTCAGTGCACAAACACAGCCTTTGTTTGAGGGAAATACCCTGAAATACAGACAAGATTCCTGCTCAGAACAGAGGTGATAGCAAGGTGCTGGCCCTTTACCGCTTGTCCGGAGTGCATGCATTTCAGGCAGAACTCCACCGACTGAGTGACTGACTTCTAGATACATAGGATTCCTAGGGCTGCAATACCAAGGTTTCTTCACCTTGGAATTCGTAAAAACCTTTAAACCCATTTCCTATGAGAGAGAAAAAAGAAAAAGGAAAAAAGAAAACATGATTTTTGTTACTGATTCTTGCTGAGATTTGCACAACAGATCTGGCATTGTTATTTTATCATCTCAGAGGCAGAACCTGCTACTGTCTATGGTCTGGAATTTGAGCTGATCCCTGCCCCAAGCCTGAATCTGGGTGCCTCAGTGGAGGCTCAGAGACCAAAAAACAGATCCACCTATCCAGTTCTATTCTGGCTATGTGGTGAAGATGAGCCAGGGAGTAGATATGAAATCTCTTCTCTAGAAGACATCTGAGCTACAATGCAGCTCAAGAGTGAATTGATTTATTTGAGGTAATTGTAATGACACACGAATATTTAACTTCAAGGTCTCCAGTTAGAGCCTTGTGTCAAGTCAACACTAAAGTTTTTCCTGTAAGAAGGAAAAACAATATAGGCAGAATCTCTCTTTCTCCAAGACAGGGACAAAACTGGCAAGACAGGTGAAACTCATGACTGAACTTGCCTCTGGATAAAAGGTAGTGCCTTACTGTTCAGATTCATGAGCGCTTCCCTTGCTATACTGCAGCCGCCACAGTAGACTTAAGCATCCTCTGTCCTATCCCCACTCCAATCCTCAATGATCAGAGAGAGCCATACCTTGAGGATGCTGTAAGTATCCTCTTCGTTCACATCCACTAGTGGAGAATAGGTGATCCCATTCACAACTATGTTCTTCAAAAGGACACAGTCCTCTAAAGGATCCTCCAAGCTCATGTGTGAGCCATAGCTATAGTCATGTAATTCCTTCACTGGAAGCAAATCATACACCTGGGTAGAAAGAATAAGTTGCATTTTCAATACCTACTGTTACAAAACACAGCTGAGGGAGACGGGTGCAAGCACCATAACTGTCACAACACCTGCACATGTATCCATACAATCATGGTCCTCTCCATGGTGAGAGCAATAGGAATTCGGAAGCCCAGAAAATTTGGAAGTCCAAATTTGAAGATACTCCCTCTTGCACATGTTGGTCTAGTTCTTATGGATCAGGTATATTAATAATTATATAATCTGGCAGGCCCAGCTGCAGTTCTTTGTCCCTGTTCAGGGGTTGCCTTTTCCTGCTTGGCATAAAGGGAGTAAATTCTCTGACACTTTCAGATACTACTCAAAGAAAATAAATTAATAGCCAGACAGAATAACAAAAAACTATTAAATATAAGATAGTTTTTGGCTCTGGCCAAGAGAAGCAGCCCCATTGAAAGAGATTCCCAATTACAGATGAACTGAACTGAAAGAGATTCCCAATTCCCTACAGTTATGCAATCCTTGAGAAATGTCTGCTGCCCAGTTCTTTTTGTGCATTGAAAGGAAGATGATGAACATGGCAGAATATTTCTGTGTCAGCACTAGCAGGAATAATTGATCACTAATTTTCATCCCAACATTGGGCTACTTGTATTCTGACCAGGTCCTGAGGTACTGCACAGACTTAGCACTTACAGAGCTGGGTGACAGTTCAGCTTCTGGCTTCATGAGGAGAACACTCTTGTCCACGGCACGGACAGCGCAGAAGGAGTCCGGGGAGGCTCTTATCAGCAGGTGAGTGTCAGAAGAAGGCAGGCCCTCAGAAGGAGAGAAGCTCAAGCCCACCTGTTACCATAGGAAAAGTTATGTCTCAGATACCCTCAGCCTTGCAAGACTTTTCCCTTCAGTTATGTTCATCAGTCCTAACCTTACAAATGCCCCCATGCATGCACACTCACACACCTCTCTTTCCTGCTGTAGAGCTGAGTTTTCTTTCGGCAGTGACAGAAGAATCAACACTAACAATCCTTAGCACATTCAATATAAGGATTACTCGTGTGAATTTAAAGGCAATTTAGGATGTTCTGGCCACTGTGAATGCAATGAGATGATCCCACAGAGTGGTTAGATCTGTTTAGGCAGCTGGGTATGGTGTTAAACTAGGTCCAGCCTCTGTGCAGCACTCAGATACTTCATGTGAAGGGACAACAGGCCTGCAGAGAGCTCACTTGGCATGATGTCTTGGAGAAGTATTGTAATATTTACTGTCTGGCAATGGTTATGAAGAACTGGTCTGGTGGGTGCATCCCACTGCCAGACTAGTGTGCCTTCCCAAAAATCTAACTTCTAACTTTAAAAAACCCTAACAAACCCTGCTCTACAACAGTTTTCCAGCAGAAGTTGTTTTTCATCACAATCTCACATGCTTTCATAATAAGATGTCTATTCTGCATAAATCTTCCCTCTCCTCCACAGAACAAATTCTTCCCTGCCAAAGCTTTCAAAGTCTCCTTAGAGCAAAAGGTTTCCTAACAATGTAGGACAAGCTGCCAGTGTCCCTGGTGTCCTAACCAAAACACACTAGGCCTTCTGCTGATACTCCTGCCTCTTCCAGGGCAGTCTCACAACACTGAGAACAAAAAAGCAATATTCTTCAGGAAATGGCAGAACAAGGACCTCAACAAAATTGCTACAGGAAAAACATGTAGCACAGATATGGTCCAAAGTTTGTGTCAGCTGTACTGATACCAGCTCTGAAACCAGGAAACTTTTGAAAAAAAAGAGAAGCAGATAAATCATGTGATATTTTTCAGCTTTCACTGAGACCTAGATACAGTGTGTAGATTGACCTTTGAGATATGAATACATTTCAGATGACCAAGCTCCTACATTGACACCTGTTCTCAAGAAGTCATTTAGCTTGGCTTCAAACAGCGCAAGGAGTTGTAGTTAGCAGTGTTCTGTCTACCATTATGAAGCCCTCCAGGGCATCTGTGAGGCTTCTCTATTCTCTACTCTGACTGCTCAAATATCATGCTACTCTTCTACATGAGAAATATGTCAGAGAATCATAGGGGAATCATGGCACACATGCTAACAGAAGGCTTTTTTCTTCTGCCCTCCTTCAGTCTTACTGGTGCAACTGAAGCACTGTTTGTTGTTCATATGTAGATTGGAGATTATTGTAGATTACAATGGGAGGATGAAACGTAGGGGAGACAAAAGATCCAAAAAGTACTAACTCTGCTTCTTGGATTGAGACTGCATGTGTGTTTTACTTGTACTGCATGATCACACAGGCTGCCGCGTTGTGGCTGGAATAAATTTGCAGGAAAAGGAACAGAACATATGGGCTGAGTATAACTAAAGGCATAAAAGAGGCCTCCCTTTTTCTTACTCTACTGACACAGGGCCAGTAGAGAGATCATGGATGTGATTGGCTGTGAAGAGGAGCTTTGGCTGTGTAGTCTCTCTAAGGACCTTTCACCACCAGTTGATCTCCTCCAAGTCAGCACAAAACAGTAAGCAATGAATCTATCTAAAACTGGTAGGCAGCTTCTCCAATGATTAAAAAATCTAAATAAATGAACATGTCCAAACATCAGTTTAATGTTTGCTCTCTGAAAAAGTAAACACTTACCTTATTGCTGAAACAGCTTTCTACTTTGAACTTGACTGAATCGGCGATAACCTCCCTGCCGGGGGAAATGGTGTAGACAAGAACTTGGGCCACGGGAGCAATGTCAGCTTGTACAGGCAGTTGTATCAAGAAGACCCCACTGGCTAGCAAACAAAACAAAAGCAAAAAGTTAAGGGACCTGTTCTCGGAGCACGTAATTTTCTAGGTTCGACCTCATGCTGAACTTCATCCCAGCCACGATGAAACCAAGTGGGAAGCATTTGTGCCCACAGAGATATGTAAGCCTCATTGTCTGACTGAAAAGGCCTGGTTCAAGTTCTGCTTCCCACTGCATAAGCATGCTGACTTCTGGTCCAGCTTCTATAATCAGACCATCGAACTGCAAATCCTAAGAGCTTTGGAGCCTTAAGGAATGCAGTGATCACAAGAAAGAGAACTGGCACATGTAATTAGAGAAAAGTCTATTCAAAGTCCAAAATAAAAGTAGAGAAAACAAAGCCTCCACATGTACACTATTTTAGGGGACAGGGAAATGTGGACCCCCAGAGAAGCAACCTGTGTATCTGCCACTGTCATACACTCACCACTTTCATCGTCCAAATCCAGAGTGTTTGTTCCCGCTTGCTTAATGATTCCTTTGGCCATCACCTTAACAGAAGGAGATATTCCCCTGTGATTGAGGTTATACATGAGCCAAACCTTAAAGACAGGGAACCTGACAGGGGAGTAACTGAGCTGTGTCTGCCGGTTGCACCCCTGTACAGTTGCTCTCTCCCCGTCTGCAGAGGAATCCCAGGGTTCACCCCAGGGGCAGTGGGACATCCCCCCTCTTCTGCATCTAATGTAGGCCCTCTTTTTTTCTGTGGAAAAGAACATATTAAGGATGATGGGAAACTATTTAAAGTCTGCTGCCCAAAACCACAATTTCCTTCTCTGTGGCCCCTTATAATTACCAATGACAACATGATTGTTTGGCAAGTGCCAGCTTACCAGGTAGAAAAAGACAACTTTCTTCTTCTCTCCTGTGGCCTCTGGTGTAAGGATATAGTGCACTCGTACCTCCGTGGTGGAGCCACAGCTTAGTGTCTCAGACTTGGGCTCAATTTTGAGGAAGCTCTTACTGGGCGAGTAAAAACGTTTTACTTGGAGATACCCATGTATATATTGTGGAACAACCCAGGAACGCTCGTAGCAGTAGGGATGTGTTTTGTGAGTTGCCTGGAAAGGGAGAAAATATTTATATAGCTACTCAATGACAGGAGTTCAACTGGAGCCAAATTTCATGGCCTGATATTAAAGTTTTGCTATTTCTTGTACTAAAAGGTGGACAGACTACAAAGAGCAGACACTCTACAAAAAAAAAAAAAAGGCAGGGGGGAATAAAGAAACAAACAAAATACAAGTTTGGAAGATGCAAGGCAATGGGAGCATCCTCAGAAAGTCATTAGGAATGATCTTTCTGACAGAGAAGCTGGGGTTTGGCTCAGACAGTCTGTATTGCACTATTTGTTTATTTACTGTTAGTATCAGCTCAAGAGTTCTTTACCAAAATATCCAACCCTAATTTCAAGTTAGTTTAATAAGAAAAGAAGTTGATTTATACTTCTCATTTTTGTTAATGGTAGTGAAGAACAGATGCAACTGTTCATATGGGGGTTTAAGAGTGCCAAAATCAAGCTATGGTGCAATGGACAAGGAGGAAAAATATCTGCCTGGAGAAGTAAAAAACCTAAATCAAACATAAGGTCAGAAGGTGAGAGAGTACAGGTCTTATTAGCAATGACAGCAAGGAGAAGATATTTTACATTTGGAAGGATGTTATTTCAGCATTTTGCATGTCATGCATTCTCTCATTTCCTTATCTTTGTCACTATGCTTAGGAATTCTTGTTTTCTACTCGCCTTGTAAACTTGTGTAAATTTCACACACATTGTAGTAACTTTGTGCAAATTTCACACACATTGTAGAATAATTTCAGAGATCTTAACCTGAGGCAAGAGAATTATAAAGAGAAGACAGAATATAATTTTAGATCTAGAACCTACTCTCTCCCACTGTGAGATACTAGAAAACTTGCATATTACACACACATTGCATTTTCCAGCAACAAAAGGATGCTCAGAAATACTTATTTATTACAGATTATTGTATTCCACAATGGGTAGAGATTTTTTAAGTTTCATATTCTTTTTCTCTATATGGCTTTAAAAAAAAAGGAAGAAAGAGGAGGGCTCAGAGATTTAGAATGCTAAATTAAACCCTAAGAGATGTGGATTGCTCTAACCGCTACAAAGGGTATTTGATGAGATAACTGGGAAATCACATAACTGAAAAGACAGTAAAGCACCATCAGTGCTTACTTAGAGAGGTTGTAGAATCTCTACCATAGGAGGTTTTTAAAATGGGATAGATTAACCTGAGGCAGATTTGTCTAGGTACAGTTAGTGATTTCTTGAAGAAGAATAGACTACATGAACTCTTGAAATTCCTTCTAACCCTATACTGCAATAGCCAAGCAGAAATCCAGTATCTACGAGCTAAATACAATAGCTGGGTTTGTTTTATGCCTATTTCCACCACACTGGAAAGAGAAGCTAAGTTCTTTTGCGTATATAGTACAAACATCAGTTTCTTCTAGCCTTGCTGATCACTTCGTCATCTCCTTGGTCCCCAGGACTCACTCTAATTCCAATAGAATTGAAGTCAAACGTGGAAGTGTTCAGGGCAAACCACGCTCGGCCCTCTTCATTTGTTGTGTATTTGGTGGCCTGGCCTTCATTTAAAGAAATCGTTATGGTTTCATTGGCAATTGGAATACCAGACCCATCTTCGAGTTTCACCTGGAGGAGTAAGAACAATTCAGTATAGAAGGAAAACAATACCTACCAGATGATCAGACTGATATTTCATGAGGCTAAAGGTCCATGGCAAATCATGGGACCATGTCAGATAGGGAATTCTCCATTATACTTTACATGTACATCACCAGTCTTTTTCAGACAGCTGCAAACTTTCTGATTTCTTTGGATCTTTATTACCTCCCAACCCTAGGTGAGAGTAGTGAGCATGGAGATGACATGTCCTCACAGCTGTTAGGCTTCTTGGTCAAGAAGATACCAGAGAAGCAGAACTTTGACTTGCTTTAAGAAAGGAAGCCCAAGGACAGACGGGTAAGAATAAGATCTATGCTCTTACCTGTTGTAGTGTTACTACAGAGCCTGCAGAGCACAGGAGGCCCACAAGGATTTACTGAGGTCTACATCTTTCATAGAGGGGAATACATATCCATCCAGCAGGTTCAGTAGCATGAATGGCACTCATAAAATTCCACTCCTTATAGTTTCCCTACCTGCCCAAAGAAAGGGATTCCAGGTTTGTAGCGGGAGTCTGTCTCCTCAAATGTGATTTTACTAATTGTGGTTGTGATCTCAGAGAAGCTTGTTCCAGTCAATTCCACTCCTGTAGAAAGAAGCACAAGAATTACTTTTTCTTTGCCTGACCAGAATTACTCTTCCTTCTGGTCAACTTTCCTTTGCTAGATAAGCAATTCAAATAATGTTCCTGGACTCTAAGGAGGAAAGCTTTAGGACTCTAGAACTGGAAGCCTGCTTTTGCCCCTACCTGACAGGTCCCTGTGCTGCTTTTCTCCTGGTTTGCTTAAACAACTCTTTGACCCAAATGATACATACCTGTCTCCTCCTCTTTAATCTTAGCCTCCACATGGAGCTTATTCTGATATCCCATTCTCTTGAGCTGGAATAACTTGGTCTTTACCACTTTAGAAATACAGCCATGGTTGTCTGTCTGTTGGAGGAAAACAAACAAGATTCTTATCATCTCATGTTCACGATGTGTACGAAACCTAATGAACTCACCATTGTGTATTGCCTTGAAGTGTAGGAAAAGCCCATAACTTCACAGGGCATTCTCTTCATTATTTTTTAGAATCACTGGAAAACATATAGCTTGTCAAGGAGCATTCTGAGCAACATTATAGCAATGAGTTTCCCAGGCTTGAAACTTAGGAGATTTCTTGTTTATGTGTGTGGTTCTGAAGTCTGAAATTCCAAATAGCTGACATAAATGCATAGGGAGTTATTTAGGCATTGTCACACTGGAAATGTTTGCCAGGTATCAGACACATTAGCAGACACCCACTGGCTTAAAACGCAAAGGCAGTATGACTGATACATAAGCCAAAGCCAAGGTATGTGTACAGAGAAGATGACAGCTTTCCAAAGTTTGCCACCTGTCCTCAGCATCTTTGTCTCCAAGGCAGGTGTCCACAGTAAAGGGAAGGGTTGCTTGGAACAGAGATTGGATTAACTGATGTATTACATTCTTTGTTTAGCATAGTTAACAATAATTGTGAGAGAATTGTAGGGATGACATGTAGAAAGCCTTGAGGAAGGACTATGAGCGTGTCTTCTGCCTTTTCTCTTGTCTTGGCACTTTTCCATAGCTGTAATTACACTAGTTTCTATCAATGTCTCTCTCTTCTCACGCTCATACTTATACACTCCATCAGAGCAAACTTATACCTACAGGACACATTCAGTACACAATATTCTCTCATATCATCCTCATAAGAGTAATTATGACTCACCTTCCCAGAAAACTCATCGCACACTGCCTTAGCGTCTTCTCCATAGCAGTTGGTGGCTGGAGATTCAAACCTCCGGCATACACGGAAGCTCACAAGACCAGGAACAGGCTTTCCAAATGTGTATCTACCAGCAAGGAAGGTTGAAAGAAAAGCATAGCCATTATAAGCGGTAAGAGAGATGGAGAAAAACAATTAGCCCACCCTCAGGGGACTGTTCCCTAGAGCTGCCTCCAGGACATGTTAGGTATTTAATATAAGGTACAAATTCGAGAGCATTTTAGGATCTAGCCTTGGGATGAGAGGCAGGAATACCCAATCTTATAGTAGTGATTTCACTTTTGGGAATAAAACATAACTCTGCAGAAACCATTGACCATAATGCTTATTTAATAGAAGGCAGACCTTGTCTCAGAATGTGTTGCAAGTATCTGCACCACCACCTGATTCTGCTATAACTGTTTTGTGTATGTATTTGCATAGCCTCTTTCAGCTCAGCTTGCAGCATCTGTTGTGATTCTCCCTTCAGGATGCTGGGATGACACCACATCACAGAATCGAGTGAGGTGTTCCAAAGGAAATGGGCAACTCCATTACTTTCCCCTCAGCAGTGACAAGAGAAGCTATGCTTAAAAAATCTTTTTTAGTTAAACTATATTGAAAACCACTCCTTAGCCCTGCAACCAGTGTTAAATACTCTATGATTCTTATGTCAGTAAGCATGTGGAAATACATAAATAAATAAATAAATAAATAAGAGCAATGGATATTTCTACATGTTACCGACATAACTGTTACAAAGCCCCAGCTGGGCCTTTAGCAGCAGCTGAAATAAAGTTAGAACTGCATGGTTAAAAGAAGAATGAGACTCACAGACCACAAACTGTCACCATCAGCTTCTCATCAAGAATGGTGATCACTCTGGGCATTTTTACTGTTACTTCAAATTTCGGCAACACTGCAGCAGAAACGACAGAACAAGTGGATTCAATTGGCAATAACATAAGAGTGAGACATGGAGGCTGCTTAGTAGCTCTTTTCACAAAGGTTCTGAAAGTCTTTCACATCTAACTAGACAATTTTAAAGGCCCAGGTCACCTGCACGTGCCACTGAAATCAAGGAGGGCCATAAGTACTCAGCAAATCATTGTGCTAGGTTAAAAAGACAGAGTTATTACTATTAAAATACAACAGTTTCTTGGGCAGTACATGAAGTTGGGTTATTAGTTCCTGAGAGGAGGGCTACATTTAATAAACAGTCAGCAGAAATATCCCACAGATACGGAGTTGGGACCACAGCCTCATCTACACATTTTGAAGGTATATAGCTCTTACCAATTTGCAAAACATAAAAATATATATATAGCTTCCCTGATGACCCATTCATCATGTGCTGACATCACACCCAAAGCCAGCTGTAGGAGGGGAAGTGGATGGCGACTGCCTTGGAAAAACTAGGAAATATTCAGAGCAGTGGAACAGTCATGCAATTGAAAGAGGACCAGGATTTTTAGAAGTCTCATCTCTTCTGCATGAGCCAGGCCCCTCCAGACCATGTAACTGGGCCTGCAGCTGGCTTGCAGAGGTATGAAGAAGGCCGTGCTTGCTGCATGGGAAGGAAGGGACATTGCATGTGTGAGTGTGTTGGGGGAAGAGGTGGTCAGAATCTCATTTTCTCGACAACCAGAGGGGTTGCTGTGAGCTGAGAACACTAGAGAAAGGCTAAGGCAACTTGTGAGCTACTGACTTAATTTGAGGGGTAGGGAAGGCAGAATCTGAACTTATGGCCCCATCTTAAACCTAAAGGTCTGAGTTTGGGAATAGCACAGAGGACACCCAGACTCATAGTATGGCAAATAGATGTGGAACTATCTGGAGATGGGGCTTTCAAAGAGGGTGCAGCTTCTGACTGCTTGTATAGACTGCCCAAATACACTTGCTCCTGATGAGAGTCTTGCTGAGATAGGCAGACAGATTTCTCTGGGGAAGAATGTTTGTATGGCCTGAGACTTCGGGAGGAGCAGAGAATGTTAGTTCAGCCCTTCAGTATTCATTCCTCAGAAGGGGATGATGCTTGGGATGGAGAAGGCACAGAGACACTTTTTCAGTCATGCTGAGTATCCTAATCAGACCCACTATGCTGTCCAATTGAACTTTCATGCTCTGCTAGGTTAGTTGCCAGAGACTTGAAACTGTGTGCAGCAGCAGTAGTTACCATATTCCTCCACAGAGAAGGGATGTTGGATTGTCTTCCCAGAAGCCTTCTGCACCACAACTGTGTAGGTCCCCTGGATGGGCTCAGAGGTGAGATTGAAGAACATCTGGATTAACCCCCCTTTTAACTCTGCCTTTGTCCACTGGTACACACGGTTTTTCTTGGGATCCTACAGAAAACAGGATCATAAGGTGACTGTGACAACAGTGAATGGCTCCAAAGAGAACTAAAAAGCCCTGGCAAAGGCAGTGAGGGAAGGCTCAATCCCAGGATTGCAAATGGCTGCAAGGTAGGAATGAGGAGTGCTAGCACAGCTATGTGAGAATCCCAGGGCTGGATAACAGAATTAGCTGTAATCGTGGTGCAGAGTACATGGTTGCTACTATATGGGTTAAAGCTTTGCATATTTGAATTAATGCTACGGGCCTTCTGTATAAGTAAGATTCATCTTGAGGCAGCTTGTAGCCACACAGTCCAGGTTGAAGTATGACAGATCTGAACATGAACTGAATGACCATACATACCTCAATGTAGACCAGCGGAAACTAGAAAGAGAAGAAATGAAACAGTATTATTCAGAATTCACATTTAGGCAGAGTGCACGCAATACGATCAAATTATCATGGCTATGACCATCATGTTTTGGGGAACAAGATGATCACCCAGAGGGATAAGGAAGAAAGACTCCGATATAGATTGACAGAGCATTATGAGGTACATCAAGGGAGTGCCACTTCTTTGTCCCAGGCATTCAATCAAGACAGAAAAGCCGGCTGAAATTACTGACTCTGGATGATCTGGAATACCAGTTAGAGCAGGCTAGCCAAGCCCATGTGCACACAGTGATAATGGCAGATTTGCTCATTGCTGAAGTATTTACATTGTCCATTTGCAGTTTCATTCTCAAACCTTTCCAATAATGCAGAAGGCAGCCTTGGCAAAAATCTGGAGATAAGATCTGGTCAATAGGAGCTGAGATAGCCTATGAACTGCGTAACTACCTCAGCATAGTGTGAGTTCTCCCCAAATGACATTTCTAACCTCCTTTTCCCACAAACATGGCTTAAGGCAGAATAACTATTGAAAAGGAGCTGCCATACTTACCACCTCGTTCAAGGGATGGAAATTTTCATCCAGTGAAACAATTCTAAACAGAACTGGAGGAGAAAGGCGAGACGGTGAGATTCTGCAATGCAGTCACCATCCAGAAAACATTGTTTGTCAACATAGATGGTACCACAGAGAACAGAATCATGAGCTACTAAAGAAATCCCATTCACGAGAAAGCCAAGTCAGGTGAGAAGGCTACCCATGTGGGAAACATTAATCACAAGTTGCTAAGAGCATGCCCCCAGGCACTATGAATATCTTACTGACCACTGCCATCAGAAACTATCTAATCATGACCACTTAGGCTGACACAGGTTGTATTTGTCAACTTCAGCTGCAAGAGTACATTCTTATATTGCACTTAACATGGGTGTTTGGATTTTGTTCTAATCAGGCTGGTTTCTTAAGAAGGATGAATGCAGCACTGTTCAGCACTGTTTGCAGTTCTTGTTGGTTTTGAACAAAGAGGGTACTCAGTCTTTCTTTTAGGACATTAGTCCCTGATGAAGAAAAATTTAGGGGATGAATAGCTGTATCGGAGATGGAAATTTCTATGATCTGTAGAGTCATAAAAATCTCCTGTGGGAAGCAGAGGCCAGACCTTGAGAAAGAAGATGTTTGCCTGCCTAGGCTGAGCGATAAGGAGCATGGATGCAGCTGCTCAGCCCGGTTCACAGGCAGCCCCCTCCGGAAATTTGTTGAAGGTGGCTGCTCGACTGGGCTTGTAGCCAGCATAACCACAGATATGCTCTAAACTAGTTTGGAAGGTCAAACACCCGAGAGGGAGGAAGAAGAGGAGGAAGGCAGGACCCTCGAATTGAGGGCTGGGGCCCTCAACTGGTACATGCGCCTGCGCACCCAGCAGGGAGAGTTGTGCAACTAGAGGCGGAGTTTGTCCACCCCCCCGGGCTGCCTCCTGGGTCGAACTGACCCTACGTGCCAGGATGCACCAGGCATAGAGGGTACAGTGCGGAGAGAGCAGGGGGCAGGGACAAACTCCTAACTCGGAGGCCCATGCTGTCTCTGCAGGAGCTGGTCAGCAACTCTCTCTCATCTGCCAGCTCAAGAGGATGTTCGGGTCCAGTATCCTGCTGGCAGGTATCACCTCATGAGTACTTATCCATACTTTGCTTCTTTTATGTGCTTTCACCTGAATAAATGCTTGATGTAGTCACCTCATTCCGGCGTGATTATTGCCGAATGCCGAGCCGATTCGGAACAATAGCCCAAAAGAAATGCCTTATACAATCCTACCTTGATGTCTTCAGTGAACAAAATCAGCTGCCACTCTGAGAGTTATTTCCTGAGCTAGCCTGAACTTTGGCTCCATTCTCTAATGGACAAATATCCAGTCATTGTCCCTTTTTTGGTGGTTTTAGAAAAGGGGAGGAAAATTTTATTGAAGAGGATCAAAATTGCATGGACAGAGCTTCCAAGGACAAACGGAGTGTGTGCAGGTACCTTTGGGTACATGTGTGTATCCTACAGTTTTCAAATTTATTCCCACACAGAGCATTTAAAACACATGCTTCAGTTATGACTGTTGTTCTGACCCTCGTTGTCAACATCTGGCCAGCATAGCCTATAAATTTCAATAGGAATTTCATTTTGAATTCAAATGTCTACCCATTCTTTGTTACCTGTCTGTCCAGGCTTGTAGATGGGCTTGTCTGTCTGGACGAACACTAAACTTTCAGAATTCTTGACCAGAACTGACTTGCGGCTCCTGAACTCCAGTGTCGCTCCTTTCACCAGTATGGTTATAAATGTGACTTGTGACTCGCTTTTTGATTTTGGAAGCTGGAGAACGGCAAGAAGACAGCTGTGTTAGTGATCATCTCTAAGGTCTACTGAAGTGAACTAACCTTTGTGAAATGAGGCATCTGACATAATCCTTATTAGGCATCTTGACATAATCTTGACATTGATTAGAGGTGAGGGAAGTTGAAATCAGGAACAAGAGACAGATCTTTACTTGTCTCACATTCCTTCTCTTTCCTAATGCAGTGCAGTGGTTATGCAAGTATTGCACAGCAAATGAATTCCCAGCCCTGCCAAGCAATTTTAACCAATATATTTTTGCTCTTTTTTTTTTGCCATCCCTAGGAAGATAGAATCATCCCTCTCTCTCAGATACTGTCCTTAGTCCCTCCAGAAGGTTTAATTTTCCAAACCAGACATAACTGACCCTTGTACACCTCTCTCTAAAAAGCAAATTAAATCTTTAGTCTGTATCTGATAAACCCAGCCAACATATACAGTGTCCCGAAGGCCAGTTCTTCAGCCTTCAGGCCAAAGGCCTTTCTGTTGACTAAGTCAGGTGATCAAGTCCTCTAGTTGCCCAGGATTGCTCCTAAAATTCTCACTTATATTAATGTACGAATTCCCTGCTTCCCTGTTTTCCAAACACAAGCAATTACATCTCCATGTTCTCACATTAATTCAGTGTATTGTATCCACAAGGCAAAAGGCATTTTACACACAGCTCTACCCCAGACTAAGCCCCCCATATGACAATGGGGGAACATATGAAGATCACATTGAAGAAGTGATCCTACGAAGGATCATATGAAGAACTATCAGAGCAAACAGCTGTCAGACGTGTGAAAACTAAACGCCCTTCTTTCTCCTGGCCTCTTCTGCTCCTGTTCTAGAGAGGGTATCGCTTTCCAGGGTTCAGCATCTCCCATTCACATAGGATGCTAAGAAGAGCTAAGCCAGAAGAAGGTGTTGAGTGTGGACACTAATGTGAACTAGAGGGAAGTGAATACCTACACAGTGTCACTCTTTCCAATACTACTCAGAGCCCTTTTACAGTTTATCCCTGACACAAGCAGTCAGTCCACAAGCATCAAATACTCACTGAAAAAGGGATACAGGTGAACACATCCTTCTCTGACACCACATCATCAATCAAGCTCCTGTTTTCCCCCTGGTACTCCAGTGTGGCACTCAGTGTCACAGACTCATTCAGGTGGGTCAGCTGAACACAGACCTTCTCATGAGTGCCAGTGGATATCAGGAAGGGCAGTAGCACCATGTACTGCCTAGGAAGAGGGGAAAACACTGGTCAAACACAGCAGAACAGGGGAAACACAGGAGCAGGAAGAGGTAACAGAAACTGCACCAAAAGAGCAAGTAAAGTAGTCTCATGGCTGCCACCTTTACAGAGAGAGGTGCAATTTCCAGGAATGTAACAAGCTTTCCATCCTGCCTGTAACAACAAGGAAAAACATAGGGATGATGCTCAAAACTAAAATAGAGCCAGAAATCCTTAAAGCAAATGCCTGGAAAAGATACCAGATTTTGGCACAATAGCAGCACTTCCTTCCAGCAGCCTAAATGCTGCCAGCATGCAGAAGAGCAAAAACGTCAAGTGCCACCTTTGTTAGTCAATGTTAGTAAGCTTCAGGAGCCACACAAATGATGGTACGTTGTGAAATAATGGCATTGACACCATTACAGTCTGTAGTTTCTTCATGCCTTGCAGAGACCCAAAAGGGCCACACTGTGGTGCCAGATCTTAAGCAAAAACACTGGAGAAAATTTAGCACTTTCAGAAAAAGCAGCACTCTACCCTGTGTTTGACCAAAGTGCTGCAGCACAGCTTTACTTTGCGGAGGAGGAAGGGACATTGGCAAAGAGAGCAGTAAGAAAGTTTCTGGGATGTTAGAACTCCTTGCGCATGGCTCTAGCTATGCACACACACAAAACACACACTCTTTAATATAGAAGCAGGTATGGGCAAACGGGAGTGAAGAAAGGATGTGATATAATACAGATATAATACTACCCTTGCAGTCTGCCAGCACCTCACAGACCTTAACAGTTATACTCATGTTTAACAGGCGTCATATAATGTTGAGAAGGAAGTTTTCACTCTATTATACACACACAGAATCACAGAATGGTTGAGGTTGGAAGGGATCATTGGGGATCTAGTCCAACCCCCTTGGTCAAGCAGGGACACCTTATTCACTAAATTAAAAAAATATGAATAATAATAATAAAAAATATGGTAATGTCAGATCTGTTACTGTGAACAAATTTGTACAAATTGAACAAATCCTATGAAACAAATAAACATTCCCTTCCTCAGGGCATTATGACCTGGGAGTAGGGAGTCAACTCAAAGTGAAGCCTTTCATTTGCTTTAAAAAATAAAATTAAAAACTAAAGGTTTAAGAAAAATGGATGTGTGTATAAACAGTTATAAAAAGTCATGTTTTAACTACTTCAATATTGAACAGAAAGTTTTGCCGAAAATTTTCAAACCATTCACTCAAGCAGCAAAAGCTATTCCTATAACATCTTATTTATTTTTATTGCTGTTTTGAGGCCCTTTGGATCACTAGAACTCCTTTTACCCAGTTCTGTTGTCTTTATGGCCAGATAAAATAAAGCTAGCAGAAGATGCCAGGGTGAGAACGGAGTCAAGAACACTACCCAGGTCTCCTGCCTGTCCAAAGAACCCCATGTTTTGCTTACGGTTCTGTGGTAGGAGAGCTGTTTCCAGAGAGGACGACGAAGAGAAGGAGGAAGATGACTGGTTTTGTTGGTAGCCTGTCCTTCCTCATGGTGCAGAGCAGGATGCGGTGAACTAAGCAAATACCAGCCTGGTCTGCTACCGCTGTTTCTCTGCACCTTATACTGCTCCTCTGTTGTCTTGTGGATCAACCCCTTTATGCTCTCCACAGCAAATAGCCTGCAGGCTGGAGGAGATAAGGGCTGTGGGCCAGAATCCACCCGGAAAAGGCAAGAGGAATGTAAGGGGGGCTGAAACTTGCAGCTCTGAATTCCCGGCAAAAGGCCAGGCACTAAGGATGAGGGGGGAAGGGAGCCTGACAGCATGGGGCTGTCTCCCTTTCGGAGAAGGGGGAGAACGGGGAGGAGTAAGGGAGGAGGGAGGGAGGGAGGGTAACAGCTAGAGAAAAGAAAAGAGCAGAGGAAAAGTGGAAGGACTCAATTCCTGGCAGAGCTGCTTGTGAGGCTGGCCAGTGCACTGATCATGGAGAATGATGGAAGAGCTGGGAGCAGAAAGTAGAGCTACTGTTTTAAATCTGTGCTGTATCCAACCCCCACTTACAGGCATGATTACGTCTAGTAAGTGAACCCTCACTTACTAGAGCAGTCTTGCTGGGTATGGAAATGGTAAATGCAAAGTTTGTGAAAACTGTCCCTCTCCACCCACTGTAATCTTTTGTGCTGCCCATTCCTGGTCCCATCAGACTAATGCTGGTAAGCAGGGCCAGAGAGTAGTTGGACAATCACCTCTCTAAGATAATCTGACCTTCACCCTGACTGCAACAGGGACAGGAATATGACAGAAGCTGCCAAAAGTTCACCCTATTAACAGCATGTAACATATTAACCAGTTCTACAGAGCAGCAGTTACCGTAACACAACAGAATAGATGTACAATGTCTTGTTCTGTGTATACTGGCTCTCGTTCCAGATCAAGTTATTAGCACATTTATATAACTGATGGGGACCATGCTGGTTGCTTCAGAGTGGAGCTGAAAATCCACATAATGCAGCATGATAGGCAATATTGTGTCATGGAGGGAAATTTCTTCCTGACTTGTGGCTCTACTATAGTTACCCTACTCTGCAGTAGGAGGATCAATAGTTCTGGTAATTAATACCCTTGCAAGTGCCAGTAAGGTATCTCTCTTACTCATAGCCCTAACCCAGACTCGAAAGAATAGAAGTCTGTGTCAGAGGACCTAAAGCATAATTTGTGGATTAAGAAGGGCACAGGGTAAAATGATTCTTTCTAATCTTCCCCCCTCCTACTATGCTCAGTAGTTTGCTAAACTCAGGGATTTTAGAATCAAGAAATCTTAAATGCAATGTCATAATAAACTTTCACTAGAGACCTCTGCCCTGCAGTAGCCCTGCATGAGTCAAAGAGGATACTAATGTATGCCTAATTTCCTTGAGGACTGCATAAAGCAAAAAAAGAAACAAACCAACAAAAAAACAGCCCAGGCTTGTTCTCTAACTTCTCCATCTGGTGCTTTAAAGCTTCTCTGCCTGACCAAAAAAAATGTAATGCAGGAAGATCTGCTTTGTCCATGGAAAAGAGGGTTTGTACATGGGGTCTTCAAAGCCTTTTTAAGATGAGATTTTCCATTGGTTTGAACAGGCTGGAAGCTAGCCTAATTGTACATGATCCTTACAGGAAAGAGGTGCAGGACTGCATGCAGCAGGGAAAGCCAGGGCTGCCAGTTTCGACAGACTGTTAGGAAATCATCTCACACGGATACAGGAAGGTAGATTACTGAATTGCCTCAGTCTTTCCTGGTAAGACCATCTCTCAAAATCCCTGACCCTGGTGATCACACTTGGTGCAAGAGGATTGGGATCATTTAAGCAAATTTCTGCCCAGGCAACTGTGGGCAGGTGCAGGCAAATGTCTGAATGTCTGAGCAGCTGGATGAAACAGTGAGTGAGATAGTAACATCACCATTGCTCTTCACGGGTCCATGACTTTACAAGGTATAGGGCAGTAAAAAGCAGGCCTTTGGAGCTGAGTGAAAATTCCTTAGATCAGATGTAGGAGTTCTGGCTGTCTAGTGCAGTTGGCAAGCCGATCTAGCACTGTTGTTTTTAAAATGGAATCAAACTCACATTGTGCCATTGAGTTAACTCAACTTCCTAAACTCACCCAGAGTCTGTACTGTTGGTCAGTCCAGCACAGAAACATCCTGTTTGTATTCTCTTCAACAGGTTCTAGAAGTAGTGAGGAATTATAGAGAGACTAATTTTCAGAGTCAGACTGAAAATATAAGAATGAGTCAAGAGAATAGGCTTCACCTATTTCTTATGTGTTTGACAATACTGTTTCTCCATATTTTCTGAAAGATCAGCCCTGCAGATCACATCTGGAGTAACAAGCATAGGTGTACAATCACAAGGAAGTGAGCATACTTTCAGGGGTCCTGGGCTGATTCTTCACAGAACATTTCTCAGGAAACTAAATGAACTAAATGCACATCAGATTTTCTGATACAGACCACTATGTAAGAGTGGTTGCTGATAATATTAATATTAATACTAATGCTGTACTACATATCTATATAGCCAATACACAGCATTACCAATTATAGGGTAAAATCAGGTCACAGCAGGAAGTGAAGGCATTAACTGTTCCCTGTAAAGTGCCCAGGACCAAAGGTCATTAAAATGTTATACAAACATTCCTCCTATTTTGAAGGAAGGAAGGAAGGAAGGAAGGAAGGAAGGAAGGAAGGAAGGAAGGAAGGAAGGAAGGAAGGAAGGAAGGAAGGAAGGAAGGAAGGAAGGAAGGAAGGAAGGAAGGAAGGAAGGAAGGAAGGAAGGAAGGAAGGAAGGAAGGAAGGAAGGAAGGAAGGAAGGAAGGAAGGAAGGAAGGAAGGAAGGAAGGAAGGAAGGAAGGAAGGAAGGAAGGAAGGAAGGAAGGAAGGAAGGAAGGAAGGAAGGAAGGAAGGAAGGAAGGAAGGAAGGGAGGGAGGGAGGGAGGGAGGGAGGGAGGGAGGGAGGGAGGGAGGGAGGGAGGGAGGGAGGGAGGGAGGGAGGGAGGAAGGAAGGAAGGGAGGGAGGGAGGGAGGGAGGGAGGAGAGAGAAATTTTGCCTCTCCTACATTTGCGATGAATCCCAGCAAAAACAAGCTTTCTGTGATTGGGCTGAACTCCATTCTTATCTCCTGCTGCTATAAAGAATACTTCAGGGCAAACATCCTCACAGAGAAGCATTAACAAAGCTGACTTGCTAAAGTGCTGGGGATAGGAGTTGTTTGAGGAATGTCTTGAGTGTTGGTGGTAGCTTGAGGACGGTTGTGCTTTCATCTGTGAAAAAAGGAAGGGACACTGACAGCCTTTACAGCACAGGACATGTGTAATTGAATAGGTAGAAAAGTCCTGCTTATGAGGGGAAGTCTTTGCAGGGATACTGGGCAACACACAGGCAGCAGAGATAGTGATGGGAAAGCAGCAGGATCATGGAGGTTTTCTTTATGCAGAAAAATGAGTAATTGGAGAGTATGGGGAGTATGGGAGAGGTTATTGGGAAAACTGTCCACCAATGCAGAGTTGGGGAAACTGCACCAGTGAGGGCCTGGTGCATTCTTACAATCCAGCACCAAACTGGTTTTGTAAATCTTCAGAGCATTATGCAACTTCTGTCCAAGGACTGGAAGCATTCTAGCTAGATTAATTGAACATAAGCAAATAAGCTCTGGCTTGTATAGAGCCAGATCAAGTGTTTCTGCTCTACTGGTGCAGACGTGCCTCACTTCCCACATTATCAACCGCCTCAACCCATGTCTTCAGTGATCATTAATGTTCCTGCCCTCAAGAAGCATGTGCTAGAAAACGAGCAGTGGAGCAGGTGACATCACATGTACAACAGACAGTATTCAGAACGTTTCTCTGCTCTTTGCCACAGGGTCTGAGATGGTTTGTTGGGGGCCTGCTAAAGGAATATATTCCTCAAAATATGGCAATTGGAGCTAGATAGCTATTAACAGCTGGTAGAAAGCTAGAACAATTTCTGTTTTAACCCACTATAATAGAGTTCAAGACCTGAACTCTGTTGCTTAAATGAGTGTCCAATCCTTTGCTCTTGGGTGTTCACACTCAGCATCCCTTTGTGAATTTAATCATCTTCCAAATCAAGGCAATCACAAACGAGATGCTCAGATTCCCAAAACCTACAGCCAATCCCTGTACAATGGCTGACCACAGACAGAGAGCTATAAAAGAAGAAGAAAAAAAAAAAGTTTTAGGTAGTTTCCCTCAGTCCCTTTGGTAAGGCAGTGGTGTGTTCTGTAAAGTTTGGGAGTTCTATAAGGAATTAAAATATTTAGAACATCCCTGTTCTAAATATTCCTCTTCGTTCATGACAGTTCATTTAGGGTAGGTACAACAGAGACCCCATTTGACATATTGCAAGTCTTCACCTCAAAATCGAAGTGATGCACTATATGTCCTTTAGTAATATATATTCTCTTTCTTCAAGAATGAATATCTATGCTCTGCACTTCACACCCATTCCCCAAAGTATCACATTTTTGCATAGATTAAACACATTCTAAGGGCCCCAAGGGCAAAACCAGGCCTTACTGGTCCTTCCTGGCTACAGCTACCATTTCTAGTTTGAAGCCAAAACCAAGATATTTCTGCCAGCTCTCTCAGCAACAGCATCTTGTTCACAGACTTAGTCACATAATTATGTTCCATCTTCCAAGGACACACTCAAGACAGCCCTATATTCTTATCCATATATTTCATATCCATAACTGTATGAGCGGACCACCCCTGCAAATCTTTCATATGCCTCTCCATATTTTCATCATCACCATTACTCTTGTAGTGAGGGGCCCAAAACTGTACACAGTATTTGCGGTGCAGCCTCATCAGGGCCGAGTACAGAAGGATGATCACTTCCCTGGTCCTGCTCGCTACACTGTTCCTGATACAAGCCAGGAGGTCCTTGGCCTACTTGACCACCTGGGCACACTGCTGGCTCGTGTTCAGTCAGCTGTTGACCAGCACCCCCAGATACTTTTCCGCTGCCTCAAGCCTGCAGCGCTGCATGGGGTTGTTGTGATCAAAGTGCAAAGGACCTGCCACTTGGCCTTGTTGAACCTCATACGGTTGGCTTCAGCCCATCACTCCAGCCTGTTCAGATCCTTCTGCAGAGCCTTCCTACCCTCAGGCAGATCAACTCTTCCTCCCAGCTTGGTGTCGTCTGCAAACTTGCTGCGGGTGCACTCAATCGCCTCAACCAGAACATCGATAAAGATATTAAAGAGGACCACCCCCAACACTGACCCCTGGGGAACACCACTCATGACCAGTCACCAGCTGGATTTAGCTCCATTCACCACCATTCTCTGGTCTAGCCATCCAGCCAGATTCTCACCCAGTGAAGAAGAGTCCACTTGTATAAGCCATGAGCTGGCAGCTTCTCCAGGAGAATGCAGTGGGAGACCAGTGTGAAAGGCCATTACAAGTCTAAGTAGATCATGTTCACAGCCTTTCTCTCATTCACTAGGTGGGTCACCCGGTCACAGGAGATGAGGTTGGTCAGGCAGGACCTGCCTTTCATGAACTCATGTTGTCTGGGCCTGCTCCTGTCATTGTCATGCATGTGCTGTGTGATTGCCCTCGAGATGATCTGCTCCATAACTTTCCCCGATACCGGATGATGGAGAACAACTTGGTGAGCACTTCTGCCAGCTCCCTCAGAACCCTTAGGGGAATTGCATCTGGCCCCATAGATTTGTGAGTGTCCAAGTGGAGCAACAGGTCACTGACTGTTTCCTCCTGAATTATGGGGGCTTATTCTGCACTGCAGAGGTGTCTTCCAGCTCAGGGGGGCAAATACCTTGAGGATAGTTGATCTGGGTGTTATAGACTGAGGCAAAGAAGGCATTAAGTACCTCAGCCTTATCCTCATCCTTGGTGAAAATATTCCTCGCCACATCCAATAACGGATGGAGATTCTCCTTGGCCCTTCTCTTCTTGTTAATGTATTTGTAGAAACATTTTATGTTGTCTTTTACAGTGATGCCAGTCTGATTTCCATCTGAGTTTTCACCTGTCTAATTTACTCCCTACTTACCCTCATGATGTCCTTGTACTCTTCCTGAGTTGCCTGCCTCTTCTTCCAAATGTGGCAAACCCTTTTTTTTCCCTCGAGGCTCAGCAATAGTTGCCTGTCCAGCCAGGTCGGTCTCCTTCCCCTCCAGCTTGGTACATGGAGACGGCCTGTCCAGGGCACATGATACTTGCAGATTTCAGCACACAAGGACTTGAATGGCAGTGTTCAACCCAGGGAAGAGGAATAGAATTTGATAAATTAGCATTTTCCCTTAAAGGAAGTTCATGCAGTTCCCCTTTTTAAAATAGACTCAAGAGTCTGTCTTTGACCTTCAGCCACTGGAATATCATGTAAAGCTCCGTCTAGGGAAGGGAGGGAGAAGTAGCCAAGATGAGTCTGCAACTGAGGAGGAAAGTCTGAGTGGAGCATATAGAAATATTCTCGTATAGTTGTTTAGAATAATGTGGAAAAATCTCCCCAAGGGAGGAGAGAGATGGCCAAAATTGTTATTTAGTGTAAAAATCCAATGTTAATTTTTTCCTGTATAAAAAAATAAAGCTAGGTCTATTAAAGCTGTGGAGAGTTAACTGTGATAAACTGTATTAGTCCACAACATGACCCAGTATTTTTAGGTTTGGGAGTAGAGATTCAGTTCAGAAGCTGAAATTTGTTGTCATTTAATAACTCAAGTCTTCAAGGACAAAGAGAAGAATGTCATTCCACTGTCCCAGATAGTTCACCTCAGCTTATCTCTGCATCAGTATGAGAGCAGCACAACTAGATAGGGCAGCAGAGGAGGATTTGAGGGACAAGGATCCTGTCTCTAGCTATGGCACAGCGCCGGTTCCTTGCTGTAACTGCTAGCAGACTGCATTTGTGAACAGTCTCAAGTGACTACTGGACTGTTATGCTGGTAGTGGGGAATATTTCAGACTCTCTGGCAGCCAGAGAGAACATAGCTATGACAACTGTTCATGTTAGTGGAGTCCTTGAGAGCCAGAACCAGGTGTTTTGACACTGTTATACTGGGTCACAGATGTGATACAGTAGAAAGGGTATGCATTTGAAAGCAGAGATGATATATGTGGAAGTGCAATTCTCTAAAAAGGCTAGGTGGGCATGCAATGAGAGTTGAATGTCAGTCTTGCCAAAGAAAGGTGCTTAAGCTGTGCTTAGAGTAGTAGTCCTTTGCATGCAAAAGGGAGCTGGAAAATAGATGATATGCACAGAAATAAGTGTTCAAAGATTTTCTTTCTCTTTTCAGGCCTCACGTTTTATCTCAAAATAAACAGTTTGCTATCGGAAATTTGGAGAAGAGGAACACTAAAAAGAAAACCGTGAGCATCTCATAAGAGGATCCTGGAATACCCACCTCTTGTAAGACTGGATGAGCACAAGCAGTTAGGAATGATGAGATGGTTCTGTATTTTCTGAAGCATCTGACAGACAGTAATGTTGCAGAGAACACAAAGCACTTCACCTAAAGCATATGGGCCTTTAGAGGAAAAGCACTCAAATCCTAGGTAGGAGAGATGTATAAAGAAATATCACCAATGCAAAACCTCACTATTCAAAGGCACAAATAAGTGGCCAAAGAAATTTTTCAATATAATACTTGCAGAGTTTAAACGGGAGTAGAATGGAAACTAGAAAACAGAAAAATTAAGGCAGGTACTAAAATAATTTTACTGATAGTAAGCTACTCTGTAGAACTGTCTCAGAGGACAGGCTGAAATTTTTGCTCAGCAGGTAGTATACAAAACTGAGAAAAGAAAGCACAGAGAAATGTGTTACATAAAACAATGCTGCAAAGCCCCATGGGAGAAGAATGGATGATCGCATATGTCTCTTCTGTCTCTGATCTTTGATTAGCCTATGCCCTTAATTTATCTGTAGCCATAACTCAATGCACTTGTTCTTCAAAGAACTACTGCAGACAAGCAGACAACTTCAAAAAGTGCAAATCTATTTTGGCAAAAGGGGTGTCCAAACCGGGTCTCCAGCAGGAGACATTGAATGGAGTCTGGAGAATGAAGAAAGGGAAGGGAACAGTGCTGGGTCTCCGGCCCATTGGCTGTTGTCACAGAATTCTCAGATAATTTAAAAATCAAAGCTACCGTATCCCTGAGCTTAGCTACTCAAAATCTGTGGCCACCTCAGAGGGTGTTCACTAGATCCTGTGCAAATACTATGAAATAAAATCCTTTGTTCACCTACCTCATCTAGCTTCCTTACCTGTTCTTTCCCATTTACCTTTGGCTTGCAATGGAGGAGTCTGACAGAACTTGAGAGACATATCGATTATTTCCCCCTGCTATAGAAGTTTCTGATCTGCTTCCCTTTGTCAAAGCAAAGACTACATATGACAAGATGTTTCCATCAGGTTATTGATCAAGCAACATTTGTGAAATGGGAAACATTGCATTCAGAAGACAAGATATGTGAAGGGGTAACCTGTATCCCCAGATGTACAAAATCAGCAAGCTCATACCACAATGGAGAGCACGCGAGGTGCAACAACTTCCATTTCCTAATCTGTTGAGGGGTGACTATATATAAAAGAGTAGTTAGAGGAAGAGATGATTAATCAATGGGTTTTCTAACTATTGTCAACACAAGTGGCTTTGATTACATTGTGGTAGCAAGTGTGTGAATGTGGGCAGCTCTGAAGGACTCCATCTCAGGATAAAGCATGGAGCAGCTGGCTAGGGATAATACACGGTAGAAAGGACCAGTGGGATAAGCAATGAATTGAGCAAACTGGCAGGCCTACTGCTTTCACAAGCTTTAGAGTCGAGGTGCACATCATGGTTTTGAGAAAGAAGCCTGTGAGCTTTTGAGCATTTTACTCAAAGTAAAATTTTATCCAGTGTGCCAAGTGTGAAGGTACTTGAGACACAGGCAGGTGCCTGTCCTTTAAGACCCTCTGAGTCAATGCCTCAGCAGCATCAGAAATAACAGGACAGGATAGTTTCCTTCTCAAGTAGCAAAGACTGGTAGGAATGATGGGGGATACTGATGCATCTTGCATGCTGAGAAACCCCTTTGCTGTGTGGTTGCTTGATTTTCCTTTTGGTTCCATATTCTGAACCCCTCCATTTCTGGCTCAATTTGAGGATACTTGCTCGGTTTGGGGGATTTCTTACTTGTACAGTTCCCTTATGCGAATTGCCTGTGCATTTTCACCAAAGGACTTTGTCATGTTTTTCAGATGTAGAACAGGGATATTTCCTCTCTGGTCTCATAGCGCACTGTAAATTTGAGGAGCAGTTGTGTGGGAGGATATTTCACTCGATATAGAGTGTTGTGGACATTTTGCAACATATTCATGTCTGGGAAGATAAGGAGCTACAGGGCTGGCCGACAGCAGAGCGTACATGTTAAAGAAGGAGTATGACTTTGCTATTTGTGAACAAGCAAAGAAGTGAAGGTTGGTGTGGGAAAAAAAACAGATCTTATGCTCTCAAGTATCAGTGAACAGGAAATAGTGATTATACCATAGGAGGGTACACAGGCAGCACACATATCTAATTGTGAGACAATATATTGTGTATATAAATACACTTGACCTACTATTGAGATGTTGTTATGAAAAGCAGTTAGAGTCTTATGTTAATAGTATTTTATATCAAATTTATTGATACCAAATTTAATTAGTGATCTCACTCATCAAACAAAACACTAGCCCTGTAATAACACACTTGACAACCACTTATGAGAGAAATGAAAGGGGAGAGAGAGAGTAGAGGGAAAAGAATGAGATAGCAAAGTGATACGACCTGTCACATCTTGAAGAAAACGAGAGCTTGGCCAGCTGAAGAGGAACCCAGAGTGGTATTGCTCTGGCTTCCTTTTATGTGTCTCTTGCTGTGGTTGCACTTGGTATGGCATGCATGTCTTTTGGCCACTAACCTTATTTTATACATGCTCTTGTGAACTGCAAAACTGAGGTGGAGAGCTGGGAGCCCTCTGGTTCCCCCTGCCCACCTGCGTTCATCCGATAGGGCAGTCATAGTTTTAAGCAAACATGGTGGTGAGACAAGAACAAGAAGCCACTGACCTTCTGATCCAATGTGCCTGTCTTTATTTATTATTGTGTCTGCTGCAGTTTTCCGTGCCATACTGCCAGTGGAATCTGCAACAGGGCTAAAATATTCAGTTTATCAGGCGCCAACAATGTTCCTTCCCACTACTGTTGAGAAGCATAGTCTCCTATAGGGAAGTCTCCTAAACTGCTTACAAACAAGTGATTTCTCTAGTATGCTTAGACTCACCAAATCAATTATTTCCATACTAAAAGGTGAAGCAAGCCTCAGAGCTCTGAGAGAACTTTTGTAGTTTGTTCCCATCCCTTCCAATAAGTCAGCCCTGCAACCAGACCCTTTTAACTCAGCAGTGAGAGTGTGACTCAAGAAGAGAGGTGTCTTTTAGATGGGTCACTCTCAGATCATTTATAGACTTGCAAATCTTACTCATGTTATTGAAGTATGCTGATTTTGTGCATTAGCAGCTTGGGACTTAGAACTTGTCTGCAGTAAAAATGTTGGCAACAGCTGTGAGAAACACCTTTAATCAAAAATATAACAAAATAGTGTGCCAGGCAGAAACAAAATCAGAAGTAGCAAGGCCACCAAATAATCTTAAGAACAGTGGTCTCCCTTGCCAGTTAAACAAGAAATCATTCTGGATGTATGTAAGTGGGATGGCAAAATCCAAGGAAAGTAATGATCTATTGCCATCAGTAGAGGGGCTGGGAGAAAAGGCAAGCCATGGCTAGATGTTAGTGAGGAGGGGAGTTTTTTTGTTGTTTGTTTTGTTTAGTAGTATGTTTACCCGCTTATAGTTGATTTGAACCTGTATTGAGAACAAGGGTGTGTTTTTCAGTATCAAAGAGGAAATGTCAGAAAGTATTAAATTAGATGTTTTCATCTTAATATCCGGTATGCTTCAGCCTACAGGAGTGACTGATTCTGAGCTCTACAGTGGCTCTTAGAGCAGTAGGAGAGAATACTAAAGGTAATTGACTTTAGTATTTAGTACTTGGGTTTAAAAATTGCTAGGAGTGAGTTATATTAAGCCACTTTCTCTTCTGCTTCAGATTAACTAGTCTTTTAGGCAGAGAAGAAGCTGAAAATCTTAGGGATTTTTATTTTACCCAGGTTTCTAATGCTGCCTCACATCCTGTTCTCATTAACATGTTCTAAAATAAAGTACCAGAAAGCAGATGCAAATCTGCCTGGAAAACCATACCTCAAGAGACTGTCAACAGTTCACTGCCAATAGTGTAGTGAAGTACTGGGGGACACGGGACCAATACCAGTTAGTATCCCCGCTAACCATGCAAACCATGGGAGGGAAAAGCACAATTGCTAAACTAACGACAAAGGACACCAACTTGGGAGAGCTGCAAACCCACAGGTGCTGAACACGGGAGCCAAGGGGGATCATAACAAGGACACAATCCACGCAGGGGCAGCAGGTAGGGGCCCACACACGGCCGCGGGTTGCAGAAAACGCGCCCGCCTCGGCGGAGGGGCCGTCCCCAACGGCCGCCGTACAACGGCTGCACTGCAGCCCCCAGAATGCACCACGCGCCACCAATGCCCGCAGCAGGGCTCTGCGCGCGACAGGAAGGCAAGGACGTCGGAGGCGGGGCATAACAAGTACTTCTCTGCCATTGGTCGATCCACTCCCCCTTCTAGCTGTGCTTCTCCGCGGCTATTGGGTTAGCAGGGCTCGGGGGCGGGCACTACGCGTTCCTTTCTGCTCATTGGGGGAGATCAAATCGCAAAGGAGCGGGGCGGAGATCGGCGCGCTTCTTCCCCCGCCCGTTGGGCGCGGATGGGGAGGAGGGCGGGCTCCGCCAGGACCGCTTGCTATTGGCTGTGGAGAGCTTTTAGAGCCCGCCCCCTTCCGTCCTCCCTTCTCATTTGCTGCGGTGGGCGTGGGAACTCCGGTGGCTCTCGGGCCCTCATTGGAGGAAAGGGGTGGTTCCGTCGCTCCCTTCCTACTTCCGGCTCGCGGGGTGGCCGAGGGCGACCGGGCGCGCACTGGGGCCTCCCCCGGCGGCCTCTCCGCGCCATGGGCCGCGCGTGAGCCCGCACGCGCCGCCCCCGCCGCCCCGCGGCCGGCACGAGGCCGCGGCCGAGGCCGCGCGCGCGGGGCTGTCCTGGCAGCAGGTGAGGCGCGGGGCGGGCCTCGAGCGCGGCTGCGGCCGTTGCGGCGGGGCGGGGACGGGGCGCCAGGGGCCCCCCGGTGCGGAGCGCGCCCTGCACGGCCCCCGCCCTGGCGCTGTCCCGCGAGCTGCCCGCGGGGCGCCGGCTGCGGGGCGGCCTTGCTGTGCGGTACCGCAGCAGTGCCCGACAGGGTTTGCAAGCGGCTGGCCCGGAGCCATCTGTTCTGGTCCTGGGAGAAGACTTCCCCTTGATGTCTTGTGAGAAGTAAATCATGAGTTCCTGAGTCAGGGCTGTCCCTAGCTAAGTATATTTAAGGTCCTTAAGTTTACATCTGCTGGGATTAAAAAATAGTGGCTTAAAAGTTGTAGCTTCTCATGATGAACCCTATGGGGATGAGGGATAATAGTTACATTCCACAGAACAGACTGGCTGCCCACAGCTAGTTGCTTATGAAGTTGCTGCACTGTTGGTTAGTTCTCACCAGCCTTGGGAACGCTCCTGACTTCTGCCGTAGCAGAAGCAGAGGAGAGTCTGCTGCGAAACTGACTGAAGGCGGAGGCGACACAATCAGTCCATGCTTCACATGTGATTATAGCCATAGCCTAAAGCCAAAGCTTCCAGGTTGCATTCTCATCCTTGCTACTGCCTCTTCTGTTTATCTTAGAAATGCTGCCTTGTTTTCTTTCTTCTCCCACATAAATGGAAGAAAATGCTTTTTTGTGAAGTTGCAGCTTTGTACTACAGAATGCTTTCTGATTCTCAGTTAGAAGTAATTTTAAAAGGGTAATGCTCTAATAATTCATTTATTAGGATTAAGGAACCTGAACAGAGTCTGGTTAATAGTTTCTGTACTCTGCAAGCTTGTTAATGCTGGTGGGCGCTAAGCAATAAGAGCTGCCAAGACAATTGATTAGAGGACTAGTAAATCACTTTCTGCTGATTGGCTTCTTTGGGGCGGGGGGGGGTGCAGTGCTGAAGAATGACTGACTTATGAAAGTGTTTAGTCTAGAGCCTGTTGGACTCAGCTTTGGCCGAACCAAGGCTAATTAATGAGTTCAGCAGCAAAACTTTGTGGTCTCATGGGGAATCTTAGAATAGAAGCTCCAAGAGACCCTCTGTATCAGTGAATTCTTTTTGACCATGTCAGACCCTGGGGTTTTGTGTCTCATGGGAACTTTGAGATATTTCTTGCTTTTTGACTTCTCCTTTTTGCAGTCTGTGGCTGGCATATATCCAGGATGTCATCAGCCTGGCATACTTCTGGTCTGCTGGTAGTCCTTATGGTCCTGGCTGTCAGTGTCTGGGCTGAAGAGATAAAAGAGAAGCACTGTGATGTGATTGGAGATGAGGGCAGCGAGTCTGAAACAGAAAAAGCCCTGTTGGAGAAACTGGAACCTCTGAGCCAAATGAGGTACAGTGCAAACCCATATCAACTCACTGCAGTTCTTGGGTCAGGGAGGCTGAAAACTTTGAGGCTGTGATATGGGCTATGGCTGGCTCCCAGTGTCTTTTAATGATTGCTTTCAACCTATTCCTTATAATTCAATAGGTAATCTGCTCTGTGCCCTCTTTGCTGCAGGTTTAACACGACTGTGGAGCTAGGCACCACAGAAAACTACACCTATCACTTCAGGGTATGCAGGGAGGTTGATAGCTCCTTGCATGATCTTGCTGGCCTAGTACAAATTGATAGAAAGACTGGAAAGACTACAGTCATAGGAAGAATCAATGAAACCCAGGTCTTCAATGGAAGTAAGGTTCCACCTAATAACTTGCTTACTCAATGTCTGCCTGTTGCCTTCTGGTCTGCATCTATATAGCCCATGTTCTTTTGCTTGGCAGGTGATTGGATCATGCTTATTTATAAAGGAGGTGACTCATACGGCAGACACTGCAGTGGTGAGAAGAGAAGAGCAGTGATAATGATTTCTTGCAAGCGGGGGTTTACAGCGGTGAGTGACGCATGAGGCAGGAGAGTTTGTCTAATGGTTGATTATTAGTAGAAGGGCTTTGAGGAGGCAGTGAGGTTTTCTTCTGTCGTCCAGTCCCCACTGTATAGCTGTACCAACAGTGGTAAAATGCCTTCTTGTAAAGTCCAGCATGCCTGGGCAGATTTTCACAACCTGGCTTTTTCCAAAAACAGAGTTCGTTCAACATAATTTCTGAAGAGCGAGAAAAGGAGCAGGAGTGTTTTTACCTCTTTGAGATGGACAGCAGTGTGGCCTGCCCAGCTGAGGATTCCCACCTGAGTGTTGGCTCCATTCTGCTAATAATGTGAGTTATTGGAGAGTGTGTTCATTCCTAGGCCATAATCTCCAATGTCATTTAGAAACAAAGCAAATGCTCTTCTAGACCAGATAATTTTAATATGGCTGTCTGCAGCCACTGTTAAATGCTACTATATCTCTGAGCCTTTGGAGAGAAGTTTTTGCTTAAAGCATGATGGCATAGGGCTACTACGCATCCTGTAGACATCTCCTTCCTGGTTTATGGAGAAGCATACTGAAACATGGAAGATATGACCTCCTAAAATTGTACCACAGCTCTTTGCCAGAGCTGGGAATTCAGGGTAAGGGTCTTAACTCTATTTTCTGTACTTGTGCTTAAAGGCACTATTTCATGCGATACTGTTGAAAGATTTCTACCTGAAAATGAATATTTTGAGGTATCTTTCCTGGCCTGGTTTTCTGTTTATTGCTCTTTTCTAAAATGGTACTCAGTTACTAACTCTTAATACCTGTTTAAGGCAGGCAGCTGGCTATGGAGAGGTGGTGTGCAGAGTTTTCTCGACTCTGACCTTGGCGCTTTGTGTGTGGTATATTTTATCTTGTTCTTCTAGATTTGTGTCACTGATTGCAGTCTACATCGTTGGTGGATTCCTGTACCAGCGCCTAGTGGTAGGAGCTAAGGGCATGGAGCAGTTTCCTCACTTTGCCTTTTGGCAAGATCTGGGCAATTTGGTGGCGGTGAGTGACAAATCTTTCTATATCCCCAACATGGTCCATATACTAGTGTATAAGGAAAATGCCAATTAGGACTTGCCTCATCTTTGTGGTCTGTGGCTGGGTAGATCAGCTGCAGAGTAACCTGAGGCAGATGAGGGTGTGCATCTTACTCTGTAGTACTTGCTTGCTAAGTGTTAAGAGTGGTGCTAATATCCTGTGATTGCCCAAATATAGCACATGATTGTTCATGGCTAACACTTCTCAGCTAGGAATGGTAAGGTGGGAACAGAAGTGTTTGTCTGGCTCCTTGAAATTATTCCTTGCTCACCTTAGGCTCTGTTGTCTGGTCCTTTATGCTTGTCTCAGTGTTATGTTTTTGCATACTGCTAATCAGTACCATGCTTTACCCCCAGGGTTGACAAGCCTTGAAGAGTGGGTAATATCTCTGTATGCATGCTCCCCTTACCAAGACAACTCTTGGTATCTGTCCCAGATAGTTTGAGGACAGGCATTATCCCTTAACAGAAGAAGTCATAAAAGCTGCTTTGCTTTGATGCTAACTTAGATTATGATGCTCATAGTCTGATTCTACTGGTGTAATAACCTGTATTTGTAGGATGGCTGTGACTTTGTCTGTCGATCTAAGCCTCGAAATGTGCCAGCTGCATACCGTGGTGTGGGTGATGACCAGCTGGGTGAGGAATCAGAAGAACGGGATGACCACTTGCTGCCAATGTGATGGGCTCACAACACTTTTTTTTTTTTTTTTTTTTCTTCTTCTCCTCTCTCTCTCTTCCCCCTCCATCCTGGTGCTTGTTTAGCCAGGTGCCTCCCTGACAGTTCTCTTGCTTCTGATCTTCTTAAACTTTTCGCTTTTGCTTTTTCTGGCATCAAGAAAGCCTCTGGATATGAGCACCACTGATTCCTGAAGGCATGTCTTCTGGATCTAATGGTGTTTTAGGCTTTCAAGGAATGCAGTAGAGCTGGAGGGGGAGGGCAATGTGTTGAGAGTGCAATAGGTGACACCAAAAATGAATATTCAACATTCAGTAGTGAGTGGGGCTGGAAGATGTGATATTGAGAAGGGCATAGATGGGTTCAAAGAGGGGGTGTGAAAGAAGACAGTGAGTTAAAACAGCTGAGATGAGCTTTTGTCTGTCCTCTAAGGCTAATCAGATCTGTAAGAAACACACTGGTTTTATACTTCCAATACTTTTTTCCAGCTTTTCTAGCTTCTGCCCTGTTACACGAGCCAGCACAATGTGCACAAGGTCATCTATGCCAAACTCTGAATGGAAGAGGCATTAGCACTTCTGAAGTCTTTTGTTTTCCTAATGGTAATGTGTTGAAAAGTACACACCAGTTTTCTTGAGATGCAGAGAGCTGTAGGTTATCCACTGGTATTCTTTCAGACTGGAAAGGGACAATGCTTGAAAACTACAAGATACTGTTTTGTGACCTCCTCCTTCAGTCCAGATGACATCTTTATCTTCTCAGTCACTGGGAAGCCAAAGAAAATGATGTGCTGCTAAGTAAAGGGGACTTGTGTTGAAGTGAAACTGAACTCAGGACAAAACGAAATAGTTGGAGGTAGCCGCAATGCAGGCTAACTGCTCAGAATTTTGACAGTAACTGAGCTGTTGATTGTATGCTTTGTGAATTTTCACTGTCTGGTAGAGGATTTTTCTGTGAGGCTACTTTTTTTTTTTTTTCCTTTTATGAAAATAAAACATAGAAGCCAAGGGATAAGTATGCTAGCAGATTCAAAACTGCATACTCCTGAGCTTATAGTCACTTGGTTAAGCCACTGTCCCCCCAAGTGTGATTCAGGTCAGTCTTATGATGCTTGCCCAGTGCTGGTGATGGTTGCACACTGCTACTAGGTGGGAGAGAGAGTATTCCCCTGCGGCCAAGGTAGCGCCTGCAGAGTTACAAGGTTTAACTGGAGCCTTCAGATACTTTACAGTGTCACTGAATGGTTGAGGTTGGAAGGGACCTCTGAATATCATCTAGTCCAACCCTCAACTTGGCACCTTCCTTTTGAGGCGGGTAGGCTCTAGAAGTTACATTCTGAAGACAAAGACCCATCTTCAGTCTTGAGAGTAGAGACTGTGAGGAAGCCACTGCTGCTAACAGGGAACAAAAAAGTTTATGCGTTTTTATACTGCAGATAGTCTCAACAGGGATGCTGAGAAGCAAGTGGCCCTGCCCTCTTGCTGGATTGCATAGGTAAACAGTTCCTGCTTTCCTTGACTTTTGTTATGGTCTCAGTCTTTCTCATAACATGGAAAAAATAGGAAGTCACCAAGTCTGTTCCTGTTTTTCATGGTGGTGTTTAAGATATGGGTGGTATTTTTTTGTACAAAACATGACTTTGAAAAAATAAAATAATCAAACCGAAGTGTTGTGTTGGTAAGACAGCATCTTTTTTTGGTTCCAGGACAGCTTTGTCACAAGTGGAGGGCCCTCATTATATAGTGCCTTGTGTCTGAATCACTCCTGGGCAGGAATGGATAGCCCCTTGTGAGTACAGGGTCATGGCTTCTAACTCTTATGAAAATCTGTCCTCAAGACTTGATCCGGGAGTGAAATGTAAAAGCTCTGCCACTTATGGATTGTAGTCTCCAATGTCCTGTATTTTTCTGCAATAAAATCAAAATTGACTTCTTGATGAAGGCTTTAATTCTAGGAAGATACAATCACCAAACTAATGCTCAGTTTGGGTGGTTAAAAAGTGATGCTAAAAATAGCTGTGAAGCCTTTTTTATTTTTTTTCATTAAGAACCTTGAACATATATAATGAATTTCAGGTAAAATATTTCCCTTTTGGTGAAATAAACCCAGTCCTTGGAAGGTGCTAGTAATTGATAGGCTCTTTCTACTCTGCCATGGGCTACTGTCCTGTAAGCAACTTGGTAAGGCTAAAATTGTCTAAGGGCAGCCATCCTCTAATGGCTATAGCGATCCTAACTTTTCTCCCCTAACTTGTAATGGATCTGGTATTATGATCAGAGTACCCATGTTGTACTTAGCACCTGAATTAAGACTAGAAGTTGCTTTCACACTCTATAGCCATATCCTAAGCCCTGTATTTCCTCTCACTTGTATCTTTAAGAGGTGGGTGAATACATTCCTTCCAAAGACCTGTACTCTTTTCATTCCCATATTAGGCCTCCTGCTGTGATCCTAAACCTTTCCAACTGTAGGCACTTCCCAGAGATGTAGGTTTTGCTGGAAAAATTATCTGAAACTTACAAAAACAGCAGAGCTGGTTTAGAAGAGGTCTTACCTCTTCAGTGCTTTGTATAATTTCCTAAGCTCGTGTTTGTTTTTAAAAGCAGAGTTGCTTACAGGACAACTCTGCCCAGGCTCATCTCTAGCAAGCTGGCTAGAAAGCTTCTGAATACATTTGGTCCTTTAAAAACAAAAATGGCAGGAGCAGCCAGGGAGGGTTCATCTAACTAACTTAAAGGATCAGAGTACAGGGAAGAGCAGTGGGGGTGGGAGCTTGTGTGTGTGTGGGGCAGATTAAGTATTTTTTTCTTCCTCTGTTTAACAATGACACACACACAAAAAAGACACCCCCCCCTCCTTCAAAAAAAAAAAAAAAAAAAAACACAAACACTGGCAGGCTACACTCCTGCCAGTTTAGCTTAATCCTTGCCCTGTATCTTCCCCTGGGGGTAATAAAGACAGACCACACACACCAAAAAAAAATAAGAGATCATACATTTAAAACAAAACAAAAAACAACCCCCAAGCCATTTTATGAAGAGCCTTAGCACTTCTGAAGACTGCTTTGGATCTGTAAATTATTATGGCAGAACAAACCTAGTGCTGCAGAGTCCCCTAAAGTAAAGCACTTTCCCACTGCCCTTTTCTTCTCCAGCACCTTGAACTCGGTATGAATCCTCCTCTGACTGGATTAAGGAGTAGCATACAAGCTGCCACAACACTTAGCATTACCATCTCCTGCTATGCAGCAAAGTGAAGGCTAAGGCAGCTCTTACGGCCTTGGGCCTGTAGGTTGGGTATGCTTGCTGGAATGTCTATTAAACCCCATTCATAAACAGCCTAGGTATTTTTAGAATAAGGGAAGAGGGGCAGCCCCTTAGTCTGTAACTCTCACTTGTATCTTTTTGTCATGTGGAATTTACTTTTTCTTCTTTCTAAGTGTCCCAAAAACAACTGCTCATAATACTAGTGCTAGGCAGGTTTCTTTATGCCTCAAGTTCTGGCACAGCAAGATTCAGCTTGCTACATAGGATCTAACAGCCCTGATGCAGCAAAAGGGACAGGGGAGTTCCCTGTCAGAAGTCTGTTAGGGCAGAAAGAGGTCCCCTTCCTTCCCATTTTTCACATGGTGTATGGCAGAAGTATATTCAAAACCATCAAGAAGGAAAAAAGTCTCAAGGCCTAGGTGGGAATTTTCCTCCTCCTTGTAGCACCATAAAGGGGCCAAGACACAGGCTTGTGCATAGCAGGTCAACTCAGTTAACTAATTTCCTTCCCATTTTTTGTTGTGGAATGGTCCTCTCTTTCACCACCCAAGCAAGACATTCCAAAGCTAGGAGCTGCACTGTGGTCAGAGCAAAAAGGCTTCAGAGCTGTTTTAGGTCTCCTTGAGGATATTGATCTTGGCACAAATCTTGAGAGCTGGTCCCAGCTTGATGTTCATGGCACTCATGAGGTGTTCCTCCTTGAGGAGCAGTAGCGCCTGGCCATCAATTTCCTGTGACCGAAACTCCTCAGCAATCTCCTGGCAACCTGTGAAGCCAGGAAAACAGCACTGAGAAACACGTGCTCCAGGCACTCTCCACATTCTCCCTCTTGGGACAGGTGGCCAGTAGAGAAAGCAAGCTAGGAATCTAACCAGTCCCCCTTCTCCCGACAAGCTCTGTGCCACAGGCTGCTTGAGGACATAGAGGGGCTACCGACAACAGGCGACTCTCATTGCCAGAAAGACAGCCAACACTTTTTCCCATGCTGGAAGTTTAACTTTACCTTGCAGGGATGCAATGAACTCAGACACCTCCTCTACACTCCAACGACTTGGATTGCTGGATAAGAAGACTGGGTTGATGCCATGTAGGTCTGGGGTAGGTGGGGCCATACTGGAGTTGGACAGGTCCCTCTCTCCATGACTGGCCCTCACTGAGAGGGGCCCTGGAGATGTAGGGGATAAAGCCTCGTCATAACTGGAGTTATCAGAGCCTCGACTGGAATCTTCTTGGCCCTACAAGCCCACAGGAAAGAAAGAAAGGCGAAGGTGTGTATAAGAAAATCACAATCATTAAGAGCAAAACAAAACGCTGCGAACAGCAAAAGTTGTCCCAACAGTCCCTGTCTGTGGCTGCTGATCCAGTCACAGCTGACAAGAGCTCACTGATGCCAGAAGAAGCAGGCTTTGCCCTTTCTTCCTCTCCTCTTTGCTTTCTTTCCACCCTCCCCCAGTCCATTCACCTTCATGCCAGTTCTGGAACTCATTAGAGCCCTTCTATGACCTCATTTAATTCAGTAAGCTGGAAGAAAGCTAACCAAACAGGAAAGTGGGTTGTTTTCTATCAAGGTTTTCAGCTGGTGTCACTCACTGAGAGCTCTATAATTCATGCTGGAATTAACAGAGAACAAACAAGTATGAGTGCGAATCACTATTTGCAGCTGATGCACAACTGGGACAGTTCCTTGTGTGTTGTGTAATAACTGTGTCACTGTGCACTCTGCATATGCCGTATGCCTACAGATGGGCCATGCATTTCACCTCAGCTCTGAATGCATTTACAAGAAAAAACACACTTGACATCATTGACACTAAGACAGGAACAATACAGAAGCACAGTGAGTTAGGTCTGACCCAATGTCTTGTGAAAGTCTGACCTAAGCACTTGTAAGCATCCAGAAGCTCAGTCCTTGCCTCAAAGTAAAGCAACCAGGACTATCCAGCAACTAACACAGCTACAGCACAGATACAGGTGCAGAGCGCACTCACTGTAGGAAACGTTTCCTGCACAGCCAGCAGTGACTGCTGTCACAGTGAGATCTGCCTGATCAGAGGCAGGCAGGACTGCGTCCTTACCCTGTGGCGCTTGCCCTGGATCTTTGCTCGAGCAATTTCAGAGCTGCTGCGCCGTGGTCCCCGTCGCCGCACGCGAGCATAGTTAACTTCCTGGAACTCCTTCATCTTCTTTCTCAGCCGAAACTGGTGGCTGCAGCTGACATTGTACCTCAAATAAGTAGAACCAGAGCTGCAGTTAGGAAACAGAAACTACTTAAAGAGCAACTTCTCCTTCCTCTCAATGGGGATAAATCTCTTTATCATCAGGTTCTGTTCCTTCTCCTAAGAATTCCCCTTGGAAGTTACCAGTCCAGATTGGTGACGCAAGCAATATTTGGACATCAGAGTTTTGATCTAACATCTGAAGGATCGATTAGATCACTTTCCTAATGGAAAAGATGAACCATAACATGCCTTCCACTATCAACAAGAGATGGCAATGACTAGTCCAACTTCTCATGTTCATCTTCCCATACTCCCTTGTGTCTTTGTGCGGTATCAAAAACACAGCAGATGGCTAACAGTAAGCATCTGATTAGACATTTGGGCTCTGGAGAACCACTCTTTATCAGATGTACATCCTATAAGGAGTTTCCCTTTCTTATCTTATTTCCTGAACAAGTCAGGAATCCTGTTTACACTTCACAGGTCATCTACCTCATGCAGGTCTAAAAGCATTCACAAACCATTAGGAGGTTCAACCCTAAACGATCTCTGTGGTCAGTGTATTCCATGTGGGTGGGTCAGAGGTACTGAAGTACTGCACACTACCACAAGGCACATGCCCAGTTCTAGATAATGCATAATCAGAGAAAAGGAAGACAATGCCTTGCTATTACCTTTTAGCACAGGTCATGGAACAAAACCTCTTGGAGCCACGGAACTGGGTGGCTGGGGCATACTTTCCACAGTATTCACACTTCAGCAAGCTCGCCTTCTTATCAAGTTCTAGTGAGAGAGAGAGATGCACATCACTTGATCATATGTGGTTTGTTTCAGTTCAAACCATCATTCACCAGTCCCATACTGTTCTACAGAACAGACTGACTCCAAACAGTATTTTCTATTCAATATACTATATAGTTAGCTTGGGGAAGAATCTGGAAGAGGGGAGGCCAAAACCCTCCATTAGGGACCTACAGTGCTGCACAGTACCAAGCATTTCTCCTTTCATTAACCTTTTGCTGAGCAAGTAAGAACTACCCTATCCCTCATATCCTACAAAGGTATGAGGAGATCATCACTGCACCTCAGCTGTGTTCACACATCTTTCATAGCTTTCAAAAAGTTATTAGAGACAGGAATATTTCAAAATTTCCTGCTTGCTATTGACATAGGATATATTATATCAGATATAGAAAAAAAAAGTATCATCTTGTAGCACCTCAAGAAAAAGAGATCTTATGTCTGTAGCTTGAGTTCGAGTCTCTACAGAGTTAGCAGGAAGATAAAAAGGAACACAAGTTAATGATGTATGAAGTACATAAAGAAGTATCAGAAAACAAACAAACAAACAAACAAGAAAAACAACATCAAAACACTTCCAGGAACATTTGCTAAATCTCCAGGTGCTGAAACTCACCCATAGAAGCACTGTCCCCTCCTGGGGAATTGCTGGACAGGTTTTCACTCTGTCCAGAGGGAGGGGCTCCCTGCAGTGGTTTCTCAGATTCTTTCAGTAGCTGAGAACAACCAACCTGGACCGGAAGAGAGAGTTCTGTCCATCAGTAAAGGCATCTGTGTGCGTACCACTGTGTGCAAGGTAGGTGCCACTTGCATCTTGTTAGAGCTCAGAAGAATCCCTGTCACTACCGGAGGAGGAGGGGGGATGCTGAACAAAGTCATTAGTCGCTCCTGACCAACAGGCTTGACAATACTGGATCATCTTTGACATCTGCCTTGAATACCCTGCAACTCCATGTAACTGTATTCCCCTTTACTTGCTTTAACATCAGCAGCTGCTTGTTCAACATGCAGTGCATCTTTGCCTCCATTAAAAAAAGAGAGAGAGAGAGAGAGAGAGAAGAAATTCCTGCACATAGTATTATTTTGAGGAGTACTGACTTGGGGGGAAAAAAATCCCATCACTTCCCTCTAACCCACTTTCTTTAGTAGCAGCACTTAATGCCTGCTTGATGAATGAAACCTCTCTCCTTTTTCTTCTTTTCACTGCCTATGTCTTTTGAGAAAAGCAGCAGACTTGAGCATGAGGAAAGAAACTCCTGTCCAAAGAAAGTAGACCACCGCCCTCTCAAGATAGATGCCTCTCCTTCCGTACACCGTGGACACTTACTGGAAAAGGCTCTGCTCCTTCCTGGATGACAAAGCCCTCTATGATGTGTGTGAGAATCTGGGGCTTCACAATGGCTTGTGGGGGTTTGGAGTCTCCTGTCTGACGTGACACCATTGCCAGGTTTGGGGTGGGAGCTGACGTGGGTGTGACTGATCTTGCTTCACTTGAAGTGGTATTTGAGGTTGCACTGGCAGCGGAATCGGATTTATCTGGAATATTAAAACCACAGGAGTCACTGTAACCTTTGCTCTCTCTGCTCCTAATATTCCTTTTCTGCTCCTAATATTCCTTTTGCAATAAGAGATTGGATCATAAACCAAACCAAAACATGGCTTTCGTTTGCACCTCACCTCCAAGGCCACTCTTCTCATCCATGTTTTTGGGGCTATCTGTCACAGGAGAAGACCTAGCAGGCAGAACTGCATTTACACTGGGTGATTCTTCCTTCTCCTCCTCTGACTCTGCCTTGCGCTTCACAGCTAAGGCCTGAGACTTGCCCTGTGTGAAGGAAGAAGAACACATAAGCAGAAAGAGGACCCCCACCCCCCAATCACAGACCACCACAGACTGAAGGCAGCAGGATACACCCTGCTCCATCTTCCTTCCTCTTCTGCCTAGTTCCTTCCCCTACCTCAAGCTCCCTCATCAGTACATTCCTCTGTTTAAGGACGTTTGCTTAGTGGGGAGCAAAACTTAGGACACTCACGAGCACAGCACTAGGATTAGGATATATGTCCAAATTCATCTTGATACACTGATATATTATCAAGATAATAGCACTGTCCCAGGCTCAAGGAATTACTCCAGCAAGAAGGAACTGGATTGGCAGCCACCTACCAGTTTCCAAATAAGCCTTCATCAGCTGGATCACTGTTTCTACAAAGAAAGAATTGTAACACTAAAGGAAATATGCTGGACAAGAGACCGACTTGTCCTCTAGTCCTCAGGGAGCTATCACAGGATTGCCTGAAGGAGGAGCCAGAGTTTAGAAACTGGTGCATTCTGCCCTTGACTGACTACACAAGTGAAGTCTCATGAAAATGAACAGCCTGAGGAGCCTGCTAAGGATACCTGGGCGAGCAAAGTGTTGTTACAGGGGTTAGGTAGACTCTAGATGGGTAGTTCAGAGCAGCATGAAAGAAGCTTGTGCAGCATGAGCCATATTCATTCCTCTTATAACCTGTTACTAGAGAAACCTCAGAAGCCCAAAGTCAGCCCTAACTCTGCAGCCAATACCACACACCATGGGGTCTCTGCACTGGTGGTATCCCTACCTACTTGGAGGAGGGCAGTTCAGTTTTCATGGCCCACTCAGCCTTGGTCTCTCTCCTAAGAGAGACAAAGATGCCAATTATTGTTAAGTGTGATAGTATGTGTTGAGGACATATACTCCCATTTGAAGCAGGGCCGAGTTTCACCAACAAATCTCATGCAAACCTCGGAATGATCATGTGGAAGAGAATTACTTGCAGTCAATAGTCCCTACGACTGGACTGGAATTCATGCATCTGAAAGGAAACAACTCCATATTCCTTTCCCCAAATGCCTCAGCACACCCCACTTCACTGACCCAGGGCTGGACTAAAATTGGTGTCCTAAGGAATGAACGAATAGAGTCCATATGCTATCCTCCCTTCTCAGTGATGTCACTTACTGGCAACTGGACAGACTGCATGTAGAATGCTGCTGGCATCTGAGCCACAACTGGAGAGGAGGCTGTGCTCTTCACCATGTGGGCTGTACCTTGAACTTGTGCCAAATTTACCCCTGTGGTGAGAGGAGGAGCTTCCTGCAAAGATGCCGGAGCGGATGATGGGGAAGAAGCGTGGGCTTGGGAAACAGGCTGGACCACAGCTGGCATACCCCGGGAGGCGGGCACTGCTGCAGCAATCTGAGTCAAACCCAGTGCCTGAGCTTGTCCTGAGCCCTGCTGCCGTGTACCCACCACCTGCACTGGGATATGTGGTGGAGGCTGCAGTGCTGCTGACATTTTGGCAGGCCCAAGCTGAGGCGGTTTGATGGAGGTGACCAGAGCTTTTGACTGAATTGGAATAGGTGACTTGGTGCCTGGCTGGCAAGCGCTGTCCTGCTGAAGCTGAACAGGCTGTGGCTGGGACTGCAACATAGGTTGCACCACAAGGGTCTGAGCTTGCTGCTGGTTTTGAGATGAAGCTTGCTGCTGTGGGGGTTGAGCTTGCTGCTGCTGTTGAGTTAGAGATGGTGCTTGCTGCTGTTGCTGCTGCTGAGCCAGCTGGAGATGGGTGGCTGTGTGGAGGAGCTGGGACTGGCGGTGTTGGAACTGCTGCTGGTGATGAATGGCAATCTGCTGCTGGATCACTACTTGTTTCTGCAGGTGGATCTGCTGCTGCTGCTGTATCAGCGAGTGGGGCTGGATCTGTGTATATGTGGCTACAAACATGGGATGGGAAAAGAGGGCAGTACATAAAATTAGCAGCAGGGCAGCTGGAAACAAAAAGAAGCAAGGATGGAAAATGGACTTTTTAACCCCCCAGCACTGTTTTGAATTGTTAAATTCCAAAATGTCTGACAGCTTATTAGCAGAGAAGACTGGGGACGGAACAGGCCGAGATCAAATACTCTCATTCACAAAGAGGGATAATTCCTACAGAATCGCATCCTGAAACACTGAGACTTGGAAACATGGTGGAAAACTTCTCAAATGAGACTTTCCTGTGGAGGCCCAATGGGCTCAAAGAGGAGGAGCAAGTCCCCACTTACCTGAGCTGATCAACGTCTGGCTAGGTGCTGGTGTAGCTGTCCTGGTCAGGTTCATGCCCACTGTTTGCTGTCCACCACTGTCTGCTTCACACTTCTTTGTGGCTGCATTCTCTGTTTCTGTTTGGCTTCCCTGACTGACAGTCACTGCCTGGGCAGCTGCTACTGGCAATGGCTGAACCACCCCTGTGCCTTTCCTTTGGCAACTACCAGGAGGGCCTGCTGAGGATGCCTGGCTCAGTCCTGTTGAGGTCTGGTTCCCACTGCTTGCCACCACACCCCCAGAGACACTATTGCTGCCTGTGGCCCCCTGGCTCAAGTTGAGGGACTGGCCTGTGTTGCCAGAAGAAGCCTGAGCCACTGCCAATGTCTGGCCTGTATTTGTGGCCTGTGGTAGGCCGGAAGGCTGGGAGTTTCCTGGCACAGCTGCCTTCTGAGCAGAACCTTGGAGCTGGGCATTAGTGGCTGATGTCTGCTGGCTCCTCACAGCCAAGTTCTGCACCTAGAAACACACATAGAAAACACTCCATTTGTGTTATGTGTGTTACCTCCTGGGAGTTTAACAGAAGCAGAAAACACAGATGTAGCACAAACTACTGAGATGCAGCCTAAGCTGACACTTAAAGCTTCACACAGGAAGGTGGTTAACATTGCAGGACAAAGCTCAGGTGCAGCCCTCCCCATAGTCTTATTAACCTCAACTCCCTACTGCCCATCTCTGATGGAAGTTAAAGATCTCATGGCACTTTCTAAGCAGGACTTGAGGATAACACCATTCCCTCCATGCAGTAGATTCCAACATGAGAAACTAAAAGGCATGGGACATCCTTCAGACCTGTCCGCCCTGCTCCTGCATTCGGAGGATCCACTTGAGCATGGCTCAGAAAGCACAGAGACTCCCGTTTAAGATCAGCAATTCCTTTTTAATTTGTGCCACCTGCCACCTCTCTCTGTGCAGGTCTTTCCATTTAAGAGGCTCTCATCTCTTCTCATGGCACACGGCCCTTATTTCTCCAGTTTCTCTCTGCATTTTGGTGCTGCCATCCTCTGTATTTACTCCCCTTGCAAATGCAGTGTTATCGTCAAGTTTGATCGTAGCTGACTTTGCTTCAAAGAAAGTGCTCCAGACAAGATAAATAGGAAGTAACTGCAGCAGGGGCAGAGTAATATTTACAGATGAATGCAGGAGCTAGGACCTTGTGATTTGTTCAGTCTTTGGCATCTTTACAACGGCAAACTAACTGGGTCAATGAATACTACCACCAGCCCAGACTCTTCGTTCACAGAGCACCTGCCCCACTGAAAACTTGACACAGAACTCACAACTCTTTCCAAAAAAGGACAACGAAGAAATGAGGACAGGATTGATCCAGTTTGTGGTTCACCCAAGGGATTTAAGTAGAAATTAATTCTGTCTTTGAAGTTAAAAGGCAAACACAGAAACACAGTGGTAAGAGAGATGAGACCCTTCTGCATGCAGCAGCTATAGGGCTACAGGATGGGGATAAAATAGATTTAATTCCCTACACAAGGGGACAGAGACAGAGATCAGACTGTGGGGCAAGAGAAAGGGGAGGACTCTGGGAGGGGTATCACTGACCTGGTCTGTGTCTGCATGGACCCCAGGAGATTGGGTGGGTGGAACTTCCTGCTGGACAGCAGCCACGGCCCCATTAGGCATCAGGATGAGTTGGGAGGCAAGAGGAACATTGCGGCCCAAGGTCCGGTTTACCTGCAACAGGTTCCCCAGCTGCGGCTGTTGGGGAAGGATCAGGTGACATGGAATGGAAGGAATGGAGAAGGGGAGAAAAAGACAGCGAACCACAAGCAAACAGATTACAAAGCAACGCTGGGCTGCAGCGTCACACAGCGCAAACCCCCAACCCTCCTTCCACTGTAAAGCTGAGAACAACCTGCAGGAGCAGGAAACTGGCAAAAAAATCCTTATGAAAATGAGTGATTGTCTGTGAACCAAATGTGAGCCTGGGCTGACTCCCACAGACGGCCCAGGACTAGCTAGAAGCCTGGAGTATAATTTTCAGACATATGCCCAGGACTAGCTGAGAAGCAAAGACACAAGACATCCGAAATAGGGGTTGTTTGAAAAGAAGGGGATTACATTCTGTATCTGAAGCCGTATGAGCAGAGGATTTTTTTTTTTTCCGGTAGATAACCAAACTCTAGATCAAATCTGACAATAATCAGTGTTTTGTATATAGAATCACCTCAAACTCATCCTTAAAGGATGAGATATTTGTTCACATCAATCTATGCACCCAGACTTGCTTGAACACTGACTTATGTGCCCAAGCTCAGCAATGGTTGAAGAGAGTAATTTACAAGACATATCTGTTCCAGCATTGCATGAGAGGAGCAAATTTACTTCTGTGAGCTATATTCAGGTCTAGGCTATGTATTTCACATTTATACTCTAGTGAGAAGTGCCATGGGATCTTTAACATCTATGCAGAGCAGAGATAAAGATGATCTCACCTGCACACTCCTAAACCACACAATAAAAAGCTCATGTATCCTCGAAAGCTGAACCCAGAGTTAGACCTGTGGTTTCAGGAGCATAACATTTCTCATTTGCATTTAAAATATAACCACACTATCCCTAAAGCTGGAGTTAGCCCCCAAGTAAGAATTTATGTTAGTACTCCCACACAGCAAAACACTAGAGTGGTCAGGAAATGGTGCTCATGATAGGACACGCTTTGTGCATACATCTCTTACCCGGAGATACATCTGGGCCTGGGACTGGTTGAGAGGCGGCGAGGTGGTGTTCCCAAGGAGCACAGACTGTGTGAGGGTTGTGGCGCTGGGGGAGCTCACACTCTGAGAGCGACTGATCAGCTGTGCAGCTGACGTGGTGGCTAGGTTGATCTTAAAACAGAGAAAAGCCCAAATCACATAGGAAATGATGAGGGCAAAGAAACAGGCAGAAATTATCTCATTGGGACACTGCCAGGACAGGCATTTTACACCTTTTTCCTGCCCCGGGGACAAGAAAAAAGAAACTATTGTCTTAAGGAGCTATGCAACCTAAGATTCTGGCTAGTTTATATTTGTATACTGAACCCGAGCATAACTGTTAAAAAGCAACTTTACAGAGATCAATCCCTTGCCCCGCAAAATAAATGTATTTCTCCAGAGTCTCAAGAAAAAAACAATCCAAAAAACAAAACACACAGTACCTACCTTACAAACTCTTCTATTCTTTAAATACATCCAATTTCCCAATACTCAAGATAAACCCAGACCTCTTCTCACTCAACAAGCCACTTTCCTTCTGCCCGAAAACAAGACAATCCCTTTCAAGCTGATCTCCTCCTCTGTCTTAGAAATCATCTCCTAATCCATGATATTGTATCCTCACAGGCTCAGCAAAAACAGATCAGTTTCTGCCTTTCCAGCTAAAGAGACCTCTTCCACTCAAAACCTTCTGTTGGCTCCTCAATCCCCACCAATAATGAGAGCACCCCAAATCCTCAAAATTGATTGTATCTTGTGGATTCCCATCATCCTTAGCAGCTGTGTTTTCCTGGCTGATTTCCCTAAAAGACAAAGAGGAGAAAAAGCAAAGAGGGCAAGGCTTTGGTATGCATGGGGAAGCAATTACTTACAGAGGCCTGGGTAGTGGTGGTCTGTTGTGGGGTGCTGGTGTTGGGGGAGCTGGCCTGTCTGCTGGCTGCAATTGTAGCCTGCAAAGAGAGATCAGCAGAGAAATGAACACCTAGAAAAAAAAATGCTTTAAATCCAATCCAAATGTTTGGCTTAGCTGGAACACCTCATCCCAGCATCACCGTCTTCTGCCTTCCTGACAATTGGAACACAATACAACAACTACAAATCTCTGCCATGCCCTATAAAACAGGTGTAGCAAGTCAGCAGGGCACCTCCTCCTCCCCAGCCAGTTCTGCACATCCCTCAAGACATCAGACAAGAGACACTTACGGTGTGTGACCGACCTGCAGTCCTCCACTCAGGGGCATGTATATATTCTGCCACTGTCTCAGCTTGTCCTGCTGCAAACTACGACCCTCATCCTACTGCTCCAACACACTCTATCCCCACAACATTTACACTATGTTGGGCAAGTTGTGTAAGTTAGTAACAGGTTAGTAACAGTTAGTAACAGTAACTCCAGGTAACAAACTTTGATTACAGCACATATGAGTGGTGGAAGAGGATAAATAATAGGTATTTTTTTCTGTCCTATATGATCCCATGGCAAACAGCCTGTATGGTAATAGGTTCAGTTAGTCTGCAACTAGGATTTCTGCGATATTAGCAAGAAGATTCTATTCCTCCCACACTACAAAGCAGCAAGTAAGGATTTGGGAACTATCTTTGAGAGAGGTAATCTTTCTCCTCTACTCAGCCCTGGGGAGGCCTCACCGGGTGTACTGTGTCCAGTGCTGGGCTCCCCAGTACAAGCGAGACATGGAGCTACTGGAACGAGTTCTGCAGAGGGCTGCTAAGATGACTTAATGGACTGAAGTATCTCTCGTAAGAAGAAAGGCTGAGAGAGCTGGGACTGTTCAGCTGGAGAAGACCAGACTTAGGGGAGATCTTATCAGTGCATGTAAGTATCCAAAAGGAGGATGTAAAGGGGATGTGACCAGACTCTTCAGAAGCACCCAGCAACAGGAACAGAGGCAAGGAGCCCAAATTGAAACAAAGGCAGTTCCATTTGAATATGAGAAAAAAAAAAATGTCTTTACTGTAAAAGTGACTGAACACTGCAACAGGCTGCCCAGGGAAACTGGGGAGTCTCCATCCTTGCGAGATCTTCCAAACCCGCCTGGATGCCACCCAGGCGTGCCACGTGTTCTAGGTGTCCCTGCTTGAGCAGCAGGGTTGGACTAGATGGTCTCCAGAGATCTATTCCAACCTCAACCATTCTGTGATTCCTGAACTGACATCAAAGAACTGCAACTACTGATGAAGATGTTACATAGAGAGAACACTACTGGAACATCATACATCAAATTTATCTTCGACCGAGGATAAAAGTCTGATGACAAAATGATGAACAAAGTTGCTAAAGGAAAAAAACATGCCAGATAAGCAGGCTTTATACATTATTTTGATTTATACAAACAGATCTTAACTAAAGAAACACCCTCCTTGCTGGAGATGACCTTCCCCAGATCCATCTTGCTAGTAACTGATAAAGAAAACAAGGAATACTAACTGTAAAGACATAGAAAATTCAGAGGACACCATGTGAAATTTCACGTGTATAAGACCACATGCATTTGCAGGTAAACAACTATCCATGATTCATTTTAAGACAGTTTTAAAATGCTACTGTATCTGCTACTGATGTAATGATCCATTTTATATTTAAAGGAGGTGCAGGGACTCATCATATGCCGCCAAAACATGCCATTTTCACTTATGGGGATCCCAGATTCAACCTTGTCCTGCTCTGTAACTGGAAGTCAGAGGGTTCTATCCACCTAGCTTCGTGTTTCTTTAGTTGTTTACATTACCTTTAAATACATGTTTAAGGACTAGTTGTCTAATCACAAACCAGCACCTCATCATACAAGTTGCTGCATAAAAAGTGACTCTCCCCCAGAGACAAACGCCTTTCAGTCTGCCCCTTGGCAACTCACCTGCTGGACAGCAGCCAAGCTGTGGAACTGGGCACTATTAAGCTGCTGCTGGAGCATAAACTGATGGAAATACTGGGCTGCATTAGGTTGTCTCTGGAGTGCTTGAAGGGCCTGGAGAAAAAAGAAAATCCAACTGTCAAAAAACATTGTGCCCCTGAAACATGATTAAAGAGAGAAATCACGATCTAAGTAACAGCCAGGAGACATCCCTCATCCCCATGAAAAAAGGTGAAGCCACCAGATTAGAACATCAAAATACGTAGTAGAAGTTCAGTAACAGACTGAATCACAGGTGTATTCAGGCATAGCAGGAAGAACACTTTTAAGACTTTAAAAAAACTCTTGGAATTTGGAGAAGTGCATCATTAAGTGGACAGATAGACCAGTATTCCTGCATAGTACAGATGTCCCAGAGAAACTGGGATGATAAACAGAAAAACTTGACATAGGACACCAGGCTAATGGCTGACATCAACCTACTGGATCACAGAACTAATAAAATTAAGAAGCTGGACACTGGAGGAGTCACCTATAAAACTGAAGCAGAACATTAGGCTATATGGAATTAAATATATAGTGTATATATACTTATATAAGTGTATATGTAAGTATATGTAACATATATACTTAATATATAATAAGTAAGAATTCTGAAAATCTGAAAACCGTCTTCTAAGCGTGTTCCTACCTTAGCACAACAGCTTAGATCAATGGAGAAGAACTTACTGCCACCTTCTATGGACAAAAAAAAACAGAACATAACAGTGCCTTACCTGTACGGCCTGTCGCTCATACAGAGACATTTGTGATATCTGAGGGCGGCTGCTTCCTCCAGAACTGGAGCTCCCACTGGTGGAACTGGAATTCTGTTCACTTTCAGTCTCCATGGTGACAAGATCCTGGGAGCTCAGACCGAGATTGACTCCAGACCTAAATCAAGAGAATTAGAAAAACAAGTCATGCTAGAAAAAAGAACCAAAATGTGTTTCATTGCATTATACAGCTTCTTTACTTAAATATCTTGGTGCTAAGTTTCTTACACCACTTCGTCATGTTACAAGGGACTGGGGATCCACTCAAAAGTTACAGGTTTTTTGTTTGCTTGATTACTACAGTGAAAAATATAACATACATATTCTCAAATTTTTAATGCTATGTTGCAGTGGAAGCTACAGCTAGCCTTCTCAGAAAAGCAGAGGGCTAAGTACCAGCTTCAGCTCACTCAGAAAATCATTTGGTTTACAGCTCTGATCACCTCTGCTTCAAGTCTAGTAAACTCAGGCAAATTACACTGTGCTTCTATTCACCAATTTCACTTTCCTGGTTTGTGAGATAATTTTACTTCTGGGGCTAGAGAAAAGGAGAATCGCAACTCCACTATCCTGCTGCAAATTCACCAACTCATTCCCTGCTTCTCACAGTTTACCCCCGAACCCCTAATTATTCTTTCTTTTTCTTATCCCATGCACTTGTGGGTACTCTCTGTTTCTAACAGTCCATAATTCACATATTAGACTACAGCCAGTCATCTGTTGTGGTAAGTTGCTTTAAGGAGGAATGTAACAAGAGCAGAGTGAATAAAGGGATCACTATGAACAAATGTGACAGGGAAAACTTCTGAAGAGGCCATACAGGGCTAAGGATATCTTTCAGCAGCAGATAAATAGGTGAACTACAGGACTAAGAAAAGACCAGAGAAGGCTCTTTCATCAGCCAAGAGGAAGAAAAATCAAGACTGCAAGGAATGTTTAACAGAAAAGTAACATATGGGGATGATCAGGCTGCTTCCTCCAGCAAGAAACGTGTGTTAGACAGGGACTAATAGGAGAAGGGATTAGAACCAGGAAGAGGCAAGAGCAAAAGTGATCAGAAGTGACGAAAAGTGATTTATTCAGTGGAATTCCTTTAAAAAAATGGATTTCCTTGAAGCAAACCATCCCATGTAAGATTTAAAAATATCTTCCAACAGTCTAGGTAACACTAACAGCTTGATTGTTCCCAAAAGCACCAGCTGGCTTCTCTGCAGCCTACCTAGACACTTCCGAGATCTTGTAACACCAGCATAGATATTAGACCTTTTCAAATCCAGGAGCTGTGGGCTTCACAGCTTCAATCCTCTCCACACTGCTTTTTCTAGGTGACTAAACAATCAGACCAACACATCAGAAAATCAGGTACAGTAACATTCTCTCCCAGATATAAGTTCCTAAATTCCGGAATGGTGTTAAGGTGACTTTGAAGCAGGACAATAACATTAACACTGCTGAGGAAGGCTGGCTACATCAGAGAATAGCTGCTCCAAGCTTATTCCTCAAAATCTAAGAGAAAAAAAGTCAATCATGAATAAGCCCATAGATGCTGTTCCAGTTCTGGATCCCTGTGTGGACCTTTGCCTCTAAGTCCTGCCCAGGACTCTCTGTGCTTCCAACACCACCGCCCTATGCCGCTTACACAGTACCATGAGTAATTCTGCCCTATAATCATCTTTTCCTCAACTGTAAGAAGCAACCTCCTAATTGGACATTGTATCCATGCACAACTCCACTACATTTAGGATACAGCCAATAAGCCTACCTAGAACATAAAATCTCTTGAGGAGAAAATTGCCTTAAGTTTTCCCTAAGGGGCAGCAGCACAAGTAAATGAAGCCTGAAAACAAATTAATCAAGCAAATGAGAAGGGAGAGAATACAGACTGTTACAAAGGAAGAAACTTGGGTAAATATGTGAAGTACACCAAATGGGGCCAAAATGCAAGATGGAGTGAAGCCACACACACTACGACCAAGTTATATAATAGCTCTGCTACCATCAGAAAGGGGGAAATGCCTGTTCTCCGGCCTATCCTCAACCTCCCCTTACAAGTTCTCCTACGCTTACCTTCCCTCTAGTACCCGCTAGTCCCTCCACCTGTTGATTCAGCTAGATAACTTGGCAGAAAAACTAGCCTAAACCAACAGCAGGCATCATTTTCCACTGATCCTCCAAGTGAGAGAGGGAAAAGAGGAAGCAGCAGGCAAGGGCGCTAAGCAAGCTGTTAGATTCGCTTGGTTGTAGCGTGTAACCTTACTCTCAACAGCTGCCCTCGGAGGAGAAACCTGGTTTCTGACAGGGTGCTCTGCTCAGTAACATCCATTTCCCCAGTATACAGCAGTATCAATCTTCCAACGTTTTTGAGAGTTTCACATTGGTCTGAATTTTCTTAAAATCAGGCTCTATCATAAACAGAGTCCTAATGAAACGCTGGTATCTCCGGGATGGAATGTGTGTCAAAAAAAACGGTCTCTGTGCAGGCAAAATGCCTTAAGCAGACACCCATAGAGCACCATACTGTTCCTTCACAGAGGATGGTATGAATTTTAATAGTAACTCGTAACTTGCAAGGCTATCCAACTAAACCAACTACCCAACTAAACTTTCCAAACACAAAACTCAAACAGCACGGTACTTCACCAAGCAAGTGGATGCAGGTCTGTGTTAGGGAAATCCGACCCAAACACAGGCTACTCCCAGCAACATAGCCCTGATTTCACCCCCTCCTCCCACACACTCTCCTCCTCCAAGTACATCTTGCAGCAGCATCCTCTTACACCAGTCCAGTGATCCACTGGATGATCCACTGCACTGGTGGGGCTGTCCGACCACCTGATTCAGCGGGCTGCTCCCTAAATGAGAGATAATCAAAACCAACCAAACAATTGCTTTTCCCAACAGATTAAGTTAACCGACTCACTTTGCAAACATAATCAGTAGGTCCCAAGCAATAAAAGGAGGGAAAAATATATGGCCATTATACAAAATTACCTTGGAAAAAAGAGCTAAACTGGATCAAAACTAATACAGAACTGCACCCCAAGAGACCAACACGTAAGAAAACAAAAGCCTATTAATATTAATATCAAGACAGGGATAATAGCACTGCAGAAGGGAAGAAAGCTAGCTCACAGAACAACACGAGTAGGAAAGCATGGTCTACAGCCTGACCTGCACCACTGATTTCAATGCACAGAAGAATATAGGTTGCCTGCTTACAACTACTTGACCTTTCCCAAGCGCAGCAGCAGAAAATTCAGGCCAGGCATCTACAGTAACCACGGAACACTACATAGGAGTTCAAAACCAAAAATCTTACTTGCTCATCCCATCCATTTTTTCTTGCACAGGACTGCTGCCTGCAGAATACTTTCTAACCTTACAACTGCTTTTGTAGCTTCATCCTTGGGAAACCAAGTCAGCAAACAGGTAAGATTTGCACAGGATGGCCCGCAAGATTTAGGAGCGGGGGTGGGAGGGTCGGGAGGAAATAGGCTACCAAGTGTACAGCACCTGCAGCACACCCACCTCTCCCTGCTGCTACCCCAGTTTCCTACGGCACGCTCCCCGAACTCCGCACGCAGGGAAACGAACCTGCAGCAGCACCGCGGCGCCAACGCTCGGGAAGCGCCGCGCGCGGAGCCGCCCCCGCGCCCCGCACACCCGCCCGCCTCGGCAGGGCTGCCCGGCCCGGCCCGGCTCGGCTCGGCCCCCCACGCCGCTCGCGAGCGCGGGCTGCGCGGGAGCGCGCGCCCGTACAATGCGGCGCGGCCCCGCCGCAGAGCGGGCGAGGCGAGGAGGGCGCCGCAGGGCGGCCGCGATGGCGGCGGGCGGGCAGGGCGCGGGAGCAACGCACGGGCTCCCAGGCGGAGGGACAGCCCGGACCCGGCAGTTACTCGCGCGGCGCCGAGGGGTGAAGCTGCTGCGGCCGCCGCCCCCGGCGCAGCGCAGCGCGGCGCGGGGCAGGGCAGGGCAGGGCGCACAATAGCCGCTCCGGAGCGGCGGCTCCGCGGGCGCCGTCACTCGGCGCCCGCCCTCGCCCCGCCGAAGCCCCCTCGCCGCGGCCTCGCCCGCGCCCACCGGGCGGCACCGCGGCCGCGCGCGCCCGGCACGCCCCCGCGCGCGGACAGCCGGGCCGGGCCGGGCCGCGCGGGCAGGGGGCAGCGGGGCGGCCGCGCGCGTGGGGCGCTCGCGTGGGGCGCGTTACCTCCCGGCGGCGGCCTCCGCGGGCGGCCCCGGGGCCCTGCGCGGCCGCGGGGGCTGGCGGGGCGGCGCGGCGGGGGCGGGGCCGGCCCGCGCGCACCTCGCGCCGCGCTCCGCGGCCGCCCCGCCCCCCCGCGCCTTTTTTTTTTTTTTTTCCCTCCTCTTTTTTTTCTTTTCTTTTTTTTTTTTTTTTTTTTTTTTTAACGTCTTGGCCGCCGAGGCTCCCGCGCTCCGTCACTTCCTCCCTCGAGGCTCTTCCGGGGCGCGTGGCCCCCTGCCGCTGGCCCCGCTTGCGCGTTGCCGTGGCGACGGGGCCGGCGCGCGGCGGGAGGCGCCGCTCGGGCGGCCCCGGCGCGGGGGGGCGGGGGCTCGGCCCGGCCTCGGGCCCTGCTGCTCCCCCGCGGCGCCCGTCGTAATTCTTAGTTCGAATTAAAGGACTAAACGTGTTGAAAAGCATCTGCGCTTCCCACGCAGCCCTGAGAATTCTTCCCTGCTGAATAGTGCCCCTGTTTCACTGTATCTCTCACCCCCTCAGCTTCTGCCAAGCCAAAGACCCTGGCCAGGTGTGTGGCAGCTCGCAGCCTGCTTCCTCAGGAGGCTGCCGGGGAAGGGAATCAAGCGACAAAAGCCAGACTGTGTGAAGTGTTATGCCCTGTTTGTACCACTGGCACACAGTACTTCGGTCCAGTTAGGCACGTGCCTGTCCTACTGAGACACACTTTGCTATTGTGCCTTCTGGAGACTTGTAAACCTATTAAACATTAGTTCTTTAGTTCTTTAGACAACCTATTAGTGGGTTGTCTGGCCAAGTGACATAGAGCATGTGTACAGGTGTGCAGTGGGGAGTAAAATGAGACTTGAGGACCAGGGCTTCCTGGCAACATCTAGTCGTGAGAAGATCCGTTGTACAGCCAACTTCAGACGTGCTTCTCCTGATTACTTAAGAACTGATTACCTGATTTACAATAAGGCTGAAGTTGGCTGTACTTCAGGTACAGTTAAAAGCAGGAATGTTTCTAAGAACATGAGGAGTGCTCTGCTGGGTCAGATCAGAGGCTCATCTTGGGCAGACTTGTTCAGTGTCCTTTAAAGATTGTGACTTATGCACCAAGGAAAGGTGAAAAGAAGCTGATCACAAACAAAACAAAGGGCAAGAAGAAACAAAAGAAAAGCAGAAAGGGACAAGGGACCATGATCCACCTACATCTACAAGGTGCTAAAGCAGGCTCAACCTGCTTCAAGTGTCTCTATGGCTTTGAGCATCATGAATTATCTTGCAAGTTTTGAGATTTGTGCATCTGACCCAGTAAAACAAGTGCTGAGCTATCAATTCACAGAAGAGTTCAGTTAGAATCACAGATTGCTCTTGCCTGAAAAGCTGACAAAACACACACCGTGTAGGAAGATTTTTGAGCTGCTGTGAAACACAGCAGCTCTAAATACTTGGAGATTCTTTTTTTAAATTCTTTTTTTTTCTTTTTTTTAATTTAGATAGAAGACTGTTGTTTGGCTGATTCTCCTAAAAAGAGGAGTGATAACAGACATTTAAGAAGTAAACAGCTATTCAAAAAAAAAAAGAAAAAGACAAAGGTCAGCTAGTGATCAGAAGGACAATGACAAGATGGGGAAGGCGGCCACCTTAATCCCTCTGAATCAACCACTCCTCTGGATGAAAGACTAAACCATTTGTCCTTGTTGCAAAACCCACTAAAACTCATTTAACAGAAGAAACTCTTTAGACTCTATGCAAGCTAAGGGAAACTACTGCAGTAAAGGTGCACTGAATCTTATTATGTGGTATTTCGAGGAGGAGGATTTGGGGACTGACAGGACTGTAGCTGGATGTTCAAAATCAGGATCACAGAAATGGAGGGATCAAGATGTATCAGAGATGAGCAAGCATCAAATAAACATCAGAAAATGAAAAGAAGGCATAGCCTGGACTGGACATATATAAGCTGCTACTAGTTAGTGTGCTTGCCTGGACAAATTCTGTACACAATCACCACATTTTGTATTATATTCTTTATAAATTATTTCTAATTATTTTCTTTGTGAATGTGCTCTCTATTTTGTGTGCATTTATGTGTGATCTACTAGCAAACTTCAAGTCTGACTAGCCAAAAAATAGGATGAAAGGTTTGGGGGCCAGAGACCCCTGAAGGGGGCTTTCGCTGTGCACTGATTCTTAGTAACCAGATTGGGTTATTCAGGCTCTATGTGTTTATATGGGTGCTTTAAAGGACTGTATACTGCCTGTGTTAATCTGTGTGTCTAGCCATGTCTGTACAGTGTGTGCGCATGGCATTTGATTATTTCTGCTCCACAATGCTACTGGTAGGGTATGAAACAGGTGAGAAGTGACCGCTCAACTTCATCAGCCTAGGAAAGAATGAATCCTCTGAGACTTTCAGTCCTCCAGATTTGACTGCCTTTAATACTTTCTAGGGTAAAGAGGGCAGATGAATTTGGTCACCATCTACATTCCAATACCTGTGTTACAGAATCACAGAATGGTTGAGGTTGGAAGGGACCTCTAGAGACCATCTAGTCCAACCTCCCCTGCTCCAGCAGGGACACTCAGAGCACATGGCACAGGGTGGCATCCAGGCAGGTTTGGAAGATCTCCAGAGAAGGAGGCTCCACAGCCTCTCTGTGCAGTCTGTTCCGGGGCTCTGTCACCCTCACAGCAACAAAGTTCTTCCTCATATGCAGATGAAACTTCCTGTGTTTCAATTTGTACCCATTGCCCCTTGTCCTGTCACTGGTCACCACCGAAAAGAGTTTTGACCCATCTTCTTTACATTCTGCCCTCAGGTATTTATACATATTGATCAGATCCCCTCTTAATCTTCTCCAGGCTAAACAGGCCCAGCTTGCTTAGTCTTTCCTCATAAGATAGATGCCCCAGTCCCTTAATCATCTTTGTAGCTCTACACTGGAACGTCTCTAGAAGTTCCACATCCCTCTTGTGCTGGGAGCCCAGAACTGCACACAATACTCCAGGTGCAGCCTCTCCAGAGCTAAGCAGAGAAGCAGGATCCCCTCCCTGAACCTGCTGGCAACTCTCCTCCTGATGCAGGCCAGGATCCCATTGGCCTTCTTGGCCATGAGGGCACAGTGCTGCCTCATGGGTAACTTGTTGTCAACCAGGACTCCCAAATCCCTCTCTGCGGAGCTGCTTTCCAGCAGGTCAACCCCTGATCTTTACTGGTGCCTGGGGTTATTCCTCCACAGATGCAGGACCCTGCACTTGTCCTTGTTGAACCTCATGAGGTTCCTCTCTGCTCAATTCTCCAACCTGTCCAGATCCCTCTGAATGGCCCTCTGGAGTGTCTGGCCCTCCAGCACAGCCCTCTGGACTGTCAGCCACTCCACTCAGTTTACTATCATCAGCAAACTTGCTCAGGGTGCCCTCTGTCCCCTCATCCAAGCCACTGATGAGCAAGTTGAACAGCACAGGGCCCAGTACTGACCCCTGGGGGACACCACTGGCCACAGGCCTCCAACTAGACCCGGCCTCATTTATCACAACCCTCTGAGCTCTGCCACCCAGCCAGTTCTCAACCCACCTCACTGTCCACTCACTTAACCCACACTTCCTGAGCTTCCCCATGAGGATGTTATGAGAAATGGTGTGGAAAGCCTTGCTGAAGTCAATGTAGATGACATCCATGGCTTTCTCATCATCCAGTCAGCCAGTCATCCCATCATAGAAGGCTGTGAGGTTTGTGAAACACGACTTTCCCTTGGTGAATCTATGCTGACTACTCCTGATCACCCTCTTTTCCTTGACATGCCTAGAGACAGTCTCCAGGACGAGCTGCTCCACCACCTTTACAGGGACAGAGGTGAGACTGACCGGCCTGTAGTTTTCCAGCTCCTCCCTCTTGCCTTTTTTGAAGACTGCAGTGACATTGGCTTTCTTCCAGTTCTCCAGCACCTGAGAAGTTCTACTCCAGCATCCAAGCGCTGTGTTAGGAATGTTAGAGCACTTCACTGTTACTTTTGATTTATGTTAAGGGACTAGTTTTCCATTAATTTGTGTAACATCTTTTTGAGCCTGATGATAGTTATTTTCTCCCTTAACTCCTGTTGCAATATTGCAACCGTTTCTTTTGCATAAGATACTTTCTCTCTCTCTCTCTTTTTTTTGGGGGGGGGCGGTGGCGGAGTTGAAACTGATATCCTACTAGGATTCGTAGCAGGATCCCTACTAGGCTAAAAAAAACCCGCAAATTTGCTAAATTTTTGTTAATCTCAATCCCACATCAGCCTGCTACTCAACAAATATTAGACTCCCAGCCTTTTTAGTGTCTTCTTCCATCCCATAATTATTTGTTATCAAGTTTCATACTATAATTCATTAAACTTGCTTATAGAAACTGTCTGGAATCTTGTCTAGAAGTGTGCATAAATATAAGCAAGATTCATTTCATTGGTAGCAGTTCTTGCTAAACCCTTAGGAACATTCTTTACATTTCCATAGCACAGAGTGTCAAGGAAACAAGTTGCTGCTCCAGGCTTTTGAGCAGGCTAGGGCTTTTGAACCTATTTTAGCTTTGAACCTATCTAGATACTTACTGGATAAATCATTTACTGAGCAAGCCATGGAGTGGTGGTGACACTCAGTGGCCCCGCGGGAAAAGTGCTCCTTATGAGTCCACGTGCAAAATGTTTTCCAAGTTGTCAAGAAGACACTGGTAAGAAATGAACGTCACACACGGGTAAGTGAACAGCATTACTTAGCATGGAGATGAGTCTGTACACTCTGCTGTATAGATTCTTATAGCACAAGCATATAAATGGACATATACGCATCTGCATTTGCATTTGGTTTCTTATAAAGCATGGCTTACATGTACAAGTCACAGAGTATCTACCTACTACAATTGCTTTAAGGTAGGATTAATGATAAAGGACTGACCAAACCTGTCTCCCTATATGGAGCTGTTGAGGTGAGTCAGGAAAGCGGTTTGATACTCCTAACAAAACTTTCTTCCTGCAAGGTGTGGACTAGCTGTCAGTTTCCACCACACCTCCTGCTAGCACTGACCAAGCTGGCCTATCACCAGCTTCAGAAGGAAGAAGCTGGACAGGAAATATTCCTAGGAGCCCCAGAGTTTATTGCCATTCTGCCCTGTCTCTGAGCAAAAAGGTTCATCTGACTGCACTATCTGCTAAGTTCTCATCCTGACCTCTCCAACTCCATATTTCACACAAGTTTGAAGATACCGCCATGTCCTCCTTCCCTTTTCTGCATTGTTTCCTCTAAGAATTATCCTAGTATGAGTCAGCACTTCTGCCATGACCAGACTTCTCCATGTTTGCCAGCTGAGAAAGGAGAAAGGCTTAAACGTCTCCTCACCTTTGTTTCTGATCCTTCAGCATACAGACTGATGCATGCCAGATGGCTTCTGATCCCTGCAGTGAATGGGGTGTTAGAAAACATAAGAGGGAGATTGGAATGCTTTGTCTATGTGTAAGGAGCCAATACCAGGTATCAGTTACCTGCAATACCCTGAAGGCATCCTTCTCCTCTCCATTCCCCTTTAAAATGTGAATTGCATCTAAAAAGAAAAACAGATTAACAAACAATAAATGATACATATTGATCTACCTTCCAGACCTACTGGGTCTGGCCAATAAGATAACATGAACTACATTGACTACAACATGAGAGAAACATTTTAATGATCTGACCCCACTAGCATGGGAATGGGCTCATATGAGAAACAATCTGTCAAACTGGACAACTCAATCACAGGTGCTGGACATTTCTGAGTTTCAAGAAAGAAATCCCTTTGGGTGTCAAAGATAAGCCACATCCCATAACCTTTATCCTTAAATTGAAACAAACTATATGGAAATACATGCATGTTTAAGAATTACTTATTTATCTCTTCTTTGTCTTTGCTCAAAATGAGAAGTGAGACAAACAGTTTGATGCAATTGGTTGAGCTGAGTAGAAAACTAAACTCTAGAATAAGATAAAGACTAGCAAGTCATTGCATGTGGGTCCAGAGGTATGCTTGGTATACATGGAGACAGAACAGAGCACAACATAGATGAATGGAAATCCACATGGTTCTCCCAACTTTCACAGATAGCAGCAAGCCATACCATTCCAACCCTGAGATGTATAACATTGCATTTCTTTTCTGTGTGGGGAACTAAGTCAGAAAAATAAAAGATTCACAACATCTCTGCTCTGTCTCCAAGCAGGGAGCATGCTACTTAAGTGTATGATAAAAGTCATGAAAGCAGGTGTGTTTGCAATTGAGGGAATTGAGGGAACCAGAAAAAAAGTGACCAGGATCTTGAGAGACCTAAAGAGATGTCAGAGGCTCTGCTTTTCAGAAAGAAAAGGGGAGATGTTATCACAAACAGTTCAGCATTTTAGGATTCCAAGGCTGTACAAGCTCAGCTTTCAGGTACATACCTACCTAATACTGTACCAGGATTAGAAATGGAGAGTTTTCTAAGCGTAAGTGGATATTTAGAGTACCAGGACACAGGTAACTCACTCATCCTGTGTCCTAATTTGTCTTTATATGAGGGGTCCTTTCAGTTTTCCATGTGACCTTTTCAAAGACTTTCTGGAAACTGATCTGGAAACTGATCTCTTCTGTACTCATCAAAAGCAGAGTAGCCTTCCAATCCTATTTGCACACTGCTGGAACATGTGCAAATAAGACATAATCAGCAATTTTTTATCAGTACTTCATTATCTTTGTTCCCATTCTTTATACAAACTATCTTCTTCATATATAGATTTCAAGTATGCTATGTATTTGTAAGAACAACTCCCCTTTTGGGACCCTCTCACATGCTTCTTTTACCACACAATTCCCAACCCAGTTAGGAGCTTTATTTATTATTTTTGCAGAATAATCTTTTGGTATTTGAAGTGCTACTTACCAGATTGCCTGTTAGTTGCGTTTTGGATTGTGTTCACCAGGATTTATTCTTGCAGTCTGAAGCTGCAAAACTTTACAAGTTCCCCCTATTGCTTCCAGGCTGTCTGGGCAATCAAGACTTGCATAGCTGTTGTTGTGAGGTCATGGGAGGAAGTCTCCTGGCCACTTGACTGCTACTCATACTCTAATTTACATATATCAAAGGTTCCCCTCTTGTGCTACAGTGAGCAGAACTAGGAAGGCTTCAAATTGCTTAGCTAGCACATAGATTAGCTGCTTATCAAATCCCCTAACATTTGCTTCAAGAGGCAAAGACCACATTCACTCTTAAAGTACACTTCTATCTTAAAAAAGCATTCTCACATTAAAAATAAAAAGCCCACCTTGTTCACTTTTTTCCCCATTGGTCATGTTCCTGTTGATTTCATAGCCTTACTTCATATTTATGGTATGGCAGCTCTCCCTTGGACATCAGTTCTGTTAAAGTAGCACCCATATTTTTGTTAACTAGCGTCCTGTCTTTTTCTGTACTACCTTGCTAATAGCATTGTCTATTCCTATGGCCCATCTGCATACACTCAACTCTGGTATTATAGCATGTTGCATCCTGAAATTCCTCAGATTCTTATCTTGTTAGTAGCACTACAGGAAATGATTAGCTGTCTGCTTGAATACCTTAGCAAAAGGGAAGTGGGTGTTGCCAAGTCTAAATAAGTACAGCTGCTGAGACTGTTGAATGACCCTTTCCAAAGGCCTGGGCATGGGTAGCTGAAATGGGAAAAATGAATCATATTTCATGGGAAGTGAAGGACATGGTCACATAGGTCAAAGTTCTAAGACAAGGAGATTATGAGCTTCAAACAAAATGGAAAAAGTCATAGATTAACAAAACAAAGACAAACCCACATTCAAAATGCTGGCATTAAGACCACCATGCCTGGCACACAGGAGAAACTCCACACAGCACAACTCTCCTGGTAAAAAATGCCTTTCCTTTCCAGCACTTTTCTAGACCCATTCCTATAGTGTTTCAAGCCTTTCTCCAAGTGTTGACTCTAACCCAAGGACTAACCCTAACCCAAGCACTAAGCCTAGCCCAAGAACTAAGTCTAAACCATTTTTCAGTTTAATGGTAACACTCAGAACTGCATTTCTGGACCATAACAGAAATCGCTAACAGTACGGTGCTCTTGCTACCACACACATTCTCTTGCCAGACTTTTTCAGAACCACTCCAATGTAGCCTCTTTTTCACTTTCTCAAAACTCCAGTGCTTATGCTAGAACATTTTTCAGGTTAATGCTGGCATTATGACTCCCATGACTGGTCCACAACAGAAACTCCACACAACACAGCTCTCCTGGTAACACATGCCTTTCCCAGCCAGCCCTTTTCCAGACCCACTCCTATGCAGTCTCTGCCCTTTTTCTTTTTCCTAGCCACACTCTTAGCCAAAACCAAAGCCTAGGAAAAAAACAAAACCTAGTCCAAAGCCTAACCCTAGGCCTAACATGTCCTTAACCTTTCTCTTTGCCCAAACCCTAACCCTACCTGTAAATAATCTCCAAGGCATAATCCTAACCCTAACTTGACACTAATGTTTCTGTTTCTCAAAACCCTAGCCTTAGTCTTTCTCTTTTTTTTTTCTGTCCCTAAGCCACTGTTTTTTCATTATGGAGTGTGCCTGGTGTGTGGAGCCAATAAGCACAATGAGGTTATAAGACCTGAACAACTAACTAGCCTCTAGAATTTCCCTTTCCCCAATAGCAGAGCCGAACACAACCCTTTTTTACCCTTTCTCTTTTGGCCAACCCCAGTGCAAAGTCCAACCGCCGTGCCTAGTCCAATCCTAACACCAAGCCCAACCAAGCTCCAACCTTCCTCTCTTGTGCAACCTCAAAGCCAAGATCTGCCACAATGCCAAGTCCAACCCGTCTCTACCCTTTGTCTTTCAGACCACCTCAATGCCAACCTTAATCTTTATCTGTGCTTCTCTTTTGGCCAGTCCCAACGTCATGCCCAAACTAGTCTCTAGACTTTCACTCTGATGAAAGCAGAGCACTGATGAAAACTTTTTGACTCGGGTTGTGGAAAAGAAAAATACAGCTATATGTCCCAAGCAAGGCCTGAAATTTGTGCTCCTTCACCCATTGGCAGGGCATCAAGGTGGATAAGCACAGGCTTATCATGGCCATTAGTCTAACTGAGGCATTCAAGTACCTCTTATACACCTGTGTCTTTCTTACTCTCATTTCCTCTGTGGTCTACCATTAACACTTCTGCATTGAAAGAGGGAGGGAACAGGAGTGTTATGAGAGAGAATAAGGTGGGAAGTGGCTCCTCAGTGGAGAATGTAGACCAGAAAGAAGGATATCTATGCAGATATCTGAAGTAGGGGTAGTGGACCGTGGAGGTAGTTAGGAGACAGTGGGAAGAAGGTGAAGTTGTATTTGCATCGCAGGAGTGCAAATCACTTGGGGAAGAGTAAGGGCCTTTTAGGAGTCCCTACTGCTTGGGATATGCAGTTCTGGCAGCAGTTAGGCAAGTCATGTGGGCAAAGGTTAGCTGGAAGAACCCTTCAGGTGTGCTGTGCTGTCATGTAGAGGTGGGTCTGCCGCTGGGCCTGGTGGTCAAGCCTTTCCTCAACTCAAAGGCGCAGGAAGCACCTGCATTCTTTGGAGCTGCAGAGGGCACCAGGCTTATTGATTTCTACTCTCTGCCCTTTGCATTCACTCATTTACGCCATTGCAAACCCTTGGAGTACTCCCATGGCGGGAGGTGGGACATACTGGTGATAATGGAGCTGCTAAATGTCATGTAAAAGGGGAAGGATGGCGATCAAGGGGAAAACAGGAAGATTTACAGGAACAGAACTTTCCCCTTTATTAGTAGAAATCTATAAGATTGCTTAATCTGCTGCTGGAAGTGTTGTCTCAGTGTTACCCTTCAGTAACATTTCCTCCCTCACAGATTATTCCCCTCCACCTTCCCTTTTCTAGGTCTGTTTCCTAGAACCACACTAAATCAGCATCCTGAGTGTTGCTTGTTTTTCACTCCAAGAGATCATGCTGTATGACTCTGTAAAGATCATGATGATTGCTAGATGATTGTTCTTGCCTTTAGCAAAGACCAAAGACTGTTTATTGTGGGTGTTGGTGCTTATTGTCCCCACTGAGCAGGGAGGTTGGACTAGATGATCTCTAGAGAGATCATCTCTCACCTTCAATCATTCTGCTATTCTGTGACATTGACATCTGTCACGACTCTGCTGAGGCCCTTTTCATTTCTCACCTTCTGACATAAGAGGTACCTCAGGAGCTGCCAAGCAGAGGTAGTCTTTGTGATCTGTAACTTGGAACCTCTATTATCTCTTGAGCATTGCTGGGAAAATACAGGGGCAAACTGAGCCACTGCTCACAGGAGGAGGGATAGCACAGGGAGACCTCTATACCTCTTAGACATTTTGTGATATACTCTGTGAGAACAGCTCTGACTCTACTCACTCTTATGGCTTTAAGGAGAAGGACAGAGGGTTCATCTGACTCCTATAGCAGTTTTTCCTTTCCTAGGAATCACTTTTGCCCACTGACCTGCCTACCAGTAATTTGTCTCACATGACGTTTGGACACCAACTCTTGTCTGCGCTGGCTGTGGTAGGCCTCAGTACTTACTGCTGAATAACTTAAATGGGAAGGGACATCAGGAGATCTCTAGACCAAATGCCTGCTGAGAATCAAGTCAGCTATGAAATCAAGCTAGGTTGCTCAGGGCTTTCTCCAGTCAGGTCTTGGAAATCTCCAAGGATGGAGACTGCACAGGTTCTCTAGGCAGCCTGTTCCAATGTTTGACTGACATCATAGTGAAGAAGTATATCACTATATCCAGACTGAATCGCTCATTTCACATCTGTTCTCCTACCACCCCATCCTTATAGGTAGTGGAAGTCTTCTATCAGGTCCCCTATGAAGGTTTCCCTTTTCCAGGCTAGACCAGCCTGGTTTCCTCACCCTCTCTTCATGGAACAAATACTTTAAAACCCCTGAGTGTCTTGGTGTGCCTTTGTTGAACTCAGTCCAGTTTATCATCTCTCTTGTACTAGAGATGTGTGTCAAAACTGCACAGATGCAGAGTGCAAAACTGCACTCTCACAGATGAGACTTAATGAGCGATGAGTAGAAAAGGATAATAGCTTCCCTTGATCTACTGGCTAGGCTCTTAGTTTTTCTGCCAGGGCAACTGCTGGCTCATGTTCGACTTTCTGTCTACCAAGACTGCCAGGGTCTTTACAGCACTTGAAGACAGATGTACTCATTTCTTAGCATCCTCTACATGTGAGGGAACTGATACTATAAGGTGGTGACATATCGCAATCTTTTCCATCAGTGTTAGTCTACCTTATTACTCATGGTATTTGTCTATTAGCATTCTGAGGTTGTCTTAGCTATCTGCTTTATCCAGTTATGCAGGGCAGATATATTGTAGAAACTGTGAGGACATCAGTACCCTTGCCATGTCATTAGGAAGGTAATCTAGTCCTTCTTTGATAATGTTTGGAAGACATTTTTAAAGCAATTGACATTGAAGCAAAATCCTGGAATGCTTGATTTAATGGCAGTGAAATTCAAACCTGAGATCTGCAGGATCATGCTCTTGTTGGGTTTTAAAATAAAATAAAATAAAATAAAATAAAATAAAATAAAATAAAATAAAACAAAATAAAATAAAACAAAATAAAATAAAACAAAATAAAATAAAACAAAATAAAATAAAACAAAATAAAATAAAACAACTTCTCCTTCATGTAAGAAGTGGAAACAAAAAATAGGCCACCTGACATGTAGAGATTCTGTGTAAGATGCTGTTTTGGACTTGTGGCTTCCTGTCACAAGGCACTGTTACACAATCCTTATCTTTGTGGAAGAACTGATGAAGTCTCTCTCCCTTAGCATCCCTTTGCTTTTCCTGCTCCTCAGTTGTGATAGTAAGATGGTTCATGGGGTTCATGTAGCAAACCAAATCAAGGCTTGTCACAGACCTGCGATTCCACTGGGTTAAAAATGTCTTTTTTGGTTTGGAGTTTGGTTAAGGATAATTTGTGGTGTTAGCACAATTGAGAGGGTAGTCCAGGCATGGGACATTAATAGTAGAAGAATACTAACCTGCCAGAAAGCCTAAACCAAAAATGTATAACTATGACCTAAGGCTACTTTTTTTCTCTCTCTCTCTTTCAGACAATGAATTCTGTGCATATTTAATTAACTGTCAAGTGACTATATACTTCTCATGTTCCACATGCTTTATTTCATTTGATTCCAAACTACTGAATATCAAGTAAGGTTTCACACAGAGAAAATTCCTATAGGTCAAAAGAAGCACGATATATCCAACAGAGAAGAAACATGTATAGCAGGATGGAGAGCCAGGACACTGAAGGTTTCCTTACAGAAGCAAGAAGCTCAGATTATTGGTTCCAGGGAGTAGGGACTCTTCATCTAGACATCTACAGAAAGAAAGAACAAGAAAAAGGCATAGTGCATTATGAATTTTTAGGAACAAATCTAAATGTCAAGAGGTCTTAGGGGATGAATAGCAACATCTTTTGTGATCCATGTGGTCATTTGCAGTTGCACTCAGATTTGGGAAGTTGTGAGGACTTCACAGCTGAGAAGCATATGGAAATGGAATAAAAATAGGCTGTTTTATCATTCTATACTATGTACAAGTCTTGGTCTGTATTGATATCATGCTTAGGTTAGAAACAGTGGCCACAGATTTCCGTTCAAACTGGTTTCAGTTCAAACTGCAGGCCAGCAAGGCTCTACAGCACATGATGGAACTAAATACAGGGCAAAGGTAGGCTGCCTTGCTGCTTACAGGCCAAGGAATTGTGCAAACTACCCAGTCCTTCCCTCTGTTTTAGACATTTGCACACTGCAGGCACATTGACACTAACCTGACCTGCAAGGGGATAAGTATTCTCTTGCTGTGTGGTCATCTGTAAGGAAAGAAAAATGAGAATGGGTGGTGAGTTGAAAACTGCAGAGTAGACTAGTACCAAGCTTCTTCTCCTTTAACCCATTTTAATCCCACTCTCTTCAATTTTCAATGTTCAGACTGTGCTTGTAGGGACAAAAATAGGTCTGCAGTGGGTCAGGCCAGAGGTTCATCTCCCCAGCATGTCCACACTACAGCTGTCTGAACCTTCATAAAATAGAAAGTCCTGCAATGAAATATCTTCTAATTGAAGGACATTTCTTTAAAAAGAAGATGTTCTTGTATTTTTTTTTAATTAAGAATTAGTATTTTCATGTCAGATGATTTAAAAAATATATGTACTGAACTCAAACATTTCTTATAGAAGATGGTATAGCAAAGAGCATATTAGGTAACAGTATTTAGATATGTAAAGGCTGCTTTTTGTTGTTTGTTTGTTTTTTATGATGTGTTCCCGTGCTTCCTCAGAGGATAATTGCTAGAGAATTAAGAATTTTCCACTTTTTGATATGGGATGAAGAAATGGAACAAGAACAGAATTCAGTATACAGCATGTAGGCACATGGTGCACTGTCTCCAGTGACTTTTTTTTCCATTTTGTTATCAAATTATTTTCTAATAACTGCTAATATTGCATTTGTTATTTTGGCTCATACTGAGCACTGAATCATCTGAAAGAGACCAACAATGACTTCAAGGTCTCTCCTCTGTGTACTTCATTTAGAGCTTTAAAGGGTAAGAAATTATTTTCCTATTATCCTCTGGGATATGAAAACACCCAACAGATGGTAGGATCACATTACACCTGAAAATCATAGAACTAAATTCTGCCACCTGATGGATCCAGGTGGCAGTATGTAATTTGATTTTAAATAAATACATAAATATTTTCAAGAGAGCCAAGGAGCTGGAGAAGATGCAATGAATTGACAGAGAAGCTTGCTTTTACAGAGCTTGAAGCTAAAACAATCATTTGAACACATCACAAAACACTCTCGGTGCCAGGTGGTCTTGTCTCAAGAAAGATCTAGGAACAGAAAAGCAAGTGATTCTGTAATTTGTATGTACAAGGTTTTGTACATAGGGAACCCAAGACTGGAGCTGCAGAAGGATGTTTACTGGAGTAAACTTTCAGTTTATTAACTTTAAAAGGGGTGCTTTTTGACTTAAAAAAGGGGGCAGAGTTGTGTCTGAGTGAATCAAAGGAATGATAGTGACTCTACCTATACCAGTGAACTCCCACCTGGCTTATAGTAGTCATAGACATGCACTGTTGCTGGTTTCAGGTTCTGAACTTCAATATCTTGTTCCACTGAGATGGTGAGCTTCACAGAAGTCTTATCCAACTGGAGATGACAGAAGCAAGCAGAAAGGCATTGGCCTCCTCAAAGTCACTGACATCCCTGCTATATTCTCTCTGTGCCAAATACTTTCTTCTCTGCCTCTTCAGGTCCCTCCACCCTCCTTTTTTTGCCAAAATTTTAGCTTGTCTCATCAGCCTAGAGCTTTGTATTTCTGATCTCTAAGAGCCCCAGTGCAAAGTACTGTTGTTGCAACTCTTTGAATGGGCAGATTCTGTGGTCTTCCTCTTACCTCTTCCAAGTAGATTGTGACTTTGTCTGGTTTTATCTCTGTCTTTTTCACCAGGGATATCTCTTCCAGCTATGTGCAAAGACAAGAGAAGAACATGAGTTTGCATTGGCTCATCAACCTTGTTGTTTCACACAGTTAGGTGTTTTTAAGTTCACTATTGCATTGAGACAGCAGTCAGGCTCAATGATCCCAGTTAACGGAGGGCCTGTAAGTTTTAAGTGCTCAAAATATTAGAAAAAAAATATCAAATTAGGAATAATTTTCCTTGAGTCACATTCCTGCTTTTGGCACATGTTGCAGAGGACAGCATGTTTATTATAAACATATGACAGATGTTCCTAGCTATCTCATGGCTCATTGGAGACTGTCATCAAACAGCTCTATGGGATTCAACACTGCCTAATAGAGTATCCCTAAAAATAGCACAGGCAACAGCTAAGGGCATCCCATGTGGTTCTGACTAGGTGTTTTTCAGCTCCTCTCTAAACTCTTACCTCACTATGTGAACCTCACTACTAAATATGAAAAACTGCCCAGCCAGTTCTATAAGTGGAGAGCTGCCTTGTGAAATAGTCCAATAGTATATTCACACTTGCTTAATTTAGTTGTCTGAACCCACCACCTGGGGCACCTGGCAGGGGTACCTGCCATTCTTCAGCAGGAATTCATAGGGAGTTGGATATATATGATGAGCTACATCTGGGAAGCAGATCCTTACACTTGTAAGGAAGGACAGAGGGAAGGGTCTCTTACTGCTTTGATAGAGCTCTTCATAGGAATGAACCCAGACAACATCTCCACTTCTACCAGGGCCATGTTACTGGTTTCACGATCGCCAACATAACTGACAAAAAAAAAAAAAAAAAAAAAAAAAAAGAGACAGGAAAGAAGCACATTTGATGGGGAAGACATCACAGCATTTCTGTAAGACAGTGGTGAATGCTCCCAACCTCTAGACTGCTTTATACAGATGTAGAAGCAGAACAGATCTCTTTGGGACACATGGAAAAGGAGACAGTGTGTCTTTGTTACCACAGATAGGGAAGTCTATTCTCTGCTGCTGGCTCCCACATCTTTCAAATGAAGAAGGGGACCAAAGGGACTGTCCCATACCTGACAGACACGTGGATGTCAAGTTGTTCCTTGCCATTATCACAACTCTTTGGCACTGTTTCCACATCCAGGACAAACGCCTCTTTTGCTTTTGATGGTGGGGTGTTGTAGTATAGAGTGGTCTGGTGGAGGAGAGAATACAGTTAAGTGCCCCAGAATGCCAGAATATCTCTGTATGAGCTAAAGGGCTATCTGTGCCTCCATCTTTCAACAAGTTAGTTATCAGTGGCTAACACACCAGGCTCCAGGTGTGCTTCCTGTTCAGACCTGTAGTAGTAGCAGTAAATAGGGTCAGATATATCACCCAAGAGTAATTCTCAGCCTACATGGTCTGTGATCCAAGGCTTGGACTAGCACAGTTGAGTGACATTTGCCTCAGTTTTATGAAAAGAAATATTTTTAATGTGTGAGAAAGTACATTAGCTGAAGCCCTCTCCATTGAGTAGAAAGAAGGAATATAATTGTTAACATGGTCTAGGACTCAAGAGGAAAAATACTAAGAAAAGTAAGGAAAAGAAAAAAGCAGAGAATCAGAAGAGGACCACTCAGCAAGAGGTAGGATCATTCTGTTCCAAGGATCAGCAGAGGCCAGTCTTCCGCTGTCTGCCTGGTGACTGACAACTCAGGCAGCAGAGACTCACCAGGTCTTGTCACATTTACTGACAATATTCATCTGTTAAGTAGCATGTTAACCCTAACTGCTTTCTTCACGCATTGGCAAGAAATATTTTTTGTGTCTTACTGTCTATACACTGCTTGTAAACTCCCTGTGAACTTGGTAAGAGGTCTGAATATATACAGGGAGGAGATTTACACAGGGAGTGACTTGACCCCACATTTTTTTGCCGTACAGATGGTTCACAAGCATACTTCTATTACAGCTGCCAGAAAAATAAGATGGCTTCTCCAGATAGCTCAATTGTGTTGATGTACTGGGATGGGAACATCCTGGTACTACATCACTCTTAATCTCTGCATGAGACAAAAATCCAAGGAATATCATGACAGAAGAAATTTACAATCCTAAACCTCAGAAACAGTAACGTCATCAACACATGCTAGATGTAAGAGTACTTGTTTCTGTAATATGGGACCAGCAAAGCTGAAACATGTCTGAGAAGATACCATGGACACTAACACAAAAAGCACGTCAGCAGAGTATACAAGAGCTTGTTCAGGCTTGACATGATTCTGCCCAGAAAGCCAAATCCTACCGAGATTTTGACAGTATGGTGCCTACTTAGAGTCAAATCCTCACTTGAGGAATGAAGGGCTGTCGAGGGTCACTCGAATGTTGAGGCTCACTCCACGAATCAGAGTGAGCAGCACTTTAATATGAAGGGGGTTTAACTCGTGGCGACTGCCAAAGCCTTCTCCACAAGCCAGAGTGAACAACACCTCTATGGGAAGTGAAGTCAACTCCGCTCTGCTGTTGTCTGTAGCAGAGCTTTATACCGGTGCAGGTGGGCATGCGCTGAGGAGCAGCACTCATTGGCTACAGGCTCCCAGCTGATTGGTTCTCCTCCAGGTGCTTGGTTGCTAGGCGTCGGTCCAGTTCCCCACAAACTCCACTTTCCTATATATTCTTACTAAGGCCCAAACTCCACTTTCCTATATATTCTTACTAAGGCCCCAACATCTCCCCCTCTTTTTTCCAAAAAACAAAAATTAGCAATAAACATTGCAATATTTACAAAGTAACATAGCTGTAAGCCTCAGCATTTCCCCTCTTTTTACAAAAACAAAAATTGGCAATATCATGCATCAAAATATCACAAACAAAAACAAAGTAACATAGTTGCAAGCATAAATATGATCATTCTGATCACACTTTTATGTTAGTGTTTCATTTTTAAATTCCCAAGACAAAAGAAAATGATCCCAAAGGAATACACAATTTCATTTTGCTTACAACCACAGAAATTCTTCTTGGAAAGGTAATTGTGCCCTTCATTTCAGCAACAGGAGAAGGAAAAAATCTTGCCCTTTGGAGCTGGGGAGGATGGGGGTCCAAGTTAGTATGGTCAGACTGGATATGCTATCATTTTTAGTTTTCAACCACTGGAAAGTTCTTCCAGTCACGGAGTCTGCCGCTCTTTTCAGTTCCAGACCTTGAGGAAGCTGTCCCACGATCCTGTTGCCACTGCCATTCCATCATCAGTCATATGTAAGCAACTGACATGGTTATCATGACCGGCAAGGACACCTGCTCTATCAGCTTTCAGTGTATCCCAGACATTGCAGTTGAAGTCATCATAACCAGCTAGGAAGAGACATAGCTGTCCCAGATAAGCTTGCCATCCTGGGAGGCACTGACTAGAAGCCTGGAATCAGTCCCCCAGTGCATTGCGTAAATTTTAGCCAAGTGTCCCCAGAGTGTTCTTCTAGTATGCATTTGAATTCTCCCCACGGGGTCAATGTTGGCTGTGATCTGAGCCAAGGTGACGTTAGCACATGCTTTCCTAGCATCCCTGATTTGGTTTTTCAGTTGCTCGGCCTCCTCAAGTAACTGGTCAAGCTCACTCATTTTCCCATGCTAAAGTTGCACTTCACTGCCACCTCCAAGAGGATCACAAATCTGCCCTTCCGTCCGCTGCTCATTAACAGGCCCGGTTCGTCCGCCCGCCCCGGCCTGCTCCCGGCGACACCACGGCTCAGGGGGCAGGAGAAGGAGGAGAGGGTGGCGGTTGGGGGGGGGAGGGAAGGGTCGCTGGTTCTTAGCTCCTTCCCAGGGGACCAGTGCACATCAATTCTAATATGTGCACGTCAGTCTCTAATCACTGTGGATCTTGCCACGGAGAGATCGACTCCTGTGCTTCTGCGGGTTGCGGCGGAGAGTTCACAGAGGCAGCCATCGTCTGGGGATACTTGTTCGCCGCGTCCCTCACAACGCGGCGGCTCCCGTTTCCCTGTATCGGCGTGCCGTTCTTGCGGAACGGTGATCGACACTCCGCTGCCTTATGCCCGAACCTTTGACATCTTGTACAGGTCCCATTAAATCCTCTCGGGGCCATACCTTCCATCCTGAACCTGTTAGGACACTTCCCTTTCATGTGTCCTAATCAACCACATAGGAAACATGTTCCATGAAATCTCTTGTCTCCCTTTCTAGACATTCTTTCTCCTTTAATTGCTGCGGCCAAAGCCGCACCATGTATTTTTGCTTTTTGTTCTTCCTCCATCATTGGCGCTCGGGCACAGGTCTCTATCATTTGGACAATTGAAGCTCCTGGTGGCAAAGTAGCTAATAGTTGCTTGCAAGTTTGGTTTGCGTTTTGAACTGCTAAATCTTTTGCCAATATTGCTTTCATTTCCGAAGGCACATTAGGTGCCATATCCAGGGCTTCCTTCAGCCAATCAAGAAAGTTGAAAAAAAGACTCATTGGGCTTTTGTATTATTTTGGTGTATGGCAACTGTGGCGTTCCTATTTGTGGTAGGGCAAGAAAAGTGGCTAGCGCTGCATTTTTTGATTGCTGTAGTATCCTGGGGTGGAGCGCTGCCTGGGCCTCGGTTGCCCGGTAACGCCCATTCCCCATCAGTTGATCAAGGGTGGCAACCCTTAATGGATCGTCCATACTGCGATTTAAATTCTCCAATTGTTTTTCCTCTAATCTTTCCTGCCATTTTGCTAACCAAAGCATATAAGCGGTAGAGGAAAGCAGAAGCTCCATTATCGCTCTGCTATATGCAGGCACCATATGGGAATATTTAAACAGAGCAGAGACCTGATTTCTCACCAACTTATTGTCGTGCCCATACAAAAAACAATAATGCAGTAAGCCTTGAACCAGTTTCCAGTCGAGAGGTTCCCACCTGGGGCCCTGGGCTCCTGTTACTACAGGAGCTGCTAGTGGTGTTAATACAAATTCTCCTTGTAACTGAGCATTCTCTACGAGTCCTTTATACCGTGCTCCCGCATTAAATGTTGGATCAACAGGTGGCATTCCCTCATCATTACTTCCACCTGCAGTGGCTGGGAGCTCCGGCAACAATCCTTCTTCAGCTGGGTCACTTCCTCCAGCTGCTTTCTTTTGAATCTTAGGAGCATCTTTTCGTGCCTCCCACTGCTCCAATTGTTTGTCTACATTTTCCAATCCCTCCACTATAGCCCTATGGGCAGCCTTATAGGCTGCCTTCACATCTCTGGCCTTGGACCCGCAGTCTAATCGCCGCATTTGTTCTAATAACTCTGTCATTCTCTCTGCTTGCCCCCGAAGTTCTTGTCGCATTTTTTGAACCACGGCATTATCATCATCCGATCCATCTGGGATCGGTACTTTAATTGGGTCCACTTCCATTTTGGGCACTGTGGGGGTTGGTCGCTTTTCCCCCTCCCATTCGGGCGCTGTGGGAGGTGGTCACTTCTCCCATTCAGGTGCTGTGGGGGGTGGTCGCTCCTCCCCCTCCCATGGGGGGAGATACTCATCCACTCCCCCCCATACTTCTCGTTCGGCCAAAGTTACCGGACATGCCTGTTTAGGTGAGGTTACCTTTTTCTTATTATCTATTCTCTCACACTGATTTGGCTCAGTATTGTTAGTATACTCAGAACTTTCAGACCCATTCTCCTCTTCTCCATGGAGCGTTTCCCAGAAGGCAGTAGCGACTAACCGCTCAAACATAGGCCATATTAGACGATATGTCTTGGTGAGGCACCACGCTTCCTCTGAGCCTAATTGTACACCGTCCCATAGTTCTCTCCCTACTCACTCCCATAACTCAAACTTATATGCCTGGGAGACTTCTTCTATGATTTTTCTCTTCTTACAAAATAGCAATAAATCAGTTAACTCAGTTTTTGAGACCTCAATCTTAGTTTTTTGAGCAAGCCTTATGAAGCATTCAACAGTATCATCTTCCATTGCTGTTGCAGCAACTTCCACTCTAGATGCGGCAATTCCCATTCTGACTCACCAGGTCGTGGTCACAATCCGCTTTTCTCCAGTAAGATCCCTCACGTCCTCGCACGATCACGTTGGGATCACCAGATGTCGAGGGTCACTCAAATGTTGAGGCTCACTCCACAAATCAGAGTGAGCAGCACTTTAATATGAAGGGGGTTTAACTCGTGGCAACTGCCAAAGCCTTCTCCACAAGCCAGAGTGAACAACACCTCTATGGAAAGTGAAGTCAACTCCACTCTGCTGTTGTCTGTAGCAGAGCTTTATACCGGTGCAGGTGGGCATGCGCTGAGGAGCAGCACTCATTGGCTACAGGCTCCCAGCTGATTGGTTCTCCTCCAGGTGCTTGGTTGCTAGGCGTCGGTCCAGTTCCCCACAAACTCCACTTTCCTATATATTCTTACTAAGGCCCCAACAAAGGGCAAAACTCTATAGCTTTGTGCTATGTAAACTTACCTGTACATAAACACATCCACTCCCAGTTGCCTGCACCGTGTACACTCCTGGGATTGCAAGGAGAGGTGCCTGATGCAGAACGAATTTGTTGTTCCTGTGCACATGGAACTCCACTGGAGAAGCATCCTTGCCTTTCACCATCACCTTTACATCTCTGATCTCATGAGGAATCAGGGCTGCATACTGAGCCAGGGCCTGCAGGCTAACAACTGTGTCCTGAACACAAAGAGAAAGTCACTTTGCTGTAAGTTACGAGTACAAGATACAGCACACTAAGTCAGGCAGTATATAAGAACCATGACCCTGATTCCCATTCCAGTGCAAGCAGGGTTCATGCATAGGTAATTGGGGGGCATCTGGCAGAAGTGGCTTCTCAGCTCTGGGGCTAGCAATCCCAGGTGCTAGTTGATACCATTTACACCACCAAACAAGGATTTCCCCATGGCTTTCCCTACACAAGCAAGGATCACATACGTCTCTACTCTAGATCTGAAGTAACATGCACAGGCAAGGCACACACTACCTCTGTCCTTCTCCAATACTTTTCCCCAGTTTGTTACCTGAGTGGAAGCAAAGCCCCCAAAGGCATTTCTTCGTCCGCTGAGCCAGTGTACAAGCCTGCTCATTGTGGTTTCATTAACCGCCACATTTGGTTTGGAGACATGAGCTAGGAGGGTGTAGGCTACTATTTCAATCATAGAGGAAGAAGATTCTCTCCCACTTGAGTGTGATGACAACAGCCCTGCTGATGGAGGCAGGAACATGGAGAAGAGAAAGATATTAGCTCCCTCGTGAACATTAGCTCATCCTGCCCTGCTACCCTTACAGGGCAGGCAGTTTGCTTTACACTATCAGAAATCGCTGTGCCTTTCTGGGGCACCTCAGAGTGCAGTAGTAAAACCTGCCTGTTGTGCTCTGAAAGGCCAACCAGATATGTTACGCTCTACTTCCTCTGAAAGTACAAGCAGAGAAATCCAGACTGCAGATGTGCTCAAGAAAATCCTCAAGAAAATCCAGGAATTGGTTGTCTCTGAACAGAGGCTATTTTTTTAAAGTACAGCTGTAGTTGCATTGAATATTGAAAGCTACTCCCTGTTTGTGGTGACCATGATGAACTATTTTTCATTTCCTTCAGCTCAGCCTAGCTTAAGGAAGCCACACTTTTCTTTTTCTTCTCTGCATTCAGGAACTGTTTCCTTGGTGACATTCCATGAGGAAGAGCTTATGTTCCTGGGCTGTTACTGCAGCTCTTAAGTTCATTAAGTGGTCTAGCTTGGGTTTGAGATCCTAAGGATATTTTAGGATTCTTGTGTGGAGAGACAACTACTCAGTGCCTACTTGCACACTCTTGTAAAAAGTTTCCAGTGCAAAACCCTCACCAAACTGAGCATTTTCACTGCTTTTACATTCACTTGGGTTAGTCCATCACAGCTTACTACGCTGAGAAGCTTGAGGTCTATTTTTTTTTTTCTCCAGTCAGTTGTACCTATTGCACAAGAACTGGTCACTACTTTATGGAGAATTACTGGCAGGTTACGAAAGGAGCAACACTACCCAAATGATTTTGATGATATCCTCACTACAGAGTGGATGGTCTAGATCAGCTTAAACCAGAGCCGGGCTCCCTGTCTGTAATCTAATTTTACAGATACTGGATACACTTGAATCCCTTTGGAGGCTTTACTATAGCAACAGTAGCAGGTAGCCAAAATCCAAACAAGCTAGGTTAATTGTGCACTATAAACATGTCCTGGAACTGAACATTTGTGGAAGCCTATAATACTTTTAAATTCAAAATCATTTTTCAGAACTTTTGGAAAATAAAGAATCACAAGATCACTCATTTGCATAAACACAGCATAAAGTCCTTAAAATTTAGCTCTCTATGGACTAGTATTACTTCATTATGTTTACCACAATGGAAAGTTTTTGCAGGACACATTTGTGATTTATTACTTCCAAGGTGATATAAGTAGATTTTTTTTTGTCATGAAGTCATAGAAGCTATTGCGGAGAAACATCTACAGATGACCTACAGATTACACATGATTCTCTAAGAAGCGTCAAATTTCTCTTTGGGATACAACTGTAACACCATTAACAAAGTTAGCAGAATCCCAGCCACCAGGCCAAGGAAGATATGTCTCTAGGCAACAGAGGATAATCCTCTCAAGCTACGATTCTCCACCAGACAAACTGTTTGCAGCTGGTTGTTGCACTCACATTCTCACACACATTAGGCACAATACAGACACACTTAGATGTACATGACTACAACTTTCTCTCACAACTCCGTACTTCTTGCCAAGTCATCACTAACTATACCAGCAGAAGCAAGAGCCAAAGAAAAAGGTCCTCTGAATCACAGGCACTTTTTGTTGTCCCATGCCCTAGATTCTCAGGGTGACATTTTTGAAATTGCTTAGTGAGTTAGACGCATTAGTCTACCTGGTCAATGGGGTTGTGTCATACCGTACACACTTCCTCAATAGCAGCTATAGTATATGTACCACTGCTCCCTCTTGTTTGCCCATCAGCCAGTCCATGAACTCAGCTTTGCAGACTGTAGTGGACTGTAGCGGTAACTGGTCGAGCTGAAAAATAATTCTAGCTCTTTTTTTTTTCTCTCTTTTTTTGCTCTTTTTTTAGTTCCCAATGCCCTTCACCACACTATCATACGAGACAAAAGGAAGAACCTAGTTCACAGTGGGCTAGCAATAGAGAGATTCAGGCACCAGAGAGGCTAAACTGAGTAGAGCAGCAATGGGGAACAGGCTTGAATTTAGATCTCTCATTCTGCAAATAAGTGTCCTGCTCAGCAATTGAATAGATAAAATGAGGCAAGTTTCATCTCTAAGGTCTCTTGGAATGAATTGCTGAAGGATGATGAGGGCAATATTTGGATCAAACTCTTTCATAACTGAAGAAAGTGTTTCAACCACAAGGACTAAATATTAATCACTTGCTCCAGAAATTTTCTCCTGGGCCTGAGAGAAAAAAAAAATCATTGAAACTAGAGACTTTCCACAAATCACTGTTTTCTGTCCCAAAAGCCAATTTAATAAAACTTAAATTTCCCAGCCCACTCTAACTAAATCCTAACAAAGTCAGGCCTTAAGCATAGTTGTTTCTAGAACCCCAAATCTTCTTAAAAGCAACAACCTACCGATTTCCTTCTGTAGCTCATCAAGAAGCTGCTCTCTCATTTCCATGTTCTTGGTCAGTGTAAAGACATAAGCCATCAAGGCCTTGACATAAAGGCTGGTCTCATTAAGTGCTACATCTTTGAGACAACGTAAAGCATTATCCAGCATGGTGTCCTACAAAAGGAATACAAACCCGCTGAGTTTCCCTTGGCCACTTTTCACTATGAGAATGTATTCACAATTCTCAGTTATCTAAGCTGCAGTCTGAATGTATTTCAGTGCTAGCATCTCTCTAATGAGTGCAGAGCATGAAGTAGAGCAGACAAAATATCACTGTGGATTGAGAATAAACAGGTCACAAGACAGTTCACTGGGGCAGGGAGTTGTCACTACACTGGAGCATGCAAGTCCAGGAAGTGTCTGATAACAGGCTAGCTCAGAATTGTTAAACCCATGTCTATGCTCTAAAGCGGAGAAACCTTTGTTTTTAAACCTGTACTAGTAAGTCTGGCATATCAGCCTATCAATACTAGAACAATGTACATTCTGACTGAACATTATTGCTTTTATTGCAGGTCTGAAAAGTAGGATTGTATAAGTGCAATCTTGGCTGGGAGAGGCTGTGTTTTTGTTGGGATTTTTGTTTGTTTGTTTTATTTTTTGGTTGTTGTTGTTTTTCTCCATCAGCTGTATCAATTTGTTTATGGAAGACATTAAATCTCTCAGGAAACCCTGAATCACTGCCTGAGACAATTGTTTCTCCTGAGATCAGTGGAGAATGGGAGATTCTTTACTTTGTTGCAGGCCAGGCCATTTATATTAAGAACTCATTACCCACACACATTTAAAATTTCCTTTTGAACTTATCATGCACAAGTGTAATGTAAAAATTCAAACGCAACTTACATTCTTCTCCAGATGGAGCTCCAGAAGTGCAGCAGTGATATAGGCTGTTAATGAGAGTGAATCATCCACACCACCCTGCAAGGCAACCAGAGGGACATCAAACAGAGACAAAAACATCTATTCCTTCCCTGCAAACAGTGTGGACTGCCATTTTATAGTCACTAAAACTACCAAAGTGAAGTACTACCTGAGAAAGTACAGTACCTTACCACTGGCCATTCTTGGGCATGTGGGGATTACAGGAAAATACTCGAGACTCACTGTCTGACTATCACGAAAGCTTGATCTCACAGGCAGTCTCAGGGCTCTTTGCATACAGCCTCAACTTACCTGCTCATAGAAGGGCATGAGGGACTGTGTTAATCTGTGTATTTTATTAAAGACATTGCAATTAGAAACTTTATTAAAGCTTTTATGATATAGAATTACACACAAGAAAATGTAAATTTATATACAAATCAGCTGAATGTGAGAAGCCACAAGTTAACCTGGGTAAACAGGTTCCAAGGAGCCTCTTCACCCACCAAACGATATTTATTCTCAGGGGATCCCACTTGCAAGCTCAGACATGAGACAGTCTGTCTTAAATGAGGCAGTGTCTTAAATGAGAGAGAATTGGAGCTGAAATGCTGTGAGGCACTATTCACACATAATAGTGGAGATTTCCCTGAGTCTAATGGAGGACCAAAACCTGTTCCAAAACAATTGTGTTCAGACAGGAGCTCTGAGCTGAGGAAAGAGTGAAAGTTAAAGAAGGGGGAGTGATCTACATGTGGATTCTGGTTTTACTTTGCAATGCTTCCAAATTTTAAGGAAAAAAAAAAAGTTGTCTTTTACTTTACTGAAATATCGACCTGTTTTATTTCATAAGCTTAATGTCTGTTTAAAAGGGGTATATTTGCAATCTGATCAACCTGGATTATTCTTACTTTTACAAGGACAGTGAACTGAAATATTACTATACTTTATGCAAATTGTTTGTACCTGAGCACCAGAGCAAGAGTTTATTGCATTTCCAGCTAGATTGCAGGCATCATTTTGGGGGTACCATGCTCAAGGATAAGCCATACTAGATGGGCCATGATCAACACCTCTCTGGAAGTGGAGAGATTATTATGACTTCAGATAATGTCATGGTAGAGCACATAAACAGACCTGGAGGGTCTGTATTCTGGGTGATAAGGCATAAGAATAGAATCCTGAGAGTGTATGCTAGACAAACACTGGAAAATAAAGTTGTTTCTTCCTGTGCGCCTAATGTACCATGTCACAGTTGGCCATGGTCCTATTCGGCTAGAGAGATCTTGAAGAAGATCTGGCAGATATTAAAATTTGACATAGACAAAAGGCCTGTTGTTTTAGGCCATGCTCTTTCATTCTGCTCAAGGAAGCTGCCTCGGCTGTGCTGAGCCATGGAGACACTGCTCTCTGTTACTGTGCACAGTGGAAGAACCTGAGGGAGCAGCACTCTCCACGCATTGTGTTCCTGACACACCTTCCACTGTGGCCAGGAGTCATACCTTCAAGTCATTGTTGAAGAGCTTTCCTACACTCTGGAAGCAGCCACTGGGCAGCTGGTGCTTCTGCAGCCAGAGGAGAGCATCTTCCACATGATGCTTATTGATGTAAATGTGAGAACTGGCCTGTCCAAATGACCTAGCTACAAAAGCTGTCAGCCTGTGGACAGAGCACAGAGGAATCCCATGTCACAGTCAGGAATAGAAACAGCAAGTACAATAAGTTTGGGATGAAAATACCCACTCTCGTCACTCACCATGTGTTGCCCTGGGTGTCAGCCTTCCCAAAAGCACTGTAGGAGCCGTCATGATGTTTGTAAAGCAGCTGACGCTGGTAGCCTATGAAGATGGGTACAGAGGCACAATGCAGTATATATATGAAGGGCTGTAGCTTCTCAAGCTGTATCTTTACTGTGGGAAGAAGGCTCCACAGAAAGAGACTTCACCAGATCCTATAATGCATCCCACAGCAACAGATTAACAAGGAACAGTTGCGCAGCACCACTAAAGTGCACTACATCATTGCTTTGCATTGCTAGAGCCATTACGTGAGTGTCCTAGTGGTTTTACAGAATGGTTATGCTCAGTCATTTCATGTCTCTCAGTTACCTCGGGAACCCTCATTGGCACCTTGCTGTGAATAAAAAGAACTGTAAGGGTGAGGAGGAAGGTTTTTCCTACGGAGGACAAATTTGAAATCCTGTTTATTTTTTTCCAGTAGTTCTGGTGGTGTTGGAAATCAGGAAAATGCTTTATATGGGACACACAGAAATTGAGATGGATCTGTCTATAAGCTCTGAGGCAAAATGCTGTCTGTATCTGTTTTCCTCCTCCTTCTACATGGTCTCCCTGTTCACTTTTGCCATCCTGCTGCTAATATTCATTTCAATAGGTTCCTTTCTGTCCACTCGTGGTACAGGAAAGAAAAAGAGGAAGACAGAAAACTGCCAACTGTCATGTTCTGTGTGGAGACAGCTTCTACACAAGCAGAGTAGCCGGATAAAGTGCCTGCTGGAATAAAGTGTATTGCAAAATGAGACACAGGCATTAGCGCTATATCAAATGCAGAATCTATTCGGACAGAACTGACATGCTCCGAAGTTCATGTGCTAAAACATAAAGAAACACCAAGTTACCAAATTCCTCTTCCCTAAGGATCACACTTTATTCCAATTAACTTCAGCTGATGCCTTGAAAACAAGAGATTTCTCTCTGCCTCTGACAAGGGAACAAGCCAAGTCAGAAGCCAGTTATAGCAGAAATTTTTAATCGTCCACACCCCTTTTCAGAAAAGGAGACTTAAGGCCTCAATAAATAGATAGAAGTCCTCCAAATACAAAAACATGATTTTCCCTCCTTGATACACAATTCTGTCATTCTTTGTGATACCTTCCTCTTTGACATCTCTGCCAGTGCGTTCTACTTATGATTTATAGCACCTTCTTTTTTCAGGTGGAAAGGACGATATTTACCTGTTTTCAGGAATTTCAGTGCTTTATCTTCAATTTCTGGCACCAAGTGTTTTATCTTCTTCAAGTACTGGAGTATAAAGATGTTTGGTGCAAACTTAACCATGTTCTGTTCCCCACAGCCAAAAGGCATCTGAAGTAGCTGATCTAAGTTTTGAAGTGCTGGGCCCATGATATCCCCTTAAGTTTGAGATGGGGATGAGAGGAGGTGAGAGAAAGGAAAAGCACAGACATTCAGCAATATTAAACAAAAGGACAATTAAACAATATTAAACACTATGAGATCTGGAAAAAAAAGACCACTATTCATGAAACTGGGGTGATTTATAATCTCTGCCCTGGATTTCTTCTAACCATTCCTGTATCAGTCCAGCACCTAAAAGGAAGACTGCATAATTCTGGGGTTAGGGTAGGAATGTGTTGCTTGAAGAAATCTGAAGAAGATTAAGAGAACCATCATTTCTGAGATAGTATTAAGGAGAGAAAGCATTATAGAAGCAAACTAGATGGAAACCAGGAGGGAAGCTTTTGGTTCCATTAGGTGGATGGCAGTGACAATCATCAAAGAAGATACCCCGTTTTTTACCTTCTCTAGCCACTTGGATATTACTCAGCATCAATCCTCATTAGAGGAATAACTTGTGAAAAAGATGATTTAATATAAATTTCAGAGGCCCATATCATGCCCATCAGATTTTATATAGTGGAGAAATTGGGTTGATGCAACATTAAAGCCAAAATATTGTGAAAACTGTTGCCACAGAAGCCCAAGAATAGGGAAAATCTTTCTTACCAATCACAGACAAAGTGGCTCTGCCAGATCCTTCCAATACTTCTTCAGGCAGAGTCAGGGAGAATTCATGAGAGACTGTGTTCTCTAAGGAAGACAAAAACTCATAAATTTATTCCTATCACACACATGAGTAATACCTCAAGGAGACCCTTCTATGGCTCAATTACTATGGCACAGTGTGACACTGAAACGTAGCGGTCCAAGGCCTGCAAACAAATGCTTAAGTGCGGGAGTATTTGAGAAGTAAAAGACAGACATAAATAAAAACTATAGTCTATATATAACTAAAGCAAGTTTGGTGCCAATAGTGCAACCCCTCTGACCAATCCCCTCCACCTGTGAGTATTTGCAGTCTTCTTGCCACTTCCACCCTTCTTTCATGATGGACTGCAGTTAAAGATTTATGTCACATACCTGTAGCACAAAGAAAGGCGTTCTGTGTGTTCTCTTGAAGGACACCTCCTGGCTGCATTTGAAAAAATGATAGTCAGATAGGGAAGACAGAAAAGCAAGTAAGCCTCCATCAGCAGGCCTGTCTGCTGATGGAGGGGCTAAGCTTCCTCTTAACATCTTGCTAACTGCCTTGGGGGACAATCCATTGTCCTCAAGTATTCTCCACCCCAAGGTTCAACTAACCTTGACAAGTAGGAGTTTTATCACTGTGTCCATTTCTCCTCGCAAAGGTGTCACAGTAATCCTATTATCACACTGGTTGTGTGCATCTTGTGCCACACTGTTCACAGTGACATTCACTTTGCCTGCAGGGAACACACAGGTGTATTGCTAAGCAGTTGCAGCAGAGATCTGGATATGCAGGAAAGGGGAACAGACACACAGAGGCAGGCAAATTTTACCCCCGCTCCCTAACTCCCTAACTGCCATGTATCCTTTTGTCCAACTTTGTCCAAACTCACCCAGTTTGGTAGCTGTCACATTCCACACAAAGGTTTTTGCCTCATTGGCACAGAGACAGCTGGTGAACTGGCAGTCTGAACAGGGAACCACCTTTAGTTCTGAAGTCTCCGTGAGGGTGGTGTGTACCTGAGTGTGGTGGAGTATAAAAACACATTGGTATAGCGTTAGTATGAGGCACTGTCCAAAGGAGCCAACTCCATGGGTCATGAAGTGTGAAACTGCTTTCTGGACCAGATGCAAATATCAAGGGTTCCTTAGAAGCTCACAGTTGTCTTTGGGCTCAATCTCTTTATATGACAGATTGGTGACTGGGGGAATACTTGCCTGTATACAAGTCTTCAGGTAGTTGAAGACAGTAGCTTTTAGACTGAAGGTCTCTCCTTGGACCACAGAGTATGGCAGTGTCAGATCCACAAAGAAAGGCTTGAACACTGTTAGAAAGGTCAGAGGAGATAGCCCAAAGCCACTCTCAGCAACACAGAAGGTGTTGGCGTTCCATTCAGTAATTGTGTCAGGTACAATTACTTGGAGTGATGCTTTCCCTTCCTCACTATAGAAGGAAAAGAGAGAGAAGCATTTTCTCAAAAATGTTCAGAAGTCTCCAGGAATCTCTCTATGGTAGAAGCCAGAGGCTTTTACTCACCCAACTGAGACTAGATCCCAAATCCAGGTCTCTGGGAAATATGTCCGTGGTTTCGGCTTCTCTGTATTATCAGGGTGAGGCACATGGCCATCATGAAAAGCAGTAACATCTGCAGAAATGAAACGATATATCAAAAAATAGCATATGTAGTTACAGGTGAAATTAATTCTTTCATTTATAGGCAATGTGAGAAAAATAAATGCTTTGTGCCATAAAAGAAGAGTCTTCAAGATTAGCTTTTCAGTGAGAGTCTCACACAGAGTCTGTGTCTTTGGGGAGACAGAATTAGATGAAGCTTAGTGTGAGGCTCAGTTTTGACATATCCATCAAGTTTGTTCTGGATCTAAGAAGCAACATATTCAAATGGAAGTGTATTTCTTAAAGTGACCTATAAAGGCAGTAGCAGAGCATACTACATTTTGTAGGGAGACTGAACAGCGCAGGGACAGCCAATGATGCACAGAGGCTAGGGTATTGATCTACAATTTATAAAATGAGAACTTTGAACTGGACAAAGATTGCCTTCCTTTTACATACACACAAACAAGAAATACAGCGCGATGGAAGTCAGCTATTTCAGCTGCAGAATGGCCACCTCAGGCAAAGAGATGACCATATCTCTTACTTACTCACAATATTTCCTCTGCTATAATACATCTTTTTCGTAAAGCCTGGTTGCATACAGTGAACTGGTTTCTTGATTTTCGTGTTGGTTAATATTTTCATGCGCAATAGCTGGGAAAACAGTGAAGGGAATAAATCAATGATGAATAGAAAGGAACAAGGAATGTTGAAAAAATATCACAATACCAAGTATTAATCAGTGGTCTGGTGCAAAAGAAACTTTTAAAAGTGCTGTTTTTTTGTATACATACAGATTCACATGCTCAGACTCAGCAGTGTGTGAGGAGTAGAAATCAATTTCTGATGAATATCAGGGCCAATTCTTATCTGTCATAAAAGTAAATTCCAGCCACTTCTGTTCCTCATACACCTGATGCATGACTCTAACCTCATTGTTAGAGTCAGATGCCATACCTCTCATGAACGACTTAGGAAAAAAAAAGGTTAAATATATGCACAAATTTAGAACAGAGAGATCTGACGTTGGTCACAGAAAACTATGCATTCTTATACAAGTTACTACACAGTGCTGACTTAGAAAACTGATGAGAAACTCAGTTACTACTTTATTTGGATTCTACTTTCATTTGAATGAAAATCTGTGCTTCCTAAGGATAGAAATATTCAGCTGAACACACTCTCATGTGTGCCCTGAGGAGAGAATTCATCATCACAGAAAGAATGCATTTGGTCCTATGCACAGACTTTGCTGTGATTTTATAGTCTGCTCATCACTGAGAACTCTTTTACTTTCCTAAAGCATCACAACCTTTCATGGAGGATACAGGCTTTCACCCTGTTGTGGAGGATGTACGCACCTGCAGACTTGGACTTGCTTTTTGAGGCACAGTCATCTGCCACAAGTTAAATAATAAAAAATACAGATACACTGGAATTTCCTTCAGAGATCTCCAGCATCCAACTTATTCTAGGAGTGAGAACCTATAAGACACCAGAGTATCGTGCCTTTGTAGAGGAAGCTACAGGATCTGTGACAGGGTACTTGTAAGGCAGAGTCCCATCAGCCTGAGAAGCCTGTGCAAGTCAGAATCCATTCGGGGTTGCTTTCAGAGTATTGCTACCCTTTCTAATATTTTTAAGTGTTTTTAATTATGTATGGCTCTTTAAGCAGCATCCTGTCTGGACCAGCACTGGTTGGATTAAGTTTGCAACTGGGCTGTTACTTTTTTTTATAGCTATCATGACTGGTAGTGTATTGGCTATTTTGTCATTAATCTTGACAGTTGGCTATAAAACCAAGTTGTGTGAAGGGCTTTTTATTAAAACCATTGGAGAAGTAAGAGCAGACTCAATGAAACACAGACTGAAGAAGTTTACAATATAATAAAACCAAACAGAAATCAATTAAAGTAAGGTGCTCCAGTCTTACTGGGGCATTCTTGCCAGCCACCCTCTGTAGACACTATAGCCCAAACTAAGAGTTTATACATAAAACTTATTCTAAAAACTTACTTAAAAACTTACTTAAACTAAGAGTTTATACTTCAGACTCATGGCAAGTCTTTCTCTAATCAAGGAGTTTGCACTATATTTACTCAGAAATTCCATCTTTCCACAGAGTGCTCAAACAAGTGTGGCTGCACTGGAGAAGAACAAGGCAGAAAGGACTTGTAGCAGGGAGTTATGGTAGCTGAAGTTTGCCGAGAGGAAATTCTTGTAAATATTCAGGATGGCATGCTTACAGCTACTGGCTCAGAAAAACCTTGTTACATGTGTAGAGACTCACCTTAAATAGATTAAAGACATCAGCATCACTTTGGTACCAGGGTGCTGCCATCGAGATCTTTTTCTTTTGAGGGTCGGATTGCAGATTCAGGCAAGGGTATGCCTCAAAGTCTTCCAAGTGATAAGGAAACCCTCGTGTTCCAATTATAAAGTTGTCATCAAAAAACTTTTTATACAGCTGCAATGGAAAAACAGAGGTCATTATAAGGAACTGGCCAACAAGCATGGGTATGGGTGAGTAATTTGAATTGTAGACATCTACTACACTTCATAAATTTTCAGTCATACCTTAGAAAGCTTTACAGTTGAAGGAGTTAATACCAGCCCAGTTTATGCTAAAGAACTTAACACCAAAAGCGTGGACATAGATGAGAAGCTTTTATTCTGTGGACTTCAGTCTGTCAGTTCAGCCTCTTAATTGTGTAGTGAAAGATTAGGTTAGCACACATGATTCAGTCTGAACACATTTACTTATTTAATAAGTGCTCCTTTTATCTGTTGTTAGAAGATTTAAGAAGTTTCATGTGAGACATATGCATACATATTATCTGTGGAACACATTTTGGAACTGTGTCAGGATTTTGAATTCTTGCAATATTTTTATTTTAACTAAAATGTCTTAAATTTAAGCTGAAGGGCCTATGAAATACAAGGATGTTCAATGCAATGAACCCCTCTGGATTAACAGTATGCACCTGCATGGCAACAAGATCCTATCACTTTTCACCAACCACTGTATGCCCCTTGGGGACACAGTGCGTTCAGTCCTTTCTGGCTACTCTTTCCTAAAGAATTTCCTAAAGCAATTATTCAGGTGCTCAACCTGATCTGTAGATCATAGATATAATATATACATAATATACATATAATATATACATAATATACATATAATATATACATAGATATATACATATATCTATAGCTATAGCTATATCTATATGTATCTAATATATATAGATATTTTATATATATAGATATATACATAACATAATGCAGAAGTGTTTGGGGCAGAGGGGCAGAAAGACTTTACTAGGACAAAAATCACTTTTCAAGAGTTGGCTTTACTGCCCTATGAAAGACAGGAGAGCAGAGGGGCCTGTGGATATGAAGGATACCATTAAGGAGTCTGTCTCAGTGCAGAGAGAAACAGCAACTCTTTAAAGCTGCTGTCTCCACCCACCCATGCAGTGTCCTGCAGCACTCACCTCTCTCCAGGCAGAGGCACATAGTGCAGGACAGATACACTACAAACATGAGCACCACATAACTGCCCAGAGGTGGCAAAGGACTGGGAAAATACCAGGGTAGCCACTTAACACTGCAGCATTGTCCTGGTATAGATTGTGGCCTTTCTCCTGTCAGGAGCCTCCTGCCAAGGGAGACAGAAGGCAGGCAGACAATAGGCGATGAGTCATGGCAAGTTGCACTTACAGTCATTGCTGTAAGGGTATGGTTCTCCAAAAGGAGTACGCTCCTGTCAACAGCTTGGACAGAGCACAGGGATCCTGGTGCAGCCTTGAGGTTCAGAGTAACTTCTGACCTTGGGACTTCCTCCTTCTGTGAAAAGTTCAGTGTCACCTACAAAATGAGACAAGATCAGGGGCTTAACACTGGGGAGTGGAAGGCTGAAACTCATAGGTATTTATGAGGGAAAGTCTGAGGTAAAGTCAGAAAGTAAGGTGGAGAAAAATGTTAAGATGCTGAAACAGCCCCTTAATGAAAAGCCAGTGGGAAGGTAATTGGGATTACTATGCATACAGCCCAGCCAGAATTCCCCTACCATGATACTGCCCCATCTATGAAATCCAGGGCTACCACAGGTACATAGACAGATAGGGTTCCCCTTTGCATTACAGATAGTGTGTAAAAATAATTCATCAGAGCTCAAGGTGCCTGCCTGATCTACTCCTGGGAGAAGACTGTCACTCAGCTACAGGGAGGGCAGGACTAGGAATTTATGAAGGAAGGAGATTACTGGGTATCTGACTTGGCATGTGTCCAGGTTACACTTATTGGCTGAGGATAAGGTTGGGCAGGTCTTATCTAAAATGTTATCATACTCTTTCTTCACATTCACTGTGTTTTATATTCCCATTCACCTTGTGTCTGAGGCACTTGGCCACTTCAAACCCTTGTGCATCGGCTACAACTTCTCCATCTGAGAATATTGTATATACTAGAAGCTTGATGTCCGGCAGAAAGTCATAACCAATAGTCAAAATCAATGAGAAGGAACCTTTTAAATCTGCATAACATAACAGTAGGGAAGAGGAGAGAGTAAGCATTCCTTACAGTCTACAGCATACAGAATCATCTCTCTGGGGCAGGACACTCAAGAGGAATCAAAAGAGGGAATTCAGTAATTTCTACCTGCAGATAAGAATAGACCAAACAAGCACTGTCACAGATTAACAATAACCCCAGGACACTGGACACCTCTTTGGCTCAAAGTTGATAAAAGTGTTCCTCTTTACTCTTGTACCTTAGACAAGCAGGCAAACTACAATAAATTTTATACATTCTAAAATGTACAAACCAGCAGTCAAGTCATCAGGGTAATTAATTAGACAGGAGAGGGACATTTGCACAGATGGCTCCTGAGATGATTTGAGTAAAGACTGTGGTGATCTAATGAGGTGGACCACACACAAGAATTCAATAGCTCCTGCCTCTGGATAAGAATAACACTTGCAGACCTTTTCACTGGATAGCAATCACACTTCTGAGATGTGTTACAGTGTACTTCCGTTCTACTTACTCTCGTGCTGGAGAATTGGCACCTGCTTCTCTCCACTGAAAAGGATCTTGCCTTTTGCTATCACCTAAAGAGAAAGGAGAAGAGTCATTCAAGGATATGAGTTCTGCAAGCACAATGAATGGGCAAGAAACATGAGAAGAAATAAGGAAGCTTGTGACAGATGTTGTCACTTGGCAGGACATGACATAAAGAACTCTCTAGCCAGAGATGGTGATAGCACAGCTGGGAAGGGACCTGAGAAGTAACTGTAAGGCAATAAGTAGCATCCACTTACAAAGCCAAAGACATATCTGAGTCTACAGCTAGTTTAAGTGCCTCAGAAGCATGATCTTCAGCTTAGAAGGTACCATACTTTTTGCTCTTACAAACAAGAGCCCAATTCAGCAACCCAGATGCTCATAACCTCTCAACTAGGTTATAGATACTCTCTTCCTTTAGACTTCTCTCTTTGAAAGTGGGCTTCATCAACACATGGTTATGTATCCCTGGTGTGCATCTAGACCCTGGGCAACTTCAGGCTCTTTTCTGGACAGATACAGGACAGGGAAGTGCAGCTGCCCCAGAAATATTCTCTGAGTCCACCCAGATGGAAGTCAGGGGCACACCTGGGGGCCGAAAGCAGACCAGTCCTCCAGTGTTGCCTATGTGAACATACTAGAAACTAGGGTGAATGGTAGCCATCTGTCATCCAAATTTAACTCATGGCATTCCTAACAAGACAAGGCAGCTGGAAAATAGAAGGATAAGGAGATGGGAAAAAGAAAGTCAAGACAGGGACAGAACAGAACTCACAAACTGACTTCCACTGAACTGGGAGTTGTTTACCCTTTACGAGTATCTGTGAGCTATTGTCAAAAGGATAAAACATCAATGAGAATAATCCTGTCCTCAGATTCAGCTGTCTTCTATGCTCACCAAGTAGTAGAAATCCACATCATCTACTTCAGAGCTGAGTTTATTGTGGTCAAGGATATAATCCACCTGGACTTCCTGCTCTTGATCACAAAGAAATATGTCATTCCTGTCCTGGATCTCCAGAAAGCTGTTGCTCTCAGAGTAGAAAGGTTTCAACCAGTATAAGCTTTCCTCAATTTTTTTGCTTGAGTCGAAATGATTCTTCTCAGTATCATTTGCAATAAAGTAGGTACCCTTCAAAACATAAAAGCATAACTAAACCATCAGTATCAAGCGACAAGGGAGCTTGCATACTTTGCATTTGCTGAAAAGGCTAAGTTATTACCAGATTTACTAGGCAGAATATATATCTATATGTTTAAAAAGTTATTTTGTTTAAATAGTACTTTAAAGGCAATAATACTTTCTCTACTGAAGCTTTAGCAAAAGTCTAAATCTAGTAAATTCATCCCTAATCCCATTTTGTCTCTGCTCTTTTTCCATGGAAACACACCCCACACCAGACTTCAAACCTCTATCAGGTAAACAGCACCCATATTTTCAATCTGTACTTCTGGTCGGATGCCCTGAAGATGAGCAATAGGCAAATAAGCTTTTGCACAGTGAAGTTCTACTTCTCTGCAGTGACTTCAGGGCTCTGTGGACAATAGCCATGGGCCTGGGAACAAGCACTGGAGCCTATTCCCACGCTTTCTGTGGATGGGAAACTACATCCCAGATTACAGATCCTCTAATCATAAAATCTAACCCAACTCAAAATAAGGACAACCTTTCTGGATAGTATTGAGTCTCTGATGAAAACAGCTGGAGCACCTGTTACAGTCTGTGGGGAATGGTCGCTCGGGGAATGGTCGCTGGGGAATGGTCGACCTGGGAGTCGAGGATGAGCGAGTTGAGAGCTTGTGGGTAAGGATTAGAGGGCAGGCTAATGTGGGAGACACTGTGGTGGGTGTCTGCTACAGGTCACCTGACCAAGACGAGGAGGTTGATGAGGCCTTCTATAGGCAGCTGGATGTTGCCTCACGGTCACAGGCCCTGGTTCTCATGGGGGACTTCAACTACCCTGACATCAACTGGGAGGACAACACAGCCAGGCATAAGCAGTCCTGGAGGTTCCTGCAGAGCGTCGACAATAACTTTTTGACGCAGGTTGTGGAGGAGCCGACAAGGAGAGGTGGGCTACTGGACCTCGTGCTATCAAATAGGGAGGGCCTAGTAGGAGATGTGAAGGTGGGGGGTAGCCTCGGCTGCAGTGACCATGAGTTGGTGGAGTTCAGGATTCAACGAGGAGGAGGCAGGGCTGTAAGTAGCCTTGCGACGATGGACTTCAGGAGGGCCAACTTTAGCCTCTTCAGAGACCTCCTCGGTAGAATCCCATGGGCTAGTGCTCTAGAAGGAAGAGGGGCCCAAGAGAGCTGGTTAGTTTTCAAGCGGCGCTTCCTCCACGTCCAGCAACAGTGCATCCCTGTGTGTAGGAAGGGAGGCAGAGGGGGCAGGCGACCTGCGTGGATGAGCCGGGAGCTTGTGGCAATGCTCAAGCAGAAGGCAGCGGTATACAGAATGTGGAAAAAAGGACAGGCCCCCTGGGAGAAATACAGGAACGTAGTTAGGGAGTGCAGAGATGCAACAAGGAAAGCTAAGGCACGTCTGGAAGGCAAGCTGGCAAGGGACGTTAAAAATAACAAAAAAAATTTCTTCAAATACATTAACAGCAAAAGGAAGATCAGGGAAAACGTGGGTCCGCTGGAGGACGGGATGGGCACCTTGGTTACAAATAACACAGAAAAAGCAGAGTTGCTCAATGCCTTCTTTGCTTCGGTGTTTACCAAGGGCAGCCCTTTAGAGCCCCAGGCCCTAGAGACAAGAGAAGAAGCTGGTGGAGAGGAAGACTTGCCCTGGGTAGAGGAAGATTGGGTCAGAGAGCACCTAAGGAACCTCGATACCCACAAATCCATGGGCCCTGATGGGATGCACCCCAGAGTGCTGCGGGAGCTGGCAGATGCCATAGCTAAGCCGCTCTCCATCATCTTTGAAAGATCCTGGAGAACGGGGGAGGTGCTGGAAGACTGGAAGAAGGCCAATGTCACGCCAGTCTTCAAAAAAGGCAAGAAGGAGGACCCAGGCAACTACAGGCCAGTCAGCCTCACCTCCGTCCCCGGAAAAGTGATGGAACGGCTCATACTGGCCGTTGTCTCCAGGCACATGGAGGACAAGAAGGTGCTCAAGAGTAGTCAGCATGGATTCACCAAGGGGAAATCTTGCCTGACTAACCTGATAGCCTTCTATGATGAAATGACCAGCTGGATAGACGAGGGGAGAGCGGTGAATGTCGTCTATCTCGACTTCACCAAGGCTTTTGACACCGTCCCTCACAACATCCTCCTGGGCAAGCTCCGGAAGTGTGGGATAGATGAGTGGACAGTGAGATGGATTAGGAACTGGCTGGATGGCAGGGCCCAGAGAGTGGTGATCAGCGGTGCAGAGTCTAGTTGGAGGCCTGTGGCTAGTGGGGTCCCCCAGGGGTCAGTCCTTGGTCCAGTCCTGTTCAATTTATTCATCAATGACCTGGATGAAGGCACAGAGTGCTCCCTCAGCAAGTTTGCTGATGACATGAAACTGGGAGGAGTAGCCGATACCCCAGAGGGCTGTGCTGCCATCCAGAGGTACCTGGACAGACTGGACAACTGGGCGGTGAAAAACCTCATGCAATTCAACAAGGCCAAGTGCAAGGTCCTGCACCTGAGGAGAAATAACCCCAGACACCAGTACAGGCTGGGGACTGACCTTGTGGAGAGCAGCTCTGCAGAGAAAGACCTGGGCGTCATGGTGGATGATAAGTTGACCATGAGGCAGCAGTGTGCCCTCGTGGCCAAGAAGGCCAATGGGATCCTGGGGTGCATTAAGAAGAGCATCTCTAGCAGGTCGAGAGAGGTGATCCTGCCCCTCTACTCAGCCCTGGTGAGGCCGCATCTGGAGTACTGTGTCCAGTTCTGGGCTCCACAGTACAAGAGGGATGTGGAGCTGCTGGAGAGAGTCCAGCGCAGGGCTACAAGGATGATCAGGGGCCTGGAACATCTGCCCTATGAGGAGAGGCTGAGGGAGCTGGGCCTGTTCAGCCTGGAGAAGAGAAGGCTGAGAGGGGATCTAATCAGTGTATATAAATACCTCAAGGGAGGGAGTGCAGAGGACGGGGATGGTCTCTTTTCAGTGGTGGCCACTGATAGGACTAGAGGAAATGGCCGGAAACTGAAACATCAAAAATTCCATAGGAACTTAAGGAAAAATTTCTTAACAGTGAGGGTGACAGAGCACTGGAACAGGCTGCCCAGAGAGGTTGTAGAGTCTCCTTCTCTGGAGATCTTCAAAACCCGCTTGGATGCAGTCCTGTGCCACGTGCTCTAGGTGTCCCTGCGTATGCAGGGGGGTTGGACTAGATGATCTCTAGAGGTCCCTTCCAACCCTAAGCATTCTATGATTCTATGATTCTATGATTCTATGAATGGATGACAATAGGAGATCATGTTGCTTGGGCATGAATTCAATGGCAGTTGCTAGAATGCAGATAGTGGGTGTACTACCAGACTAGCAACAAAAATTTTCAAGTATAAGTTAGGAGGATCAGAAGACAAGTACTTCCAGACCTGGTCTGGTCCCATTCCTCATTCTCTGCTTACTTTATTCTCCTTTCTATGTGGCCCATGCTCACCTTCAAAGAAACCATAGTGCTGTTCCAGCTGGTGGTATCCAGTGAGAAGTGGACTTCCCCTTTTTCATCTGTAAGGAATGACAGCTGGATCTCCTCATCATTGATGTCAACTGTCAGGTAGACTGTTTCATTTATCAGAGGAGAGTCACCACTGTGGCAATATAACTGCAAAGCAAGGAACGAAGTTAATGCCCTCTTCTGCCACACTCCTAGAGCATGGCATCCTGGGAGATATAAAATGACTCATTTCCTGGAGACAAAGTTAAAATGCCAGTGCTTAATACCAATTTGTTCTATCATTGGGGTTCCTAAGTCTTTTCAGCTTTCAGATGTTGTGAATCCAAGTAAAAATTGAATAAATACACAAGACAACGGTGTGTAGCAGTTCAGACTCAGGAAAAAAACAAAACAAAACAAAACAAAAGTACAACCAAATGGCATACCCATGCTGAGGAAAAAAAAAAAAAGTAATTTCTGTGGATTCTGAGATGTTTCTTGAACAATGCTGCAGACCCCCTGAAGATCAGAAACAGTCTTGTATACAGCTACTTAACTCCTCCTGTTCTATGCTCTCCCCCGTGCTGGGATTAGCACTGGCCTAGGTGGAAGTGTTTCTCATCCTAATACAGCACTCTTCAGGTACCTGGGTCAGGAATGACTGCCAATGAATTGATATAGAAGGCTTTAGATGGCATGAGCATTTGAACAGCTGTCTAAATCATTTTCCAACCCCCACCCCATATCCCATATGCCTTCAATCACACAGACAAGTTGCAGGAACTAATCTTGGCAGAAGCCTTCAGAGACAGCAGCTGTCCACAGAATTCCTGTCCACAGAAGTTATGGTTAAGGGGAGAAGAAGAATTTTCTCCTCAAGGAAGTTTCATTCACAGTTGTGGGATATCAGTATGTCATTGTTTACTTTCCTGGACAACACTATTTTCTGCTAACAGAAGGTTAGACCTATAATGTATTCTCAGCAGAGCAGGGACCAAAGTGTATTACCTTCCCTGTGTATGGTAGTCCACGTTTGTAGAACGGGTGGAGATCGATAAACTCTACAGACTTCATTCTCGTAACAATAGGAATTTTAGCCGTTTTATTAGTCATTATTCCTGGATGGAGAGATGAGAAATCTGTCAAAAACTAGTAGTGCTCTTAAGGAAGCATAAAATGAGAAGATCCTTCTCCACTATTTAGAGCATACAAATTGAGGAGAGACACTTTTTGAGGAGACATACTTTTCAAGTACAATTCCACCAGTTTGAGCTTTCCAGTTCACAACAGGATACATCATAGTACATGGGTCCCATTTCTCTTCATGGGAGATTAAGAGAAACTAGAAGACTGCTTACTTACAGACAGTTACACATGAGGTCCTCCTAAAAATGGCCTGAAGGACCACACTTACATTGTCTTGTTTTGGAATAGTAGACAGCAGTTTAAACAGAGCTATGCACACATTGACACTAAAGCTGAAAACTTGCTTCCTTGTAGTTAGAGTTGGGGCAAGCAAAAAGGGAGTAGCCTGGGATTCCAAACAATAGAATTATACACAATTAACTGGACTGTGATGGTTTGTTGCAGCTCTCTGAGAGATACATAAGCGCACAGGCAAACACTAAAATTACCTCTTCCTGCTATTTGAGTTGGAGTGGGAGATAATTAGGAAATGTAGAAAGAATACATAGAAGAGGGGGAGATACTAGAACATTGTCAGGACAGAAGACTAGGGAACTCTCAAACTATATTTCCAAAAGGAATTTAATTGCCACAGAGAGGCCAGAAACAAATGCATATGTATATATACATATATATGTATATACAAATAAAGAGAGAGAGAGAGAGAGAAGAAATTGACTGCAAAGACAGGAGCTTTTCCCATGCCCTCCACTACCTGTTCCGTCTTCCTCTATCGCTCCTTTCACAGATATATAGCTGTCATGTTCAGTTAATTCCAGAGTCTGTGTCTTCATTGTAAAAGTAGCACAGCCATTCTTGTTCGTCTGGAGAAACTTATATGAACAGAGAGAGAAGAAGCCTTTTCTGGCAGATGCTACATGATCCTAAAAAAAGCTTTTCCAAATACTTTTGCAAGGTCAAAAACCTACTTCTGCAGAAACCCATGAGATGCATCTAAAGTATCTGAGAAAAAACTTGGGGCTTAACCACAAAAATGTAATGAATACAAATGTTCTGAAAGTGTAGCCAGTACTAGATACAGTCTCAGCCAGGACACTAACAAGCTTAAAATGATGCATAAACTGTGTGGTTACTGCAGCAAACAGTAAGCCACAGAGAACAACTGATGCACTGATATCCTTATTCATTGGTGAGAGAACATGACTGAATGGACCAGTGATCTGATTCTATACAATATGATACCCTTGGGAAAGGTACTGGCCATCCCTGCTTATACAGAGCTTGCACCCTCTTTTGAAATACTGCATTAGATATGACACTATGCACTAGATACGATACTATGACAGTCAGAAAAGTTAACTGGAGCAGTAGAGTCTCAGAAGAGGAATAAATGGTCTGATTAGGTCTATCAAGTGGGAAGATACCTGGCTAAGCAGATTAATGCATACCAGAGGTGCATCCAGGCAGATTAAATGTACAGCAGGTATTATTTTCCACCCTTCTGTTTAGCCACCTACCGAGCTACTGTGCTCCTTCTTCTCAGAAGAATTTGAAGTTTCATCTTCAGAATGTGAACTCAGAATAAAAGAAACACTTATATTCCCCTGAATGGGCTTTCCATAGGTATATCTGTGTTGAAGGAGAGAAACATCCACCTGAAGATGAGCCAATTGAGCAGAAAGAATAAACAAGGAGAGCAGGCCATCTCCCTAACCAGCAGGATGTGAAGCCTGGAAGAACTCTGTACCTTGTTAGGTCAGGAACTTCAAGCTTCTCTCTTGATGTCACTTCACCTCCTCAGGCTATCATCCCAACTGCCCCCTTTTCCCAGAATCCTTAGTGTCCTTCAGCCACACAATAAATGACCAAGTACAAAAAGAAGCAAGTTCCACAGTTCTGCTTCCCAGCCATTGGGTAATGAGAGAACATCATACCTGAATGCCACTTCTCTGCTATCAACAATCTAGAAGTGACTATGGAGCCAAAGGACAGAGATCCCAATGGAATCATGTACTCACTTGCCACAGACTTTCACCTCAAATTCCTCATCCACTGTAGTAATGAAAGGAGGGTGTTCAAGCTTCATTTCAAATTTCATCAATTCTGCAGATAGAGGCATTGAAGGGGGAAGGATACGGCTATAGTGAGCATGGCAGTGATTGGAAGTTCCGTTATAGTTGCAGTTCAGAAAGAATGAAGACAATAGTGTCCCAGTTGCCTATCATCATGGTGTAATAAAGGTTACTGCCTTTGTTCCCACCTCCTTCTATTTGCAGCTGCTTTCTACTGGCACTCAGACAAGCATAATCATTTCAAACAGCACAGAGTTTTCTCCTAAACCACATTACCACAACTGAACTGGGATAAGGCATGCTGCCAGTTCCCATTATGGAAGCTGACAGAGCACACAGTAAATTTAGCCTAGAAGAGGGTGACAATGAGCAGCAGAAAATGCTCATCACAGGACCCAGCTACAGCTAGAACAAGATGTCAGACCACAACTTCACCATTGCACCCTACACACCTGCAGAAAAATCAACCCAATATGAGATGTGTACACAGCCCACATGTCCCCAGCCTGTTTTCCCAGGACATAGGATCTGATGAGCATGGTCAGATCACCCTGCTCTTTTCTCCATCTACTCAAGCTGCTTCTCCATTCTTTCTCTCTCCCAAGTCTCACCATATTCTTCAACTCTGAACCTTTTTTCAATCCTGCCTCTCACTGAGATGGTATACTGCCCAATGGCTGCTTCAGAGGCCAGGGGAAAGGACAAATCCACGATGCCGTGTTTTGACTTCACATTCTGCCACTCAGCAATACGATTATGTTCAGGATCCTGTTTGAAAAAGAACATGCAGAGCCACCAAGGGGGTACCTGGTAGGTCCAGCCACACTCAGGCACAAAGTGAGTGCAGAAGACACTACCAGGGCTCACCCTTGCCCAAGTAGAGACGATGCCAGAGCATCAGGGGAGGTTCATTTCCATGTGTCCCTCTCCTCCTCCCTGCCCCCCCCAGCTTTATTCTTCTAGGGAATGTGTGAAGCCTGCAAAGGATATTAAAGCTACCAGGGAAATAATACTAGAACACCATTGGAAGGAGAAGCATCTGTTTCATCTATGGAGCACTTTGCCTTGTCCTTTGTGTTCTGTGTAGGTAAGATGTTGGACAAAGGTGCACTACTGCTCTATCTCTAGCTCAGCTGTGTCCTGGCTGGCCACGGAGAAAACACTTTAGCTGTCTTATTTCCGTGGATATATTTATGGCACAGTTCAGTCCAGGACTGAAAAGGCATAGGAGAAGAGACAGAGATCTCCCCACAGTCAGGTGTCAGGACTTTATCAGTTACCTCCAGCCATATCTGGGAGTACTGTAAAAAAGAAAAGAGAGAGAGAGAGAGAGAACTTCAGTGCTGTACATGTACAGAGCAAAATGGCATTCATGTAGCTCAGTATTAGTAACACTATCTGGCATGGGCCCTTGGTCAGAAAATTCTGCCCTATCCACAACTCCACAACAGGTCTCCTCTCTCTATACTAGCTTTTACTGCAGCCTTTCTCCAAGACACTAATAGATGAGCGGTTTCCTTTAAGAAATCACTCGTTTTTGTGGTTTAATGGGCATGCAGGGAGAAAGGAATCATGTTGAGGCTCCTTCTTGTTGAAAGCACAGGGTGATACTCACACTATTTTTAATGACGTTAAGGTCATCATCAAGGTTAACAATTCGAAACTTGACTGCAGAGGAAAAGAAGAGAATAGTAAAATGTTTTGGCTGCAATACACCCTTGCATAAGTCTGCTTATCCTTGTTTTGTGCTCCAGTGTCTTTTTCTGTCTTTGCTCAGAGGTATTCAGCTCTTTCCTCAAACAACCTTCTTCAAACACAAATTTACTTTATGTGGGAGATTTATGCACAGTGGAAGACTGTAGAAACTCATTGCCTCTACCTGCAAAGATTGTTCTGATAGGTAAAACCGTGGGTTCTGTCTGCATGCAGTCTATTTATATGGTGATATCTGTGTAGCAAGGACTTTATCTCTTTGTTCAGCTCAAGCACACTCAAGCCATTGTTTATGCAATGATTCTATCATGTTCCTCAAACACAAGCAACAGTCTTCAAAAAATGAGGAGATTGCCCAGTGTCCTGGCATTTATTTTAGGCCTTATTTGAGACACTTTACTCAAACAAGACCAAAGAGCAGCATGCTGGGCAATTGGTGCAGCATGGCTCATAGGAGTGCATCCTGACTCACATCATTCCTGGAAATGCCTGCTAACAAAAATTTGCTTTCTTCCAGTTGCAATGGGCTTAGCTTGCTGCACTTCATGAAATATTCATCTCAGATGTGGCTGCTACCCTGACCATTCCTTCTATATTTCAGTATGCCGCCTCTTTGCCTTACCTGTTTCTCCAGGTTTGTAGAAGGCCTTGTCTGTCTCTACCAGAATTACATCCTTCTTCGGCTTTACCAGAACTTTCTTGCGACCTTCAAAAAGCACACTGTCCCCGCTGTGGATCAGGGCATGCATAAAACCCACCTCCTCTGTCTGTCAGATGAAAAATTTAAAAGTGCCTGAGGCTGTAAGCAACTTGATGGGGAAAGGGAGGCACCCCTCTTAGTAAATTGGGATAATGCTGGGAGACTGAACCTTCCTTTGCTCCAATGCTTGTTGCTATATTCCCAAAACAGCATTCAAAAATAAAATCTCCTTTATCATCCCCTTCAATTTTCCTCTTCTCCATTCCCCTTCTTTGACTTATTTTATTCCTTTCCTTAGTCATATTCTTGTCTATGGTTCCCAGAATCCTCTTTCTCCTTCTCTCCCTTTCTCCTTGTTGTGTTTGCCTTTTTCCATATTTCTCTCTCCTTTCAGCTATTTTCTCCATACTGTATTTCTACCATTTAACATTGCTTTGGCATAGGAGAGGCTGAAGATCTTTGGTTTGTAAGAAAGGTAGCAGAGAAAGGTGAGTCTTACATGTGAAGTGGAATCGTCCGTTTTCTTGGGAATGAACTCTGGGATCTGGATTGGTTCGGATAAGGAAATAGAAAACAAATTTATCAGGCTGCTTGAATTTTATCCTAAATGTGAGAGACAGAATCACTGTTAAACACCCCCCCAACTTTAGAGTCCAAACTCCACTGCATGACCCTGTTTCTTATCCAGTTGACATTATAAGGAGAAGAAGCTGTCACCTTCTGTCTCTGATTCATGAATGTAAGAGTGATGCATCTGACGTGATTCTTCCACTCACAGAAATTAAAGATTTTTGATCAAACCAAGGAAAACCGTAAGAAAGTCAGACCTGGGCCAAGATAGCAAAGGGAAATGAGGTACTGGTAAAATGAAAACTGTGGACATCTCAGTATCAGATATTAAGAGATTCGATATATAAGTAGCAAGGATCACTGCAAACAGCTGAAGCATAGCTCTACTTCAGAAAACAATTCTGCCAAATGATGTAATGAACTTCATCACCCAGAGGCCAGCTATCACCCAGACATTCATCTCACCTGGAGAAAGGTACTTCTTTGCTAACTGCACACTTTCCTAGACTGGCTCCCTCCTAAGGCTTGGCACTGAAAATTTAGTTAATGATTGTCTGGGTTGATGTAAGAATCAGAAGTGACTACAATTTCTTCTTGAGTAGTGCTGAATCTGAAAGGCTAGTGGGGCATTGGCGTGCATAAAAGCCTGCAAGAATGACTCAGAGATTTAGCACAGTGCTGATGAAGACAAAAGTTTGGAGAGTCTTAATGTCAGGCACATCTCCATGGCTCTCCAAAGATGTAGCTAAAGCTTCTGTAGTCATGTAGTCTCATGTAATAGTCTCAGTATGGCTAGCTTAGCTAACTACAGCAAGAAAGATGCTCAGGATGCCCAGGAAATATCCAGAGTGCCTAGGTGAAATCCAGTTCATTATGGGTTCTGCACCAACACTAATCCAACACAGTTGAAGCTGGGTCAATATCTATGCAGGCTGCAACAACATCTTGCACTACAAATAAAGCTTGAGAGCAGAACCACTCTCTCAGCTGGAGGGTCAGACCTCTGAGGAAATAAGAATGAAAAGTATTGCATAGGCAACGGCTTGCTCTACGATATACAAACATTTGCATGGAAAATCATGGATAAGAAAACAGAAAGACATTTTTCCAACACGTTTTCAGTAGGATAAAATGGTCTAATAAAGATGAAAAGACCAAGTTCTCATCTGCACAGGAAAGGATTTCTGACTTTGCTAGATTACAGGACACAGCCACATTTTGCTTTGCACGGGTAAGGGAATACACTTATCTTGTTTGCACAGACCCCTACTGATGTCAATATGTCAAGGCAGTGAAGGATAGTGTTCCTGGAGACGTGCTGGGCTTCTGTCTGAGGTGAAGGCAAGAGCATTCTCTGCCAAACCAGCTATCACAGCTACACTCACCTGGAAGCTGATGCACTCAAAAGTGCCTGGCTTCTCCACATTCTGTTCCACTAGTGTGTGATTTTGGGCTTCCATCTCCAAGGTGACAGTCAGGTGGACAGCCTCAGGTAAAGACCTGAGGTGGACACAGAGCTTCTCTTCTCGGGAATGGTGAATGACAGCAGGGAACACCACCACATAGTGACTAGAAGAAAGAAGGAAGCATTTCAAAGATAATTCAGAGTTAGGTAGGCAGACAGGTCAGAATCCATCTCTGCTGTACTCATGAAGATGTAGACCATAGATTAGAGAGGTCTTGAGGCCTGCAGTAAAGGAACTGTAGGGCAGCTCCCTTCCCACTCCAGAAAGAAGTATCATGCTCCACGAAAAACAGTGGGTTCCTATCATATGCTTGCAACTACCCTTACATCAGCCAGAATCAAGCTGCCCAGTGCAGGATTGCAAGTACAACAGGAGCAATTAGACTGTGTGAAAATGAGGACAAAGACTCAAAGACTGAGACATAAGACTTGAACCCCATCATCACCACAACCATATTTCAGTCCATCACTAGCAAGACACTAGATGAAGAGAAGAAAAAAAAAACTACACACACACACACAAAAAAATATATATATATTGCTTATGTAGCTTTTCGGTGTTAGTCCTGCACCACGGCCCTTATCTGCAGTGGTGCTGAACACTCACAGCTCTCACTGAACACAGTAGGAACTGCTTCTGCTCAGCCTGCCCTGAGAAAAAGGCCACTCATCTCTACACTGCTAAATGATGCAGCATTTGATCACCACACCCTTCAATGACAGCCCCTTCTACCAAGCCCACCAAGATCGAAAGGAGATAATCTCACGGTTCGAAGCTTGCTGCAGCTGTGGCTGGGAATAGGGTCAGAGCTAAAAGGAGCACTTGTACTCCCATTTCTTGGACTAGGACAGGCAGCTGGCAAGATCCACATAGGAGCAGAGAACAGACTGTACTGAGAGGCTGGTGCCCCTAAATATCCCTGCTCAGATACTCCTAAGTCCAAAGAGTGGGAGAGTTGCAGTGTGGAGACTGCATATTTCCTAGGCTAATGACATTAACTAATATTTACTTACTTCCAATAACAACAGAGTAAAGGCCACACAGCACAGTTCTTCACCCACATCCAAACTTAAGTGACCATGGTTTTGCAGGCTGTGGGGTATCAAAGCACTAAGGGGGAGATGTGGAGTGGGTAAGATCTAATTCAGGTTGAAGTGAATTCATGAGAGAAACCCACCTCAGTTGTAGCTGGCTTGTATCCTAGCTGTGGCATTCCATAACCATCAAAACTGTGCACAAGCTCTTATCCTCTGCTTGAAGAAGACATCTTTAGTACTCTGTCTGTGCATCATTAGTGATTGTTTCTTCATCCAAATTTTAACTGAAGCCTGGAGTGAAAATCTTTCAACGCATCTCCATCTCCTGTTCACCCTTCCAGCCCCACCACTTCTGGGTCCGCCTCGCTACAGAACCTTCTCTGTGGACTGCTTCCATCTATTCAGCATCAGATTTCCCTCACTGCTCTGCTGCAAGGCATTTCCACATAAAGTAAGACATTTTAAAGTCCAAGATATCCACACATTTCAGGCAATCTTTACAATACTCACCCCACACACTCTAGGTGTCCCATCTTCTGCCAGCTTCATCCAGCCATAAGTTATTTCTATCTCACCACAACCACCAATCTTTTCCAGAATTCTTCTAGTCACTGCAACCTTGTATTTCATTTTCCTGGGTGGCAGCAACTGCAGCTCATGTCAATATGGTTTGGACATATTTGCCTTCCATTTATGACCTTGTTTGAAGGTGGGTGTCCTCACCTTGCCCTGGCTTCAGCTGTGTTTTTACAGAGCATAACCAAAGGTACACAACATAGAAGAGATTTTTTGTCTGTCCCCTTTGCTCCTAGTTGAAGCAATACTCTGAATTTACTTTGGCACAGCCTCTACATGTGCTTGACATCCACTCTTTTAATGCAGAGTGTGATGAAACAAGAATGCACTAGCCTTTCACCTGGCACTGACAAGCTGATAATATCTAAGTTTAAAGCACTACATGTCACTGATCTGTGAACATATTTGATTCTCTGAAATCATAAAGTTTTTGAGTTAAAGCCTAAGCTAGTGGGAGAAAAAGTCAACCAGACTTCTGTCTGATTTCAGAAACATTACCTAGACTTCGCATCTTTGAATGGTCAAGCAGACTGAATTTAAATGTGATCAAAAGGACAAAAAAGAAATATACTAATGCGCTCAACCTCTTTCCAAGCTGGAGTGAGAGCATGGGCAGAACTGTGTTGGGAGCCCCAGGATTATCCGGAAGGAGGCTGCAAGGCAGGAATGAAGTTTTAGTAAGAAGTAAATAATACATAAAAGAAAAATTCAACCCACTGACATCACAAAGAGTGAATTTGGCCAAGGATGTTTCTAATGAAATGCCAGTAAAGAAGCTGATGATGATGATTGAAATTTTTTTTACCATACAAAATATAATAACTCAGCACTCCTGCTGCCACCAACTATTCTGCATAAGAGAAGGCAGAGCAAATATCTCTCAGGGAAGAAGCAACAAACTTCACTAGCCCTTGAAGCAAGTGGGTCTCGTGTCTGGGCAAATAAAAATTGTCTCCACCTCTTCCCCCCGCCCACTTCCCAGCTCCAGGCATGCACAGTTTGACTTCCATGTTCTTGGTTTTGAAGCCAAAAGAGAGACAGTTCCCCTATCAAGGCAGAAACTGCATAGTCCTTCAACTCTGGAAGAGGGCGAGAGGGAAGAAAGAAAACAGCAGAAGCAAGGGTGAAGGGGGACAAAAAAGAGGCTCATCTTTCTGTGGAGGGATTTGACCTACAGTCAGCTATGTGGAGCCACACTCTCCTGTGGGGCAGCATCCTTCTCCTGCCTAGAGTGGCTGGAACACCTGCAATGCTGTAAGAACCTTGGTTGCTTCACATCCGCGTGCTGGTTTGTGGGGAATCCTCAGGGTAGAGGGTGACAGGAACAGGTCAAAAGTCCTAAGTCAAGGGAGATTTTTCTAGAGGGGCATCACTGCTTGTATGCCATAGGTTTCACTTCTTTCTCATAAGCCTCTGCCTGCCTAGCCTGCAAGGTTCCTCGGCTCTTTTTCTAATATCTTTAGCTTAGACCATGTATTTCGGCAAGGATTCAGGTCAGATAAGCCCTGCTAGATTTTGGCATGTGTTTAATTCTGACCTGCCAACACCTGCAAGAATGTCTAGTTTTAAGTCTATTTTTTTAAAAAAAAAACTTGTCTAGTCTAATCTACTCTAGTTCTGGGAGAGTACAGTCTTTTCCCCTTGGATATGCTGCATAGGCTGATACAGCTCACTCTCAGATAAGATTTTACTGCTGGCTGTTTCCTATAATTTCCTTTAACACAGCTAAAAGAAGCTTTGCTTTGTGGTAATACTGACTGCTTTGATATGGTCTGTGTGATAATGCTTTCTCTAACTTCCTCAAAAAATAACCTAGCATGGATCTTGGGAACCCTGAAAGACAGACTTGGAGAGGATGTCTCATACATCTATAGCTCATAAGACAAAAGCAAGGCTGAATTGGAAGTGGAGTGTGTAAGAGTTTTCCAGAGTAGAGAGGGCAGCAAGAGATCATTAGGAGCAAGGGAGGTCTGGGAAGTTCAAGTAGTGAGTCTTTAGTACACCTGCAATCCTTATGGCCCCATGGCAGGGAGAACGTTCTATGAGATATCCTAAGAAGAAAATTCAAAACACCATTGACATCTCTTGTTGGCTCCCTTCGTATTAGCAGCAGACAAGATGCTCAAAGCAGCTTGACAGACTCCAAATGTGACCACCCTCAAGACTCTTGCCCAAGTGGCTTTGACTCGTGCCTGCCAAGGTGTTGAGTCCCAGCAAAGAACTGCCAATAATTCATGTCCCTGTCTCCAAGTTTTCTGATCATTCTTGGTCCTGCCCTAGCCACAAAAGTTGACACTGTCTGACTCTGTCTAGCATCAGTAAGCAGGAGGAATCAGCACTAAAACTTTTTGGGGTAATCAAACCTCTGTTTTCACCCCCAAAGGCTTTCATCTGCTACTAATACTTTTTACATTGTCAAGCCTGCTGTATTGCGTGTTTTCTCCTGATGGGGGAAGAAGTGGGAACTGCCATGGACAGACCTCTGTGTGGGAAGGGTCAGTAATTCCATCAGTCTGAAGAACACAGAATCCAGTCCAAAGGACTGGATCAAGGAGAGGATCCTAAAATCTGATCTGGAAACACATTTTGATGATCTGCAGAAGCCAGCTGCTTCTTGAATGTTGGCTTCTCTTTGATCCTAGCTGTTGCAGTACTTCATAACATGATATGACAGAATACAAACAGTATCTTGGTGTTATCTGTGTTCACAGCTATGCTAGCAGGCACAGATGTGTGAGATGTGAATTGAGAGAAAAAGGAAAAGTATATCAGGAGCTGAAGAGCAGGTATTCATGAGACTTTGTGTCTAGGATGTGAAGCTATGACAGTGGGACTCATAGAATGTGTGGCATTGGCTGTGAGCTCAAGAATAGCTCGTAAGACAGAACGCAGATAACCAAGCAATAATAAGCTGCTGCTGAGACATACTGTAGTCCAGTGAAATGGCCCAAGTTTCAGGAAACTTGTAGTGTAATCCAAGCCCTGCTGCTGACCCCTTTTGTGACATGTGGAAGTCTTATCTTAGGCCAAGCTTATTTCATTTCCTCAACTTTATCTTAATTTTCAGTCTTGAGATCAGCGGCTGTGTTTTACTGTATGTGAATGCAGAACGTAGCACAGACTTAGCGGTCATGATGTAGTACTGACAGATGGGAAGAGCAGTGTAATCTGGTCTCACTGGCATGATAACACTGCAATGGAAGGACTAGAAGTCTTATTATCAAGTATCCAAATCTCATGGTCAAAATCAATCCTCCTAAAAATCAGCTTCACCTGGGATCTTTTACTTTTTGTAGGAATTATGCTGTGGCAATACCATCTCAGCTCTACTATCCCTTCTCAGAGAAAGTGTGCCTCCAGCTCAGCAGAAAAGAAGCAGTCCCAATCAGTGTGAGAGTAACCTTGCAAAGCAAAGCTGAGAATAAGACTTTGATCCTTCAGTCTATCTCTCAGCTCACCTTCTTTCATTGCACAAGCTTCCAGGTGAGCAGGAGATTCTCAAGAGCTGTCAGTAAGGTGGATACCATATGAGTTCTAACGTTGCTGGACAGGAAAAACAAGGATTGTGCCTTCCTTTGGGCAACTGAATCTTCTGCTTCAGCATGTGTAGGGCTGACAATGCCCTTCCTGATCCGGAGTTTCACTAATATTTTACTCTTCCGGATTTTTTTTAATTTTATTTTTCCTTAGAAAATGTTTGGAAAATTGTTCTCAGATCTTTCAGAGCAAGTAAGAGAGCAATGTAGAGTCTGTATCAAAATCATTATTTCAAAGACCTGTGGATCCAGGATCCTGAACGATGGCTAATTTACAACTATGCCTACAGGTCCCTGCTCCTGTTGGAAACCCACATGAAGTGGCTTTTATTGTCATCACGTTCCTAGAAGCCAACTCAGAGTTTCAGAAGAAACAGAAAGTCTTAATCAAGCATGCAGACAAGAAGACTTTTATTCAGACAGACAAACCTGTGTACAAACCTGGACAGATTGGTATGGATAGAATTCCATGTCTTATTAGAGAAAGAAAGATGGTCAGAACACAACAGATCAGGTAGACACTATCTCTTGGAGCAGACAGCTGAGTGGTGTCTGCTCTGCAAGAAAGACAGGACACAGCCTTCATGTTCCTCTATCATTCCAAGTTGTACATGTTTTGAAAGATCTAGGGACATTTCTCACACATGCCAGTATGTCACATGTTTTCTGCAGTATTACAGTATGTCACATGTTTTCTGCAGTACTATTCATGCTCAGACTGCATGCCAGTGTGAACAGAGCTTGTATGTTTTGGCTGATCTATGAGAAAAGACTCACAAAATAATATGTTGCATTCCTGAGTGCTCTTGCAGATAAAGAGTGTGCCGCTGCCCTAAATCCTTCTGTCTCGCAGACTGTCTGCCTCAGAGGATCATAGACTTCATCACCACTCTAATGCAGTTCAGAATGCCACAGGGCACAAATATTTTCCCTATGTCTCGCCATCATCTCTGCTGGCATGACTTTCACTGCAGGCAAGCCTGACCGCCCTATTTCAAGGAACAAAGTCTGAAAAATGTGCTGTTTCTCACCAGCACGGTCAGCCTTCCCAGAAACCCCACATTACCACTCCATCCCCTCTTTTCTAGAAGGGCTGAGATCTCATAGCAGGTCTTTGAATATATGGCCAAGAATGTCTGGCTCTGAATTCTGTCCACACCTTCTGAATGAAGCACACTGGCACATGTTTCTTAGGAATCCATCCATCCCTATTATTATTAATGGGCTTGATTTAATTTCAACCAGTCCTGTTTTTCTTTTGCTCTGTAGTTAAGTTGCGAACTGTAAAATTGGATCAGAACTTTATTGCCAGCAGTGAACCGGTAAGTCAAGAAAATAAAAATCTTGGTAAGTCTGAAAATGGTATGGTCTGGCTCCAGGATTTCTGAATTAATTCTTGACGCAGTCAGGAGGCCTTCTGTGGACACCTAAACTCAGTTTTATTTGGGGTGCTTGCAGATAGCATTGGGCATGACCTGCTGCAGAGATACTGCTCACAATCCTGGGACAGCACCTGTGAATTTTTTAGGGAAGGTTCATGGGTGTCTGGGAGACAAAAAAAAAGTGTGTGGGGGGGGAGGTGAATGGTAATATGAAATCATCCTACCAACAATTCTGTTATTTCCTTCCCACAGCACCTCCTGGTGGAATTGAAGGTAAAACACCTACTTTTTAAGAAAGTGGTGATCTCCTTTTGCTTTGGGGAAATCAAACGGTTGGGGATAATGGTGGGGAGAAACAGATGCAGAAAGGCATTTATCTCAGAATGAATGAGAAAAGCCCTTGCCCTCTTGCCCTTCTTTCCATTAGTTTTGCAGTGCAGTGTTATGATATCTTTAAAACAGGCATTCCTATAATAAATGTTACCTCTCCACCAAGTTTTCTGAAGGGGCACAGCATTAGATCCTCCAGGCTGCAAACTAGAGGTTTGTGAATACCTTAGGTAGTTCTTTAAAAACATTCTTATATTGAATATACAGAAAATAAAAGTTTGAGCATTTATGTTGTGGCCATAAAGCTAGGGAAACTTCCCCAAACAGCTCTGGTTAATTCTTCCCCTCATAATCTCTTGGTTTACTTTTAATACTATAGGTAAAATATAGATTTCAATCATCTGAGATGAGGAAAGATGCCCAAAAGCAGTGAAGGGTTTGTAATCTCCCACACAGGAGAGTCTCAGTTCAGACTAGTTAATGCACATTTGCACACCATACCCACCAAGCAGTCAATAGAGAAATATGTTTCTCAGACACCTACTGAAATGCTTTATGCCAGTTTACACAAATGTATGTATCCATCTTCACTATTTCAGGCAATAGCTCTCATTTATTTCAGAAGTTTATAAAGTGCTTGTTTGTTTGCAGTAAGCAGCAATAGGAGAACACTGTCCACCGAAGACTGACCATCATAATCAATAACGTCTCCAAATGCCCCTGCAGTCCCACAATCCCTGCTCAGCATCCTCAAAGCTTTATATCCTGCGTTACACAGATAGGCCTCCTGCACAAACTCCTAAACCCATTTCCACAGACCTCCTATGGATTTAAGATACCAGATAACACTGCAATCTCCTCTTAATTTCTTATGCCTTAGGAAGTATGTGCTGTCAGGATTGACCCTCTCCACATTGATTCAGGAGCTATGACTGCTCAAATGACCACAGGACATCTTTCAGAGGGACCACCTGGACTATAAGCAGTGGGTGCATCTTAGCAAGGCAGGCAAGCAGCAAACCAGAGCTTTGTAGCAATCAATGAGATGATGGTATCAGACGGAAAACAGTAACACAATAGACTGACTTTGAGGAGCACAAAGAAAGGAGAAAGCTAGAACCCACCCTGGATTATAACTGTACCGTAGACCTGGGCTTTCAGGACAAGAGGATATGGACTTAGATCATGCTGCCATAGTTGAGATATGCTACAAAAAAAATAACCACTTGGAAATAACCACTCTCCACCACTGCCCATGTAGGACCCCAAAGGAAATCAAATTGCACAATGGCTGAATGCTACCCCTGTGGGAGGCATTGTGGATCTGTCCTTCCCTTTGTCTGCAGAAGCACCAGTTGGAGAATACATCATCAAAACACCTGACCACACTCATGCCTTTAGGGTAGAGGAATATGGTAAGTATCTTAGTAAGCTACAGCAGCAAAGACACATTCCTTCCAGACTCTTCCCCATGCATACACATAGCGGTAAAGGGCCTTGCCACTGTGAACAGCTGTGCTAACTGTGCTACTGTCTGAGATGTCCAGCTACCTGCCAGTAGGTTTAATCATTAACTTCCACTCTGACCCTGGCTATCTCCTGTCATTTGTCCTGAGGAAGGATTGGAGCACTTTCTCACAGCTGTGACCTGTGAAGGAAACCCTCCTGGCTGGGCTAGCAGTGCATTTCTACTAGACTTTGTTTTGGTCATGTCAAAATGAGGGAATGAAGGAAGAGTTTTGTTTTCTGTGAATCCCCATCTGGAGAAGATGGGACAAATTAGTTCTCTCTCTCTCTCTCCACTGTGTTATATTTCTCTTACTTTCTCACAGTTCTACCGAAGTTCAGTGTCTCTATCCAGATGCCTCAAGTGGTCACCATCTTGGAGGATAAATTCCGTCTCCAAGTTTGTGGAATGTGAGTGGACTTATCTAGGCAGAAACTAGGCATTCTTACTGGTTTGGAAACTGCATAGTTATTAATAATAGAGTTCAAAATGATCTGTGCTAAGCCTCCCCCTCCTTAAAATCTGGTACCTGGTACAGTACTAAGGAGTTCTCCTGGATTCCCACCTTTCTCTCTCTTCTGTTTCTTACTTCTTTGTCCGTGAGCCTGAAAGTGTGACTGTGGACCCCCCTCAGTGAGGAACATGTCCTGCAGCACTGTACCTTCGCTGCACTAAGATCACTGGCACTGTGGAGGAAATAGGCACTCCAGCTTATGGCCAGCGCGGTGTTCCCTAGAAGCACATGGTGGAACAGGGATTGAGTTGGAAAGGACCCACTACTGCCCAGTACCTCACCTGATTAAGTTACTGTAATTTCTTGGCCTCTGCTGAGCTCATAATCCGTGAGGATACTGTAGGCTGCTGGGTGGCATGACTGCAAACCATGATCTAAGGCTGATATTGTTTACCTTTGAGTTGCTCTTTATGTGTGTTTAAGTCTCTCTACCATGTTTGACAGGTACACGTATAAGAAACCAGTCCAAGGTAGTGTGAAGGTTGTGGTGTGCCGTAAAGATATTTGGTATAATTGGAAATTTTCCAAAGCCAAGCACAATATTTGTAAGGATTACATAGGCCAGGTGAGTACATGGGACATCCACTCCTGCAAAAGAAAGGAAAAGGGCCAAAGAGAGAGAAAAACAGTGATGGAAGAAGTGGGATAGGTATAGAATCAGGATTCTCTCAACTCAGAGACAAATTACCAATATGTCCTTAGCACTCCCATGTAGCAGCCTTAGCTCAGGAATTTTGCTAAGTTTTTGCGCTCAATTACTCAAAGGTAGGAACATTAGTAGGCAAGGTAACCTCCTGAGATTTGCCAACAAAACACATATTGTGACAGTGCAATACAAATACAAACACTGTTCATGTAACTGGCTTCCACTGAATTTTTTTTTTTGCAGCAGCAGCAGCAACTTTTCATCTCATATAAACACCTGTCTGTTGATTCCCAGAAATTCTGGAGAGAAAGAAATTACTTCTTGCTCCTAAGCATACAATTTCAGCTCAACACAAACTTTAGTCATTCATCTTTGGGATTGAATAAATGCATCTATATTTGTTTGCATTTTTTTAAATAATCAACCACACAGCCTAAAGATAAATTCTGCCCTATCAGAAGGAATCACAGTCTCAGGGAGAAATAATGACTCATTTCTACTACTGGGTCATGAATAACTGTTGTAAGATGAGATACATACTTACGAAATAGCATCTTCTATCAGTGATGGCTACACAGAGAATATCTATACCGTACTGGCGTTGCTTCTTTAACTTAGGTGTCTTAGTCCTCTACTTGTAGATTTTGGGCTTGATATGCATCACAGAAGGGATTAGTGCATCCATAATTGGTTAACAGATACAATTTTACATCCCCAGACAAACAAGGATGGCTGTTTTGCCACTGAGGTGAATAATAACATCTACCACCAGCAGCATGACAGTTATGATTTCAATCTGGAGGCTGTGGCATTTATAAAAGAAAGTGGAACAGGTAATAACTTTTCTCACACTTAGTGGAAGGGTTATTTTTCTTCTTTATAGTCATACATCATATATTCCCTTGGATTTTCTACTGTAAGTCTCCCTGGGGAGCCTAGTGACCAAATTAGCAGAAAATTCTGCCCTGGCTTCCAGCGGAACAAGTGTTCAGTGTATTCCCTGGGTGACCTGTGACAGTCCAAACACTCTGATCCACCCTGCCATCAAGGTCTAACTCATATAGGCAACATGAGTTCTTCCAGTTACAGAATGGGCTTTATCGATATGCTTGCTCTTCAGCAATGCGTTCTGACTCGTCCTGCTCTGCCGGCTACCTTGCTTTGGCAGAGATGGACTAGAGCTGCTGTTTCTCACAGTAGAAACAGTGAGTGCACAGTGCACAGAGATGGGCAAGTATGAATCTTTTGTTTTTAAACCATACTTTGGGAATGTCCTTCGGAATGAAGAGATAGTGAGAGCAACCACAGAAAACCCAGACCATGGTTGTGCACCATTTAATAAATAGCACCTTGTCAGATTTATCTGCACATCCCAGACATGGAACAAGGACACTTGTCCACAGCTACTGTTAAATATCCCATCTTGTGAGGTTTCCCTTTCTCCAAGAAATTATAAGCCCTTCCTTGCAAGAAAATATTTTCCAGCTCTTTGCTGAAAGCAGTGACATACATTTACTTGGCAAACAGCCACAGTTGTTTCAGATGGGTACCACATGCAAAAATATCAGACCATAAGCTGATATGGGTAAGTGAGGAAAAGTATTGCCTTTTACTGACTTTGCAGTGAGAATGGGAGACGAATGGAAGGGGGCAATTTTGAGTGTGAACCTTTTCAATCAGCTCAGAGCATTGGGAATTGCCCGGCAGAGATCTGCTGGTAGATTTCTGTCATCCTGGCAGCTCTGAAGATAGAAAGTACTATTGCCAAATGTATAAGCTAAGTGACTCTGGAAGTTACACTGAGAAGACACATCCCGCATGAGTGATAGACCATTCTTTATCTCAGTCCATTCGATCCTGCTGCCTTTGATCAGAATATGATTCTCATTTGTGTATTGTGTCTATTCCCTTTTTTATCCAGGTGTGGAGTATAACACCACTGAAAACTGCAAGGTGACCTTTGATATCACAACTCTCCGGTTTTGGGGGGCAAGCTATTACTATCAGCAAGGAGCTCCCTACTATGGAAATGTAAGTAAACAGAAAGAAACATGAGAAGTCCAGGAACTGGGCTAAAGTAGATGGCAGGAATAGAAATACTAAGGAGTTCATTCTTTCTGCGCCACCCAAAGCTGATAGCACAGACCTCTGCCCCAACCTCTCCTTTGAGATCTCTACTACAAAAAAAAATCCAAAGAGGAAATACATGACTTGGCCAGCTGGTATGGCTGCTGCATAAATGAGGAGAGGCTGGTGGACTTAGGGGCCACCTAGAGAATCCTTTTGGAGAGAAAGGAATTGGAACTGCTATGGAGGGTAAATTTTCAATTCTGAGGCCTCCAATTCTGTTTTCTACCTTTCTACCTAAAGTTGGAACTGAAAAGTGCCAGTGGGACCCCCCTGAAGAACAAGAAGGTGATTCTCACAGTGTCCTATGGTAACAGGAAGCAGACCAAGATCTACGTTACAGATGACAGTGGGATGTCCTCTTTCACCCTGGAGACTTCTGCATGGGACAACAGCAGCAATGTTATTCTACAGGTTAAAATCAGTAAACAGTTTACATTATACCATCACCATGGCATAAGATGTAGAAGTTGCCAGGGATATAAGAAACAGAAAACTTAGGAGAGAAAGAGGAAGTCTAATAAGAAAACAGTTGTTGTAAGCCAGTGTGGAGCAAAGCAGGAACAGAATGAAACTCACTATGGATTTCACCTACAGGAAGCTGACCAAGATAAACTCTACCTCTGCTTTCGCATGTAACTATGAAAAAGGCTCACTTTCCTGCTTTTAGGAGTAGGTTTCTAATAACTACCTATCTGTCCTATTTAAAGTCCTCAAGTGCACTTGAAGTGTGCACTTCAAGACAAGCCTTTCTTTATCAAGATATATACAGTGTTTTTTGTATGATGGATTTTGATCTTGTTGTAATTCCCCAAGATGCATTATCAGACTGCTGATAATGCAGTCTCTGTGCAGATAGGTTATAAGTTAAAAATGGACAGTTACTGATCATCAGTTGACTCCTCCTACCTCTACCATGGATCAGAGAAACTGTTGAGGGAAATATAGTGTCTGAGTGGAATAGCAGTGAACAGTGAGATAAATTATCATGGTAGATCTCTGCTCAGGCTTTCATTATCTGAACCAGACAGAAGTAAAAGATCCAGGGATGAAGAACCTTATGCATACTCATGATCTGTCCTGCTTTTGTGGTAGCAGCAGCCTTGCAGAAGTGCAGAATTTAAGCCCAGGTCATAGTGGCACACAGCTCTGTCCCACTTAGGTGCTAGTTATTCTAAGGCCTGCCAGGTCTGGGTGGACAATATTAGGCTCCAAGAAAGTGTCTGAGTTTTTTCTATACTGAAATAGACACTTTATCCTGAAAGAGTTCAGAGTATGCTGTGCAGCTGTTTTCAGCTCATGGTTTCAGCCTGGGGAGAATGGCAAGACACTTTCAGATACTAAGTAACCTTTTCTGTATTACAGGCAAAGATCCATCCTGAGAATTTAAGTGGTCAAAATGTGAGGGTGTCTTATGGTACTGCATCCCTCACACTGAAGGCTTTCTACTCCTCCAGCCACAGCTCTGTGAAGATACAGTCAGTGCAGGCAATGCTGCCCTGTGGAGATGTGCAGCAGGTCACTGTGCATTATCGCATTCTGGCCACAGAGCTGGGGGATGGGGCTGTCAAAGCAGAATTCTATCACCTGGTGAGTGCAGATTGGCATGAGCAACCAGATCAGCTCTCCATCAGGTCTGTGTCAGCACAGTGCTTTTTGCTAGCAGAGACATACAGCAGTATGTATCAACCCATCACTCTGTTCCCCTTCAGGTTTTGGCCAGAGGATCTCTTGTACATCATGGCCAAACAACAGTACTTCTTGATCCGCCATTGGGTAAGAACAGCTAAATGCTAAGGAACAGATTAAAGACCTGATAGGAAAGTCCTTCAGGCATAAACACGGAAGGGGTGAACAGAGATCTCAGAATGACAGAAAACAAAGGGTTGACTCAAAAATTCAAGACAAAATGACAAACATGTCACCTTTCCTCTGTCTTTCATTTTCTCTATAACTTTTCTGATCAAATGATGGAATTGTCAGTTTATCTGACTAGTATAGATTATAAGAGACCTCCAAGGAAACACCCTGTGTCTGTTTGGAAAACTCAGAAGGGAAGTCACTTTCTCCTCCAAGGGCACACTATTATCAAAACCCCTTGTAATATAAGGTCTCTATTATCAAATGGCACTAATTCACCCTCTGGTCTAGCTGTGGCCTCCCCAGGAGCAAGGCAAAAGAGTTTTTATCCAAGTAACTGTGTAGAAGTATTGTAGAGAATGGGCATGTTCAAGGTAAAATCCTTGGAGACAGACTTCCTTGCATCTTTCTATACATTCTCTATTTTTCTTTCTCTTCCCAGCTCAATATAGTGGGACTTTCAGTGTCTCTCTGCCCATTGACACCATTTCACCGATGGCTGCCCTTTTTGTTTATATCTCCTTCCCTGAGGGCCAAGTGGCAGCCGACAGCTTCAGATTGAAAGTCTCCAAGTGCTTCGGGAACCATGTAAGTAGTGCACAAAATGTAAGGGGTAGATGGAGTGGAGCATAGCTCATTAACTGTAATTGCCAATGAGTGTCCAGCGAATCTAATAGCCATAGTTCCCCATCTCCTTCATTTCTCAATGTCTTGAGACCCTCCTTTTTGTGCTTTCAGGTCAAGCTTGGTTTCTCAGACAAAGTGGCTCTCCCAGGAACACCTGTCCATCTCCATGTACAAGCTGCACCAGGCTCCCTGTGTAGCATCCGTGCTGTAGACCAGAGTGTCCTTCTCCTGAGGCCAGCAGCTGAGTTATCCAGGGACAGTGTGAGTCACTCCAGTGCTGAGCCCTGCTAGCATTACATTTAAGTTTTTTGAGTATCTAATTGCAGGCTCTGGATAAGCAGGCACAGTGGACATATTAATAAATAAAATTGCATGGGAGCAGAATATGGCTTAATAAGAAAGAAATGAAGGACATCAACCCTCAGCCCAAATTCTCAAGCTATACTGAGACACCTAATAAAATAACTCTCTATTACCCCAAATACAGCCCAAAGACCTTCCTTGTTAAACTTAGAGCACTTTGCCACAATGGCAACCAAATGGCAAGAAACTTCCATCTCCTGAATCAATCCATTACAGTATTCTGAAATTAAAATTATGTTACAAGAAATACCCAGTGTGTGACTGATAGGTTTCATTTCTCATCTCAACTCACATGAATCAGCCAGTTCTTCCAATCGCAGGCTGAACAAGAAAAGCAGCCTTGGCAGTTCAAGGCCACCTATGCTCTCAATCTGTGATTGATTTGGTGTGAGGACTCTTGAAACATCTCTTGGTAGTCACTTGGTGGATCTGGGATATGCTTTCAGTCAGACAAGATGCTCCCATAAGGACTCTTACAGGGAGGGTCTCCTCTCAGTTTGTGTTAAATGTTTAGGTTAAGCCTGTGAACTTAATATGGCCACAGCTGGGTACCTGTTTCTTAAAGGGATTTGTGTTCATCTCTAGTTCATCTAGTGCTGTGCAGCTGAAGACTGTGGAGGCTCTCCATGAAGCTCAAAAAAATTCAGAACTGTGTTTTCATTGCAGGCAGGATCTGAGCTATACTTCTGCAATCATAGAAAATCTCTGGATAGAAATTTAAAACTTTCTCCCTTACACACTAATATGTATTGTGTTGATTCTCTGCCTACAGGTGCACAGTATGTTTAGCTATCCTCAAGAATACCCCAGTGTCATCACAGACTCTTACAGTGACTACTGTACTATCCACAAGATTTCAGAAACCAACACTTCCCCTCAAACTACTCTTCCATCAGGAGCAGTGTACAACAGCTATTCTTACGCAGTTTCCCAACCAGATGTTTATGAACTCCTGAAGGTAAACCTAATTTCTATAAACCTTGAAATATCAGAGCTAAGTGCTTTACTACCCCAGAGCAACTTCACAAATCCTTTTTTTTTTTTTTTTTTTTTTTTTTACATCATGCTAAATTCCCATTGATCAGGCAGATCCCGAAATTACGGCTTCCCACTTTTGCCAATCTCCACAGGTCTAGACTTTCTAGGAGTTGGAAGGAAAGTGTCAGTATGAGTTAGAAAAGATTGGAAGCTGAAAAAGCACCGGAGAAAGGGAGAGGGATGAGAGAAAGGAGGGGGGGAACAGGGATGAGTAAAGAGGTCAAAGAGGATGGAAATAAGAACAAATCTATACTGGAGCTGGGAGCAAACTATGATAACAGAGTAATGACCTTGTGTTTGTTCATGCACACGTGCTTGCACCTGTGTCCCCACAACCCTGGCAGTTGAGATTCACCTTTGATCTGAGGGACCAAAGCCTGGGCTCTGGGAGTGATTCTTCATAATCTCCCTATGAAGCTATTAACTGAGTCAGAGGTGCAAAAACATGCTGATATGCTGGAAGGCTGGGGCAGATACACCCTGAGGGATGCTGCACCTTTCACTGAGCTCTGCCTTCTTTTCTTCCTTTTCCTTCCACCAGAATTCAGGTCTAACATTCTTAACCAACCTCAAAATCAAGTCTCCGATTGAGTGCCATACCCAGTCCACCTTCTACAACGACTACATGTGTACATCTTGATTTATCCTGTTTCCTTGAAAATCGTGGGTAACATACAGACTGCACAAGGGCAGCTACACATGCAGCATACTGAGGAACTGGGGATGACTTTCAGAGATGCAGGAAGGTTGCACCTGAGTTGTGCACAGGAAGAGGGGAAAGGCCCTGGCAGCGTGAATGCATGGTTCAGTGGAGGGGTGGAGGGATGACTGCATAGAAAGAACATACTTGGAACCTTCTGCTGGCAAATAGGAAGATAATTTGGTCCAGGCAGGGTGGTAGAAATAAGACAGCCGTCACAAAAAAAGAGGATCTGTTTGCAAGACTGAGAAAGGTTTTGCTGAAAACAAAAGAATCAGACAATATTGACACGTATGGTTATCTTGGTGTTTCTGTAGGGTCTGAAAGAACAAGAAATGTCTGTGAATAGGTTGAGTTCCTCCTGGAGGAGCACATGCATGTGATTGGGATCCACTTGCTCACCTGGGGTATCTTACTGTGGGAGACTAATGTTGGAGGCTTCTTGAAGAGGACAACAACAATTGTGCATAGGATCAAAGCAGCAGTGGGAGAGATGGGCAGTTGAGCTTTTCTGTCTGATATCTATCCTGATCTCAGAGATACTCTGTATTTGAATGAATGCCTATATTCCCAATAGCTTATGAAGAACTGGCAAACTCAGACAACCTGGATACAGAGACAGATGTTGCTGTTGAAGCTGCTGTTGAGTCAGAGCATGTTGAGCTGGGCAGCAAGGCAGGGCGAGTACGTACCTGGTTTCCAGAGACATTCATCTGGAGTCTGGTCTCCATCAAGTGAGTAATAAGAGGTTATGACCCCACATGGATCCCAACCTTCTGCCATCCGGATCTGAGTGGGAATAGGCAGGAGCAGAGCCAGGGCATTTTGTTTCTGTGCCAAAGGAGAGAAGAAAGTTGTGAAGAAATGGTTAAGGACAATGGAGGTTTAGTTCAGTTCCTGGCTCTATCTGAGATTTTTCAAATGGTCTTGGACAGCTCAAAATCACAAAATGCTGTAAGATGGAAGCAACCTCCAGAGGTCTCTAGCTTAACATCCTGCATTAAGATGGTTAGATCACACTGCAGTCAAATTCTGAATATCCCCCACAATGGATATTTTACAGACTCTCTGGTCACCTATTCCAGTGTTCTTATCCTGAGTAAGAATTTCTCATGTTTAAAAATGTGTCTGTTACCTCTCACCCTATCACTATGCACCTCTGACTTTATTATCTATACACCCTCCTGTAAGGTAGCTTTAGAGAACTATAAGGTCTACCCTTAGCTTTCACTCTTACAGCTGGGGAAAAAAGAGAAAATAGAAAAGAAAGGAAAAGAAAAAGTTATTTCTGCTACCATCTCAGTAGCCCTCCACTCAGTAGCCCTCCATGAATCATTCCAGCATGCCAGTGTCTTTCTTGTACCGAGGGGCACAGTCATCCAGATGTAGTCCCACAAGTGAGAAAGAGAAGGGAAAGTCACTTCCCTTTAACCTGCTGGCTGCAAAGGGCACACAGCTGATTCATACTTAGCTTGTCATCCACCAGGACCCTTTTCCTGCGAAGTTGCTTTCTAGGCATTTGGCACCTAGCCTGTATTGTTGTTTGTTGTATCAGCCACTTCTGTCCCCGTCAGTTAGGTATAATCTGATAACTTGGTGAGGATGCCCTCGAACACTTCTTCCAAATAACCAATAAAGCTGTTAAAATGTATCAGATCGATTATCAGTCCCTGAGAGATGCCACAGTTAAGCAGCTACCAATTGGACTTTGTTTCACTGAGCACCACCCTCTGAGCTTGATGGTCTCACCAGTTTACCATTCTCCTTATCATCCACTTATCCAGCCCATATTTCACTACCTTGTGTGAAGTATGGGGATACTTCAGACACTGTCAAAGATGTTGTTACAGTCAAGTTATGTAACATCCATAGCTTTCCCCTTATTTACACAGCAAATCATCTCAGCTTTCTTTGTTCTCCTATATATCAATTTTCTTCATCTGTAAAGTGGGATATCTATCACTTCCTCTTATCTGGCTAGATTGTACATATTTCAGGGCATGAGACATCTCCATTCCTCCTCCTTCTGTTGAATGCATACAGATCAATAACTAAGTCCGAGGTGTGGTTCAGGGTTTTGTAGAAATGTGTCACAGTAGTCAATGGCTTAGACTGGGTGTATAACATGGTTTCCTGGGGGCACAGTATGACCACACAAAACAGGAATTTGATAACATGATGACATGATTTGATAACATGTGTAACATCATCCAGAAATAAATTTTGATTTGCAAGGGTTTCTCAGATATTCCTTGCTATCACTCACTTGCTAACTTTTCCATTCATCTGTCCCACTGCCTAAGATTCCTTCATACACATTCCCAACTCACACTCCTTCATTTTTTCCATTTCCATTCCTCTGCTTGTAACTTCACCTCTGGCTTATCCCAGACAAAGCAGTAGCACTATCATAAAACTTTGCACAGTTCAGAGTTTCTGAACACAGTGTTTCTGAACAAGACCAAGAAAAATCGCTTTTGAAGTAATACAGTTAGGTCCAGTCACGCAGTTCAGGCCTGGCAGTCCTAGGAAAACAGGGATGGCACTCTCCCAACCAGGGAGTCCATTCTTCCTGGGTCATTTCTCTATATCCCTGCTCAGATTAATGTCTCTAACTCTAGAATATATCTGAAATGTATTTGTAATTCTGACTTTTCTCTCAACCACCTTCATCTGACACCAACTATAAGTATTTTTTATTTCTATAATTTCCTCTCCAAATTACCTGACAGTCCAACCAATATTAAAATGTACCTGCTTTTAATATGGTATGAGGTGGGGGCAACTGTAGGCTTGCTTTTTTTTTTTTTAATGGAGAGAACACTAAAAGTTAAGTAATTCAAAATCAGCAACAATAATCCTTTTTTTGGAGTAATACTGTCACTTTAAAATGCAATTCTCCAGCATTTCTCTTCCAATGAATTACCAAGACATCCTCCCCAAAAACTCAAGAGAAATCTTCACAGGATTGGGGATTACCCCTTCCTCTCTGTTTTCTCCTCAGTGATTCAGGATCTGCTAAGATAGCTGTCACAGTACCTGACACTATCACAGACTGGAAGGCCATGACTTTCTGCACCTCAGACAGCAGTGGTTTGGGAATCTCAGAGACCGTCAGCTTGCAGAGCTTCAAGCCCTTCTTTGTGGAACTCACCTTGCCATACTCCGTCTTCCGGGGAGAGTCATTCCCCCTCAAAACCAAACTCTTCAGTTACATGGAGCAGTGCATGGTGGTAAGTAGCTCCCTCCAGGGTGGGTGTTGGGCAAAGAGGTATACGATAACATTACTTACTTCACTGACGGAGACCCAGACAAGTGCCTGTCCTCTCAGAAACTGGGTAAAAGACACCAAGGAAGCTCTTTACAAAAGCTCCATGCAGAGCCATCTCTCTCCAGATTATCTTTTCTTATAGGCTCAACCATGCTGTGGCAGAACCTCACAGGATTGTGAGGACCATGGTATATTGGTGGCCCACTGCTATAGCATCAGTGCCATTGTCTTGCTTACCATAGGACTCTGAGCTTGAATGACCTCAATTTCCTTTTTTTTTTTTTTTTTTTTTTTTTTTTTTTCTCATCTCTAGCTCCAGCTTAGCCTAATGGACTCTGGAGATTTTGAATTTGTGCACACAAATAACAGTTTCACTACCTGTCTCTGCCCTGATTCAGCAAAAACATTTTTCTGGGATGTGAAGGCAACAAAACTAGGTAAGAGGGACAAAGGGGGAATAGGGTCTAAAACGGGAGTAGGAAACAGTGGCAGAACTGTTTGAGGTGTCCAGATTTGAGATGAAAGGGAAGGTGCCCTAATATGCAAAGTATGAACGAGTGGCCTTAAGATGAGCAAACTGAAATGTTGGCAGAAGTGTGCAATCTGGTCTTTCTATGTTTTGTTCTTTAGGGGAGATGAATTTCACTGTCACTGCTGAGGTGATTCAGCGGGAAGATATTTGCACTGAGAATGCAGCTTTTGTACCAGAGACCGGAGGGAAGGATACAGTGGTTAAACATCTGCTGGTGAAGGTCAGAGTCTGTTCCAGGTTTCTAGAGGGATCTGTACTTTCTCAGTCTCAAAGAAACCAAATGAAGTATCTCTTACAGGGTGCACCAGTAGGGTAAACATTTCTCAAGGAAGCTAGAGAAGTGATTCTACAAGTGAGGTTGAACTGGGGCATGTGCTGAGGACAGCAGCTCAGGCCATGCTCTGTGAGTCAGAGCTATCAGAATTGCTTGCTATCAGGGCCTTGGAGATGGTGTCAGTGTAGAAATTTAGAAGCTTGTTTCCCAGCAATAATTTACCTGTAACACATATCCATGCTGTCTGTGTGAGGTCCTTTGCAGGATGTCCTATGTCAGAGGTGGTGGGGTACCAGCTGACTTCTCCATTCTGAGCTGACTAGACTTCTTCCCACCAGGCAGAGGGGCTGTTGGAAGAAAAGACTCACACATCCTTTCTGTGCCCAAAAGGTAAGTGTGGGTCCCTGAGTCTGTACATGTGTATGGATCAAGACGACCAAAAAGAAGCAGTGTCATCTTTGACCGTCTCCAGTTTGGAGGGGCATGGAAACATGTCATGTGTGGAGGGGCATGGAAAAGGGAAAACTGGGGACTTAGGATCATTCTTAGGAAGTTTATTAGGAGGCAAAGCCATTCAACTCCCTCCAGTATCACAGCCTCCCGGCAGCACAAAGCCACTGTGTAACCACATCACAAAGTCACACATTTGTGGATGGCCTGATCACTGCCTCATCCTGTCATAGGAATTCTGACTTCAGTTCCATGACCAGGTGATCCCAACCCTGTTTATGTTTCACCATAGAATGTCTCTGTGCCTTCCATCTCCCTCGCCTGTTTTTGCACTGATGCTTTTGCCATTTGCAGGAACTTCTGTTTCACAGACAATCACCTTCGCTGTGCCAGAGAACATTGTCCCTGGATCAGAAAGAGCTCACATCCTTTTCTTAGGTGAGCTCTAGGGGGTATTGGAAATTAAGATTTTTCCCTGCAGGAGGCTTTTCTTCTATTGCCACCGGTTGCTTCTGTAGTAAAGTGAGTAACAAAAAGAATTGTATATAGCAAGATGTAATGCAGGGCCCCTAGGTCTTCCAGGAAAGCATACCATTCTAGTCTCTTTTATGCAAGTGATGCTGGGACATATGGATTTGTAACTTCATCCAGCCAAGGGCAAGATAGGAGGAGTACCATGTCAGTGTTTCTACCAGCCTGTTCATTTAGCCATTTAGTTCTACAGTGCCACAAGGCTGTTGATATTAACGTCTCTCCAGTGTGAGGTGAACTGAACCCCATGTTAGTGTGTTATTTAGAGGATCAGTGGGCACAGAAGTATTTTGCATGATAGAATATGTAAAGCTCTCTAAGCTGTGATTCTGTCACACAGGAGACATTTTGGGAACAGCACTTAACAACATAGACAAACTCCTCCAAATGTCCAGTGGCTGTGGAGAACAGAACATGGTTCATTTTGCTCCTAATGTCTTCATTACAAGATACCTGGAAGAGACAGGACAACTGACTCCAGAAATCAAACAGAAAGCAGTTGGCTACCTGGAAAGTGGTAAGCTGATTTCTGTTCATACTGGGTTATTAAATGGTGATGTTCACTAAGCTGGGTTGTTATATGGACATCTCAACAGAGAACTTGGTGCTGAGCAGTATTTATCCAGTAAAATTGCCTGATATTTTGAGAATTACAATGGTGTAATCAGGCTCTTGTGTCTCCACTAAACAATGGCAAAATAAATCCCTCTGAAAAGCCCTTGTTGAGTTTCCCAGAGACAATGCTCTTTATAACCATCACATACTTATTGGAGGGAAGGGTTGTCACTTCAAGAATGTAGCCAATACAGAACATCACTTCTTTCCACAGGATATCAGCAGCAACTCTTGTATAAGCACACAGATGGTTCATACAGTGCCTTTGGGGAAGGAAGTGAGCCAGGGAACACATGGTAAGCAGAGATCTCCAGAAACAGTTGCAGGAAACATCTGGATCTGGTTGTGCTCCAGCAGACCTAGATTTTGGCAACTGGGGAACGTGAGTGAGTCTGGAGATATGAAATTATTTCAAATAGAAACCATTCCTAAGCATTTCAGAAGAGATCCACATCAGTGAACTGATTTGGGGTACCCCTGTTTGAATATTTGTGCTTGGAAACCTCAACTGAGCATTTACCTCTGAAGACTTAGCTTCAAATCTTTATTCTTCCCAAGATTTGCAGCACGCATTGTTTACAGAGAGGCGTATGAGAAGGGTTGAGAGAGCAAACTGATCATCAAATATCAGGCCCTTCTGGCTTTACATCATACATGGGCATCATGTTGGGACCAACATAGATCTGGGAGGAGTTTTCTCTCTCTCTTAAATATTCTCTTGTTGCAAATGGAAAAATCTGAGCTTCAGCTACAGACTTCAAGACCATCTATGTCGTGGCTATTGCTTCCAGTTCACCCCATTTCTAAAGGTCCTGGCCTGCTGGTATTTCTGCAGGGATGAGATAGCAGAAGATTTAGACTTCTGTCCCCCTTTAGAGATGACTATCAGTGCTCATTCAGTCTGGTTTTCTTCTTTCCTCCTCGGCTCTAGGCTGACTGCCCTGGTTCTCAAGACATTCAGCCAAGCCCAGGACTTCATCCACATAGATAAGCAAAATATAAAGGATGCTGCCTTTGCCCTGATAAAAAGTCAGACAACTTCTGGCTGCTTCAAGAGTGTGGGGAAGCTCTTCAACAATGGCCTAATGGTATGATATGTTTTGGCTGCTTCTTAGGCACAAAGTCTCCCTTGGATGATGCTCAGAGTTGGGCTTAGTGATGGTGGTTTTTCTTCAGGTTGTGGATGATAGAGATTTGCATTTGATGATACCTACATGCAAACTACACCAATGCTCTCAAATCCAAACACACTCCCTAAAACCAAAAATGTTTTCAAGCTCTCCATTATTCTTTGATTAGTAGCTTTCGTTTCATTTCCTATTAATGAGTTGCCTCTTTTTCCTTCACTCTGAGCCCACATTGCATACAGAATGAATGAGATGACTGATGGCAGCCACGTACAAGATTCACCTTTCCAGGGTATGACATATACACTCAGAAACAGAACACGTGTACATGTGCAGACCAACAAAGCAGAACCACTAACAGTTCACCACACAGACACGTCCTGACTCTTCAAGTGTAAACAATAATATTTTTTACTTTACCCCACAAAAGCTATATATTTTTTTGCTCCTCCACACCTTGCCACTATCCCAGCTGTCAAGTGAGAGGGCTTTCTTCTTCCTTAGAAGAAGAAAAGGATAAGCACTGTTGTCTACGCAGACTTGGAATGGACTTAGAAAGCAGAGGCACTGGAAAACTCTCTCCTCATGGCAGCTCTCCTCTTCTCTGTTTTCTGATGACTACAGGGTGCAGTGGAGGAAGGACTCGGGCTGAGCTCAGTGATCATCACAGCTCTCATACATTCAGGGATGCCACGCTCTGTGAGTAACAACAGCAGGGACATGCTGTATGCATAACCTCTTGACAAACAAGTACATTCAAGATCTGCTTATGTTCATATATCTAGTTGTCATTTTTTTCCATGTGTGTCTTGTCTCTGTCCCCACCTTTTCAGTACATATTAAAGCTACAATTCTTCCCTCAGACCCCTTACCAGCAATTGGTGTGCTTTCATTTGTATCCTAGGACCCAGTTTTGCGGAAAGCTCTGAAATGTATAAAAGACTTGGTCAATGCGGATACTGGCAGTTCAAACCTCTACAGCCTAGCACTAGCTGCAAATGCTTTTGCAGTAGCAGGTGATAAGGCACTGATGCAGAAAATCCTCAAAAGACTGGATAAGGCAGCCATAAAATCAGGTACCAGAGTCTGTGAGGTGGGAGCGAGGGACATCATTGGCAGAATTGTGTGGAGACCACATAACTGCAGGGCAGGAATGGGGAACACTATCAATCAGAGCTGTGTGGGGAGCCCAGTGCTACAATACTCTGTTTGCCAAGCTGACACAGGCTGTATCCATAACATGAGACAGACTTGCTCTATGGATGACCTCTCAATTCTAGTCTCGCAGTCATCCAAACCTGGGGCACTTCATATATGTTCCTTCCCAGCCTGCAGTTGTTTTGCTCTTAGCAAAAGCAGGGTGTGGAGCATAAGGAGGAAGACCAGCATCTTATTTTGTCCCAATGCCCTTGTTCACTCAATATCTAAGCACCGGGGCTGAGGATTCCAGGGACTTAAGATAAAGCTACATACTCCATAAGTTTTCCCACTCTACCCCTAGATGACCAAATGTTCTGGAGTCAACAGCCTAAAAAGGAAGGGGAGTCTTTATACTGGTATCAGGCACCATCTGTTGATGTGGAATTGACATCTAGTATCCTCATGGCTCACCTTTCGAAGTCAAGTTTGTCTTCAGATGACATCAGAAAAGCATCCCAGATTGTGTCTTGGCTCACCAAGCAGCAAAATCCCTATGGAGGCTTTGCTTCGACTCAGGTAATCCACTGGAGCCATCAGCAGCAGAGAACCTGCTGTTAGCTGGAACTTGTAAGAACAGGTTCTAGCACAATCTGTAGGAAAAAAAAAAGAAAAGAAAACAATACAAAAAAAAAAGAAAAAAAAAAAAAGAAGAGAGGGTGTGTTTTTGCAGGGGTTAAAAGGGTAAATCCCAGTACTTGCGTTCTTCTGAGCTAGTTCCATGCTAGAGAACCCATGGGGAATGTTCACCCCTGGCTTTGGGCTATAACTGTAATACAAGGGAGGGAAAGGCTAAGGAGTAGACAATCAGAAACAATGTTGTTTGTTTTTGTCTTTTCCCTCAGGACACAGTGGTGGCCTTAGAAGCCCTAGCCCTGTATGCAACCAAGACTTTTAGCAAAGAGGGCCCTAATCTTCACGCTTCTCTCTCCTCTGAAGGCTTCAGCCAAAACATCCGAATAGACAACACCAATCGGCTCCTTCTACAGACAGTGGAGCTGGCAGCCATTCACAGAGAGTACCATGTGCATGTGCAGGGCCATGGGTGTCTTTTCCTACAGGTAAGCCCAGCCAGGTAAGTAAGATCTGTCTGGGATAAAGCCTTGCAAAGTCAGGGAAGCTCTCACTTTGTTGTTTAGTCAGGACTGAAAACAGACTGCAGTGACTTGCAGAAATGTAGGGCCTCAGGGCTGGTAGGAGTAGCTGGGATTCAATGGAAAAGGAATATAAAGTTTGGATTGTCTTTACCTAGTCAGAGCTGTACTTCTCTTCTAAGAACCCAGATAACAACTATCAGGAACAGTTCACTAGCACAACCTCTGCTTACAAAACATCATTTTATTTTATGACATTTCAAGGCAGCAAACAACAGCTGAATTCTAGGTAAGGATATTTGTCAGCAAAAAAGCTGCTATTTTTTGCCAACTAGCTTCTTTCTGTCTCTCCTAACAGGCCATTCTGAGGTACCACATTCCTCCTCAGAGAAGCAACCTCACTTTTGCTGTGTCTGTGCAGACAGAATGCACTTTGCCCGATGCCACCCAGTTTCCTGTCACTGTCCATGCACGGTAGGAGATAGGAAACTGTCTTTTTCTTCCCTTGTACTGAGAGGTTTCTGGCCTGAAGCAGCTTCTAGGTGGCCAAGATTCCCCTTTCCTCATGAAGTCCAAGTGCTAAGACTTCCTTGTTCTTTTAATTAGGCTCTCCTCAGCTGGGCGAAAGGAACTAGGCCCTACGGGGATAGTTTAGGCCTATTTATTGCACAAGTTCTCCCAGGGTCTAGGGGTCTCCCTTACATAATGAGGCCTCAAAACACTAACATTGTGAGGGTCTGGTAGAACTGGTTGCTGACCTTATGTCAAAGTCTTCCCTTATCTGCTCCTGTCTGATTGTCCCATCCTCTGCTTTACCTCTGCCTCATTTGGGCCAGAACTGCCAAGATAACAAGAGGGGAATATGATATTTCCAGCCCTGTCTAGAGAAAGAAACTTCAGAAACCTTCTAAGGGATTTGTTCTTCTTGGCTTAGAACAGCTGAGAGAGATCAGGGAAGCACAAGAAGTTATTACAGTGCAGAAACAGGTATGCTTACAGGAGGAGCACTGAAAGGCAGATGCCTTCACCTTAGTGGCAAAGATGAGCTTAAGTATCTGTGGAGATCATGACTTAGAAAGTAATATTAGTGCTGTTCCTTGCATTCCTGCTGCAGCTATACAGGAAATCGTGTGTCCACCAACATGGTCCTGATTCAAATGGAACTGCTTTCTGGATACAGTCCCATGGCAAGTTCACTGGAAGAGGTGAGATGATTGTGAATTTGCAACCAGCTGAGGTGGAAATGGTGACAGATGTCCATGATGCAGCATTGTAAGCAATCATGCAGGATTGTAGGGATGATTGTGAACATTCCTGTTGGTAGGTAAACACAGTTTTCTTCCCAAGAGGTCTTTATGTTTGACTCTTCAGGGCCACAAAGAGATCTTCACTTTGCCTTGCTCAACCTTAAGCACTTGTTCGGTCCCATGAAAATTTTGGCCATGCTCTCGCAAGGGCAAGTTCCCCTGAATATTTCTGCTTCCTGACAGACTGTTTCTGACAGGGTGTTTCTTTTTGTTTTATCTATTTTCAGCTAAAGAAAATGCCTTTAGTGAAGAAAGTTGAAAGTGAAGCTGACCGAGTTATTCTCTATCTGGATGAAGTGAGTGAATTTAGTTTAATAATGATCATTATGAGGACTGAGAGTTTGCAGATATTTTTAGGGTACTCATTTATATCTTGTTCCATGTGTATTTTAAGTACCGAGTGCTATTGTTGTCTGCTTGTAAGCTGTCTAAATGTAGTAGGAAGCATCCAAGATTGCTCATGGAGTTTGCTAGGATTACTCAGCATTAAACCAGATGGTTTTATGAGCAGGAATACTCACACAGCCTCATTAGTCAATAGATTAGCAACTGCTTTGTCTTTCACTGTCCACACTTAGAGCTCAACAGTACTAGAAAGAAGAGCTTTCATGAATTTGAAAAATCTCTGAATTTTCAAGGAGAACTTCACATTTTTCTGGGATGTGGCTCTTCATCCCCACTTGCGTATAAACTGAGCTAAATTAACTTCATAGTGAACTAGTTATTTTAGTGTGACTGTGTTACACTTGCAGAAAAGCTCTTTTTTCTATCTACCATATCTACAGCACATAGCAGAAGGCAGTGTGCAGAACTATTTCAGACTAGGCTGCCCAATAGCACAAAATGGACCCCACTGATAGCTGCTCATGTAATTACCATCCAGCCGATGTTCATCCACCTTGTATTTGTCAGGTTGTGTGAAATTACAGAATAAGAGCTAAATCTAATGTGACTTTACAGGAACAAATAGCAACAGAGACCTGATGTGGGAAAAGAAGCCCTGCATGAAGGAGTTCAGAGCAGAAATGAATGGGAATGTGGGATGTGTTTGGAATGCTAGTACTACATTTAGATATTTAATGCACATTGATTCTATGGCTTTGATATCTCTTATGAACTAAATTCAATTTGTTGCCCCCAAGTGAGATATGACCACAGAGTTTGAAGTAAAAGGTATCTCTGAGATGGAACGAAAGGCAGAACAGATTTGCCACAGTGACGAAGCCTTCACAGAAGTCCGTGTGAAAGCAAGTTGAAGGGATTGTCTTAAAAGATTTTGGTTCTGGCATTAATCTTTACATCTCTTTGCCTTAGCTGACTCGCCAGCCTCAGATCTACACCTTGTTGGTGCAGCAGAACACAAAGGTGAAGGATCTTAAGCCCGCTAATATCAAGGTCTATGATTACTACATGCCAGGTGAGCTCAGAAATCCCAAATATGTAACACAGGAAGGAATTTTCTGAAATTGTCAGGTCCATCTCTCACATATTCATCTAACCTCCCTTTAAAAACTGTCTAGTGATACACTTACATTCTTGCCTTTAAAATGGCGAATCCTCTTTCCCCCAAAACTTGCAAGCTTGAAGCTGGTGTGTAGCTCCACTTAGTGTCTAACTCTTCCGATGGGAGGGGAGCCAGAAGTTCCAAGCTGTGATTTTGGATATTCATTTTGTGAGGGGCTAGCTTAGAATAATGACAGTGACAATAATTTGGCCTGTGTTCTCTGTGGTCCCTAATGGGAGGAAAAGCTAAAAATGTGTCAGAGATTTTTATTTTTTCAGAAAGTGAGGAATACCATAACAGTGCTTGTTAGGGCATATGGCTTCCAAAGTTTGCAGACTGTATGACTTTTGTGAATCCAGGCTAACTGCACAGCAGAAACTTTGACACGTACAAGTGATTTCAGTTGTCACATTGGCAGTAGTCTTGGCATGGAAACAGAAGGCACACCTCTCCTAGAAGCACAGGCACAATGTTGGGTTGCTTTAGTGATTTTTTGGTGAGTGTATTTCAATGGCACTTTTTTCTCTCCTCTTACAGAAGAAACTACAGTGATGAGCTACAATGCCCCTTGCAACTAAGGTGAGGGTTCAGCATGACTTTTGCCATCATGGGCATGGTCCTAAAGTTTATGGAGAGGAAGGGAGATGTGGGCTAGGGTCCTTGGTCAAGAAACTTGTCACATGGCATGTTGAGAGTGATTGAGAGTGAATGAAGTGATTAGTGGAACTAAGAGTGATTTCCTGTATCCCAGTGGTTAAAACAAGGGAAAGAGAGAACTGCACTTGAAGGTCTGAGGTGCCCAGCTCATGATAGAGTTGAAGGTATGCTACAGAAAACAAAGGCTGCCTCTCCTAAGTTGTGCCAGCAGTCCTACCGTTGTGGATTGAATATACTTTCCTTGAGTCAATACAGTTCTTATGCCTGCCATTTCCCCTGCTGTTCCAGAGCCTTCCAGCCCTGTGCATGTAATAATTCATGTACACCTTCATTGCAAGGTCCTGACTCCTTTTCATTCCTAGGCCTCTTGGAGTCCCAGCCTGTTTTGTGGTCCTCGCCAGGAAATTAGCACGTCTCATTCTGTTTCCAAGCTAGGCAAAGTCACAGCTTGATTTCTGCATGTCTTGTCTTGTCCTAAGGCCTGATATATCCACATTCTTCATTGTTTGCAGTCCATGAGCTGCAGAAAAGCACCTGGTTCATGAGTTATCTAGTATATGGAACAATCTCTCAATTTCTTAGATGAAAGACATTGTTGGGGATACCTAGTGGTTGTGGGCAGTAAGCATATATGCAACACTTAAGCATGTAAGTAACACTGATGCCTTCAATGGGATATGCACAATCCTGCTCTAAGAAGGATGCCTGCCATCTATATTAGTGGAGATTCTGCTTTAGACTTTGCACATGGGGCAGAAACATATGCTAAGGGGGCAGTTAGAAAGAACCCTATCCTTGATGACTTGACAGTTCTGACTGATCATGAGGCACACAAAGGTCCTAGTGATTAGTTGTAATTCTTCAAGACTTCTTGTCCATTGTTGTCTCCACAGGAACAGGGACAGACCCATCCTCTGGAAGCTTTATACTGCAGTCCTTTGCCATCTATGTTCCAGCCACCTTGTGGAGATGAGAAGCGAAGAGAGGAAATGCTTGAAATTGCCTCCTTATCAGTTAGTTTCCCAAAGGCTCAGATGGTGCCTGGCATCTTATTAAAAGTCAGGAGACTCAGATTATCTGGTTGAATCTAGACATAATGATTTTCTCCAAAATCAGGAAAATCATGTTTAAGAGTACTCAGGAAAAATAACTCCATCAGCTCAGTTCTGTCTGCATATACAAGAGTAAAACTCTGCCCTTCCAACAGACTTGCACAGGAGGAGATGGAGCATCAAAGAAGATTTGGTACTGGGAGAAGGTGGTCATCAAACAGCCTGAGCTGAGGCAAGGGAATCCTGTCAACAGCTCCTTTGGCCAACTGCATTTTAGAGATATCTACTAAGTGCAATTGGCAAGTAGCTATTGCTGAGGTGTGAAGACTTACAGTCTCAATGGGGTTGTATTACTGTTTGCAGACAGTCTCAAAGCAGGGTTAAAGGCAAGGGAGTTGCACAAAGAGTGTGGGAGATGCATTTATCACAGCATATTCAATTGCATCTTGTTCCCAAAGCTGCAGAGGTCCTACTGCAGGGAATGCTAGGAAAAAAACATATGAAGTCTGTGGAAAAGCAGTAGAGTAGCTTCACAGTTTGTACATTAGTAATTGTAGAAATGTTATCCCCATAGACTGACTCCGTAGCTCATCAACAACCGACACAATGATAGCAGGGTCGGGGTGATGCTTATTTTAATTCTTCTTCTCAGGCATATCTCACATATATAACCTTTCCCCTCTTCTATCCACCCACCCCAAGGCTTCCACAGTGCAGACACAGCACTGATCCCAAAGTCCCTCCACTGAGGCACAAGATAACATACGTTCAAGTTTAATGTGGGCAGCATCCCAGCTGGGGCATCCCCTTCCATTCAGTGCCCAACCTGAAAAGTAAGGCAAAGGCAAGAGTCATTGGGTTGCAGTTTCTCTCCTGTTCTTGATCACAACTGTGGGACCTTGGGCTCTCCTTTCTGATTCATGTGGGACTGTGGAGGACACAAAAAAGGACAAACAAGAAGGGAAAGACTCATTTCCGCCCACGGCTATCACTGTGAAGCAAACTTAGTGTTTGCTGATAGCGGGGCTGGCTATCTAGGCAGATCCCCAGACAGTACTCTCTGAAGGATGTGACAGGATGCAGCACTTGCTGTGTCAAGATTCTGTTTTATCCTTTCAGAAAGGACTTGCCCAGATTTGTCCTGGCTTCAGGCTAGTAATAACAGATCACCCCCTTTCTGACAGCTGGGCATGTCACCCAACAAGACAAAACCTTACATCTTCTCAGATGCAGCTTTCTCCTTTGGCTTCCTGAAACACCAGTCTCCTATCTTGCAATGAATGTACAGGTGGAAAGAAGTGGGGTACCATCTAGGTCTGAGGCATAGGCTCTGCATTCTCATTCCATATAAGATGATTACTAGGTTCAGCCATTCCTTCTTCTCTCTCATTTAGACACTATCTCTTTTACCCACTAGAGCCTTTCAGCTTCCTCCCTGACTATAAAAGAGATCCAAGATTAGCTCCACACATACAGCCACAGGTAACTGACAGTTACTCATTCTTGCAGGATATATGCTTCCTAATAATAATAATTCTTTTTCTTGCCCTTGACTGCCTACATGGCTGAAAGGCATTCCTTCTCTCCCACTCAAGACCCATAATTTCCCAATACCACTGTTTTACCACAGTTTGTCACAGGTACCTGCTGCTTATTTCAACTGCAGACAGCAGTGTAATCAGCCAAGGCTCGCTCCTCTGTAAAATGAAATAAGGAAGACAGTTACACACATATATATATGTGCACAGAGAAGAATGCACAACGTAATTTCTCAGCCAAAGGTTTAAGAACCCAGTTCTTAGCTTCAGAGCTCTTCAGAGAAATCTGCAACCAACCTGGCTGGTAGTAATCGTAGACTTTGATGCTGGCTGGTTTCAGGTTCTTCATCTCAATTATTTGTTCCAGTTGCAGAACGAAAGTCTGAGATTCATCACTGAGCTTGTGCAGGGGGATATAAATTAGCAAGGTAAATTACATGTGCATCTTCATCTTTCCTGCGCTAAATCTTTCTAATCCATTATAAATTCTAAATTTTAGAAATTGATATATGTTAGCAATAGAAAATGCTAATCAAATAACAATTAATTTAGGCAAGGGCCCTCTACATACATTTTTAACAGTGTTCTTGCCCATTGCTATCCCAGCCTCAGGCTTCCCACACAGCTCTGGTCCTCTGGCCTCTTCTTCTCACCATGCCCAACCTAATGCTCTTATTCCCATTTACCTTTTCCAGATAAATGTAGACCACATCAGCTTTTACTTCTATTTTCTTAATGATGGTTTTGCGCTGCAGCTGGAACAGAAAACAATAACATAAAGAAATTTGTAAGCTCTTTCCTTAGGGCTTCCTGTTGGATTGAAGGGGAAGTGCGCCTTTCTTGTGCACAAAGGCTTTAGTGGTCATAACTTTGGTAGTTCCTCCTCAAATATCCCTCATGAACCTCATCTCAAGGATGAAATATGCTGTCCCTGCTCTGTTTTAGAAGAGTGCCTCAGTCTGGGAACAGAAGGCCGTATGGATAAAATACCGAGTGATATACTGGTCAGCAGACAGGTATAGGCACCAGTAAAAACTGTCATTATCATATAGCATTGTCTGACAGACTGCTATTAAAGACCTGGCTGGAGGTTGTGCAAATAATTCAATTTTCATTTTCAGCACTGAATTGAAAAAAAAAATCTTGGCTTGAATTAAAATTATTCATCTCTTAGAATTGCTAAAAACAAATCCTGGAGTTTAGCACACCAAAATGCACATCTTAACTGTCCCAAGGCATAACAGTGATGGTGGGAAAACCCAAACCAACCCTCAACCCGCATACTCTACCCTGGTGGGCCCTGCAGAGAAATGAGACTTTGGTTCAATGTCAGCAATAAAAGGGTTCATGTTAATAGCCCTGCCTCACACCCTGAAATGGGCAGTTCCCAACAGCAGTAAGCGGTGTGACCCATCTATTACAGTTCCTCCTTTTCTGATTCAAGGTTTCTTACCAGCATCCTTGATCCTGATGTCAGGATGAAGCCAGACAGCAGGGAGACTTCCACAATCACCATGTTAGAAGTGACTCTGCTCCCAACATAGCTGAAGAAGATCAAAATGTCAGAGGGTCCTTTCCAGTTTCCACTTCCCACCACCATCATATGTCGTGTGCAGAACCCTGAGCCATGTAGCCCAACCAGGACCAGGGCTAAGACAGGACTGTTCACTCTCACAGGAGGCAGCCAGAATCTTTCTTCACCACCCCTTCCACCTGCCAAATTTATCCTCCAGCCTGTCTACTCCAAGCGCATGGTCCCTTCACTGCAGCCTTTAGGTTTTCCCAAGTGTCTTGCCCTGTTAGAGCTGTGTGCTTGCTGGAGAAGTGTATGATCCTTGGAGTCACCTGACAAGGATACGGACGGTGAGGACACGCATATTGGCCTGGCTACAGTTGGTCAGCTGTGTGTTGATACGCAGAGTGAAGGTTGTGGTTGTCCTTGGGGGAGGCTCATGGTACCTCAGCACTGTCTGCAGGGTGAGCATCAAAAGTGGAAACAACAGGCTGTATATGAGATATGAGAAGAGGAGTAATCCTCTCTCATCCCATCACCTTACCTGAGCAAAGACACAACTGCTGCCATGGGCCTGCACGAAGAAATCCCCCGGTATTTCCGTCAGTTCTGCCTGCTGCAACAGTAGCCGTTTCTGGCGGGTGACTTGGAATGTCTTCCCAAGGCCCCTTTTGGACTTCACCCTCACAAGTGCTTGGCCTGATGTGCTGAATGTTCTTGCTGCATACTTGGCCAAGGCTTGCAAGGCAACAACTGTGTCCTAGAGATTAGAGAGACAGTCACCTCTCTGTGAGGATCAGCTATGTGAAGCCAAATCTAAAAGGGAATTCTCTTAAGAGAATTCATTCTGCCAACTTCAGGTGCAAGAGGATATAAATACAGCTGGAGTTATTTGTTACCTGTGTGGAAGCAAAGCCCCCGTAGGCATTTTGCTGCTGAATCAGCCATGCCACAATACTGCTTGCAATTGTCATGTCACCTGCATGCACTCGTGGTTTTGAGAGGTAGGCCAGGAGCACATAGGCTGTTAATTCTATGTCCACTGACTGAGTCCTAGGCCAGAAGTCTGTGGAAGATGGGGAGCTTGGTTTGGGACTCCAATGAATTTGTCCTCCTGGGGGAAAAAAAAAAAAAAAGAGCATGCAGACCATGTGGAGAAAATGAAAATTTGAATTCTAGAAATAAGAAAGAAGAAATACAAGGTTTTCATGGTTCCTTCAAGTTATATCCTTGACTCAGGCCAGGACTGCTTTCTTCAGTTTGTTCTCCAGGGCTTCACCCAGTCCTAGCTCACAGGTTTCTAAATCCTCCCTCAGGAGGATCCTGAAATCTTCCAAGATGAGGAAAATTACTTGTAAGTCACTTTTACATCATGCTCAATAATATACTGTATCTGCAATCACACAATGCAGTTACTCCACAAATAAAAGGCATCAAATGCAATATTTTCCTCTCAAGCATTTTGCATAGGTTAACATATTCCAGGTTTGGTCATCTTAGGTGCAGTTGGGATATCTTGCTTGGATACATTACTCCAGATCCCAGCTGGTGAAGGAGAGGCCCTACTCAAACAAGCAGTCAGGACCTGATTTGATGGCCTGCTCCTCCAACTTGTACAGCAACTCCTGGGTTGTCTCATAGTCTCCAGACAAGGCAAAGGCATAGGCCAGGACAGCTTCTGTGTAGATGTTGGTGATGTTGTGAACTGCTTTCTGGAGACAGCTGAAGGTATTCTGCATCAGTTTGCCCTGCATCGGAAGACACATATTCCAAGCTCATGCAGCAGCAAAGTGTGGTGCAGGCTCTCTAATTTCATGAGGCTTAATCCAGGGAACCAGACTACATCTTGTTGATGTAGCTCCCACTAAACCCACTAAACTAAACTCTTTCCCTTGATAAAACAAGGAGTGCAGCATGGTGAAAAAAACCCACAACTGTTCCTTAACCAGTCTCCATCATAACACTGTTGTATCATTTTGAGGAGTTAAGTCACAGTTTGGCTAAACATTTACTCTCTCACAGAAATGACCTACCTAGACCTGAGGAATGCCACCACTACGAGCTTCTTCCCTGTAAAGTGTCCAAGTGCAGAAAAGGAGAACAGGAGATAAGGAAGTGTGCTCACCTTAAGTGGCTGATCCAATTCCAGCAGTGCTGCAGCAACATATGCTGCTAAGGAAATTTCATCATTCTCACCACTCTGTGAAGAGAATCAGTCACCTGTGGAATTCCAGCCTAATACAGACAAACCAGAGCATCTGGAGACTCTTAGAAGGAGGTCTGTAAGGCTGTTAGGTGCACTCTTCCAGACCAATCTGGGATCTAAAGCACATTTTACTATCTAAGTGGTGTTTCAAGCACTCTTAAGTGGCTCCTTGTAACAACTGCTCCCCCAGCCTCCCCACCCTGCCCTGTTTTCTGTAGGTTTGGTTACATGGATTGCAGGACTTTCCAGGATCCTTTGTTTTCCCCATAATCCTTTTTTGCCATAACATCCAGCCTGCCAATTCCCAGGTCTGCTACCTGGCTTGACTCTCATTTACCTTCAGAGAGGAATGAAAAAACCTCCCTTTGGTGGCAAAGCAGCCACTGGGAAGCTGGTTTTGCTCTAGCCAATGCAAGGCATCCTGGACATTCTTGTCATCTATGTAGACGTATTTCCTGGCTTGGCCAAAACTCTTGACCACAAAAGCTGTCAGCCTAGGAAGAAGATGAGTTGTGAGAGAAAGAGAAACATGCAAGGACAAAGTCAAATGCTTCTCCCACGCTTGTTCCTGAAGTTAACATTGGCCTAGGGATGCTAAGTGGGGTGCTCAGAAAGAGTAAATTTCAGACAGAAAGGCAATCTAAATGTGGAAATAGACCCTGGGAGCCATGTGGCTCTTCTCTGTCAGCCATGCTCCACTAGTACTTCATGCACTAGTACTTCATCCAATCATTTCATCATCTTTCTCAAATACGTACAGACAATTTTAAATTAATTCAGGATTTCCAATTGTCTTCCTTCCTTTCTTTTCTTTATTACTCCCAGCACAGATATCACAGGGCCAAGCCAGCTAATACAAATATTTCAGACTCTCCCAAACAACTCCCTCCCTTAGTAAATGAATTCTATTGTTCTTCCCTGATCTTTCCCCTGTCAATACAAACATCTCTTGGCTAACAGAATACCAATAGCTGAATCCAGTGTTCTGCGTGGGGCAGCAACATGGCCAGAGAGAGAAATAAAAAGACCTCTCATCTCAATGAAATCACATCTATATATTCCACTTTCCCAGATTCTGTGCTAACCTGCCTCACTCATAGTCTAAGTGGCTCTTCCTTAATCTCTCCCCATGACAGAGTTCCTGAGGGGCTCCGTTCAAAAGAAAGAACACATATCCTACGAGCTATTCCCAGACACTTCAGCAGGTCTGGCCCAGACAGAATGAATCAGAAGTAAAGGATGTCCCCAGTGCTTACCAAGTGTTCCCTTCCCTATCCTGATGCCCAAAAACGCTGTAAGATCCATCTCTGTGCCTATAAAGAAGCTGTGTCTGGTACCCTGGGGAGATGGAAACAGTGATTAATGTAGCACAGTAAAATGAAGGGGGCCAATACTGTGAGAGAGACTGTAAGGGTAGACATTATTAGTAGGAAAGGCAGAGGAGCAAGGTAGGTCTGTTGTACTTGCCATTGTGCAGGAAACCCACTGCCCTCTCCCTGATCTCTGGGGTCAGCTGCCTTGTCTTCTCCAGGTACTGCAGCACATAGACAATGGGGGAAAACAGCACCATGTTCTGCTCTCCACAGCCATAGGGCATTTGCACCAGGTGGTCCAGGTTCTGCAATGCTATCCCCATCAGGTCACCTATGCAAGGGTGTAAGAAACATAGCAAGTCTTAGCATGATTTAAATTGCTCCTCAGCTACACACTGGACATTAGTGCTTTATTTCTGCATACAAAGAATATAATGGAAAGCAGAAGAAAGGAGAAAACAACAAAGAACAGACTGTTCTCCCTCTTTCCGGCTTAGGGGAAGTGACACAGGATGGTCATAGTATGGAGTTCCTGGGGAAATTTCCTTTATTAGCATTTGTCTTCCAAATGGTTCCTACCATAACAAGTAATATTTGTAAATGACTCTGAGTCGAGGCTGCAGTTCAGCTGAACGTAGAAGCACTTAGGAGAAGTTTGAGCATGAAATGCTGTGAAGCTTGTTCAGCATGGCCATTTGTCAAGCATCGAAATGTCTGTAAGACAATGGTGGTGCTAATCATGTGGTGTGAAGCTGGCCTCACCCAGCCAGAAAAGCCTTGTCATCTCATCCCTCCTTTGGGCCCTGTTACACAACATCCATGGATATTTATGCCAGGCCTAGCTTCATATCATTTCTGGCCTGGGGACAAATGGACACAGTACAAACAAGTGGATTGCATGGTAAGTATGTGTGTTCCCAGCAGCTTCTCCAAAGAATCCCTTTGCAACTTAGTAATGCTGAGGAGGATTTATTCTCTCCAAGAGTTTCTATTATAGCAGTGAATTTTACAGACAGAGAGATAGTTATGATCTTTGTTGATTGCATGCACACAGAACTAGCCAACTCCTGAAGTCCCAGTTAAACCTTGGCTTAGAATCTCTATTCCAAAGTCCTAGGCAGAAATCGAGGATTCATCTTCCCTTGCAGATTTCTTTCCCTTTAAAGCCTAATTTCTAATCCAAAATTCCGCTGTTGGCAAAACTTGCCTGAGACAGAAACTGGTATCTTCTTTTTTGACCAGCAGCATGGCAAATAGTTCCTGACATCATCACCAAGTCAAGACATCTTCATCTTTAACAGAAGTTAGTGAGTCCACAACAGAAATTACTTACCTAAGATGGAAATGGAAGCCTTTGCAGATCCCTTTACTACATTAGCAGGGAGATGAAGGGACACAGGGTCTTCAGCTATGTTTCCTGATAACCATAGAAGAGAGGAGTTGGATGAAAAAACAAGCCAAATACATCTAACCTGAGGGATAATGCTAATGCAGGCAAATAGGATTCTGTCTACATCCTGCTTCCTTACAGGCCACCCCCTAAAGTTTGCCCCTGGCATCGTATCAAATTTCATTGCTTGAGAACTTTTCAAATTAGAAATGACATGAGAGATAGTGGCCAGACTGAGGGCTCACCAAACCACTAGGTCATATTCGATCTTCACTCTGTAGGGGGACCTCCTAGAGAGAACTGCAACATTGCAGGACAGGGTGATATGGTAGGAGGTGCTCTTCTTGGTGACTGCCAAGGCCCAGGGTAGTACCAGGGATTGCAGTATGGAAAGGAGACTACAGAGCAGGAGATCTCAACCTATACTCAGTGGCAAATTCAATAGAACATCAAGTAGAGAAGTAATATTTTTTCTCCTTTTGGTGTGAGATTTTCTTTGTGAAAGCACATTTGAAAGGCATTCACTCATGAGCCCTTCCCACCCTTTCTCCTCCATTCATCCCTGCTCTCATGTCTTGTGATTTCAGACTGCAGCACCCATCCAAGCCGCCTACAAACCTCCTCTTGGGCACAGCAGGGAGCTGTAGGTTTTCTCCACTAGCACGCCTCCTGGCTGCATAGGAACATGAACATGGGACAGGAGAAACAAGATTACACACACATTTTCCAAGAAGAAGCAAAATTTCAGAGCAGTTTCAGGTCTAAATTCACTGGTTACTGCCCAAGCTATCAGAGATTCCATCCTTATCGCCTTTGGAGGGACTACACTGAAGCTGTCTTCTGTACTATTCAAGAAAAGCAAGTCCAAGGAAGGTGGCCTTCCTGTTGGTTTACACATGCTCATGCACACAGTTGACTGGGCAAGGAAAAGTAAAGGGAGTGGTGCAAATATGACATATAAGTGCAGCTCAAGAAACAGTACTGCAAGAAGGGAAAAGGCTTGGCTAGATCCTGGAGAGAACACAGCAAACTGAGTCAAAACCTTGATCACAGAATTATCGAGGTTGGATGGGACCTTTGGAGATCATCTAGTCCAATTTCTCCTCACAAGCAAGATCACCTATAGCACACTGCGCGAGATCGTCTCCAGGTAGGCTTTGAATATCTCCAAAGAAGGAATCTCTACGCAACCTGTTTCAGTGCTCTGTCACTCTCAGAGTCAAGGTTCTTTTTCAAATTCAGACCAAACTTCCTGTGTTTCAGTTTGTAGCCATTGCCTCTTGTCCTATCATTGGTCACCACAGATAACAGTCTGGCCTCATCCTCTTGACACCCTCCCTTAATATTTGTATACACTAAGATCCCCTCCCAGCCTTCTCTAGGCTAAACAGGCCCAGTTCTCTCTCTCAGAGGGAAAGAGATCATCTCTCTCTTCACCATATTCATAGCCAAACACCAGACTCTCTCCAATAGAGCCTAGTCCCTCTTATACTAGGGAGCCTAATGATATGCTAAAAAAGTGGCCAAAAAGTGAAGAGAGAAAAGCAACTGGCTCAGCTCAGCCTCTCTTCGTGGAGGATTAGGGATCACATGGCCATTCATATTCAGGGGGAGAAGCGAGTTTGCTCTCATACTGACCTGGACCAGCAAACGTTTGACCACAGTGTGCTTTCGTCTCATGGTTGATGGGAAAGGCTTCTTGTCGCCACAGCGTGAAGTGGCATCAAGTACCTCAATCCTGACTGTGACATTCAGAGTTCCTGACAAATAAATTAACACAGCTTGTTTCTTATGCTTCTGACCAAATGGAGTACATTTGCTTTAGCTGACAGTGATCTGATATGCTTCAGCAAGCAGGTCTTCATAGCCTCAGTGGTTTGACAGGTGAACCAGCCAGTGCTGATGGCTTATCCAGACACCCTAGCATGAGGAAATTTAGTAATGCTTCAGCATTACCAGTGACTCTGGTTACATGTGATGGTAACAACAGAAGGGGCAGCATTCCCTTGGCCCCTGATGTACCCTTCCCATCTCACTTGCTGCACGGCATCAGACATACACACTCGCATGGTCCTTTCCTAACTAGGTCTCACAGCTCCCTCCCTCCCAGGATTTAATTCCTGCCCTCTCTGATGAGCCTGTCCAAGGTGGGAGAAAGAAAGCAATTCTGGTGGCCCAGGGTCTGGAACCACTATCAGCATACTGGGATATACAGAGAAGACAAGGTCCTGTAAGTTCCAGTGGACCTTTCACTCCCTCTCTCACTTCAGTTTTAGGACTTTCCATGACCACATCCATTTTTGCTGCCATACCAAGCTGGATTGCTGTCACATTCCACATGAAGATCTTGGACTCCTCCACACAAATGCATTCTCTGTCTCTGCAGGTTCTGCACTGCTCCACCTGGAAGTCGAGGGATTTAGCAAGGCCCACATGGATCTGAGGGAGTGACAGATGCAGGTGAGGAAATGGGTAATCCAGGAGAGCGAACTTGCCACATGTGTTTGCAAAATTGGAGGGCATCGAGGTCTGTACCATACACTGTTTCCTGTATATCACCATTACACACCTGTATGCACTGCTGCAGATAGTTGAACACAGTAGCCTTTAGCGTGAAGGTCTCTCCCTGGATCACAGAATATGGCAATGTCACATCCACAAAGAAGGGCTGGACAGTCCTGAGGCTTGTGACTGGGGCAAGGCCAAAGCCTCTCCCAGCCAAACAGAACATCCTGGCTTTCCACTCAGCAACAGTATCGGGTACTGTGACTAGGACACCCCTGCTGCCATTGGAGCTGAGAGAAAGAAAGTACCAGCATGAAGCAATTCAGTCCACCTCACTGCAATAGGAAGGGCTCATGGCTCCAGGTATGGGGAGGTAGGTAGGTCCTTAGATTAGGATCAGCCTCTGGTCTATCATCAATGGCCTGTCTCCATTAATTAGGTGTGGAGGAGGGAAGAACAGCTACTGTATCAGACTTGCCTTCCAATGAGTCAGAGCAAGGCAGCTCTTAACAATCTGTTCCCTAAAGCCATATATCCTCCTTAAATGCTTTCAGTTGCAGTGTTTCCATGAGCAAGACACTGCCCCGGGGCTCCAGCTCTACACTCAGTCAACAAAAGTACGTCCTGGAAATCAGCAGGACATTTTCCCAGAGTTTCATTGGTACCAATCCAAGCACTGTGGCAACAGAGGCTACGTTAGCTGATATTCTTGCCAATTTGGGAAGCTAGTAGAGTGTATTCCAGTGTGATAAAAGAGGGTATTTGATGGCTTGATGCTGAACCAAAGGAGCATTGCTCTCTTCTAAGCGTGTGGAAACTTGAGCCCCACTCCTCAGTGTTTACCAGTCCTTTATTCTGATCCATGATAAATGTGGGGAAGAATCTGCACTTAAATACAGAGTTCTCTTTACACCTATGGGTGACTTTCATTCTAATACTACTATTTACTATTACTATTCTAATACATTCATTCTAGTCTTTCTGTACACCTTACAGTCTGGCATCACTCACCCAATAGAAAACAGACTCCAGAGCCAAGTTTCAGGGAAATACGCTTGAAGTCTACCTGGGGTTGTGGATTGAGGTTGTTCCATAGAGTCTCTTTGCTCTTCTGTAGAAGGCCCCCCTGAAAGAAAGAGTAACGATTCTCATGAGGGTAGGACAGATGAAACCTGTGAATAATAGATAGCCTAGTAACAGGGCAGGTGGAAGAGCAAACAATGATTAGAGACCTGGGAAGAGTCTGATATGGGAATACACAAATGATTGGGCTGAGTTCATGGAAGAAGGGAAATAGGAAAGAAACAAAGAGCTGTAGTAGGAGAACAAGCTTGCAGTGAACTGGCCATTGATAGGTGTCCAAAACCTGGCTAGGCAAAGCCCCCACTGATCTGATCCAGGGTTAGCACTAGAAAGAGCAGAGACCTCCAGAGGACCCTTATAACCAACATTTCTGTGATTTTGGAAATAATAATACTTCCAATTGTTTTTTAGGAAAAAAAAATCTGTCTGTGAACAACAGTGACTTAAAAAACAGTAGTCACATGAGCCATTTTGGTATAATCATCTGACTGAGATGCAAGTAAGGTACTGAGACACAAAGAAAGAAAGGGGCATGGGAAGAACCAGAAGTCAGGCCTCAGCCCAGCCTGTGTAATAATCACTAAGAAACATTCCCCTCAAGATCTTGGCCAATGCTTGGGTTTGTCTCGGTCAGGAAAGGGAAAACCATCCTTTAACATGAGGGACCATCTAAGTAGTGACATGCTGCACAGTCTTTTTATGGGGACTCAGTCATTTGTGTGGAGGGCTGCTGGACCTAGCAGCTATGTTTTGGCAGCAGCATTCATTATTGTTGAGAGTGCCAACAACCACCACTGACAAAGCACAGAGATCAGAGTAACCAAGTAACCTCAGGTTCCAGAAGCTGGACAGACTGAAAGTGTGGCGTACCCATGGTGGGCTTTCTATCTGCTCGGTGAAAGCACTTAGTTGGTTTCTTGATTTCAAGGTTTGAGAAGATTTTCAGACCCATGTTCTGTTAGAAAAAGAAGGAGGGAAGAAGGAATGCAGTTGTGAGTGAGGAAGAGCGGCCACTGCTCTTCAAAATGCCTTTGAAGATGACTACTGTTAGCATATCCAGGTGCCTTGGCAATCCAGAACAACATTGGCCCCAAACAGACACAGCGTTCAGGGAGGCATAGCACACCCTCTCTGATCCTCTCTTTCTTAGGAAGGCACCAAACTACTTCCTCTCTTCTGGGGGACTGATGAATATCCTTGCTCTTCTCAAGCAAGGGCACAGAAGACAGGTGTCAGTGCCCTTTCCTCACCCATCTCTCATGCAGAATGCAGGGAAGAGGTAAATGAAATCTGTCCTTTGGAGTCATACAAAGGAGCAATGGAAAGCACATCCCTCCATCCTGCTACTGAGAATGGGGTATGGGTCATATACAAGGTGTGGTCCTTGTGCTCCTGGCATGGAGAGTGCAGGCAGATAAGAATCCTGATTTACTCCCACAGCAATGCACTATGTGCTCTCTCCAGCCCCACCAGATAGCAGAGCCCCTTGGATGTGTCTCCACTGCAAAATAATAGAGGACTAAGTCAGATTCTCAAGCCTAATGCTAAATGGTATTGACAGGCTTGTGTCTGCATAGTTTAAAGCTTGCCCTTTCTAAAGGAGATCTGTCCTCAAGACATGTACCTGAAAGAGTCCAATACAGCATGCCAGAAAGCATGCTAACAACTAATTGATACAATCAGTGGCTTATTGCTTGGAATTACTTCCTGCATCTTTTTTTTTTTTTTCTTTAACAGTGTAAACACACACATCAGGAATAAGTGCTTGGGACTTCATTCCCTGACCTAAAATGTTGGGTTCTGCTGGTCCAGAATTTCATTGTCTTGCTTTCTGCTTCACTGGAGTGGTGAATGTCCACACATATTCTCATACCCGTAATGAGATTATACGTCTCTTGAGACAGCACAGCTAGGTAAGGACAAAGAGCAGGGATTGCTTGGGGAAGGCAATGTTTTCTCACACTGTTTAGGGAGAAAAATGTCTCAAGTGTTCATAATTTCCAGAGCTCTGGGAAAAAGTCAGAGATAATTACCCAGAAAAGATTAAAAATGTCAGGCTGAATGGAAAGCTGTGATTTTCCTTGCAGGAGAGGTGACATGGATTGAGACCGAATGCAGTGATTTGAATACTCTTCTACTTGGGTAGGATATCCATGCCGGTAGGTATCAGGGAACAAACCATATATCTAGGGAAACTCACAGACAAGGAAGAATTAGGCCGGTGAACATATACCTCCAGATGCTTCACTTGATCACTTCCCCACAGGTATATACATATTTCCATCTATTCCTCTAGGCAGTCTCCCCTTCTACACCCACCCATACACCCACAAATCCACCCCTCATCCATTAGCCTCAAAATCCCCTTGCCATAGCCACTGCTCCTCTCTCCAGCTCATAACATCAGTCCTGTTTTTTTTTGGGGGGGGTTTCTTTTTTTTGCCTGGTTGCAGAAACACTCACCATTTGGCTTGTCAACTCTCTCTCTGGCCTTGTGAGAAACTTTCTTTCATTCACTGCCTGTACTGCACAGATGGAGCCAGGAGCTGCCTGCAGTTGGAGTTGCACTGTTGATCCAGGGTGGATTTCTTTAGCTGTGAAACTCACCTTCACCTTAATCAACACATCAAGAAAGCAAATGAGAGAAATGGGGTGAAATGGCATGAGAGACATGCAGCACAGATGTGGCAAAGCAGAAAGAGGGAGACTAGGGTTAATTCTTCCCTGCTCAACCATTTCTAGAAATAGAAGACACTGCTGAATGAAAATTCTTCCTATTCCTGGGTACTATGCTGTAGACAACCTCATCTCTTCTCTCCACTCATTTCTTTAAATTATTTGAGACTCTCCTTTCCACAGGCCTGCTGACTCCTCCTTGGCAGCTCTTCCCCAGCCACAGGTGTGAGTCTTACCTGGTTTTCAAAGCACAAATCAACATCAAATTGGATGCTGTCAGCTGTCACCCCTCCATTGGGGAAGATGGCATACACCACTAAGGAAGGTGATGGGGTGAAGTCAGCAGTGAAGGTCAGAGGGATGGAGAATGAACCTTTCAACACTGAGGAGGGAAAGACAAAGTGTTTTCATCACTGCCTCACTAAGATTTCCGTCTGGCCTTCTTTTTTTTTTTTTTCTGTTTTATAATCCCATACTATCAAATAAACACCTTCTATTGCTGTGTTTGCTCTTCCCTCCACTCTTTAAGCCCACATGCTCCATCACTTCATAATTCTTCCCCAGTCTCGCTTTCTTTATTGTTTCCCTCACTCCATCTTTCCACCCTCCCAACGGACACAATTGCGCCCCTGATCTCTTTCCATCCTATTCTCTAACTGCCCAGGGTCTATAACTTGAGAGAATTCAAGAGAAACTCGAGTAACTTTCATTCAATTGTTTTCTTTTAGTCATCCACAAAAACAGGTCACTGCAGACTTACTGTTCAGCTTCCCAATCTGGACACTCCTTTGTCCCCTGACAACAATTCCAGCCTTGCCAGTGACCTGAGGAAGGAGGAACACTGGATGAGCAAGCTGTTACTGTCACCAGAGTGCAGTAAGGATCACCCTATGAGCAAGTTGCAATCTTAAGCAACCAAATAAATAAACTATGGATCCAATCTAACTCCACACATAGAGTCTGGCTGACTTGCAGACTTTACAGTTTGGGAGAAGATGTAATACATCTGGTTCTGATGCGTCCAGTCAGGACAACAGGTAGGTAACAATCTCCCTAGAGAAAAGGGAAAGAGAGATATAAGGCATTTCACCCCTATTAGGCAGGTTTTAAGAGCTCAGAAGCCTTTTCAATTGATCAGTGTTTGATAGTCAGCATGAAAAGCAGTCCTGCCAGTAGCAAAAGCAGGACCCTTTTCCAGAGAGAGAAAGAGTCTGACAACATACAGTATGTTCCCGGTTCCCACTGCCACAGAGACACTGGGGACAATGGACTGCAGAGACAAAATGATCCTCCCACACATGAAGTTGACTCAGGCTCCCTCAGTACGAGCATCAAGCTGGCTGAAGTGTCCATTTAGACTTCACCAAGTTCTCCAAGCACAGACTTCTCTTGTATATCTCCCCATGGATGATCTAAATTGCACCCTCAACATTTCATTAGAAGCTTGTCCCCTCTATGCTGCATTTTCCCCATGTTTTCAATGACCATCACTCACATAATATGCAAAGCCAATACGGCTGGTATCTTCTCCCAGGTCATCTCGATTGAGTGTGAATGTCACCTGGACACTCTGTTTCACCCCACAGGGCAGTGTTCCTGTGAGCGGCTGTATGTCCAGGAAGCTCTTTGTGGTGACGTGGAAGGGTTGCAGCTGATGGTAAGCATTTGTGTAATTGATGCCAGTTCTTCGAGGTGCATGCATAAGATCCTCTGGTTTGAACCTTCCCTGGGAGTGCACGAGAGACAAAAGTCAAGAAAGAAGAGTTTTCTGCTTCATGGCTTTGTTAGATCCTGACAATGCTGTGTAGGCAATCCAGGGCTAAACTGTCAGGAGGAATACAGGATAGGAGTAGGGGGCACTGGCAGAGCTTCAGGGTTCTAAAACCTTCACTTTCATGTATGTGGAGGTGGGATTTACCTCCAAAGAGACTGAGGAGCTGTTCCAGGCAGATGTATCCAGGTTGAATGCTGCTCTTCCACTGCCATCCGTGATATACACTTTGATGAACCGGCGCCTCATGAACCTTATCACAAGATAAACTTTTTTGTTTTTCATACCATTTCCATGGTGATCCTGAAGCTTAATCTGGTGACAGCAAGGAAGGGCAAAAAAGCCAAAGTCAGATGTTCTTTCCACTATCCTGACTAAAACCTTCCCCCCGCTGACAAACACAGACCTCATGTTTAGGCTACCTTAGCTTCAGTTTTGTCCCCAGGAAGGCAGAGGCCTATAAAGCTCTCTCACCTCCAAAACTAAACTGAGAGGCTGAATACTGTCTCCTCTCAAAGGTGTATGTAGCTAACCATGTGAATTCAGGTCCTAGCAACAGCAAAAAGATTCCCACAAAATCACTTATTGCTCTCAGCAAAAGCCTTAGTTGAAATTAAAGCAGGAAATCTGAAGTGCTGCAACTGGAGCCGTACTGCTCCACTGTGCTGTCAAGCAATGTGAAACATGGTAAGGAAAGTTCAGCAACAAAGTCTTGGAATGGGGAAACATACCCCCTTTTTCTGACTGTCTGATGGTTTCCATCAGAAATGGTGTGGGTCAACAAAATTTACTAGACACTAAATCCATGTGCAAATTAAGGACTAGCAAGGAAGCAAATGGAAAAATCACCTTCCCTCTGTAGGGTACTCCAGGGATGTAGTAAGCATTCGGTGTCTCAAACACAGCCCTTGCAGTTGTCCTGGAGATAGGGATTTGCCTGGAGGCGTTGATTTGCACCCCTGTTGGAATGTGGAGTATAAGGTAAGCAAGGTCAGACTACTCCATCTTAGTTTAATTTCACTTTGTTATTCTCACACCCTCTAACTGGAGAGCCTCAAACTTCTTTCCTGATGTCAGCACCCTTTAAATGTTTAGAGGCTGTTCCTGTGGCAGCTCTTCCTTCAGGCAGAGCTGCCATGTTTTCAAGCCCTCTTGTGGCCTCGTGCACCAGTCCCAGACACATTTCATCCGCCTGCTGCTGGTGGTTATTCTCTATGGGCACAGCAAGTTCCCTGCACAAGAGCATTTGCCGTGTCCTGTGATGGTCCCTCTCATCCTTGCACTTTCTCTGCATGATATAATTGTAAGCTGACCTGCCCAGTACCTGTGGCAGCCTCCAGAAGAGAGGCCTCTGCATAGAGCTTGCTGTCCTCCTCACTGTGTGCCAGGTTAAAGACTGTCATGCTTACAGAAGTGGTGAAACAGCCCTTGCTCACTGTCTGCAAGAGAAAGTAGTAGATGTTATTTGAAGCTGTTGAAAAGAGATTGTGTTACACGTACATCATCTTAGTCATGCTGTCATAACTGTTGATTTCAACAAGCTATAATGCAGCCCCAGAGTCTAGTCTTAGCCTGATTTAGGAGGCTGTAATTAGCAATAGAATTATTCTTTTCCCATGCGTTAAAGACTCATTGTCTCTCTTCCCTCCCAAATACATATAAACTGATACTATATGTGTGCATGTATACACACACACATACAGAGACATGTGTGTATGTACACAAACACATATATTCAACACACACACATTTTTCAATACATATATACTGAAAAATGCATTATCCTCTTTTATATATGCAAACATATATAAAAATATAATTCATATTGCATAAGTATAAAACAAATCATGTATCACACAATGTTGTTAACTTTCCAGCTTCTGTAAAAAAAAAATCTCACTAACTGGATCACAGAGCAAATATTTTAAGAATACAGGTGTATTTTAAGAATTCTGGGAATGAGAACTGCAGAAGCAAATGAATATTCAAAGCAACTAATCAGCTCCAGAAGTAGAAGATTATAATCACTATAAGAAGTCATAATGACAAATCATAAAGGATAAAAAGTTTCTGATCATACTGTAGAATTGAAGAGCTCAGCTATGAAACACTTTTTTTATGGATAGAGAGACAGAAACAAGATATAAAAATGAATTTTGTACAATTAATCATGTCTCTACCATACATTAGAATTCTTGTGCAGTTACACCTTAACAGGGTATTTTTGCACCTGTGAAAGGTCATTAGTTATTGCTTCTTACACTGTATCAATTCCTGGCTAATTTTCTTCTTTCCAGAGAAAACAATTTCAGGGGTTTTTTTTTTTTTTTTTTTCCCTGTGGAATTCCTCTTTTCCAGTCTCTCTCATTTTAAACAAAGTTTAAAAAAGAACTTTTAGGGTAAAGGTTTGTCAGATGGTCTGGGCAACATAAATTGCCTTAATTGAATCAATCAATTAATTATTAATCTACAGATATACTATGGAGGTTGGCAAACCTCAGCTAAATATCCCAGAATGAATAACTGTGTTGCAGTCTATTTCATTTCTCTAATCCCTTGACACATTCTTTGTGGTTCTCCTCCACTTTTCACATATCTTCCAGACCACTTACCAGACCACTATACTCCCTACAGATATCTTTGCTGGCATTTTGAAGACGCCTCCTCACTTTCTGGCACACTGTGACATGCATGGTCCCTTGCACTGCTTTCCCGTAGTGGTACCTGCAAGGAGAACACCAAAGGAGCAACCAAGCAGAGCCAAACTGAGAAATATATTTTCATATATATATATAATTATTGTGCTGTGTCTATTGCTACTCACAGGTGGTCTTCCTGATAAAAACATCAATGCAGTTAGTAAGCAGTCACAAATGAATTAAAACACTGTAATTGGGGAGTTCAATATCACAGTCCTGCATCCAGCAGATGGAGATACAAAGCACCACGTTTTGCATGTCTGCCCACCAGACACCCAAATTCACCAGACAGAAGCACAGACCTGACCTGAATTGATGTGTCCACATAGCACATAGCAGCATCCAGTGGAGATAATAGCTCTGGTGTGAAAGCAGAGGAAAACAGTCTCTACAGATATCAATAGCAAGTGCATGGCATTGATACAGCTTCATTATTCGCCCTGATGGCGAATTAGCAGAACCTACTCAGGGCCTCTGCCCTCACAGTGGAGACACTCCGTCCATCCCTCAAACAAGAAGCCATATTTCACTCTTGCACTGAGTCCTTGGTCACTGTTATTCAGGAGACAGCAAGGCTGGCAGAGCTGGGATGGAATTAATGCTGTAAGCTCTGAGGAACTGTGGCTTATTGCAACACCAGTTTTCCATGACAGTTAACAGCCCTTTTAATTGCAGAAGTTTATGTACCACTGCAGAAGAAACTACTGGTACACCAACCAAATCTGCAGCTTCTTTCCCCTATTTGTAGGGGATTGGCTACCTGTGTTAAAAGCCAGCTCTGAGGTGCTGGAGCTATATAACCTTGCAGCAAGATCTCTGAGGCCCCCTCACCAGGGCCTCTCACACTTCACTATATTTAAGGTCCAGACTTTCAGCTATGTTGTAGATAAACTTTTGCCAGTCCACATACTTCACTGATGCTCACACTGACTCACTGACTTGACTTCCTAGATTAACTCAGGCCTTCCTCATCATTAAGGACTCATCTGGTGATCTTGACTCTTCTCTAAGCCTAGTTTTCACCGTCAGGCCTGCTCCACTTTCCTTGCCCAGGTAGTATAAGAATGCAGCATTGTCAGTGAGAACATTTCTCTTGCCTGCCTTGCTGTCACGCTTGGCTCCTGTTTGGCCTTCTCTTAAGGAGTAATGTGTATTTACTGCTCCCTAATAGTATCAGTGGCAGGAAGATACCAATGGCCCACCCAGAGCATGAGGAGTCCCACATTGTTTTCTACTAAAGCTTCAAAAAATATGTTTTTAAATCTCCCAGTTAGTGAGAAATTTTGTCAGTACAGCAGCAAAGAGGCAGCAAAAGTTTCCAGACAATGCAGCTCCAAACAAGGCTCGGTTTAGACTATTTTCTGTCCAGAAAATGCGTCCCAGATCTTTCACCTTTGCTTTCTAGCGCTTTTACCTTCTGAGATCATCTTCCTTCATACCCTCATCTACTCAGTTTTTGCTTATGGTTACAAAACTAAAGAAACCCACCCTAAGAAGGTAACAAATTCAGCAGCATGTGAGGAAGAAGGAACATCTTAACCTTCCAAAGAAAGCACGAGTTCCCATTCCTTTACTTCAGCAGATCAATCTAGTATCAGACATGCATTTTACTAAACCCAAGGTTATTCAAGGCCAACACATAGCTTCCAGAGCAAGGTTATCTCTTACCAAGGATGTCTCCCTGTAGCTAGGTAGTATCTATCAAGGGCAGCTCATATAACTCTTCCCCAAGGAAGAATATAATAGTGTGACCACAGCTGTGATTCTTCAAAAGAACTGTTTGTATTTGGCTCTCCTTGAGTGAATTCTACTTCTTCATGTGTTCATGAGAGGTGATGTGAAAAGACACGCAAGGTTTGATGAGTTGTTCCTTTGCCACTGAATATCCTCCTCACCTGCCACAAACACGCAGCAGGAAAGTTTTATCTGAAGCATAAATCTGAGCTGGTCTCTCGAAGAAAACATCAAATTTTGGCAACTCTGGAAACAAAAATTACAACGTTACTCCATCAAAGGCACTAGTATACCTAGACATGAAATCAAGAAAGTATTCACTCAATACTGTAGTCCCATGCATGAACATGCTAATGAGATAAAAGCTAGGACTAATTAAAAACAGGGACACCAAAGAGAAAATACTTTTTGTTCACTGCCATATGAGCAATGTCACAGAAGTTCTTAGAAATTCTCACTTCGCAACAGTCTAGTTGTTACTAGATACCTTCTTCAGGACTCTCCAGTACAATTTCCCCTGTCTGTATTTTTGATATTGTCCATTAGTGAACTGCTCATTCCTAGCTGTCAGAGAGTAATATTGCAGTTATTAACCTTTTCTGTTATATAGACAAAACAATTTTTTTTCCACCCAATTCTTTGTTCTCCATACTCCCTCTTACCATACTCCTCCACTTGAAATGTACTGGACACCTTTGGGTTCATGACATTAATGGTGTAAGTCCCCAAGGAGAGTTCAGCAGCTAACTGGAAAGAGAGATCTGCAATGCCCTGTCTTGGTCTCACATCCAGCCATTGGCCAATTTGGTTTTGGTTTGGATCCTGCATTCAGAGGGAAGGAAATAAAAGACAGTCATTAGCGACATCTGCTAATCTGAATCCAGAGCTCACAGGATTCAATGAGTTTCAGAGATTTCAAAATTTCAGACTCCTACTGATTTTTCTCTTAAGATTCTGAAGAGGTTTGAATCACTGTGTAAACATACAGAGGTGAACCAAGCAGATTCCTTTTCACATCAAGGATTACTCTGCTTTATACTATCATCTAAAAAGAAACTATGAAAGCTCCTGAATTATAAGTGCTCTAGTCTTATTTAAGGATAAAGCTTTGTTTCCAGAAATATTGGATAGATGCTTGTATCTATGTGTATGCATAGATCCTAAGAAAATTACTTATATTTAGTAAGAAAACCACATATGTACCAATCATGCTCCTTATATCAGTTGAAGATTTTGATACACCCACCTGTATTTCCACCACCGAATACTGCAATGCAAACAGAATGGAATGTTAGAAGCTGTCATGATATAGCAATCCTACATACAAACTTATCATACATAACCCATGTACTATGACAATACTGCCTGTCCCCAAAACTACAAACAAAGGGCTTGATTCTACAGAAACCAGGAGGATGGCCTTGAAATAATAATAATAATAATAATAATAATAATAATAATAATAATAATAATAATAATAATAATAATAATAATAATAGGTGCTATTATTTGTTTTTTTCTTTTTGTGCCCTGAATTTTTAGCATGCACTTTAGTTGCCTTTTTCAAGCTTTACTCTGTGATCATAAAAGTTAGGATACATTTTTTTTAAAGCAAAAAAGTATAGAGCTTCATAAATACCATCATTCCAAAACAACAGATACTGAGGCATTGGTTTTGTAATACAGATCCCAGTAGTTAGCACCACTGCCTTATCTGCAAGGAGGCTACACTTATGGTTTTCTCTGAATTCCCTGGCCTGGAAAATAAGGTTTAGAGATATGAATTACTGCTGTCTATGGTTAACAGTAATGGAGGCAGAAAGCAAAACATACTTCATCAGCCTTTCTAGGCTTATTAATTTTGTTTTTGCACTCTTGTCAGTGCAACTATCAGCTAGGAGGCAAGAGTGGCTAAGGGCTTGGCATTTGGGAGAGTTAGGCACACATAGGCAGGGAAGGGGAAAATGTTACTGGTCTGTAAGCATAAGGCCATTTTTAAATCACATTATTCATCATTCTAAGCTTTCATACAAGTTATTATAGGCAGCTCTATATTGAAACAAACAAACAAAAAAGGCAGATTAACTTTTTTCCTAACTGCAATACCACATCAGTTCTAAGAATAAAACGAGCAAGTGAATAGCACCATTCTTATCTCCAAGCAATCTAATTAGCAAATTATATATTATGGTTCTAATGCTGCAATATTGTTTAATAAAACTTTATTATTATTATTATTATTTATTACCATATTTCATTATTACATATCATTAACATTTATAATGCTAATTTTCTTGCACTCACAAACAGATGTAAAATATTTATGGTCAAATATAATAAACCATCTTAGCAATTGTGGGCATGGAAGCAAATATATTGTTTAAGTTAAACGCATTAATACCCTAGCAAATAGCAAGATTATTACCGTGATATCCAACTAACATAAGGCAGATACCTTCTCTGTCAGGGGAAGAAAGAGAATGCATAATCCTAGACCCTGATCAGGAACTCCAAAGAGAGAAAATTAGTTTAATTCAATCTAGGAGGATTTGATTTAATTCTCTGTCCTTTCAGGGGACAGGGAGTCCCTGTGTGTGCCTTTCAGTGTTTAGTCATGGCATGAATTCCTGTTGGCACTAGTTTAATTGCCTCAGGACACGGGAATTTGAAATATCTATAGTTATTGACTGCATGTATAATTGCTTACCTTTGAAGAATGCTACTCTTGGAGTCTCCTGGCTAACATATATGCAAACCTTTCTCAACTAAAACCATTTCTTACTTCTCTGGCATGGGAAAAATCAGAGGCTGCTGACAAGAGGCCAGTATAATTTGAGTATATTGCTTTCTAGCTATTATCTTTTTACTAATAAATTGCATGAATAGTCTTTCCCATATCAATTTTTAATTGAAATTTTGTGGGTACCTCATAGATCACTTCAGGATATCCTGTCACCCTTAGATACAATACACTGCACAAAAAGCTGGGCTTTTCAGAGCTGCAGGAAAAGAGTTGTGGTCCTGGCTAAGTCTCCATTTTTGGAGAGTTTGTTTTTTTAGTTTGTATAGTATTTATGTCTACACCCTGTAGATTCCTCCAAAAGCTCTGCTTTTTCTGGCAGTGGAGACAGCTTCACACAGCTTCTGGATTGCCCTTAACTAACTCAGTTAGCAGCAAGTGTTGGCACACTCTCCAAATACAAGCACCAATTTCAAGCCTCCCACCAGCCTCCTGTGAGAATGACGATACGGCTAGTCTTTTACACTCCTGGTGCTGTTGTTTCATTTTAATTCAGTAAGAGGTGAGGGTCTACTACCTTGCATATTACAAAGACTCAGACTGTCTCAATGTACACAGCTTGGAATTGGCAGAGGAGAGAGAATTGACGGAGGAAATCAGGAAAATTCCTCATATCCACTCAGATGGGCTTTACCTTGCTGTTTACAGGAACAAAATCTTCAGTCAATGTCACTACTCGAAATTTCACTGAAGGAGAAAAGTGAAGAAAAGAGCACATTCTAAAAATGAATTACATTCAGAAATGGGCCTCCTCTGTACTTACCTCACCCTGCAATACAGAGCTGCCCATCAGCTCTGCTAGCACCCCCCCAGTCCTATCCTGTAGAACCCATCTTATCATTTGTTTAGCCTTGCACACAGCTCTCTTTTCTCCCTATATGCAGAAAATCATAATGTTCTTGTCTCTCTTTTAGATTGTCTCTTCCCACCTAAAACTGGTGCCGCCTATGAGCAACTTAAGCAGTTGTTTAGAGCCATAGACAAAAAAAAAGGTGGACAAAAGAGTTCTACTTGCTTCCTCACCTGTGTCTCCTGTGTCTGGAAATCTGGAGAGGGTGCTGCCAGAAGAAAGATGGGAGTGTGCAGTGTTTTTTTCATTCTGGCTTTCCTGATAGCGGAAGCTATCTTGGCTTTTGAGACCTCCTACAGCAGCACAGCAGCAGACCTAACATTCGCAATCTTACAGGCTAAACCCTGAGTTGCCCTTATGTTTCCTTCATCGCAGGCTAGTCTCACCCAGCCCTGACAAGTTCAGGGGCAGCTCTGTTCCTACAGCTTTTGAGGCTGAGATTCAGCCAATCTCCTCCTTCACGTAAAACATGATGAAAGGTTGAACATCTGTTCATCATCCCAGGAGGGATCAGGAGGTAGTATGGGCCTCAGTCATGCATAGATTCCCTCTCCATCCCCACAGATATAGTGTAGCACAAACACTCAGCACTTTCCTCAAGGAAAAGACTGGAACAAATTCCAGACAGGTCAAAGTAGGCAAACTGTCAAGCATGCTCCATGTAGAGCTCTCACCTGTCTGTCCTGGTTTATAAGTGTGTTTATCCAACTGGATGAATGTGCTTATGCCAGCCCTGCGGATCAGGACTTTCTTCTCTTCTTTAGCACTGAAATAGTGGCCATTGGAGATGTGCAGCTGTACAGTGACCACCTCTTGTGAACCTGCAGGTTGGGGGACCTAGAACAGGAAAGAGAAGTTATGCGGTTAGCAGGAAATAGCTCTTCTCATCACTCCTCCTGCACTGTGAAGCCATCTCATTCCCTGTCCTACTCTAAAGGCTATCTCCTGTCAGCACAGTGTATTTCCTCAATGACTAAAGGGCTGTGTGTATGAAAGGGGGCATTAATTACAGGGGCAGAGTTACGGGGGCATCAGTTTGTACGCAGGGGCAGGCCTCAGAGAAGTGGAAAAGGGAGCCTGTTCTATTGCGCTTGCCCCCTTCACATAGCCCCTGTTGTAGTCTGCATGGAGTGAACTGAGGAAAACTTTGACCAAGGGAAGAAGAGGTCAATGCTCATAAGAAATCTGTTTTCTGGCCAGTTTCAGGACTGCATGTGTCATGGAGACTAAAATGCACTTTTATTCATTATGGCAAGCCAAGGTAAAAGTGTTCAGGAGGTTGACATTTAAGAGCCCTGTGCTCAGCCTCTGTGGACACACTTCCATGCCCTTCCTAGGCCTCCAGCACGTTTGAAAGCAATTAAAGAGAGTCTTGGAGAGAATCATGTTGAGGGGAGGCTATCTGAATTGTGAGGCCTGGTTCTTCTCCAAGTGAAGCATTTAAGCTGTTTGATACACAGATGCACCCTGTGACAGTGCTTTCTTTTCAGGGGAGAGAATAAACTACACAGCTTACAAGTGGACGCTTCTAAGCTCCTCCATCTTTTCCAGTCCCTGGGTGCCTGGCCAGGCTGCCCTTCCCTCACTGAACTGTGTCAGCAGGGTGGATTGTGAGAGGCCCAGGAGGAACAGTATCATATAGATAAAGGTAGGGAGCAGGTTGCCACTAAACACACTGAATTTGTATTCACTCTTTTCCCTTTCTCCTCCTATCATCCTTGTTTACTTTATTTCTCTAGTGAGAGGAGTCACAAGTTAAAAGAGCATGGTGGGAGCTGCCAGCTGCAGCTGCTTGCCAGAAATGACCCTGACCTGAAATCTGGAGCACTCAAAAATCCAGTTGTTCCGGACAACCTTGCGGAAGAGGCTGAGGCTGATAGATGGCTGCACAAGAGTTAAGGACACACGAATAGGCTTTTCCACTCCACGGAGGTCCAAACACACCCTCTGGGAAGAGGGGAAGGGAAGTTCAGCTGGGAGGGTGATCAGGTACTTCCTGCAGTGGGGAAACAAGACATCACATCCTAGGAGTAGTATCGCTCTTTTTTAGGACAAATTCGCTGATGATGGGGAATGAGGAAGCAGAGGGGCTTACCATTTCTTTGTGGTCAAGCACAATTGCTCTGCTGGGGTAAGAGGAATAGATTAACAATGAGTGTGAACTAATCATAGAGGCAGTGGAAGGAATATGATAAATTTGGGAGAATCTCTTGGGACAAACATGAGAAACACTTACAGTGGAGGCCTGTAGTGCATTTGGTTCTTGGGTGGTTCTACAGCCCATGCTGAGCTTCCTGCCCAAGTTAATGCCAGCTATGGACCTATGGTTTCAGCAGTGACTGAGATCAAGACATGTCATCACACAGACTATGCTGGGATGACACACTTTCTCCATGGCAAATTACATTGTAGAAATAATTTCTCTGGGGGAAAGAAATTACCTCCTAGCTGAAGGAAAGGGTGAGAGGGGAATTGCATGAATACTTCTGACCTCTCACAAGTCAAGTTACACTTAGGCAGGTGCTTTCTGCATTATCCTTAGTTTGTTACCATTGTCTCGTCAAAGCTCTGGGAATGAAGAGGGTTTCTGGAAACCCATTTTCCTACAAGGCTAGCACTTAGGTCCCTCCTGTATTTTGATGGCAGACTCACTGAAGTGTAAGGCCTGATCAGCAGCCAATGAAAATCCTCAGAGACAGAACATGAAGAAAATGCTTATCCCTTCTACTCCCTCTGCCCCTTCTGTTCTGTGGGGACAGGAACCACTGTTCCAGTGTTCTAGGGCATTACTGCAGACCAGCACCCTGGAAAAGTCAGGAAAGGACATGCTTCTTCACACTGAGACCTGACTCAGCATTGGTGTCCCATGAAGAGGTCTCATTGACCCAAACATCAACCTTTGACAGAGGTCCTTGGCAGCAGACTGGTGCCTGCTTAATCACCCCCAGCCCTGCATCCCTTTTCATTTACCCTTGTCTTTATCCTACACCTTTCCCTTCAGCTTGCCTTAGACAGGAGACCCTCACTCTTCTTGTTCCCACTGTCAATCCTTACCCAGTTCTTGTACTGCAGAGATGTTCACGGGACAGGTTACCTCCTTCAGGATGTAAGCTGTAAGCCATCCCATGTCTGTCCCTTCTAGCAGGGTTGCATATCTCTTCCTGCCACCTGGCCCCTCCCTCAGCATCAGAACTATGAATCACCAGATCTTGAAATGTCACTTACGGTTGTGCCACTATCTCCATGGTATAAAGCAGGCAGCTCAGGAGAAAAGGAGTCCACATTTTCATGGGAGAACCCCTGGAAGGCTGATGTTTCCTAAAGGCAAATCAGGAGAGAAAAAGGTGGGGTGATTGCTTCTTCCAAGGTCACCAGGCTACCTGCTGTCGCGGCCCAGGGAACAAACAAGGAGAAGTCCAAAAGTTTACTTTCTTCTGCCTTGTTCCTGTGTTTATATTGCTCAAGGCACAGGGCTGTACCATTAGCGATGTTCTGCAACCAATCCAAGCATTTTTGGACTCCAGTCTCTCTGCTCTCCTGAGCCCTCCTCCTCGCCATGGTTTAACTAGCATCATTCAGACAAATTAGCTTTTAATTTTGCTAAGCCTGTTTCCTGTTCAGTGTACTGACCCTTCTCCTTATCCCACTTGCAGCCTCCATCCCATTGTTTTGCTTTGAAATGGAGTGTCTCATGGTCTATTGACAGGTGAACTCAATTGCATCTCACAATGAAGTCTGGTGGTCACACTGTCACCTAGTTTTTGAGCCTGTAACTCCACAGGCAGATTTCATTCTTCAGTGATAGACTTATCTTTGTACAAAATAAGTATATATAGAGAGAAGGTGCCTCCCAAAATAGCCCAAAACTCATTTTTTGATTATTCTGGAAGACAGGTAAAGAAAGGCAAAATGCTCTTTATGCAAAAGGTTTTTATGCTTTTTATCTCCCTCATCCAGAAGGAGAACACAGAAAGCAGGAAGAGCTGTAATCCTAATCTTATCTCTTCTCTACATACATTTTCATTTGAATAGGAAATCTAACAACTACAATTAACTCCAGTCATATAAGACATACCTGTGTATTCTACTGTAGGGGCAAATTACTGAGGGGAAGTGGAGATTGACCACTGGTCAGGCAGGTCAACAACTGGAAGGCTTAAGTTCTGAGGTGTCTTCTTCATTTAGAAAGAGGGTATGGTTCTATCCCTAGATAACTGCAGCACACTCTATCTATCTAATTTGGGAGTTACTTTCCACATGATTTTTTAAACCTGTTACTCTTGAGATTGCACCGAGCATTTCCCTGATTTATGTTAGCATACTTGACAAGAAAATCTGTTCCTTGAAACTCTTCCTCAAGCAAGAAAACTCTTCCATTTTAGTATAACATCCATTTCATACCAAAATACATCTCTGATTTATCCTCGGGTACCAAACAGAGTCCTGAACTAATTGGATCCTCAGATTATTTTCTTTCTCTTTTGGAAAGACTGATGCCTGGTAAACAAATTGGCTTTCTGGGGGGCTTTTTTCATGTAGTGGGCAGACATAAGTTATATGCCTTTTCTTTTTTTTTTTCCTGGGCTTTGTTCAGCTCTGAAATTCTGGTGTCAATGGCTTTTTCCCTAAAGGTGAAAGCACACCTGGATAAACAAATGAGCAGGAATGGGAGCATGAACATGAATCATTCTCTGTGGCCCTGTGCTGCCTTTAATTTCTTTCCAGCGTTCTTAAAAAGTACAGGTAGTGCCTGCCGAACAGGCCTTGCTGACATTTGTTTGTCCGCAGTAGATCCAAAACAGTCCCATGGTACAGGCTGGATCATTTATAACAATACATGGGCTCACAATGGCAAAGGCATTTAGAATCCTGACTCCTTCTCCATTGCAGTCATGAAATCATGATAGCCAGCTGCTCAAATATGAAAATATGAAAACTAGAATAGGACCAGAAAGTAAGTGCCTTTTGGCAGGCTTCTTCACTCACTAAAACCTGCAGAAAGGTACATTCTGCCTGGCCACTGTCTTGTGCTGCAATCTTTCCACAACCTGTGGAGCCACTGTCACTAGTTCAGAGAATAGGCAAGAAGTCTGCAGGTAATTGACACTGGATTTGTCTCTCTGCAGGCGCAGAGTCCTTGAGACTGAGGTAGAGGAGCTGACCTCAAGCTAAATGGAAGCGTACACATTACAGAGTCTGCAGGATGAATCACTTTTATTTCCAAGCTTTATGAGGGATAAAAATGCAAGTTTGGTGTTCAGCATCAACTTACTCCTGCTTTAGCTGGGGAGGAGGATGTTTAGGCCAGAGAGAAATCAGAGAGTTTTTCACCAAATTGTTATTTCTGTCTATAAATTCTTCCCTCTGGAACACATCCACATCCCTCCAAATATTCTTTAGTAGCCAGACACCACAGGTACTACAGTTTAAGGCATAGAAAGGACATTTTGAAAGAACCAGAAGAGTTATTTTAAAAGTTGGCATATAAATTGCAATGGATACTAAGTCAAAATTGTCACTACATTCAATTTTTACACGCTGGGTGTACACATATATTAGTGGGGTTCTTTTCGTGTGAACTCTCACTGAAATAATGAACTTACTTAGGTATCAGCTAGCCCCTCTTGGGTTCAACAAGGAATAGGTGGAACGCATGTGTGCACATGACCACTGCAGCAATTGCTTTCTCAGTAAACATCTATTTCAGAACATAAGGAGTTTTATCAGATCTCTTGCCTTTGCTTTGCTAAATTCTGCAAAACAGACAATCGGAATGTTACGACATTGTCAATGCTAAGTGACATCATCCTCTCCATAAAAGCCCAAGGTTTACTAGTGATGCTCTCTAAGCATAAATATAAGTAGTAGGTGCACATCTGTTTGGCTGCATTCTGGTGGTTTTTTTGGATGTCAGCAAGGGCACAGACATGGATAGAGTCAATGTCTGGGAGAGAGAGGGCATTTGCAAAGAAAGCTGCAGAACTTGCAAAGCAGTTTTTAAAATGTTTCAGAGAAAATGTAATCTTCAGGAAAATCCTGTTCTGCTGTTGAACTCTCCATTGTTTATGCACTGCTGAGGAAACAAAAACACCTCGCTAAACGAAGGCACAGAAACACAGAGAAAGTGACACTTGGAGTCAAGTCAACCTCACTGCAGCTACTTATGACACAATACAGGGCACAAGTAACACCTAGATGCTGAGCTCAATCTATGCAGTCATTCTGGTCCTACTAACCTGCATTCGAAACATGGAGTTTCAGCAGGCTGCCTTGTGAGCAGATCTCCTCAGTGTGTATGGAGATTGTTCACTCTTAACAACAAAAACTTGCAATGCTTCTAGCTTTACCTCACAGTGCAGAGTTGCCGAGACTTTGGGATTACTCTGGAACCTTGTACTTGAAATTCAATTCCACCGTCCAAATTCCCTATGCCAAAACCTCTACAGATCCCAGCCACACCTTGAAGCCTTACCCAAAGAACTTTCAGGACTGTAGCCAAATCCAGACCTCTCACTCTCGCCCCCCATCTTTCCTCCATCCCAGACTTTCTACCCCTAAGTTTTCACACACAGCTTTCACACTCTCACAGTCAGCTATTGCAAGGTTTTGTGGAGGCTTGTCTATTCCCCAACCTGCTAGTCTTAAAAGATCCTAGATAAAAAGCTGGAGTCCCTCAAATCATGAGGTTTCATTTTTAAAAGCAGTGAAAGATGCTAAATTTTCACCTATTTTTGAATTGTCTTGTCCATAGCCACAATATCTTTCAAAGAACCTGTCCACTCTGTAACAGCTCACTATGGGATGTGGGGTCTGCCCTTGTACACCATCCTTGACTGACAGCTTCTGTTTCCTTCTCTTTCCCACATCAAAAAAAAAGAGTTCTCATAACTCCTCTTGGGTCTTTCCACCTCCTCTCTCTCAAGGTACTGCATGAAACAGACTAGGAATAGGAGTTAATACAAGATGTGGTGAAGCACAAAGCTGACTGCTTTTTTTATGTGGTTGGAGAGCAGGATAAGGAGTAGACCTTCTCATTGTTCCCAGAAAATGTTGTTTTTCCCACCAGATTGTGACATCTCTAATCCTCAAGCAATTGCTCTGGTTCAAACACAGGGCACAAAACAAAAGGTGGATACAGCTGTCTGAAAAATCCAAAAGCTAATGAATGAAATTTCTTCTATAAGTGTAGTGTATGTCACAGTATTTTTCCTAATTCATTCACACATACATTATTCACACACTTCCACATCTATGCACTTACCTCTATTTGATTTCTCTACTTCACTATGTATTTGACATAGGAATTCTTACCATAGCTGGAATTCTTTGTAACTCTTAAATTCAAATATCCCATATGATTATTTGAAAGCACAGCTGGGTTCAGCTGAACTACGAATCTCCCATTTCAACTCAAGTCTTCTGAGCTTTGCTTCATACCACTGTGTTTCACTCAAAGGGCATCACTTGCATGAACCCTGAACTGACAAGGGACAGGATGGAGCAGACAAGTCAAACATGAATGATTTATTCTCTTCCCTTGAGAAATGGCCCTGAGATTAGTAGTAATTCAGAAGACTCTCAGACATACTGTAGCTTTCTCCTAGGTCCCTTACCAGCTCAGCTTAGCTTATTCTAAGTAAGGGGCAGTCCCAGCTGCCACCTCAAATCATCTGAGGTATTTCAGCAGCACACAGATGCTTCAAAAAGGGTGACTTTTTCAGCCACTCAGCATCCAAGAGCAGGATCAGGGAACTTTTTCAGCCACTCAGCACCCAAGAGCAGGATCAGGGAGAGCAGAAATAAAGTTCCCGAGGAGAGGTGAAGCAATTTCCGTTTTCCCAGGAGTGGGGTGGGGTTTCTCTATGTAGCTGGCATTACTATGTGCAGGTGTTAGTGCAAGGTGGACAGAAGGTATCCTCTGAAGGCATAGGAGATAAGATCAAAGAGAAAAGGGCAACCCCACTTTGGCTTTTATCTCTACCCAGACAACTTCTGGAAAGATGCAGCTTCACAGAAGCTGCAGAAATTGGAATCACTCCCCTTACACTCTCCACACTCTGTGTTAAGACAGAAGCTAAACTTTGAAACATATGGCAGGGTGGATTCATCCTTACTGTAATGCAAGCTACAAAGTCAGCCAATACTTATTGCTTAGCTATATCTCTGCTAGATGGTGACAGATATTTCTCAGTAGGATCAGCCTGCAAGCAGGACTATGGTCCACATCCTATGCCGGTGACTGCACAATGCAGCTGGAGGACTGCACAATTCAGGGCTGTGAGAAGTGAATGCCAGGTGCATAGTTCAGTTTTACTGTCTGTATATGAGTTCACTTCTGCACTCTCCTCCAAGGTAGTCCCTCTCATATGAGGCCCAAGCGCAAAACACATAACAGGATCCAGACTCATGATTCATATTTTATTTCCATTCTTTTTACAAGCAGGAAAATCCCCAGATTAAAACAATCAGAATAAATCAGACACCCCAAAAATCACAAAGAAATGTCTGTCAGGATGAGGAATAAGACTTGGGCTGGATTTAATCCTGAAATCCAACTTGAGATGTGCCCCAGCACCAATATCCTAAGACCACTGAGGCATGACTTTCCAGGAGACATGTTCCACCATCCCAGAAGCAACAACACAGCAGCCTTGGAGCCTGCTGCTGATCTGGGGGCATCTCCCACTACTGGGATTCCTGTGGGCTGAAACAGTGGACAGTAAGTGAGCAGACCAGATGTTTGGAGGAATGAGGGCAGAGAGAGGGAGAATCACAAAGAGAAAACAATATGCCCCAAATGATTAACCGCAATGTGAACACCTTGGGAGTCCAGGCCATCGCTAAGGGCTCTCAAGAAAGTGTTTCAGTGGTTTGGTCAAGTGTCTTTGCTATACCACAGCCTATCCCCCCAAAAGAGGTGAAACTCTCCATAGCCAAATTGCATAAGCTGAAACTAGGAGCATGAATTCTGCTTGGGAGTTCTTCTAGATCAGTGTCAACTGCCTATAAGCAGTGTCACTCCATTGGCAGCCATGCACTATACCAGTCTCCCTGTGGAGAGTCCCCAAAAGAGCACATGACTTCTCACAGCAAGGACACATGGCAATCACTTCATGTCTGGCCTACAGGGCAATCCAGCAAAAACGGCACTAGGAAGTCCAGAAAACAGAGGGCATAGAGCACAGCTACTGGAGGCCTAAGGAATTCCAATGCAGTCCTAAATGAAAGGAACATGCTGAATCAGAGATACACAGTAACAACCCCAGGGGCAGCAAGAGATGGTTGAGTTTTGCAGGAAATTTCGTAAGACTGCTAGATCTGTACAGTGATTAAGAAAGGGAACAGAAAAAATTTTGGTGGGACTCACACCTACCTCAGTGGCAGAAAACATTATAATCAGCCAGGGCCTGCTCCTCTGTAACAGGACAAGAGAGACCCAAGTTACCGTTGCATGAACCCAAGCACAAGTTCCAGCTAACCCTAATGCCCCATGGTTCCACACTCACCTGGATGGTAGTAGTCATAAACTCTGACATGTCCTGGCTTCAGGTTGGTCACTCCAATTTCCTGTTCTAGATGCAGGACATATGTCTCAGACTTATGGCCCAACTGGAGGAGAAGGGCAAATGACAGTTCACTTACTTAAGAGCTGTGTCCAGTATTCCTCAACTACATTTGATCCTAAACAGGCAGTAACAACTTTATGGAATCAAAGATAGGATGTCAAGATAATCTTGAACACCCTATAATACCCTCTGCTATCCCAGCCTTGGATTCTCCTCATAGCTCTGCTAATGTCCTCCACTCCCATCCTGCAGCTTCTCTAGCGGCACACACATACCTTGTCCAAGTAGATGGCAACACCTGCTTGTGTTTCCTCAGTTCTTCTCACAAGGTGCCAGTGTTGCAACTGGGACAGGAGAGCAAAGGAAAGAACTAACTTGGATCTTTTGAACAGGCAAGTTTGAGACATCCCAGCAAGGTTTATCTAAGTCTGAATGGGCAAATTCTCATCCATTCATTTCCAGACTTATGTTGGCTCTCAACTCTTCCAGGCTGAGCTTCTTGCAGGGCCACTCACCTGCAAGACCCCAACATAGGAGCACAGGAACATAGGATAGCTGTAAAGAATTTCCCGAGCCAGTTGAGCAAGAAGGATCACCACCCTTGAGGCGCAAGGAAGGAGTTGACAAAAAATATTCATATTTAGTTCTAGTGGCAGAGGGCAAGAAATGGTGAGATTGCTCAAAAGAGCCAGACAATCCTGGCTACATAACCTCCCTCTCCCTTGGGGCATGAATGATCCCACTGACACCACATGATTATACTGATTCCAGGCTTCTTACAGACGTCCTGGATTCTGGAGCCACGATGAATCCAGACAGCAGAGAGACCTCCACAATCACCATATTGGAAGTGGGTCTCTTCCCAGTGTAGCTGGGGAAAAAAAATCAAATAATCAGAGGGTCCCTCCCAGCTCCTCCTTCCCTCCACCCCCATATCACATATGCAGGACCTTTCATCAGGCAGCCAAGTTAAGACCAGGACAAAGCAGCCACACCCTAAGATGGCTGCACTTCTCTGCACACTCCCAATCTGAGGTGATCTAGTTCTACTCCTCGCCCTAGCAAGAATAAAACCACTTAGAAACTCTTTCCCAAAGATGCCTATATCTTTCCTTCCCACCTCTTCTGTTTGCCAAATTCACCCTCTGAACCTTCTGCCCGAAATGTCAGGTGCCTCCATTGCATCCAAGAAGCACCCCTGCAGTTCTCCAGCCATGCCTGGCCTTCCTTCTCAACTGGGGCTGTGTCTTTGTAGTCACCTGACATCAACATAGACAGTAACAGAGTATATATTATCCTTGGTGCAATTGACTGGCTTGGTTTTCACTCGCAAGGCAAAGGATGTGGAGGCCTGTGGGGAGAGCGTGTTGTACCTCAGTACCATCTGCAGAGAGAGATTAAAAAAAAAAGGGAGAATAAGACCTGGATAACTGGTTCAATATCACCTATCATACCTCTTCACTTACTACTCTAATCCTTAAACTATGGACCACAGATAAGTTACTAGAAAAACCATACACAAAGAACAGGACTTACACTCCTTCCAACACCACAAATAAAGACCCCTCAAAATGCAAACCTTCCATGATCCTTCCAGATGGGGTTCCTTTTCCTCTCTGTTATGCTTGAAACTAGTCAGGCACAAAGCACTCGAACTGCTATGGAGGATTTCCATTCATTGATTGGAATGACTCTGGGAACCATGGAATATCACATTTGTATTCATTAGATCTCAGAGTCTCCCATGCCACAAAGACTTATTACAGAGTACAAAGGCTCGAACTGAAGCCTATTAATGTACATTTCCTTGCATGCAATTGCAAGAGAGACTCTGATAAGATAATGAGCAATAGGTTGACATAGCACTGTCTGCTATGTAAAGGGGAAACCTACCCGGGTAAAGACGCAACAGCTGCCATGGACCTGCACAGAGAACTTTCCTGGAATTTCTGTCAGTGCCATCTCCTGCACCAAAAGCCGGTTCTGATTGGAGATTTGGAACTTCATCCCAAAGCCTCGTTGGGATTTCACACTCACTTCTGCAACCCCTTTTGTGCTGTATGTCAGTGCTGCATACTTGGCCAAGGCCTGCAGAGCAACTACTGTGTCCTGAAGAAGAAGAAAAAATTCCATGTTTACACATTTGTCCTTTTAGGGATCTCCAGTTGTGAGACCCAAGACACTTAAACTAAGCCTCCTGAGGGTCTCTGTGCTCAAGGACCTTTTCCTCCAAGCATTCATACTGTTAACAATCACATTTGCACAGATATTGCAGAGATCCTTTCTCAAGGCATACTGCCTTCCCCAAGCCTGTGTTACCTGTGTTGAGGCAAACCCTCCATAAGCATTCTGCTGCCTGTTAAGCCAGGCAACAATGCCAGATGCTCTAAGGAGATCAGTCTGTGTGACATTTGGCTTGGAGAGCAGAGCCAAGAGGACATAGGCTGTCAATTCTACATCTACAGAAAGTGGCTGTAACCAAGGGCTGGTGCTGGATGTATTTGATGGGGTCTCACTCCAGTGGATCTGCCCATCTGAAAAAAAGAAGAGCGTGGATAGCATTGAGGGCTGTCAAGAATGAAATCCTAAGGCCTAGAAGGCACATTGGCTAGGGTGCACAAAAAACAGAGTAAATATCCCTTGGGTATATACATCACCAGGTGAACCTCAATTCCTTGTATGCAACATCTGTTCTCCAATGCCCAACACTCTAAATTATATATTCAAGACCCATTTTTCAAAGTGATGTCCAAAAATTAATATGCCAATAATCTGCATACACAGAAACTCCCAGACATCTTGTCCCTCCACTATCATGCTTGCCAGGCCTGCTAGCTACCTGATAATAACTAGCTACACACTAGCAAGTCCTGAGGGTCAGGCACTACAAGAGGTGGGGTAGCTTGCCTGCTGGTCTGGCACTTTGAAATTCTGCATAAGAAACCCCACTTTTCTCAGGGTCTAACCTTCACTTCAGGAACCCACAAGAGCCTAGAGATTTCAAATAAATCAGTGCCCACACCATAGTACTGTCAGCATGTAGCTTAAGTTTACAGACTAGTTTTCTGAAACACCAGACAGAAATTAAGACCAAGGTTATGGTCCTTTCAGCTTGTGTGTGACCAAGGCTCATAAAGGCTAACTGTCCCTTCTCTGATGTTCACCTGGGACTGAGGCTCCATACCTTCTCTGATTGCCTTTCGATCAAGTATATCGAGTAGTTCTTGCATGTGACGAGTGTCCTTAGCCAGGGCGAAGGTATAGGCCAGCAAGGCCTGTGTGTAAGTGCTGGTAATTTTAGGAAGAGAAGGAGTAATACAGCCCAGAGCTTTTTGCACCACTTTGCTCTACAGAGAAGACATACATTGACATTGGTCATGCAGATACATATACATGTACGTGGCAGGCAAACTCAAGATATACAAGCAAAAGGATGCATTACATATGTTGACATAGAAAGCATCTTTAAAATTCAATTCTGTGTCTCAGTAGGGTCAAGCCTGCACTGTTCCCTTAATTTCACCATTGCACCACTAAGCAACGTATCTCCAGCTCTATGCTGAAAGTGTTTGACAGAGATCTCTTGGCTACCTCTTCTTATTTGGTCACAGGCTTCAGCAGTGCTGTCAGTGAATGAATCCTCTTACTGCTGCAGCATCAACCCACATCTTATTTTCCAGGTTACAATATAATAAAAGCAAAAATAAACAATTCCAAATGCTTATACCTACCCTGGTAACGAAGACCATTGTGTTCAACTTATTTCTACAGTGCCTTACAAGGTCACTTGGATTTTCCAGTTTCATTGGAACATCAATACGCTATTATCAGGGAGGAGTAAATGCACTGGTCTCAGCAGTACTGTGTTCCAGCATTTAGCTACACCCTTCCAAGCATGAGCCAAAGGCTCAGTGGGGTTTCCTGACCCATATTTGTGCATGTCCATGATTTTGTGGTCCCCCTCTTCCAGTGGCCTCTTTTCAAGTACAGTGAGGATCAAACAGGTGTTGCATTTAAAATTTATTCTTACACATGACCTGCTACTTATATCTTTCCCTTCTAGAAGGGAGAAAAGGTAATGTCTTTGTCACTTGGGTGCTTTCTAGAAAATGGCGTAGTACTGCTGGGTGCAGCCACTGATTCACAGATACGCTTATTATACCTACACATTAAGTAATAAAGTTCCTATAATCAAACTGTCATTTTTTAAAATTTGTTCTCTTCTGGTAAAATAAAGTGGGATAGCTAAGCTACACTTCCATCCATAAAAATAAATAAATAAATAAATAAATATCCTTGTTTTCTGCTGTTATATGCAATACAGCACACAGCACAGCAATGTTTGTATTTTGTAAATGACTAGAGCTAAGAATGGATTAGAGCAAGCCTGTGGCTTTTGTTCAGCATCTCCCTTATTATTCTTTTTTTTTCTTAAATCACTTAAATCACAGAAGGCTAAAATGGAGGTAACAGCACTGGTCTTCATACAACTATGAAAATTCTAGCAAAAACTGTTGAAGTATCAACTATGATTTGCCAACTATTAACATACATCGTAATATGTTGTCTAGGAAGAGTTTAATATGTATTATTAGCCTTCTGGCTCTGGTATCTCCTGGTGAAATTAATATAAGGACTGACAGTGGCACTCTAGTGGAATTCTTTTCATATTTACTGTACTCATCATGGTGTGGCATGTCATGGTGTTCACAATTGTGTGCTGTACAGAAGCATGTAGCTACCCTGTAAGCAGTCATGTGCCACATACAGAGCTGCTTCTCTATAGCATGCAATTTTTTCCCAGCCAATATAAACAATTCGGGTTGTTGCAAGGAGTAGAGTCATCTTTGAGACTACCTTAACTTTTGTCATACAAAGCCTGCCTGAATATAAATTTATTCAGGATTGTATAAAACTTCCCCAACATTTCAATGCCTAAATGACTTTCATGAATCTTTTAAATATGTTTGTAGGGAAAAACATGTTCTGTTCTGAACCACACTGAGTACATTAACTTTTGGAGGACATCCTCAAACTCTGAGGATTTTGACCACCACAGATTGTGTCTTCTTATAAAATCATTTATAATTCTACTAATGAAACTTCCTGGGTGCTATAACAGGCTTTATCTTTCCCACTTCATCTATCACAGATCTACTCAGCAAATTCCTTTACTGGGGCCAAGATGAGCACTATAAGATATGTTTTAAATTGCTTGGCTGTCATTACTTACGACTACTTTTTCATGGTCATGAATGTTTTATCTAAAAACAATGGTCTTTGAATGTGTGTTCAACTGAATAACTGGTTACTTTCAGACCAAAAATTTCTTTTAAATTTCTGCAGTAAAAACATGTTCCTCTTTCTGAGATAAAAATTATTTTGTGAACTTCTCTGCAGCATGAGAAATTCTCTGAGGTCTCCTACTTTAAGATAATTCAGGTTTTCGAGCATTACAAAGATCAGAACACTGCTCAGCCTCTGTGGATTCACTCTGCACACTGCACTTCATCATGCAAACTGCTGTGAGGTTTTGAGGTCTCCTTTTGGGGATATTTCTCATGGATCTGGAGCACAATTTGTTTTCTTCTCACTCCCCACTTTCCTTCTCAAATTACAAAACTGGCTTTAAATATTTATTACAAACTCTTCTTTCATTTTGATTTTGCACTAGGATGAAAGTCCTTGTCCTTCATTCTGCTGTGGAGCACAATAAATGTCAAATATTTGTGATTCAGTTTCATAAAAGCCTCTTCCTTTCATGTCAACTGAAACACAGACATTTCACAGAATCACCAAATCAAATAATTCAAGTTTGGAAGGACCTCAGGAAGTCTCTAATCCAACCCCTTGCTCTGAGCAGAGACAGTTCTGAGATCAGGCTAGGTTGTTCAGCTATATATTCTGTTGAGTCTCAAAAACCTCCAAGAATGGAGATTGCTAAACATGTCTAGGCAATCCATTCCAATACTTGATTGTCCTCATGGTAAAAAGAACAGGTGATCTAAAGGATGTCTGTTGCAAAGAAGAAGATTAATTTCCAGCTGTGTCCCTTTCTTCTGTGCCCAAATCTTGCAACTATAATGAAAAGTACTGCTCTTCCACTTGTTATATTTTAAGAAAATTTTGCTTCTCAATTTCTTAAGCATTTTAGTTGATTATATTTTTTAATTGCCAGTATTACAGAGTCTAGTAATTAATTATGATCCTCAGCACTTGTAAGGGGGTCTCCGTCATTATTATTTGGGTATGCAATTCTGATTTCTCTTAGTTCATAATATGTACCTCTCCATAGCACTTCTTTTACAGACTTCCAGTGTCTGCTAAGTAAAACACATTAAAATATTATTATGGCTGTTTATTTGACTGCCAAAGGAGCAACTCCCACCCCTGCTCCCGAAGAAATCATTACTATCTGTGTATAGTGCTGTGTATAGAGCATCGGAAAGCAAGGAACAGGTGAAAAAACAAGAATTAGCAAGGTCTGGAACATAGGCATGCTGTCTAGCCATGAACTCCTACAGCTCTTAGTAACATAACTCTACCTTCCCTCCCTCGTCAACAATACCCTCCCCAGGGCATAGTCAAGGTCTTTTTGTGAGAAATTACAAGTCCTTCCTTCCCCACCCCATTACTTTGTCCATGAACCTCTCCAGGATGCTCTCACGCAGGCCTCAGTATTCCCCTGAGGCCTTCAGGATTCAGATCTGAAGGCAAGAGCATGGGAAAGAATCCTGGTGTTTACCTTTGGTGTCTCTCCTCTCTCTAAGTATGCAGCAGTGATGTAGGCAGCCAAGGGGACTTCTCCATCCACACCTCCCTACATAAATATAAACATGTGCAAACATCCAAAAAGCTGGCAAGGGACATACAGAGGCCTGAAGCTTTTCAGAAAAGGTCTCGCCTTTTCCTGTCTTATTCACATGCAAAAGATCAAAACAATACACAAAACTAAACTAAAAAAAAAAAAAAAAAGAGTCCTGTTGGTACACTTAAGAAAAACTGCTTTAAATGGGTCCTTGAAGGTGCTGTGGTTCCTACCTTAATGACTGCATGGAAAAGGTGGCCTACATTTCTGAAGCAACCATTGGGAAGCTGATGGAACTCCAGCCACTTGAGAGCAGCTTGAATGCCCCTGTTGTCCAGGAAGATGTATGGTTTGGCTTGGGCAAAGCATTTGACCACAAATGCAGTTAGCCTGGTTGGGGAGAGAACAGAAAAGACAAGGCATATGAGTGGGAACAAAAGCAGCTGAAATAGAATAAATGAGAAGGAGAGGGGAGAATAAGCAGGGAGGAAAAAGAATCTAGAGAGAAACTGAGAAAGAGGAAGAAAACTGCAAGTCTGAAACATTTCGGGTTAGATATGACAGAAAGAATTCAGTGCAGAAAGCTGCCCACCCTCCAGACCATCAGACTGTCAGATACTAGGGGAAAAGAACCCAGGGCTTACCAAGTATTACCATATTCATCCCTGGTACCAAATTCACTATAGGAACCATCAGGGTGTTGATACTGCAGCTGTATCTGGTACCCTAGGAAGTACAGCAGGACTTTAGTACTCAGACCTCAGAATGATATTTGCAATTAGATCATTGGGCAGGTGATTGGGGATGTTAACATATTAAGTGGTAGAGAACCCTTGGGAGATTATGCGCCAGGGGATTATTTGTAGGGTGAACACAGAGGTAGAAAAGGAAGACGGGCCTGAAATCCTTGCCATTGCTCAGGAATCTTGTAGCCCTCTCTTTGATCTCTGGGGTCAGCTGTCTCGTCTTCTCCAGGTACTGCAGCACATAGACAATAGGGGCAAACAGCACCATGTTCTGCTCTCCACAGCCATGGGGTATCTGCACCAGGTGGTCCAGGTTCTGCAGAGCTGTCCCCATCAGATCACCTGAAACAGAGGTTAGGATTTGCTGGGCCAGGCAATTGGCTATTCACCTCTGGCAATCTGTGACCAGTCTCTAGTAGCACATCGGGCAACTCAGCCCCAGAAGAGCAGAGCACATGCAGCTCTGTCCAGTCCTTTTTGCCCTGCATCTTGGATGCAGACATTCGCATTCCAGCAGGGAAAGCCATTAAAAAGAATGACTTCTCCCCTGTTACATGTTTTAGCCCATCTGGAACCAGGAAACACAGTTACATAAATGGGAGACAAAAGGCAGTGGAGCCTCAGAAATTGTTGGAAAGGTTTAGGTGGTTTGGGCTTAGTCTTTCCTAGATACATGGGATGTGGAAAGGTATTATCAAAACTGAATTCCTTACCAGTGACTGACATGGTGGCTCTGACGGAACCTTCAATGACATTTAGAGGCAACATCAGAGACACAGACTCTTGTGCTGGATTCCCTGGTATCAGGAGCAAGGTGTGTTAGGAGGACAGAAAGAAAGAAATTTTGACAAAAAAGAACATTCAAAATCCCCAGGATATCTCTGTTCATGACTGTTCTGTGCTAATATCCCATTTTCCTGTCACAGAGTTTCCAGATCACCCCACAAATTCTGTCCCATCTCACCCTCAGCTTCCTCTGTCCACCTCATCATGACTGCTCTGACCTGGCAGGCTTCCTTCTCAAAAAGAAGAGAAGCAAGTTTTTTTGCCTAGAAAAACTCTATGGCAAAAGCCACCTTCCTGCTTTTCTTTAAATAAGCTACTGCATTTCATTTCAGATTTCAGTTGCAGTGCTATGTCTTCTCCATGTTCCTTGTGCTCTCAAAATCTTCTACTTGTTCCATCATATACCATAAACTTCAAGACAGCAGCAGAAATCCAAAGTCACATCCTCCAGCCTGGCCAAGTTCAGTAGTCCGGGTTCATTTCCACTGGTTACATTGGACACATTTGTATCAGGGATGTTTATGCTTAAGGACTGTATCCCCCTGTTCTAATCAGAAGAAGCTACTGGTGGCTTCATAACTAAAGTATGCCTTTGACAAGCTTAAACAGTTTGACAGAGGAAAATATTCCCCAAAGTGGAAAGACCCAGAAGGTAGCTAGCCAGGAAGAAAAGGGATGAGCACACTGAAAGGGGAAAATGATGTACCTTTTTTGGGACACAGGATGGAGCTGTGCACCTTCTCTATCAACACTCCCTCTGGCTGTTGGAGCATATAAAAGTAATATTAATGAACAGACAGGCAAGAAGCAGAATTACATGTGGAGTAGAAGTAGGTATGGACAAAGCCCAGGTTCAGGCTCAATCACCATATTGAGTAATATCGCTGTCACATACAAAATTAAAATTATTTTTAATTTTTCATTTTTAATTATTTTATTTTATCACGTATTATTTTAATTATTTAATTATTTCAATTCCAGATTAAAAAATGACATGTATTTTCAGAATAACCTGAATTCTGAATGTATGTGAAACAGATGCTTTAAATTCAGTGGAGAGGTAAGGAGGCTCAGCTAAAGACAGAGGACATGGAAGAGGGTATGTGCTTAAAATTTTCTATTTAGAAGCCTGACCACAAGCGGAAGAACGGAGTGGAGAATAATTCCACACCTCCCACATCCATCAGCCTTCATGGCTGAGCTCAATTCAGGGCTTGAGTCTTTAATTACATGCCTTGAATAGCAAGGGGCACCTCCCAAAATTGACCTGTACAACATCTGGGGATTGTACAAGCCCACTTGTAGATCTAGGTAATAGAAGAGTTTGTCTGACCCGAACTACAAGTAGTTTGGTGATTGTATCTTTCTGTCCTTGGGCTGGGACAACCGGTATCTCTTTGCCACAGAGCTCTTCGGTGGCCACAGCCTCTGTGCTCAGGGTGAAGTTCATTAGTCCTGAAAATAAAGAAACATTTAGTGCAGCAAGTATCTTGTAAGAAAGAACTTTCAGCTAGTACATGTTAAGTCATCTGTTAGCCATGAAAAATTGGATCAGAGCCCTGTATGGTGGGAGGTTCTATATCTCCCACCACAGAGTTACGGATATTTAAGTTTTTAAGATGAATACAAACCTTCAAGTTAACAAGACACACACCCCACTTCCTTTACTTCATGTCAGCTCTTACAAAGCATCTCCACCTTGGCCTCATCCGTTCCCAACTCTACCACCCCAGTTCCCTGTTATCCTCACCCAGTTGCTTAGCTGTGACACTCCAATGAAATGTCTTAGCTTCATTGGCACACAAGCAGCTGCTGTAGACAGTGTAGACACAGTCTTTGCATGGCTTTAGCTGAAAGCCCGTCGACTTCTCTAGGGTCACCTGGATCTGAAGGGGCAGCAGGGATGAGAGATAGTGATGAAACACATATCAGTTTTCCAAAAATAGGCCATGGACCTTAGCCATTCCCTACCCACCTATACCCTGCTTTCCTTGCAGAACCTCTGATAGGGCTCACCTTCATGCATTGCTGCAAGTAGTTGAAGACTACAGCCTTCAACATGAAGGTCTCCCACTGGATCACAGAAGATGGCAGTGTGAGATCCACAAGAAAGGGCTTGAAAACAAGCAGGCTGGAGGTTGGTGCAAGTCCAAAGCCATGATGTCCTGTGCAGAACATCCCTGCCTTCCATTCTGTGACAGTGTCAGGAACAGTTACAGTGATATTCTTGTTCCCACTGGGACTGAGAAGTGGATAGTAAGAGAAACTTTTAACAGAATCTCATTTTATGCAGCAACAGGTGACCTGATCTGCACTCTCCTCCCCAGTACATCCAGTTTGCTAGCCTAACTCAGAACTTTACTGAAATTATAGCCCTCAAGGTACAGAAAAAAAAAACCCAGGGACACATCATTCAACTGAATTAGACCCATGCACACCATCCTATGAGCAGCTGAGGACAGAATATTCACAGCATCTATTTTAGATGTCCAATTTAGGCAGCTCATTTCCACCTCTGCCTCAGCTGCTTACAGCAACAGAACAACAATTTGACAGGGGATTACAGGCCTGGAAGAAGCTCTCAGTCACTGTCATTATTTTCCACAGAGAGTACTTTCCCTTTGTACATCTAAAATGCTTTACAGCTGTTACATCTTCAGTTGCTCAGATCAGGCTAGTGGACAAATTGCGTAGGAGATATCTTCTGGTAGCCAGTGAGTGAAAAGATAGATGTAGCTGGAATTACAGGGGAGGCGAGAAGGGCAGGGTTAGAGTGGGGAAGGGGGCGTATCTCAACTGTGCAGCTGTCAAACAACAAATTCTTAAAGTTAGAAGTGACAAATCTACAAAAATCCCTCCCCTGAAGCTCAGTGGAAAATGGCCTCCCACAGCAGCCCTTTGCTCCCTCTCATCTGTGATTTACTACACACTCTTACAATAAATTTTGAAAACACCTGCTTCCTGCTCACATGGGGAATCCTGGAGGTATAGGGAGCAGCAAGAAGGAAGGGCAGCAGAAATGCCAGATAGAAACTCCCTCTCTGGGACAAAAAGCATGCACAAGCCATCTAGAATTTACCCCATGTTGCCCTGTCAGCACTACCCTCCAAACCCAAGCACTTGCTCTCTCTCAGTGGTGCTGGTCTTCTCCCTGAGGGAACCCTGCCCACTCCCTGAGGTGTCAGCCTTTCTCTCAGGATAGAATTTGCAGTCCTGTTACAGAGTGCCATATGAATCAGCTTCTCTTATATCCCAGAATACATCCCATGTGCCCAGTTTGAGAACTGCTAGCCCATCGGACTACTATAATTTGACTACAGACAGTAAAATAAATCTTTTCACTACACCACACCTACTTTCCTATAAACACATGCAGCCTGCTTCCATGAATGGATACTACTTCTGTATCATCATTGAGGAAAGAAATCTGCACTGGATACAGATATCAACACTAATGAGAAACAGCCTAATAATCATAGAATCATAGAATGCTTAAGGTTGGAAGGGACCTCTAGAGGTCATCTAGTCCAACAATCCTGCACACACAGGGTCACCTAGGGCACGTGGCACAGGACTGCATCCAAGCGGGTTTTAAAGGTCTCCAGAGTCTCCAGAGAAGGAGACTCCACAGCCTCTCTTGGCAACCTGTTCCAGTGTTCCATCACCCTCACTGTTAAGAAATTTTTCCTTAAGTTCCCGTGGAACTTTTGATGCTTCAGTTTCTGGCCGTTTCCTCTAGTTCTATCAGTGGCCAGCACTCAAAAGACGCCAGCACCATCCTCCTCACTGTCTCCCTTGAGGTACTTATAGACACTGATCAGGTCTCCTTTCAGCCTTCTCTTCTCCAGGCTGAGCCTGTTCTTTCAGTCTTTCCTCATAGGGCAGATGTTCCAGGCCCCTGATCATCCTTGTAGCCCTGCGCTGGACTCTCTCCAGCAGCTCCACATCCCTCTCGCACTGTGGAGCCCAGAACTGGACACAACACTCCAGAGTATATAATAGTCTCCATAATAACAGACTCCATTAGATGTGTCCTTAGGTGTCTTTCTCAGAAGCTTATAGTCTAAACCTGCTGCATCTGCTACCAACTCAGGTCATGTTAACCTACTCAGACTAGGCCCCTTCGCTTAATTTACTTACCCCACAGAATACAAATCCCATATCCAGGTTTCTGGGAAATACTTGTGAATTTTCTCTTCAGCTAGAGAAACAGGCAAATACTTAGCGGGCTGATAGGCAGTTGTTGTCAGATGTCCTGCCGGAAATAACAAAGACTCAGTTAGCACAGGATCCTTGAGTCCTAGTTTAGAGCAGATGAGTCGCAGCACAGCTCAGGATGCTCAGGCTTCAGGTCATCCAGTCAGCTTATAAGAAGCACTGTACTGAGACCTAAGGTGCTAGCCTAAAGTTTAAATTCACTTGCCTCATTTGACAGGACTCGGGTGCTTTGGAACTTGTGTTTGTAGGCACGCCAGGAAGGGCAAGTGGTTCTCTCAAAAATGAGATTTGGACTCTAGGCAACCCTCTAACATTTCAGAGCTGAAAACCATTAGTTCCAGACAGCCTCACTGTCTAATACAAAAGGCTTAGAGACACAAAATATTTTCCCTCTGCCATTTGCAAATACAGCAACTACTGCTTGTTGTCTGAAATGCAAGAAATCTTTCTACTGAAAGATAGAACATCCCATACATAAGAAAGAACAGTTGGTAAGTACTTACTCTTATATGCTTTATAGGGCTGGGCAAACATCAACGTGGGCCCTGTTCCCTTCAGCATAGTTGTTGATTGAGTAGTTAGACACACTCTTGGTTTCTTGATATTGGTGTTGGACAGAATTTTCAACCCCATTTCCTATAGGGAAAAAAAATTAAGGAATTGATGCACCAGAATCTTGTCTTCCCTTCTCTGCCCTCTACCTTATGGTTTCCTGTTCCCTTGCGCAGTGAGGACTTAGCTGTACTTCTGGCTTGATAAATTATTCTTTTGCTTCAGTTTAAGAAGGAAACATTCAGTTGTAAGACATTCTGAGTTTATTTATCTGTCCTGAGTCAAGCAAATTTTTCTTTTTCAAACATAAGTCATCTAGGTACTAGGTCTTATCTGCCTGCACAGTAAAATTCCTACTACATAATTAATCCTGGGCAAGCCAAATCCCTCAGTGAAACTGAATTAAATAATAAATGACATTGTCTATCATCAATATGCAGTAGCCATGCAACAAGTTTCTTCTTGGTCAACAATTTCAAGTAACTTATTCAAGGAACAAGTGAGTTATAAGTATCTAAAATTGACTTGTTCCCTATAATATGTGTAATGCCATCCCTAGGATATTGGTAAAGCTAGGGGATCACACATCTCTCAATTCATGGGTAACCCAATCAATCAACCATTATTACCTTGAATGCTGTAAACACATCAGGCTGACCAGAATCTGAAGACCCACACAAATCATCATCTTCAGACACTTGGTGCGGATACCCAGAGTTAAAAACAGATGGGAACAGTCCATAGATCTGTGAAAACACAAAACAGCAAACTACCAGTCAGTGCAAATAAAACCTGGTATTCAATTCCTCTAGCACATCCAAATCTGAATTGTTGCCATATATGAAAGCATGTCAGAAAGCAGACTCTCAGTCACTCTTCTCTGGTTCTCCTTTGAGAGAGCCAGTATGACCTGCTGAACTACTAAACATCAGATCAGACAACAGAACCTGAGTATGGATTTGCCACTGATGCACTGAGTGACCTTGAGTTTCTTTCCTGATGCCTGTCCTGTAATTCTCAATCATGCCACAGTGAGAGCAATACTGATCCCTCTAAGCAGTGCTTTGAATTCTCTGGGAAATAAGTTCTGCACAGATGCAATAGCCTATCTCTCTCTCTCTCTCTCTCTCCATCTTCATGTCAATATCAGGGAAGTAGAAGAAGTCAGAGAAGTCACTCACCATGGAGCTGCTGAGCTCTTTTTCTGGCTTTAGTAGAAAAACACTCTGATCTACAGCCCTGACAGCACATACAGACCCAGGAGTTGCCAGAAGTTGGAGATTGACCTCTGAATTAGGAAGGGTCTCAGCCTTTGAGAAGCTCAGCTCTACCTGGAGGAGAAAAACATATAAATGTAAGACAGGCAGAACATGAGTGAGAACTCTGCTGTCAGCCACTTCCTGAGCAGGGAGAGGTACTACATGAAGAAAGCTTCCAAGGACCCAAAGAATCTTCTAAGGATCCCCAGGAATATTTAAGAAAACATAGGCTGGAGTTTAGGCTGGAGTTCTGGAAGGAAGGACGACACATCACATGAAAGAGAGAAACAACTATCATCAGCACAACGCAACTAACAATACTGAAGATATTACTGTGTCAGAACACAGAACTTTCTCTGCCAAGTAAACCAGCCAGAAACCCCACAGCCTTCTTTCTGTTCCTTTTGGGGGTCTCAGATTTAAAAAAAAAAAAAAAAAAAAAAAAAAAAAAAGCCTAGTCTTTATCTCAAGACTCTTTGCAACAAGGAACAAGGCTGATCTCAGTCCTCAGAAGCTAGTCTTTGGAATTCAAGGCACAGCCAAGGAAGCAGATTCATAGAAATTTCACAATGAACACAAAACTACTACTTCCATCAGCCATTCACAACTGTCTATCCAGCATCAAATACCAGCAAGTCCAAGTGCCTGCTGAAGCAAAAGAGCAGCCCTTAGCTCTCCAAGCTCACACTCGCAGCTTACACTAATGCATTAAGTGTGTTAGGTTGAGATCCTACTGGGTTGTGCTTGTTATACAAGCCTACGAAGATGGATATATGCAAAAACTCCCTGCATCTCCCAACAGCCCCTCAAAATGTTCACTATATGCTTGCTCCATACATTACAGCACCCTTCACCATTCACATAGCGCAGTCACACAGCACTCCACACAGTATAAACCACACAGGGCTAAACATATTAAGTATGCTTCACAGTCTCTTCATTGATTGCCGTACATTGATTGCAGACATTTAGTCATACCCTCAGATATGACTCCTACCTTATTTCTGAAACACATGGAGACACTGAAGATAGTAGAATCAGCGATGATTTTTCCATTAGGAAAGATGACATAAACCACAAGTTTTGGAGCTGGGGCATAGATCGAGTTGAAGGTAAGAGGGATGGAGAAGGAGCCTTTCAGCACTAGATGGAGGGAAGAGAAAAGAAGAGAAAGAAGCAGTTTTGGTAATGGAAATGGACTTTGATCAGTTTTTGTCATCATTATATATATGCCTGTTTTAATTCCTTTTCTCAGGTCTTTCAGTTCCAAGGAGATTTCTGGAGATCACTGAAAAATCAGCATGTCTCTGGATCTTCTATTCAAGATCAACAGAATGATCTTTCTGATTCTTTTCACTGCCTCAACATGCTACTTGATGAAATGAAACAGCTACTTGGAGTTTTAGCTTAGATCCACAAAGCATGAGAGTCTTGGACATCATTCAGAGTCTCCCATCACCAAAAATCTCCCATCCTATCACTAAATAGAATGGTGATCTTTGTCCCAAAGCACTTTTATATAAAGAAAGGACAGATGGAGAAGCGGAAGACAGTGAGTCAACACCCATCAAGATTATAAACTACTCAACTACTCAAACTACTCCTATCTGCTTAAAGATTATTTGGAAGCACAACTGCAAATCAAAGGAGGAAGATTTTGAAAGAAGATAAGTCTGCAGCTTCATGTCCCTTGCAGGAGCAACAAAAGGAGACTTCTTTGAAAATACAGGCAACAGAGGTTGAACAGAGGTTGGGAAATGTTGAGTATTGACCTCTCCGTGACAAACAAAAGGCTAAGGAAAGCATGCAGGTTAGAAACACAAGAGGTTCTGATGCAATACAAATACAGCATTGCAAAGAAGCTTATACCATGTATCCAAGTGAGGAAATCACAGAACAGTGAGGGCTTGCTAGATATGAAAAAGAAGAATACACTTACTTCTTGGCAGCCCAACCCAAACAGTCTTCTGACCTGTGTGGACTATCCCTCCCTTCCCCATGACCTAGGGAAAAAGAAAGAGAACTATGCATATACATAGTAGCTTGCCTGCATACAAGGGCTAGTTTCTAAAATATTTCTATTCATCTGCCCCAGGGAAGACAAACAGCTGTTCAGGTATTGAATGTTCCCCAAATAATAAAGCTTTTGCACCCAGGAATACCCCTGGTATACCATTGCTACTCAGTTAGATAGATGCTGTGGCAGCAGCAACAAATACCACTTGGGGAAGGACAGATAAGGCACACATCTGCTCTGGACCTGTGCAGGGCCCAGGAGAAGGGTGCCACCTTTCCTCCTGTATCTACAGCCGTATGATCAAAACCAGAATCCAGTCCCATGATGGCTGAGAAAGGGCTACCTTTCCTGGTCTAAGACAAATTTATTGAGCATTAAGCTTGAAACTGTAGAGATGACACTTTTTGTGTCTTATGCTGACCCACCAGCACTTCCCCAGAAACTCACAAAGTAGGAAAAAATGACACGTTTAGGCCCATGTTCCAGGTCTTCCTGGTAAATTCTGAAGTCCACCTGGACAGCATGCTTTTTACCACAGGGTATCATTTCAGGCACATGGACAATAGTGAGGAAACTTCTGCTGGTGCTGTAGAATGGATGTACGGAATGAGTGGCTTTCTGGTAATTCAAATCAACTGTCCCAAGCTTTCTATCAGAATCTGAATGCAGAACACTTGCCTGGTGAGATTTAAACAAACAAACAAAAAACCCACAGTTACAGTCTAAAACTTTTCTGATGGGGAATGAGAACCAAGACCAGATATTCCAAGGCTGAAGATCACCTTAGCTGTGGCTTGGTAGGAAGTTTAGGATGGGCCTGAGCACTACCATCACACAGGTCTCTGTGTGAAGAGCTCATGAGTAGAGCAACTGGGATCAGAAGAAGTCAAGGTTCGGAACATGCTGAGGTGTTTCAGGTTTGAATTATGGTCCTTCAAGAGGGCAAAGTGGAGATGTCAATAGGGCAGTAACTAGCTCCAAGTTGCATGCTTATCCCTTGCACAGTCAGTGAGACAGACTTTTCCTCACCCACCTCCAGGGAGGCTGACGTACTGTTCCATGCAGTCGTGTTCAGGCTAAACGAAACTGTCCCAGAGTCCCCAGTGATGTATTCTTCCTGAAACCACTGCTCACCATAGTTTCCTATGAGAAGAACTTTTTTGTACTTCAGTGGCTTGCCTTGGTGATCGATGACTTTAATCTGAGAACACCATGGGGAAAGAAGGGAGCCCAAAAGTGTCTAATCAGTGGCCGGAATATCTTACTTCCCCAAGTCAATAGCAGCATTTCCCAGATTAGCCCTCCAGAACTAACAATATTATCAAAATTGTTACTGATTACCTGTTATATTTAATTTATGTTTCTCTGTTAATTCATCTGTATGATCCAGGTGTGATGAAACTCCTATACTCATGAAACAACCCCACCCCTCCCAAGCAAAAGGCCTCCCAGCTGCTGCAATTCCAAATGATTGATGTTTCCCAAAAGCTTATTTGGCAAATGACAGTCTTGGGAGAATAGGGAATCTCACTTTTGATGATTCAAGATTTTTTTTCTGTGAGTCACGCCCTCCCAAGGCTTTTGCTGGAGCACAACCAGGCATTTTTAGATAATGGTCATTATGAACACATTGTTCATTCTCTATTCTCCAAAGGGCTGTAGCAGAGAATTACCTTCCCCCTGTACATGTCTCCAGCATGGTAGTAAGAATTCATATCCTCAAACAAGGCCACCCCACTGATCTTGGATATGAATAATTTCTGGGAAGCATTGACCTGTATCTCTGAGTAGAAGCAAAAAGACAGAAATGTAAGAGAGTGAGCTAGGAAACCAGGCACACTCAGCAATTACCTTGCAGAACAACCCACTGGTAATAATGTTGTGCATGTTTGGTTGCATGCGCACTGCATGCCAGGGAGACTGATTTGCCCAGAGCTGTGGGTATCTGGTGCTCCTCCCAGTTGCTTCTAGCCCTTAGAAAGGGCCCTAAACTTTACTGCATGAAACTAGACCACAGGCACTCAGAGCAAGAGGGCCATGCCTTCAGGCACCAGTGGCTCTGTCCATATCTTCATTAGACTGCAGGCCCCAGCGTGCTTAGAGAGCCAGGCCCAGAGCCCTTGCAAGCGTGAAGTTCTATGGTGTTCCTGATAACGTCTTTGTATCGTCATAGGCTTTTCTCAGCCTCTATAGACATTTCCAGTTACCTGAGCCATTTTCCACAAGTGAAGCCTCTACAAGTATGCTATCCTGATAGTGCCAGAAGTCTTGGCTAAAGGAAGACAGAGTCACGTTTGTGAAAAAGCATCCCATTTTGTCTGTCTGAAAAGAGAGAGAAAGGAAATAAAGACTCCACAAGGCAATTATGTTAGAAATTATCCAAAGGTGAGAGAAACAGCATGAAATTCCTTTTCACAAGGGGTTTGCCTGCTCTGTAAAGGACTGTGAAAGGCTAATCTGATTCAGAGAGACGCAAGAGGTGGCATTTGGCATTCCCCTCTGAAGACTCCTCGTACTAAATCTTTTTTTTCCTTTTCTGTGCAGTTTGGTCCTTCTAAGAAGACAGTACACCCCAAGAAACACACTTAAGTGCACAGAAAAAAACCCAAATGTATTCTTTAACACTTTCCAGAGCACACTATTACATCAGCTGATATGCAGGTCAGAGCCAGTCCTTGTTTAAAACAGCAGTTATTCCTTGAAGCAAGGGACTGTGCAGAAAAACCAAACATTAGGTCAAAGACGTCAAGGTCCAGCTTCCATCAAAAAATCAGGTAAGTGGTCAAACTAACAGCCACAGAAGAGGCCTATTGTGAGGTGTAGCAGGAAATGGAACTAGAGAAGGAGGAAATATAAGCCTTGAGGACCAAAGAAAGATGCACATCTCACACTCTAATAGCCTTGTGCTATTTTGAGAATTAACTGCTCTGTGAGGATGCTGGACCTCACCCTTCTCCACAGAGTGAATAACAAGAGTGAAGCTCTAAGCAGTTTTTATAGGGTCTATGAAATTCTTGTCTTTGAGCAGAATAAGGCCTCCTGGAGTGTCACATGGGTTTTGGAGGTGGGGATTGGTTACTGCCTTTTGTGTGCAACAGAGAAATCAGAACCATCAGGATGCTGTCCTCAAGAAAGAAAGGCTTCTTTGAAGAAGCGTGGTTTTTCCTCTGGCCCTGGGTTTCCAGATATTACTATAGGTTGAATAAAATAAGCTGCAGCTCCATTTGAAAATATCAGATGGTACAGATGGCAGTCAGAAATGTAGAACAGGCATGTGATACATACCAGGTCACAGTTGCCAGACAGTTACTAAGAGGCAGCACCTACAGGCTCCATGGCCAAGCAGCCAAAACTATGGGGCAACATCACTATTTTTTCAGCTGAAGCCACCAGCATTGTCTTGCCTCACCCTGTGTCTTAGCATAAACATCACTGAATGGGATTCAGCTCCTGCTAAGCAGCTCACCTGGTTGTTGAATTCCTGACAGAGATCAGATTTTGAAGCATTGTACAAGAATGAGGCTGTTTTCTGACAAAGACTCACATGTACCATCCCCTGGACACCCTTCCCATAGGTATATCTGTTTGGGAGAGAAAAGAAAGGAAGAGACACTTATACACAGTGAGAGAACACAGGGTTCTCTCAAATAGAGTTGGTCTGCATATATTGCGAAACAATTTATTCATGGATATTCACAATGTAGCACAGTGGCAGCTGTAGAGCAAGCACAAGAGGCCTGAAGCACTAAACAGGGTCAGGCTTGGACACTGCAATGATGGGAGAACTTCAAATTAAATATCATAGCTGGATGATAAGTTATGACTTCCAAGAGCGCCCACACTGCCCTTTCCCATTATCTTTGTCCATGATAAGGTATCCAAGGACTCTATTCTCAGAAACCGGAGTACTGTAGGTGCTGACTAGGTTCTGACTTGGCATACACTGCTACACTTTCAGTCAGCATCAGCTATGATACTCCCAGGATACACAGGAGGCATTTGCCATAACTAGAAGCATGGGTATTTCAGAATATTCATTTACTGTTAAGGCTGTTAAGCCTAGTGCTAGCCTTAGACTGTAATTAGGGCAATTACTTTTTTCTTCTCCATAGATTCCCATAGGGCATAATTCGAAAAGGCTTTCCTTCATTTCCCATAAATTTGTTCTACAGTGAGATTAATATCAAACATCTGCCATGCTCTATCCCACAAATATCTGCTTGCCAAAGAGTAAGTTGTTGCTCCATCTTGGACTTCTGGAATATTTTTAGAGTAGGAACATTAAAGTAACAAAAGGATGCCTCAACAATGATCATGTTACATCAGGGTGCTGAAATACCTGCCTTGGAAGATCCTGGCCTCCTGTAAGAGATCTGTAGTAATTTTTTCCTGAAATCCACAGTTTTACATGACCAACTTATGCTCAGGTTAGGGTGGAATTTAACACAGGGCCCATATTTCTGAGAAGAATCCTCACCTGCCACAAACGCGGAGTGGAAAGGTTTTATCTAGTGCATAAATCTGAATTGGCCCCTCAAAGAACATGTCAAATTTTGGCAGCCCTGGAAGGAAGAGACAGAGAACTGTAAGGAAAGATGTCCATGAACAGCTGGTCCAGAGAATAAACGTAAAGACAGATTGTGGTGGATTGAAAGACAGGAAATAGGGTGGGAAGATGGTGGTAAGAAGGATAAAGGGAAGGTTACTGTTGGCTATCTTAAGAGATTTGGGTGCAGTTCTTGGATGACTGCCCCTTCCCAAACTAAAATCCAAGCAAGTCTATGATCCTCTATTTCCTTCTGAGAAGAAATTAGCCTCCTGGTGCAGGTAACTAAGGGATGAGAGAGAAGTGGGATAGTACTATGCTTATGACTTTCTTGAAAAGACAATTCTTATAACTTTGTCTTGTCTGATACAGAGATCTGCAGAAGTTAACATTATCAAAGCTCTAGGACCATGCACAACACTCCTCCCACACACTGACCCAAGGTCCAAAAGCTGTCACTCTTCTGAGCCTCAGCTTGGGCCCTTTTCTGTAACAGATGTTACTGCTTTTCCAATCTATTCTTGGGATGGTTATCTTGGGATAACTATTCTGCTTTCTGGATCAAAGTATGAGTTCTTCTTTGCAACTCAGATAGTACACTCTCCCCCACTCATACCATACTCCTGAACAGAGAAGCTGGCAAATGCCTTCCCCTTGGTTACGTTGATGACATATGTCCCCAGCACAGGCTCATGAGTTAGCTGGAAAGACAGGTCTGCAATGCCATCTTGGGGCATCACATCCAGCCACTGTCCTATGCGGTTGTTCTTAGGGTCCTACATCCACAAAAGAGAAGAAGAAGCAGTGTTTTTCTCCATGTTCAGTATAGTCTATGTTCAATAAATGTTGAAGATAATGTAATGCTAGATTCTTCTCGCATTTGGTTTTCCATCTACACTTCTCTAAAATCTCATCTCAAGAAATGATTCTTTACAATTCTAACCTCTTATCATAAAGGCCTAAATTGATCACATATCCACATTCTTGCAAGTCTGGAATGTAATGTAATGTAATTTTTACAAAAGACACCGAAACTGTAGGGAGTATGTTAGTTTAAGAAAACTTGAAGCTCTACCAGTCCAGTCACAGGTCTAAAATCTACAAAGATTTTAATATAAATAGTACGTTGAAATGGCTGCAATCTATAATACTAGATTTCAGTATCACTCACCTGGATAAATAGGGAAAACTGGAGAGAAAAAAAAAAGGCAAAACATTAGAAGAGATAAAAACATGCCTGCAACACACACAACATACTTCATATAACTTTGCCTTCTGTCCGAATTATCACCTCTTATTCTAGCTACTTTCCTCTGGACACTCATCAGCCCTGGCCCAGGGGTGGATGTGAGGGATAAGGAAAAGTTGGAACTATGGCAGAGGAGCTGGGAAGAAAGGGAGTAGCATTTAAGCATGGAATAATGTAGCCTTTTCTACAGCCCCCCAAGTGTCGCTTACCGAGTCATTGAGTCCCATGAAGTCCTCGTCCAGAGTCACAATACGAAATTTCACTGAAGTCAAGAAAATCAGGGAATATATTTAACTGACCATATCAGATCTCAGTCCTTCCCTCAGAGCACATCTCTGCTCTGCCTTTCTACCCTGGTTCTATCTCTATTGTATATATGTATTTGCAGTAACACCTAACACAGACTTTCACACATGGAGGATTTGGGCCATGTAAGATGCATAGTCACCACAAACTAGATGTCATAAACACTGAAAATATCACTGCAAATGAGACACTTCTTAAAACCTTTCTGCTAGGACTGTTCATGAATCTCAAGCTACAGTAGTCTCTCCATGAAGTGTTACTAGCCCCCAGAGTCTAGGCCATACATGCTCCTGTCTACAGCTCTCACCTGTCTGCCCTGGATAATAGATGGGCTTGTCCGTCTGGATGAAAATGCCACTGCTTGCCTTGTGGATCAGGACCTTCTTCTTCTCCTCAATACTGACCTCTCGGCCTGTGATGGTCAGAATTACAGTAGCAATTTCCTCTGTGCCATCAACTGGAGGTGCAACCTATACAGATAGAGGAGAGCATGCAGCCCCCAAGTAATGTTCTGATGGCCCTGAGCTGGAATTCATGGCAAGGTGGAAGAGATAACCAATCCCTTCTCTTACGTCCCAGGATATCCCCTCAAACATCCAGACCCAGATTATTTTCAGCTCTTACTCACTACACTGTACACTACACTGTAGCAGCAGACCCTGTGGGCCATGGTCTACATCCCTTTTATCACTGGCTCAGGAGTTTTGCCTTGCTCTGAGGACAAGGAGGTGACTGAAACCTTTGGTTCTCCAAACATGGCGAGGAAGATGCCTCAGAGGGCAGGTGCCAGAAAGGTGGGAGATGGTAGCACAGAAGACAGAAAGCAGTCTGTAATATAGCCTCAAATGCTAGACTTCCACGACTTACCAAACACGTATGAGCAAGAAAGCCACATTATGGCCAGAGCAAATCACAGGATTTTCCTGTCTCCAGCAACTTCAGCATAGAAAATGTATAATAGAAGGGTTATGGTTTACACAAGCCTTCCTTATCCTAGATCTTAAATTCTCACCAACAATGAATGAACTCTAACAAGCACATTCATTCCCATCCAATTGCTTTTGTTGTTGTCTCTCTCCAGAAAGACATGCAAGTCACCATTTCTCCAAGCTCTCCCCAAGTCCTAGCTATGGAGTTGTGCAAGGCCTTCATAGAAAAACCTACTTCGCTTGGGCTGGAATAGAGGAAAAAGATAGATTCTTCTTGTGTATCCAGAATGATGGTAGAGTGCAACAAATGAAATTAAAAGTTAGATCCAAAGGAGGACTGTTGATCAAGGGATGCTGTGCTGGGCTACCTCTTGATAGGTACCACCCACCCTCCTCCTAGAAGACTTACTCCAAGGTGAAGTGAAGCCTGTCTGGGAGTATTTACAGTTCTTGAAGAGAGAATCAACAATGGCATTTGCCTGTTATAGCTCACCAAGAACTTAGTGCACTTGAAGGTCTTCTCTTTCTGAATGGTTTCTTGCATTAACATATCACGTCCTGCAGAGCGCTCCAGGACCAGATTCACTTGAATCTTTGCTTCATAGCAGGTGATATGAAGGCAGGCAACTTGGGTGGATGGGTAGCGGAGATCTGCAGGGATCACTGCCAGGTAATGTCTGGGGAAGGGCAGAAGATGACATCAGCAGTGACATTAATATGAGGGCTCAGAGATGCAAAAGAGCTTTGCAGTTGCACAGTCCCCCACTGGAGCAGCCCACCACTGGAGAATTCCTCACTGCTATGCAAAGACTTCAGTCAACATTCAAAAGCAAGCAATCCCCTTGAGAGGGCTGCCTCAGTGCTATTGAGAAATAGTTTCAGTATGATTACAGTATGATGTTCTATTCAACTCCTTTACCTTATTCATCTCCAAAACTCCTCAAAATAACCCCTTGGGTGTCTGCGGTCTTCCGGCAGAGTTGGATTCATAGCACAGCAATCTAGATACCAGTGATGTGATCTGGCATGGAAACTAGAGAAACAAATATACCTGGGCCTAAGTTCTTATATGGAAGTCTCCCCACTCCTTCTTTACCTCAAAAAGTCTTCTATTTAAACTTACAGGAGTTGCTCTAATGCAAGACATGGAAACGAAGATAAGAGACTCCGCTGCCTTTTGGGTTCATCAGAAACAGCAAGAAGTAGGATAGCTGGCTGCGTGGAATATGGTATATCTACCTAGTCTTATGCCGTTATGAAGAGGACTAAAACAGAAGTTCAGCATCACTCACAGTCGGTGAAAAGCAGCTGCAAGGTGGAGCAGAAGGCTCAGGAGAATGGCTGTCCACATCCTTGGAGGCTCTTGCTGCCCAACCTCCAAAGGTCTTCTTCCTCTTAGATCACTGAGGCTGCTTTTTTGAGGGTAATTTCTTTCTAGGACAGCCTAAATGGACAGATGGAATGGAGGAGGAGCCACCTTCTCCCCACCTCTTTCTCTCTCCTGACATTTTACTCAACAGCAGTATAGAGGGGTATACTGTGCCAAACATCCCATAACCAATAGAAGCCTGTCTGGCTGCCATCCACCAGTAGTTCAGAACATCCTCTTCTAAAAGGTTCCCATGGAGACATTTGACCACAATGGCTATTCATGAAAAGAAAAAAAAAAAAGAAAAAAAAGAAAAAAAAAGAAAAAAAAAACAAGAAAGAGAAGACAGAGAGAGAGAGGGGACTGCTCAGTGACCCAGTCCAGGTCCTGATCACCTGTCACTCACGTCCCTTTGTTTCAGCTGGAAATGTATTGCTGCTATTCAGCCAACAGCATGCAGTAGGTAGTGCTGTTGTTTGGGACAGAGGGTTCAGCAGCTCCACAAGATCACATTATGCGTTTATAACTCTCCTTTGGGATTTAGAGATCCTGTTAGACTTAAGAACATAGAAAAGTTCCTTGTTCATGCACAGGGTAGCACAGTATCAACACTGCCACCAGTCAACACCCACTAATTAGTAAATGATGGTCCCAGTTTGACTTTTCCTTCCTTGCACCCACACACATACAAAATGAAACACTCACTGGCCAAGAGAGCTTTCCACCAACTCCCTGCCACACCTGTTAGCAATGGCAACATCTGCAAGGAGAGGGTCTTCAAGGGTTCAGGAACTGGTTCAAGTTCTTTGTTCAGTTTTGAGTCTGAATGATGTAGGGTATTTTGAACAGGAGCATCTATTTCTAGCTCATAATTAAACATAGACTGTTCCCTAGCATTGAGGAAAACCTATACAGAAGATAGACATTCATTCTAAAACATCTCGGTTTCCAAAACAGTATGCCCATGCATACTGTCTGGTTTGCATGGTCCATAAATTTCATTAACACCTGACCCATGCTGGTGATTTCTGTGAGAGAGTATTAGTTAGCCTGGGCTGAAATGCACTAGGGCCCTTCTTAATAATACAGAGAGCTAAGGTTCTGCCTCTGAAAATATTTCCCAGCACCATATGAAGTTTCCATATAAAGTTACTAACATGGTATTTTTCAAGCATGTGGTTAGGATTTTCAGCAAAACCATATTCCAAGATGCCTAGGAATTTCTAAGTATTCCTGGATTCCTTGCTCCCAAAGCTCTCCATACTCTTTTTCAGGTGGATCTCCATTTTACTTTTAACACTTGACTACTCTAGAGCAAGAGAACTCCAAAAGAACTATACATTATAGTGTACACACTATACATAATGTAGGTGGTGCTACCACTGCCTTTGTCTCTAGTGAGTACTTCACTACTCATTCTCTGGGTTTTTTAGCTGAGCTGATTTGAGTTGGTCTAAATCAATGTTTGTTATTAGGCCACTTTTTCTTTCTTTCTTTTTCTTTCAATGGGCATTCTCCCTATTCCTGTCTCTTCATGAAAGAGTGTTGTGCTAGTGAGAACTGAAGGAATCATTTAAATTGCCTCTTTGCCTAAAACCCAAGAGTTATATACAGAAAGCAGACCTTGCCATAAATCAATATTTTGAGGACCAGCTGCTGGCAGATTTGTCCATGACAGGAGCTGCACCTACCTAGGCTGACACTGGACAGAGCTCCCTGACCCTGCCCCACTGTGCTCCTCCTACCCTGTTTGCCCAGGTGTGTTCTCTATTCCTTACTTGACATAGGCAAATCTAGCTCTTAGTCATATGACCATAGATTTGAAGGATCCCTTTTGAAGGCAGTGGCTGACAGCTGCACAGGTGCCACAGATTTGAACATTCAGCATCTCTGAACTAGACAAAATAGAGCAAGATTAAGCACAGTTTCTAGCTCTGTGGTTTCTTCCTGTAAATGGACTAAAAGGAGGTCTTTGTGATAGAAGTCCTCATACCAGACACCCATAGGAAGGAAAAGATCTATCCCTCATGAAAAGAACCCGTTCAGCTAAAACAGAGAAAATAGAAGATGACAGTGCAAGAACAGATAGATTTCTGTTCTCTACAGAAGAGAAATAGAAATACAAACAACAGAATGGAAGAAAATGAGATTTAGTACTATGATCAAGGGAGACTCATACTGTGGTTAAGAATCAGGGCCAGGAGCAACAGACCACTCCTATATGTTGATCTCCTTGAAGGAAACAGAGAGGCAAGAATATTTATGTTTCCCATGAGAATTGGGAAAGAATGTTGTCTCACTTTGACAGGAGGCTATGCAGAAAGGAAGAAGACATCATTTTCTTTAAAGAACCACATCCATTAGAGAACTTGGAGTGCAGAAAAAGTAATCAAAGAAACCGAAATCATCTTCATTCTATTGTAGAGAGCCACCACCTGTTTCTAACAAGCCTAGGGCCTCCTTCTGCTTGAAAGTCTATGTTAGAATCCATGCAGTTTGTAATACTTGCAGAGGCTTCTGCAATCTACCTAGCACACATAACATAATGGAATGTCTTCGAAGTATGTCTCCATAATCCTAATGTAGAACACTGCCCCACTCTCTGTTGTTTTGACAGTAGAACCTGTCCACTGCCCCAAAGCCAAGCAAGGAATTGCGAACACACCTGCACAAACACAGCAAACGGAGTAGGCACAGACTGGGTCAGAGAGTTTAAAGGTAGAATAGTGTATATTGTCCTGTGCCTCTGTCAATGCTTGGCTTCTATGCTGAGACCGTTCAAAGCACAAATTAATTTTGGAGGCAAACCCAGAAGTCTTTATCAGAATTAACCCCATATTCTGAAAACTTTGCCCAGGAAGTTAGTGTAAGCCATTAGACTGTAGGCTTATAATTCTCTAGCTCGAATGAACTTTGGGGACTCATGAAACTATGCCCCAATTATTAATCTGCGTAAAAATTCTAAGTGAGTTTGGAAACCTTCAAGAAGGCTCCCAAACCATGGGCAAGCTATGAATCTCTCTCCAAAAGAACAGGTGTGAACTCTGAAGGCTGCAGGTTGGCTATGGAACGTATTTTTCACAAAACAACACAAAAAACTAGTACAGCTCAGTTCTAGCCAAAGAATCCAGAGACCCATGCATCCCAGAGAAAGAGCCCCTTCAGAATCTTCTTGGTTTAGTTCCACAACTATCTGACCTATAAATTCAAATCTAGGGGTCAAACAACTGATACTCATGGAAGTTGAGATCTGTATCCAAGTTGGTAAGCTGGAACCACAAAAAACACAGGATTTAGAAACCCCTAAAGACCTCCATGGCTTATGAAACTACACACTGACTGAATTCCAAGTAGGACCAAGCATGCAAATTCCTTTTTGCTAACAATGCCTAGCTGCTTCCCGCATATTAGCTACTCAAGGTTACTGTGGCTGAGATAAGGAAATGGTTCTAATAGATTTAAGGGGCCTCTAGGATACAAGTCAAGTCCCACCTAGACGTGTAACCCATGTGTCCAACTTGCGAGTTGAGCAGCCTCCCTTCAGCAACTGTCCGCACAGCTCCCGAGGCTTCCCACACAGCTCGGATTGTAAAAGATTTTACTAAATCTACACAGCTTAACCCCTTGTGAACCTTGAGTGACAGTATCTGGCCCTCTCTTGCCTGCCTTGCAGTCACAATCTCTAATATATTTCTCAGATGTTACGTGAGATCCTTTGTTTTGTAAAAGTTATATACTTACTTGGTTAAGTGGCATCCTAGACCATTTACACCCAAGGAGTTCCTTTTTGATGGCACACATATCAAAGGTCATTATGTAGGGAAACAGTTCTAGTAAACTAATCTGAGACACTGTGGTAGCTTGGTAGAATTGGTATTTATTGGAGTACCTTGAATAATGTCAAACATTGGCAGCAGACTATACCCAAAGTAAAGATATTTTCTAAATTTTTTGTTACTATGCCATTTCCATCTGGAGTACATTCCTATGATTACTAAAAAAGGTCCAAAAGTCTAAAAATAAAATGCACATCATCAAGTATCATTGTAAAATAGATATTGAACGCACAATGCACAATGCCACTGGATCAACATATCCCTTGCTGAATTCTACCCCTGCACCTACTCCTTCTCACTCCCTCAGGATAATTCTCAAGGGCATTCCCCAAGTCAGACTCAGCAAGCATATTGCATCTGAACTATTTTGTTTTTCCCCACACGCTGTGTACATGCATACATTCATTTCTTCAAAATACCCACCGCTCTTGAAAAGTAACATCTAAAGGGCTCATCCGGACCCCAAATTACTCAAGATCCCACCCACAGTTCACAGGCTCTTTCTTTTCTATATAGGGGTCAAAGGGGGTCTTCTTAATCCTTCCCTTTCCTCTTAACTGTCAAGCAAGAAAGCATTAGTCCCTCAATCCAGACAAGCATAGGACCTGTTCAAATATGGTAATTCTCTTTCCCTTTGATCTAAGAGGTCCATACAATGGAAAAACTAGGAATTATTTGTGAATTAAACCTGGGACATGCTGTTTTCTTCTCATTTCATATCCTGAAAGAGAAAAAAAATAGAGTTCATATATTTCTGTCCTCTGCTTTCATTCTGATGGAGGCTCTACATCAGAAAATGCTGGGGTCACCACTAAAAAGAGTTGTCATTTCTTTAACTGAAATAGCACACCAAATGGGGAAGGGAAATCACATTCCGGAAGCAAGATTCACAGTACAATTCAGTAGTGCAGACTGCTGAGCTTCCCCTCCTTCCATTTCAGTCCAAATGACACATCTCCCACCACACAGGAGCCCTTCATATCAGGCTGTAGGTGTAGGTTGATCCTAGCTTTTTCCCATTATTTATTTTATTTTCCCTTTATTTAATTTGTTTTAAGGTTTATTTACCTCATTGCTTTCTGCACTGTGATGTCAGCACCATCCTTGGCACTGACCACTGCCATTGAGGGAAATAAGCTAAAACAAGAAGGTATGAAAGCATATCCTCCTCTCAGGAAACCTGTACGTCCTGCTCACCACAGCAGCAGGGGTCTGCGAGCATCAACTGCTCACCTACACTACAAAAAAAGAGACCATGACATTCAGCACTAAACATCAGCTGAGATACCCATCCTAGGCAGTACCTCTCATCACCCAGATTGACAGCCATGTTCAGATTCACTGTACTTGCCTCTAGTTTATCACACAGATTTTTTTTTTAATTTTTATTTTATTGATGAGCTAGTTTTCCTTTCATCCCCATGAAAGGGATAGGCTAAGAAAGCCAATGTCACGCCAGTCTTCAAAAAAGGCAAGAAAGAGGACCCAGGCAACTACAGGCCAGTGAGCCTCACCTCCATCCCTGGAAAAGTGATGGAACGGCTCATATTGGCTGTTGTCTCCAGGCACATGGAGGACAAAAAGGTGCTCAAGAGTAGTCAGCATGGATTCACCAAGGGGAAATCATGCTTGACTAACCTGATAGCCTTCTATGGTGGAATGACTAGCTGGATAGATGAGGGGAGAGTGGTGGATGTCGTCTATCTCGACTTCACCAAGGCTTTTGACACCGTCCCTCACAACATCCTCCTGGACAAGCCGGAAGTGTGGGATAGATGAGTGGACAGTGAGGTGGATTAGGAATTGGCTGGATGATAGAGTTCAGAGGGTGGTGATCAGCGGTGCAGAGTCTAGTTGGAGGCCTGTAGCTAGCGGTGTCTCCCAGGGGTCAGTCCTTGGTCCAGTCCTGTTCAATTTATTCATCAATGACCTGGATGAGGGCACAGAGTGCTCCCTCAGCAAGTTTGCTGATGACACGAAACTGGGAGGAGTAGCTGATACCCCAGAGGGCTGCGCTGCCATCCAGAGGGACCTGGACAGACTGGACAACTGGGTGGTGAAAAACCTCATGAAATTCAACAAGGCTAAGTGCAAGATCCTCCACCTGGGGATTAATAACCCCAGACACCAGTACAGGCTGGGGACCGATCTTCTGGAGGGCAGCTCTGCAGAGAAAGACCTGGGCGTCATGGTGGATGACAAGTTGAGGCAGCAGTGTGCCCTCGTGGACAAGAAGGCCACTGAGATCCTGGGGTGCGTTATGAAGAGTGCCTCCAGCAGGTCAAGGGAGGTGATCCTGCCCCTCTACTCAGCCCTGGTGAGGCCACATTGGCAGTATTGTGTCCAGTTCTGGGCTCCACAGTACAAGAGGGATGTGGAGCTGCTGGAGAGAGTCCAGTGCAGGGCTACAAGGATGATCAGGGGCCTGGAACATCTGCCCTGTGAGGAAAGACTGAAAGAGCTGAGCCTGTTCAGCCTGGAGAAGAGAAGGCTGAAAGGAGACCTGATCTGTGTCTATAAGTACCTCAAGGGAGGCAGGGAAGAGGATGGTGCTGGACTCTTTTGAGTGGTGGCCACTGACAGAACTAGAGGAAATGGCCAGAAACTGAAGCATCAAAAGTTTCACAGGAACTTAAGGAAAAAATTCTTAACGGTGAGGTTGACAGAGCACTGGAACAGGCTGCCCAGAGAGGTTGTGGAGTCTCCTTCTCTGGAGATCTTCAAAACCCACTTGGACGCAGCCCTGTGCCACGTGCTCTAGGTGACCCTACGTGTGCAGGGGGGTTGGACTAGATGACCTCTAAAGGTCCCTTCCAACCTTAAGCATTCTATGATTCTATGAATTTGGCCCTTGAAGCATGGGGCCTTTCAGAGGAATGATGATGAATTCTCTATATTCCTCAACTCAAGAAGTAAAATTCTTAAGTCCCCAGAAAATAAATTAGTAAAATTTGACACTGGGAATTTCAAACAGCTGTTGTCTGACATGTATTGAGCCATAACTCTACTGTAATCACAGACTCTGACCACTGATGACTTCAGGTTCTTTACTGGAACATCCTGGATTATGGTGAGTCATCTATCTGAGCCTGCTTGCTCAGCTGGGGAGGAGAAAGCATAAAGGCCAGAGATACAGAACACAGCTCTGAAAGGACACTAAGATTAATTTACACGTGACTTTCAGCATGTGACTTTACATATGTGTTATTTCACTTCTGGGTTCCGCAGGGCTGCAGATTCTGCAGCATCTAGTGGTTGTTGAGACACTACCAGCATGCCCCACTGTTACAATCCCTGTATCACATGCGTTTTGACTTCATTTGCTCTGCAAAGGCAGACAGATTTGACTGTTGAGAAAGCAGCATGACTCAAATCTCAGCTTTTAGAAGCATTTATTTATGGATATTTCTTAGGAAGCAGTTACTCTGGTATTTGTCTCCAATGTGAGCTGGCTGGAACACCCTTCACCATTCCTATGGTTCTAGCTTTTGTTTTGTTTAAAGAATTGCCACACAGGTTTTTTGTTCTTGTTCTTTCAATGATGCCTTGAAGAGGAGATTAAAAGTAACAGTGCAGATTGGACTGCAACAGGCAATAGGAATAGGGTTTTTTCCTGATTTTTTGGGAAGATATTCCAAAGACTTTTGTCTATATACTTGGATTTTTTTAGCTGGAGGACTCTGTCATATATCAACAAGAAACAATCTAGATCAGCTTTTACATTCTGAAGGCCCATGATCTCTCCATGTCAGAAAGAGCCTGTTGAGTTATGCCCCAGGTACAGCCTCCCTCATGACTAATAACCTACAACTAAACACATCAAGTGACAATTTGAAAGGCAAGATTTAAACATATTGAAATTTACCAGATGCTGGATTAGGAGCAAGCTGCACATTCAGGCCTATTACGGATCTAAGCAGTGTCTTGATACATAGAAAGGGGAGCAAAGTCTTTGCTGGCTGCTGTAAGCTTTGTTCCTAGCCTGTGGGAAACATGCAGGGGTAAAAAATCATTAGATTTTTTTTAAACCAGCTCCAGATTTTCAGGGGCCTGAAGAATGATTTATAGGAAAAAAGGAAGAAAACTTGAGCTACACCTTGCCCAAATGTACTGTTTCAAATAGTTGAAGATTTGGCTTTCAAAGTACGAGAAACTCTCCCTGAATAACAGAATATGGTCAGGTCAGATCCACAAATAAAGTTTCAAAGGCAGTCGGCTCTACTGTGGGGGACACCCCAAAGCCATCACTGTCTGAGACACAGAACATGTTGGCTTCCCATTCTGTTATGGGATCAGGGATGTGGCACCACTGAACTCCTTCCTCTCCCAGGCCCCTGAAAAAAAAACAGATCCTAATGCAGAGGGAGCCCATAAAAATATTCCCAAGGATAAATACTAAAACTTAGATTAACTGTAGCACTTCTGTCTTTAAAAGGTGCTTTTTCAAGGTCATAAGATTTTAATGTGCAAGAGAAGACAAACAAATGACATACCTCTCTAGGAATCCAAGTCACAGAAAGGGAAGAGATTTAGAGCTGCACAGTGACTCATAAATGGGAACAACCTCCATGCTCAAGGTTAAGCGAATATTTCCTCCAGAAATACTAACCTCTCATACACTGGGGGTGTAGGAAGCAGCCCCCAAAGTCACCCATAACAATTTAAACTGGACTTAATCAGTGGGCAAGAGGTCCTAGATGCAATTTCTGGGAAAAACTGACAGACTTGAGACTCACTCGCTCTTCGTGGATTCTCTGAGGAGAAGTAAATATATGGATACTCCTAGAACTGAACACAAGTTAATATCCAATGTTAGGTAGCTCAGCTCTTAGAGGACATGCAAAGTGAAAAACGAGGTCATAGTGGACCACCCCCTTGTCAGAGATAGCCATTAGACAGATTAAAACATTTAATAGAGTAGAAAGAAATTTTATAGATGAGAACAGTCAAAGTTCTTAAGAGAAAGTAAAGAAAAAGTAAAAAGAAAACAGGGAGCATTAAATATGCAATCCACTGTCTTCTTTGTTTTGCCACATGAGAGAATTTTCAATCCTATGTTCTGTATTTTTCCTTAAAAAAACCCCACAAAACAAAAACAATATAACAGAGGAAGAATCCTACATTTCCATAAAAGATCTCTGCTTGGTACATCAATACAGCTGTTCCAGTTCCCTCGATTTTCTAGCCAGCGTTCAGCTCTGCTCTTCTCCTTCCTCCCATGTTTCCTGAGGTCTTTTCATACAGATCACAGAAGTTAGAGCAAGAACAATGACTCCACATTGTGACTGACTGTCCATTTGCTGTCATCCATGTACTCAGCAGACAACCCAAGAACTAGTTTGATTGACTAACCCATAACAGCACCCTGCATTAGCTGCATGCTATTGCAAGGCACAACGTTACGTTCCAGGGTTGATTCTAAACTGAGAGCTGAACTCTTCAATTTTCTTCAGATCTAGATAACTCAATAGTTTTAATTGCATTTTTTTCTTAACCTGGAAGAAAAAAAAAAAAAAAAACATTCCTAGCTCTTCTTGCTACTTCAGGACTCAAGACTCAGTATGCAAACTTGCAGGCTCAAATTCAATCCTAAGGGTTACTCTGATATGTTCATTGGAATTGTTTTAGAGATTAATTTGCTCCAGATATGCAAGACAAAATCTGTTTGAGAGATCTGTCTGGCAGCAAACCATGAGCCAGTGGAACTCAATTTTGGTTTAACCACAGTGAATATGGAATGACTGAGGCAATGTTACTAGAGATTATCTGAAGAATAGGCTCTCCAGCACTTCAGCTGGAGAAAGTGTTTCATGAACACTGCCAGGGATGGTGACTGCACCACTTCCTTGGGCAGCCTGTTCCAATGCTTGACTACTCTTTCCCTGTAGAAATTTTTCCTAATATCTAACCTGAACCTCCCCTGTTTAAACTATACAATACGATAACTTCTGTGTCTAAGGGCAGAGAATCAATGACAAGTAGTGGAAATGACCTCATTCCTGATACAGAGCAGTCAATATTCTCATCACTTTCAAAGGAATAACCCTCATTTTGAGGGAAGAACATACCATATACCTGCAGCATCATGCACAAAGTCCAAGCTTATTCGAACTGAAAGAGACCTGGGGACTGCAAAAGCAGGAAAACTGCTTTTCCTATCCACATCTGGAAATAGGAATTAGTGGTGAAGAGATAAGCTACATGATTTCTGAAGCAGTGAGGAACACACTAAGCAGAAAAAGAAAAAAAAATCAGAGATAAATATTGCTTTGCTTAAATTGAATCCTGTAAATGTCAAGTACATTTAGACAAGCTTGTATTTTATGAATGCAACACATCTAAGGTAACTTTATTAAATGACAAAATTTAAACACTGAGGGATTTGTGTATTAACTGAATCCTAGCTTTAATTAAGCTAGAGAAATAGCTGGAATGCATAGAGAAATAAAAAGTGACACTTCGCATCATGAGAAAGTGACAAAAGTAACAATTCTAAACAAAATATTAACCCAGTTGATGAAATGCACACAGCCATAACACAGCTGAATAGTAAAAATAGTACAAAATGCAATGTAAACTATATTTACCCAAAATTACTATACTGGTTACTAGCCCAAAATAATGTGAAATAGTTTAAATAAAGGCTTCTTAGTTATTAATTCCAAATATATTCAAAAATAATTTACCGTATTTCAAATTGCATCAGTTTAGAGATATTGCAGTTCCAGTCCTGGCTTTTTTGCTCAGCCCAGACACCTGATGTTCATTAATCAGCTTAGCCCCTTCTACAACTTCATGCAGTTTTTCTATCTTTTCTCCCTATACTGCTGTTTCACTGCCACTCACACTCACTCACTCACACTGCTGGTAGAGAACTCATTTCTGGCCTTGGGAGCAGCAAGGTTTGGCCCACAGCATGCACAGCACAGAGAGAGTGGGGAGCTACTTTCATCTGGAAAAGTTGCCCTTGGAAGATCTTGCTGTTGGGAGAAAGCCACGGTGACCTATGGCAGCAGATTACAACAGGGAAAAAGACAGTCAGCGGCCCGAGAAGAAACAGATTGGAGGGGAAAAAAAGAGAATGTATTAGAAAGAGAAAGCAGTGAGAGAAAGGTAATATCTGGCTGTAGCTCCTTTCGTGCTTTAAGCTGAGCTGCCTGTACTATGCCAGTGATAAAATGTCTGTGCCTTTCTTCCCCCTCCTTTCTATATCCTTACTCCCCAACCCGCTTCAGTGTAATATTGCCCTCCTCTATCCGCTTCAGTGTAATATTGCCCTCCTTTATCAAGGCACATGGTGTAAACCATCAGTGAGGGGTAGGGAGCAGAGTGGGAGGAGAAGGCATGATGACTGGAAAAAGAGCCCTTCAGACCCAGAAAAAGGAAAGAGTGAGTGAGTGTCTATCAGTGACATCTAACACTAATCCCTCCCATCAGCTACTGAAACATGCCTTTCTCAGTTATCTCCTTTAATTCTAAATTGCTCCCTGCATTCAAAGGGCCCACTCTTCTCTACTTTGGAAGTAAATTTTAGGACATACCAATGTCCTTCTTGATATCAACACAGTTTTGACCACCCACAATGAGCCTGCCATTCCCCAGCACTTAGAAATGTAGCACAGGAGGTGCTCAGTTGAAACCTCCTCTCTCAAACTCTTCCATATCGCTTCACACTCTCCTAGTGTTGGACAAGATTCAGTGAAATCAGGCAACATAAACTGAAGCAGCAGGGAAAAAAACATCTTTGGATATTTACAAAATTGGTTCAAAGGTCACATCAAGTTACTATGGATAGGAGAAAAGCAGAATCAAGAGTGGGAGTGAGGTAGAGGGATGCAGCAAAACCACAGAGGAGTTGACTATACCTAGTGATTGTCTGTGAAGAACAGACCATAAAAGTTTCAATCAAGACCTTTTTTTACCACTGCTCAACAATGGCTGGACTTCCGCCACCACTGCCTCACTCCAACACACACACATACTCCACCCACTATGCCCACAAGGTACTCACAAAAAAGGAGAACAGGATTTCTTCATCCCTTACCTATACACAGGATCAGTACTGCAATCCACCTAGACTTCCAGCTCCTGGGCATAGACCAGCATCCCATCTAGTCCCCTCATTTTGAAATAACTTCTGGTGCTGCTGTAGTACTTCAGCAGGTGTAAACAACCCTTCCAATAAAACAGGCTGCTTGTTTGTCCCCAACTTGTACACAGGTTCCTCATTAACAAACTTCCCCTAAAAGAGAAATAAAGGCAGAAACATAGCTATTTCCACAACATGTTATGGTTTCAGATGAGATATGCATGCTTTCTATTGAGTGTTATCAGAGAGGTTTGTGCATGCACTTCAGTCACAACAACCCCAGGCTGCACTACCAGCTTACAGCAGAAAGGCTGGGAGAGCTGCCTGGCAGAAAAGGATCTGGGGTGTTGGTCGACAAGCAGCTGAACATGAGCCAGCAGTGTGCCCAGGGGGCCAAGAAGGCCAAGGGCCTCCTGGCTTGTGTCAGGAACAGTGTAGCCAAGAGGACCAGGGAAGTGATCATCCTTCTGTACTCAGCACTGCTGAGGCCGCACCTCAAATACTGTGTTTTGGGCCCCTCACTACAGGAGGGACATGGAGGTGCTCGACCATGTCCAAAGAAGGGCCATGAAGCTGGGGCCATGGTGAAGGGGCTGGAGCACAGACCTTACAAGGAGCAGCTGAGGGAGCTGCAGTTATTTAGTCTGGAGGAGGCTCAAGGGAGACCTTATCGCTCTCCGCAACTACCTGGAAGGAGGTCGTAGTGAGGTGGGGATCGGTCTCTTCTCCAAAATTAGTGCTGAAAATAGGGGAAATGGCCTTAAGTTGTGCTGGGCAGGTTCAGGTAAGACGTTAGGAAAAAATTCTGCATAGAAAGAGTAGTCAAGCATTGGAACAAGCTGCCCAGGGAAGTGGTGGAGTCACTGTCCCTGGCAGTGTTCAAGAAACATGTAGATGAGGCACTTGGGGCCATGGTTTAGCAGGAATGGCGTTGAAGAGGTTACGATTAGACTCAATTATCTTGAAATTCGTTTTCAACCATAATGATTCTATGATTCTATAAACCATTTCTTTTGAAATGCCCACAGCCTGAAAAACAGATACATAGATAGTCTGGAGTTCAACAAAACCTGCCTTTTCAGCAATGCAAAGGCAATTATTTTCTGATAAAAGTTCAGCAGTACCTGTGCATATGGAAGAAACTAAATCACTCGACTGAAGAAATCCAGAAAAAAAAATCTGTGATATGGGTCTTAGTTTACCCATGGTTCATCACACACACACACACACACACACACACAAATTGCAAAACAAAAGAAAACCAAAAAACAATCTCACCATGGACTGGTAAAGAGACACTAAGGAAAAAAAGGAAGGAAAACAAAAACAGTTTTTAACTGCAGGGACTACAAAAAATACAAGTCATAGAAACCACACAGTGACAGACTTCCTTCATGGGGCACAAAAAACTGCACTAGGTCCATTCCAAATAAGACATTTTTGAGATCTTCCTAAAAAGAAAATGGCAGTGGGAGGTTGGGAGAACATCAGGACATGTATGAATATCTCTAAGAAAAATCAAAGTGGACTGCCCTGTGGCAAGAAGATATGTTACAAAAGAAAACTCCTCATTCAGCAAAATCACTCACAGATCCAACAGAACATCTCCCCCCCACTCCAGTAACTCTTCATTCAGATACATTTTCAGTATAGCATAGGCCTGAGCACTTACCTACACCAGCTTCCACCAGTGTGGCTACCACATCTAGGCTACAGCAATACTGACAGTTGTTGAAGAACAATGTACCTGGAGAAACAACCAGTCTATATATTGGTATGGAAAGCGGGTAATGGGAGCAGAGTTGAGAGATGAGCTCATATCCAGCAACCAAGAGGAAAAAGTGACAGCTGGACTGTGGCCCAGTCAGGGCACAGCACAATCAGGACCAGGACATATGATCTCTGAAGTTCCTTTCTCAGGAGAAGCCTTTCTTCCCCTGCACAGATCCCAGATAGTGCTGCATACCAGGGCATTTCTGAAAGAGCCAAGTATTCCTGTTAGTACTCCCGTTAGTTCCCCTGACATCTGTTTCACTTCTCTCAGATGCTTACACCTCTTCACTAAGTGTTCCCTGTCTTCTTCTCACCTTGCCTATGTATTTCTGGCAGATATCTGTGTGATTCAACCCTATCACTTCATGTACTAAACACTGTTTTTCTGACACAGGGACCTCTGGACAAGTCTTTCATATATATATAGCTGGTAGAGAAGGAAGAACAAAAATAAGACATGTGAAAATAAGGGAATAGACTAGAGAGAGCATGGTGTGAACGCTGATATATTGCTTTCATAGCTCTGCCAACACCCTTCAACTCTGCCCCATAGTTGCCCAGTTAGCCTAGCCCTTAGCTGCCCATGTAGCCAATTGCCCTGCAATGCAACACAGCATTTTTACTACGCACTATAAATATGGAAGGCACTTACCACTGCTGGGAAGTTTCAGAATAGACCATCATTCACAAGGAGCTAAGCACCTAAGAATGTTCTAGTAGTCTCCTAAAAACCTCCACAGCAATTCAGGTTCCCACAAACCACAGCCTAAACCACCTCCCCTTTAAGGAGAGAAATATTTGCTGATGAACTCTCCCACTCCTACTATACTTCAAGCCTAAACAAGGCTTATTCAAAACATACCTGCCACAGATCCTCAGTGAAAAAAACCTGCATCCTGTGTGAAGTTCTGCCTTACTTCGGTAACAGTTACTGAAGTAGACAACGCCGGACAAAGTGGCATAATAGGTGAAGTTATACACAGCAATAATTCAGTGACTATCACCCCACTAACCACATATGTCTGTGTGTAGAAAAGGATACAAGGACTGTAGACATCTCCTGAGTCTCACATTAGCTCACAGAATCTGCACCAACACGGAAAAGTTTCTCTCATGCTAGGGTTTTTGTTGCAGCACCATGTAGAAGTGAGTTTCCTCTGTGTTGTGCACCCACACTCATTTTTCATAGTGTTTTCATCCAGGCTGAATGTGTTTTAGGTATCCCTGCTGACTATGCTGATAATATATATATTCTCAGAGCTAGTTCAGCTGCTTGCTTGAAGGACAGCTGGGCAGTGCCTTGTTCCAGTTTCACATTAAGTAAGTCACTGGCCAATCCAGTGTCCTTCATGATCTTGCTTCCATAGACAGAATCAGTGACCATACTTCCAGTCCTAACTCATTTCCCATCTTGCTCACTGCCACTGTCCTGCTCCTAGAGAAGACAGGCGGTGCTTTACAGGCTGGCTCTCTACAATACCATACACTTGAGCAAAGTGGCAGGACCTGTCTCTTGCAGCAGAACTGCCCCAGGGGAACCAGTATGCCCAGGGATGAATTCAGCCTTCCCACTGGAGAGGAGAGCTGGTTTCCATCATATTACTAGCCTCTCTCAGACCTGGGACGCGAAGAACATACCAGTGACTATCACATGGAGCACCTGTGACACTGCCCTATCCTTTCTCAGGGATCAGAAAGGACTGAATTCTGCTTTATTCCTCCTCACGCACAAGGGCAAATGTTTCTCTCTGAAGTTAAGAGAAGAGAAGAGAAGAGGAAGAGAAGAGGAAGAGAAGAGAAGAGAAGAGAAGAGAAGAGAAGAGAAGAGAAGAGAAGAGAAGAGAAGAGAAGAGAAGAGAAGAGAAGAGAAGAGAAGAGAAGAGAAGAGAAGAGAGAGAAGAGAAAAAAGAAGAAAAGAGAAAAGAAAAGAAAAGAAAAGAAAAGAAAAGAAAAGAAAAGAAAAGAAAAGAAAAGAAAAGAAAAGAAAAGAAAAGAAAAGAAAAGAAAAGAAAAGAAAAAAAGAAAAGAGAAAAGAGAAAAAAGAAAAGAGAAAAGAGAAAAAAGAAAAAAGAAGACTAGGGACATTAAGGACATTAGCCCACCCTCTGGGCAGCAGAGATTTGCAGAAGCAGTATTCCTGCAGGCTCGTCTGCTACATGGAAGATATTTTCTTTTCCCTAGCCCATTGTGCTCCAAAGCAGCAGAAGGATGAGACCTCCGGGTGACCTTGCAGAAGACTACTGCTTTACACTTCAAAATATCCTAGTTTCCAGGAGATGGCTTGCCATCCTAAATAGATGAGCCACTTCCCACCATAGACATGCAAAACAGCTATATCATACTCTAACCTGGAATAGGAATAATGAAAAATAAAGGGAACTCATAGCTACTCACCCTCAGCTCCACCGGCAGGTACTAGAAATAAAAGATAAAGCTTTTTTATTGGCTCATTGAAACCTTTTTATATAATACAGTGTGATATGAGGATCCAGATGTACTTACTGTTACAATCAAATCCTCACAGTTATGCTGATTCAACAAAATCTTCATCTAAGGAGGATAAAAAAAAATCTGGTTAAGAAACATTTCCTTAAAATTTTCCACCATCATTCTTTATCTTTCACTAGCCTGCAGAGGACACCTGGCCTCCACAGGGCCTGTCTACAAAGCTAGCTCAAATTGCTTTATTCTATTTTGCTGGCAGGCACTCTATGTTATTTTATGCAAAGAAATCTCAAACTGTTTCCTACGAACTCACTTGATACCCTGGAGTGGCTCTTTAGGGTCAAAAAGGAAGGAGGGGTGCAATTGCATAAGGTCAGGGACTGGCAGTTCTTGCAAGCCATATGCTTCTGGTTTAGAATCTGTTCTGAGGTGGGTTATATGAGGGATAAGTTCACAGAAGAGATCTGAAACTTTACTTAGCTTTGATTATGAATTCCTGCTGCCACTCAGGAAGGCTGGATTTGTGGTTCCTAAGGAATAAAATGTCCTGCCAGAGATCAAAAGCAGAGAGCTGCATCCTTAACAGGCCATGGTATGCAAAACCAACTCAAGCCTCCTGTTTACTCCTCATCATTACCCTCTCCACCCTTTCTCCTTTTCATTCCTCACCTCATCATTAAACAGGACAGAATTGCTATTCACAGTGACAATTCCAAACTGTACTGCAATGAGAGGAAGCAAATATTTTTGAGCGTAACAGGCACTGAATCAGCTTTTCCACCCTCATCCAGAACATATTCCAAAATTGAGATATCTTTTCATGATATTCCATTAGGCATTCAGCCTTATTTCACATAAATCTTGAGAGCATGTTCCTTGAGAGCATCAGAAAAAATGTAGAGAAAGAAGAATATGAACCTGAGAGAGACTCTGAAGGAGAAACGGAGTGCTGAGATCTCCCACTCTACTGCATGTGATCCTTAGGAAATGAACTAACTAGCATTTGAAAGAGCTGAGAGATTGGATTGCCACATTGTAAGGCAGGTGCTAAATCAGTGCTATGAAAACTGGTTTGTTGCCCAGAACCATGTAAGGAGAACCACTTGCTTTGAATAGACTCTAAAGGCTCTCCCAAATACTTAGCTGGGAAAACACTGTTGCAAATAAATCAGACTTTAAATAGCTCCTGTATATTGACCAATAAAATGCATAAAAATAAGGTTGTATACACTTCCAAAGATGTAGCCCATATCTATTTGTGCAGTCATCTTTACAAAATCATGTATAGATACTGATTAGCTATCTTAAGTCTGTGCACATACACGTAGATGCACTTGTAAATACATGCATGTACATACCAAGGTGGACAAGCCCACAGGTGCATATGGAAAAAAACTATAATTAGGCACAGTTCTGTACACAAAATTAGTCCTGATAAAATGATTTTTTAAGTTGATTGGGCACTCTTTACTCTTGCTCAGATTTTCCGAAGGTCCATCTAGTGGAAGCGCAGAGTGAAAACGGAACCATCTGAAATATCTTTTATTACAGGTTATCTATCTTTCAAAGCCCTGGTAATGATTCAAAAAATAATGGTAACAGGACCTTCATGGGAGAGAATGAGTGTAGTTTTCCAATAATTATAATTAGACTGCATGCATTAAGTGTAGTTCGGATGCTGGATGTCCAGGTAACTCTGGATAGGCCATACATTACTGAAGCATTGAAGTACTAGGAAATATACATGTATACACACACATATATGTAAATATATGTGTGTATATACATATATACATATGTATAAAAAGATACATCCACTACAAATTGAATTTCCTGGATCTGATGTATTCAAAGCCTGCCTGGATGCTGTCCTGTGAAATGTGCTCTAGGTGGTCCTGCTTGTGCAGGGGAATTGAACTAGATGATCTCCAGAGATCCCTTCCAACCTCAATCACTCTGTGATTCTGTGATATAACAAGGAAGATACTCTTTGACAAAATGATTTAGGGTGCTTGAATACATAAGATGAAGGTCTTCCGATATGCAGTTGTCAGGTAGGTTTCCAGGATCTATAAAAAAGGTCACTGCACCATGTCTTTGAAATCTAGGGCAACAAAGGTAGTGAGTTCATTAAGGTTCTTGACCATTCCTTGATGGAATTTGTGTGGATACCCAGTACGATATTTCCAGGAGTCCACTTAAGATCGGTGTTTATAAACCTAGCAAGTCTGCATTGGGGAAACTGTAGACTGGGTTGGTACAAATTTTTAGTATCAGTGAAGTATGTACTGACAATCAAGAATGATTTCTTTACTAAAATCCAGGGCTGAGACAACTGGGCAGTTAATATATCAGCTGGAAAATCCAAGTCACAAGTCTCTATGTTGACATAGTAAGGATTTGCAACACCAGCAGGAACACCTTCTCAACCCTCCCCACAGCTTACCTATATAGGTTTACCTTGTTGTCCTGGCACATAAATTGATAGCAGTTTGCACTAAAGTGCTGTTGTCAGTGTTCTGGACAAAGATCTTCTCAACTATTGTGTCTTTGCCTACAGAAAGCTGAACAATCACAACTTCCTTATTGCTGCTTACAGGGCAGGGATATGTGGAGTGCGGGAAAATACCCTGGGTAGCTCCTGAGCAGTTCTCAAGGGAGGGACTGGACAAACCAGCTGAGCACACATAATCTGACCACTGGCTAGTCTGCAGAGGAAACAAAGGACATAGAACTATACTTACTGGTACACAAGTTATTTCATAGGTGATACAGAAGAAACAGTTCTTCAAGTGCATATAAGATTTGTACAAATTTTTACAGATATCTGTAGTACAAGGACACTGGAAGCACTGAGAAGGAGACAGCAGTAGAAGACAAACTTCAGTACACCATGTTGGAATGGGCTGAATGTTGTTTATTACCAAAATTAGAACCTCAGTTGGGACTCTGGCAAGTCATAACAATTAGAAGCAAGTGGATTTCACCACTTTCTGGGCAGAATGAGAAAAGAATTGCCAGGCCACAGATGCGTCCCTACAGGACAAAATGCTGAAACATCTGATTTCAAATATTCTTTATGCTGTGCTGTGAGGTTCTTGACCATGCGTGGAGCCCCATGAATGAATCCATATATAACATATAAGCAATATAGGTGTTAATGTAACTATTAATAATGGAACCATTAATAATAATATATTGATCAAGTATGAATGACAGTTTAATAAAGTCTGATTCCAGAGAAAGCCACCTAGTAGTGTGGTTCTTGCTTTAAGACTCCAATGTAAGGGTGAGCAGCAGGGGCTGCTAGGCATCCCCCAGGCCCACACAGGCCTTCTCTGTAGGATAGCTCAGCTATGCTGACAGCACCATCCCATAGGTCCTAGAAAGAAAAAAAGAAAACTGGGAGACAGATTTAAAAGCATCTACGTTTTAAAAATATTAGTATCTATGTTTAAAAGGAAGAAGAAAAATCAAGAAGGAACCGACTCCTCTGATTAAATAGTAGGCTGATAATGTGATTGCAGCAGCCTGTCAGGGCCCTGAGGGCACTAAAAAGCCTTACTGCCCCAGCCAGCCTTCCCAGGGACCTACCCCCACCTCTGCTCATGGCCCAGGACCCCACTTTCAGCACAGCCCAGGGCTGTCAGTCCCAGTCCCTGCAGTACCATACAAATGCCAATCTCCAGCTCTGCCATAGCTGTGCCCTTCCCTGGCCGTAGGCCCCGCTCTGTCCCAAAGGTTGACTGCCCAGCCTAGTGTCATCCCAGTCCTGTCTCCATGGACCTACCCAGCCATTGTGGGGCTATGTCTGATCCCAGTTGCCTTCACCAGGCCTGATCAAGATTCTACCAGCACACCAACTGCCCAGCCTGGCTTCAGATCTGCACCACTACGGTGGACCTGCCTGGCTATCATTGGGCCGTGTCTGGCCATGGCTGCCTTCACTAGGCCTGATTTGAACCCCAAACCTGTATTCTCTAGTTAGACCTCAGTTCTCCCTCATCAGCACAGAGTTCCTTGGCGTTCACAGAGCGGTGGCTCACCATGCTCACTAACACTGGACACAATTTTGATTTGCTGACTTGCAAACGTGGCTTGACCTAGAGTCTGCCTCATCACCATAAACTTGTCTAATGATCCGGACTCTTGGTTGAATATGGCTAGCATCTCTTGGTCTGCCTTGCTTGCCTCACTCAGGTACCGTAAGGCAGGGCCTGGACTCCTAACACACAAGCCATGTTACCATGTTCAGCTGAAGGCCCCTCTCCTTTGGGAAGCAGCTAGCTTTCATGGCTCCTTGATGCAGGCTGTCTGGCAGTTGGAACACATGGTTTCCTATTTCTCCTTTATCTTCCTGCCTTAACTTCCCAGATGTCAAAGGGACTCAATGAGGTTCAGAAGGTACAATCCTAGTATTTGGGAAATTAGAGAAAGTAGCCCAGAGAACTAGAGAAACTGAAGCAAAAAGTACCTAAATAACTTCCATACAGAGGTACACCCAGCCCACCATAGCAGAAACAAGTACTTGAAATTCATTATATCTCAAAGGAAAGAGGACTTGTTGTTGCCTCTGAAGTTCAATTCTCTCTAGTTTCTCCTGTGACATAAGAGTTGTTTCCCTGGTATCCAGTAATGATGCAGCAGAAGCAAATTTCTCATAGATGTACCACATCTGTATTATCTTCCTGTTTGTGCTGCCATCTTTGAACCATCACGGGGTCTATGAACAATAGGACAGATGGAAAGCCATGTGCTACGAAAACAAGCATCCTAATATTTCACTTGTTCACTCCCTCTATGGTCCTTGGTCTTGTGCAACTTGCTAACAATTACTAGTTACCACTTTAAGAGGAAAATCAATGCAAAGCAGAACAAGAGGAGGAAGCTTTGATAATGAATATTTCTCCTCTATTTCTGTTCTATAAAGAACAGGAAAGAGGGTGAAATTGAAAAAAAACATGTAGTTTTCTAAACTAGTTTCATCAAGAAGTTCTCAGAAAAACACTACTGCTGGTTTTCCCAAGCCCTTATTAAACTCCTCCTAAAGGCCATATTAAATTACGAAAGATGACCAGACTCTCCCTCCCGTATTCACTTTTGCCTCACTCTTCATGGGAAACCTCAGAATTGGTCTTTCAGGTTCCCTTACCACAGTGTAACCACATCCCTACAGCAGCCAGGCACCTGTGCCATCTCCAGCTTCCTCATTCCCCACCAAGGACAATGTACAGTCACTCAAATTCATCTGCTTGCCCCCTTTCCTTACATTAATTCGTGTGGCTCTGCCTCTGCCTAGTACCCTCAGACCCTTGGTGCCCAGCAATGCCTTCTTCTAGTCCCATGTCCTCCACAATACCATCTCTTTATCTCTGAATATCTCTTAGGTAAAGTACTAAGGGTGCTTTAGGTCCCACAGACATGAGACCTCTCTCCCATGCATATGCTGTCTTCCTCACCTTTTCTAAAAGGCTGGAACCAGTTCCACAGTGACTCACAGTACAGAAACACAGGCTGGGATTTACTGAAGAAGCAAGGCCAAGATGTTGAGAAGAAACAGCCACATGTCCATGAGGTTGCTGCACTTGGCACAGCTGCCAAAAAGCCTTTTTGCAAGGACCTAAAGGACAGAGGAGACTAAGCTACTTTACCGCAGGTTCTGCAGTACCAGCTTTGTAGCCTGTCAGCATCACAATTCCTTTGCCCAGCTACCAATGGGACTCAGTCCTCCAATCAGGGCTACTCATCAAGTGAGAAAGAAAGAAAACCAGGATGATCTGAAGAGACCTCTGGAACAGAGCCCAGGGAAAGCCCTGGAAGGCTGGAAAAGCTACTTTAATTCTTGCAATTTGGACAGGACCAAATGTTCACACAATATAAAATATATAAAATCACTGCACGCCTTAGTTTGTCTAGTATGCATGCAAGCGAGTATGCTTGGAAAACCACATAATCTGCAGAAAACAAGACTGAAGCAAATCAAAAGAAAAAAAAAGTCTAAAAAGAAATCCTACTTCCAATTTTTGCCAAACCAGGCAATATTCTTTGTGCTGAAATAAGTCCAATAAAAGTACAAGTTGCTTTTTATAGAACTGTCAGGTTTTCACTCACTATCCAAATTGTGCTGAGCACCGTAGACTCAAAACAAAATCTACCAGGGCACAAATCACAGTCTCTGTACAGTCAGTACCATTCCTGGTGGACTGTTCTAGCAGAGATTCACACTAGGAAGTTTGCTAGCCAGCTTATGCAAAATATATGAGAGAGCTTGTAAATGCTGTGCCTCAAATAGAAAATAAATCCCACAGTTACAAGGCTTACACGGCAGAATGTGGTGGGATTTCCCATGTACCATTAATTTGAGGAAATCAGATTGTCAAAGGAAATCAATGCTGGAAATCACTGCAACTCACAGTTGCAGCTTTTCAAGCAAATCAGTTTGAGCTTTGTTAAGTTAGGAGACAGTTTGTCTTTTTTGCTAGCAATGGGCATGTCCTGCATACTTATGAAAGGGAGTAAGATCTTTTCAGATATTCATCACTTTAACAAAGAGTGCAGTATAATAGAGAAGAAAAACACTGTGATATGTAATTTATCAGCTGGATGAACAAGTGTTTTCACTTTTCAAAGAAAAATAGTTACTGGAATGATGCAGTTGAAAGGGGAGACTGTGAAAGAACTCACAGTGAGTTAAGAACAAGAGAAACAGTTCTCCACTGCTCTGAGTAACATTCTGAAGCATGCATATCTACAGACTAATATTTACAAGGATCTTCTGTTTGTCAAGATAAAGGGAGTAAAATTGTTTTTTTTTATTTTGATGATGCATACATTGCATCATCATTTTACTGATTGCATTATCATTTTTTGGATGCATACAGGTTAATTCTCTTGTATCAATGATGTAATGTATGATGTATTGATTCTTTTTCATTTATGTGATAGCAGGTATCCTGGAAGTTCCAAGATACCAGTAAAAATTCTATTCAAGTCCCCTGCTTTGCATGTTGAATATACATTTATCTCTAGAACTATGATGTTTCTTCTGAGGATTCTTTGCATGTTTCCACAGCACTGCATCTATGAGCAATTTTTAACTTAGTCACCAGGAAGCTCTTCCTTCAACCCACACTTACCTACTGCTAATAAACCAGATAAGAAACCAAATTTTCAGGAATAGTGCTCTGCTCCTAAGTCTTGGTTAGCCCATACCAATATGCATGCCTTTTTCCTGCCCTTGCTGATAGGGAGGGTGATTTGAAGGAAATATCCTTTGCACTATAAGAAGAGCTCAAAAAAGACGTTAGCCTCATGGCCACACAATTGCCTGAAGTCCCTCTCGCCTGTTGTATGGGCTCACTTGAAGGAAGTAATATCTGATCTTGTGAAAACACTAATTTTGAAACAATTATTCCTCCTCTCCTTGTGCTGGAAAACACACTAACCTACTATCATCTCTTCCTCCTTCTTCTTGTAGACAAGCCTATGAAGAAAGGCTCAGCTTGAAGAAAGGCTCTTATACTAACTCATGAGGTAACCACAGTGCACGTTCTTTCTGCAAGCCTAGATGAAGAACCAAGAGTTGCCTGCATATGCACCTGCTGCCTGAAGAGCTCTAGATTATAACACATCAGCTCTGCCAACCTTAATGCTATGGGCCATGAATAACCGTTTTCATGCAAAGGCTGCCAAACAGATGGAAAAGTGATTGCCCTGCTGCATTCTGTCTCCATATAAGCTGCACATCTCGCTGCTAGTGCATAGATCCATTGCACCTGCATATTTGACCCAGTGCAGCACCCTGGCTTCTGGCTCCAAAATTCACTTGGGAGTTAAGTAGGTCCAAATCATAATGTGAGTGGCACTGCTGCTGTTAGCAGAGTTCTAAAGCACAGCAATAATTCTTCTGGAGGCCCTGCATTCAGCTTAGAGTGTTGCATACTCTGCTTCCTCCCATCCCTTTACTCCCATCTCACTTTCTTCTACTTTCTCTCCCCTTTGGAACTAGAAATCCAAAGTTTCCCTTCTTGAGAGGATGTATGGCTTCATTATAAAGTTTAGCTAAAATCATAGTTCCATAGCATATTAGTACCAGTTTGGAGCACAGACAGGTTGCTCAGACAGTGGCAATTCTGTTGAATACAGCTAGATGCTTCCATGAGCTGTGGCAGTGCAAACGACATCTGATTAGGCATGAAGTCTGATAGATGAAAGTTTTATATTATTATTTTTAATCTATCAAAGCCTTAAAGAAAAGATACCTTGAGCCTGCAAAACAAGTTCTCCATTCTGCGACATATGACCATAGCTTAAGAACATAACTTGAGAAATGTTACTTGTTCCAGGATTCCTGGGTTTGGGTGGGGCAGGACAGTAAATAACACTGGTAAAGAAACTCAGGACTGGAAGTTTTGCAAGGCCAGAGAGGAGGAATGGCGGACATCTGAACATACATATGGCCCATTTGCAACACTTGCAAGACTTTCATCTGCCTTGACAAAATTTCACCTTCCTGTAAAGAGCATGGATTTTAAGAAAGGAAGCAGGAAACAAGAAGCAAGAAGTGAGGGTGACAGAGCCCTGGAACAGGCTGCCCAGAGAGGTTGTGGAGTCTCCTTCTCTGGAGATCTTCCAAACCCGCCTGATGCCACCCTGTGCCACATGCTCTAGGTGTCCCTGCTGGAGCAGAGGGGCTGGACTAGATGATCTCTAGAGGTCCCTTCCAACCTCAACTAATCTGTGATTCTGCGATCACAACCTATGAACTGTATGAAGGTTGTTAAGGTCAAGGCAGCAGGAACATGGTGTAGAGGGATGGATAGGAACAGTAGGTAAAACTGAGGTATGGTGCCAAATTTCAAGCTGAATACCAGGAAATCCTAGCTAACAATAGGACTGCTTCGCAATACTAGTAGGTAAAATATCTCTGGAAGGAGAAAAATCCAGAAATGGGCTTTTAAAGTTGGGACAAGATGAATCCTTGGAGAAACCAAGGAGTGAGCCATAAAAATAGCTATTAAAGCATTTACAAGATTTCTGCCACACTTGTCTATTTCATTAAAGGTACTTCACCTTACCAGCATAGGGAATTACTTAGTGAGGGCTCAGTCCACTGCAAGTTGCAATAGGATAGATCATAGGATCATAAAAAAAAGACACCTCCATGCCTAGAATCATATTGTATGCAACACACAGCCTATCATCAGCTGGGAAGGCAATGCATCAGGTAGGCATGGATTTATTATGTATTTGGCTAATTGCAAGTCCATGAGCAATGCCACAGATAACTTACAGCAGGCCCAAGTAGAGCACCATAAGTGTCGTACCTACAGCACTGAATAGGGACATCTTGCTTACAGCATAACCTACATACTTAGGTCTCTGCATCTTTTTCCCCGTGATTCATCCCTCATTCTCGTTTTTATCATTCCCTACTCTGTTTCACCCTTACCATTCTTTGTATTTCCCCTTTCTTTTTCCTCTGGCCATATTTCAGATCTCCTGGTCAAATGGGTGAGCATTAACACCGGAAACCAGGAGGAACAGAAAACGGACTTCTGTGATAAGAGCTGATATGCTCAGTTACTACTTTCTGAACATCTGAAGATGCAAATTAATCCCCCACAAAGCAGCTTGGAAAGATTTCTGCAGCAGTCTGCATGAAGGGTAACATACATATCCAACATGCTCTTGTATGGGATAAAAGGGATATCCCGAAGGAATAAAAAGAATGACTCTACATGTCCACACCTAGTTTCTTCTAAAATCCCAAAGGTAAAATAATAGGCTGTAGAGAAGACGCATGGGTCATGAGATTTTTGCTTACTGAAAAGTGTCAATAGGCATTGAAAATAAAGAATGTGCTTTTTTATAGCTCTAAGTGGAAATCTGGTGTACAGTAATGTGCTTTCAGCCTGATCTTGCATGTGGATTGCGTGAGAATTTCACCTGAATCTTGCCTTCTCTACCACCAGTGGGTAAAAGTTGTTAGCAGCTCTTTAAACAGCTACTTTGGAGGACATGCTAGGGAGGATTTAGCCTGATTATAACATGTGCTGTTCCAGGTGGATGTACAACCTATTTTATTAGCCTCTGATCCAAATTTTCTCAGGTCAAAAGAAAGTATAATCAAGGGAATTTATAAAGAATCTCATTCTGTTTGAGTTCTGTGTGTTTTTACATATAGAGGACAGAGTTTTGCTTAATTTCCAGATGATTAGACTCTTAGGGAAAAAAGTAAAAATAAGCAAATAAATAAACAAAGACATGCTTAAGTCTTGATCATCACGAAAGTCTAACACTTTTTTTTTAATGAAGATGAGGTTTCATTGCTCTGACTGAAGAGTTCTGAGGTACAGGTTGTCTTTGAAAGCTGGAAGAATAGCCACTAAAAAGTCAGCTTCATTGATAAGTAGAGGAGACAGATAACAATTCAAACAGTGATATCATATCTACTGAAAGAATTGAAGTCCCACAGTGAAAAAGTTCTCCTGGCTAGACAATAAAGGTGAGAAATCTGTTTGATCTGAGAAACTGTAATCATACAGTATCTATGACAGGCAAACATTACTGATAAATGTCTCTCTCCCACTTTGAAAAAAGTTTCACCTCTTTTAACAATGAAAAACACTCCAGAGAAACTGAAATTGAATATAGAGAAATTCCTAGAGCACAGATGATAAGAAAAACCACATAGAGGTTGCTCATCCAAGTAATGTAGTTCATCTAAGGAACATGTAACATTTCTAATATCTGATTTCATTTCCTTGTTCTTAATTTAGAATACTTTCTATGGCTGCATTTGCTATTGTCAACTAGCAATAGATAGCTTGAGAACATCGTCTGATAAAAAGGCAAAAGAAATCTCCCATGAAAATAGCTTTGCTATTAACTCAAATCTCTGCAGGGAGATACTTAACAAGTGTCAAGAAAAGGGTACAGGATACACTAGTGTGTCCTAGGGTCTAAAGGCCTTTGTAAGAATTTATAAAACTGCTAAGCTCCCATAACTGGTAAAGCTTTTAATTAACTTAGATCACCTAATCATGCCAGCCAGTATTTTTACAAGTATTATTTTATTGGTTGGAGAGAGACTATGGTTAATGTCACCCTGTGGGAATAAAAGTAGGAGACTGAAAATTCTGTCGTTTCACCTAACTCCTCCCCTGTTCTTCCTCTAAAAATATATTACTGTATGTATCATCCTCAGAAACAACAAGGTCGCATCATCATTGTAGCCCAATACTCTGTTCAAAGCAGGGACAGCTTTATATCAGTACCAGGTCACTCATGACCCTGTTCTGTCAAATCTCCAAAACCTCCCAAGGATTGAGATTCCACAATCTCTTTAGGCATGCATTCCAATGCTCCACCACATCATGGTGAAGAATTTCCTCCTATATCCAGCTCGAATTTCCCTAGTTGCAACTTTGGGCTAAAAACTTCTCAATCCTAAAACATTGCCTTAACATAATCTAGGAAAAAAAAAAAAGACAGAAAAGAAAAAAAAAAAGTCCAATCAATAATTACATCAATTCTACTTCTGGAATACAGTTTTTATTATTTCAAAAAAAAAGATTTCTTTAATCTTAAAACCCACAAAGGAACTAGAACTTCAAATTTGTATTTAAAGACAGTTTTGAAGTATTAATTTATTTTACTGGTTAGCATAATTTTTTAAAAAATATATTTTGATTAATACTCTGTATTTGGTCACTAAAAAAACCCAGCCTGGCTTAAAAGAAAACAACAAAAACAACAACAACACAATAACAGTGGTATACTCTTTTATGGAGACTGTTTACCTGTCGCATTCACTGGAAGTGACTGATTTACCAAGGATAAATGTGACTCATTGAGATTCTACAATCTGTGTTGTCCGGTATGCTGTACTATCATGAATGCTGAGCTGACAGGAATAATATGTAACACTCATCTCTGCTTTGGGTTGTATTTGTTAATCATACCTAAGGCATCTCAGACTTGACTTTTTTTTGCAGAGGTTTTAATTGCTTCCTATTCTACAGGATAGATCCTAAGTAACCTTGGCAAAATGTGATCCACAGCCAGGACATTTAGAAACAACTTCTGAAAGCTGGGAAGCATATCTTTCAGTTTGGATAGGGACACCTGACGGAGTGCAAGAGCCTGGGATGCACCAGTTCACTGACTCATTTGCTGAGGCATGGCTGTGAAACTAGACATACCTATTTTTACTCACTTCTTTTAACATTTGTTTAACTGCTATTACATTTTAGGCTGTGAATTACAAAAGGAAATGTGCAATAACAAAATGTGATTTCTTCCTCCCACCCCCAAAAGCAAGGATGACTTTTGGGGTAATTCACACAAATATCAAAGAATGGTAGTCTATAATAGATACTGAACAATACCAATAGGAACAAGATATAAAGGCAGACAAGTAGGACTAGGGATGAGAGAAAGTACTGCTGAAAGTAGAAACGACAGCGGGTCTTTTCCAGTGACAAAGTAGGCAGATGCATTTTGAAGAAACAAGGGCATTCTTGAACAGGAAGGTAGGAGGAGGAAATCCATGAAATTTAGGCAGTAGAACAGAGAGGATGTTGCTGAAGATCTGCAAGCTGAGGAAAAAAACAAAAACAAAACAAAACAAACAAAAAATGAGCTACAGATAAAGACCTAGAACCATTTTAGAAAGAGGGTACATAAGAAATAATTTAAAAGGTTCTCATCCCATTTTCATTCATTAAATATTATGGAAAATGATTAAAAAGCACACATGGAAGCATAAGCATATACATTAGCATACTCTTAATTACTGAACTATAACAGATACAACGGCCACAAGTCCACAGAGGCAAGCATTTTAGCTGCTTGCCATGCTCTATTGGAAGTGTGGTTTGTGGTACACATTTGCAACACAACTAACAACAAACTGCAGATATTAGAGCAAAGGCAAACAGTAGCAATCTCATTTTTAGATTCTGCTGACATGTAAACAGCTAGACCAAGCCTATAGAAAGCAGAAAAAATACTAATACTACCACATTAAATCTTCTTTAGTAGCATCCTTCACACTGTGATAGATTTCAGAAAACAAGCTCCTGTAATGTTTCCTATATTACTAAGTATATAGTACCTATTAGCCCACAGGACATGCTCCACTGTGAGGAATTCCATTTCAAATTTGAGCAACCAAAATTGGGATTGGAACACCTCTCTGGAAACGTGAACATTAAATGGTTTGCTTTTTTCATTCCTGGTGGTTATATCATGTAGGTGACACAACTGTGTAAATTCTTACAAAGATAAACTGAATTCCTGACCCTTGCTGAGATCTTGGCCTAAAGAACATCTTGGAACCTGAAATTTCTTCATTCATGGGCCTTCACTTCATGGGAACTTCCTACATGAATTGTGTTACAATACTATTCCCTTAGCTGTGCTTGTTTTCAGACAGGTGTGATGTCTGAAATTTTAGATCTAAATTTAGATCTAATCTAAAAATCAGGTTTTACCTTTGCTCTATTTTGTCCACTTCAATTTCAACAAAGATGATTCACTCTTTGTTTTAAACTTTAATTCTGTCAAGCTTCATATATATTAACCACAGGCCTCTTATAGCCAGGTTTTCAAGGATACATGGAAGGGATTTCGACAATGCTGAGCATTCCACTTGTCAAGAATAAGAGCTGTTTAATAATTCATCAATTCAATATCTTGCTTCTCTAATTTATTTAGTTTCACATTTATCATACAAATTTCAACCTACCACAATATAAAATTATTTTTGGTAATTTTGAACTCTTCATATATATAGTATATTACTAATAACAAACCAAAGAGATACATGAAGTATATACAGAATCGACACCCTAATTTTGAAGATCAGCTTTGTTCAGAAAAAAATATGTTTCATAATAATTGGCATGAACACACCTGTAACTAGCCTTCCACTATGACTCCAAAATCCAAATGTACGTTACCTAATAGTTTAAAAAATTCTCTGGTAGCTAAAAAGGTGCAGTTCTGTTTGTAGCAGTAAGAAAAGCTGCAAGCACAAATACTACAAGCTATGTTGTCACACTACAGTGTCCCATACTTTTCCTTTTAAAACTTTTGAAAGAAAGACTTGTTTTCTGCATACCTTAGGTTAACTAATAATACCACTCTAATAAAACCAAAGGCCTGATAACTAATCACCAAAGCATTTGGGTAAATTACTGATGAAAATATAAAACACTTCGGAATTGTTTGGAATGAAATTGCTGAAGAAAAAAAACAATAATAAGACGGAGACAATCAAGCAGGCTTTAATGGCTTAGTTGCATTGAAATATAGCAAAAAGAACCTCACACTCGCATGAATTAGAATTCACAATTCTTTTATTTGGTTCTCCATGTTAGTAAGACACTACTTATTATGACTGCTTAAGACTTAATAACACTGGACATCAGCTCACTTCATATTGCTGCTGCTCCATCCTTTCTTCCCCTTCATTGTGAAAAGGCAATATCAGAAGAGAAGTGCTCCCGTTAAGAGGGAAGGGAAGATTTCTCACTGATGTAGAAAATCCTAGAGAAACAAACCATCGAAAAAGTCACTCTTTATCCTGAAAACAGTAATATCAAAAATCCAAGCAGACATCATGAGAAAAATAATTCTCTAAATGGCATCTTTCTGGCTTCCTTGATAGCTGTATTATTACAGATGCACCAAGCACTAAGCCATGGATACCAAACTCCTCTTCCGATTGTGGAAAATGGCTTTCCAAGTCAAGGAATGAGATACAGTGTATTCTAAAGGTGAAACTTAGTTTCTGTTACCTTTCCTGTGTGTAGAGTTCAATCTCTGCAACTGTTGATCCAGCATCTTTCAACATGCATTACATTCCTGCGGAAATATTTCATACAAAGGAAAATTTGTGTACAAGTTTTGCAAACTCAAACCACAACCTTTCTGCTTTGTTTTCTCTTTGACAAAACTTCAGTATCTGCCACTTGGAAAGCAAGCATTTTGGGAATTCAGATTATATTTGGGCTACTTCTCCCACACATTGCTGTAGAGGTTGGTTGAAGGAGTAACTAGAATATGTGCTGCTTCTGTTATCTTTGTGTTTATTAAATAGATGGGAAAAATAAAACGCAAGCAGTCCAAATTTCTTCCTGCATCTCCTAAAATATCATAGCAGTTCATATTAAACAATACCACTGAACAGACAGAATCCATCAAAGAATGGTAGTGACAGTGCATTGCACAGTAGGAATGAAGACAAGGAACTCCATATACATGTCCTTGGACAAACCACACCTCTTGTAAACACCAGATACAAAGTCTTTAGAGCTGCATAAAGAATGAACATGGCATTCCCATTCCCCACCATGAGATAACCAAAACCATCATTTTGACTGGAGCTTAAAGTATACACAGTTACTGCTCAGCAACTTCTCCCTTTTTCATACCACCTTTCTGTTTTATCCATTTAATGTTGTACACTGTATTTATCTCTCTAGCTCTTTCCTATTGAGAATATAAGTAGTTCTCAGCCCTAATAAACTAAGCATCAAGGAAGCAGAGTATCATAACATCTACCAAAACAGGAAGCTTGCAGAACCAAATAAGCAATGGGCAAAAGAGGTGGCAACAGTTGGTTTACTGATCAATTTAATAATAAATACGTAATATATATCTAAAAATATTAAAAATATATTAAAAATATACCCCTGAAAAATCAAGAAAAAAACTAATATATATACCCCTGAAAGTTCATGAATGTGATAAATTATCATTTTCAGATTATAATACTTCATTCAAAAAAATCCAACCAAGTTTAACCACATTCCATTTTTGTTCTAATCCTATGTTAACAGGATACCTCAGTTATAATGCAATCTGATCTGGACAAAATGCAGTCCTTATATAGCTGTATTGTGGTAATCTATGCATTATTTAGTACAATATTATACCTGCACTTGGAGACAAACACACACAGCACTACAGGAGAAACAGACAAGTCCAATGCTGAGCAAAAGCAACCACACTTTTTACTGATAGGTCTACAGTATGCTAGTTAACCCCTCTCGCCCCCGCAAAAAAGTGCATATAACAATAAGAATATACATACCAGCAAAAATTTATGATGGATCAAAACCATCTATCGTCACCCAGGCAGAGTTTGGGTTAGCAAACTGTCAGCTGTCAGTTCGGCAACCTAAGCCTATTCCTCCTCTATAGCTGACTTCTGCCTCAGGAACCAGATACTTTCATCCATCTTTTCTTCCTTATGGCAGATACACATTACACCTGAGGTTCTAGAAAAGAATCACAGATTGGTTGAGGTTGGAAGGGACCTCTAGAGATCATCCCCCCTGCTCCAGCAGGGACACCCAGAGCATGTGGCACAGGGTGGCACCCAGGCAGGTTTGGAAGATCTCTAGAGAAGGAGACTCCACAACCTCTCTGGAACAGCCTGTTCCAGGGCTCTGTCACCCTCAGAGAAAAGAAGTTCTTCCTCACATGGAGATGAAATTTCCTGTGTTTCAACTTGTACCCATTAGCCCTTGTCCTATCACTGACCACCACGAAGAAGAGTTTGGCCCCATCCTCTTTACATTCTCCTCTCAGGTACATGTTGACAAGACCCCCTCTCAATCTTCTTTTCTACAGGATAAACAGGCCCAGCTCGCTCAGTCTTTCCTCATAAGACAGATGCTTCAAACCGTTAATTTTCTTCTTCGCTCTATGCTAGACCCTCTCTAGAAGCTCCATGTCCCTCTTGTACTGAGGAGCCCAGAACTGCACCCAGTACTTCAGGTGCGGCCTCACCAGAGCTGAGGAAAGAGGCAGGATCCCCTTCCTCAACCTGCTGGCAACGCTCTTCCTGATGCAGGCCAGGATCCTGTTGGCCTTCTTGGCCACAAGGGCACACTGCTGTCTCATGTGTAACTTGTTGTCAGCCGGGACTCCCAAATCCCCCTCTGCAGAGCTGCCTTCCAGCAGGTCAACCCCTAATCTGTACTAGTGCCTGGGGTTATTCCTCCCCAGGTGCAGGATCCTGCACTTGTCCTTGTTGCACATCATGAGGTTCCTCTCTGCCCAACTCTCCAACCTGTCCAGATCCCTCTGAATGGCAGCACAGCCCTCAGGAGTGTCGGCCACTCCTCCCAGTTTGGTGTCATCTGCAAACTTGCTGAGGGTGCCCTCTGCGCCCTCGCCCAAGTCACTGATGAACAAGTTGAACAGCACTGGGCCCAGTACTGATCTCTGTGGGACACCACTGGCCACAGGCCTCCAACTAGATCCGGCCCCATTTATCGCGACTCTCTGAGCTGAGAAGATTCCTAATGGAACAATTGAACAAATTGAATTGAACAAATGGAACAATTTCTAAATGGAATCTATATCTAAACGGGTAGTTCATAATCTGCTTGTTCATCAGAGAGTGAGGAGTTGAAACCTATCCCTCCTTTCGCGTACATAGCCCTTGCCCTTACTTGGAAGTCTATTGAAAAGAAAGGAAAATATTCTACACACTTATTCTGAAACTCTACAACAGAGCAGAGTTTCAGTAAACACAATACTTTGCTATGTCATATCTAGCAGAAAAGTAGTAACATTCTGTATTGACAATCACATGTAGAAGTATGGAGGAACTGACAGAGTTCTCTAATAAACCCTGTTTACCTGACTCTCAGGCAAGGCTTTCTAGAACAGTTAGAGTCACCTGAATTGGCTCCCTTCCGCATCAAAAAGGTTTACAAACATTTCTATGTCTTTCCACCCTAGTACGACTTCCAAAACATGATGAGAAGCAAATGATTAAAAAGAGGATGGTGTTTGGGGCTAGATAACTAACTTTTCTTCATCACAGTCTTCATCTAAGCTAAGCACAAGCAACATTTTAATCCACATGGCTATCCATTCCTGTCGGTAAATAACAGAACTAGTTTCCATACTCTTCTCTATCCCATTTCTATGCCAATATTCTGCTGTTTTCCTTGAAATCTTGTCCCTGCAGCTAGCATGACTAGCATATATTATGTACAGAAAGTCTAGTGATTTTTGCTCTGCAGCAGAAAGCAGGAAATACTCAAGATCAGCAAGTGTTGTTTTCCTGCCTCATCTCCGTCTCTGCTGGCAGACAGGCATATGTTTAAATTCCTTTGCTTCTATGATCACAAGCTGCTTGCTTTCTTTCACTTCACAGGGAATACATTTAAAAACTTTCTATACAGGCCTCACTGCCCATGTAGTCTTTGCCCATTGTTCTATTTAACAGGACTCTTTTCAAGTCTTTCTCTGCTCAAAACACTTTTCACTTCACACATTTGAGCTCCTTTCACATTGCAATAGCTCAGGTCAGGCATTTTCAGTCTCTGTGGCCAAGACATAACTTTTAAAGGCTGTATGAAAATTGAAGAGTAACTAAAAAAAGTAAAACAGTTTTCTGTAGTCCAAAATGCAACATAGAGAAGATTTAGTGGCCTGAACATCAAAATTTCTAATTCTGCTTAGTTGGGATATTTAAGTGTTCTTACAGAGTTTAAGATGACTACGAGATAACTAAAAGAAACAGAATTTTTAATTAAGCAACTAATAATCACCTATAAAGTCAACCAGAAATGTTTATATGAAAGGACAAAAGCCACCATGCTGTTTCATGTATTGGTATATATTGTGACTACAAATACATAACTTCTTCCCCAATCAACACTACTGTATTTCTCTGCATTTAAAACTGTTTCAGATTCAAACCCACCATGCCAGACTGCTCATCACGGGTTCTGTATCCTGCTCTTCTCTCCCACTTTCTCCTCTTTTCATAAAAATAAACTGTCCTAATGTCAGCATTTTAATCTCTAGAAGGAAGAAGTGGACTTAAAATGGAGACATCATTCTTATCGAATGTTCTAATCACTAGAGTAACAATTTTATGTCCAGACAACTGAAGTGGTAGATGAAATTACTGACTGTTAGGCATAAGCCAGAAAGACTATGCGCATATGCACTTCTCTCCATTTTCAAACACAGTTCTGATTATTGGTAATTTGAACATTTCTTGAGAGATTTGAGATCTCTATAAAGAAGACTGTCCATTATTGTCACTGCATTTCTAAAGTAACTACCATATAATCTATATGGTCCTCTGTAAATATTCTAAAACAGTAAGTGGAACCTGCATAAAAACCACACAAGGAAAATGGATCTGCCTTTTTCTTTTCCCAGTTTAGAGGTTTTATATAAAATGATCAGATTTGTGACTGACCACATTGGTATTACCTGCACACATTTTTCATTCTTCCTTTGTACTTGTACTAATTACCCACCTTTTTCAACAAAAATGCTATCTTTTTAAAAATTTTACTTCTATGCAATGTTTTGTAAAGCATCTCAACTTAAACACCTCAACTAATTAAAAGAGTTCTTAAATCCTTTTCATTATGTTATAATGGCCTCACAACTGGTACAAACTTAAAAAGAAATCTACCTTCTGTACTTAGCAGTCACTGAAATGACTGGTTAAATTAACATGACATAAATCAAAAAGTAGCCAGGATTCAGAAATGCAGAGAGAAAGTCTCAGAGAGACTTAAAAAAAAAAAAGATTCGTTTATATAAAAGTGCATTGCTGCACCCTACTGGACAAAATTAAAATGGTTCCCGATATTACTGAGGTGATTTTTTTATCTTTTTTTTTTTCATCTTTTATTGAAATTTTATCTTACGGAAAGCCTATTCATTTCAGGTGATTCCTGATGTTGTACCAAAATCTCAAGAGAGCACCAGGTACCATGTGAAAATTTTGATTTCCTGAAGTGCCACAAGAGCACAAAACCGACTGCTTACTAAATGAATTTATAATCTATGCTCTATGCACAGAAAGAATTAACGTTCATAATACTAGGATAATTCACATTCAAAGGGTAATCAGCTTTAGATGCAAAGGAAACTGCACTTGAGATGAAATGTTAAATCTATGCAATTATATCCATGGTATATATCAGTTGGTACCAAGTAGTATAGCGATAAATTACTCAAGAACATTCCAAACAACAGAATACCTATGAATATGGCCCCAAAGACAAAAAATATGCAGCAGACAGCCTCTCAGCCCAGCACATAAACTTGACCACTGTCTGGAAATAAGGACATTTTTTTTCCTCCTCACAAAATAAAATTTCATTACAAGTATAGAAAAGGACAGCCTAAGCAGACTGCATAATCCTCCTCATTTTTTCCTTGTGCGTGTGTGTTTTTTTTTTTTTTTCTAAAAAGGCTGAAACATGTTACAAATAGCATAACTAGGACTTATCTTCCTGTGGTGCAGAGAGATGGATGGACAAGATAAATTCCTTCCAGCCTTTCCTACTTACCACTAGTCTAAGATTTGGTTACTTTTGAGAACTTTCTAAGGTGTACTGTGCCTTAATAGAGGCAGTGGGGAAACTGGAATGTTCCAGCCAAAATCAGAAATAGGGCATAAAATAACCAGACACTAAATCATACAGATCAATATATCTACTATATTACAGCTATCCTTTTGATGGTCAGAGTTCAGGAAATTAGACTCACCATTCAAAGGTAAAGTTCAGGGACTCTGCCTCTCTCCTCTGTCCCCCTTACTTCAGTTACCATTTTGCAATCCGTTTCTCTCCGCACTGTAGGTTTCTTAGGTCAGTCACACGAGTTTCTTCAGCTATGCTGCCACCTACCAGATTTACTTTTCTGTTGCAGCAGAAGGGCATATAGAAGAAGGTCTTGTTCAGCAGTCACATAATCATCATCCTTTGTCTAAGATGACACAAATGTTTCCCCACACATTATGCAACTGGGCACAATCAAGATCAATACTCAGCTTTGAAAGACATTCCAGGAAAGAAGGAGGAGCATGATCTGTAAAGCCATCTTTCAAACAATATTAAAGAAGAATAAGACAAGAATTTCTGCATATTGCAATAAATTTTCAACTACTTTCCCCACCAAGGCTTGCCTGCAGACACTGCAGAGCACTAGTGTTTTATTCCCTTCAGTAAAATTTTGAAGTAACACATATGAAATCAGATACGAGATACAAAGCTGTGAGCTAACATGAATCTGTTCTATGTATCCAAGGAAAAGAACTTCCTTTTTAAACTGTTACTAAAACCCCACAAATCTCCCTGGCAAAAGACACCCAACCACATGCCTGAAAATGTTACACCCGTGTCATATAGCAGCTGATGCACAAATATATACAGAAATAAAGGTATAGGCCTGCCCAGTGCTGAGACGCAAGTAGTGAGTGTGTCTGAAAGGAAAAAGCATTGGAAATGTAAGTTTAACAGGTCTGTAAAATTATCTTGCAAGTAAAATTAGACACAAATTACACACTCAATTAGACTAGTGAAATTTGAAATCAGTCTTTCATGTACTTTCATGGAGTGATTCCATGCTTATTTCAGTGTAATTGAGAGCAAAATTTGGCTCTAAAATCTGTTCCACTCTATTTTGCATTTTGTGGCACTACTGGCAAATTTACTGCATTCCAGGAAAATAGAAATTATGAACAGGAAAAGTATTTTTTGATTAACATACACAGAAAAAAAATCTGAAACTGGAACTAATTCTTTATAGGTGTATAGAGAAACAAAATGCTGCAGAACTTGAAAGTCTGTGTGAAGTTTCGTATTCTTTCATATTTGAATGATATTCCAATCATCTGATATTTACCTCTGTCTGCCTCAGGTTCTGCGTGTAAAATACAGTTTCTCCTCCTTAAAGGAAGTAGAAAACGTAAGTACCCAATACCTTTTAAATGGTTTGAAATCAAGGGAGGGAGATACTAGAGAAGGTCAAAGTATGCAAGTATTCAGATACTGCTGTGACATGAACATTAAATGTCCCCTTAAAGGTGCAATCAGCCCCAGAGCTGTTTTCTTTAGCAGAGATATTCTCCTATCTGTCCTCCTTACAGAATTCTCCTATACCAAATTTTATTAAGATTTAATTTAATTTTGGTGCTGGTTTTTGATACTTGCCAGCTCCTCATAGATGCAGTTAAATTTTGTGCTCACTTTGCAACTGGAAGCATCAGATCTCTCAAAAACCTAAGCTAAAACAGCACACTGAAAGGAAAATTAATTTAAAAATTACAACAAAGAGAATGAACCAACGTATTAGAAAACTATGTCTCATGTATCTACGAGCTGCCTTTTAATCTACTCTCAATATTGTTTCAACTGAGCAAAGTAAAGGACAGTGAGAGACTTCTTAAAAGGTCAACATGTACAAAGATGGGAAATAAAGAAAAAAAGTAGGATTTTTTTTTTCCAAACAGCATTGTTAAAGAAATCACTTGAGAAGTTTCACCAGAATGAACTGATGGGGAAAACGGGAAGAAAAGAAAGCAGAGAAGTTAGCAAACTTATGAAGGCTACTATAAGTTCAGAAAAGAGTCAATTTACCTGACAACAGGTCGGTTTTAGATGTCACCAAACTGCTGCGTTTACCATTTTACCCGCTTGCATTACTGGGGGGAAAAGTTTAGGAAGGAACATTCTCAAGGACTTTTCATAAGTTCTCACTCTCGCCATCAGAAAGGGGAGAAGGGAAGGTTTTCTCTGGATTGTTTGACTTTTTTGGCTCCTGAAAAGTTTTGCAAAGAACAGCAAGAAAGTGTGAACTGTTAGAACACATTTCTGTAAAAAAAAGAAATGGAGAGAAGTCACACAAAATAGGGCAATAACAATACCCACCCAAAATCCACGCATCAAATTTGTGACATCAGTTTGAACAAATAAACAAAACAAAACTTTTCAACTCAAAGCAGAAATACAATAGGCCTTGAAATTTCCAACAGCAGGCCAAGCTCCTCCATCAGAGTGCTCTAAAAGTCATTCTCAAATAAACCAAAGGAAAAGGCAGCAAATACCTAATTATAAATCCTGCAGTGCTACAGTTTAAAACAGTTCCTAGAACAGTGAAAAAGAACCAAAAATGAAGGAAAGAAACAATAACCACCAAATAAAAAACAGTAGCAACAGAGGTTACCTGTCCGAGCACCTACAATTCCATTGAGAGGAGTGGGTCGTTTGTCTCACACCAGCCATATAGCCCATAAACCTTCTCAAAAAGAGTGAGCTATGAGAAAGACATTGTACATGCAATTTGCTTTCACAAAGTCTCTCTAAGCCCTTACATATTTAAATGAAAGGTTTTTTTTAGCAATTAGGGGGAGAAACAATTTAGCAAACATCACTGGTTTCATCTGTAGGATTTTAAAGTCCAGTATAACATCTGAAGAAGCATCTCCTTTGTGTCTGACATATGTAGAAGTTCCAGAGGTGATTTCCTGAGCATCACACAGGAAATATAGTATGTGAATTGAAGAGAACCCTCCAAGAGCAATCATTAGCTTAGGAAAAATATTATTGTCCACATATGCATCAAACGCTGGCCTTCCATTTTGTTAAGGATGAGATGCTGCAGCATTCCAAGAAAAGATTTTATAATACATTAAAGTATTAAATACAGAGCTTAAGATACAATCTATACATTGATACAATAAGACTTTAAATTGTAAACATATTAAATTGAACAAAAGAGAACTCCACTGTTACAAACACCAATATTCCATCAGATTTAGTTTAAGCAGCTTATTTCTGTAAACAAGTTTCTAAATGGCTCTCAAATATCAAAAAGTACAAAAAAAAATGTTTTATCACCATCATTGGCACTATTTTAATCCAGTGTTATGTCAACTACTTTTTCAACAAAGGCTTCCAAATCCTAATACAATGTAAGTGTCTAAAAGTATAGCATGTGTTTTTCAGCATATGGAACTAAAGGAAATACAGCACATAAAGCTGATGTCTGTAAAGTTCACATTCAGTGGGAAACATTTCCTAGTTACCACAGCATTTTTTTTTCTTTTCTTTTTCTTTTTAATACAAATAAGAAACTTTTTCCCCAACACAACCTCTACACATCTTACTATTTCAGGAGCAATGAATAAGGGAGTAAATATATTAAGCAGTGTGTCCATCTGTATCAATGAATCCTCAAGTAAGGCTCCTAAGCATTCCTAACACCTAATATCCAAACGCACATTAGCAATGTTTCAAACCCTTTCTCTTCCTCCCTGACTCCTACACATACTCTTCTCCAAACCAGGAAAGACCATCCACACAGGAGCATCTGAACACAAGGCAGTCAAACTCTTAAGTCCTTTAATCCACTGTTCACCCTTCAAAACAGTCTATGTGTATGTATTCTTTGGGAAATATTAGTACAAGTAGGATATTCTGAAAGGGTGTTAGAATTTTGAAGTTCCTGCCTGCAACAGCATTTCTCCACAAAATAATAAGGGGACTCAAAAAACAGTCCAGAATGTTCAGCTATCAGCTCCTTTCTCTAAAAGACATTTCCTGTGATAGAAATAGTCTTTCTACAGTGCTAACTAGCATAAGTTTACTTCCTGCTGTTATTCCATGTGTGCTGTAAGTGAAGAGAAGGATAACCCTAGCAGGGTCTCAAGGAGTAGAGGCAATCACCAGGTATAAAATTAAAGAGAGAGAGGAGGAATAGAAGAGCCCCTGAAGAGACAGCTTATTCTCAGCAACTAGATACCCAGGCTGCTTTCCTGTTGTGTATGCTTGCAGTTCTTCACGCAGGCTAGAGACCTCTGTAATTTTCTGTTACAGTGCGTGCACTTGGAAGGCTCAGGGAGTAAAGCATTTAAAATACTCTGGCTGCTGAAGCTCCTTTGGTTGCTGGACCTGCTGGTCCACTTCACCTGGTTAACACCAACAGTCAACCTTTCACTTGATTTTAATAATAATATTTAATTCTACAAAAAAAAAATCATTTTATTACATTCCTTTTAAAATAAAGAAAAAACAAACTGTACATAGAAGCATGATCAAACCTCCATGAAAGCAGGTTAATTCTGTCCTGTTTATTGCCTCTTGAAGACTCTCTGCATAGTGTCCGTGAACTGTGTTTAAGGTCCAAGTGAAGATAAAACAGCAGAGCAGCAGAGTGTGAGGAGGGGCCATGGAGGCGCACAGTGCCTCACAGGGTGCATGGGACACGCTCCATTAAAGGATCCAGACCACAGCAGCATTGCACACAGAAAACCCCCCCTTCAAACAAACCCTGTTTTCACAAGACTGTTTTTCAGCTGTAGACATGTTTGTTTGTTTTTTTTTTAAAAGAGGCTTGTATTTATATATATATATATATATATATATATAGTTCCAGGGCTTTATGAACCCAAAATATGGGAAAAGAATGAGAAGGGGTGAGGAGGAAGAGGAGGGGGAAGACAGCAACTTAAAAATGGACTTGGTTATCTCTGTTTTGGATTTCTGTTTTCCAAAACAAATCAAGCTAATGAGAAAATGTGCAGCCAGATGGATTGATGAAAATCAGGCAGTCTGGAAAAAAAATAGGAGCTAAACAGCAAAACCTATAAAGAAACAGAGCAAGCACACCCACAAGAACACACACAAGTGTGTACACACACACCACAAACACACATAAGGGTCCAGAATCAATTTTTTAATTGCTTGTGGACCTAGGTTATAGATATATATATTTTTTTTATTCTGGCCAAACTTCTTTTTTCCCTCTCCAATCTCCTCCATGTTTCCCAAAACTAAGAAATGAGTATTTTTCCCGAGGATATACTCTTTGGATTTCTGCCAATATCAGCTTTTAAATATTTTTAGTGGGGAAAACATAAGCTCAGCAATACTGGTATTGCATGAACTGCAGCGTCATCCTAAGTATCTCTAGGTGTCTAATCACTTTCAATCAACTTTTCCCTCCTCCACACCCTACCACATTTCCCTCCCAAAAGCAAAAACTAAAACAAACAAACAAAAAAATACAGGCTTAAGTCAGTGATTTGTTACCAAACAGTCTGCAGTGTTTTCACTTTGGCCAGTGTTAAAGATGCAGGCATAGAGAAGGGAGTGTTGGACTAGCATGTATTAAAAAAAGAAACATTAACATAACAGATCTCTCTCAAAAAGACTAAAACACTAACAAATACAAGTCAATGCACGTTTGTTTCAAACTAGTGTAATTTTTTCACATTGGATTAAACATTATTTTGTACACCAAACATTACAGTGCTGTTTATCTTCTCCAATCATGCAAAAAAAAAAAAAAGTCAAAACGTGCCACTTTCACCACAAACGGAATATGACCAATTCCCCTACATAACTTGCAAAGTTAGGATTTGAAATGAGAAAAACACAAATATTAAAATTCCTCCATCAAAAGCCTTATAAACAAAATACATACACAAAGCTTCCAATTGATACCAAGATTGCAGAAGTTAACAAACTGTACTGAAAGCTGAAGTTCAGTGAGCTGACACTTCTCTCTGCCTTACCATTTGTGGGGCCATTTCCCACAAAGTCAGAAAAGGGATGACTTTAAAAGGATGCTGAACTTGCATCTCTCACTTACTACAGTGAGAAGAGTAGTTGTCCAGGAACTTTGAAACAACTGGGATTAAGCACTTTGAACTCTCTCTGAAATTAAGAGGCACTCAACAACTTACAGGATCAAGCCTTGAAGAGATAGAAGAGGCTTAACCGGTGCCTTAATTCACCAATTTTTCTAGACAGCTGCCACATGGCTTTCTAAAACTCTTGTGTGAATCATACTTCAATGCTTTCTGTGAATGCACATGCACTACACTGTATTTGTGGGCCAAAGCAGCTTCAAAATAAATTTTCCATTCAAGCTACGAACTGAGCATCTTCAATAAAAAAAATACCGATGCTGAAGAATTAAAACAATTTTATGCGAGACAATAAAGTAGGGGCAGCCACAGAACACATGCCTTTTAATCTTGCTCCCTTGATTGAAAGCCCCCCTTCTCCATTTCTCTGAGCTTCTCCGATAAACAGCATTGCAAGTTGGTTAAAAAAGTAAAAAAAAAAAAAAAAAAAAAGATTTACAAGAGAGAGTTTGTTGGTCGTGTATTTACATGTGGCATCACTCCACAAGCAGTTTGATCTCATTGGCTAATAGCTGGTTCATGTTGAATAGAGCCCCCGGGAGCTTGGTGAGCAACTCTCTCTCCGTGGTCTCAGGGTCGCTGTCGACAGAGCTGGAGCTAGCACTCATATTGTCGACAGCGGCACTAGCTGGAGGGCCCAGCTCTGGCTCGCTAGTCTCGCTTGCCGTGGACACCACGGAGAGCAAGGACATGCGCCGCGTCAAGCGACCGGGGGCAAGCAGAGAAGCGGCGTAGTCCGCTATGATACCAGCTACATCTAGATTACAGGCCTTGTCAAAGGCAATGAAACCTACATTGGCATTGGCCTCGCAGACGTAGAATGAGCCATCGTCCTTCATCAGCAGGTCAATGCCGCACACGTCCATGCCCAATATGTTTGACACCTGGACTGCCAATTGTTTGCCTTGTTCACTCAGGGAGCACATCATACCAACACCACCTGAAAAAAAGTAAAAAGAAAAACCAAACCCCTCAGTCTATGAACTAGTCACAGGTGAACTCATTCCTTATGGGCTGGTGCTTTTTGGTTGTGAAGCCCCAAAGCAATCCAAAAACTTGCAAACATACTGCAGATGACTAGAAAGGGACTGACATGGACTGCCAGTATCTTTGTGTAACCAAAATTCTACCACGCATGAACACAGTTTAGCCCATACCTGCTCACGGCCAGTACAGCTTCAGTTAGGTTACCAGCCAAGCAAGCCCAACCTTCCTTATCTCCTCCTGCCCCGAGAAAACCCTCTCTCCTACACTCAAAGCTATTCAGAAGCTCTGTTCCATGCAGTAATTTTCTCTCCCTCCCAGACATGGTCTTGGGGAAAAAGGTTGCAGGGAGGAACAAGATAGATCGAAGCTAGCACAGCAGCTGCAATCAAGAAAGGCCTCCTACTTGAAAGGGATTCCTTCAACAATTTTCTCTCTCAACATTGTCATCTGCCAACTGACTCTCTCCTTTACCTCCCAAGTCTCTTTTTCCGTCTTCCTTCTAAGAGGATTAAACCAACACTAACATGGCATTGGTGTGACACTGCCACTACCATAACATCTGCTCCATTTCTGTGTTCAGTTTCCCCTCCCTATTGCCTATCCTGTAGGGTCTGCCCTCTTTGGGGCAGAGATTATTTCTCATTCCATGTTTATATAGTGCTCCTCTCACTCAACCCTCACTCTCATTTTTTTTCTCTGCAAACCTCCTACGATACACACAACAAATACAAAATAAATCCTGCAGCTTTTATCAGTTGGGTTTGTCATTCCAGTCCCACTGCATTCACAAGTTCTGATCAAAACCATGAACAATATTTTTCCTACCAAGCGAGCAGTTACTTTGCATCCTCCCATCTGTTGAGCAGCGGAGCATGGTGCCCACCACGCGGCCTCCAACTACGATAACACGAACATCCTTGCCATGTGACTCTTTAACATATTTTTGAAATAAATAAGGGGCATCGTGACGGATCAAATGGCTCAGGTCTGCCAAATGGTGCTTGTCTCGTGCCAGGAACACAGCTTTCCCTGTAGGAAGAGAGAACATTGTGAGACTGGAAGAACCTGCCAGTTCAACTTGTGTTGCTGATTCAGTCCAAGTAAAAAACTCTGACCAGTATGCTGCCCATTTTCACAGACTTCATCTGCATTTTATACCTATATACACATTCCTGGGTAGAGATCAGTGTTCCACTGTTTCAGTGCTTCTCAGTGTTCAAGTACTGAAATTGTTGAGGAGCCAGTAAGTATTAAAATACAAACAAACACAGCTCTTGAATATAGGAAGTTACTTGTAATTTCAACCTGTTGAAAGGTCCCTAATGAGAAAAAACAAAAGAAATACTAGAAGAGCAGCAGAAATTAAATCACACAGTTTATTCATTCAAGACTGGGAATCATAGTCACTTAAGTTACTAGTGTGCCACTGCAAAACTGCTTTACTATGCAAAAATGAATGAGAGCAGTTCTTCCCAACATCTGCAGCAGTTCACAGTTCTAGATGAGGCTATACAAAGAGATTACAAATATCTGGTATGAGGTAAATACAGCTGAATATTTCGCTAAACACATACATAGATGAATGGAATGCACTTCAGCTTAAAAAAAAAAAAAAACTTCTAGATATCACTGACTTTTCTGCGAGCAAACATCCCAGGGACTTCTTGAGTTTAACCTTAAACCTGTCACTTTCATCCTCCACCACCAAAGATTTCCTTCCTGCCCATTTTCAATTTTATCAATATTAATGAAAAGGCATTTCTGAAACAGACTCTACCATTTTCCACCTCTTTTGTAGTCTCACACCAAGGCACTTCTTCTTTAGCTCAACTGCTTTTCCCTTTTGTTAAGGACGCTTAAGAAAAGAAACGTGTCATATTAGATTTATGTTTTGCAGTACATCTGCAATAAATTTCTGTGGCAGAGTTGTCACTAAATTATGCTGTAATGTTAACAGAGGCAGCCTATGAACTGATTTTCATGTTAGCTTAACTAAGGGAACAAAAATGCAACAATAACAGAATTAAGAGAAACAATGTGCCAGGAGAAATTCCAACAAGTGCTCCAAACTTCACCAGGCTCTACTTTGTCAGGATTTAAGGTCTGCAGAACGCACACAAAAAAAAAACCCCACCTGCTAGAGGAACATAACCAGGAAATTAACCAAGTTTAAATAACCAGATTTGATTTAGTCTAGATCAGTTCCTGAATCCATTTACTAGATGGCTCCAAAGACACTTGTACCCGCAGAAGAGAAGAGACAGCACAGAGTAGGAACAGACTGAGACAGTGAAAAAGGCAGAAATGCTCTTTTTAGGTGCTTGTTTATGTGCTCTTGGAACTTCGGTTTAAGGCACTTTTAGCTTAAAGCATCAACTGAATCGGTTTTAAAGCAAATTAAATCAAGTATGGCCCCCTGTGAAACTAACATCTGAAATTGATTTTAAACCTGGTTTTGTTTAGTATATCACTCTCAAACAGTAAAATAAATCAATCAAGTATTTTACATTCAACACTGAAATCAAGACTGGCATTACAAAAATGTAATCTGAAGTTACTGCATTGTCACCAACAATGCCAGAGATTTTTCCAAAAAACAGAGATCCAGTTTGTCTCTAGTTAGGATTCTGATTTAAATAAATTCTCATATACTGTTTGTTAAAGCCAAGTAGAAAGAAAAAACAAATTAAGATTTACTAAATTGAGCTTTCCACTCTTACGCCTATTTAGAAACATCCCTAAAATCCATGTGGGCTCACTGCTACATTCCATTACTCCAATTCAGATCTCTCCTCACAAAAGTCACCAATGCACTGTTATTTTGAATTTCTACTCCCCTGCTTTTGCAGGACCCTTTAACTGAGTTTCTGAGTTCTATTAAAATCACTGCTCAGTGCCTATTCAACATCCAGAAGTAGTGGTCTGGTAGAATGTAGATGCACAGAAAAGTCCAACACCTAACACAAGACCTTCTTAACTATTATTCCTTTGCATCTTCAAATCTCCAGAGGGCTGCTCACAAGCATATACACCTTGCTCTCCCCTCTGACTTAACACCCACCTCGGTGACCCCGTGTGTTCTTCACCACCATTGGAAACTCCAGCACTTCCGCCTCATCAATCATTTTGGCAAAATTCTCATGACCACCTGGCAAAAAGAAAACCAACAACATTATGTGCCAACAATCTTCTGTGGCCAAACTGGGGGTGTAATTGCCACATATTCCTCCTACTTTGCCTTCTCCTTGCAGAAGAAGCTGGCAGTTAAGAGGAAGAGGAATTGGATCATGGAGCACAGTCAGACTTTGAAGGTATTTGTAATCTCTGGGGTATTATTTCTTACTTCTTTAGGAATGGAAGACACAAATTGACAAGTCCTCAAAAGGTTCATTCCAATTTTCCAAATTTGAATGCCCCAGTTCTACCATCATCCACCATATTCCAGTTTATCCCTTTTATCAACTCCTAACTTTGCAAAGGTAGCAGAAGAGTAGCATGAGCTACTACCATCCAAACTACTAACCAGGAAGGCAACATGGAAAACTAAGACAAGATATAACCGAGGAAGCTGCAACTATGCAAATCTTGTCACTCCACTTTCCCACTTTTCAAGGCTTAAAAGTTTCCTGTAATTCATTCTCCCTCTGAACTAGTACTTTTGTCTCTGTCATAATGCATTCGTAAGTGCCTTAAAGAAAGTAGCTCTTAATCACCATTCACTTGATTATGATTGGTGTTTTAAAGGTTTTCTGAGGACAGTTCAATTCATGAAGGACTTGAAGCATGAGCAATAAGAAAGAGAAAGCCAAGTGAGAAAGGAATGAGATTCCTCTAGATTATGTGCAGTGAAACACAGAAATCAAGCCATGACACTGGTCAGAAAGCCAACAAGTATCTACCTTTACCTGCCATGGATTTTAAAGCTAGAGTAACATGGAGTTTCAGCATATCCTGTTTTTCTTGACAAAGCCGGCTCACAAATAGGAAGGGAACAAAGATTAAAATATTTAATTAGAGATTTAATTCTCTTTCCCTGCAGAATTCCCTTCTCAAAGAACTAGAGCCACTATATTTCTAAAGAAAGCATATGTTACTTGTCAAATTAATTTTCATAGTAATTCATGGAAACATTTTATCCATGACACATGTTTCAGTCAAGTTCTCATGACAAAATCCTAGAGCTGTAAGTACATAAAGGGGATGAAATGGTATTTCCCCAATAAGGAATGGAAGGATGACAGGTATCTTCAGTTCTCTAATATATTGTGATTATAAGACATAAAGTTGAAGGCCAGAACGGACAAATGATTCCTCTCACACTGTGTTAGAGACCAGACACCTCAGAGGCATGAACAAGAAACAATTTTAATTATTAACTTTTCAAGAAGGAAATTTTACTCCAAATTGCAAACGATTACTAGTTGTTAAACATGAGAGCCTGCATTCTTTCTATCCTTTTGTAGCAACTAATTTATCTGCAGATATTTTTATTCATTTGTTAGTTTCAGATTTTACTGAAGTCTTGCATTTAATAGTACTCTAGGGAATCTAGTTCCCCAAGTTCTTGTCTGTTTGTTCGAGCAATTGGAAAAGTGGTTTATTTAAAGAATTCAAACTGTGTCAGTACCAGGAAAAAGTAGTTCCTGGGAAGCTCAGGTGCGTTTTAAAGCACTCTTCCCAAAGCATCACAGCTAACCAATAAAGCGAAAAACAGAACTTGAATGTCCTCACTTTACTTTCTATCTCTGGATACTCAACACTTACTGTGGTACTATCCTAACACTAGACTTATATATTTTGTATTGCAAAAGCATAAATTATCGTAGGCAACTATACTGTCCTTTCCATGCAAAACCTTACCATATGAAAAGGTGTCTGGAAGAGGCACACCGTGACCAGCAAGCTCTTGGAAAGTCCAGAACTTGTTGACGCAGTTGAGGATGGCTTGGGGGCGATTCATCAACCGACAGCCCATCTTCTCTAGATGGCGAAGCACTGTGATATCGCTGTCACTCTGGACCCAAGGCGTTGGCACACGCACAACCACCACCTGTGGGTAAGCAGTAATGAGCTCCCCGTTCACCCGGAGACCTACAGAAGGAAGGGAAAACCATTCCAATCAACTACAAGGTTTTCAGTAGAAGGTAAACATGCAAAGAGATATAGCACTCATAGAAGAGATCCTGGATCATAAGAGAGATACTGGACTTCAACAGCAACACTTGAAGCAACACATAATTCTCACTAAAATTTTGCCTTATCATCCCGAGACGCAGAAGCAAGAATAAAAAGAAAAAATTGGTTTGCATCAAGACCAATGCACTACTTAGCCATGACCTGCACTCTTTCAGTGTATGCCTCTGAGAAAACAGGGATGGGATGAAAATTCTTAAGCTGTAAGAAGGAGAGTATGACAGGACTGTTTGGGAAGGCATAAAGCTGTAAGAAGACAGTGTAGCAAGTGAAGATGGAAACAGACAAGTATCTGATACGCACTGACCTATCTTATCATGTTCAAAAAACTCCCAACTGCAATGCAAAATAAAACAGTTCATACTGCTGCCAGCGCCTAACACGTTAAAGGTGAGAAAGAAGGTGGGCTGATAAGATCATAGTGCATCTGGATTCCTGTGCCTCTCAAATTCCAGCTATTATTCTCCAGATAGAGCCTAAAGTAATTACCTGATCAGCTCTGTTCCAAAGATCTTAGTTTTAAATGCAGACTTGCAGCTACTTGATCTGCAGATATGCCGTCAAGGAATGTATTTTCCTTTTAGCTGCATTTCACTTTTAATTAATCAGGAAACGGGGGGGTTCTCTGTACTTCCTTTCTCTTTTCCTCCCACTCAGGACATATCTCAGCCCTTGCCTTTAATACAACAGGGCAACCCCTTAAATTTCCAAATAAAAGTTAAAATGTGTGTCCCAGCCTTCATGAGGACATAGAAGCGCTCTCTAAAAAAGCAAAATAGCCATATCCAAACAAATGCTTTTTCCAATTTCCATTGCCATAATTGTACAGAGAATGAGCAAACATAAACAGACAAGTGCTCTGGCTGCTTATCTCATTAGCACCAAGCACTGCCGCATTGCAGCTGACATGACTTGTGTGTTTAAGCAAGGATGCTTCAGACACACAGACACACACCATTTTATAGAATTATCTCAAGCAAGATAAAAAGCATGACACTGCTAAAAAACAGAGTGGAATGTGAACATCAGGAAATAGACTACCATCATCTTTAGTTAGTCAAGAAATTTTAGCAAGCAAAATTTTTCTCTCTTACACATATCTTATTTAGGTGTGTGTGCCCTTTGACACCCACTTTTTTGTCACCAAAATTGCATATGTCCTAATCCACACGCAAGTTGTGTAACAATACATTTTAAAAAGGACTACATTTTCTACAAAGCCCCAAAGTAGCCATTGTTCTTCTCTGCTGTGAGCCAAGACTATAGAGTTAGTTCTAATTCATAGTCTCAGTCTTCTGTTTTGATATTTTTCTTTAAATGAAGTCGTACCACATGCTGAAGTTTTGTATTGTGGAGTTTGAAAAAGAAAAATGGCAGTTTGAAGAGAAGTGTATGTTTCATCCAGACTTCTCCTGAGTATCTGGATTAGACTTCACTATTGCAATAGAATAAATTCAGTCAGGCCACCAGCAACCCTGGGATGACTCTGGAAGTACATTCGTGTGATCAACAGAATAATCTGACTTTTTGCTTCAGATCAAAACAGTTTCTCTGGTCTGGATACTATTCTCCCCGAATGATTTTTTTTTCCTTTCCTCTCATGGAAGAGAGTTTGTGAACAAGGAGGTACTCAATGAAATACATAATTTGAGTCACCACTACTGATGTGCCATACAAGTGAGCTGCAGCTTCCCAGCTACACAGTGCTGCAAACAGAAGCAGCTTTGCTACAGTAAAAGTGACAGCCAGATCCTGCCATTTTGAAAAATCAGCTTGTATTCAGCATTCAATCTGAGAGTGAGCAGTTAATAGTCAGCATAATGTTCATTGTTGTTGAATGGAGTGATAAAATGATATTTATTCATTAATGCATACAACTAACTTCTCCAAATATTTCATTCATGAATACAAAGAGGGGGAAAAAAAAGAATACAGTGTGGTTAAGAGGAAAATCAATGCTTTTCTTAAAATGGACATGGATTCTCTCGATAGGAATAGTACCATTCTGATTCCAGAACAAGTAGCCAGTCCCAGTAGCAAGTTCTACCCATGGCTGCCTGTGCATAAGGAGCTAACTGCCCTAACAAGGAGAAAAAAGATGTTCAGGTCATAAAAAAGTACCTGGACAAATACTAAGTTGGCCAATCCACTGGCATTCCCAGTGGATGCCTGCGGTATCACAGACATAGAAGTAACAGGCACTTAGACAACCCTTTCAAATACTCAGTATTGAGAGGTTATGCAGTTATGCAGTCCTTTCTCTTCCAGCATCAAGGGCCAAAAGGAGTTTTCATCATCTCTCCAAAGCTAAGGCCTTTTACTAAACAAACACTCATCATACCAACGCCCAGGGAAGCTCTTTTTAGTCTATAAAGCACCTGGGCATTCTTTGGCCTCCTGAGAATGCAGACTCCTAGAGTTTGAACTCTAGGGTTTGAAAATATATGCATATGTGTATATATATATATATAAAAAAAAAACGGACACCTGCACACGACCTGTTCTTTCATTCACTACGAACTTTCTTTGTTTTCCCTCTGCAAGATAAAGAAGCCTTTAAAATGGAATCTGGCAGACTCTTATCATTACATAGTCATTTTAGATATGCAGTGAATATGGCAATATTCACCTGAAAGTGGAAAAGGAATTCTAGCAATGCAGACCATAATCCCTTGGGATAGAATTTTGCTAGGTTATAGCATATCCTTCAGATAAAGCTGAGGAGCATCAAGTTTATCTCATGTAAAAGCTCAAAGTAGGTCATAATAACTGTGTAGATAAATACACGGATCATCAGCTGGCCCAAATGATCCTGCTGCTCGTCATCTCCAAAGAATACCAAGTAAGCTTAAAATACTAAGTAGCCAGTCTTCCTTACACAGACTTATTTTGACACAAAGAGATTAAAAGAAATTACAAGAGCCCTTGGAAGCCCATATAAAAGAGAGGCAGCATTAACGCCTAACAAAGACATCCTAATGGGTCAAATCAACTTGGACAGTAACTTTTTCAGCTGTTATCAGTGAGAACAGAAGACACACTGTAGCCTAAGAAAGTCCCCCAGATGGCAACATCCAACATGTCAGAGCCTATTTGGAGGCCAAGATACAGTGAATGACTGTTTCCTCCCTTTAAAATCATACTATTTTATGATGTGCATACATAAACACACAAAAGCTTCTGGACCCCTTCATTACCCCAACATCCTTCATTTCCACATACTTTTCTTCATCACATTTTGTCTTCTTCCCTACAATTGTAGATCATGATCAAGGTTTCTCAGTATACAGCAAAACATACAAGAAAATGCTAGACCTGAAGCCTCGATGAAGAGATTTATAACGATGGATCTCACTACCTGACTGGGACAAGCTAAGTGCACAGTTACAGGCAATTACAGTAATAACCTGTAGGACCTGTAAAGCAAACATACTTCTGCAAGTCCATCACAGCCACAGCCCAAGTACTTGCAGCCTTAAACTGAAGGCTTGCTCCTACTACAAGCTGCAAGCAGTGATGATGATGAAGGGCACAATCCACCTGCCCTTCTTGCCTGTGCTTTAGACTCTCTATGATGCAGTTTGGCACTTACAGCATTATGAATGGCTAAAAAGGGATCAGGATTTCAAGAAATTGTGCTCAGTTTCTGAATATTTAAAGTCACACCTAAACAGCACTTTAAATTGTTAAATATTTCTAAAACCTATTCTATCCAGTCTTGTAGTATACACATCTCCTTTGTAATCTCTACAAGAATAACTTCATTAGTAGATCAATGGCTACTGCAAAGCAATCTCTCATTTACCATGTTTTAGGTTATGCATGCTACTGTTTCAACTAAAAACACATCTTACAGAAAGAATAATTTTTTAGGAGATGAGGTCTAAAATCCTTAAGATTTGTTAGGGACATCAAATAATTACAGAGGTTTTACACTTCTCATCAAATCCACATTTTAAACAAAATGTTCATAGTAATATCACATAACTTGACTGAAGTTGCAATTGTGGAAAACGACTCACTAAGGCAAACTGACTCACAAAGACCATAAAATATCTAACACTCCTATTTAAGTCTTCAAGCAACTGAACATGCAAACCACAGTCAAGCTCTTTAATAAAACGGTATTACACAAAGCTAAATGTTTAAAATAATTAATACACAAGCACAAGAACATGGGCCAGACTTTTATATAACTTAAAAGTACTGATATCAAACCTCCCTTTATATGCAATTCAAATCATCAACTGGTACACTGTATAGACTGTGATAGATGAGAAGACTAGTGCAGTTGGAGATGCCCTAAGCTAAGTGCTTCTTAGCTTAGGCTAAAGAAAAAGCTAAGGAAAAGCTAAGGCTTACAGAAGAAATCCAAAACACATTAATATAACAAAACAAAGGAGAAACTTCAAGGAAAAACACTACATTTACTTGTAGTTTTATGTTCTTAAAAAAGAGCATCTATAAAAGAAATTTCCATGATCAAAACTGTCAAGTCTTTGATTCTGTGCCCCAAAGCCAACTGATAAAAAATGCCTTGTTTAAAAAATATATGCATACAAATAAAGACACCCATGGAAGTTCCAATGGATCATACCATGTTTTTGACCAAATGGATCAAAAGAACTGGAAGGGCACACAAAAGGTGGGCCTATAGAATTTCTTTATTCTGCACACTGCTATGAATCTCACAATTAAGACATTCCAGTCATTAAGCCTTTTTCTTTTGAACTGGCCTCCAAATATATGTATCTTACAAAATTTATCTTGGAGCTAAGTGGCTACAAGGTGCCCAAATGCAACATGATTTAAGCTTAAATTAAACTTCATTAACTTGATGTAAATTAAACTTCAGTGTTTACCTCTGTATTTGGTAAGACTATCAATAAAGGCCAGATGCTCTAAAATATGCAAGTAAAAGGAAGCAGGAAAAAGTGTTTTATTTTCAGTATTCAAACAAATCCAATATGTGGAATATATTTCTAACCAGTAGCACAGAGAAGGAATAATGCATGGTTATTATGCCATAGAGTGTTCTAAAAATGAAATTTGAGTCAAATTTTCAAAGTAACTAAATACACATACACTAGCTGCCATCATGTTTCAAGCAGGAGCTAACAGGGACTGAGAACTTCCTTCCTCCTCCTTCTCCCCCCTTAAAAATATCTATTTTTTCTCCTCGGAGATCTGTATGCTATCCTGAAAGCCTCCAGCTCTCTCAGCTTCATTATACCAAGTTATTTATCCATCCATCCATGGAGTTTCTAATGCTTCCCAAATGAACAGTCATTCAGCAAGAAGGTTACTTCAAAATCAACTTAACCAACTGGGAAAAACAGACTAGCCTTCCAGTACACAAACTCTTTCTCATATTCTGAAAAAAATGAGTACTGTTTTTTTTTTTTTTAATTAATCTGTTCTAACAAAAAACCCTGGCTTTTCCTACAGACCTAGCTTCACCCACATTCTCAAAACACCATGGCTATAGTGTATTATGATTTCTGATTCATTCATCTCCCAGTATCTGTCAACCACAAGATACTGTGGTACTACTAAATACTAATACTAAACTTCTGAAATGTTTAATAATCTCTAACAGTTTACTTGCAGAGAATTTAATGTGTTTTATCTTAATTGCCATACAAAAACAAGACCGAAGAGCAAAAGGGAAATATCAAAACTTCATCTCTAACTGCAGGTTACCAGTGGTAGCAGAGTACTAAATTCAAGATTATATTGTCACATCAACCTCAAAAGCAACTAAATCTCTGAGATATTTTGAAAAATCAGCCTTCTTTCAACACACATTCTGCCAAGACAGTGGCAGAATTTAGGAACAATTAACAAAAGCAGAATATATTAACAAAATACAATTATATACATCCAAAGAACCAAGGCTTCTATAATATATTCCTTTAAATTTACACATCTATCTTTCAAAATGACTGCAAGCGAAGCCATTTGTATGACCATAAATTTGGGCATATAAAGTGAGGTTAGCACTTTAAATGCAGTTTTATTTAAACTCCAACATTGAAAAAAAAGAAAATTCTGAAAAATTTGTGCGCTTCTTAACACCAAACAAGTTCCCCCTTGGAGTTGCACAGGAGACGATTCCTACCACCTGACAACAACAGTTTCATGTTCAAGTTAATAAGCTGTCTCAGTTTTTACCAAAATTCTGCTGGCATATAAGAGCTCCTTCAGTATCTTGTATACACTTTGATATCTAGCATAGCTAAGCTCTTTTTGGCTCTAGTGTACACAGAAACTGACTTTTACAATAGTTTCATGCTGGGTGTTTTAAGTTCATATTATTTCCCTTTCCACCTTACCTTCTAGGTTTTAAATCCAAACCAAGTGAGCGGAATGCTCAAGTTTGTGTATTCACCAATAAGGGGATTCCCCCTTATTTTCCGCACAACTGGGGGCTCAGCTAAGATCCTTCCACCTTCTGGGAACAGTAGATGGTGATCGGGGTCGACGGCGCGCCTCACCAAAGCTTTTGGTGATCAACTCCCTTCGACGGCGGCCGGCACCGGATGACTGGCTGGGTTTCCGAGACTGTCCGGAGACAGACAAGAAGCCGATCGGGGGATCTGTAGGCAGGACCAGGAAGGGGGTCCTCAAGTAGTCTGACGGAAAGGACTAGATCCAACAGAAAGGACCGCTAGAAGCAATGGATCAGGGGGATCCATAGGTAGGACGAGGAAGGTGCTCAAGTAGTCTCATGGAAAGGACTATTAAATCCAACGGAAAGGTCTAGGTCCAAAGGAAAGGACTTCTGGGTAGTGCTAAGTCTGATGGAAAGGACCAGGTCTGACGGAAAGGACCATTGAAATCTCACTGGTGAGTACTATGGGACAGTGGGGAACAAAAGGCGTGGCGAGCCCGACATGGACACCCAGAGAGGGCAGCAAAGGGAAGCCAAAAGAAGAGGATGCTGGGAAAAGGAATGACGACCTCAATTTATCCCCATATAGTCCCTTTGGGAGACTTTTGAGGGTTTGGGATGACCTGTGCATTCCCCCAGAAATAACCAAGGAATTAATGATAAAATTGTTATTTTGTTTGACCAGAATATAAGTTACCAGAGGGATTTAGATGGCCCCCTATAGGATAACAATCCTGGTCTTTGTCAGGTTTTGTGCCTGTATCTCTGTGATACTGAGAAGGGGTCTCATCGAGAAAGAATGTGCGTCAATATGGTTACGGTCAACATTTAGAGGAATCTTCGTAACAAAAGAGAGGAGAAAAAGGGAAACAGGAATCTGAAGAAGGGGAAAAGAAAACAGATGGGGAGGTGTGGGATGTCCTCCAATACCTTCTGCCGCCTTAGCATCAAAATCCATCAGGAACCACAGCTCCTGTCCCCTCTGCATCTCCTGCTTCTAGCGACAGTGAAGAGGAGGAGGAATGGGACATTTTGTCCCTTTCTAAACAAGAAAAGGAAGCCAGTAGTACAAGGTGCCAAAGCCCCCAAAGCCAAATGCCTCTGTACCAGATTCCACTGCGAGGCCAGGATGGGGTGGGGGTGCAGTTTGGATTTGTGGTTGTGCTTGTGCCCCTGATCACACAAGATATAAGGTGATTAAAGAACTTATTTATATGATCCTATAGGGGTGGGGGAAAAGATGGATGAATATCTAAGAAATGCAGATTACACTTGGAAGGATTGGGATTTTCTTTTAGGAATCCTTTCTGGATCACAGGGAAAGAGGATAATCTTGCAAAAAGCTTGTCAATTATGGGAGGACGAGCACACACAGGCAGGCCAAAATGCAGTTTAGCCTGCCCTCTGGAGAGAGGAAGGACACTGGGGGAGGGAATGCCCACAGAGGCCAGTAGATCCTCAGGAAAAGGAAATTCACTGACTGGGTTTTAAATGGATTGTTAGGGGTGGGGTGGGGGGCTTCCATTATAGCAGGGACCCACTATGCAGGAGCCCTTGATAACATGTAGGGTGGTTCCAGACCAAGAGGAATTATGTTTCTGGATGGACACAGGGGCCTCTCAATCCACTTTGAACTTTATGCAAAAAGGAGGGCAATTGTCAAAAGGCTCCTTGGTTATCAAAGGGGTAAGTGGAAAAGACAAGCAAGTGCATCTTATCCTGCCCTAGTAGTGGATGTGGATAATAAATTTGAGATGCATGATTTTATTTTTGTCCTAAATTGTGATTGCAATCTGCTGAGGAGTTGGAGTTGATGGCTAGATTGGGAATGTCAATTGATATTGTGGGGGATGATAAAGAAGTTAGCAATACTGTAACCTTGTGCAAAGTGTCTGATGTGTGCTAAGCCCAATGGTAAAGCCGCAAGAGAAGTTGCAAGGGGAGGACAACCCTGGGCTGTATGCCCATTCCAACGATGCCAAGTAGACTTTACTGAGATGCCCCGTATAGGCAGGCTTAAGTATCTTCTGGTAACAGTATGTCAGTTGACAGGATGTCCCAAGGCAATTCCAACTGTCTCGGCAACAACTGGATCTATAATTAAGGTGTTCTTAGAACAAATAATTCCAGGATATGGGTTGGAAGAGGTGATAAGATTCAGACAGAGGTACTCATTTTACAGGAAAGGTCCTTCAAGGTGTCATGACTGCCCTGGGGATTCAACGGGACTTGCATATCCCTTGGCATCCTCAGAGTTCTGGAAGAGTGGAAAGGGTGAATGGGAACATTAAAAAGCATCTTTTCAAATTGGTGTCAGAAACTTAAGATGCTGTGGACACGACTTCTATCATTAGCTTGAGCAAGAACAAGAGCAAAACCAAGGGGAGACATTCAGCTGTGCTCCCTTTGAAATAATGTTTGGGATTCCCTATCCTACTAACACCCAACGGGGCAGGGAGGTGGAGATAAGTGATATATATTTAAAGCAATACGTGGCCAGAACACTTCCTCTTGTGAAGTCTCTCCAACAGGAAGCCCAGCTTGCACAGACTCTCCCCTTGGATTGTGCAGTCCATGATATCCAACCAGGGGATTAGGTCTTGGTCAAAATATGGAAAGAAGCACCACTGCTAGCAAAGCAGCATGGACCTTATCAGGTGTTACTAACCATCAATCAAGACAGCTGAGCATGGATGGACTCATCACACCAGAGTTAAGATTTCCAAGACTCCAGAAATCTGGACTTCTCAGTTGAAGGAAGAGAATGGAAAGCCCTGGCTAACTCTCCATAGATCTGTACTGCTGACTGGGAGTGGGTCTGGAGAATAAATGCTGGGTTGTTGGGTCTGTGGGAGTCCAGGGGGATATGAAGACTACTCATGGGTACTAGACCTATCAAACGCAGGTTGTTAGTTAATAACCTATGCAGAGTCCACTATGCTTCTAGAGATGGGTGTAGAGGTTTGTAAAAACAAATATTGTCAAAAAAAAAAAAAAAAAGAGGAGAGATTGAGTGGAATACACAAGTTTGTGTATTTACCAATAAGGGTATTCCCCCACAGTTTGGCTGAAGAGCAGGACAAAGGGATGGGGGAGACTGAGCAGAGCCATGAGCGAGTGGCACAAAAGACCAGATGCCAAGAGTTGGGGGGCCTTTACAAATAAGGGAAATAAGGGAATTCCCTCACATTCTTCAGGAAGGGGGACAAAGGAGTCAGGTGACCTTAGCTGAAAACAGATGGCAGGAGGCAGGAGTTCGGTGTAGGCGGGCCGGGAAGGCTGTAACTTCTGAGTACCTTGGCCAATGGGGAAAAGGAGAGGGCGTCCCTCGGTCGGGAAATTAGGATAAAAGAGGGGCTGCGTCCCCCAGCAATTTGAGAGACCCCACAGAGATATGCCCGGTGGACTCTCCCTTTATTCAAATAAAGTTTTAGGACTCCTCTGTCTCCTTTTTGGACATTCGGTTCTTGACAGCGAGATTTTCCGCATATAAGAAATAATGTAATTTTACCCTATCAGTTTATGACAGCCTCTTTTGCCCTCTCCACATGAAATAACAAAATAAAATCTTTTGCGTTAAGGTGCACTTCTACAGCTCAGAAAATTATGGGCAGTAAAGAGACAAAACATTTCCCTGGAACCCTACCTACACCAGTCTTCTGAATCAGAGAAACAGAGTTCACTTTCTATTTTTAAGTTACTTGATTTACATACTGTGAAAACTTTGACAGAAGGCCACTATTACAGCTCCAAACAGAATAAAACCAGCAGGCACATGAATAAAACCAGTTATTTTTTATTTCCCTTTCCTTGATTTGAGAACCTCTTATGCATTCCCTTCTCTAGAAATCAACACACAGAAGCATTCAAAGAAACACACAGGCTACTGAGATAAGTGAAAATCTTGGGAAGAAGAAAGACTCGTAGGGTGACTGTGGACATTTCTGGGCAAGAGGCTCTTTTCAAATGCAAGGAGGGGAAGGGAATTGCATGTCCCCATATATACCAAATAAAATCAATCCTAGACAAGACAGATTATAGCCAAATCTGTGTTTCTATGCTACGATTTTAAACACAATACATAGATTGCACATAATCTCAAACTAAAAGTATTTCTTGAGAGTCAAGCACAAATGCAAAGCAAATGGACTTAGAAAACATGCTTTATGAAAACAGACTTATGAAAACATGCTTTAAATAAATAGCATCAATACAAGCTATTTCTAGACCACTATTATGCCCAAAGCATTCATTCTTTGGTAGCTATATAAGCATGAGAACTGCTCTGAAATAATGTAAAAATCTTAAGAGTTATTAAGCATATATAACACATGATAAAGGACTTTTACACCAACAATAACTAAATTAATAATAATAGCAAAACATAGGACCACAGCAGTGTTGGAAAAGATGAAATTTCAACCTTTTTGTAAAGCCAGTTCCTATTTTTTCTCATGAGATTTTAAATTCATATCACAATTGTTTTTATAATTTGCTCCTGGGCAAAGTTAACAGAATTTAAAATATTTTCTGTATTTTACTAAGTTCATAAGAAAAAAATCGTAGAATTAAATATGAATTTATTGAAATTATTTCTTCAAATAAATTGAATGTAGCTGTTGATCAAGACTTTAAACTGTTAGGTCAGAGAAGTCAGAGCTTTGAGTGCACACAAACTGTTTTTGACTTTGAATGCTACAAAAAGATCCCCAAATTCTTACACCTATATATGCCTCTGTGGGTGTGGGTGTGTGTGTGTGTGCATGCTATATGCTCACTGAACTAACGATTGCTATATTTCTCATTGTCTACCAGATTTTCCAAACCCCCTTAATGAAGAAAACAATTCTCCTAATTGAAAGAAGCTCAGTCTTCATAAGACAGAATTTACTTATCCAGTCCTCATTCTTTGTGCCTTTAAAAACGTATTTCTAGCAATTACATGCCAGATGCTTTTCTTGTAATGTAAAGACCCCCCAAAATAGGTTTCATAATGAGCTTGAGATAATCCAAGCCAGAGCTGCCACAGACAGGCAGAGTCTTGTCTTTGTCCACACTATCAGCAATGTGTTCCCATCACCTGTCCAAACGCTGCAGAGATTTAACCCAGCCAACACAGGGTTGTCCCCCTGCAGCAGTGAGTTAAAGTGGCTTTCTAATCGCAGAGCTAAAGCAAGTCAAAAACCTGGAGGAACATGCTTGCCTTGAGAGCAGTAGCTCAGCTTCCTGCAAACAGCAGCTGTAGGGCATGGTTTCTCAAAGGGGCTAGAAATAATAAACAGCTTTCCTGTCATCAAAGGAAAACATTCCTGTTCCCTATTGCTTGCATTTTGAGCCCTTTTTGGCACTCACCTGATTGCACCGTGGCCAGTTCAACTCACGGCAGAAAACTGACAGAATGGCAGAAAACTGACCCGGGGTGGGGGGGAACCACAACTTTCAATGATTTATAATTAGAAGAGCAATGGATAACCCGAGCATGGGAGAAAGGATCATATAGCTGGAAATGAAGATAAGGAAGGGAAGAAGAGAAGGAAATAAGTACTCCCCTCTTTTAGAAGCCAGGTGCCAGAGAGACTTTTGATAAAAACCACTCTCTAAAACAACTGCTCAACACAGTGTGTGCTTTGTAAGGAATCAAAGACACACTTCTGTACTATAATCCAGCCACGATTGCTTGGTTTCCACATGGCTGTAGGGGAGATCTCCAGTATCTAATATAACTTTAAAAAAAAAAAACACACACACACAATGGCTTTCCCTAAGAGGTATCTCAGAACACTCCTGGGTCTAGAAGGCATGTTCTGAAGCTACAAAAACATGCTGAACTGACAGAAACCCCATTTGTGCCAGATCTCTGTCCTTTCATACCATCTATCCAGAACCCATCAACCCAGAAAGCCTTAAAAATAATGAATACTGGGAAAGCCAAAACCTTAATTAGTTCCATCCTAACATGCAGGTCTTGAATACTATAAATGCTATAGAAAAAGAGCAGAGACTATATATGTGTTATCTTACCAAATGTCTAATTTCTATTAATTTTAAGCAGGATATGGAAAAAAAGATTACACCTGAAGAGGTTTTTTTTTCCTCCAATTAAATGAATCCAAAACTCTGCAGTGCTAAAAATCTCCTAAATAACATATAAAATGCATAACTTAGACAATGTATCTCTACCATCCAAAACTCTTCTTTCATCTTTATATTACTTGAGCAAATTGTTGCATGGAAGCTTCCTATGGGACTTCCCCATTTCTAACAGAGACATTTATCCTTCATACCCATCTCCCATATCAGAAAAACATCTAAAAGCATTTCTACATTGTTAGAAACTTCCAATAAATAATATTCAACTACTGCCTTCCCAAACATTCCTTAACATATTTCATTCCCCTGCATTTTGGGAAATGGAGAGGTTCCCTATCTTACTGTTTTGACTTGTCCCTTTGGTATAAGGACAAATTAAATGAGCTTGCATTAAATTAGTGAAGTGCAGGCATTTGTTTTGGAGACAAACATAGGCTTCTTTAAGATAGAAATGTAATAGATATTTTAGAGGGGAAGGCGGGGGGAAGGGGTAAAGACTGACCCTACAGCTTACAGAGACACATCAACTTTTCTCGTTCCAGATTCTCTATCTCACTTATTTTTTGGTGTGGCAGAAAAGTAGTTAGCTTACTTAGCTATGTGCTAAATAGCAGCTTGAGTCCTTTTGATGAATACGGTATTTTCCTGGACCAATAGAAAAGGAAAAATGTTCTAGACCAAAAGATATTAACTAAATTTTCTTAATTTTGACAAGACGCAATGTAAGAACAGATCCCAAGGAAAGCCAGAGAAGGAAGACTTCCATTATTCCCACCCTTATAAGCACAATGGGGTTGTTCCCTCTTCTCAGTTTACAGCATTAAAACTACACTGCTGTAGCTGCACAACCTCCATGTCACTGCTGTAATGAAAACATAACTATAACCCCACGGCACTGTTTGTCACCTGTTTTGGACACAGGAGCTTCCAGCTAATGCCAAATGTTAGCTAATTAAGACATTTGCTTAGGATAGTCCAGAATTGTCCTCCACACAATCCCTAACTATCTTCTTTTAAGAGTACAAGGAATTACACAGGCATACAGTCCTTCCAAACAGATAAGTAAAAAAATAAACAAAACAATGTAGCGGTAGTATTCTATTCACAGACAGCAAATTAAAGTAAGTACCAGAGACAACCTCCACAGTCACTTTGTTTTGACCCTTGAAGAAAACTTATTCAAGTTTACCAGCATCCTCTGAAGTGCAGTCCTGAGTTTAGAAATTCCTACAAATTACCATCTGTATTGTCATCTGCATTTTGTCTGCGCTTTGTCTGCCCGTTTCCCTTAATCTGTTCTGAGGCACATCTGATCATCTCATCTGATGACAAAGCAGTTGCAGAGATGCGAACTGAAGCTTTTAACAAGCATTAGCTATAAAAATTTTCTTTAACTCATTTAACTCAGTCACCAAAAAAGTCATGGTCACCAAAATCCCATTAGAAAATGCTGCTCTTGATCCATTCCCAGCAAGGGAATTGTAATTTACATTCACTCCTACATTCTGCCTCCAAACTTAAAATGATGAACTGTTAGAATAAGGGTTCAATTTCACATAATGCACCTTGGAAAACCCAAGCCAGAAATCGAGAGAAATAAGCACCTTCTGAGAATTCCCATGTGAAATGATGCTGGACAAAACCACTCCCAGGTGAAATGATGCTAGACTAAACTTAATGCGATAGTTCTAAACAAGTTAAGTTAATCTATACTGCTGCTGTGGCCATTCTACTCTCCAACCCCACATAGTCCTACTCCTTCCTGGCAGTGCCATTCCCTAACACTCGTAGTAGCGCTCATGCAACTCCCTGGTGAGTAAGGGAGCAGCAGCAGAATTCTGCTTGTTCTTTCGTTGGACTATATTTCTGCAAGTACTGCAAGCTGAATCAGCTCACAATAGAATCAGATGCAACCAGGTGTCAGCACAATTGAGCAGGCAGGATCATGAACTGTTTAAATTGTTGTGTGTGATAGTGCGTTCTGAGACCACAGAATTCTCTGTGCTGGGATTTTATTCACCTATATGTACAGATCTATGGTCACTACCCTAGCTGAGCTTCCAATTTTGTAGGTACATGCCCGTCAGACAGGTATCTCTTTCTCCAGTGTCACTCTTTCTCTCTTCTCCTAGGCAGGGAGCACATTCTCGCTGTGGCTCCCAGGCTGCTAGATAAGAAATTGTGAAATTGTTATAAACGCCCAGTTGCCAGGCTCATTCTAGCATAATAAACAGTAACAAGCATTAAAACATGCAATTTCTATGTATGGCATCCTTATGATTTGAAGCCACATAACTTATTAACCTCAATGCATCCACAAATGCATGCACTTTCAAAATCCTGCCTCACCTTTAGTCCAAAGAATGTAAGGGGGAGTGCACAAAGAACCAGTTCTTAGGCCAGAATGATCCTGAGAAGACTAAGAGAAAACAAAAGGAAGCAGGATATGAGCACGCATATCTCAGAAACCTCCAGTCACCATAAGTAATTTCTATTTTTTAAACTCATATTTACACTGTGACTAACCCATATTCTCTACTCATTGACAACTCTCTGGAGACCAGTCTCCAAATCCTTCACGGAAGTAGTGATTGCTCTACCAAATCCTGCAACAATCTTATTTGCATGTGCAATCATATCACACCTGAAGAAGACAGCCTGACTTACAGAAGGCTATCAGCAGATCTAACAGCACCTCTCAGTAAAATATGAAGAAAAATAAACTCCTTAGGAACAGTCACAAAGTCAGCTGAGTCCTATTCACACAATAGCACCAAGAGAGAACAGCAGATGAAAAGTTACATCTTTCTGCAAATCAAACTTCCGATCTCACAAGGTTTGCTGTTTGCAAACTAAGGGGTTTTGATGTGTGATATTACAAAGATACTCCTGAGGTAAGTCCAACCTTGAGCTATTAGACGTTGTTGCATATTCAGGTGCGCACCAATGACAGGGAGAATCAGAACATATCTAAAGCTACTGTAGGACTTTAGGGAGCGTAGGGAAGCTGAGGGGTCATATTCCTTGATCCCCTCAGTGAAGGATAAAGGTTTGGCAGGAGCACGAGTGTCCTGTTGGCCAACAGTTGGTTGCACAATTGGTGCCACAGGCGAGGCTTTGGATTTTATCATCACAGGATGCTGTTTGAAGAATGGGGACTGCTGAGAAGAAACAAGTAGGGAAAGAGCATCTAGGTATGCTAAGCTAGCAAGGAGGGCTTTAAACTAGGTTCGTGGCAACCATTTTGATTAGAAGTGGTGAGCAAAGAGCACTGAAAGAACATTCTGGAGACACCATGACTGGGAAGGAAGTGGGAGAACACCTGCAATCAAGAGTCTTATGATTTCACTGGGAAACACAGAAACATGTTGCATGGCTTGCACGTCTGGAATGCTGCGGGGAATGGATAAAGGCCCTTTCAGAAAAACAGACTGTGAGGGGAGTAGTATTTAGGCTCCCCATAAAGGAGCAGATCACATACGTGTGATTTTGCTTTGGAATAGTTAATGAACTAGTCAAGAGCTTACAGGCCTGGATCAGAGAAGTGGCCAAAATGGGTAACGCTATCATGGACATCTACTGACTCTCTAATGAAGTAGAAGAGACAGATGAAGCCTTCCTTAAAGAAATGAAAGAGGCCTCATAATTGCAGCATCTCATAACACACAATGGGGATCTTTAACCATTGCAACATCTAGCATAGCACAGACAATGCAAATGATTTCTGGAGAGAAACGACAAAAAAAAAAAAAAAAAAAAAAAAAACACGCTGAGGACAATCACTTGACTGAAAAGCTGAGTAGGGGGGCTGCTCTGCTTGACCCACTGCTCACAAATCGGGAAGAACTGGTCAAAATTGTTAAGGTTAATGGCAGCTTCAGCTGGGAGGCACAAGTGAAACTAATAGCAGGTTATAGCCCTGGACATCAGGAGAGCAGATTACTGCTTGTTTGGGGAAATGTCTGGAGGGATCCTGTGGCTTGTCTGAAAAGGCAATTCCAGATTGAGATTAAAATGTAAAAAGAAGGATAGAGTAGACAGTGGCAGGAACAAACTAACCAAGGGTAAAACTAGGGCACCATGAAGCATTTAGGTATAGTACTAAGAAAGTCAGAGGTCAGATGGAATTGAAATTAGTGGGGGATGTGAAGGGGAACAGAAGAATTTCAACAGTTAGAAAGGGACCAAAAGAAAGACTGAAGAAAACTCAAGTCTGCTGCTCAGCTGGGCAGGAGACCTAGTTCCAAAAGCCGCAGAAAGGGCAAAGAGTTCAGTTATTCATCTTTGCCTTGTTCTCTACTGGTAAGGTCTGTGTCTGCATTTGGTCCTGAACCCTGCCCGCAGTCTGGGAGAGTGGGCTACTACCCAGAGAGGGTAGTACAGAAAGACCAGGTTAGAGAACACTGGAGCGAACTGGACTTACACAAATCCTTGGGACTAAATGGGATGTATCCAAGGGTGCTGATGGAGCTGCCTGACAACACTACAAGATTGTGTCTCTGTCATCTTAGAAGAGCCATGACAATCAAGGGATGACAAGGCAAATACCACGCTTATCCTCTAGGATTATTCTTAGTAACTGGCTGCCAGTTGGATTTTGTATTGCTGATAGTGCTCCACATAGGTTAATAATCAGGGTTGATACTGTGCCATGTCCTCATTAACAGCCTGAACAACAGGAAGAAATATACCATTTGCGAGGTTGTGAATTACTCTAAAATGATGAAAGTCACTGATACACTGGAGGACAGGGCTGCCACTCAACAAAATTTGAGGGGGAATGGATTGTAAATCCAACTCCAGTCCTCCACTACCTAAAATCAGTGTGTGTAGGGGTGGAGAGATGTGGATCAGGAAAACGAAAGGGGGCAATAGATGCAACTTGCGAACACACTTGCGACTATGTATCAGGACTTTTTTTCCTGACAACCCGAGGATAATCAAACACTGGAACAGGTTGCCCAGAGAGGCTGTGGGGTTTTCATCCTTGTGTTCAGAACACAACTACATACGTACTCAGCAAACTGACCTAGCTGAAGTGGAAAGTGTCTACTGAGGTTTCAGAGTTGAAGAGAAAAATGGGAAAAAAACAACAAAATGCAAAAAAAAAAAACACCCTATCCCTGATCACAGTGAAACTCAAATCAATTTTAAGAAAAAAAAATGTATATACATATATATATATGCGCAGTCAATCCTTATCTCGAAAGGACAGTATCAAAGAGTGTAGCCCAATCTGTGGGTCCATTCATCATCACAAAAGGTCTAATAATTCCTGTTGATACACAAATTAAAGATATATATATAAAATATATAACATATACCTAATCTGAGGATGTTCTCAACTATGAAAAATGCCTGCAAGGCATCTCATTAAAAAAGATAAGCACTGAAAACAGCACTGACAAACAGCCCAAACAAACAAACAAACACAAATACAACACCATTTCCCAAAGCAGATGAGAATTACAGTAACAATGGGGACATTCCAGCTTACAGATTCATATAATAAGTATGAGGGAGAACAAGGTACAAGCACAACCTATCCAAATATTTCAATGTATGAAAACTCCTCAGTTTCAGTGCACGGTTCACTTGTATCTTGAATATAAATATATCCAAGGATCCAAATAATAGATTGTCATTGTATCACTACTATTTTCCCCACATTTACATTTTCCCATGAAGGGACTGTAGTAGACAGTGTTGCTATATCAAGCACATGGAAACATTTCAAGGTCATCCCTATGGGACTGCGCATACATTCACAAAATACATGCGTGTATACAGTATTCATGAATGTTAGAAAAGGTGCCAAGGATATGATTTGAGCATTTATTTGCCAACCCATCCATATACTACCTTCAACTACATTAACAGTATTTTTCACCCTACAGGACTTAACCAATGCAGTGCACAGGAGGTACAGCACTCATTCAACAAGCACCTATTCAGCACTGCATTCATTATATTTTTAAAGTGTGTAGTCCATGGATTACTGGTGTACTGAAATCCGCAGAACTATTAATTTCTGCAGGAGATTTCTCTGTTGTGTTTTTAAATAGCATTTGAGTATTCCACATCCCTAGTATATTTTCATGACACCCTATGCAATCAGTGGGCATTATACTGATTTCCCATATGGAAAGGAAAAACTCAATATTAAAAGGAAGTCTGGATGCCAAATGTGAGACTGATTTATCAATTTCCAACATGGTTCAAACTGATGTTACTTATCAATATAAGTATTCAGCATTTCATAAAGTTGCTCCTCGAATCCAAACTTTAAGCACTTAAAAAATGGAAGAACATATCTTTAAAGGCAATATAAGAATAGTCCGGTCCAAATTACCAAACTAGCCCTTCTTCTCTACCAATGGTCTGTTTCAGTCACCACCAATGCCTGTAATCAGGGATACTACAACTACCACAAAGGGATCCTACAAACGGCCTTTTCTTTAGCTATGTAACAAGTTTCATTCCCAGACCAGACCTGTACAAGAGGCTATAGAAAAAAATAGATAACAAAAAATTGATTTAACAATTGATTTAATAATATTTATAATAGAATAATTATAATTTACAATATAGTAATTGATTTAATAACTAATTGTCGATTTAATGTTGCTATTCTAATAGTTTATACTGGCAGCTAATGAAAACCTGACTTCAGCACGTAGCATTTAATAGCATGCATTCCACTGCGTTAGAACAGCGCATTAGGCTTGTAACGTTTGAACTTATCACGCAGACCTTTGAAACTTATGCAGAGAAAGCGAAGGGTCAAAACACTACAGCCTCTATGTGGGCCAGCACCGAAAGTGAAGGGGATGCTCTTCTGTCAGTAAATACCAGTGAAATCCACTTGCACAGGAATGTTTCCCTACTGGAGAGAAAAGCTCTGGAAATCTGGATTCTATTCCAGGCTTTGGAAGAAATGTTATTACTTCATGTATCTTACTTTGCTCAAGTTTCTTACTCTCTATGCAACGTCATAGGATCAATCTCAACTCCCCTCCCCTATCAAACACAATCCCCATGCTTCCATTTCTTATCCCTCCCACCTTCATTCTATTCTCCTTACCTATCCGGTTCATTTCCAAGTTTCAGCTTTCTTCCACTGTCTGTATTGGGGTGTGTTTATTTGTTTGTTTGTTTTTTCCCCCTAAAATTTGGAATAACACCCTAACCATTCAGTTTCCTGCCTTACAAATTGCTTTTCCTTTGAGGTTTCTTTTTTTTTTCCTGTTTGCATCTCTTCCTGAAGAAGTTTCAATGCAAAACACGTTTCCACTTGTTTCCAGCTCCAGTTTACATCTTGAGGGAAGGGGAGAGGCAATTCCTTATCCAGACTCACTGCAACCATTTCCTGCTACCCCATTTCTTGTCCCAGTATGTTTGCAAAGGACCCTGCCTTCACACCACCAGATTCTTCCCCCACTGACACCAGAGTCTCCAATCTCTTCTTCATCCCCCGAATCTCTGAAGAATTTCACTCCTCGTTTCCTCCACATTTAAACGGAGCAATTTACTCTTTCCTAGGGTTTGTGTGTCAGTGGAAGGAAGTACAAAGAATGTAAGACTTAGACCAAATAGTAGCCCATCCCATAGCAGACAACGGCACATCCACAGGAAATCCTTTTCCGCATAGGGCAGGCGTACATTTCAGAAGTTTTGGATGCAAAGCTTTGACAAGCCTCTCAAGGATGCCTAACATACTCTTTTTAAAAAGTAATCATTTGGGGTATCCTTACAGTTTCAGGAAAGTTTAGCAATTTTCCCCTTGAAATGAAACACTCTCCTTCAACGGCAACATTTTGCTGAAAGCTTCCAAAACTCTCCCCACATGACACCCCAGCATAAAAGGGGGAGGAAGGGAAGGATTATAAGCAACAAAACACTGTAACTATAATAGGAAGTTTCAGACGATTTTAATCTTAAGATCGGTGGTGATAACAGACCCAACTGCAATGTCACAAGAATATCTCAGACAACACGCCACAAGACAAAGTGTATCACTAAGTACAGAACCATTAACAACATTTTGTTTTGATTCACATCAAGCAAAGTACCTGCTTTATGAGTGCCACCTCCCTGACCAACAAACAAAACTTCTGTTTCAGACATAAGAGAAAAAGGGAGAAATGTGCTTTTCTTACTAAAAAGCAGAGGAAAAGGCCCTACAAATTCGGATATTTCTTCATTTTACCATCCTGGATATTTGAAATTAAACTTCTAAGTAAATACCCACAGTTTCACGGGAAGTAAACATAATGACACTATGCCAGCAGTTTCAAAAGCCAGATCAATCATTCAGATGACAACACATTAAAACTGTATCTTGAAATAGAAACACTGATCTTAGCATATAGAAGCAAGAGAGCTGGTAGCAATCAAGTCACAGAAATAAATCAAGCCTTCTGCTTGATTGGTCTGTTGGTTACCCATATATCTTCTCTGCTTTGGTAAATATGGCAAACCACAGCACTTGCATTGTAAGAATCTGAGAAGACTTTAATCAATGTTTCCAAAAAGCATTCAAATCTTCAGATGAAAATTATGTGGCAACTACTGAACCTGATAGCTATACAGCTGAAAACATCTATGACCTCAGTCTCTGAGAGTTATTTATCTACTATCCAGTCACATACCTACTATTGGTAGCTTGGAATCTTTTGTACTGAAGCAGTATATAAATCCATGTTTCATCTTAATATTTGGCATTGTCACTTTATAAAATATTAAAACTGTGCTGGGATCATTTGTTTGAAAAAAACTAACAAAATATGAAAGGCCATCATTCTTTTAAGCACCAAATGAGTAACGTTTCCACATCACACATTTGTGTGACCACTTTGTAAGCACTGTTTACATTACAACAAAAAAAGAAGTAAAAAATAAGAGTGATAGTTTCACTAGTGACACCTTTTATTTCTGGTTCTACTATTCACTCTAGTCTTTTCCTGCAGTAGTGGGCAGATATAAAAAGTGTAATTCCGGAAAGAAAAAAAATGTGTAATTAAGGGCAATAGGCCACAATGGAAAATAGTTCTTGAATTGTTAATTTAACAACATTTTTTAAAACTTTTGGTTAAAGTGATCATATCTAATATTCAGATCTCGGACGTAAACGGGTAGTTTCACTACATTTTATAGATAGTGTTTAAGCTACAGGCAGACCAGTTAAGAAACGCAAGTCTGCATATTGTTGATCTATTCCAACACCACAAAACTGTGCAGTACCATGCTCTCTGTCACAGCCACAACCAGTAAGGGGCAATGTCACTCATTGAAAAGCAGAAGACAATTTGACATAAAAGTAGAAAGAAACCTAAGCTACTGCCATTGCTTGAAGAACAGATAAGAGCGTAGATTCCTAATCCCAAATCTAGGAAGTCTACCACAATTGGCACTTTTGTGAGATGGAGTCTTTCAGACCAATAGCAAATTGTAGTATCTCCTAATCCCTCAACCTCAATTGCATACTCTCCCCTTTAACTGAAGCTTCTGTGGCACGCTACTGTTTGTGCAATTGTGATTCAACTTGAAGAACTCAGTCATCTTTAAAAAACATCCGACATCAGAGGGAGGATGATCTGACTTAAAACTAGACCAGTTCCTAGATCTTGCTTAGCATGCACACAGGAACAGAGATTGCTGAAAAAAAGAGACAGACACTTCAGCTAATACTGTTGCTGAAAAACATCTCATGAAACAGGCTAAATTTCAGCTGTGATGTAGAAACACCTCTAATACTACTTTTGTCCTTTTTTTGACGCTATTCTTCCCCCAGGTGGTTGTTTCTTAGAATCTTCACAATAATTCCAAATGTGGCAAAATTCTCTAGCATTTTTAGATATGACAGGCACATACGTTCAAGATGACGTACCACACAAGACTAGTTCTCCTGAGTGTTCTATAGCACGTGCAAATGAAAACACTGTCGTTCACATATCCATCCAAAATGACTAAAATAAAACAGTCCTAAGAAACATTCCTATATCTCTGCGGTATAAAGGTTGTGTATTGGACTGAACCCAAACCTACCACTGACAGTACACTGACTTTTACCCAAAACACTGAACAACTTTCAGAAAATCAAATTCATTTTTAGCCTTCATTTGTCAACATCAGCTTAAGATGATGAACATTATCTTAACAAGAGGTCACTTAAGACCAGAAATTCCTGAAGATAAGGAAGAAAAGCACAAGGACACCCAGACGGACAGGGAATAAAACTGTTCTTCATACATGCATAAGAAAACAGCAGCTCTTCCCAATACATGTGGCTACTTCTGAAATGCAATGGTAGTAAAGTACTTTTCTAAGACAGTAAAGGAGATCTTCAAAACGCTGTTTCTCATTCAAACCACTAGTTCTTAAAAAGGACATTTGTCTGAGGTATCCTAATGTTGGGACAATTAGCCATGTATTTCTAAATACAAGTACCATTCCACCTCTCTATGTTCCCTATTCTCCTACTAACAATGTTTATGGCGTAGTAAGATTTAACACAAATCATACTGGCAAGGTATAGATTGTCACAATGGAAAGCATCAAAGGTAATGAGACAAACTCCATTTACTAGTTGTAAGTGAATAAGTACACTTAATCTGTCAGACTTAAGCCAGTAATTACTTGCACTTGCAAAATAAAAATAAGAAGTACTACTCCGGTAGTAGAATTCTGATGACAGATCTTGGAGCATAGATAAAAACAAAGCAGAAACACACAGTCTTAACAGCAAAGAGCAAGATGTTATTCCAGACTAACTTGGGCTTTTGTTTGTCTCAGTGATTTTGAGGGGTTCGGAGCCCAGCAGTTTGACCACCAAACACTTTGAACACCCAATTCACTTCGTATCTAATCACTTGCTAATCATTTGCACACACTGCAATTCCTTTTCTAGCTCTTACTATTGAGTTACAATTTCCCAACCCTGCAGAGGAAGTAATGGCTTCTGCTACTTTCCTGAGCAGTACAGAACAAGCCAGCTCTGCAATGCTGGGCAAGGTACTATCACGCCCAGAACAATTTGCTGCACACTGCAGGAAAAGCTCTCACAATACGGTACCCTACTGGACTAGCAAGTGCCAGGGAAAAAGCTGAAACAGTCCAACTTCACTCTTTTTTCCTTAGCTCGCTATACAGAAATCTTCAAAATATGACAATTTCTCCATTCTTGTTCCCAATCCCATATGACCCAGACTGAGAAAGGGCCACATCTACTCCTTACTAGTTCAGACCAGCTTACAAATTATGGATAAATCACATGAAACAAAATCAAGTTTTTCTGAAGATCAGAGAGACAGTTCGGAGCTTAAGCTAAATAGTCAACTAGTGTTGCAGACGACAGGCCCACACAAAAACCCCAGAAGTTTATACCAGTAACTTTTACCAAGTATAAAATGAAAGAAAATTCTAAATATCTCCTTTGCAAAACAGAATAAAGACAAGTGATTAGTTCACAGATGTCATCCACCTGACAAGCGGGGGAGAAAAAAAAAAAAAAAGCCCATCATGCACAAAGTATTACTGCTAAAACACAGATGTGTGTAATTATTATTGCTTCCTTTTTTATTTCTCACTTAGGTCAAACACTTGCTTTTACATTCCTAACTCAAAAGCCAAGGAAGTAGTGGGAGAGGGAAAAAAAAAAAAAAAAAAAAAGGCACACTTCTGTGTTATGTTTTAGGACATTCCAATCTCACTCAGTCTAGCACCTCTAAACATTAAAAGTTCCAGAAAGCAACCTTGCTCAAAATTAATTTCCTTCCCTGAACAGCATTAGAAATATGGAAAAACTAAAAACTTACAACATAGTAAGTAGAAAGTCCCCAGTTCAGCTATCTCAAAATTCTGCTAGTTAGAAAACAAAAAAATCTTATGGAAGACATTCTTAGAAATAATGAATACTAATAAAAACTACTGAAGGAAAATTCCCCTGAGAGAATCTCTCACCAGTAAAAACTTGAACTCTGTTTCTCTGTTAGGCAGGGCACAGTATTCTGGTGTGATGGTCATTACTAAGCCCTTTCCGCTGGTGAGAAGATAAAAAGTAATCAATTCTATTGAGAAAGAGAAGATAAGCAAACAATTATGCTTTGTCTCTCTTTCTCACTTACTCAAATAGCATACTCATTCCCCAAAGGCGACACTCATCTCCCATAAGGCTCCCAAGGCTGTTACACCACTGAGTTCAGAAAACACAAGACTTTTTTTTAATTATGTACTTAAGCAGGACTCTCCATGTTAAGATGTATGTCTGAAAATATCTTACATAGGTACCTAAGGCACTACCACCCAAACATGCGTGCACACCTAAAACGGACACAATCATGTATGATGTCCATAAGCAAACTCCTCCGCTTTAAAGTAAAAGGAGGAGTCCCATTCTCCCCTACTCTTTTTGACTATATATATATTTATTGTATGAACACAAGATGAGTTGGTGTAGCAGCTTATTCCAACAACAAAAAAAAAAAGTTAATTATTTGGGTGGGGTTAGCTTTCCAGCAGTAGAGCCAACTCAACTCAACTACAAACACCAGATCCAATTTGGCAGTTCTTTATCCATTTGCAGTAAAGTAGGTATCTTATCAAGAAAGCAGGGAATGTGATCAAACTTTTGAAATGATTAGATTTGCAGCAACATTTGCAGCAAACCCAAAGGAACAGAAAGACCTCACACACAGCAAGCAGCAAAGTCCTCATACATATCAAGTAGGCAAGCTCAGAAAAAGATGACAGGAATGGGGCTGCTCCTTTCAGCAGCTGACCATCAGACTGCTTAGCTTCGAGAATGTAGCTGTAAGAATCTTAGGCTACATAGGCACCATAGTTGGAGCCAGCTTAAACAAGATCAACTGCAACAGCCGCCTCCACTTTCTTCCAGACATGCATTTTTGTCTGCTCCAGTGTGCCAACACTGTGCATGTCTGATTCAAGAACCATTTCAGGGGGTTCAGCCCACTAAAGCAGCAGAAAAATATTAACTCTTTTTGCAACAGCTTTCTGCTGATTTTAATCCAGCTTTTGCCCCAGAGATCTATGGAGGACTATTATCTGTGTACAGAGAAGGAGGCAAGAATGCATGGCCTGGGTAAGCAGATATGGAGCAACAGTTTATTTTCAAAACAGCTTAAAACTATCTTAGCCTATGGCTTATGCACTAAAAGTAGACATTTTTCTTTCTTTTTAAATTTAAGGGAAAACCTTTAATTCTGCATTTTTTTTTAACTTGCATTTACAACTCCTTCTGGAATCATGCTCTGTTGAGGAAACTAACTTGCGATTTTTAAGTTGAATACAGTTCTTCAGCAGATCAGAGTGGTTCTGCTGACAAATCATCATGTGACTAGTGATACTGGAGCTGCGCAGGTGCTAAGGATGCTGAATAATCCAAACTTTCAGCTCAGGGAGAAAACTGATCAGCAGGCCCTCCATGAGCATATAGTGTTGGCTTGCCTGCGAATCAAGCCACATCTCCAGTCCAACTGCACTATAGCAGTAAGACATTAAGGAGCCACTCCTACCGACTCGTTACAAAAATAAGCTTATTCCCTCTCCATTCAGCCATGTCAGGTGCATGGTACATCATGTAATTCTTAGATCTATACAGATTTGGAAGAGTCTAAATGACAGAAGTTGTCCATGCCTCTCTGCTTCGAGGCTTCAGTGGTCTGACATCAATGTGCTTTTACCATAGGTGTGTACACGGGCTGGAAGGATGCGCTGCCCACACCGCATACTGCAGACCACACATGCATTCACGTAAGTGGCACACATTCGCTGCATAAACTCCTCTGTTGTACAAAGTTTTAATCACTCTGGAACTCTCCCACAACAGCAGCTAACAGTAAAGGTATCAAATGTGTTACCTCCTCCATTTTGTCCCAAGACACCTTTTTCTAGGCAGAGCGAGTACTTTAGTGAGGAGAAAGAAGCATGGATAAATAATCTTGCCTGTGTCCTCAACAGACGTCTAAATCAATACATGGGTGCAAACACAGGGAAAAAGAAAACTAAAAGAAGGAAGACTCCTTATATCTTTCCAAGAGAAAGAATTTTGTCCAGGAAAGGAGAAAAAACAAAACAAACACTCCACAAATATACAGTCCAGACTTTATGATTTTTTTTTCTGTTCTTCTCTCAGTCAATTTCTTAATTTTAACCCATTCTTGTACTACAAATCTCTCAGAGTGAATATTCTGAGTCAAATAATGTTTTATCTTTGCTTTTCTGCTTTTACCAGATGGAGCACTGGGAAACAATAAACAGAGAAGAGTAGAAATTAGGTGCCTAAAGCCCACAAATGATTCTGGTCACTTTTAATTCCCCAAATATAGACAGCGAAGAGGGGACAGGGAAAACAAAAATCACCAGGAAATAAAGGTTAAAGTAAAATACTGAAATGCTGAAAAAACAGTTATGGACCATGGAGGTTATAGAGTTCTCGATGGTTGCCTTGGCAGAACTCATTGTGCACTGGACAGCACATACAGGACAAAAAAAGTGTTCAATTTTTGACATTTCCCCAATTAAATAACATCCTTCTAAAGAGTTTCAGGTCTCTGATGAAAGTCACAGACACTTCAGAATTAACGACTATATTGTAAAAAGGTACAAATGTTGACCAAAGTTCCTCCATAACATACAGACAGTTGAAGATATTCTTCCTGCATGGGTTTCCCAGTACGGAACAAGGTATAAGCTCGTGTGGCAACTTCTTCAGAGCTGAGGGTACTTATATATTCTCTTCCCATACAGATTTATTCTAACACAGCTTGAAGGGATTTTATTCTTTTCAAGATATTCAGAGGTGTTTTGGGTTGTTTTTTTTTTTAAGTGATACATGCGGAAGAGAAGTGCAAGAAAGAGTCAGGCACAAAACACAACTGCGTCTGCCTCCTTTCTTTAAGAAATTCAAATAAGTCCAAATAAAAAGAATTTGGAAAGACATAATAGCAAGTGTTAAACAATTTAACATCAGTGGTGTTAGTATTCTTCCTATAACGAGCAAAGTATCTGCATAATTATTTCACTCTTTACTTCAAACACACCTTTACGTCTTGCTTTTCATTTCTAAGCACCATAGGAAAAAAAAGAACTAAAAGAAAAACAGAATAAACTGTTATCATTTTGTTTAAAGCATAAGAGTTTGTAGTAATAGTTCAAAATATTATGATGCATATACTTTGTATTTTAGATTTCTCTCTTTTCAGCATGCACATAATTACACATATGTATAGAAGCATGCTTTAGTTATGAATGACACATGTATAGAAGCATTCTTTCATTTGTTACCACTAGCTCAAATTTGTACTCTCTACTGAAAATTCTTTTCAGTTCATTTCAAATATGTTTGCTATTTGGGGTCAGAACACAACGAAGAAAAGTCCTACTGAAACTCTCAAATATGATCCATAAACTTAAAAAATGTCTATGCAAAAATGAAACTAAGAAATTTCTTAACTCAGATCATGTGTATTCCTTGTAGTCCTGAAATCAAGAAACTAAAGCAACCCTCCTCTCTCTACTGGCATAGTTAATTACATTTTATGATCATAGTAAATGCTAAAGAACACGCTACCGTGCACACCTGTGTGATCTGGATTAGATATGGCTGCCTGTCACACATAAATTCATTATCAAAGAGTATAAAGGCTCCATTTTATAATCTTTTTACACATACTTCCAGCTAATTCCCAACCGCAGCTGATCCTTACCAAGATTTCCATCCTCGATGGTCAGCACCACTTCATCCATCACCAAGGCCCGAAAATCCAGCTCCTCTTCACAGCATTTGGCTTTCAGTGCTCTCAGGATCTCCTGCTGAGGGTAATCATCTCTGATGCGACGGTCTGTTAAGAACCACAGTCTGGGGGCAACTGAACTGCACATCTTGGACTTTCTTGCAACCTTCAACTTTTCCGTTCAATGGAACTTCTAAATGATGAAGATGAGGAAAACTGTTAGAGTGCAAAGGCTCCTATCTTTATATTCCCCATTGTCCTGAGTTCCACTCCCTTCGTCCTGCCCCGTTTACACAGGCCTGCCCTTTCCAAGGGGATACAACTTAAAACCCCCATGTGGGAGAATAACATCTGTGCCTACCTATAACAGAACTAACAAGAACAAATTCATTTACAATCAGTAGCTACCTACTGAACTTCAAAAATAGATTTTGATCCTTATTTAATCATGACTGGATGAAACTATTGATATGGATAGTGGCATCCCCTTTTGGTTCATATTAGGAAGTATACTATTGACTGAGAGCTCAGACCCTTCCTACATACTGCTAAAACACTTATGACAGACATGATGTCCCTCTTTTTACCAAAGACAGGTTGTGTCAAATTCTTTATGTTAAAAAAGCAGTTCAGAAGAAGAAGGGGTGGGGGGGAAGAAGACATTAAAATAGAAAGTATTAAAAAACACTTTTCCTGAAAGGATTTTAAGACAATGATTTGCTCTGATGAACTCTTACCTACTTGGAAGATATTTAGTATTATCTAAAAGATATAAATGGAAAGCCAGTGGAACATAAGCATTGACATGAATACCCAACATTAATACACATAGCCTGAGGTAGAATCAAGATTTGAATACAAGTATTAGCCCACCTCCAATCACCTTTGCACATAAGTAAAGTACCATTCCCCTTATTCGGAATACAGAAAACTTGGATCATTTTTTACTGTTTTCTAACATATTTTAAAAGCTGCAAAACCATTACAGATATGTTAACAGCCTAAAATACATTCATCATTTATACTTAAGTAAAAAGGAGAAGCAGCACAGTATAGGGAAAAAACTACCAAAAAAAAAAAAAAAAAAAAAAGAGCTGTTTGCCACCTATGTTAAGAGCCTAAAATTAACAGGTAGAAATCATTATTTTCACCAATAGGATCTGCATGAGGTTCAAGCAGAGTTTTGTCCGACAATCCTAATGACCGGACCTGGAGTCAGCAGAAAAGCTAAGTGCAGGTAAGACCATAGATCTGTAACAACTTCGTTCACTTTTGGAAGAATTCTTGCAGGTTTTTTCATTTGTTCTGGATTAAGATGTCCACAGTAAGTATTGGGGTGAAAGAATTGTTCTGCTACCACCAGAAAAACAAGCTGCATATTTCTGTAATTAAAAATAAAGTTTTTGCTACCCATAAAGATTTATTAAGCATCAACAAGATATGGTAATTTTTACTCCTGATATTGAGAACCCTGATGGCAACAAGCAAACCCTACAGAATTCATGACTTTGTTTCTAATGCTTTGGCAATTAGCAGCAACAAGAATGACAGGGACTACAGATCTTCATATTATCATAATTGCAGGTCAAAAGAAAACATAAGCTGTGGAAAAGAAATCACAGATGCAGACCAGCTCATGACAGCAGCCAGGATGCTCTAGGGAATGCAGGATAAGGAGTGTTTGCTCCCTGGGAGAGGGGGAAATAGGTGAGGGAATGAAGGAAGGAAATAAGTTGTGAAGAATATCCTTCACTTTGTACCTAAGAGCTCTTTTCTTTCCTTTAAAACAACAGAAAGACAAGGTTGGGCTTCAGTGGTTGACAACTTCCAGGTCCTACCAGCCTTTTTGGTTTTCATATCCTCAGCAAGGGATTTCTCTAGGTGATGGTTTACAGAAAACTTTCTTGGGCAATATACTTCGCTAACAATTGTGACAGGCCATCCTATTCAGAAAGGGCACTGCCACAGCACAGCTCAGAAGGCTTCTGGTCACTTTACCCATCTATCTGCTACTTACACAAATCATTTGGGCGACCAACCAGCCTCACCTACTGTCCATTCTTTGAAATCCAGGCTCTGCCCAAAACGAAGATTAGTCCTCCACATACCAAATAGAGCTAAAGAACACTGAACACATAAAAATATCGTAGATAAAGCTCTCTCATTTTTATGTAAGACTTCTTAGACTGACAATCAGAAGCCATTCCAGATCTTCAGCCTCCTCTCTCAGTAACGGTTTTAAAATTGGTACAAAGGAACAAGTATTTTCTCTCCTCCAGCCTTTTCTCCATTTCTGGTTGCTATTAACCCTTCCTTTTTTTTTTTTTTTGCCAACTGGGATCTGCTCGCATTTTTCTTAAATCTCTTTTTCTGTATAGCCCCACCTCCACTCCCTTGTATCTGAAGAGATTATGCCATCTCTCCCTGACTGCCATTTCAAAACTTCCTTTCTGGGGGGGAGGGAAGAAAGTTGAAAACCATTCTTTTTCCTCCTCTCTTATTTTTGTAAGGAGCTAAAGCATAGATCATCAGGAAGAGCTATCTAGATACCCCAACTATCATACTAAATCACTAAGCATATGAAAAATACCTTGGATATACATTAGTCTTCCTACTACTTTGTCTTCTTCCCTCTAAACATTAGATATTTTATAGATATTACACGTACTAAGGCTCACACCTCATCGTGAAGCAGGCAGGAAGCATCCTCAAGTCTGGACACAAAAATAAATAAATTCACTTCAGACCAAGGCATAAGTCACTGTCAGAGATAAAAGCAGAAACTAATAATCCTAACTATCAATCCCTTGACCTGATATCCACTACTCATTTTTTTCCACCAGGAGAAGTATCCCCCTCAACCCTAACATTCTGTTCCTAAAAACAGGATCCACTTGTCAAGCTTCAGCCTCTCCTTATAAGATGTATTTTGGTTGTGTAAGGAACCTCACTAAACAGATCCTACAATTTACCTATTAACCCAAAATCTTAACAATCCTTCCCATATTCTCTAGAAAAGGGTCTGTAGGGGGAAAGCCTGCCTAGCAGTCAGATGCACATAAGCATTAAGATTTCAAGTTGAATATGATTTCCAGAATTTTTCCCTTCAAACCAAATCTACCCATTGTAATCTAGAAAAGATACAGTTTAGGACAATGCTAGGTGTGCACAAAATACTTCCCAGTCAGTGTGAATATCTATCACTTGTAATATGTGTCTCTGTAAGGAAAAGAGCGGGAGATCATTATATGTCTTCAAAGTGAAATTAGTTAAAATCAAGTTTTCACTCAAAGCTACTACAATCAATTCAAGTACAATATTTCAAAAAACAAGAGACTTATGAAATCAACAACAAAAGAAAAAAAAATACCTGCACAAAACAGAACAAGAAATGTAAGAGGGTGGAGTCAAAGCAAAAGCTCTGTAAAAAAGGTCAAATCAACTGTGTCAGACTAGCCAAGCAATCACTGCTACATCTGCTTCAGGAAAGATGCTCTGTGGAACAAATTCTCAGCAATTTATATAATTTATAGAGAATAGAATCCTCAACTTTAAACTGTAGCATCTCTGCACTGAGATGGATTTCACTTCAATATTCATATTCCTCCTCTACATCACATACGTTTGTATTTCATTTCTTCATGCCTTGAAGCTGTAATACACCTCTTGCAGACGTTCTCACAAAAGTATTCACTATGCTACCGTTCTACCTCAATTCATGTAGGAATATCTTTTATGAATATAAGAGGGAATTCAGCCAATCAGATCAGCTGTCTAGACAGAACTTGAAATCTGAAGACCACTTCCTTAAGCAAGATCTTCCATGTATCCCCTACAGAGAGAGTTTCAGAGACCTGACTCCAATAAGGGGAGACTGGTTTCCATTGTCCATGCCCATTTATTTCTTGTCCTGTCTGCATCACCCAACAGCAGAGAGAAAAATTTGATTAGTCTCTTTTTTATCCTAATGTATTTTCCTCCAAGCTAAAAGCTATATATATATATATATGTATATATATAAATGTACAAGATACAAAGCCATTTACATATTACTGAAACGTGTGAGTTGAAATGTACCTAATTCATATAGATGGTTCTATATCCTTTCCACTCAAAACACAACTGCCCAACTGCACATTAAAAAGACTAGTCTGTTTCTTTCCTATGGGACTGAAAAACTATATTCTGGGAGTTTTGCAGCATTAGGAAACAGCACAGTCTAGATATTTCAACCATTTGACTTGTCACCTGATATTGCAGCCTACTATTGACCGTAGTGAGACCTGAGATACAAGTTATTGGAACAATTACAACATGTGCCCCTCCCAGAATCACTTGTTTTTTAGTCCTTGACTCAGATTCAGTTGCAGCATTGTGCAGCTAAGTGCAGCTAACTTAGCTCCTTGAATGTCAGCAATTAGTAGGGAGGTAAAACCTAATGTTAGGTTTACCATACCTCTAGGAATGTTTAATCCCTTAGCTCAGGTAACGATAATTAAAATCTCACAGGAGCTATGAGGGTAACATCCATGATTGCCATAGGAAATGCAGAACTAGGAGAAGAAAAAAAAAAAAAAAAAAAGCACCTCCAAGCACTACTTTAGCATGAATAGAATTGCATTCTTATTTATCATTCTTAATAAAATGCATACCCCTTTAGTACTTTTCTCTAAGTACAGTGTTATTTGGGTTGGGAAAAGGTATTCTGCATTTTTTTTATCATAAATTAGTTAAAGGTTTAAAAAATGAGTATGTAATCCCAGTCAACCAATTGTCTTTACCATTATGGCAATTTCCAGAATGCTGTTTTAGAGGCCACACCTCAAGACACTGAAGGTATAAGAATAATTAGAACATATTCACAAATTAAAAAAAGAGATGATAGCTCAAGGTATATTTGATTTGTAATGGCGACAGTATGGATTAGATTGGTTAACAAAGTGCTGTCCAGCATATGAGCCATCATACATGGTCAAGGAATGAATGTCTCGGCCTCACTTCAGGGAGAAGAATAGAACAGTAGTTGAAACATCCCAGAAATAAAACTTTTCTGCCATAGGGAGAGCAGATCTGAAAAGTTTGCAGCTGTTCTTAGTAAAAAGAACAATTAGTTCTGTGTTCCCCATACAGATACTGGAATGATAATCACCTAAGAAAATTAAAAAATAATAATAAAAAAAAAGATTACGGGTAAGATATCTTTTTGTTGTTGTTGTTATCTTTGCATATCTTGAATCTTTTATTAAAATTGTTTTAAAAAAATAAACTAAGCAAATCAGTATTATTGCTGACACTGCCGCTCCATGTTTACGCTTAGGGTCAACCTCAAGAAAAAAAAATAACGGAAATAAAATAATATTTTTTCATAAAACTGCCACGTAACAAAGATCCTCAAAGAAAAAAGAATATATATATTTAAACACATTTTACATAGCATATTCAGCAGCAGCACAATCTGTCCAGTATTGCTGCATATCATCTGCTCTCTGTACATGCACTACAGAAAGTCACTGCAGGCAGGTGACTCCCAAGCACGCCTCTTTTAAATCATAGCATGGTATCCAACCCCCTTCCCTTTCCCTGTGAAATTTGTAGAGACTGCAGCAATCAAAGGATAAGAGAATATATTAAGTACAATAGGTCTTAAAAAGACTGTGTAATAGTAAAGCAGAAAATTCCTACAATTCTCCCATTTCCAGTACAATTCCCCCCCCACACACACACTCCCAGACAGGCAACTGCATTCCCTCCTATGGCTTTCACCTGCTCTCTCCCATCCTTACACTGAGTAAGGCTGAAGATCCCAATAGCAATCCTGCCCACACAATTGCCTCTCAAACACAGGCATCCACACCCCGAGTTCTCATTCATCTGTTTTCATGTTTGCAAGTAGGTGATAATATTCCTCATTCACACCCCTCCAGTTCCTAATCTCCACTGAATAATCTATCCTCTTCCCTCTCGGCCACTCAAGGCTGATACTGGTTAACAGCCGCTCTCCTACTTTAAGATTTTTTTCCCACAATAGGCTCTCATGTTTTCCACCCGTGTGCGTGGCTGTGCAAATTAAACATCGTTTCTTCCCATATCCATCCAGGGTGGTCTCACTCCTGCCCAGGTTCCTCTGCAACGGGGTTTAATACACCCCTCTCTTTCCTATACGTGTGTGCACAGGCAGTTTTCCCTTCTCCCTTCCCCCATCACACTCCCAGTCTCCGAGCCTGCCTCTCTCTTAGCGTCTGGAATGGGGGAAGGGAAACAAGCACTGAATGAATGAACTAACGTGACTTACCAGAAATTTGGTGAAGAAGGGCTAGAAAACAAAAAGATGCCAAAGACGGATGCTTCTTTTAGGGTGCCAAGTTAAGTGCTGCTTCAATTCTGGCTTCCTCAGCGAGGTCGCGTGTCCTGTTACGTACCCCTTTTCCCAGATCCCCTACGACCCAAAGAGGGTGGCACTGAAGTCTTCTGGACACCTCCCTACACTGCAATCCAAAAGATGGAAATGTAACGCTGCAGCTCCCAAAGCAAGGGGCGATGAGGACAACGTCCTCCTGGTACTATACGGGCAATGTCTAGCTAAAGCCTCAGGGGCCAACGTAGATTTCTGGGGGTGGAAAAGACAAAAAGAGGAGTAGATGAGTGCTATTATAACTCTCAAATTGTCCTCTCCTACTGGAATGGAGAGATGCGAAAAGGGCAAAAACAACACTAGGATAAAGCTGTACTTTTCAGTGTGAAATAGAGTAAATCCAGCAAGCCTCTTGTGTCTCTACTTCCTGAGAACTAATCCCCTAAATGAGGCTGAAATCACCAACACCTGGGGAGAAAGAGAGAAACATACATGTTAGACATAAACAAACACATTAAGGTATCTAAAAAATTACATTTCTACAGAAAAAAAAAAGTGATAGGCAAGACAATAAGAAGAAAACAGAAGAAATGGAGCAGATGAACACAAGGAGGGAAATAGTGTGTCTTTAGGAATTTTCTCACATATAAACGCATTTTTAAAACAGAAACTAGGCCGTTTAGTGTGTTTATTTACAGATAAGCATTTGTTCAAAGGAAAAATAAGCCTGTAACTATAAGTGAACAAAACAATTTAGGTTTTAAAAAATGAACAAAGCTGTATTCCTATTTGTGTGCTTCTTTAAATCCCTCCTCCAGGAAAAAAAAATGGAATTCACGTGAGGAGACTGAATAGAAGTAGGATTCAGGTAAGAAGCCTATTTATATGAATGAACCCCCTGTTCCCCAAAAACAGAATCATCTATAAAGGAGAAAAAAAAAAAAAGAATAATGCGTCCAAGAGCTCCAGAAGATGCTCGTTTGAATGATTAAAGATGAACACTCGCTCACTTTGGAAGCGCAGCCCATGGAAGATCCCAAGAAGCTAAGTCAGCAATATGCAATTATCTCCTCAAACGTTAGAAAACAAAAGGAGGAAAGAAACCTGGTTGTAAGGACTTCGTTGCAAGACCCAGCCACAGCCGCGCGCGCTCGCGCACCCGCGATCACGTGAGGCGCTGCTCCCCGCACACGCACGTTTTTACACTCACGCGCGCGCAGCCCTTTTCCGTTGCGCTCCGTTGTGGCTGTTTACACACGCGGACACGCGCGAGCAACACGCGCAGGGCGCACAAACGCGCGCGTGCAAGCGCAGGCACCGAGGAGGGGCGTAAATAAACGCTACTGCCCAGCCCGTACGAACGCCACGGCGACGTGCGGAGCGCCAGACAGCAGCGGGGGCACGCAGCAAGGGCAGCGCATCGCCATCCGACGCCTCCGCGCCCGGCGGGGGGAAGGGTACACACAAAAAAGAGCCCCCCAGCCCAGCCCTTCCCCCCGCGGTGACTGAGGAAATCACCAACCTGGCTCTGTGGCCTCGCGTGCCCGTGCCCGTGCCCGCGCCCGCGAAGGCGCTGGCGGCTCTGCGCGCTGCCCCGTCTCGGCGCGCAGGGATGCGCAGTCACCACGGGCGCTACGCGAGGCTGCGGTCGCGGGGCGTGACGGCTTAAGGGGACGGTCCCGCCGCCCCCCACCCCCGCCGCTCCCCCCTCGCGGCACACGGAGGAACCCACCCCCGGGCCGTACCCGCTCAAGCCGGCATCTCACCCACCCCGGGCACCGCCAAGGACCCGCGGGCGGCTGCGCCACCGGCCGACGCCCCCCTCCGGCACCGCCCGCGGGGCCGGGCGGATCAAAGGCGGCAGCGGGGACGAGGAGGGCCGCGCGGAGACTCGCCCCTTTCTCCCCGCGGGCTGCAGGCGCTCGGCAGCACTGCGAGAAGGGCAGCGGGCTACGCGTCCACGCGGACGCCTCCTCTCCCCCTCCTCCCCGCGGCTGCGGAGAGCGCACAGCGCGGCTGTTCCCTGCACTGAGACCCCCGCCCCCCGCGGCCGCCGCTCCAGCCGCAGAGCTGCCGCCGCCGCCTCCCGCGCTCGCCCTGAAGCGGCAGCGCAAGGAGCGCCGGCCGCCACCGAGACACCGCGGCGGGGAGGCGGCCGCGGAGCTCCGCGATAGCGTGACCGTTGGGGGAGGCCCCCGCGCGCGCACAAAAGGCGCCCCCCGCCGCTGCCCCGGCCCGAGCAGCGCCCGCGGGCCGCGAGGTGACGAGGGGAAGGGGCGGGGAGGGGGAGCCGCCGCGCCCCCTCCTTCAAACGCCTTGGCGCCATGTTACTGCCGGCAGGGACGCCGTGCCCAGCCCGGCCCCGCGCCGCGACATCGCTCGCGACACACGCGCGAGAAGTTGGTCTCGTGACGGAGGGGCAGCAGCTTCGCCGCTCAGGTGTGCCGACATCCTCTCTTCCACCGCCTGACCCACGCCAGCGATTCGGTCCAACCAACCACCTACGATAACTCAAAGTTCAGGCCTGAGACAAAAATGGCTCAGGCAACAGCAGCCTGGCCATAAACCTGGCTGCTTTACAGACAGATGAACTAGCGCTCGAACTTGCCATGCTTTCTGTGTCACACATCCATCCTCCTGTTGTTCTCCGAAGGCAGGTAGAAACCCACCCTGTTGCTGTGGCAAGCCAGCAGTTGCAGGATGAGATGTGCCCAGCCTTCCAGTCTGGTGCGACAACACAAACGTATGACACCCACCTTACTTCTCTGGCACGTGGCCCCCAAAGCCAAGCACCTTCTTCCTGTGTGTGACGGATCAGTGTGTGACAGCCTACACGCTGCCTGCTATGTACCATCACAGGTCTGACATACCTGATATACACCTGAGCTGCATCATCGTTCACCATAATTTGTCTAAAGAGCGATAGGCAACAAATGATTGTGACACATCTAGCACACCAGCCAGCACCTTGTTGATCTGTGTGTGCTACACTTCTACTGCTCAGTCCATACACAAAGACGCACTCTTTTTATTCACTATTTTACATTAGCTATATATTCAGTGTTCAAAGCAGATTGCCCTAAAACACATGCCAGGTACTTTTGACACCAAATACCTGATGCATTACTGATCTTTTATCCTTCCTGTTTCCTAGGCTTACATGTATGGTTTGAATTTACAGTTATAACATATGACTATTTACCAAACAACACATCTTGAAAATCCCCACAGACGGTGGGACACGAATTGTCATTCATGTATGTAACATCCTTACCACAGAACTATCCCTTACCACAGAACTGAAGAAGTTGGAAGGGAGCCCTGGCAATCACCCTGTCCAACCCCCCCAGCTCAAAGCAGCATCAACTATTGCAGGTAGGCAGGTTGCTCAGTACATCACCAGTCTGGCTTCAGTATTATCTCCACAACCTTTCTGGGCAACCACTGTCTGACCACTCTCATAGTTTTCTTATGTTTAAATGGAATTTCTTCTATTACAGTTTGTACCCGTTGCCCCCTGTCCTGTAAAAGCATCCCTGAGAAGAGTCTGCCCTTATCTTCTTTACACCCTCCCTTCAGATATTTACATACATGTTTAGAGCCGACCTCAAACCTCCCTTCCCTTCCTTCCCTCCAGACAAAAGGACCCCAGCTCTCTCATCTCATTTGACAGATACTCAAGTCATTTAGCCTTTATGGCTCTTCAGTGGACTCCCCAGCAGGGAGAGTAAGCAGACTTGCTCTCCATCTTGTATTGGGAAGCCCATAGCTTTTCATCAGATTGGGTCTCACCAGGTCTCACCACACACACCAAACCTCATTCACCAACCTTCACAACCTTTAGATACAGCACACTCAATGAGTGTCCTGAAGAAACAGCACACATATTGGCCTACATGCAATATTTGCTCACATGCGATACTCCCAAACACCAACTCTATCACAAATATAGCAAATTCAGCCTGCTCTCCTCTGCCTTTTAAGCATGTGGTGGTTCCATCCTAACCATCCTTTTCTCCCGCCTGAAAGACACTTTACATATTCCATACCTCCCACATCTAGTTCATCTACACATGTCAGACCCAGAGTCATTACAGACAAATCATGAAATCTCCAGTTGCAGGATAAAGATATGCCATCCAAGTCTTTTATGCAGCACCCTCTATATTTAACTGGGTTGATGGGATTGCATTCCTCAGTAGTAGTAAATCCTTTATAAAATCTCCTAAGATCTGAGCAATGTTTATTCATTTATACTAGAACATATAATCCTACTATATAATATATAGTACTTTTAATATAGCTCCTACTTTGGCATACTTCCTGCACAATTACAGCTGATAGTTAAAATACTCATCAATGCAAGCAATGTTGAGCATTTCTAAGACTCATTCGTGAGGATATGAGTGTTTATTTGGTTCCCCAAATATCCTACTTTTGCTCCTCAAACCTCAGGCAGCTCCTCTCAAAACTTTTTACTTACTGAATATGCCATAGAAAAGGCCACCTTACAGATTATGTTAGTGGCCAAAATGCCCATTTACCTACACCTCATCCGAGGCAGCGTTCTTCTGTCTGTTTAGATGGCTTGTCAGTACCTCTGGGTTCTCATTAGTCCACGGCTGCAAGCCAGACACTTCTGGCTTGCAGATTCCCAACTGCCTGACTCTATAAAAAAAGGTCACGACCTAGGAGCAAGAGATAATAGGCAGGTTGCAGCCAAGAAGGTAAATCAAAAAAAAAAAAAAAACACACACACACACAAACACACCACACCAAAATATGGTGGACAGTATTTTTGAAATTTCGACTACAGTGAAGTTTGACACAATTACCGAATTCTAAGCCTTCTAGAAGAAACACAAGCACATTAAGTTCACACTTCTGAGAGGTGTAATTTCACTGTTGAGTTCAAGGCTTTCCACACACAAGGAATTTACTAACACAAAATTATTGCAGTATCTCTACTCCTCTGAAGATACGTGTAACCATTATATGCCAGCTAGTGCAGAAAATTATTTCAGAATAAAACTTTTTTTTTAGATTACTCTGTGTTGCTTCAAAAATAGTATGAAGCAAAGTGGAAAGGATGTCCACATAAGGATTTGCATAGCTGTGACTACAGTGTAACAATACCAGATTTTTTTTCTGTTACACTTCCATAAGTAGACAAGATCTAAAGCAAGTACCTCTACATAGAATCACAGAATCATAGAAACGTTATGGTTGGAAAAGACCCTCAAGATCATCGAGTCCAACTGTAAACCTATCACCACCAGGCCTGCTAAACCACATCCCTAAGTGCCTCATCTACACGTTTCTTGAACACTGCCAGGGATGGTGACTCCACCACTTCCCTGGGCAACCTGTTCCAGTGCTTCACCACTCTCTCCATGGAGAAGTTTTTCCAAATATTCAACCTGAACCTTCCCTAAAGCAACTTAAGGCCACCTCCTCTTGCCATATAATGAAGCAGAAAAAAAGCACTACTCTGAGCAACTGAAGAAACTGGATTGTACCAGCTGTTAATACAGCTAAATCTTGTTGGAAAGTGCCCATCAACAGAAATTACTACACTTACATCACAAACATGGTTAACAGTTTACAGAAAAATAAAAAATAAAAAAAGGGATGGAACAGTTGGGAAATCCTGAAATGTAGATTTTGGTCCATAAAAATAAGAGTCTAGTTAGGAGAAACTTGAGAGGAAGTCATTCCATAAGAACAAGAAAGCAACTCAGCATAGAGAAGATAAGACATTTGATCTATGTCTCAAACTCGGGATTTTTAGGCCAGGTCTTATGACTCTCAGTAACAATTTAATCTATTCAAATGGATATAATTTACCTTTTCAGCTCTCTTGTGTGTAAAATGGAATCTTGACTTTTATCTTATTACCATTTGTTGGGCTGCAGGAATTACGCTTGGACTTGAACACAAACAAACTTGGAATATTGAGCTGAAAATAATGTTGAATGCTAGAGTCAATGAAAGAGCAGGTCACACAGGTTACCTCTAGAACAACTTCCCATTGTCTTCAAATTTCAAGTCTGGGAAGAGTCCTGAAAGTGTTTTGCTATTTCTTATATAGTTAGAACAGATTATATCAAATTGTTGCTCAGGACATACCCACTACTGGAAGAGTTTTTCAGAGTTCTTTCTAAAAACTGCCAATATAACTGAGTTGTATGTAGATGCTATACTTCTCTGGAATGAGGCAAGACCCTTTTGAAGACCTCTTACTGTAGATAAGGTCTTTCCCATTACCTATAAACCTATACTGAGGCCTTAATGTATGCAAAATCAGATTTCACAGCTGACTCTATGAAACCTCTCTTAGCATCAAGTTCACTACAAACAGAAAACAGGTTAGTTGAAGTCTCTATTCTGCAGGATATTACTTTCCCATCAGAACATTTCACAGCTCTTTGGTCGGGTATATTAGGCGGTGGCAAGAAATAATGAAAGTCTCATCAGCAAATGTTGCTAAGCCTAATTATTTATACCAATTGACTTAGATCTGTGGGCTGCCTCTGTCTGCAATAGCATTCATTTGGTCAGCTAATTCACACAGCAATGTTTGCACATGAATAAGAAAAAAATATGGGAATATAGATGCCCTTGTTCACTCATGAATACTTGGGTTCACATATGAAAACTGGTGCTTCCATTAAGGGAAATTAGTTCTTGATTGTTTACGGTGAGAAATGGCCTCTTTTTTTCACACAGAGGAAAATAAGGGCTATACAAAATGGGGCAAAATCATCTTGAATTAGATATATCCTCCATTTCTGATCAGTTCTGACTGATCCAATTCTAGTTCTGAGAACTAATTCTAGTTTTCAATAAACTGCCGCCAGGTAATAGAAAATGCAGAAATTACTAACACCAAGGTCTCCCAGCTAAAGGAGTCTGCAAATGGTTGTAGGATTCACTGACTCAACCCAAAAACTATTCCAGCACAGCACCACCATGCATATCTCTGATCTCAGAAAGCTGCTCCAGGCTCCTATCTCCAAGAGTAGACACCATACATCCTCCTTCAAGAACATAATATCCAAATTTTCCACACCCATCCATAATACATTAAACCTACCCATCTTAAAAATACTATCACACCTAACTCCTCACTGATTTTGAGTAAGACCTATTCAACACACATACCCAAGGCAAGGTCTTCCCGTGCCTCCTGTCCCTGTTTACAGCTGTACACTTTCCTGTAGCACTAACTAGTGCTGAATTATTCACACTGCAATTTCATATACAACAGACAAATCTGCTTCTATCTATGAGGTGTTCACTTGCAGAATCAGCTTTGAATTAGGAGATGCTCTCTGCAACTACTTGGAAGGAGGTTGCATTGAGGCAGGGGTCAATCTCTTCAGGACAAGCCTCAAGTTGTGCTGGAGAGCTTCACGTTAGACATTAGGAAGAATTTCAGCATGAAGAGAGTGGTGTAGCCTTGGAACAGTCTGCCCAGGAAAAGTGATGGAGCCACTGTATCTGGCAGTGTTTAAGGAATGTGCAGATGAGGCTCTTAGGGACATGGTTTAGCAGGCATGGTGGTGATGGTGTTACAGTTGGACTCGATCTTGAAGGTCTTTTCCAACCATAATGATTCTACAGTTCGGTGATTCTAAGCCAGCTGTGTTCTCACACAGTCAGCAAACTACCAAGGAAGGAGCGAGACCTGCAGAAGGGAGGTCTCCCAACAGAGCGGGCATGGGAAGAAGAAGGTTTAGACGGAGACAGACGCAAAGGGTGCCTTTTCACGCAGCAGGCGCCGCGAATGGGCGGTTTGTCCGCGCGCGCTGCGAACCGTTAACGCACCCGCCTCCAGTCACGCAACGCTGCCGCACAAGCCGGGGGCACGTGACCGCGCGCGCCCCCGGCCGCAGCGCAGCGCGCACGCGCATGCTCCCCCCACCCCCGGGGGGCGGCGCCCGTCCGTGCGGCGGCGGTGGCGGCCGGCGCCGCTGGCGCCCCGGTGCCAGCCGGCTGGAACCGGCCTGGCGCTGCAGCGAGGGCTCCGCAGCGGGAGCGGCGGCGGCCCCCGCCGCCTGCCGTGTCCGGCTGCAGCGCCAGCCTGGGTCACAAGCTGCTCACGCGGCGCGGGGGCGCCTGCCGAGCGGCTTGGGAGGACCTGGGGGGAAGATGGTGCTAATTTATCGCTGCTGAAAGAGGTTCATTCACACACACGCACGCCCGTTATTGCGCGTGGTGCTTCCCCACCCTGAAATGGAAATCAGTCTTTCTGTAGGGATGGGGGTAGAGCTTAACTAATCGGCCTAGGAAGGGTGCGACCATCCATTTCCTATGCTTCACGGTAGGAACCGAGCAAGCATGTCTTCCAGGATTTTTATTTTTATTATTTTTATTTAACTACACAGAGGAGAAAATCTGCTCAGTCGTTGAGCAGATCTCACCCAAGGAAGGAGTGGGAGACTCGTTGTTCCTGGCAGTTGAAATGAAGACTGGAAAATCCCCGGAGAGGGAGCCCCAGGGAAGAATCCTGCTCCAAGGAATGGGCTAGCAGAACCACAGCATTTTTTTTTTTTTCTCCAGCCAGGTATCAATTGTTTGTGAGCTTAAGGGATGAGAGCATGCATCTCATTGACTTAACTTTGAAGAAGGTCAGGGGGTTCTGCCGTCCTTACTCTGGGCACAGTTTGAGAACAGAAAAACAAAACAAAAAGCACAAAGAAGCCCAGGCCAGCAGTTACAAATGGAAACAAAGAGATGGATGAACGGCAGTTGGTGGGCTTCAAAGCCTGGTATATAACCATCAGCTCCCAGTTCCAGAAGAAGGAAGTGTTATAGTTCATTGGGAAATGCAGTAATACTGAAGAGCTAAAGCAAAAGGGAAAGGTGACCTTTGAGGAAAAGAATAATTTGGCTTCTTTGTGTATGTTCCGTCTGCCTCTCTTGGTGTGCCTGGGCCCTTGTCTTCCCCATTTGCTTTTCACAGTCTTTCAATCTGTCTCTTCTGTCTTTCCAAGAGTTCCGTTTTCTTTTTGCTTGTTTGTTTATTCCTATTTTCTGATCGTTTCTCTCTCTTTGCCTTTTTTTTGCTCTTTCCTTAGTGGCTGCTGATTAATGCTGTTGCAGTGATGCCGTAAGATCTCCCTGCATGTCAGGAGACTCTGATGCAACCACAGGGTGGCTGTACTTCACAGGCACTGCTTTCCTGCATTGGAAAGAGATTGATAACCATCTGCCTTTCAAGCTAAAGAGCTTCATGGGGTAGGTTAAAGCATCACTGAGTTTCTCCCAGTTGTTCTGGTGTTTTACATCTGTGTCTGACAATGGGACCAGAACTCATGGGATGCTCTTCCAGGGAATATGAGTATGTTCTTAAGGCTTCTTTTTTTTTTTTTTTTTTTTTTTTTTTTTTTTTTTTTCTGTGCAGAGTTTCTCCATCGAATTATCTTACACTTGTCACTTACACACAAGTCTAGTTATATATCCGCTGCCCTTGTCCACCTGCCCGTATTAAACAGATCGAGGAGATAAAGCTGCAGATGAATGCAGCTCAAATTCTCCCCTCTGTTTGCAGGGATTGTCCCCGTTATGGTAGAACACTCTTTGGAGTGCAAGCTAACCACACACTCCTCCTTCTGTGGTGAGCACAGGGGTGAAAGGAGAGGGGCTGAGGTGCCTTGCAGAGAGAACTAGTCCAGCGCCGCTGGAAATTGGTGCAGTTGCAATGGCAGGATGGGATGGGGGGAGCAGGGAGGAAGCAATAGCCGGAGGGAGGGAGAGTGAAGCCTCAGACTGTTGTGGGAAGGAGGAGGAGGGGAGAAGTGAGGAAGTCGCTCTGAAAGGTTGCAGGGGTTGGGCAACCTCTTGTAAGCTATTAGCGTGGCGTGGCTGCCAGGCACACACCTCTGCTCATCCTCCACTCCACCCTCTTCACCATCAGTGCCTTTGTAAGGCACCTCCCTCTCACCATCAAGCAAAAGATGTGCAGGGCCTGCTTCCCTATGGCCTTTGTCCTCTTGATCTAAGCAACAGGCATGTGAGGAGGGGTGGTCTACTATGTGCTGTCATATAATTTACATGGTGGAAGGTTAAGCCTGATGGGGGAAATCTGCAAAATGAGCTGCAAAGGAAGGAAGGGTGGACATCTGAAAGATTGAGAGAAAAATGATTAAGAGGAGAAGGAGAAAGGAACCTAGATGGAAATAGAAAAAAATGAAGAAAAGTAAGGATAATGAAGAAGAAACAGATGGGGAGATGGAGAGAAAACAAGAAATACAGAAAGAAGACGACCAGTATTGAAGGCAACAAAGGCAAGTGATGTTTCAGACTTGTAATTGGTGCTGTGGGGAGAAGGTGATGTATATTCCTCAAAAGAGAAGGGGCACATCCTCCTTGGTGAAATTAACAAGGCAGTAGAGCCGCCGCAGGCAGACGCTGCCAACTTCCCTACTGTCACCCGTAGCATCAGAGATACTGATGCACTTCCCTTCTGTCCATAGGTCATACTGTTGTCACCCTTCAGAGTACAGTGAAACTCTGAAGTATCCTTGTTTGACCATTCGCATGTTTCTGCGTCTCTGAGACTGGCTTCCTTTGTGTAGCTCCAGAAGGATATTCAGATTATAAAATTTGTCATGTCTTCTTTTATCATTCGTATACCACCTAAGATTTTTTTTTTGTTATTTTTCTCCCTCTCTCCCTCCCTCTCTCTCTTTTCTGATTGCTTCTCCATTTTCTCTGTCTCCCCCATGCCCCTGTGACAGCCTTGCTTGTACTGCTTGAGCTGTTGGTTTTTTTTTTTGGCGTCGTCTCTCTCAGAGCCTGGCTCTCCAGTCTGTTCAGTTAGAATCGGAATGATGCATAAAGATGCACCCTCCCAGACATCCCCCCCCCACACTTCCCTGTTTTCTACTCCTCCTTCTCTTTTGATCAGGCCACACTAAATCCTTCCTGTCCTGACGCTGGCAATGTGTCTCCTCCTTTCTCCATCCCTCCCCACTCCTCTCCCTGCGGTGCTCCCAGCCCTCACTGCAGTGCAATCCATCACTCTCAGCCAAGGTCTTCGTGAAAGGGGAGAGGGAAGCCTGGCTCTCTGTGAGGTGGGGGCGTTGTCAGGGAGTGTAACCGTCTACTTCGCTGGGAAGTAAGAAAAGCTCTCGGAATACAGACTCTTCTGGAATTGAAACCTTCTGTCTGCTTTTAGCTACTTTATTTGTTCATTTAGTTATTTAGTCTCTTTGTTTTCAAAGAAAAAATGTTTCTGCCAACATTCCAGTGAAGGTGACTGAGAGGAAACCAGGGAGACGGAGAGAAAGCCAGAGACACAGAAGCTTATACAGAAAGAGAAACCAGGAGAAAGAAAAGCACAAGGGGGGAATACATGTACAGAAGAGAAGAGATACAGAGGAAGAAATGCAGAAATAAAGGGGGTGGGGGAGAACAGTTGCAGATAAAAACAGACTGTATGGAAAAAAGAAAAAAAAAGAATGAAAGAGGGAGGAATACCAGAGATGGCAGATGGGAAAAGGGAGAACTGAAGATGATTGCGATACATAGCTAAAGCAGACTGGCTAAAGAGATTGATAAGGAAAAAAAATAATGTTTACATGTTTTAACAAGCAAAGCTAGCATGTTTTAATCTGGATGCAGACACTCTATGCAGCTACATGGAAATGAAGCTCCAGTGCCTTTTTATTCTAAGAACAGTTACAAATCAGGAAATTGTGAGTGAACTGCTAAGTTATTGTTTATAAAAAGATATCTGCTTTCTCCCTTCTCTGCATTTCTGTGAGCTTAGCAGGGCAGATGCATTGGTAGATAAAGCCAAGAAATTACCAGAATAATATCAAAGTAGGTATTTTAGCTACCAAGTATTATCACCCTTTTACAGACGCTCTGCAAAGGTACTGTTTATCTTGGTGCAGAATGATCTGCATTTGGTGCTGTTTTCATCTCTTTCAAAATGTGATGAGTTAAATCAGTGTAGACCCTTTAAATACATGCATATCACATTAGGACTGATTTTCATTGATATAATTTGCCCTGGTTTCAGTCTGCTATCAAATCAGAATAGGAAGTGACTGTGCATGGGGAAGAGCGGAAGAAAATTAAAGTAATCTGGTCAAAGTCGATTGTACCTACAGGATAGGCAGAGATTTATACCAATGTAGTTGCAATAATGCCTGAAATCTTTGTTCAGATTCCTGTAATGTCAACTGTAGAAAACGTCACTGAAGATTTAAAAGATAAGTCCCTGTGGAGGGATAGGAAATAGAGGGATGAAAAGCTAAAAGGTAGTGCTTTTTAGTTTTTTTTTTTCTTCCCCAAAATATAAACTCTTATCAGTCTGTCTCTTAACACACAACATCATCAGCATTTCTTTGTAGAGAGCTGCTCAGTACAATTGTCCTTCTCCTTTCTTATATTTTTAGAAGCAAGATAACAATTGTCAGTGTTGATATCAAGGACTTCAGCAGTTTGCGTATTTTAGAAGTGTTGGAAGTTCCCTGTTTGTTATTTAGAAGCTTATAGGAATATCCTCCTTTTTTTTTTTTTTTTTTTTTTTTTTTTTTTTTTTCTCGTTACTGTTGTCTGGAACAGATCCTACAATGTTACCATCCATCCCCATTCTCCTTATGCATGCATCTACCTCCTCCTAGTGCAATCTTTAACTAAAAGAGTGTGCCTTGTTCAGGTATTGCTAGCTGTCATGAGTTGATCACACCTTGTACTTCCCTGAAATCCCCACTATTAGAATTGTTAGGCTTTGTGAGAATTACAGAACTAAGTACACTTCAGAAATTCAGAATTATCATGTCAGAATAGCCTGTTCAGAAGGTGATTTTTGAAACTGCTCTATTGGGGAAGGAAGCGGGAGGCATGACTCATTTTGGAATGCTAGGTCTGGCAAATCTACCAAAATCTTGGAGTATTAACAGGAAATAAAATGGCACAAAGGACTGAAACTCAAACAAGGCAGGTACTGAAATTATGGAAGGTCTCAGATCTGGCTAATTCTCTCTCGTATCAGCTCTGATGAACCTATTTGAGCACGTTTAAGACATCACTGCCCCCTGATGTCTGTCTCACTCCTCAGAGGTCATGGTTTTGAAACTGGAACTTTCAAACCAGTTCTTTGGCGGAACCTGGATGATTCTGTTTATAGTCTGGAGAACTAAATAGGATTACATGCCAGTTTAGTAGTTCAGGTGACAAACTGCAGTTCAGGAGAAGGTTCTTTTGAATCTGTTGAGGCAGCATTTTATGGGTAAGATGTGCCACAGACAGCTTGGAGCAGTACCCTCTTTAGCCACCTATGTTTAATAGTCTACCATAAAATCACTACACTAAGATCGGCAGCTACAGGAGTTACGATGTCCGGAAGACAAAGGGGAAGGGGAGTAGGACCAGTTATGTCTTACACTGCTACTGGTATTCAACGTGTGGCCTGAGCCTTGTTCGTATATTAAACTTGAGCTAGTTTTAACTAAAGATGTTGTTTCCTTTTGGTCTGAACTCTACATGGGCACACTTACCTGGAACCACAGAGAGAATTTATGTATTTGTTGAGCTTAAAGTGCTACCTCTGTCCTTGAGAGAGCAAGCTTGAAAAAAAGGTCTCGAGAAAAGCCATGCTACAGTTTCAGTTCAGCTGTTTAGAGAAAGCGAGATGACACAGAATGTGTGAAACAGCCAGGAGGAATGACCCTAGCAGCATGGGGGACCAGGAATGAAAGATAATTGTGGTATTCAGAACTGGAGAAAGAAGAGTGAAGGTAACTTTAAAGCAGAGTGGTGCAGAAGAAGCAAAATCCTGACAATTTCTCACTGCAGGCTTCTTGGCCTTGGGAAGCTAGAATCACGTGGCCAAATATTTCAACACGACAGCAAAGAATACTCGATTCTCTGTACGCATATTCAGTTCTTCACAAATATTGAACTGATTTGATGGTGTTGACTATGAATTAATTAATTTCATACACTCCCTGAGGGCATTTTGTGGCTGTAAGGCTGCCTTCCTTGTTTGCTGATTCACAAATAAAGAGATGAAGAATTCCTTGTTGCTACAGATAAGACAAAAAAAGGCATGGTCACTTTTTGAATAGAGGTGGGTCACATCCAGGCTCCTGATACAAAGTTAGACCTAGTTGTCCCAAAGTGGGTTCTTAAACCAGTATGTAGGGAGACAGTCGACACACAGAGCAGAGATATATATTTCATTTCTGTGCAGAGATGGGTGCTGTGTGGTAACTCCACAAAGCTAGCACACCTTTTGTGATAGTCTTTTGGTATTCATTAACAGGCTTTCTGGAAATACTTTTCACTGGTTACATTCTGATTCTATCATGTAACAGTTTTGTACTTGCATTATAATGCCTTGCCTAATTATCATAGAGAGTGGAGGGGAAGCAAGAACCCTAATATCATAATATTATCATCTCATTATTTGGATAGGGGAGTGCAAGTTAATATGTTAATTAGCTTTAATGAGCTATAGGTCATCCTAAGTTGAATGCCATCCTTGTTTAATTGACTCATCAGGTTCTTCGGAGGGAAAGGTAGATCAGGTCTTGAACTCATGTTCCTTCCTTTGGCAACCTCAGACAAACCTTAGGTGCTAATGGAACCCATTGGCAGTGAGAAGTCATCAGTGGGGGTCCGAAGAAAACTCAGTTCACAGCGCCAGTTCTAATGAACACCCAGTGCTACATTATTGGAATGATGTATTCAAACATCTTACAACAGTTCATTAATTTTCCACCACTCTGATGCAGTTTAATGCCCAGTTACTGAGAGCACATGTAAAGACCGGTGAGTTAGAGGAAGAGAAATCAGATGGCTTTCAAATCCTTCTCCTAGACATTTGCAGATGAAATACACTGGGATGACTGACTTAGTCTGCTGAGCTGCAGCTGTGGCTGGGGTGAAATGCACCAGGAGATCTTAATTTCCAGGAATGCTGATTTTGTGTCTCATCCAAAATATCACAATACCATTACTACGGCATCATTCCCTGCTGTAGTAGTGACCCCTGACAGCATTCAGCGATCAGTACCAAATTTTTGCTGAGTCACATTCTGAACTTCTGATCTATAAACACCTAGAGGTGCAGGGTCTGTGTAGTTTAGGGTATATATGTATGGAAGTGTTTCCCTTACAAGTCACCCGTGCTGTTTACTATTGGAGAGTTCTTCACACCATACTATGGCGCTGATACTGGCCTTTTCAGAAAGAAGAATGCTTTACCTTGAATTATCTGCTGGATTGCTGTGTATGTCCCCAAGTTCCCTTTTCCTGGAGACTGAATGTAAAGGAGAAGACAGCAAAGTGAATGAGAAGGAAAGGTGTAGAATAACATTAAATATTGAAATCTGTCAGCAGTGAGGGCCCTCCCTCAATCTTTGTGAATGTCATGCGATTGGGATGGCAGAAAAATAAGATTATTTCTCTTCCCAAAAAAGCAAGCTGACTAGAAAAGAATGGATCCGGGATACTGACAAATAGGCCAGGTAGGAGAGCCTTTATGTCAGATTGGGGCCTTCAGACCCAGCGCCGCACAAGGCTCTTGAACGATTCACTTAGATGAGGTTTCAAATGCCGATGTGCTGCAGCTCCCTCTGGTGTCCGCAGAGAGCAGGAGCAGCACGATGCTGCTATTTATTTAACTGCGGTTTGTCTGGTATTAATAAAACACTGAACTGCCCCTGGCCGAGATTCCCTCACCAAGAGCTTCCCATCTGCACCAAGCTGTCCAAATGAGAGGTATGTTGTTAGAATAAGTTTGCATGGGACAGCCTGGGGAAAACACACACTTCCAGCTTAAGGAAAAAAAAAAAAAAGATTTCAAGTTCAAAAGCAATCTGAAGGAATCTTGCTCAGGACCAGAGGTGAATCTTGCTGTCTATGTGAGATGGTGATATGCTACGAGGGCAAAATGTATGGCATCAATGAAAGTTCCCAAATAAATGCACTTCAGGATGGTCTTCATCTGCCGTGTCATAGTTAGCCAGTTAAACAGTAACAATGGTTTGAATGACAAGACAGAGGCACAGAGGAAAACAAAACCAAAACCAAGCTGCGTGGAAAGATGTAGCCCTGACTATACATGTATACACCCTGAACATCAATAAAAAGCCAAGAATCTGAAAGGATTTTGCGAACTGGGAGCAGTTACAATTTCTGTCAGTTCTTTTGTTTGCCTAATCACCTTCTGATTATCTTCCCTGGGTTAAGTTTTAGGCAATCCCTGGAAGTGTGCATGGTGGTCGATGGTGCTTCAGTTCTGGTCACTGCTCTGGAGAACAGGGAAGTGCCTAGCATTTTCTTTTCCCTCTACTCATCTCTTGCTGCCTCTCAGCACTAGGTTTTTCCCTCTGAGATTTTGGAGGATCAGAAATGAGAATGATCAGATAGTCATTTTGTCTTCTCTTGAGCATTGCCATTACCATCTACTATTAAGTAAGAAATGCTGGTTATAGTTATGTCACACACAGGTAACATTTTCCAAGGTTTCTCATGGCAGCCAAGACATGGTAAAGATTTCCTGAGTAACTTTATACTAAAAATTATTGGGTTTTATTCCTACCCTGCTGTTTCTTGAGAACAAATGAGGGTTACCTAGCTACTGGCATAAGGCCAGTATGTGTCATAGCTTTCCCTTGCAGATTTTCTGTCTTTCCTTGCTGCATGAGGGAGGGAGATTCGGTCATTTTCTAGCTTCCTCCTCCAATAGCCTTGTCTTCAGCCCTGAGATTGTGGCTTGAAGCTCAAAGAAGGGGCAGGGTCCAACTAGTGTTTCCAGAGACCGAGAGAACCAGGAGCAACAAGGAGAGAAAAAAAGAACACTTAGAAAGAGACTGGAAATGGAGATCCTAGGGGCTCCTGGAAGAAGAGTTATATCAGAGAGTAAGTAAGGCTCATGGACCTGCCACTCCCTCATTCATAAAATGGAGAGTGCTTGGAGGAGCTCAAGGGAGTTTGAAGGCCAGCATAAATTATGGTCGGATTTTGATCTTCATCTGTCTTTTCCCTTTCTCAGTTTATGTCCTTCCCCTTTTGCAGAAATCGCCCCGTGTTCCAATCCCTGTTTGGTGCCTGCATTGACATGACCCTCACCCCAGGGTGAGCCCCTCCCACAGCCCTCCAGGACCTTGCTCAGGCCAAGGCCTCACAGGGAGGGAGGACGCTCAGCAGCCTCCTCCTGCAGGGTGAAGTCATCACCTCTGCTGCCAGCTGATGAGCTGTCTGCCCAGCCCTCTGTCTGCCTGCGATCCATGGAAAGCTTGTGTCTTCCTCCTGTGCTTTTTTTTTTTTTTTTTTTCCCTTTATTTATCCCATCCTATTCTCTCTGTTCTTTTACTCTCAGCTTGTGATACATCTGTTACCACTTAGGACTTCAACTTGCTTTGCACCTCTCGCTTAGCTGAAATATCATAGCAGTCACAGGGACTGTCCTTCTCACTCTGAAAACCTGAGTTCTGACTATTTGTATAACAGGGACCCCAACAAGAAGTACAAAATAATCCCGTTGGAGTAAAGGGTGGTGGGGCATGTCCATTCTCACTGTTCATTAAATATACTGTCCCCACCCATTGTTCTGGCATTAAATCCTATTCCATGGATGATTTTGAATTCCTCCTGGGCGGCATCATTTGCAGTACATACCGGACTAGGCTATGTGTCTGGAGTTATACAATCTGATAGAATTTTAGGGGAAAGGCCAGAATTCATTCCGTCACCATGGCAAACTGAATCAAATTATGATGTGCCCAAGCCCTAAAGTATTTCTGGAAATAAAACAGATTTTGCATTTGGCAGGATCAAGGAAAGTGCTAGGGGCAAGGACAAAGAAAAATGAAGGGGACAGCAGCAGAAAAAGATGCAAGAAGATTTATAGAGAAGAAAGCAGAGACAGTAGGGAAAAAAAGATAGAATGCAAGACAGAGAAAAAGTAGCTAGATGGGAGGAATAAAGATTAAGTGTATTTCAAGCCCGGACTTGTCAGTCACCCGTGTGGTTCGCATACAAGCACATGCTGCTATGGCCAAGCTGTAGAGTGCTCTAGACATGGGAAATCTGGGCATTTTATACTTTTCTAAACTATGAAGTCTTGGTCTGAAAGAGTTGCCGGCGTAAGGTTCATCGGTAGAAATATGAAGTGTAAAGTCATAGGGCTCAGCATGGTACCTTCTCTTCAGAGAAACTGAGAGATAGGAAGACATTTGTATGACATTCCCCATGAAATGTCTCAGACTGATAATGGCAAGGTTATTAACTTGAAGTGCTGCAACTGGTCTAGCTGTAACACTTCTTTTTAGGTAGGAGAGAGCTTTTTTTTCTTTTTTTTTTTAGGGGCACAAATGTTTTTTAAAGGTGTTACTCAGAAAAGTGCTGCAAGATCTCTGGACTGGTGGTGGGAAGGCTGTTCTCAAATGCATACTATTGGAAAAGTTAATATTCTTTAGGAAAGAAATGGTACAAGCTCTGCAGATTTTCAGTGTGTAAGAGAAACAGAAACACAGGGATAAAAGAGAGCCAAAGGAATGGGGTGCGATTAGGGGCTAAGTGGAAAAAGAAGGGCAGCCGTAGTGATGTAAGGAGAGGAGGGAGAAAGACAGCGCTGTGCAAGGAAGACAAAATAAAATAGGAGGCAAATATATAACAGACAGAGGAATCCATCCCTGGTCCTGGGCCATCCTGAGGGAGTGGGAGGAGCAGGCTCCTTTTGGATTATAATAAACTCTGGAATGAGGGTGTGGGCAGCTGTTCCTCACCCCCTCCCCCCTCATTCCATTTACGTGATGACACAACATCCCACCACTTCATTGCCTTTTCCTTTTTCTTTTCTTTCTTTTTTTTTTCTTTTTTTTTTTTTCCCTCAAATTGTATTTTGAAGACAACCAAAAGAACGTTTTCTGGGAGTGGCTGTATATGATATACCCGGTGGCCAAAGTGAGGAGAACAGCTGAAGGGGGAAGACAGAGCGTCTGCTGCTGAAAGGAGCAAAGACTGAGGGCTGCAGTAAGTGATTGGGAATCTATCCATTCTCTTGTCATTCCTCAGAATAAGCTAAAAAGAGAAGAGAGTGGAGGAAGATAACAAGGGGGAATTTTTCTTTGTATTCTGGAGGGGGATTGGGGAGTCTTTAGCCACATGGATGAGAAAAAGGATGGAGACAGGGAAACAAAATGTCTAAAGAAAGGAGGTGCTAAGAGAAACAAGGCATTTGGAGTTCTGTGTTCAGTCTAAAATGTTTTAGCAGCAGCTGGAAAACTGGCAAGATCACAAGAAAGCTAGGTGGGAGGGAATCTGGGAAGAGCAAAATGTCCTAGGAGGGAAATGAAGGCAGCGGGCAAAAAGTGGTTTTGGGCTACAGCCCCGTGCCTTAACTTTCCTCTGACTTCTGTCCTCCACTCCACAGGGATGAAGACCTCTGGAACCTGTATACTGCTGTGTCTCTTATCACTTTCTTTGTCCCCAGCTGGTGAGTTCTTACTTCAAGGAGAGGATTTCTTCCTCATCCTGGCCCCTTGGAATTCTCTGCAGAGGCTAAAGTGCAATAACCTAAGGAGAAAGACACATACATGTAGATGGAGATGAAAAACTGATCAGGAAAATAATAGTGAAGATAGGGCTATATGGAAAAGTTTGGGAAACAGGGACTGATTCCCATATGTACCTACACATATGCAATAAGTAGCAGAGGTCACAGCAGACAGAGGTCTAGGGTTTGTACAGCAGAGATTAGGTAAGCAAAATAGCCAGAGACAGATTTTAGAAAGTGGGTTAGCTATGGTTTGTGATTATTAGAGATTGTGCTGTACTTCATGTGGCTGACAGCCTATGCTTCTGTGATGTGAGGAACACTTCCCAGTGCTTCACATAACTTTTTCTGTAATAGTTGTGAAAACACCTGCTGTCACTAATGGTTCCTGCTGAGATGCTTCCAATTCCAGGTCATTTAGTTGCCAAAGGATTTTGTAGTACCTTGTTTAGTTGTTTGGACAAACTTAAGCTCAGGAGTCTAGACCTTTCTTTGCTTTTCTTGTTATTGTTTTGTTTTATTGCTTCACATCTTTTCTTGAAATTTATTCATTGAAAATTTAGGAGCGTTCAAATTGGCAGAAGAAAACAAAATGAGAGGATAGCGTCAGACATTAGAATCATATTGGTCAGGACAAAGAACAAAAGAGGATTTATTTCAATGAACGGAGAAAGTTTCACCCAGAGAAGGCTATAAGAAACAGATGACTGCACCCATTACGTTCAAACCAGAGTATGTGAATCTACTCTTCTCAGTCCTTCCCTATACTGAAATATGGCTTCAGATGGACCTCTCTTGTTCTTCAGTGACTGCTTGGATCTGAGATTTAACTGAAACCTGTTCGTATTCCCAATAGCACTATTTTTTTTTCCCATAAACACACATAGTAATTACCACAAAGAGTTTGTGACTGTGAAGCAGGGATAGGAGCCATCCAAGAGATGAGTTTGTAGGTGATCTACAAAGTTATAGGGGAAAAAAAGGTTGTGGTCTTCCTGATGCATAAAGAAGGCCTGAAAGGAAGATTTCTTGTTTGTGTGTGTGGTTTTTTTTTGGTTTGTTATTTTTGTTTTAACATAAAAATGACAGCAAAATAATAGAAATCACCAATTGGTCTCTCATCATCTCTTTTGCTATCTGTCCAGATATAGGTTTGATGAATTAGGGTGATAGCTTTTTTAGACAAGGGTGAAGTTAGTGCAGTTTGGATAGTAAAATCTTTCCTCCAAAGTGTTTATAAAATATAAGAATTGAGTACTCGAGTAAATACAAATTGAAGTGATTCAAAGTCCAATAAGAAATTCACCTTTTTCTTTTGTTTGTTTCCTCTTCTCACATGCAGAGGTTGCACTTCTTTGTGGCCTGTCTTTTAATAATTGGACTAGTTTTCTAATAGTCTCCTAGACATGAAAAAGGCTAGTAAGACATAGCTTTTCAATGTTAGAAAAGGTTTCTAAGTTAGAATTTGAGTCCTTCCTCTTGTATCAGAAACAAACCGAGAACATTCTCATTTTTACTCTTTGAACATTACCATTAAGAGATCAGCTGGAACAGGAAAAGTCTGGGACTGCACTACAGTGTGTGCTTAAGTTATTAGGCATGTCTGGCTCTCCCTGGCCAGCAGCTGAGCCCTTGCTGGCAGCTGGGTGAGGAAGGTGCTGTAATGCTGCAGAATGGAACTGTATAGGGATCCCAGGTGTATTTCTGCTGCCTGCAAGTATCTGCTCTTGGAATGAGGAAAAACTAAGGCCTTAAAACTCTTGTAATCTTTACTCTTACAGTGTTTCTTCTAAGAGTAGAAAGCTAAAGGCTAAGTTCATAAGACACAGCAGCGTGTACTGTGCTTTGAGCTGGTCCTGCACACAGCTCTGCAGAATTCCAGATCACCAGCCTTTGCTGCCAGCTCTTTCCTTTATCCCACCTCCAGTTATGTAGACATTTCCCTTCCCTGTGGCTAGCAGGAAATATTTTATTATTCCTGGCTGCTGGAGGAACAGTCTTCATATTTGGACAAATGAACAGTCTGTCTCAGTTTCAATTCCCCCTTTTTCGCACAGAATGGACAGCAAAACTTCATCATTCTCCCTTTCCTATTGAACCTAGGGTCTGGAAAGAGACAGCTCCTCCGTGCTGTGCCCTATACCCAAGGAGGACGGTGGAATAGCTGATTAGTTGTGTAAGGAGCTACAAAATCTGCAATCTGTTTCTTACTGTGCCAGTAACTGTGACCTTAAGTAAACAATTTCCATGATTCAATTTCCTCTTTTATAAAATAGAGCTAGGGATTTTGATGAATCTCCAGAGCAGGGAGACAAGGTGTAAATGTTTTTTAAAATGTATCAAATGGTGTTGCACAAAGGGAAATTCTGGAAGCCTACTTGGAGATACTAAACTCTCGTGCCTGTGCCTGACTTTGGACCTTGGCAGAAGCAGCAGGGATAGAGTCTTGAGCCACTGTATCCAAAAGCCTGTAAAGAAGTCCTGCTGACGATGGAGGGTGAAGCAAAGAGGAGAGTGTCTCTCCCTTCAGCAGAGGGCAGTGGTGTCTCCTGGAAAGACAAGCGTCTCACAGCGCTTTCACAAACCTTCCAGCCCATAGAAATCCATCTCTATGTCTTTTCATCACTCCTTTCTATTTCTCTTCTCTTGCAGACTGGTATCCATGGGGAGTACACGGGCAAGATCCAGAGTCCGTAACTGGTAGGTGTTGCAGGAGGGTTAGTCCTGAACACTTTCTCATATGATCCAGGTGTCCCTTGTAATTACAGGCTTGGTCATTGCAAATGCTGCGATTTGCTGCTTTGCCTCTGCCACTGTGAGATTATCTTTCAGCCCTTTAAAACAACCTGCTAAGTATTGTAAGCTGGTTACTCCAGTACTCACTGGTATTGGAGTCCAGAGGACTTAGCAGATTTTCATAAAGTTGTATTCACAGCAAAGGTTTGTGGGAGATCCATGAGGGCTGATAATTCATTAGCTGTGAGAAGTCAGGGCAACTTTTCTGCTGCTCAGGAAAATCCTGAGCAAAAGAGTGTACAAATGCTAGGGTGCACTAGTAGCAGGATTGCTGCTGACAAAGGATGTTTTGAGAACTTCCTTAACTGTACTGTTGAGAGTAAATCACTTTATCCCTGTGGGGCTTTTTTTTTTCCCATTTCTGTGACATGATAACATAAATATGTTTTTGCATCAGCTTCAGCACCTAAAGAAACCACAAGGGCCTGCTTTTAATTCACACTGAAGCTATTGGCTTAGCCATCAAATATCTCAGGTATTCTGAGATATTTGGCACTCCTGATACTCCTGATACACAAAAATGCATGGGACTCCGTGGAAAATTATTCAGCAGCTGCAGCCGGTCAAAAATGTATCCACAAACCATCCCTTTCCTTCACACTTTAGCCCTCTATCACACACAGAGCAGTTTTGCTATCTGTTACTTTTCAGAGGAAATACTGACAACGTGTCGTTGCAGTCATGGCTAGGTTCTGGAGTTTTCTTTCTTCTCTACAGTGTCAGCTGTCTGCCTTCATGCTGCAGGAGGCATCAGTGCCTTGCTTTCAGAAGTTTTCTTTCTTAGCAAGCTGACCACTGTGGCCATGTCCAATAAGTCAGAATATGAATCCATAGTTCAATAACGCAATATGCATCAGTAAAGAAATCCAATCCCAGAGCAGTCATTGATGAAGGTGATAAATAAGGGTGAGAGCGGGGCACTACCTATTTATACATTATCTGGGTTGGATCACAGTGTCACATAAGCCTAGCATGGCTGCCAAGATAATTCAGGCTATGTATGGTTAGCTGTGCAAAGGACGCAAACTCATAGCATGCTCTTTCAGGACATTCTCTCTTTTCTAGATGATCCTAACGCTGACTTGCTCATCAGCACCTCAGGTAAGTTCATATGTCAGCAACTTCAGGCTTTTTTTTCCTCCTGTTCACCTTTACTCTCACCTATATAGTCCCAGGAAATACTCATTATGCTCAGAAAGCCCTCTTTCCTTCCTCTGAAATCTAACAGTACTCTTGCAGCATCCATAGCTATTTGGAGTTCCTGTCTGTGCTCCACAGAGGGAGATGAATTATGGGTGTATAACGATATGTTCTCCAAGGAAATGCCAGTCTCACCAGGTTCTCTGAAGATGCTTGCATTGTAGAAAAGTATGAAATGTGAAGATTATACATTCTTAGCTTCCAGAGGAGGCTGAAGGAAGAAACTAAAGACAAGGGGCAAAAAATGCATGGGTTCATATCTTACGGGGACACATTGCAGGAGTTGATAGAGCATATGCTTTTACAAGGTGGACTTATCCTGCTAGGCTCACAGTGGATAATGCAGGAGGTGGCCAGAGACACAAAAAGGAGCCTCTCCTCTTTTTCTTCATGACTCTTGTTTGGAGTCCCCCACTGCTGACTTCTGTGATTGTTTCTCTGTCTATTGGGGCTATGAGGTGCAGAGATCAGGCAGAGCAAGGAGAGGGGAAAATAGCTCCAGTCATTTGCTTTGGAGAGTCCTGCATTAGTTCAAAAGACAAAGGAAACGAAGCAATACTAGGCTGTTGCTGGGAAGTGTGCTGTGTTAGGAGGTCTGAGAGGGATGTCCTATTCTCCAGGACAGTACAGTTCCATGACCTCTCTTCTGCCCTGTGTGCTCATCAGCTAGTTGGATGATTGTCAATCAACCACTAACTGTCACAGGTGCATGGGGTTACTGGTACTGGAGTAGAAAATCCATAATAGGAATCTTAATGTATACACATAGGTGTGATCTTCTTGAAAGAAAGTGACAGCAAACTATGTGAGTCTCTTTTCAGTGTGTGTGGCCTGCCAGTCTATAAAAGGATAGCTAAAGGCCTTTTTGTGTCCTGACCAAACTGACTATGGATGACTTTCATCTAAATCTGAAAAATGGGAAGAAAAAAAAAATAGAACCTGGTTCAATGTGAAGCCTTGACAGCAGACTCAGGCTTTTTGATCATTTTGTAGAATGGTCAAGAAGAAACTCCTCATCTTGAGCATATACTATGAGACCCATATCCGTCCTACAGCAACTCCCAGCTTGAGGACATCCAGGATATTCATAGGGAAAGCTTACCATTACTCGGACAAGTCAAACACCACAGATTCTAATGATGTTTTGAACAACATATGTGATAGCTGCAGATCAGGAATGAAGATCAAATGGCAAAGCTGTGGGAGGGGGAAGAGCCTGAAAACACAAATCAAGATCTTTCAAAAATCTTCTTTCTCCAGCTGCAGTTGTAACACCACTTGTCCTTCTTAGCCCTGGTGAGTTTATTCTCAGTCCATACCCAAATAACTTGGGTTCTCCTTCTTTCTCCTCACCTGGTCTCTTGCAAGTTTGAATCCTACCTTCCCCAATTGCCCCCAGCTGAAACCTTGAATCCCCAAATACTCTCTTTCTCTATGTTCATATGTTTTCTCTGTGACTCTGGTTAACACCATAATACATGAACAAGAGGAGTAAAGTCTGTTTAAAGTTGATGAAAACTTGTGTCTGGCAGGTAAGTAATAAAACATAACGATTTTACTTTGGTACAGATGGGTTGCTTTACCAGCGGGAACAATGAATCAACTTCCTTTTGTCCCACTATCATGGGCACTAAAGAAGAAAGAGTCAGGCTCCTTCCCTCCTTGTCTAGTTGGGAGTTACGGCAGCTAACTACGATTATCCAGCCTTTTGCTTTCTAACTAAAGATTCACTTACAAGGGGAGTGTAATGCTGAACAGATGTGGTAACACTTTATAGCAAAGCTTGCTAGATTTTTAGCATTGTTGGCTAGATAACTATCACCAGAGTCATACTGGGTTTGTACCTGAAACAGTGAAAGTACCATGAAACAGTGAAAGACTGTTTCAGGTTAACAGTGTTTCCATATTAGAAATTACAATGGAGGGCTCTTGAAAGAGCTTTCCAGTTATTTGTTTCAAATAAATCGATGTATAAGAAAGAATGAAGGCAAATCATCCTAACTTTGCTATTCTGTGTCTTCCAGTTCAATCTGACACGGAAGCTACAACAGCTGCATCAGGTACATTTAAGTTTCTGCTCACAGCTGCTTCCCAACTGCCCTTTCACCTACCCTGTTACTTCTGTAGTCTGGTGCCCTCCGAGGCTCACTGGAAAATTCACTTCATCCCATCCTTGAATTAGAAGGGGAGAATGAGAGTAGTGGAAACTGAAGTCTTCCAAAAAATGACATGTCTAGGGTGAGAGGAATTGGCAGACCACCAGACCAGACACACCTGGTCAAAGTCCAGTCACTGTCAGTGGCCAAGAGGCAGCATTTCTGAGGGAAATGCAAGAAACCCTGACATAGATCCTTGAGTTTGATTGCCAGCAAAAGAAGAGAACTGGATTTGTGTCCTGAAGCATGAGATTGCAGAACCATTAGAACATGTGTTTAAATATATGACTACAATTTGCATTTGGATTATTTGTATCTATCCCTTTAAAGCATGCTTCTCCTATATTAAGGATTTTCCCCAGGCTGGTTTTGCACTTTACTTAAGGTCCTCTTTTTTTTTCTTACGAAGCAAGGGGCTCAGGAATTTCTCCCTTCTTTTCTCTAAAATATCCCCATCTCTCACAAGGAAATGGAAAATAGAAGCAAAGTACTGCCCTCCAGGCTTCTACTCAAGGCTTCTATTTGTTGTCAGGTTGGGTACACCTGACAATGTTGCTTGATTGTACCTTCGTGTGTGTTCTCAGATTGTCGGGAAGAGCAGTTCCCTTGTACACGCCTCTATTCTGTTCATAAACCAGTGAAGCAGTGTATCAGCTACCTCTGTGTTACCAGGTAAGAAATCTGCAGTCTCTCAGAAAAGCTATAATGTGCTTCAGAAACAATATGTCCAGTTCTGCAATTGTTTCCTTTGGAGACTAGAGGTTCTCTCAGGAAACCAGATGGTGAGATGAATCCCATCCTCGGAGTGTCCTTTTAAGGTGATTAATTAATGCAGCATAATAATGCAGCATCTGTGCAGCACTAAGTTTTTGTAATGAATCCTATATTAATTATCATTATTGTTGTCATTTAATGCATTTGACTATATCATGTGGTCTTGACAAAGGCTACCTTTCTATTGACAACAGCCTTTTCCTGGACTAATTACAGAAGTCAAGTTTTGCCACCTCATAAATAATTATTCACGTTTATTGCCTGTATCCTCTTCTTTGTCTCCTTGGGTACCTGCAACACCTTATCTTGATTTTGGCGTGCTTCTTGTGATCCTCTCAGTGTGCGTCGCATGTACATAATAAACAAGGAGGTGTGCTCTCGCATTGTCTGCAAGGAGAATGAGGTCATGCAAGGTGAGTGATAGAAAAAGCTAGCCTAGAACAGGTTAGAAGAATAGACACATCCATCCACTCCCAATCCATATGCTGTAGATTCCTTTAGAATTTTTTGGGGGACCTGTAATACAGTGTAGCCTTGCATCACATATACATGCCATTAGAAGCACTGGGAGGTAGATTTGCAATATCAAGAGGTTTGAGAGCTTAATTCTGCATTGGTATTGCCTTGTCTTGATCAATTAATGACTCATGTTCCACTAATTCTGAACATATCCGTATTCAAAATTACATTCCTTTGAGGTTAAAGAGTGAATCTCGTATTTCTGTTCATGAATAAAACCATGGATCCAGTTCAGATTTCTTATGCAGCCCTTGCTGCAGCAATATGTAATTTTAATATGTGTTGTACATTTATAAAACCATAAGAACCTGCATAAAGACCTAAGGATTTGTTCACCTCCCTCGTATATGAGCATTCAGCAATTTGACAGCTCTGTAGATAGAATGAAGGATGTACTCCTAATTGTTCTGGTGATGAGGAGCTTGAAGGAAGGTTTGACTTTCTGTCACCATGTATTTATCTGCTATGTCTTCAGATGAGATCTGTCGCCAGCTGGCTGGCCTTCCTTCTCGACGTCTGCGCCGCTCTGGGCGGCCCCTGAGCCTCCCTTGCAGACAGCTGCTGGACCAGCAACGCAAAAGGCCTGATGCTCTCTAAAATACCAACAGTAGAAGAGAAGGGAGAGAAGACAAACCATCTTCCACTCAGAAAATCCACTGTGTATAACCAAGACAAGACCTGCTTGCCTTTTTTGTTTTCCCACCATTTTCTTGCTGCTCTGCCTTCCCTCACATCTTCAGGTACTGCAGTGCATAGAGTCCCCTCTCTCCTATTCTGTCATAGTGGCTGCTGTGATGCACTAAATCTGCTGACAATATGTGATGCTCACTTCTTTTCTCCCAAACTATCTTCCTGGCCATGATCGACTCAACTCCCAGGCATCCTTTAACTGTGCTGCATCTCCTCTTGCTGTGCCCCTGCAGAGAGACCAGAATGGAGACAGGATGTAGTCTTATCCCATGGTGCAGATGCCCTAAGTTGAGTCTCATGTGAAGAAGCACATGCCTTTATGTCCTTGGCCTAGGCCTAGACCTCTTGGCCTTTGTATCTTGCATGGTCTCAGCATGAGTTCTAATATGCTTGATCATTCTTAGCCTCTCCAGTCCTCCTGAGCAACTTGAGTTTGTGGTGTGGTAGTGCAATGGTAGCTTCCCCTTGTATCTGCTGGCCTCAGAGAAGTGACAGGACTGGAGCTGAGCTGTCTTCAATCCAAGACAAACTCCATTGTCCCTGTACAGCTGCAGATCATTTTTAACTACCTCTGGGAAGTTCTTTGACTGAAACCAATTGACTCCCTCACACACAAATGTTAACAAAAAGAGGAATACTGGAATTAATATGGCATTATATATTTTTTTTCTCAATGTGAAAAAAAAGATTATATTGAAGAAAATGCTTCCTCTCCTCCCTCCTTTCCTCTACTCCAATCTCTCCTTCCTAATGACATTCCTTGATAACCATTCCAGGCATTCCAGGAAGGAAATATGGCTGTCTCAACTCCTAAGCCCAAGAGAGCTCAAAAAAAATGTGTGTCCTGGCAGAACTAGGATCTTGGTTCTTCTGGGCTGAAGGACAGGACAGAAAAGAGCAGAAAATTGGGAGAGAATGTGGGAGAAAAATAATTGTCTGAGGCCCTTGGGTTTTCTTGCAGATTCTGTGGCTGTACTGCACAGAGCCAGGTGGTTGTAGAGAGGTGAGAGTATCTGCAGGTCATAGAGAATAAACACAGGGCGACCTTGGGAAAAGAGTTCGGTGTTCTGTTATTGGATATCTGGTCTAGTGGAGAACTTTGTTTTTCAGTTATACATGCATTTTTAATAGGGAGAGATTTGATAGGGTAAGACCGGAGGAACCGAGTTATCTGAAGTTTTTTCATCACTCTATGACCTACAGTGGCATGATCACCCATTCTGTGGGGCACCGCAGCGGAGCAGCTTATTAGCTCACTACTGCAGAAGTGAGGCTGGACCCTGTCTGTAGGATCTCTGACAAATTTTTCTTAGCTCTGACGGAAAACCAGTTTGCTAGAACATGCATCTAGCTACTTCATGTAATGCAACTTGCTGCAGAACTGCTTGCCATTCAGCTTCATAGAAACAGTGGTCTCCTACACAGAGCCAGAGTAACACAGTGTAAGGAGTGTAAGGGACAGTTTGCTATGCAAAATTCAGTCTTTTTTTTTTTTTTTTTTTAGCAAAAAAGTTAAAAGTAAGGGCTTCTCCATCAGAGTCAGATTTTTGCTATATTCAGCAAAAGGCTGTGTTACATCCTCTGTGTAGAGAAAGATACCCCTGTGCAGAAGCGGGTTGGTTCTATGTAAAGACAAGATTGGCCATAGATAGGCCAAGTCTCTCTATATCAATCTATTATATAGGAGAAAGAATTCCAAGTTACGCAATTCTGGAATTCTGTCCTTTACATAGGGGCATAGTGCTCCTACACAGAAGATGGTGCTGCTCTTGAGTACTTGAAACTCACGAGACTAGGGATGGAGGAGGAATTTCTCTTTATTGAGAATATGCACATCTCTATAAAGAGGAGGGCAATTCAAGCTTGATCTCAAAGCCGTTCAAGTCACCAGCAGCCACTGACTTATATAGTGAGAGGCTTGTGGATTTTGTCTGTGTGGACTAAGCCTGGGTGGAGATAAAATGTTAGGAGCTCTTGGGAATTGGATTAGACCAAGTCTCCACTCCACAGTTAGAGTTAAATATAAGCCTATATAGATATATATGTATAGCTGTATAACATAGCTATTGTACAGTATATAGAAATTTTATCTTTCGTACAGTTTGGAAAATGATTAGAAATTTTTCTGCTACTTGCTTCCAGCAGTGATAGCAAGAGGCACTCCTTCTCAGGAGAATAATGTTTTAATGTTAGTGTCCATATAATGCATAATGCACCGAAAAATATTAAAATAAAATTTATTTCCTGTTGTTATTGGCAAGTTTCATGTGTTTGGGTTTATTTGTCGCTAGCTGTAGATTTCCTGTAATTTTGTGCGCGGGTTTGACTCCAGCCTGAACCTGTACTCCTCATTAGCCCAGTTTTGATATGCCAGTCTCCTGGTTCTCTCCTGAATCATGGGTCTTTCTGAGAGACTATTATTTTTTTTCTAGAGTTACAGATAATTGTCCTCAGCAGCAGCTTCTTCATGGATGGTTGTGCTAGTTTTTCCAAGCAGTTGGTAGCTGCTGACAGTTGGAGCAACAATTCCTCCCAGTCCATGAGATTCATGCTAAGGAGACATGTTCCCACTAAGGATGTGCCCCGCATTTCTGATGGAGAGTTACCATCTCCAAGTAAGATGATAAGATGGTTGAAGTAAAACAAAAGCTCTGATATATCATCTCGTAAACGAAGAACGTGTTAATTAGAGCACAAAATAGCAACAACTGAAAGATCTGTTGACTAAAAATATACATTTAGGTCAAGAGGATTATGCAAAATTCTCTTTCATTGAATCTCTGTCTTTCCCAAGATTCAAAACTTACTCCATGTATGTTATAGATCAGCCACAAAGCTGTAGCACCCAGAGCGCAGGAGATTCCAGGGAGCTTTTGTTTCTGTGCGGTCAAGGGGGCTGAGCTGCATTTAGCTGGCATTTCTAGAACAAAAGTGGCTGTGGCCCAAATTACCCATTAAAGTGCTTCTAACAGTGGCCCATAATTCTTCAGGATTGGAGCATGCAATGGACCTCATTGCACAATACTGTCTCTTACAGTCCATGTTTCTTCCTGGCTAATGCTGCTGCTTTCCTGTCTCAAAATACTACAGTAATAACTATGTCAGCCAGAGTGGCAATAAATGTTGCTCACATCCATATATTCCTGGCACTGCTTTGTCTTACGAGTTTTTTTAACGTCTTGATATCAGCACATTCCACAGTCTGTGTGAACAGAGTACCACAGACAGTCCACAGACAGTCTTCCTCATCTTCGCTAGCATTTATGCCATAGATTGATTTATATCCCTTGCCATTACAACCTCAATAGTTTTAGTTCTTAGTTGCCTTTCTCTGGTCATTTCCGATTCCCACACCCTCCTTCTGGTGCCTTCTCTTGTAAATTGGGGAAATGGTTTTAAACACAGTTCTAGCTAGGTCTGTTTCTTATCACCTTTGGCCACAAAGAATGGTGCTAAAGTCCCATTTTAGAAGTGTGACCAAGAGTTCATGGCTGATTTTCATAAACTGTTCTAACCTGGAGCTGAAGTTACATGGCCTGTAGTCACTTCCCACACAAGGACTGTTTTTGCTCATTTTGCTGTCACCCTTCCTGGTTACTGATCAGTGTTGTCAGCTTCAAAGCTGCTGTGGCCAGTGCTCTAGTGCCTAACCCTCAGTCTGAGGAGATGGAATTCCCCTTCAAGGGGAGTCAATCACACAGACAGGCACTGTGCCTAGAAAGCAAGGGGAGTTTCACTCTCCCATTTCTTCTCTTCTTTGCTCTCTGCCTTTATTTCTCTCATTCTCTTCTCAGTCTTTCTTCTTTGTTCACATGTTCCTCTCACAGCAAGAAACAAGGTGAAGAGGACAGCTATCACGTGGAAGCATCATGTTGCATAGATCTCATGCACAAGAATCCAGGATCTCATGCACAAGAATCCAGGATGTGGACAAAGTGTGGTGTCATCAGGTCTTTCATCTTGGAGGGATTCCTAAAGAGCATGCTGCTGATTAGGCTATGTGCTTGTCCTTTACAGAGGGAAGAGATGTTTGCAATGCATCCAAGAAGAAAACTACCAATGCATAAAGAATACCTGTATTGAAATCAAAAAAGGATTTTAAATTTTAAGGTGAATGATTCCATAACATTTACTCCTGCTTCACACAGTCTGACATTGTTTGACAGTGTAAATTTCTCCATATGTGTCCAGCTTTGAACTTCACCTGTACATGGAACTGTACATTTTTTGAAATAAATGTCCAAATGGAGATAGAATACCTTCCCAGTTAGGATCATAATTAACATTATGTGGAAGTTAGCAGGCAAGGATAACTTTGAACTTAATCAGGACCTTATCCAATTGAGTTCTGAAAAATCTCCAGGTCTGCAACCTCTCTAATTGCCTGTTACAGTGCTGCATCATATTCTGTAATTTCCTTATGTCAAATTAGAAATTCCTGTTTTGTAGCTTGTGTCTAATGCCTCTTCTCCTTTTGCTTTGCACCTCTGAGGAGAGTCTGGCTCCATCTTTTTTGCGATCCTGCTATAGATAATGGAAGAAAATAGCAAAAAGGAACATCACAGTTCATATGATGTTTAACTGGAAATCAAGGAAATTTCAAAAATTATTAATTGATTTTTTTTTTCCTTTGGAGGGAAAAAAATAGTGAAAATCAATTATTCAATCCATGAATGTACACACAGTGTCCCTGGATGCAGGGATGTCCCTGCATTTGCTCATTTAAGATTTTTCTTCTACTTCTTTTGTACTACCTGAATAGCCTTAATCACTTTGCATTTCTATGCCTTGATTGTGGCAGCCTTGAGTTTCACTGCTGGGCTCTTTGCTATCTTTTGGAATCTGCCAGCTTTAATCTTCTTCAGACTCTTGAGTGCTTTCTTGGCCAACGTGGCTTTCATTTTCTTGTCTTTCCTTGTAATCGTCACAACCACAACTATCCTGGACTTACTGCCAGTGCTAGTCATAGGGCATATCATCCTTCATCTTTACTGCTTTTGTGGCACCTTCCCCTTGGCTTTTTCCTGAGCCTAAAGGAGCAAGAAGCTCCTCTTGTGCTGACCTTCTCCACGGGGCCACAGAGCTCCAGGTCGATGCAGTTATTTTCTTCTCTATTCCACATATTCCACTTCTTTTTCAGAGTTGAGAGAGTTATTCTGTGCTCCTTGGAGTCAGTCATTGCCTTCATAATCACCTTAGCCACCCTGATGCCTGGGGGCTTGCGCTTTGGATCCTCTTCTCAACTTATTTGGCCTCTTATTAGGCTCCTTAGAGGCAGAGGCAGTGGTGGCAGGTGCAGCAGAGGAGTTGTTTCAGATGTGTTGGCCAACACAGCCTAGCAATATGAGCATGCTGCTTCTTGTAATGGACCTCTTGCACCTACAAAACATTTCCATGCTCAAGGCATTCCTGTGAGACCCAACTGCTCTAACCTTCCCTTGGCAGCAGCAAAGTGAAAATGCTCACACCTTGCTATATCTCTTGTCTGGCACCCAAATGTCAGAGAGCAACTGGGGCAAGCAGCATGGACCATTATTATAGATTAACACTAAGACAAATGAAATGTTTTCTTCAGTTGCAAACACAATGTGGTGGTAGCCTCCAACCTGCTCCTTTCTGCAGAAAAAGGGTTCAAAAGATGTTCTTTTCTACCTGCTAGAAGAGTGAATGTCCCTGACTCCTTGCACTTTTCTCATCAGGTGAGTTTGAACCAAGCATCATCAATGCACCATTTATCTTTGATCCATTGGGAAAAGCATCTGAACCCTTCATAGCCTCAGTAAGCCCCTTTGCCTCTTCTGTTCCCTGAGAGTCCCCAGAGTCAGGGTGGATTTTTACCTCTCTAGTCTGTAATCTCTTTTGGTCTTGTCAGCGTTCTTCCAAACTGACATGGAACCAAGATAGCCACTTCAGGGTGAATGTCCTTATGCTTACACTAAAAGTGGGCAGCCTCTAACTCCCAAAAGGACTCCGAGTCTCTCCAACCAGACATATTACTTGAGCTAAACACCAGATGACATTTTCTATTGTTTCCATCCTCTACAGAAACACACACACAGATGAGCTTATGGTTTATGCTACCCAGAAGTTCTTATGCTTTTCTTGTGTCTCCATGCTTCTATACTGTCTGTCTTTTCAGTTATAAAGTGAGGATGGCTATTGGTGTCACTGTTTAAATCTCTGACCATGGCTTTCAGATTTGATCATTATTTTTCTGCAGCCCTTTGTGGAGCAGTGATCAGTCTCCCAAACTTCAAATTGTCCCACAGATGCACTTGTTGGAATTTCATGACCTTCACAGGGACAGTGATCTGCTTCAACTCCCACCTCAATCCCTTCCACTAAAACCAGATAACTGAAACACCTTTCTCTACTTCTCATTTAGTTCCTAGCATGCTTGCGGTTTGCTTGGAAGAGCTGCCTTCTGGTACCTCCATTCAAGCATACATGTGGGAAATTTTTATTACTGATATCATTGTTTTTCACTCCATAAAAATGAAAAAAAAAAGGTTAGATTCTACTGCAATACAAACTAGAGAAGGTGTCTCTTAAAAGAAAGTAATGCAGTTCCACTGGAATAGGCCTTCAAAGTATAGGATTTGAAAACAAACTAATCAGCCCCCTCTATTTTCTTGGGAAGTCTGATCTCTGTCACCTCGGAGGCCTGGTTTGGGCTCAGCTCCATGTTCCCCTCAGGAGACTCCCAATCTGCTCCTATTATGTGGGCTCCTGCTTACCCCACCTTCCTGTTTTCCCTCCTTCCAGAGGGTTCATCCATGAGAAAGTAGTCAGACATCCAGAGCTCACATGATCTCACAGAGTGTAAAATGTCTGCACAGAAATGATGGAAGAGATGAATAGACACAGAGGTCCCTCAGGGAGTGCAGACTAGACAAAGGGAAATGAATTGCTGTATTCACCTGGTTCCCAGAAAGAGGAGCAGAGTGTAAGCGGGAGACCCTAATTTCACTGTTTGACCATCTCCAGTCTGATATTAGAAAGTAGAGTTTAGAAATGGCATCCCACCCTCTGGATGCCACCAGTGACAACAGCACAGAAGCAACTCTGCATGCTGGGAAGGAAGGAGGCGAGAACCACAAAGCTATCTTGAATCTACCGAAGATGCTTGTTTCGTTGATAACAAAACTTTGTTAGACTCTGCTCTGCTCTGCACTGCTCATAAGGACCTCCGGGTAAAGAGCTTGTACAACTGCAGGGAATGCTCAACATATGATGGTTAGGCAGGGACCATGCAATGTGTTGCTCTGTAGTGAGCTCCCAAGCACTTATGCCCCAGTATCTCTCACAAAAGGATCACTCCAAGAAGAACAAGCAAATTGAAATCAGAATTCACTACCCAGGCCCCAGGTGCAAGTTCTTTTTGCAGAGTAGTATGAGCTGCAGCAACTGTTGAAAGAGAAGCTAATAGGAAGCAACTCAGGTCTCTGAAACCACAGCCACAGTTAGGAGGTGAATCTCATTGTGAAAAACTGTGGTGCAAAGCAGAGTTTCTCCCTATGGGTAGCATATGATTGCAGAGACACAGAGATGGTGACTTCCACTAAGGAGGTGGAAGATATAATTGGGAGCAAGACCTGGGGTACCAGGATCAGGACCTCTAGGACAATAGAAGAACACTGTAATGCAGCCTGCAATTCCCTGTGCAAAAAGAGAATGTTATCTGAGTCTGTTCAACATGAATTTAGGAGCCAAGTGAGATGGGCAGGGTGTGCTGGAGGCTGGAGCTGCATGCACTGCTATAAAAAGCAGCAAGATGCGTGCAGCTTTGTCAGGTACTTACCCACCCCTAGCTCCCAGCATGGGGAAGCTGCATTTTGCTTTGATAACTGACTCTGTGTTTTTCTTACTGTAAATGAGACAAACTGCCAAGCATGTCACAGCCTTGAGCTAGCAAAGACACCTGAAGAGAGTCTGTGAAAGTGCTTGGACTCATCATATTTCTTACCTGCATGTATGATGGGGAAGCCACTAGCTCTCAAACTCCCCAGCTCACCATAACCCCGTTTTTTCCTTCAAATGGCACATATGAGTCACTAGTTGCAGGGGATAGACATCCTCCTGCCTGTGGATATGGTGGGATCAATTAATACAGGAAGGGAGAAAAGAAAGCTGTATGGTCACAGAAGCAGGATTAAGGGTCATTAGCTCCAGGAACAAGCCCAGGGCTGGACTAGCAGGGGACTGAAGAGCAGGGATGAGAGGCACTGAGAGGATTGCGGTTGAAAAATGTGTACTCAATTCAATAGTTTCACCCTAATTTGCCTCGTCCCCCAATGCCAAAACAAGCTCAACAGTGGAACAAAAATAAACCGCAACTTGAGCCTCCAGGTAAAGATTTTGCAGTGCAAGCCTGAAAAGCCAAATTACTAGTAAAATGCATAATGTATTATTTTAATGCACAAAAAGCAACCAGATGCCCTCAGTTAGGTATCATCAGTGGCATCACCGACAATCCTGCAGCATGTAGTAGTGCATAATGTGGGAGTCACACACATTCTTAGAACTTTTGTATGTCTCCTTGATGCTGTATAGCCCACACCATGAAAGGCAGCGCTTAGCTATGCCGCTTCCAGAACCTTCTCCCCAGGCATGGCATCCCTAGATGCATCACAAGAAAAACTGGCAGGTCTAGGGACAAAGCCTTTGTGTCATGTTTTAGAGGGCAAGCAGATTTAGGGGGTTCTGTTTCCCTTCCAAGACTGGAACATTGGGAGAGCTGCATGAGGAATTGCATTATCTTTGTGTTGGGTCTATCATTCAAAATAAGGTGATGAGTCGTTGTAGAAAGAACACACAGTATAATATTACTACAGATAAATTTATTTATTTGTCTGTGGACAACTGCAAGGGACTCTCTCTACTGTTTCCCTGTCTGAGGTCTCTCTGCAGGTCTGTGGCTATGGTGTGTCAGCACTTGCTGTGCAGAGAAAGTTTTTCAGCTTGAGGTTTTCGCTTGAGGCGACGGGAAGCAGGTGGCTGCATTTCTTGCGCTCAGTATACAAAATAACCAAATGGTGATATTGACTCTTGTTTCGAAATGTGATTTCTGAGCAAAGGGTGAATGGAAAAAATAAATACATATTTATATCAGTACACACCAGCACACAACTTCCTGTTGACTAAACAAGCAACCTTTCCTTTGCCCTGGGGCTAGGTAATTACTTTTAATTACTCGCATTGTGACTCTCTGATTTCTTAGCTCTTTGCTTTCTGAATCTTTACTCCAGTTTATCAGGATCAAAGAAGAATGGTCCACCATCCCTTCATATTTCTTACATTTGCTCTGTCTTCAAATGAGAACAGCAGAAAAAGAGCAACAGGCTGAGGACTGTGTGAATGTGTGGGGAAATGTAGCACTATCACTGTTAGTAATGTGCCTTGCTAAACAACACTCCATATATGCCAACACAGTGACCCTCCCCAACTTTCCACAATAGCCTTATTGCAGTATCTGCTTTCTTTAACTGGCATGGGCTTCAGTCAGAAATAGAAGTGAAATCTTCTTCAGTAAAATTGTCCTTACCTCCCCGCCCCGTCCCTTCTTCAAATATCTCTGCACTGAGCATGAAGGAAGGAAAACCCAGAGTGATCAAAAATTCTGCTCATGTTTATTATCTCCCATGGAAAAGGGCTCCACCATATATTGAAAATTTAGCAATTCAGAGCCAGGGAGGAATCTGAACGAACAGTTAGATCAGGTATCAGCAATCTTTCCATGATGTTTTGGCAAACTTTATATTATTTTATTTTCTGGAAGCAGAGGTGATATTGCTAATGAGCAAGTTTTTGTCTTGGCAAAAGGCTGCAGCTCCTGCTGTGGGTGGAACATAGGAGCCGAGAATCTCTCCCAAAATGTCACGCTAGGCCTCCTATGAGCCTCTAAAAGCATATCTACCTGCTGACTTAAACCAATGCATTTCTGGTCTTGAGATTAAAGATGCAGTTTGAAAAAGGCAGTGCTGCTACTGACTCAGTGCATTATCACCTCCAGCATGGGGAAAGATACTGGTCTGAATAAAGGGCATTAGAAAGCCTACATAGGTATTTAGACTTGAAAGCCATGACAAAGAGTGACATAAATATAGTTCTTCTAGTTGTTTGTTTTGTTTCTTTTTTTTTTTCTTTCCTTCTTACCTCCTTGCAGAGCAAAAAGATCAACAATTAAGGAACATTTTAAATCTGAAGGGATGAATTCCACTCACAGGCAGGGCAGAAAGAGGATCTAGATAAACATCTTACAGAAGATGACATCTATTAAATCTTTGAAAAAATAAGAGCTTACAACTTTCATTTGTAACAGAGATGAAGCTGCCTGTGAAGATTCTTTTTTTTGACTCCATTAAGTGGGGGAGGTTCTATGTAAAAAACTTGTGCAAAAGTGCTCGGTGCCTGGCCACAGAAATGAAGAATCAGAACAAGAATATTGCTAAAGCTGTCTTATTTTTTTCTGAGGAATTGCCAACAGTTGTGATCTTAATAAGCGTATTTCCAAGGTGTGTTGCTGTTTTCTATGTCCTGTGTCCTTCATGCATTGTATTATTATTATTAATTAATTAATAACATAATATAATTATTTTTTTGGTAGTTATAATAATTAATAATAATAATAACAACAACATGAAAGGGCACAGAAGGACTCTTGGACTGCCCCTGAAGGACTTGTCCGTAGGTAAAAAGGGACATCAGTTTCATTATCAGGAATGTCCTCTGTGACTCCGTTACATGAGACACAGATTCATACAAGGTACAAACTCTTATGGCTGCAGTAAAACACGAGGTCCTCCAAAAGGCTAAATGCAACAGCTCTTGAACCAAAATTGCAAAATTTGTAGCTAACAAAACGTGTATTCATTGAGCATCTCCCCACTTCATGCGAAGCAAGAAAAAATTTCCTCAGGAAATAGGACATTCTCTCCCTAGATCTTCTGGGAGTTCTTACTCCTTTTTCTGAAGCATGTGTTTCTGGCTGCTGTCAGAGTCAAGGGTACTGGATTAGAGTACTCTGCTCTGGTCTGGCAACTCATATCTTCTTTTCACGTTTTTGCATATGCTAGTTTCACACATCTATAGCATGCTGAAAGCCATTTAAATTAATAAGAAAAGTAAATCAAGCAGAGAAAAAAAGAACTGCTGTAGTGCAAGGTAAACAAAAGCCCTGTGCCTCATCCCTGGCATTAAGCAGGTTCCATTTGCAGGAGAAATGGAATAGTATCCACTGACTCTCTCCTCAGCACCATCCCTGGCTGAAGCTGCTCCTCCTTCAGAGGCCACAGTCACCCTAGCATGTGCTTCAGGGCTGCTGTGGAGGAGAGGATGGAAGGCTGTGAGGCACAGAGCTCTGTTGGCGAAGCAGACTGTACATCCTGCACATGGGCATGACTGCATATAACCACAAGCCTGCTGAGTGCAAGCACCTCTCTCATGAGACATCAGACAAAGAGTCCTGGCACCCCATTCTGCAGTTTGCAGAGTAAAGTGTCGGTTTTGGCTGTAAACAGCAGGATCAGGGGCTGAGTCATTCTCCACTGGTCTTTTTGCATACAGCTTTATGATTCTGGTCTTGTTACTGCTCTTTTTGTATTGACATAGCTCAGCCACTATGGTATTTAGATGTCGGATTGGGGCCAAGAATTCCATTTCTCCTCATTGCAGTCTGGCCTCTCTCTCGAAATGGGTGTCGCTCTTCTCCTCTCTTCACCTGTGGTGTTTGCCACACACCACCAAAAAGCCAGGCCCTTCAGAGGAACTGGGCGGCAGGGCGGGGGCGGGGGTGACAGCACCTCAGCAATTTTATGTTCCCTGTGTTCTTCCTAGCTGGATGTGTAATTGGCCCTGCCTCTACTAGACAGGCTCCCTTTGCCCCTTCCTCAGTAAGGTAGGTCAGTGTCATCATCTCCTCCACACAGCTGCATGAAGAGAGGCCCAGAGGGATAGTGTGGTTTTGCCCACATTCATGTTAGTGGTACACAAGCTCCCAGGCCCTCTGCTAACCACTAGACAATGCTTCCTGCCTCATTATGTTATTGATATTAATTCAGAATTATCTGTCAGAATGAGAGGACCCAATGAAAAGTACTGTAGAGGGGAGGTGACCAATAAGAGCTGAGCATCTTTCAGAACTAATGTCCCTTTACATTTTAACCCTTGTTCTTTAGTTCTTGCACCTCCAGAATCTTTCTGACTCCTCCCCTAACTACACCCAGCTGAAACCCAATTTGGGGAGGGAAGGGTAGATAGTGGTGAATGGGAAGAGACACAGCACAGTCCACATTTCTGTACATCAACTCAGAGAGCTGTTTCGACGGAGCCTGTGAGACAGCTTCCCTGCAATCCCATCACCTGAGAGATCCTGGCATCATGGACAGGTAAAACAGGTGTCTGCAGCTACTTGTTCAAATCAGATTTCAGAGTTTTTCTCTTAGAATTAACCTCTTCTGCATCTGGTGTTCACTGTTCCTCTCCCTTTCTCCATCTGACTCACTTTTCTAACTCTGTAACCCTGTCCTGCTCTCACATCTTCCAGTTCTGTGTTTCTGTCACCCTTTCTCTCTTTGACTGTCTGTCACCCTGTTTTCTTTTCCCTCTGTGTCATTTCTCTTTCTCAAGATTATTCTCTGATCCTTTTCATTCTTCCTTTCTAGAAAGAAAGAAAGATGACAGAAAGATGAACATTCAGATGCTTTGTTTTGCTTAAGTATTTTGGTGCCTTTCCACTCTTAATTCTTGCATCAGATTTCTGCATCATTTTGATTCTGCTGCTCTCATCCTAGCTCTTAGGCATAGACCATTCCAACTGCTGGTATCTCTACTTGCATTACACTTACTCTTGCATTACACTTACCTAGTTATAACTAATCACTCTCTGCAACTGTATATCCTTTCCATAACCAGAGGCCTATACTCCGATTTAAGTAGTGGCTTCATACATTTTTACTTGGTGAGATTGTCTTCACTTCGTTCTGATATTTATAAATAGCTAAAGTGATCATTATTTTTTGTTTTGTTTTGCTTTGTTTTGTTTTGTGGTTGGGTCATTTCTCATTCACCCCTTTTTAATATTTTTTTGCAAGTAAACACTGCTCTACATGGTCAAAAACATTGAATATAGAAAAATGAGAAGAAGGGAAGAAATGGACATCTGTTTTCTCCTTTTGTGACACAGTCTTGCCAAGTTTTCCTATTCATCTGGCTTATCATACCAGCTCGTTTTATGCATAATTTCTGGGCTGTCTTCTCTGAAGACCCTGAGAACTGTCATACTTAGAGAAGGTCCCTTCTCTACACCTCTCAGTATTAAGGAGAGTCTTCTTTCCCATTCCTGCAATTACACCTATCTGAAAGGCAGAAAATTTTGATGCGCCATTGATCAACAGCTTTGTGAGCCCAGGTGGAGAAATGTGTTCATGTATGTTAGTGTATATATACATGTGCACATACGTATTTGAATACATGGTAGCAGGTATGGAGGACTAGGGCTGCTCCAAGAATGAGATGTGCCTGCAGGAAATAAATCAGAACTAGTGATGAGGAACATACTCTGCAAGAGAAAACCTTGAAGAGGCAACACACACAATAGGAATGCCAGAGTGATGTTGAAGTGTAGTGAGATCAGTTTGTGCAACTCCTGACACAACCTGCAAGCTCAGCAGAGCAGGACTGGGACAGTGCTTAGGTGACTGACCTCCAAGAACTGCCTGAAACTGCTGAAGGGCTGAATTAGCTGCTTAGTAGGGATATTCTGGCTACTGAGTGTACACAGGACTCTACAAAGCCTTGTCTCCTCAATGGACTTTCTCTTAGCAGAAGGCATGTCACAACTCCCATGTGATCTCCTTCTCTAGGAGCTTATAAACAGTGTCATAAATGACTAGGCACAAATTTATTCTTTCTGTGTAAGCAAGACACTGTATTTGCACTGCAGACTGTGGATGACAGGAAAGAGGATGTGTGCAAGCGACTTGTGAATCTGTGGGACAGTCAGGGTAACAAAAGTGTGCAAGGGAAGATTATGTCACTGATAATCCAGTGTTTTTTATAAGGAGCACCTGACTGCAATAGGGAGTGCTACATGAGAGCAAAACACGGGTCTGTGCATTAGATCAAGGGCAAGAGAGTGAGCGTGAGCAGCTCTGATGTGGTGGTCATTTGTGAGATGGAGATGAGTCACTGGAGAAGTAGGTAGGATGGCTTGGCTATCTGGAGGTTAACATCTGCAGTGCTCAGGTTTTATGGTGACAAAGGCAAACAGATGAAGAGCATGTGCATATAAAATTTTTCCTCAAATCCTCAAATTTAAATCAGAAAATTCCCAACCATCCCAAAGTCTCTTTTCCTACACCTCACTGAGGACCCTCCAAAGCCCATCCCCCTAGGACTTGCAGCTAACCCCATCTCTCTGATGAACACCAGCCTATCAGAGGGAAAAGATGACAGAGGATGGGATTATTTTTAACCCATTCACTTCTGTTTTGCATTGCTGTGCTGTATCTCACCTCAGTGAGTATCTCACCTCAGTGAACACAGCTGTTCTCAGATGCCTCTGTACTTGGGGGAAAGGCTATTAGAGAAAGGTCGTGGCTTCCTTATCCTCCCAGTGCTCCTATTCCCTACATCTCTCCAGCATGCCATGGGAGCATTCTAGGCATGGGACCAAACCCCTGCCAGACACTATTTGTCTAATGGGGGAATGGCACTTGTGGCACATGCTTATCCCATTATGTATCCTTTTAGCTACAGTATGGATCCCTGCCATGTCTCCTTGACCTTTCCAACCACGCTCTTTTTCTGGCTAAGAAACACTGTCCAATCTTATCTAAAGAGGCTCTAGTTTGATCTTTCCATTGCTCCTGAGGCTTTTCAGGATTTCACAGAATGAAAAGAATATTTCCTGATGACTTAGCTTGACCCTCTCATCTTCCCAGATCTTGTCTCCTCAGATAGCTTCATCCTTTGCCCTCTTTGGTTTCCATCCTTTGGATATTTGAAGGTAGTTTCACACTCGCCCCAGCTGCAGTTGCTGTTTGATTAATCACTGCTAATTCATCTCTTACTGTTTCCACTCACAAGGTCACCTGCTTCATCCCCACGTTCACATCTGCACCCTTTCCCCAGTCAACTACATGCAAATTACTGATGCTCTTCTTGTACTGAGAGATCTGGACATGACATGGATATTTTTGGAGCTGAGCTCTCAACAGAGACATGGCCAACTTCTGCATCCAGGGTGGGCTGGATACAAATTCTCTCTTGTTTTCTCCTGCAGCCTCCTGATGAAGAGGAAGAACTTCCTCTACAATTTCAAGAATATGCGCTGGGCTAAGGGCCGCCGTGAGACTTACCTCTGCTATGTTGTGAAGCGCCGTAACAGTGCCACTTCTTGCTCCCTAGACTTTGGATACCTGCGTAATCAGGTATGGGAACACCTCAACTTCATGTTCTTAGACCTGTAGATCTGCACTGGACCCTCTCTAGAAGCTCCATGTCCCTCTTGTACTGAGGACTGAGACAAACCCACCACTTTACTTAGTCTTCCCCAATAACCTACTGAAGTCATTCTTCCCTTCTCCTCCCCGTTGAAACGCACTTCATCCCTGCCTCACACTTTGCCCCTTTCCCTCTTTTATGAAGATGGGTTGCCATGTGGAGGTGCTCTTCCTGCGCTACATCTCAGCCTGGGACCTGGACCCAGGCCGTTGCTACCGTATCACATGGTTCACCTCATGGAGCCCATGTTATGACTGTGCCCGACATGTGGCTGACTTCTTGCGGGCTTATCCAAACCTGAGCCTCCGCATCTTCACTGCTCGCCTCTACTTCTGTGAGGATCGCAAGGCAGAGCCTGAGGGGCTGAGGCGCCTGCACAGGGCTGGAGCCCAAATTGCCATCATGACTTTCAAAGGTGAGATGGGAAGAGGGGGAAGAGATGACTGAAAGCTATGGGGGTTAGATTTAGAAGGTGGTGGGAAAAGCTGGGAAAAGGAGCCAGAAAAGATGATTACAGTGATTTAGTGATCCTAGGAGAGGTTATGCCCTCTCCTTGGGAAGTCGTGAACTCCATAATTCCCCTGTGCCTTGCACAGATTACTTCTACTGCTGGAACACATTTGTGGAGAACAGAGAAAAGACCTTCAAAGCCTGGGAGGGGCTGCATGAAAACTCTGTCCGTCTGTCCAGACAACTCCGACGTATTCTCTTGGTGAGAACCATTTCTACCTCTCCTTCCAGTACCCCTCCCCCTCAAATTTTTCCTCTCTTCCTTTGTTACAGTTCCTCTCTCTTCTTGCTGTCCATCTGAACCATCTGTCATTTCATCCTTTTCTGGGTCTTCACTGTCCATGTCTCTCATGCCTTTCTCTCCCCATTTCCTTCATATTGCCCTCTCCTCATCCACTTCTTCTTCCACCTGTCATCACCTCTCCATCCTTTCCTTCCTCTTTCCCCATCTCCATAGTTTTCTGCTCACTTGACAACTGACTCATTGTTTGTATTTTGTCCTCTAGCCACTCTATGAAGTAGACGATTTACGAGATGCCTTTAAGACCCTGGGACTTTGAAGCAAAAGCCGTCAACAATCAAAAGACTACATAAACACTCAGCCTTCATCTCCATCTCTGTTCCTCACAGTAGATGTTTCTTTTCTTCCCTCCTTTCATTTCTCCTCCTTCCAGCCCCGTGCCCAGAGAGATAAGACTTCCTTACTTTTTCATTTCTGATGAAAATTTGGCTGGTCTTCTGAAGACACATTGCCTTAGATTCACACTTTATCCATTGCTATCTGGGATTAGCCAGGACTGTGGTGACATTGCCAGAGAGCGATTTGCCCCTCTCCCCCACTTTGCCCCTGCATAGAGAGCCAATTCAGTTTGTCCACCTCCATGACCGCTGGGTTCAGTCTTGCCTAGATAGAAGTAGACAGACTGAAAAGCTATTCACTGTGTTCTCGTTGACACTGCATTGATCTGCATGTACCATTAATGCTTTGGGGAATATGTCTCTTAGAGCTGCACTACAATGAGTGTCCTTCCTTATTAGATAGCTTATCTGTCTTTATGGATGTAGGTAGTCTCTTAAGACCACCAGCATTTTAAGTGGTCTAGCCAATGCCATAACAGCAAAATCAGCCCATAATTGAACAGTTTGGCTGAGAACATCAGACTGAATCCTGGACAGCACATGTAGCTCAAATTGAAAATCTAACTTGAAGACAGCAGGTTCAGTAAGATAACTCTGGGCTGAAGGCAGTTCATGACCAGCAGCCAAGGATAACTACTCATGAAAGGCTTGTTGAGAGACCTCACAACTGAACTGTCTTTCCATATTGTCTTTCCGTAGCGCTATCATTACAGGAGAGGCTGAAATCAGAATATCTGTGAAATAATCACAAAACCTTCTGTACAGGCCCAGTCCCTATAATATCTTCTATCCAGGAGGGGCTGAGATTCAATAGCTACATACCCAAGTTCGTGCCCTGGGAGAGGTTGAAACTAGTAGAAGATTCTCTGGATGACATTTTCAAGAGTGAGCTGCATTTCTGAGTGTCCAGGAAGACATTTTTCGTGTAGTAGTAGGAACACCATTCAGTTTCCATTCATTGTATTGATAGCCATGACATCCCTAGGCCATTGCTAATCAGCGTGTGGACCTTTCATCCATCTAAGAAAGGACTTAGCCATGCACTTCACCACTGCAGTGTTTTCCCATCATATATCTTTTAGTTCAGGATGTGGAAAAATACTTCATTCCCACATTGTAATGTCTCTTAAACTTAGTTTCTCAATCATGTAGGTTGAGGCTGTAGTATTTTAGATGATGCCTTGGCAGCCAGATCAGGTACTGTCTGTTTCTTGATATACCACAGGGCAGAGAACTACAACTTCCACTGGTATGGAAGCCACTGAGCAGTTCCTTTTAATCAGACTTGAGATATTCTACCTGTGTAGGTTTCTGTCTTCTGCTGAAGGCACTCTAGTAGCCTTGTTTTTTTCTCCATCCATACACTAGCTAGATGCATCTAGTTGGTTACTGACCTAGAACTGCCAGCAAAACACCTGACACAATCGAAGATGCGCAGCCTGTTGGCATCTTTTGTAGGGTGCAAAATCAAAACATCCTTCTGTTTGACAATCACTGTTTTATCAGGGGAACCCATTAGCACTGCTAGATTGGCTAGACTTGGTCTTGTAGACAAAGTTTTTACTAGATTGAAGACATTGTTTGACAGTTATACCCCTATTTCCACCTTTTTACTACTAAAATTCTTATCTGTGATCTAATCTCTCAAGGCTTTCCATGATCCTATTGTGAGCATCCCACACTCTGGGGATGCTCTGCCATTTCCTTCATGGTAGCAGCAAGCTCTCTAGTCTACCCTGTTCCTCTTTCTGGGTAAGGCTATAGGCTCCCATTTTGCTCCTGGCAGTGATTCCTCTGGTGATGGACCAGCACCAAGATAGTGGAAAGCTCTACTCCCACAGTGCTTCCTGCTAGCAGAGGTCAAAGCTGGGCGCATCACGAGCTTCCTACAACTTCAGGTTCCTGAGGCACTGTCATCTGAGGGAATCTGGACCAGGAATACCAGTGTTAGTTCTTTGCAAAGCATTAATTTGCAAGCATGGTGCTGTATACTTCTGTGACATGGTGCATATTATTTATATATAACTAAAGATCTTGCATATAAGCCTCTGGTTTTGTCATTATTTTCAGACTAACTGGGTGTGGTATATAAAAGCTGGCCTAAAAGACTGAAGCGTAATCTAATTTTTCTGATTTCTGGAGAGAGAAGCTACTATTATATTAAAATGTCTTTCTCATATCACCTATAATTTTGAAGCCGTTCACAGTCTCACCCAGAAGATCGACACGGTTAAAGCGCTTGGGCCATTAGTACTTTGGAAATACTACCAAAATCATTATATTAATGCTAGAAATTGTTCAAGATTATTAATGTGTTGATTACAAACCTATTATATAAATTCATGACTCAACTTTAGTCAATCGATTACAATACAAATACCTGTGATGAATACACCCTACAATGAAAGAAGGCTTAGAGGAGATGGGCAATGGCAAGGTGACCCTGAATCTCAGAAATAATGTAGGATGTAACTCATTAACCACAGCTGTTGCACAGAGAACTGACTTTATCTCGACACCAGAGGATGATCTGTGTGTTAGATAAGCAGGTGTAACTGTTCAGTGCATTAATTGGTATAAATGATCAAACAAATGTGAATAACTCCCTGAGATATTCCAGGCCAGACCAGCATGGGGGAGTGTATTATATGTTGGGCTCAGCCCAGCACAGGGCATAAAAGCTGGGCAACTAACAAAGGAATTTTGGAGAGCTACAGGCTTGAGCTGGCTTCATCCCACATATTCTTTCCCAGCAACTGGTGGCACCCAGCATCGTGATGGTGAGCATATTATAGAGACCAGTAATTGCAAACATTAGTATTGTGGTTGAACTGTACCAGTACACATTTGTTTTGTGATTTCAGTACATTGCTGAGTCATGCTGCTAAATCAAAAATCCCATGTAAATTCAAATATCTTAATATAAAAAAATAAATATTTATATTTAACTTTCCCTTTTTTGTATACTGGAAATAGTCTGGTCCGAGAGCACTGGACTCCGGCAATAAGAAAAGCAGAGATGGAAAAAGGGTCTCTGTCTTCTAGTTTGTGGTACTGGGTTATCCAATACCACTGTCCTGAATGAGGTTGTTGGAAAGCTGCTAGAAAAAAACAGAATTTTCTAAAAATGACTGACATTATAAACCAGCCTCAAATGCATTAGATATCTCCATGGAAGATGACTATTACATATTAGGTTGAAAGGGTAATATTAATAGTTTTCTACTTGTGTATTAGGATACATATATAGGGAATATTTAATTATGGCTTATTTTCTGCTATACTCCATATACCTTGCCCCTTATGGCAATAGAGGCTGCAGAATCACAGAATGTTCTAGATTGGAAGGGCGATCTGGAGATCATCTAGCCCAATCCTCCTACAGCAGGCTGCTCAGGACTGTATCTGACAAAAAAAAAAAAAAAAAAAAAAAAAAAAAGTGCTTATATTCAGAAAAAAAGTTCCTGTTTCAGTTTGTGCTCCTTGCTGCTTCTCTTGTCACTGGGCATCACTGAAAAGGAAAGAGTCTGGCTGCCTCATTTTTATTTCCTCCCTTCAGAAATATGCACTGCTACTATATGCATTGATAAGAGCACCCCCCGAGCTTTCACTTATCCTAGCTAAAAAATCCCTGTTCTCTCAGCCTTTCCTCATATGACAGAAGAGGAATGACTCCAATTCACTGGACTTGTTTCAGTAGCTCCACGTCTCTTGTACTGCAGAGTCCAGAACTAGACATAGCACTCTAGTTGCACGTTCACCACGGCCATGTAGAGGAGAAGAATCACTTCCCTTTACCTGTAACATTTTTTCCTAATGCAGCCCAGGATACCATTGGCCACCTCTGCCACGAAGGCATATTGCTGGCTTATGCCCAAGTTGTTGTCCACCAGGACTCCAAGTCCTTCTCTGCAGAGCTGCTCTCCAGCAGGTCTGCTCCCAGCCTGTACTGATGCATGATGTTATTTCTACCTAGGTGCAGGAGGTTGCATTTCCCTGTTTTGAAGTTTGTGAGGTTCCTTTCCACCCATTTTTCCAGTCTGTCAAGGTCCATATCAATGACAACACAATCCATGTCCTTCATGTGCTTGGAAATGGTGTCCAGAATGTTTCCAAGATAGACCAAGGGGTCTATAATGCTACCCTAAAACCCTCTCTCGGTCTGAAGTTCATGGCTTGCAATGATGTTTAAGGCACAAGCTGCATCTGAATAATCATATAACTGCCTCCCAAAATTTTGTTTTCTGTGAAAGTGTCCATATCTGTGTTCTCTTGTTATCCTCATCTTTACTACAGGTACAATTAGTGATAGCATCCAAAAGACTGCTCAGCAAGTCTGCTGCAAACATGGACTCTTGATAGGCCTGCCCTTCAGAAAACTGTCTCTGTAACTGGATGTGTAGTTTTGGGTGCTTTTTCCATGCTCAAGTTAGGTATCTCATTACTGTAAGCACACCTTCATGAGGTCTACAGCACTGCTGGGGTGTTATCCAAATTACCCGCATGCTAGCGATATTATTGTGCCTGAACACGTGCCTGTGTCTCCATGCACATATATATTACCTGAACAACCTTTTGCCGTTTTGGGCCCTTGTGACACATCCATGGCCCTATAACAACTGACATTTGCTTTTATCTCTTAAGTGGCTCAGCTACAGTACCCACTGAGAAAACACCGAACTCTCCAGATAGATACAGGATAGGTCTTTGATAATGAAGGAGAATCAACAGCACAATGAACAGGGGAAATGGGGAATGGGGAAGATTTTGGCCCAGTGTGTAAAACCCGACATGACTGCCATCTCTTGGAGCACGGGAATGCATGGCAGCCTTTATCAGTATGTCATCTTGAGCGATATTGTTACTTGCTGCAAATGGATCCTGGAGTCCAGCTCTTAGCAACCTCTAAATTATGTCCATGTAAAGAGCAGGACACTTACATCATTCCCACAGCTGCACACAGTATTACTTCAGGTCAGCACACAGCGTCCTTGGACATCATATCACATTAATAAGAAACAGATTACCAGTAAACAGTGCAAAGACAGATTCCAGGTCCTTACAATACAAGGTGGGGGGGAGGAGGTTAAAAGTAGTGCCTCTCCTGCTTTGTCTCTTTCCTCTCTTGCATGCTGGTTCACTGAAAGTAGGACAGAAAGGATAATGATTCCAATCCTTTGTTACTCATCCTTTCCAGGATTTTAGTCTAGATGCTAACCAACTGGCTGTTGCATAGCCAACATTAATCTTTAGTTCAATTAGTTTTTTATTCCCCCACTGGTGCTCACCCCTTGGTGTCTCTACAGGCAAAAAAAATAATAATAACAATGTAACCATGTAGGTGCAAAGTAATCATATTGATGGAAATGAAATTTGTTCACAAAGCAAATGTTTCTTTTTTCCTCTGTTATGGGATGGTATTTGTTATGATGATATTGGCAGAGAAGCAGAACTTCTGGAAGGGAAGGGAAAAGGAGATTGCTGCAAGATCAGAAGCCCGAGAAGTAGGGCAGGAACCACAGCATGGCAGGGATTTTGAAAGCTGCTTTTGACTTTTAAATTTCTTGCACACTTTTGGGATAGATAGCTTTCCCCTGAGGCTTCTAAACTCTCCTAAGTTTCTAGTTATTATATTACATATATAACCATATCATATGGTATAATAAAAGGCCATTGTTGTAGTTCTTGAGACTACTAAGCACTGTAGGTGAAGGACTGTTGTAACTATTGAAGATGTGGGATTAATACTACTTTCAAAAAAGCAATCTTCCTGTCTACAAGAGGACCATCTCCTCACTTCAGGAAATGCAGGTGGCAACCAAGTTCCAGACCAGAGAGGATGCTGATCTCTCCATGCTTTTATCTTGTTATGAATCACAAGTAAGCTCCCATCTACACTGCAGAGTAGAAAAATGTTTTTACTTGTTCAAAGCAATGGAAGGTGAGGGGAAACCAACTCCCTTCTGTGGTTACACCTATGGGCTAAGAAGGTGGTAAGATCACTTTAGGGTCCTAACATCTCAGAAAGAACACAGCAGTAATGCAACAGATTGCAATTTCACTCCGGAAGCTAAAATTTGCATTAAATAAATAAATAAATCATAGAATCATAGAATGTTTAAGGTTGGAAGGGACCTCTAGAGGTCATCTAGTCCAACCCCCGCAGGGTCACCTAGAGCACATGGCACAGAACTGTGTCCAAGTGGGTTTTGAAGATCTCCAGAGAAGGAGACTCCACAACTTCTATGGGCAGCCTGTTCCAGTGCTCTGTTACCCTCACTGTTAAGAAATTTTTCCTTAAGTTCCTGTGGAACTTTTGGTGCTTCAGTTTCCGGCCGTTTCCTGTAGTCCTATCACTGGCCACCACTGAAAAGAGGCTGGCCCCATCCTCCTCACTCCCTCCCTTGAGGTATTTATATACACTAACAAATAAAGCTCTTACTTTGAACTGACAGGCTTGTAACTGGGCCAGAGATGTTTTCTCTTTTTGCCATCAGCAGAAAGTGCTGAGCCTTTCATAAAGGATTGTGCACTCTGTCTAATTCATTAAAAAGTTGGCCATGTACAGCAATTAATACAGGCACTTCTTTACAACTGAATGACTTGGTAATCCACAGAAATAATACCAGCAGTGGCAGAACTGTAACCCATTGCATGGATGAGGCCAGAAAGCTTTGCTTCATCACAACCTGAGCCATCGCACTCCAGCCAACAGTGATTCTGAGAGGCTGGGATGCCAAATTGTGACAGTGTCACTTGGAAGGCTGGGTCGCACTTTGTGTACGACACTAATTCTCATGCTGCCCTCGTCACTGTTTCTGCCCTCCTCATGGGTCCTTCTGTTCCCTTAGTGATAGTCCTATGTTGTATGGGGCTATCACCACAGCAAAATTCTTGCCTAAGGGACTAGGATCATTGCTGAGTGAATAAGCACATCTCTGTCTCGCTTCTCTATCCCCGGTTAATGTCACTTGTTCTAGGGCAAGGCCACAGAACTGATCACATTACAGCTGCAGTTGTTACATCCTCCTTAAAATCCCTTCTCTGCTTTTAATTGGTTGCAAGCTTCGTGTTCCTTTTCTCTCTTAGAACAGCAGTGCAGTTGCATATGCTTCAGAAAGAGTTAGTGAATACTCAGAAACACATTTGGCATAGGAAGAAAGAGCTGGAGCCTCACAGTGTGTCAGCCAAGAAGCATTCCAACTTCTCATCCTGTTCTTTCTCTTCTCTAGTAGTTCACTTTCCAGGAACTGTTCTTACTGTTTTTTCCCTCTGAAAGTTTTCCTCACAAAACTGATTAGCCCCTTCTCAGAAGAAGGAGGGACAAGCAAACAGGAAATTGGGTAGAAAACCAGTTAATTATAGAGGACAACAAATTAAAACATTTATTTTGGGGATAAGAGTCTGTAAGTCGAAAATGTAAATATATGGAATTGGAAGAGGAGATACAGCAACATATCCATGTGCAGAACACCCTGCTCCCTGGAAATGTCCAAGGAGTCAATAGACACTATTCAAAAGTAGTCTGACTGAGAAAAGATGAGGGAAGACCCAACTGCTTCCAGGGTGTGTGTCCCAGAATCATTAGGCTGCATATCTGCCTCACATTCTTACCAGTGCTGGCCTCCCAGAGGCATTTCTCACAGCCTGAAAAGTGTTTTCACTACAACACCAGCTCTCTGGAGAAGCCACACTGGATAATGCTGCAGATACCCACTGAAACTCAACAGTGTTACAAATGCATCTCCTTCTTCCTGACCTCTCATTTTCTTCCTCCTTCAGTAATCATTTAATCCTGTATTGTTTTCCTATATTCCCTGACTCTAGCTCCTCTCCTTTGGTCACTTATCGCACCCTCTTTTGAGGCTCTGGTCTGGATGTAAACAGATGACTATTAGCTGAAGTTTGCGAGGAGAATAGGGCAAATTTCAATGTGCTAGAAACAATCCCTCTGTCCAGCAGCAAAGGCTCCCTAGTTTGCCTGCAGGAAAGCTATTTCATGATAGTAGCTCCAATGAGCTGTAAGATTCAAAACAGATCCTCAGGCAGCACTGCAGCTAAAAGCAGTTAATTTGGAGTTGGTCACCATGTTTCTGCTGCAGGCAACGTGGGGAAAGTTTTTACTCATCCTTTCCTGCATAGGACAACGCTATTAGCACAGCTCCATCTACTGGACCATCCCTTCAGCTAGAGTACTTAAAGAAGGTCCCTTATCTCTTGCTTAGGTCTTCTCAAGCTAGTTCTACCCAATTAGGCTACCTTCCTCTCCTGATTATTCAAGTCTCATTTCATCTCCAAGCAGTTTCATCATTCTACTGCAAAGACTTGGACCATCCAACTTGCCATCTTCCACCAGGGACTTGGAGGTTTAAGTACATTGAACTCAGAACCTTTCCAAGATCAAATTCTGAATGTATGTTTATTCTGAGGTACAAAAACACAGTCACACCTTCCCCCATTTTTAGATTGTTTATGAGCCCTGTTTAGATTGTTTACTCAGCCCTGGTGAGGCCACATCTGGAGTACTGTGTCCAGTTCTGGGCTCCTCAGTACAAGAAGAAGGTGGAACTACTGGAGAGAGTCCAGCACAGGGCTACAAGGATGATCAGGGGCCTGGAATATCTGCCTATGAGGAAAGACCGAGAGAGCTGGGCCTGTTCAGCCTGAAGAGGAGAAGGCTGAGAGGGGATCTAATCAGTGTCTATACGTACCTCAAGGGAGGCAGGGAGGAGGATGGTACTGGCCTCTTTTCAGTGGTGGGCAGCAATAGGACTAGAGGAAATGGCCACAAATTGAAGCACCAAAAGTTCCACAGAAACTTAAGGAAAATTTTCTTAACAGTGAGAGTGACAGAGCACTGGAAAATGCTGCCCAGAGAGGTTGTGGAGTTGATTTCTCTGGAGATCTTCAAAACCCGCCTGGATGCCTCCCAGTGCTGTGTGCTCTAGGTGTCTCTGTGTGTGCAGGGGGATGGACTAGATGATCTCCAAAGGTCCCTTCCAACCTTAATGATTCTATGATTCTATGAATTGGCAATGTTTAATTCTCACATAGCTATGGGTAAAGCCCATAGTGCTTTGTGAGGCTGTGAGGGAAACGTAAGACGCTTGAATAATCACAGCAAGAGGCATAGCTGAGTCTTCACATCTTGTAGATTTTCTTAAATTTACTCAGTAAAAGATTTCCATTTTATGACAGCCAGGGATGATGCACATAAATGCATCATTTTACACCATTGTGGTTTTTTAATTCTCCTGAGTGGTTCAGTTAACTTCTCTAGCATAACAAAGTTTCAAAGTGAGACACAAACGGAGACATTTGAAAATATATATTTTGAGGAGGCTCCAAGCCAGTTGCCATATGACACAGCAGACCAGTAATTTAACACTGCAGCTTTATGCTGCTGAGTGGTTACAAGATGCAACATACACAACTATATGTTGAATGAGTAATTAAGTTTCTCACTAAGGAACCAAACAGGTAGCACTTAGATGGCCTGTGGGGACAGGGGGGTAGAAAACTTCAGACGTGCTGTAGACAGGAATAACTACTTGGAGCAATTTTATTTGGCTTGTACAGGAGGCAGCTGCTCTCAACTTTAGATACTGCCGAAGACAGCAGTGGCTGCTGCTTTTTTAGCCTGCAACACTTCTGGCTCTCTGAACTGTCTGCTAAATGTTTGGGGACCTTAATATGGTCAAAGGATACTATAAGCATTAATCAGTTAGAAGACATAGACATGGTTTATTTAGACAATTATTTGTATCTGTCAGGTTGCAACTCCTGAATGGCCAGCAACAGCAAATTCTCTGGTAGCTAGTGAGATCACCTACTTAGCTACCTGCTTAGAGGGACTGGGAATCATGATCCATTTTGCTCCAAGACTGGCTTCCAACGTTCAAATGCTATATCCTATTTCCAGTGCAAACCGAAAACTGTAGCTATGCCAGGCACACCTGTATCTTTTTTGCCTTCTGCTTGTTAAGATACATTAGAGATTTCAGTGACTCCTGCCATCATTCTATTCAGCATTCCCACTGCTACAGTAGTAGTTTGCAATAGTACCAAAATTTTTACAGATCTGCCAATATTCTCCCAGTTTGCAAGGAACAGCTGGGACTCCAGAGTATGAAATTAAATGGGAAGGATGTGCAGCCTTGAAACTGACAGCAGGAACTGAGCAAGGAAAGCAGTGTTTTCACATAGTTGACCTTTTCCCTTTATTCTGTTCTTTCCACACAGTTATAAAAAATACTCAGAATAAAATCTTAAAATTCTGTAGGATTAATCTCAATAATATAGTTGTATACTATAGTATTAATATATATCAAAACAGTAATATAATAGTAACATAAAATAATAGTGTAAAGTATTTTTGAAGCATGCACACTTATCCATAAATGTGATCTTCATATGAAATTCTGAAAAAAATAATGCATTGTTCTCATTAATTCTTCAGAATGGATCAGGGCATGAAAAATATTACTTGCTAGCCTCTCCAGATGTTATTCACAGAATTTGTTTGCAACAACAGCAGATATAAAAGTCTTGATCCTGTGACCCCTTTCCCAGGCCCCTTTCCCATCTGACTTTCAGAAGGCTTTCTAAAGAACCAGAGCCTTGACGCTTGGCTGCACCATTAAAACTTCCTCTTAGCTTCTCTTGCATGTTCCTTTTGCTTGCCCAATAATTAACAATGTCCAGCAAGTGATATGTGACTCTTTTAGTAGCAGTATGAAACTTGTAGCTCAAGTCTGTAAGAGGAATGACTGCCAGAGTTTGGCTTTTCCAGTGTTGCAAATAAGGCTGTGATGCATAAAATAAACTTGAAGGTATGCTGCTGATGCTTGTAGGCATTCAAAGCTTGCTGACAATGGAGACATAAGAGAGAAAAAAAGACATTGAGAGACAAAAGAAAAAAAAGAACATTGAAAACTATATGCTACAAACTTCAGCATTGTCCAGCTTTTGAAAATACTGCATCTTTTCCTAGAGATCACTTTTATTCACCTTCGAATAAGGTTCTCCCTTGGGACACAGCTTTCCAAACCTTATCATTTATGCAGTATAAATCCCTCCTGGAAAGACAGATCATTCAGAAATAGAAGTACTTCAAAGACGGCAAATGGCATAGCTGAATCCAGGGGAAGTGGAACTAGGTCCTAGAGTAAGATAGAATCACTTGGGTTAGAAAACACCTCTGTAGGCCTCTAGTTTAGCAATATGCTCACAGCACAGCTAACTCCAAAGCTAGATGGGTTTTTCAAAAATTGCTGAATATCTTCAGAGATGGAGACTTCACAGTCTCTGAGCACGTACCCCAGCAAAGTACTTCTCTCAGAGGGAATTTGTTCTTTCTGTCCAATTGGAATTTCCCCTGTGGCAGCTTGCGTCTGTTGCCTCTTGTCTTCTATCTGCACAACTTTAAGAAGAGACTGAGTAGCAAGGAACTATCACTTGAGCCCACTTATTCTACTCCAGGCTCAGCAAAAACAGTTCATTCAGCCCTTCCTCAGACAGCAAGTCCTTCAGCCCCCAATCATTTTAGTGGCTTTTCCCTGGACTCTCCAATTTTTTAATGACTTTCTGTCCTGCGGAGCACAGAACTTGATAGACCAGTCTGCATGTTTGTCTAGAACATGTGTTGATCTCTTGATCTCCTATATTATTTAATCTCAGACATTAGGGTATTCATAAAGACTTGAAGCTGAGGGGAATTCTCCCGGTCAGAAATGAAACAAGATTTGTATAGCATGCTACAAATAGGTTAGCTTTCCTCCTTCTAGATGCTAAGTTTCAGTTTGTATTAAGTAGTTCTAGGCTTCCCATCTTCTATCATCTACTGTCCATCCCCCTTCTACATAAAGGGAACAGTTTAAGCAAGAACTGTCTTGCCCCACAAAGCATGGCTGAGCCAAGTACTTAACTCCTGTCCTGATCTTCTGTCCTATTCAGTGGATCATCTTCCCTTTCCTATACAGTGAGACATCAGACCATACAAATAACTTTCACAGTTGTAGATTGCAGCTATTAAAGAACATAGATCTCAGTCATATGATAATCTTATACTTAAGTTCTGATGCTGAAACTGAATGCGCTCAGCAGGGCTTGTGAATTTGCTCAGAACCTCATTGAAATCAGTGGCACTATCCTGATGGAGTGTGAGGATCAAATACCTCCAGTCAGCTGCAGGCTAACATGCTTGAAGCTGATCCACTGATCCGTTTTAAGAGCTGAAATAAGCTTTCCATAGTAAAGAACTGTGAATGCTGCTGAATCTCTTCTCCTGGCCACAAAGGCACAATATAGCAGCATAATTCTTGTCAGTCTGTTATCCACTTGGCTCTCTTTCCATGCAGCACTAAGCTTATGCTTATTTCTCCTACAATAGATCCATTGTCAGGATCCCCTAAATTTCACTTTCTTAGGATTTTGCATTATTTTTTGCTCTTAATCTCCTTTTTTGTTGTTGTTGTTAGTTGGTTAGTTGGTTGGTGTGTTTAATTTTCAAGTTGTATGTTAACCAAAATGATATGACAGAGCTCTATCCAATTCAAAATGATTTATGTAAAGCAGCTCCAAGGCCAATAATCATCTTCATGTTAGTATCCAAAATTTTTTTTCAGCAGTAACTGTAATCTGAGGAAAGAAATATCCAGTCACTCCTGAAGAAAGGAATGTTCTTTCTTGGGGAATATGTCATTGAGACATTTCTTTCTCAGTGAGAAGACAGTAAAGGACAGGAGAATATTGTTTGTGGATAGGTATTCATGCAAGGGGCTAACAATGACCTGCAGCTGCACAAATATGTTAGTGGAAAGGAGAGCTAAAACTGTACTAATAGCAACATATCTAGAAAAGGGGGCAATTGCCAGACAGAGAGATCACTAAAATGGTAATTGCCAGGGAAATCACAAGAATATAATCCAGAGAACCTTGGCCAAGATGAGAAAGACTAGCTAGAAATAGAAAACTATTTCTTTTGTAGAAGCCCATATATGGCAAACAGCAACAGAAGAACACTCCAGTTACTTTTACTAAAGGAAATAGAGCTGAAGTCTGTAGAATTAAGATAGTAAAGGGGCTTTTCCATAGTTCTTAGTACTTTAAGATGATGAATTATGAAATAAACATAGTCCAATTAAATTTCAGCAGGAATAAAACAGTCAGAATCTGGATCAGGTCCTTACAAAATCTTAGCGGGGAAAAGAAAACTTTATCTTTTCATGGAAATTTTCTGTGGGGTTTCAAGGGCCATTCACACACTCATATACATTTAAGCAAGGAAGAGTGCAGATATGTGTGACGATATGTCTACAGGTCATATATTAAGTGGACTCTCTAGGCAAGCTGCACAACATTTGGGACAGCTACAGCAGCAGTCAGCTTGTGTGTGTGTGTTTGGTGAGGAAGAAGCACCCAGGTATTTATGAAATTTCAAAGCTGAGCAGACCTCTGCACTCACATGGGCTCCCTGAGAGCAGAATCAGAGCCATCAGCAGAAAGTACTGTCATGAAAGGTCAGTTTCCTGATGTAACAAGATTCGAATGGGGAAAAACGAAAAAGTCCAGCTTCCCAAGACAGATGTTTGGGTTTATAAACTGAACCTAACGCTCCTTCCTTATCTGTTCCATGGCTAACACATTTAATCTTCCCTCCCTGGCTCCCCCTAAACCAAAAAAAAAAAAAAAAAGGTGTAGTAATTGAAGTTACTAGTGAGAAACTTTCTTCTGGTTGATACACTCAAAATTGTCTTGTGGAGAAAAGAGATGAGAAAAGGATTCTTTATGTGGCTTAGTTAGAGATGCCTGTGATGAGTCAGTCTCTATCTCTTAGAGTTTCCTTTGGTCTTGTGACATGATTTTTCTAGGGTCTGATGCAAACAGTTTCCTTTGGTCTTGTAACATGATTTTTCAAGGGCCTGATGCAAGATACTGAAGTGGATCTTTAGTGAGCCGTTGTCCAGGAATGTAAACCTCCCCTGGAGGGGGGGGTAGCAAACCCATTGCCTCCTCCAGTGCCAAGTCTGACTTTTGATTTAAAATGTAAAAGAATTATTTATTTACTTTCTCCCAGACCTACCCTCAACATTTTATTGCCAAAAAATAGTTGGTTTTCTGCAAGAACAGAACAAACGCAAGTGAGCATGGAGTGCTGGAGCACAGAGGGAGGAAGGATTCAAGCACTGGAAGGCCCCTCTGAGAAGGCTAGTGTTAGCAGGTGGTTGGGAAGGGCAGTAACAACACAGCATCTGACTTCAAGGCGTCTTCTGTTGCGAGATCACCACACATTTCCCTAGCAGTTTGATTTGCTCACACCTGAGGAAGAGGGAATGGGACCAGATAGAGACTTCATGGAACAGGTAAAACATGTCTGAACAATGTGTTTGTGAGTGCATGAATCTAATGCTCTATAATGTCATAAATTGTGTGCACTTGTATTACAATATTCTCTGCACTTCCTTCTTTCTGTGATATTTACATATAAACACTTGTAAGCTAGATTTTGAGATGCCTAGTTCGGCCTCCATGAAATGGCTTGACTAGCTGTGCACAATAACAGTAGCTCCTGAAGTAAAACCAATAAAGTGCCATGGGAAAGAAAGAGAGAAAAAAAATACAGTGAACAAAAGCATAAGTAAGTAAGTGGTGAAATTACAAGGCAAAGTTTCCAGGTATCTTTAAGAAGCTGAGTATTCACTACATGATGGTGGAAAGACAAAAAAAAATAATAATAATTGTTCCTGTGAGTCTAATGTGAGGCAAGGAATTATAACTTCTAAACCAACTGTCATTCCATTTACAAAGACTAAATCTCAGTGCTTCAGAAGAACACAGCATAGCCCAAAAGAAAGTGAGGGGGAACTGTTTCATGGTCTCTTTCGGCAACCAGCAGTAAAATGGTATGCCTTTAAGATATTACATATTTGATATAGCAAATGTGGTCAACTGAACAAGCCAAAAATTAGCCAAAAACATCCTGGGCAATAGTTAGGCAATAATCATCTGATTATCAGCCTGATTATCAGGCTAAGCATTTCCTAAACCACATTAGCTGTTACAACTAAAACTAAGTTAAAATGAGTTAAGGGTTTGCCTGGTCAAATCTAGACTGGGTCTGACAAGTCCTGAGGCCCAATACAGCTAATTACGACTATAAAGTTGAAGTTTATCACTAGCACTGGTGACATTAGACTGCTTGAGCCACAGTCCTATGACACCCATCATCTGACAGAGAATGTAGTCACGTGAGGTGACACGGAGTAACCCGAAGAGTTTTTTCAGAGATTTCTGAAGAGATAGATTTCCTTGAAAAACGTATCTATGGACAACCTGAAAAATCTGTGGAAAAGCACAAATTTCAGGGACATTTTTTCTGGATAACATTTCCAACAGTCTCAGATGAAGTCATGAGCAAAAGCTAGTCCAAAATGGACAAGACATGGGCCTGTGGGAGAGATGAGCTGAAACCTTCTCGAGCTTGTGGGAAGATTACACATGGCTGCCCTGCAACATAGGCAAGCACCCAAAATATAATGAGCATCTTTGACAACGCTACCTTCCTGATTTTCACTCCAGCAAACATAGCAGTAGTTAAACTTCAGGCAGATGTGAAGAAGCTTGTAATGCTCCTTCCTAAATGTTGACCTGTGACAGAGGACTGTTCTGGGAAATAATATACCCTGCTGTAAGGATCCATTACCCTCCAGGATGTTTCTAAATTCAATAGAGTATGCATCTATACAGGCAGCAAATCTGCTGAAAGGATATTCTTTAGGACAAGGAAGATGGAGAAATGTTTCTCAACAGCTCCTACTGTTTAGAGAAATGAGACCAATCAATTGTGTGGTGGAATTATCATTTAGAACAAATGGTCTCTTCAATTTTTTTGGGGGGGGGGAGGGGAAAGGGGTTCCGCTGAGTCTCTCACTCTGACCTCTTTCTGAGGTCAGACATATGCCTGTGTATATGTGTATGTGTATATATGTATATGTGTGTGTATATATATCTGTATACATATGTTACATGTAACTATGTATAGCTCTAAATATCCATAATATCTGAATGAGTGAATTTAAACTCATATTCAGCCCACAGGAAATAAAAATATCACATGCTTCAAGTATGGAACAGGAGAGGCTACAGTGCATAAGGAACTAGCACAGCTTCAGTCCCTTCTGTTTCTTTGTACATGGAAACTGCATCCAAGTACAAAATATGGCCATTCAATTCCCAAATCTTCTCCCCAGCCTCATATGCATGTGCTGTACTCTGTAAAACATCAGTGCTCTACTCAGCTGCGGCAGCGACAAGAGTGCTTGTGACTTGGCTTTTGTTTCTGCCATTCAAGGTAGACAAAAGTTCTGGTTTCTAAGTTATTGCTTAGCTGCATCACCGAGCTTTGGCCTATCATGTCTCATTTAGTATCTTATTTTTTTTCTGTTACACTAGATGCACCATAATGTACTGCATTTAATTTCCCTGTTCCTTTTTTACCTCCATTATATAAGTCTGCCACTGAATTTAACTTAATAAAAGGTCAGTTCTTGCCTACAGTTTAGCCCCAGGTTGATAGGCAAGTGTAATTTGGATGGAATGGCTTAAAAAACAAATACTTGGGCATAATGTTACAGACAAACAGAACTTGGTAAACTGACCAGTTCTTCCAGAGATACTGTCTGCTGTGAAGGCAAGGAGGGCAGGCATGGGGATGGCACACAGTGTCAACTAAGATGCAGATCTTCAGGCAAGTCTATGGTGATGAGGCAGTCCAAGACGAAGCCATGAAGACTTAGCTCAGGATCAGGTCCTGTGATGGTAATCAAGGTCAGACCCAGTCCAGTGATCACGTCTATACTGATCAGACAAGACCACATTCAAGGCAGGAAGTCAATCTGTAGGTCAGTGTCTACATAAACAGGACTCACGGCTAGATACAGGCATAGCTGTGATACAAGCACAACTAGAACGTAGCTCAAACTGGGACTGAAGACCTAGATCTGAGCTGAAATTGTTTTCCTGGACACATGGGAGGTACAGGGAGGCCCCACTCAGGAACAAACACTCAGATGTTTACTCAGAAGAATGTAATTAGACTGGGATTTGGCACTGCGGGGAGATCAGAATCCAAAGCCAAGCAGGTCACCCAAGAGGAGCCATAAGGGCAAGGACTTGCACAGCTGTGGGCCAGGCTCTATGGCAGTTGGTTGCATGCTCATGACAGCCTGAGGTAACTCTCGGGAGCAGCAAGGGCTGGGTGGTCCCTAAAGATCAGGTGGCTGGGCACCGAGGACAGTAACACTTCCAGGGCAGGGGCTCCACCACCTGTCTCACAGTACTCAAGTGAGGTAAGTCAGGCCTGGGAAAGGTAGCTGGTGTCAACTGAGGTCCAGACTGATCAATAGGTTTAAGGTAACAAAGTAGGTCTGAGGTCAAGTCAGAAATCCACATGTCTGGGTGTGGATCTGCAGGGTCCATAGTCAAATATACACATGACTGTGACGGAGACAGGCACACCCATGTGCAGAAGGGGTGACTGGAGGCTCCCAGCAAGACGAGTCAGGGGCATTAAGGCTTTTTAGTGCATTCAGGGACCTGACAGGCATAGACCATAATAATTTCCTTTGTACCTTTTATTGTGAACGTGGTTTGGGTTTGATTTTTTTGTTGTTGCTGGTTTTTGTGGTTTTTTGTTGTTGTTTGTTTGCTTGCTTGTGACACCAGAATGTCATGGGCTCATTTTGGCTAAGAGCTGGTTGCAATGCAAACATGGGCCATGTGTGGCAAGCCACGGCCAACAGCATAGTGTAATCTAAAATTAGGTATAATATGCTTGACCATGAACCACAGACCAATGAGAGCGCCATACCTGGATCTGATGGAAAGATGCACTGTGGTAGCATTATGGACTGATTTGATTGGCAGCACATCTATAAAGATCTTCAGCAGTAGAGACTAAGGAGGGACACTGTTATGTGAATGTCTGGCACTGTGTAGAAGTCAAGTGCCCAGAGTGGAACTGTTACGTTTTGGAGCTGAGCTGCCACCCAAGAGCCCAGCAGAAATTGATGATGTATCTACCAAAGTAGACACAACTCAGTTGAAGACTGCTGCCATTTTGTGAGTTACAAAATGTCAGCTCTGTTTGCATAAGCCAGATTCTTTTTAGGATAGACAGTCTAAAACTAAATAATTCTACTGCATATGTTAAAAGCTTAGCAATAAAAGTGAGAGAAGAACAGACCCGATCACAGAGTTAGAGTTTAATCACTAAAATAGGTATAGATCCATGAACATTTCTTCTAGTTTTGCAAAAATAACCTAACATCAGGGATAAGTGAAAGAAAGGTTCTATTCTGATGCACTCAATAGTGGCAGCAGAGTTGTACCTCTGCATAGTACATGCCCAATAAAGGAGTGAACCACCCAGCTGGATTAATAAAATACAGTTCCTGGACAACCAGTCCAGGAAGACTAATAAGCTACAATTCTTTGGACAACCCAATGTACCTTGCTTTTCATCGAATTTCCTGCCGACATATCAAACATTCCAGTTCCAGGAAGGCTTTGTGGATAAAAATGCTTTCTCACTTCTTTAAGCAACCAACTGCAGCTACTGAAATGCAATGGCTATAGATCATCATTCCCGCAGTTGCATCACTTTGTAGATCGGGAATTTGCTTCTGTTAAATGGATCATCTGTGATTTTTTGAGTGATTCTTTTAATATGAAGTACAGGTGCCAGTTACATGTTATAGTTACACTGCATGTTATAGTTCCACTTTCCACTGAGCCAGTGGAAAGTTCTCCAGGCTAGTACAGTATTCAAATGCAGACATATGTTTAAGTGATTAACAATGGGACGTTAGTATAGCAAGAACTGGCCTTTATTGGTATTAGTATATCAGTTTAAAACAGAGAAAAAATATCCCCTTACACAACAAGCTGTGAACTTCTGGAATCTGCTGCCCTAGTAAACTGTGGATTCAGATGACAGGACAGGATCAAAAGAGATCTAAGCAATTCATGGTAATACGTCTATATAAAAAGATATTAGAGGGTAGCTACAGGGCTGTACTCCCGAGCATCCCTACTCTAATCACTGTGGATACTGATGTAGTGTGAATGGATCAGAATGAACCATAGTGGCCCATGTTTGTCTGTTCTCCCTAAAAAACATCATCTCCTGACACTGCTGAATAGTCTCCTGACACTGCTGTATTGTACTCTTTGCCCTGCTGGGGCATTTCTTGCAGTATTTGGTTCACTCTTGCTGCTTTGTAGCTTTAGGTAGACAATAAGGCTAGTGCAAAGGACAGCAAGTCTTCCAAGACATTCTTTTTGATACCCTAAGAAACCCTACACCCAGAAGAGATTCATTTACAGGAGGCAAGGAAACAGCTTGTTTACAAAGAAACGGCTCAAAACTGAGGTACGGTGAATTAATCAACTGTTCTTGTGCTAATTTAGCTCTCTCAGTTCCCTTTTCCATCAGTCCTTGCAGCATTAGATCACATCAAAGGAAGAAAAATATTAGTAGAGCAGTAGGCCTTGAACAGTTCTTCTTCTGGCTGCAGCTTGCTTCCATTTCCACATCCAAGGGTTTCCCATCAGGGATGCATGGTCCAGTATACTCAAGACTCTCACTGACAGTGGCTTTTAGAAACTGGGGAATGTTAGCAACATTTTATGATTGCTATCTTCTTCATACAAGTGGAAAGCTAGTGGTTGGCCATATTAGTGAGGTGAAATCTCTTAGTATAATAGAGAATCTTCAAAGGAAAATAAAAATATGAAATCAGTATCCTTTAATAACTACCTTTTAGTCTTGCCATGATTTGAAACGAGCACAGCAGAACTGTCTATTACTTGTAACAGGCCAGAATATTTATTTTCCAAAAATGTCATATCAAATTGATTTCACAGATGTTCAGTACCATACTTAGCCATATATTTTCACAGTGTTTCACTAAAAATAAAGTTTGATAGAGAACTGCAATACATTTAAATCAGAAAGTTGCAGAACATATATTAGTTTTGTTAGGGCTTTTTTGTTGTTGTCCCAGGCAGAGTCTCTTATTTCCAGAGGCATAAACTTTGAGCATTGTTGATGTACATTCTCCCTTTGCTCTCCTGCCCTTTACATGTTCTGATGCAGAACAAAAGCAAGGGTGCAATTTCCCAGGGAACAGATGTTCTATTTTGACCAGCTCTGGCCATCTTGCAGAAACTGTACCCTTCTGACCAGTAGGGGAAATCACTGAATTGAATCTGTTCAATGAAATCTGTAGGGTGTGGTGATGCCTGGAAGGAGATGTCTGCCCACTACAGTTATTGAAAAAGAGTAACTTAAGAGTAATTAAATTAAGAGTAATTTATCGAAAAAGAGTAATTTGAAGCAGGGAAAACCACAATCAGTAATAGGTTAAGAAGGGTTTTGGAGGTGGGTTTCATATGACAGTCAAGGGATTTTCCACGCTGGAATGTGAAGGAGGTAGGATGTGCTCTTTGCCTTTGCTTTATACTATTCCAGAGGAAAATCTGTTTCTCAGTGGGATAGGATAGATTTTGTGATCTTAGTTTATTGTTTTCCCAAAATCATGCTTCAGCACTCTTTAAACTTCAGCTAGATGTGAACAGTTTTTTTCCTGCATTTGCCAGTTCAGTGACCTCAGACTGAAAATCATTTTATATAGTTCACCTCCATCCTTCATAGTCTACTAACCTTAAGCATGTGTTTGAGCTTCAACTGATTATTACTTCAAAGTCCATAAACCAGGAATCACCATCAGCATTTCCACTGGCCAATGTTTTCCAACAGTAAATACAGTCTGGAAATGGAAACAAGATGATTGATCCCAGTAAACTCAGATACCAGACAAGCTCAGGTAGTAAGACTTTGTTATTCCTGCCTTGTGCCCACACCATAGAGATAGCTTGGCCATCGACAGGATCAACTGACAAATACTGTCAGCTCTGCAGCACTTGGAAACAATGCCATCCTTTTATTAATTTATTTGAGTTATTTATTTATTTCCTTGCTCTCACCAGTGGAGGGCCCCATTGGCCAGCTTTTTCTGCATCTGCATTTGCATTTCATTCTGTAGGACAAGGGAGAAGGATCTTTTCTTCCAATCCCTCAGGAGCGACAGAAAGATGGTGTCTGTAAAGAGTGAGATTTTTAGCATAGGATTGGTTGCTTGGACTCATGTTCCTCTTCCTCTGTAAAATCTGAACATCATTTTTTGAATAATCTCACTTGTTGAAAGGTGATAGATAAGCCCCCATAGGAGACAGAAGTGTAGGTACACTGAGCACAGAAGCAACACAGAAGCCAGATTTACCCTGCACAAAGTTCATCATTTCACACTTCCCAGTCACACAAAGGACAGATAATCTTACCTTCAGTTTTCATGACAGCAATGGTGAGATCTGCCAAGTTTTAAAGGTTCTTCAGACTGTTACAGGCGACTTTTATCTTTACACATTATCTATGAAATAAAGCCATGCTAGATATATCTAGCATATATCTATATATTTGTGCTTCTTGAAAAAATATAGCATTTCACATCAGCATTTGGCACAGGGACTGCAGGACAGGTAGAAGGTGATGAGAACAGTTGACGTTACTACTGGATCTTCTCATCTTCTCCAAGGATTCACTGCTTTCAACTTTGTTTTCCATAGTTCCCCAGGACAGATAAAAGGGAGGAACATGAGGAAGTGAGAGAAAAACTGGGAAAGGAAAAAACATGGGAAACAATGTAAGGAGAATAGAGAGGTAAACACTATTGAGGAGTAAAGGAACTAAACCCCAAATCACTGATTTCCCCTTTGCATGCAATTGCATGCAGAATTTTCATTTTCTCACCCCTATCTACAGCTGTCCTCCATCAGTGCAAGCATTTTTTGAAACTTTTCTACATTTCTTTTATGTGTCAGACATTTTTTCAGAGCTCCTATGTAGCATTTTTAACATAAGGATTTGGAGAAATGTCATTAATTTTATAAAAAGAAAAGCAAACAAACAAAGAAAGAAAACAACTGATAGTTTATGAGGCTAAACATTTGTCCTTACTGGGTTCTTCCACTGCTCTTATTTTCATGAGGCTTCGCATAGTCAGCACAATTCTAGATGAGAAAAAGATAGAGAAGCGTTTTATATAAAATGACACGTCTCCCAAGAATGACATTTTATGACAGATAGTCCATCTATTAGATTCATATCTGTCCAGATCAAACCTCTAATTATTGATAATTAATTGTACAAAGACTGCCAGTGTTAGTAGCGAGATAATGTATCTTTTTTATCAATAATTATCCATTATATATAAATAAGTGTGGAACTCATTAGCAATGTAAAAATGAATCTTATTTACCTGAGTCTGTCTGGTTTGTCTTCCCCATTTCAGCCTCCTGCACATTAAAATGTGCATCTACAGAAACCAGTAATTAATTGGTTTATAAACCACACAGTCTCTGTTTTTGTTTTTGTTTTTCTGAGTGTAAACTCAGTTTACATAAACCGCAGAAAATACGTGTGTAGATTTCTTTATGACACTTTCTAATGAATTTATGAAAATGTTGCTTTGTTTGTTTCATCCTGATACAGGAATAACTTTTTATGTGATTTGGATTTCCTTAGCACACCTTTAAAAACAGTATATAGATGAATCACACGCTTTAAATTTTTCTTTTTTTTCTCATTTTACATGCTCAAATAAATGTATTTTTTCTATTACATTACCTGGTAGTTAGTGGTTATTAGCTGAATTTCTCTAAAGTCTATTTTAGAACATTAGGACCTATATATATACATGCATGTATGCATATATATGTTTACATATGTATGTATATAAACTACACATATATTCCAAAGGCTATAAATATATAATGACTACTGAAGATCACCAAGAAAAATACACCAAATTCAAGATACTCAAGCCCAATGAACTCATCTAATTTTTAAGGAAGGTATCTTTACCTTTTCTGGAAAATAGTCACAATAGAATGAAGAGACTGAATTTGTTCAGTGTTATCTGTAGTTGTTGCCATCTGATTATATCACCTTATCTTTGTTTTGACCATAAAATAATGCATTCTGGACAATCTATTGCAGTAAGTATACTCTGCATTTTTAAGTGACATAAAACTATTGCTTTAGGATATACACTAATGATCAAATTACTCCAAATAACTAAAAATATAAAGACTAATCAAGTATTTGAAAGGTGAATTGCACCTTAAAATATTTAGCAGAGCTATGGGAGAAAATGGCAGAGGGATGACAGTCAATAAACTAGTTCCTAGGTTTTACTTTCTTTACCACGAACATACATCTGTTATGTACATACATACTAAACTTTAATAATGTATCAACTGCTTGCAAATATCTTTAAAAATGTGCTATTTATACATTTTCTACTGTTCCATCATTGTTATTTCAAACAAGAGTTAATTTGTAATATCTTAAACAACAAATTTATTCTAAAATGTATTAAATTTATGAAAACATCTTATTCTAAAATTAATCCTTCTTATTAAAACTTTGCTTAACAAACTTTATTTGGAATTGAGTCAACAGCACCATTATAGAAATGTGGCAATTTTCCTTCCTTCTTCTTGCCACATTTTGCAGTTTTTTATTAGACACTATTTAGAATTCTTATAATTGCAATGTTAGTAATAGTAATAATGATAATCTCTAAAAATGTTTGATTATACATGCCTCAAAACTTCTTTATCCTGCAATGTTCCTTCATTGTTAATAGTCCACAGACCTAGCACAATTCTTTACTAAATTTTACATTCATTTTGTTTTCTCATTTAGACAGAAAACATCTGATCTGAAACTTCCTGTCTGTTTTGTATAACAGATCCAGAGGAGCAGGCATGGACTTTTCCAACATACTCAGACTGCGATGCTATCCCTTGCAGCCTTGGAAAGTGCCCCACACATTTACATTTGTGATGAGAGTTTCTCTTAAGATACTCAGAAGTCATGCACTCTCCCTCCCCCAGGCAAGCTGAATACATTGCACAAACATAAGCAAATCCTTGGAGTGTCAAGGCAAGGGGTCCACGTGGGAGGGAGCAATAACAACACGGAGCTTAAGCTGTATATTTTTGTCTGTTTGCCTGCGTTTTTCTTACCCTTGCAGCTTTTCCTTGTATGTGGCGTCTTCTCTCTCCTTGGCTCCTCCAATGCTGCTATGCTTTTCTTCAGTGCTGTTCTTCCTGTTTCTGTTCCTGAAAATCGAAGCTCCACTCTCAGCCAGCGACAGGACATATCCCCAGGCTCAGCTGGGGTGATGTAGGAGGAAAGGGAAAAAAATAGTGTGACCTCAGTTACTACAATGTAAGAAGGCAGCTCTACAAGACTGCCCTTACCAGCAATCTTCCTTTACCCCTGAGTTTGAAGGAGCTGATACATGTGGGTTTTTTGTTACTAATAGGGTATTTGGATAACTTATTTGAAACCTGCTTTAAGTTTAAGCTTCAGGTTCATGGAGCATCCCAGCTTCTTTTTCTCAGCAAAACAAAGAAGTTACCCTTTAGCATCTGGAAGTAGTGCTTTTCTGCAATGTGCTGGCACAAGCACTGGCACCAGAAGAGAGACATGGAATCCTTATCTAGGTAGCACAGGTGAAATATCTGCAAACTGGGGGATTTTTCAGGATTTTGGTAAGAAATGAAAACTGCTGAAATGAGAGAAACAGATATTCTACCATTAATGTCATCACCAACATAACTGAAACTCCTTGCCAAGGTTCAGTCCAGTAAATTTACTCAGTCCAGTAAATCCCTGCACAAAGATCTTCCATGCTTGCTCACAGTCTGCATTTAAGATGCTTCTTTGCTGTTTTCTTGAGCGGTACCTTCTCTGTGCCACCCTTGTCCACTGTATTTCATAAGACTTAGGAATCATCCCTGACTTCTGCTCTCTCTCAAAACTGGTAGTCCATGATAAACTAGTTCAAATACCTTAGGTTAAAATTTATCTCTGTTTGCACAGGGGTGCACTTTTAAGAGCATCCAATTTATCTGTTCAGCAGCTGTCTTCTCAGATGTATAAGTTCTGTTAGAGTGCTGCATGGTGAAATGTTGGGAATATACTGAAATGTAGTTGTTTCCCTTTATTTTTTGTGAGTCTTTGCTTGCACAGTAAAACACTCAAAGTTAGTGATAATGATTCCTATGCTTGTTTCAAAAATACTGATCCTCAAAAATGTCAGGTTGTCAAACTCTCTTGGCTGCTTCAGGGAACACCTCTCTTCATGAGGGATAGAGAGAGCATTGTGGGCTATCTGCTAACAAATGCATGTCAGACTGAGATGCAGAGAACATTTAAGACAAGATGGTGATGCTTAGCCTGCAATGGACTAGGTGGAGATTTGCTGGGAAAGCTCTCTGCAGAATCCTGTGCAACATGTATTTGTTTGAACAATCCATTACACTGACCCTGCTCTGTAAGAAGTAATCTCTACCAGGGAGGAATTCAAGAAATGGTATGGTACTTTGCTACCCTGATGGAGCTCTGCTCATTAGAATGTGCCTGTCAACACCTTACTCCAAAGATGTAGAGTGTATATGACAAGTTGCTACTAAGCAATGCATTTATCTTGAAGCCATCTTCTATTCCTTCATCTCTAACTCCACAAGCCCTAGCACTCTGATTAGTGGTAGCCTCTAGGTCGTCCTCCTTTTTATTGGCTATTTTGACAGAATTCCTTTGGTTTGCTTTGAATCTGGATACTGGAAGAAACATGGTTATTTATTACAGAGTGCTTTTCCTTTAGACACTAAAGATGAAGGTTTCAAGTCAAAATTAGTCTTAATTCATGAAAGGGATCACAGAAGGCCTGTTTGAAATCAGAATCAAGCTTCCTGAGCAAACTTCGGCTTTCAGAACTGAAGCACTGAGCCAGTACATAGAAAATGTCACCTGGCCAGTTACCAGAATGCCTTCCTGCTCTGTTATCCACAGCCATTTTCTCTTGCCCTGTATATTTCACATGTGTCATCACATGCTCATGTTTGCAGAACTCTGTGTAGACCCGTTTAGGCTGTGAAGGCTCTTTCCTCATTTGCTATTATCAAGTCAATCCCCTATTCTTCCTCCTCAGCTAGAAAACAAAACAAACAAACAAACAAACAACAACAACAACAAAAACTCATAGTAGTGTAAGGACCAAGTTTAGTTTCTCAGCAAGTCATGCCAGGACATGAAGATGCATGCCTTGATCTCATGGATCAGAATGGACATGTTATGGGTGTGCAACTAGGTTTCAGGAATTTACACTGATGTCTGGAGAACTGTGTAGCTGCCATGTTCAGCTTGTTTTCTCACTGTTTCCATACTTTTTTTTTTGGCCCCAGGACAAGCCCCAGCTGCCTTGCTTGCTTCATCCTTTAGTTCTGATGACTATTTGGAGGGCATCTAGTAAGAAGACCAAGTACAGGTGATGTGCAGGGTTAGGGGGAGGAGGGAGATCTGATCATTCAAGGGGAATATTTATTAAGACCAATTGGGTTTCAGAGTAAAATGGAGACTTCATGGCATGGTATGTGGAATTCCTACACAGTCTAAAGCCAGTTTAAGTCCAGTCTGAGGCCACAAAGAAGAGAAAGCATCTGGAAACAATGACAGGCCCACCACATGGGAAGTGGCCCATGAACAGAATAGGAAGGGCACTAGGACTTTTTTTTTGGCTCAGAATCCCTCACACAGAGAGAACAATCAGCAGTGAGTCCTCTGTTTTTCTTGCTTGTATTTCTATGGGTGTGATAATTTCTGAGAGAACACACTTAAGTCTTGGAGAGCATCACTAACACAGGGGTCTGATGTTCTTCAGCGTGTGCTCTGTCACTCACCAAATTCACTCTCAGGACAGAACCAGGCACCTGGGCCTTATTTTGGGGACTCTGACTGGCACTAGACATGCTTCTCCCTCAAAGAAGACTTTGTTCTGGAGTCTGCACCTTCAAGCACTATTCTACCTGCTGCCAAAGCATTTCAGTCCCTTGGAGCAGCAGCAATTTCTGAAAGCCCTTAGAGAATACACACATACATTGCAAGTTATAATTCACTGTGATCAGTAAATTAACATGCACTTCTCGCAAACTGTATCATGCAATCAATGTTAGTTAATAACAGAGGAGTGTAATATTATAACAAAGCTTGAGATACAGGAATACAGCATTTCCTAGACCAAGGTTTCCTTCCTTCTTCCTGTGGTTGCTTTTCCTGCTCCAGGTTTCATCAGCTCCTGTCGGTGTGCTGCTGATTGATCTTCCCAGGGTTTGGAGGAAGCACAGAGTTTGCTGTGTTGTCAGAGATCCACATCATGTCATCGAGCCATAGGCTACCCTTCTCTGAATGAACTTGATGACTCGATGTTGAAGGCTTCCAGTTTCCAAACATCCTGGGCTCAGACCGCCTCCTTCTGAAAGCCTCCCTACTGGAAGCACTGGATGAAAATGCCATACTGCATTGCTGACATCTCGGTCCTCCACAGAGCATAAGCCATGCTCATTACCACCTGGATCACCAGCTTCATACATTCATGACTGGCACAAAATCACATCTGACACAGTGGAGCCCATTCAGGCACCTGACAAATCTGCTACATCTGATACTGTCTTGGCTGGTATTAATGATCCAGCCTTATGGGGATCTGGGGAGGCTATAAAGGTAGCAGGTTTGGTAATTAGACTGATAGCCACTAGGACAGAAGAAATGCAAAGGCATTGATTAATGTGTCATTCCCTCCTTCCCTCATTTTCCTTCCTTCCTTCCAAAAATCACACAAGCTGTGTCCCCTAAAACAGCTGAAAGCCTATGGCATTCACCTGAGTTGCCAGACAACAAAGTTTACAGAAGAGAGAGAAATCTGAGTTTCACCCATGAGTGGTTACACAATTAATCTCCTTCTTTTCTCCTGGAAAAGCCTTTCCAAGGAAAAAAAAATGTAGAAATCAAAACTTTTCACAGAAATTTCTTTGTTCCATCCAAGCAATCTTTTCCATGAAAAGCTGAACAATCCTGGCCAGTGTTGTTTATATAGGATGAGATGTTTTAAAGTGGCTTTGCTTGGGCAGTAGCAATACTTATTGCCTTGTGAACCTGCAAAAAGTTGGCAGGCCCTGCAGCTCAGTTGCCATGCGCTGTCTCTCCAGGCCCATCTGTGAGCACTGGTTGGGCAGAAATCTCTCCCAGATGCAGCCTTTCTTGTGAAACTATCTGTACAATGAAAACCCTCATGCACAAATCACCTACTTGCAACACCGGCAACAAAAATAGCACCCAGGGAGAATTTGAATTGACTGAAGCAAAGGCGGGAACAATACTGTGAACAGAACTGTGTCATCCCGAAAGAAACATGAGTAGAGTAGTGAGTGTCAGCTACTGTTGAAACCAGATCATCTGAGCAGAAAGGAATAAAAGCTGCAGTACAGGGAGGAAATTAAAATACATTTTGAAGCTTTCGTTTTGGAAAGAATGTAAGTAGAATTTCTTGGATTTCTGTGCTGTCCTGGCTAGAATTATTTTAATATCTTGTTCAGATTCACAACACTTTCTGGATCTCCTTTGAAAATACCTGGAACAGCCCTCTCAGAAAGAATCTTCAGCAGCTAGTCCTGTTCTGAATGCATGGGCAAATGAGGGGAGAACAAATGAAGGAAGTCCTTGCTGCTAAATTACAGAAGAGAGAGGTGAACATTCATATGAGCTAAAATGCTCATTCCCCCTTTCAGAGGAGATGGACTTCTTCATTTAGAGGATGTCTATTTGTTCTGTCCCCTAGATCAGGTCTTGGCTTAAGGCCTGGAAAGTGTTTCACTTGTATGTGGGGAGTGAGGCCCGGGTTTGTAAAAGACGTCTCCAGCCAACATCATCCTATCATGATGGAGCAGCCATTATAGAGATCTGTGCCAGTGGTGCCTTGCTACTGTGCTCATAGCAAGCCAGTGACCAAAAGGAACTTCTCAGACCCTGAGGCATCAACTAAGTATGAAAAAGTTCCTGAGAGGAATGGAGAAATGGGTGACCTCAGATTCTTCAGTCCTTGGGCCTTCTGCAAAAGCAACAAGCTAGTTAGTTGTTCACTACATACCAGGCATGTGGGTCATGCTTCACCCTCAACTTTGATCAAAGCCCCTGCATTTCAGGGGGCACATGGCACGAACATTGTATGAAGGCCTCTGCATTTGCGCTCTCAAAGTACACCACCTTGTGTTGTTCTGGAGGCAATGGGCAGGAGGAGGGGAGAAACCTGTCCCTGCCTTCACTCACTGTCTCTGCCTTTTCCAGTCCTTCAGTCATTTTTCTCCTCCCACTCCATCTTTGGCTCCTGAGGTTGTCAGTTCCTCATCCTCTCACGGGTGTTTCTTTTACCTCCTTCCCAGCTCACTTGTTATACAAAAAAAAAAAAAAAAAGAAACACCATTAGTGATGGTATTCTAATGTTCGTGTCACTTTTAGGTTAACATTGCAGAGGCCAACAGCAACTTAGGTCTCTGCATGCCACAGGGATCAACCAGCTCTGAATTTGAGAAGCAATTGTACTTCAGTAATTGCCTCTACGTACCCAACATGTGCACAGGCTGTATTTACTGTCCCTGTTCAACCTTGTGTTTAAGCCATGCACTTAGTTGTTCAGCTTGTCAGCCTGCTCAGATGAGTCTCGAAGTCACACAGAGGTGTCAAATGGGGTCCAGTCAGCATGCAGGCAGCTGCTTGAGGCTTGGCCCTGCCATCATGGCAGTTCAGAGCAGAGCAGAAACCCTTTCCTTCCCCTCTATTCTACCTGGTAAACTGGCCAGGGGTGGAGGAGGGGAAGGATACAGAACTAAAGATCTTTCCTCTCTGGTCTTTAAAATGGAGGCTGTCTGCTGCCTCTCGGTGGCAATTTGGAGGAACAGGCAGCCCAGTTGCCCAGGGACCTCCATACCCCTATGCATACACAGGGTTTCTAATCTAAACCTTACCTTACCCTATCTAGGAAATCTTCCATCCAGGGCCAGAAGATGTTCTGGCTTCCCAGAAATAGCCTGTGTACAAAATCCTGCCCTCACTGACCTTTCCCACCCTTGTCTGCTGGGACCTGCTCTCTCCAACCTGAGGTCAGTCCCTGAGTTTGAGGTGTCCTTCAAGCTGTTGGGCAAGCCAATAGGCAAGATGACACCTGCCTCTTTTAAGGTATAAGGCACCTCCTGGCAGGAGTTGTCTGTGCCAGCAGCACAGCTGCCTGCAAAATTGGTAGGAGAAGCTGTCCTTCAGGTAAGTGATTAACCGTAACAGCCTCCTGACCCTGCTCCGTGTGGTGCCTACGGCTTGTGTTGCAAGAGTATTAAAAGCAACTATTTTCCCAAGCGTAAAACAGTGTCTTGGGCAGGAGGGACTGTCAGTATTAGGGCCAAATTCACTTGTGGATAAACACTGGTGTGATCATGAGGCCAAACTCACCTGGTTCAGAGAGATCACCTCAGCCAATAAACTGCAAAGTGCGAAAGACACTTGAATCACTAGATAGTGGTTTCAGTCCTGGCACTTCCACAGAGCTAACACAAAGCCTTGTGTCTCTGCTTCTCTGACATGTGAGGAAAAATCAACAGCAGTTACCCACTGCTATACATTTTGCTGAGGTGAAAGGTATGGAGCAGCGAGTTGTTTGTGGGGCGGGATTAATTAGGACTGAATTTTCTTTTGTTAGGAGACAAAAGCATTTTTTCTGAATTTTCTTTTTGTATGGAGAGAGTGCTCTGTTATTTTTAATCCTCCCCTTAAACTGATAATTTAGATCACACCAAATCAAACCATTGTGCCTCTGACCCAGCTTTGCCCTCATACTACATTGCGTTCTCCAGCAGTCTCTACACCATTCCAGGTATTCGTCAGAATATCTACCCACTTCTTCATCTGGGCTTTCCAATTTGTTAAGTTTGTACTGTCAAAACTCTGTGACTATCCATAATGAAACCAGAGAATTAAGTACCAGCTTGGGGACACACGCTAGAACAGTAGTCCCTGTGAAAAGGTAAGATCTTCCCCTGAGATGGAAAGCTACGTAGCACTGAGTCCTTTGGTGGACCTGAGTTTGTGCTGGAGTGAACACACTGCAATGCAAGAGATCCCTCAGTTATCCTGGACGTAGATTGTATTCTAAGAACACTACTTGGTATAATACTGGATGAGACCATCTTGTTATCCTAATAACTCCACAAAGAGAAATAATGTGTCTCGCCAAAAATCCATTTGCAGTACTGTCCATCTCCAGTGTCAACTGGCCAATTGGTGCATTTCTTCAACACATACCTCAAAAACAAACATCTCTGAGCATGTTATGAACAACCCCCACTCAGGCTAGCTAAATAAAAGTGAAATCCTCCACAACCAGTGCAGTTCTCTCCCTGTAGAGAGGATGAGAGAGAGACAAAGAAATACACACAGCAGATCTGAGTCAGGGCACCAAATACTTTACTGGAAAATGCTGGCACCATGATGATGAAGGCAATATAGGAACCCAGAAAAAAGGGAATGGTTCTCTGTTCTCTTTCTGTCTTCCCCTCTGTTTAAGGTGATTCACTTCTTTTTCTCCTTGTCTGACTTTAGTTCTTTGTCTAGGAATGCATGTATTGCCACATTTAAATAAGGAGTCGGGCTATGCTGTTACGAGGACAGAAAAAGATCAAGCCTTGGTGCTTCTATAGACAATGTGAAACTGTCTTTGACAGCCGGGATCAGATTCCATCCCTGCTGAGGAATTCTCCCTGGTTACACAGAGGTTGCAGAAACCAGCATCTTACCCAGTAGGCCAAATTCCTTCTCTTTTGCGCTAGCAGGTTGAAACTAAAGGTTAATGTGCTTCACCACAGGGCAGGATTTTAAGCTATAAAAGAGGTGTTGCATGCCTTATTCTGGGTATTTTTCTTCTTCATATTTCCTGATGCTATAGCAGATTATTGATTTACAGGCTGCCAGCAACTCTTGCCATTTCAGTCACTGACCATTCAGCTCTGCCAGGGGCAGGCTTAGGTGCTTCAAGTGATTTCCTCAAGCCAATGGAATACCAATATATAAAGGATACATGTTTCGGACAAGTGTTGAATCCTGTGGTGGTGTACACCTATCCTCTGATAATCAAATCACACAACAGGTATTTTCCTACTAGCCTTGCAACAAGGGCAAGCTTTCATCACTGAACTGTGCTGGGGAACATGCTACCCAATAACCTCTGCTGGCTATAAGACAACTGCTGCAGCGTCACTGGGTGCAGCTGGCTGATAGATCAGAGATCAAACCTTCAGCTGTGCCAGCACAGGGGTTCACAGAGCAGCTGGGTACTGACAGAAACTGAAATCTTCAGTGGTTTGCATTAGTGTGCTGTTTGTGGACTGCAGTGGCTAAAGAGAGACCAACTATATATCCTGCTCGAACATTTCTACCACAGTGGTGGGAAAGTCTGGAAGGTGCAGTACGCAAAGACAGACAACCGAGGGTGGTACCATGTCAACATGATACCTGGATCATAAGTCAACACGTGCATACTTGTACCAAAACCATGTGATACTCTGCAAGGTTACTTTGTGTGGAGCCGTTCTTGGAGGAATATGGCCAACCGATGAACCAGCCATACGAGCACATGCCGCAGACCAAAAAAGGTCACCTTGAACCTACAGAATGAGGAAGGTTCTAGAAGATCGAAGGAGCCTGACAACAACCAAACAGAGAGAAGAAAGGCTCTGGCCAATCAGATGATACAAGGGGTGCATATGCGGGGAAGGAAATGATATATAAGGGACGGCCTTGTTTGAATTAAGGGTTCTTTCATGTGGATTCTCACTGGTTTGTGCTGAGCCTATGGTTTTTCTCTTCTCAGTTGGTGACCCCCGACGTGATGCACGGCATGACGCATCGATGCTGAAGAAGCATGTGGGGAATCCCGAAGGAGAGGCCCAGCTGGAGGACGGCTCAGTGGGACTGAGACCGGGATGGATCGGAGGACGGTCCGGGGACAAAGAAGAAGGAACGCTGCAACGGGACACCCTGTGAGGTGAGCAGCTGGGGCAGGAGATGGGTCCAGGAGTCACAAAAGAAGAGGTGCAATTGTTAAACTTCTCCTGCATATACTCTCTAAGAGAGGAATTAAGTACAATGAGCTTATGCTCCAGAAACTGTTAATCTGCTGTCGAGAAAACGGGTTCCTCACTGAACCGGAAAACGCTTTTGAAGTTGGAGTATGGGAAAAGGTCGGAGAAAAACTGTGGGACAGAGTAAGCAATGGTAGTAAAGAAGTAGAAACCTTAGCTACCACTTGGAGGTTGGTGCTGTCAAACTTGTGAAGTTTAAAAGCAGAAAGATATGCAGCAGCTGGGGCATTCGCCACCCTGAGACCTTCATCAGGGTCAGCAGCATATCATATTAGAGTATTTGAACAATCTCCTGTCCTGTCCCCTGTATCATCATCAGCACCCCCAATGGAAGAGCAGCTAGGGACGGGAGAAAGGGAGATGGCGGTTGACGAGCCCTGGCCATCGCCTCTGCCTTCGGGAGAAGAAGCTCCTGAAAGAACTGCAGGAGCCAAAGATCCAAAGGATCTACCACCAATACCACCATGCCAACGGCCCGATAGCAGCGGGACAATGTTTTATCCACCCCTACCGCCCTCATTACCTCTATCTCCTGCACCTTAGCCGCCCCTTGCGCCCCCGGGACATGCAGAGCGGGCAAATGAACTGTTCCGAAAGTTAGGGGAAAAGGAAAGAGATCTGATTTGGGAGAGAGTTTTGCAAGAGGAAGGAAGGGGTGTGGTCACGCTTTGGGATGAAAGCAAAAGATGAGGTCGAGGAAACGATGGGGGAGGTGGAGGAGGCGGGTTTGAAGGATATGATCCAAAGAAACATTGGAAAGGAATTATTCAAAATGCAATAGTAGAAGGGGAATTCCTTCCTAATGCCTATCCGGTAGTTATGGGGGGGTCGAAATCAGCCAAATCAATGGGTGCTGCTGTCATGGGATCTGATTAAGGAAGCTTGTAAGTCGGTACAACAATACAGTTTACATGGGCCTTTTACGCAAGCTATACTTAATAACATATTTATGGGGCATTTGCTAACACCTCATGATATCAGACAATTGGCTTCCGTTCTGCTGGATCCTATGCAGGAAGTGCTATGGCGCACTCGGTGGCAGGATGCGGCTGCAGCTGCCGCTCTCGCTAATTTGGAAAGAGACGAAGGAGACCCTTTGCGCCTGGTCTTGACAGACATGCTCATTGGGGGAGGTCAGTGGGCTGATGCACAACGCCAAGCTCAATTAAATGCAGAGGTTTTGTGCTTATCAGCAACCCTGGCGCGAGAGGCACTCAGGACCCTTCCTGAGGATGGTAAGCCAACGCCAGCATATACTTCGGTCAGGCAGGGGGCCGCGGAATCTATATGCAGTTTTTAGATCGCCTCCGTGACGCATTAGAACGAACCCCACTAACGGACAAGGTGCGGAAAGCCCTGCTAATGGCTTTGGCAATAGAAAATGCTAATGCGGCTTTGCAAACGAGTTTTACAGGTCCTACCCAAAGACGTTAATATCGCACAAATGATAGATGCATGTGCACGAAAAGGATCGGCTGAGGAACATGCCGGATATCTAGCCTCTGCTTTCGCGGCTGCAGTCAAGCCATTGGTCCAGCAAGGAAGGGGTGATCACATTCCACGATGCTTCAAATGCGGGAAGCCAGGACACATCAAGGTACAATGCCGAGCGGGTGCAGGGGGTAAGGGGAAGAGTGCGGGTAAGCCGAATAATAGAGGGGGTTTTTCTGGGGCATGTGATCGTTGTGGTAAATTTGGGCACAGAGCCACAGATTGCCGATCACAGTTCCACAAAAATGGGACCCCCTTGGGAAACGGAGGGACGAGTGTGACGAGACTGCGCTCTACGACATAAGCTAGGTGATCACACGAATTTTTTCACCAGCCTGCAAACATCTTTCAACGTCAATTTGGCTTAACGGAAACAGATGCGAGAGGCATAGTAAAATCTTGTCCAGACTGCCAGCAACATGCTGGAGGACTAGTCGTGGGAGTTAATCCAGGGGTACTGGTCCTCTGGAAATTTGGCAAAAGGGCATTACACATTTTCCAGAATTTGGGAAGAAAAAGTATATGCATGTCTCTGTGGATTGCTTTTCACTTGTTGTGTGGGCAACAGCACAAACTGGGGACACCAGTGAACATGTACAACACCATATGCGGGCTGCAATGGCGGCTGTTTGTGTTCCTCAGAAAGTAAAAAACGACAATGGCACCTGCTATATTACTAAAAATACAAAGCATTTTTTCCGCTTATGGGGCATTGCACATGGTACGGACATCCCTCACTCTCCCACAGGGCAGGCTATTGTGGAGCGCATGAACCAGACATTGAAGCGTCTGCTTCGCAAACAAAAAGGGGGAGAATTGGGACTATCAAAGCATTGTATGTTTTGAACTTTCTGCATTTACCACAGGACAGCCTGGTGCCTCCAAAGGTAAAACATATAGCAGGATTAAAAGGAGATCTCGCAGAACTAAAACAAGGACAAAGCAAAGTCATGGTAAAAAATGGGACCTACAGGTACATGGGAAGGGCCAGCAGACTTAATAACTTGGGGGAAAGGGTATGCCTGTGTCGTTACAGATACCAGAACCAGATGGGTACCAGCAAAATTGGTGAGACCATGGCTGGAAACAGACTCGCATAATCAGATGCAGCAGGCAAGCAACCGGTACCCTAGCTGTGGAAAGTGTAAACCTGCAGAAGGAAGACATGGAAGGAAGAAGTGTAACTGTTAGTAGCTGTATGTTGTGGTTCATAGGAGGTAATGCTGCTTTTAACGCTAATGGATATGTTACGTTTCTTAAGCAGATTGTTGATTATATCCAAATCAAGAGTTGTTGGCTTTGTGAGACAGCAGATCAATTTGATACACCAGTGTTAGGTATTCCTTTAAGCAACTGGACAGACCTGAATTCATATAGCCTACTCAATACATCATATCAATGTACACAGGAGAATGTCACTATGGAAGGAACACCTTTTACACTTCAATTACACGGTGCCTTATATATATTATAACTTAGCAGGCCCAAATCTAGGCACCTTTCAAAACAAAACAGGCAATTGGACGACCATAAAGCTTAAGTTGAACCATAGCAAGGATATAAATTCTGCAAGTAACTACTCTGAGGGAGTAGGAGACCAACAATGGGCTGACTGTTTATGGAGAAGAGCCACCACGAATACATATCTAAGAATAAACGCAACCTGCAACTTGCCAGGGGGTCACTGGTGGCTGTGTGGAGACCAAGTTGCTCGAAAACAGTTCCCAGGCAACTGGTCAGGAGAATGTACTGTGGGAATTTTAGCTCCCCCGCTAACAGTATTTAACCATTCAGACATGAGGGGAATAGTAAGGGGCCTTTGGGGAAAGTCTAGAACCAAACGAGAGATTGGTAATCCTCTAATAAGGTACAATACTGGGTTCCATAGGGTGCTTTTGTCGACCCTTGGTATTACTCAATTGGAGAGGGTGATTCTGAGTATTTCAGGTGAAATGGAAATCATCTCTAACAGCAGAAGCTATTTTTGGATTGCAAACAGAAGTGGATTCCTTGAGAAAAATAGTCTCACAAAATCGAAAGGCCCTTGACATCCTAACAGCACAGGCTGGAGAAATGAAACAAATGAAACATGTTCCAGCTATACTGATCAGTCCGGCAAAATACTTGATGGATGTCCAAGACATTTGGGATCACACAAAAATTTTGCATAAAGTTACAGAGGATGAGGGTTTGTCATGGTTGGACAATTTATTAAGTGGATGGGGAATTCTGGGGTGGTTACAATCGTTAATTGGAAGTGTAGGGATGGAGTTCCTGATTTTGTGTTGTATTCTGTTAATTGTGCCTTGCTTGTTGAAATGTGTGTCTAACATTGAAAAGGCCTTAAGGAAGGTTTGGCTGGTTCAAGAACAAAAAGGGGGAATTGTGGAGTTGTTCTTGGAGGAATATGGCCACCCGATGAACCAGCCATACGAGCACATGGCACAGACCAAAAAGGTCACCTTGAACCTGCGGAATGAGGAAGGTTATAGAAGATCAATGGAGCCTGACAACAACCAACCAGAGAGAAGAAAGGCTCTAGCCAATCAGACGAGACGGGGGCGCGCGGGGAAAGGAAATGGTATATAAGGGACGTTTTTGTTTGAATAAGTGGTTTTATCAGCTTGATTCACATTGGATTGTGCTGAGCCCACGGTTTTTCTCTCTTCAACTTTGCATATGCAGGACCTTTCAGACTATTACTAGATGGTTATTGTGCTTATGCAATTTTGGTGTGATTAAGGTTAAGAGAAGGTGTTCTCAGGCCCGTCTTACCTCCAGAGTTTATATGGAGGATACTACGAGTTGAACCAGCAATTTCTAGCAAAATGTTTTTCCCAAGACAGACATTTGTATGCCTGTAAAGAAACTGCCTTGCTCCTCTCCATTCATGACTAAGCTATCCTGGAGAACTATTTTTATGTTGTCACAGCTGAGTCTAGAATCTGCAGCGCTTTCATTGTATGATTTTGTGAATTCTCTGACCTCACAGCCTTGAAAGTGATCCAGTTGATAATAGTCGCTTTGGTCCTGTCTTTGCTGCCCACAAAGGGGTGTTATCACAGTGTGATTTGAGCTGCTTCTCCCTGGATGAGCTAAAGGCGATGAAGTGCCAGTAATTTTTACTTCAATGCCACTAGCTGATGTCAGTGGTATATCCCCCTCTCCTCAGCCTCCACTCTTTGCTAGATTCAGTTCCTGGACAAATGACATCCAGGTTAAAAAAAAAAAAAAAAAAAAAAAACAGGCTTCTGACTCCCTTCTTTGTGTCTTTATCTTTCTTTCTCAGCCAAGTCAGCCATCTAAATATTGTTAGACAAAGCAAGTACATCTCTTTCTTCCATCAGTCCCAAACAACATCCACTTGCAGATCCCATTCCACAGCCCTTGAGCTTCAACAGACACCATTTAGATGGAGAGCAGGTGCCAGTCAGGGAGCCTCAGGCTCTAACACTTGCTAATTACTCACAAATGCATGTGCAAGAACCAGTCTTGGAGAAAAGGAAAGCGTGGGCAGGTGGGGGTAAGGGCCAGGCAGTGTGGGTGTTCCTGTCCCAAAGGGTGATAAATTTGAAAGAGGAGCATGTTTTCAGTACCTCCCCGCCCCACTTGCTCAGTAATCAGATACCCACTTCACAGGGGACCAGTTCTTGACAAGTATGGGGATTTTCAGAGGCTAAAAAAAAAATTGGGGGGGGGATCGCCTCAAAAGTATGTGGTAGCTGGAGAACTTGGTTAATGGGGTGCTTTAGGAGCACAAAATTACTCACAGACTGCGTGCCCATTTATGACCTTCTTGGATGTAATTACGCTCATCCACTTGGCACATAATCTTCATTAGTTCTGTTCTGATATGCATTAAGAATGGTAAGTACCAGGATCAGCCTCACTTAGATGAGAGAAGGAAACAGGTGTCAGTGCATAGTGGAAGAAACTTGAGAAGAATCTAACCACACATAGAATCTAAGGGAACACTTCAGTGCCCCATTCTAACAGAAGACTCTAGAAAGGTATGGATTTTGTATACAGAATAGGGGAGGGAAAAAAAAAAAAGGCACCAGGAATAAGTACTTCTGTTTCATTTCAAAGTTCATAAGCAGAATGTGTTTGGGGCAGAAAATGCCAGACTGCCTGCTACAAAGCATGCTCTGAGATAACAGTGTAGGAGTGATGTGTTTTGAGGCTACATAGGGCCTTTTTACGGTAAGAAACATAGGACTGCTATTCCCCTCTGGAAGTGGAAATGCCAGAAATTGTAACTAAGAAAGCATTTGAACACAACTACTTGTCTGCCGTTTGCTTGTAATAAAAGGATATCCCATTGACTCTATAAGAACCACACCATCTTTTATGGGAAGAATTCAAGCAGAGAGGTCACGCAGAAGGTTTTACCCAATAGGCAAAATCTCTTCTTGTTCCCCAGAACTTTGCATAATTCTGGTTCCAATCTGTGCTGTTAACGAGTCTTTCTTTGGGGAGACTATTCCATATTCCAGTTGATAGTTGAAGGTAGAAAGTGCTTCCTGAGATGAGTACATACAAGTATAGCTCACCAGCAGTCTGGCAGGTACACACACACACACACACACAAGTTTTTTGTTTTTTTTAATGAAAGGCTGGTAAAGAAAGGAGGGGCCCATCAAACCTTAGAAATCCAGGTTGGCTCATTAGCCTTCTGCCCACCTGATTTTTGACACGCTGCCTTTCCTGTCTGTGCAGAGAGGCAGTCGGGTTTGTGCCACATAGTCCTTTTGTCAGTCTGCCTCTGCCTCTCCACTGCTAACAAAAGGCCACATCATCTTGTAATTCTCAGGTGATCGAGAGACTAGGTTGTTAATGGGAGGGAGAAGCTTTGTCCTCCTTCCTGACTTGCTCCTCTAAAGATTCAAGAGAAAGGAAAACTGAATTTTAATATGAATGACAGACTAATTTTTGTTATTCTTTCTTGACTGCCTGCCTTCCACAAACATGTCATTTCAGGTCCAGACTGTGAGCTGTGACCAAGCTGCAGGGGGGCAGGCTGTCTGGAGTCAAGAGCTGGGCTAGTACTGAGGACAGAAGGGAAGTGTTTTCATTATTTTAACCCAAGAGAGTTTAATATAGACAAATATCAAAGATGTCTCCTTGAAGGAAAAGCTGGACAAGCTCAACAGAATAGAGGGTACAGGTAGGCAAAAATGTTCTGTCCTCTCCTGCCCCACGCACCACTGACAGAACAATAGCTCCCAGGAAAACCTCTGGGGGGCAACAGGGCCTAGCCAATAGTTTCATGTTTACTAACACCAGGCCTCACTCACAGAGTGACACGGTATTCACCAGAACACAGATAATCTGTTTTTGGAGCTCCTGGGTGAGGAAGACAGAACAGCACCTAATCTACATAAAATTTAAGACAACTCCTGCCAGTAGGACATTACCCTGCTGATTAAAATGAGTTCAGCATTGTTCTGAGGGAGGAACCCATAGCATTTCTGACCCAGTGGCACAAGCTGCACAGCTGGATTTTCGGCATCGGTCGGTCTCAGTGCTTTCCCAAGCTCTGGCCTCTGTAGGCTGGTCTACTTGTACTACTTTAGTGCAAATTTTGAGCTCCAGCCCTCTGAAGGTATAATGCTACTGACACAAATTCAGAATCCCTTTTAGAAGGAACTTTCTGTCTTTCTTGCTTGGTCCTGCCTCATCTGTGCCAAGGCTAAGAGTGTTTTCAATCTGATCTTTTATCCCTGCTGTTGAAGGACTATGGAAAGGGCTCATTAGCACATACTTCATCGCAGTGGGTCATTCCATTCATTTCCATACATCTAATGATGCAACATGTGCTTACTCACCTCAGCAATGCTCAGGTCCTTAAGGATGCATTAGGCCCTTAAAGAATTGAGAACTGCAAAGCCTGCAGTAACAGGGGAGGGAGACACACATTTTGGGGCTAAAAATTGCTATTATTTGACCTTCTAGGGAAGAATGGTTGAAACTACATGGGGGTTAGGCTAGACATGAACTGGATAGCTATTCCAGCTGAAAAAAAAAAAGCTGCAAGAAGAGCAGAATGAGTGATATTGTATGTACTCTACAAATCATTCCCAACAGATATTTTAAAAGGCACATCAACTCTGGGCATTCATGGGCAGCATATCCGGTTTGCAGACTGAAGGTGTCACAGGGCAGAGGGTCCATATCCAGCTCCCTGAGGAGCCCCTGTAAGTATCTACACCTCACTTCCTATGGCATTCCTTGTGCCTGGATGTTTTGTGGAGTTACCTTCCCAAGATATTTTATATATATCATTTATTTACAACTACTGCAGCTGTAAAATGCTAATCCTTTTACTGTGCGTGTCCCTAGGCAAACCGTGTCACCTCTGATGGCTCAGTTCTGCAGTTTTAAGAGAAAGGCAAGAATGCTTATGGAGTCTTTGGTGCTTGGAGGGAGAATCTCCAGCTAGATGATTTTATCAATAAACATTATTAGAAGAATGTTTATTATTTTGCCTGATGGATGCTGCAGAGGCAAGTATGTGGAGCCCATTTTCATTGCCAAAAGACAATTTTCTATGTGAATCAAATGTTTTCATTTGTAAACAATTCCCCTTGTCCTGCACTCCCACACCTCAGATGTTGACACATTCATATTTTTTCTCCATTTTTACAAAGGGGTGTTTTTGGTAAGCTCATATAATACAAAAAACAGCATCATCCAGGTATCCTTGCAGGTCATGACAATGTACAGACCATGCAGATATATGACCATCACATCCATATGCTACTGAATAAACTTTTTTTTTTTTTTTTCCCCCACATCTGGCAGGGGATCTTTTTTTAGTACACACGTTAGCTAAGCCCACAATAGTAAGCAAACAGCCTAGAAGAAGCTGTCACTGTGCAGGCCATTACTGCAGTGAATGCATCCTAGGGCAGTAAACAGGCACACCAGGTACCAAAACAGTATGAGAATGGAGCCAAGAATCAGATGAAGGCTGTGATCTATGCTTTATCCCTCTGGCCCACTTATAACTGATTTCCCCTGCATTCCTGATTGTCTCCCTTCTGGGATTCTGTCCAGATTCTAAGTGAGAAACAAAGCCACCATTAATTAGGGGGTCAAGGGTGGACTCCATGTAGCCCCTCCAGGCAAGCAGCACTGCAAAGCAACACTTTCAACTGGGAGCTTGCACAGTCATGCTCACTAGCCTCCCTCCCCCACCACTTACAGGGCACACTGGAGAGAGTGGGCCTAGGGGCCAGCTCATATCACCTGGGGCTCATTTCTTATGATGACTCAGCTGGGGAGGAGGAGATATATGGATGCAAGGGAGGCTTGTCTTTGCAAGATTTTAACAGGGTAATAGAGTTAGTGTTTACTCCCTTTTCTTTTGTATACAGGTAGGTGTCTGTGTCATTTTTTCTTCCCACGGTGGGGTTGGGGAGGGAAAATCTGTTTGCAATGTCACATGTTCTCTTTTCTTCCTCTGCTCATTGAGTTTCTACTTTTCTGGAAGGAAGCAGGTTTTTTTGTTTGTTTGTTTTGTTTTTTTTTTTTCCTTCTTCCTTGGATAGGAAAAACTAGCTTTGAATGCTATCTTATGCAGGTGACTTCCTTTAGAATCTGACCAGGTAATTTGTATGTTCTCAGTAGCAAAAATAAGATAATTTTTACAAGCTCTTATTTCTTCTAAGAACAACCCCCTGCCCTACCCCCCAAAGTAAGTGTTATTTCACTGTGATCCTACAAAACAGGCCTGTGTCTGTCTCAACCTTGTGCTAGCCACTAGAGAATCTATTCAAAGAGTAACTTGTCTTTCCTTCAAGCCTTATGCCCTGCAATACAGACACTTCTCTGGAGCGGTGTGCCCCGCCGCTACCTGCCTTGTGCTCCCTCCCTCCCCTACCCAGTCTGTATTCATTTGTGAGGAGATGGAGTGCTTATCTGTTCGCGATGATGGTTGAGATCTGCAATGCAGGCCCGCATAGTCTTTGCATGCCCCGAGGGTACGAGAGCCTCTGGACTCCCCTCCATTCTTTGTGTTTGGGTGGGGAGCAGCGAGGAGGGTGGAGGTGAGGAGGAAGAGTGTTAAACGTGGACGTGGTGTGTGGGGGGGGAGTTGAGTCTGCCCAGCCTTGTCCAACTCACCAGACGGCTCTGCTCAGGTTCTAAGGTGAGAACAACACTCTTCCCTCCACCCCTCAAGCAGAGGGGGCTGTGCCAGAGGTAATGCCTCCTTCGTGGCACCTGGAAGCTGACCTGGGAAGCCTGTGCCCCAGCCCTCCCCCACCCCTGAAAACCCCGCAGTCCCTCCCCTCCAATCAAGTGATTTTTAACATGACAATGGCCGTGACAATTCCTTCTAGCCGAGGCCGGCCTGGGGAGGCCATAAAGCATCCCCCTCGCCTCCAGCTAATGGAGTACGTGCGTTGGGGCTACCCGGAGCGGGCGCGTCGCTTGCCAGCTCGCCGCCCCCTTGGCGCCGGGCGCTGCCGGCCATGAGCGCCCACCTGGCCCTGCCGCCCTTCCCGGGCGCGGTGAGGTATGGCGACTATTACTGGCCCTCTCCAGGCAGCATGGACAGCGCCTCGGCGGAGGAAGTGCCCGCGGCAGATGCCCTCCCCTTCTCCGCGGCGGAGAAGACCCCTCGCCACACCGGTAGGCACCCTGGCCTCCTGGCCCACGGGGAGCGAGCTGGATCCGCTCGGACTGGGGAAGGTGACGGCGCTGGGTTTGGAGGGCGCGAGCTCCGAGGCGAGAGCTCGGCTGGGCGCGGGGTGGTGAGCTCGGCTGTGCCCGTCGTGGCTGCCCCGAGGGCAGGCCGCGCGGCTCCTCCGGCTGCCGCTCCTGGCACCCCGCGGGGGTGGCCGCGGCTCCTGGGGCTCCGGCCGTGCCCGGGCTGGGAGCGGGACGGGGAGCGGGGCTGTCGGGCCTCTCCGCACGGCCCAGCGCGGCATTCGTGTGGGCAGACGGGGAGCAATGTGAGACCCGCTCGCAAAGGAGGCACTCTGGGTGCCTCTGCTTCGCTTCCCCGTTAAGAGTGCACGAGTGCAGGCACTCAGCACAGTAATGGGCCGTGCTGGGCTGCCTGCAGCTCCTTGCACTTGGACTGCCAAATCCTCGTGCAGAAGCAGGGGTTTCTTTTGCTTGTTTGTTTCTCTGCTCACTCTGCTTATTTCCTTTCTGCTCAGATGCCTCTCCAACTTCCTCCAGTTCTGGAACCCTCATTCAGTACACCCCAGATTCTGCCACAAGCCCCACCACGGAAGATCCGTCTCCACATCCTTCTTCGCAGAAGATCAAGGAGGAAGGTGAAGGTGGGGTGAAGAAGGCCAAGAGCCGTACAGCCTTCTCTCAGGAGCAGCTTCAGACCCTGCACCAGCGGTTCCAGAGCCAGAAGTACCTCAGTCCCCAGCAAATCCGGGAGCTGGGCTCAGCCCTGGGGCTCACTTACAAACAGGTGAACATCTTGCTATGAGTAGATGAGTTGCACCTCTAATCTGAAGTGATCTTGCAAGCATAACCAGGATGGTTTTTTGTTTGTTTGTTTTTCCTTAGATGCTGGACAGACAGTTTCTCATTGCCTTATTTATGCCTTTTTTTTTTTTTTTTTTTTTTTTTTGTGTGTGTGAGAGTGGGTGTGAAAAGCTGACCACTGTAAGAGGAAAACTATCTGCTGCTGTACAGGTGTTTTAAGAGCACATATAAGAGCAGGGCCACAAGCAGAGTCAGTCCTATTCTGTATGGATTAATGTTGTCCCTGATAAATGAGAGAAAGGCACTTGCACTGCCATAGACCTGTAGCCTTTGTGTCAGAATGGCACCTTCTCTTTCTCCCTAGAAAGAGAGCCATGGCAGCTGGTATGTGACTCTGAGGGTGTGATTCATTTCTGAGCACTGATCTTGATGTAGTATTGAAAAGTTGCTGCTGTACAAGCTGTGTTTCTGCAGTTTAATGCCTGGCCTGTCTTTCAGGCAAGGTTTTTGATGAGTGATGATGAAAGATCCCATTGTGATCTGAGCCATAAGAGATGCTTTTCCCCCCTTGCCCCTCCATCTTGTCTCAGCTCTCTGATTCTACTGCTGCCTGGGTCTGCTGCATATTGTTGTATACAATATTAGGAGCTGAGCAGTTAATGTTTGGCCTACTGTTATAATACAGTAAGGTATGTGGTAAGCTGTAAGCAAGAAAGAATTTCTAATGTGCTGTGTTTCCTTCTGCCCTGCTTTTCTAGGTGAAAACATGGTTTCAAAACCAACGGATGAAGTTTAAACGCTGCCAGAAGGAGAGTCAATGGGTGGAAAAAGGAACGTACCTACCACAGGTGAAAGAATTTCCTCTCAACAGCTAAAGCAGTTCTTCTCTGGGATGAGACTTCTAGTTAAAACCAGATTGAAAACTAAATAGCCAAGAGGGCTTGCAAGGCTGCTTTTGGTGGCTTAGTCCAGGGCTAAAAGATATGTTGGGCTAGGAATTAGTGACTTAAGGTCTTGTCCATGTCTGCTATTATTAGTCTATAGTAAGGACAACCAGCATGGGGAAAAAAAAAAAAAAAAAGCTGCTCCCATTTTTTGAAGGGGGAGATGGGGAACAATAACAAGAACATGTTCAAAAGAATAGTCAGCTGATGTGATATTCTTTGTTACTTAATACCTTTCTCTTTCTCCCCTAGAATGGGTTTCATCAGGCTGCCTGTCTGGATATGACCCCTACATTTCACCAGGGCTTTCCTGTTGGTGCAAGCAGAAACCTTCATGCTGTAACCAATGTCCACCAGGCTTACAGCAGTGGCCAGACATATGGGAATGGGCAGAGCCTGTACCCATTCATGGCTGTGGAAGATGATGGGTACTTTGGAAAAGGTGGGACAAGCTGCAATACCCAGCAAACCATGGGTTTATTAAGCCAACAGATGAACTTCTATCATGGCTACCCTACCAATGTGGATTATGCCAGCCTGGAGTCAGATGAGACCTACAGCTTCCAGAGCACCTCTGACGGCATTGCACAGTTCTCGGGGTTTCCCGTACGGCATCAGTACCAGGCCCCTTGGCATCCCCTGGGGACCCAGGATGGTTATGAGTCTTAGGTCCAAGTATTTTTTTTCTTCCTTCTCAGTGTTCTCTCAATTTCTAGGGTCTTCAGACATCCAGTTTTGATTCCTTTCTCTTCTTTCCCCATCTTCATCCCTATCCCAGCTCTATTCATTTGTGCGGCACAACACCCTGCTGCCTTGGGCTTTTCTGAATAAGGGTATTGTTCTGTGCATAGCTGACACCTGGCAAGCGTCGTTTATATTGTCCACTGTTGAAGCCTTACCTTCCTTTGCTGCCTCTTCAGCAGGTGATTTTTCCAGTCCTGGCCTTGCATGTCTTGCAGCAGAGCTTTGCTGGAGGAGAATGTTCTGTGCTTCATCATATTTTTGTTAAAAAAGCACTGTTGTAGCCCAGGTCATCCCTGCTGTCTTGTCTGTTTCTGTTGTGATTGCAGTCAACTGCTGGTAAATTCTTCATCTGTGTGCTTTCCTCTGTCACTGAAGAGCAAAATCAGATCATCTAATCGCAGACAACCCAATCCAAAGTTAATGCTAGCTCTTCCTTCTAATGGGCAGGGTCAGCACCTGCCTGGTTGGCTGTCTTCCTGAGTAAATGGGCAGCTGAGGGGAGGGAAGGAGTGCAGGAAAGAAAAGTGGGAGAGTGCAAGACCCATAGAGAATTTCCCTGTGGTGCCCAAAGCTGCTGCTCTTTTTTGGGCCTATTGGCTCATTCAAGGTGATGTTTCTGGATTTGTTCTCTCGGGATTTGTTCTCACAGTTTAGATCTTCCCCTTCCACTTCTTTCTGCTGACCGTTGGTACCTTGGAGTGCCTTTAGGGTACCCTAAAGTGCCACTGTTGGAAGTGTGAGAAGTGTCTATGTCTAGCCATCCTTTTGAGTGATGAGAACAGTTTGCATATCAGTACATGAAAGCCCCCTAGCACTTCACAAAGACTGCACCACTAGAATGCAGCTTTACCTGGGGTAAAGGGGAGCAGTTAAGGAAAAGATTATGTTGTTTGATGTTTAATGTCATTTAACCTGGTGGAATCTGGATGTAGGAGGAGAAAATTCTGTTGGATCCTGCTGAGGTCAGCATCCTAAGTGCTAGACCAGGATGGTTCTCTACTTTGTTTTATCCCTGTTTTAAAGAGTGTAAGCTAGTAAGACATTTATCCCTTTCCCAGAACTTAGTTGGCTATTTTCTATATTATTCTACTGAAAAGGGCACTGGTTGCCTCATCTGACATCAGCATGCAAATTCTGAATGAGAAGCTTGGAGAAACCTATTTAGACAAAGTGAGGGAAAACTCTAATTATTTTTTCAGTATTTTGTTATAAGAGAACGATCATCCCTGACAGTATTGAGAAACTGGAATTCATATCCAACCTGGATGTGTGGAACTGACTTTTTAATGGGATATAGAGCTACAGAATTCAGTATGCCACTGTCCAAGAATGTAAAATGATGGTATGAGCTGTCAATAATGGTATGAGGTAGAGAAAGTGGAAATAGTTCTGTGGTAGGGCAGGTTTGTTAATGCCCAATTCTTACTACTGCAATCTTCTCCTCTAGTACTTGTGCAAGGATTGTGTATTGTAGTTGAATTTTGACTGCAAATGAGAAGTTTTACCATTGCTCTAGAATCATTTTTCCTGAAATATGTTTTGTATATTTTTTGAAGTGGTTTTGATCCTTTGTATATGTATGTGGTTTTTATTACTTTGTTTCTACTTAATGTTTTTACAAACTTGCCTGAGTTGAAAATAAATGACACTTTTACTGTTACTTTCAGCATTATGGGTGGCTTGTATCCTTCATCAGAGAAGGCTTTCAAGGGAATGTGTGTGGGTTTTATTTGTTGTTGCTTTGTTTTCAGAAGCTTTAGTAGCAATACCAAAGAAAGTGGAAAAATGGAGCCTGGTTGTGTTCCTCCCAGAAGTGGCGATAGAAGTCTATAGGCAATAGACATCATCGATCTTGTCTTTAATATGCAGGTACACTCCCAAATGCTATGTGCTCCCAAGTCTAGGCTTGGGAAAGAAAGAAGAGAAAGGATTGCAGTGATGCAAGCATTTTACAGGGCTGTGTATGGGACTTTGAACTGCAATTCTTCAAAATAACTGTTTGAGTCAAGGACGGGGACTTAGTTAAGATGAGAAGATCACAGATGGTCAAGAAGTCCTGTGCCATATGAGAATGCAGGCCTGTTGGGGATTCCTTTGGTACCTTACTGCACCTCAAATAGCAGCAGCTGTTTGTATGTAGATAGCTGAATTCTCCTGTCATACAGCTGTCTCATGCATTCAAATAAACATGTTTCCTTTCTTGTTTTGTTCCAAGACTGCATTTCTTTGCTCTTAACAGTTAGGCAACACTTAGATACTGAAACACAGAAGGTATTCACATTAGGGCCGAGGCATAGCATTGGCAGCCATCTTAAACCCACCAATGCCTCTTTCTATTCGTGGAACTTTGGCTGCCTATTGACCCTTGGGTACTTGTTTGGCAGTGGGGGAGAGAAACAACAACAATGTGGAATTCACCTGCAGTTCTCTATAGATATTCCATTAGTATGGTGTCCATGGAAGCTAAGTTGTAGTCCATATTTGAATATGGACTACATATTCAATATCAGTGCTATTGTAACACCATAGCCAAGCTCCTGCCTGTAGTTTCAACTGGTAGAAAGAGTCTGTTCTTGTTAATTCTAGATTCATTATATCATGACAAAGCTTTTGGTCTGGCATGAAAATGTAGTTCTACATGTATTTGGACTGTCACTAAGTACAGATAGCTGAACTGACAGCTCAGCCTGAAAGTGCCATAGTCTTTTACTGAACAGAAGCAATTCGTATGGGTGCATTACTTGGCTCAGCTGTGCTAAGACGTGTGCTTTTCATTTGCAGTGCTGTCATGCTCCATGTTTCCAAAGGATGAATGTATGTAAGAAGATGAGGGAGGGGATTGCTGAGCCTTCATAGGAAGAGGAAATCTGAAGTGTCTGTACATAGGCTGCAAACCTTGCACTGGAAAAAGTTATCTGGCCTACAACTGAGAAAAGGTCGGGTCCATGCAGTTTCCTTTCTTGCAAAACAAATACTCTTTCTCAGCCTGTTGGGTTTTTGTGTTCTAGACTTAGATTGGCTGAACTGGTTTAACACTGAAATATAGGTGAACCATACACCTATAGAGATCCTGGCTACCAAAGCCTTGAGTCCTTGCTTTAAAATGAGTAGCTTCTACTTAAAAAATAAACAAACAAAAACTTTATGGATTACCTGCTCTTTACTGGATGTGTTTCTCTTCCATGTTTCTGCTGCTAGGATGAGGAGGTGAAGTGCAGGTATCCAGAGCTCTACAGGAAGATACCCTCCTCTTAAAATGGGGAATTATTGCCAAAATAGCTCTGCAATTGAGATATTTTTGTCCTATGTGCTATAGGAGAAGGCTTACAATAGTTTGTGTTACTGTACCATGGGGACACTGAGGTTGAATGTTTCTGCATGGGTACCTTATTTCTCTGGATTGCTCAGTCCTGTGTGCATGCAGGTTTGACAAGAAAAGATAAACATAGAGCCCAAGGGAGCATGCAAAGTAGCCGCTGGAATTTCATCAGGTGGCCTGGGAAGAACTACTAGTAGTCAGGAAGTGTTTCTGGCAGCTATGGAATGAAGTAGGGCTTGGGTCTTTCATGCTACTAGAACTTTTTCTCTGTTATCTTGAATCATCTCCATGTATGAAACAGCTGAACAGGTAATGAAAGCACTATTATCAAAACTGGTGGAGATGCAACTAATCCCGAAAGACTTACAGTGTAAAGATGGTTCATATCAGCTCCTTAAAGGAAGAAAGTGTGTGTCCACAAATGCCTTTTCTTGCACCTGGGATATATTACACCCCTGCCAGGGCTGCTGCTTGCTGTGCTGTGTAAATGATTTTTGCATACCACAAATATGCCTTGCCAGCAAACCTTTTTAGCTATATCTATCCTTAGGCAGTATGAAGCTTTCTACATGTTGATGGTTTATCCCCACATTTTATACAATGTAGCTTGCTGCAGGCCACACCAAGAATGAAGAATGAAGCTGCTTGCATCAACATTAGTTTGTCAATGCTGCAGGTGTGATTCCAGTGGTGCAACAAATTCTGTCCAATTTGAATTAGGTGGATTTAGTACAAACTGTCAATATAGACCAAGTTTTATTCTATAGGCAAGTGGATATTTGAGTTTGTCCCATAGGCAAAAGAGCGAGTGAGTAGTGTGATGCAAGCAACTTCATTCCTCGCTCTCAGTGTAGCCTGCAGCAATGTTTTACAAGGTACACGCTTCTGGTGGGTCCACAAGCAAGTTCCTGTCCAATGCAGATAAAAGATGTGATCTTTACTTGAATAAGCTCTCCCCAAAGGCATTTGTAAATGTTGTATTTAGTTATCTAACTGCACTGTGTGACTCAGGTTGAGCTAACAGTTTTGAAAATTTTCAATAAAACATTACCCCAGATATCATGCTTGACTTACCCTCAGTGCCTAATAACGTCCTTGTTGATACTGAGTAGTCAAAAGGCATAAGGGATCCAAACTGATGGCACTAACATTAGAACAAAAAACAAGCAAACAGTAACAACAAAAACAATCCTGCTTGTTTTTCTTGTACGGGGCATTTTGTTTTCATGTCCCGATTTTTTAAGACCTTGCCACAAGGTCTTATTTGTAGCCTCTTTCTGTAACCCCAAGGTTGAGAAGTAATTTCTCACTGTTAATGGAAAACCAGCTGCACGCCTACAGGGTGTGCCTCCAGCAGCTGGGATTTATCCAGATCAGTGAATGTCTTAAAAAGCTGGAATATCAAAACTGCTGCTACCTTAGGTGAACCTCAAGGTCACTCCAAGCCTCTGCTAGATAGTGGGGAAAGACCATAAAAGAAAGCAAGTCTTGTGTGTTCCTTTCCAGCTACCTGTGGCAAAGCGACTGCTAGTGTCAGGAGCTGCATTCTCGCTATTGTTACACAGAGCAGCAGGAATGCAGCTCCTGATACAGGCCGACTTCAAAGGACTCCTTTCCTGGAAATTGCTTACTTGCCTGTTTGAACTGTTTCAGGCTTTTTGTCTCCAGAACCACCTATGGCTATAAGTTCTGCTGGTGAATAATGACCTCTAGGAAAAACTATCTTACAGGACTCCTGAGGAAACTGCAGGAGTTGGCAGTCTTAGCATATTTTTGCTAAGATCAATAGTGTGGTTATCACAGCTGTCACTGTTTGCCACTAGAATTTTTCCTGCAAGCTAGACCAGAGGCACCACACTAAAAATCTAACTGTCCCAAAGCATTCTTGAGAGTATAGGGCACAGCCCTTGTCTTTCCAGAGAAGTATGAATGTATGGTTCCTTGCCCACCAGGACCACTTGCAGTGTCACCTTTCCCCTTCCACCTTTAATGGGATGGCATGGAAGGCTTCCATATCATAAGCAGGTTAGTACCAGCAGGTAGGCTCCACAAGAGTTGAAAAACCTCCTTACACTCCTTTGAGGGCCCTGATAATTGCTACTATTGTAATCCACCTTCTGATGTTAATCAGGACCTTAAAGGTGCTTTTTAGCTAATTCAGTGGATCTCCACCCTCTGATGGGGCAGTGGTTGCAAAATATTAGGACTAGGACAAGTGTTGGTGTACATGTGCTTTAAAATGGATGTCCAAAATGCCTGAAATGCCTTATTTTTTCTTCAAATCATACTATACAGTTTTTACACCACAGCTCCATAAACAACATAGCTGTACAACCAAGGAATCGGCAGCTGCACGAGGAGTGGAGTAGAAGCAAACTGTGGAACAGTAGACGACTTTAGCAGTGTAACACCAATGCTTCTTATTGCTTCAGTCTGAGATATACCTGCACCAATTGTCTTCATTTTATATCCACCTTTTTAACCATGAGAGCCACTTCATTGCAATAAGACAAAGTAACCAACATCATTAAGGAGTCGGATAGCCCATGACTCAGGGATTTGGGCCCAGTTATTAAATGCACTTAGATACATATATGTACTTCTATGCATTTAGACACATATATGATATTAAGGTTAGAAATGATGATAGATCTGTGTTTTAGTCCAGTCCCAGTATTACATATCGACAATTGGAAGAAAATCTCTGTCCATAGTTTCAGGATCATATCAGGAATAACAATACAATGTGTTTGCTATGCTTATTTACTTTCCATCTGAGTTTCATGCTGCAATGCCCTGTTACAGTGGGGAAAAAATCACAGAAAAATACATAATCCAAATGAAAAAAAATTATTTGCCAGATTAAATGCATTTTTAGGTTTTGTCAAATTGAAACACAGAAAGACACAACCTAGAAGAAAGAGCCTGATTGTCATTTCCTTCCTTATAAGATATCTCACAAGCCCACATCACAAAGGCTGCTTGTCCCATTTCCCTTAATAGGCTCTACATCAGTTCCATTTGCAGCTTCATCAGATGAGTGCTTCGCATGTGACAATAACTTCTCCAACCCAGTGAAAGATATGCGATGAGCACCTCTCCTTACAGGCCACATCTTTCTTTTTTTTTAATATATATATACACAGCTTTACTGCAATATTTATAGATGAGATTCCTAAAGGAATCCGTGCCTACTCTGAGACAGGCTATGAGGCCTATAATTTAGAAGTTCTCCAAGATAATCTAGTTAGCCAGACCACAGGTCTTGCTGTAAGAGAACTTGATTGTATGTGCCAATAAAGAAGGGTGTGTGTTCGTGATGCCCCTGAGTCAGAGAGCACATGAATAATGGAAAAGTAAGAATAAGATTTGACTCCCAGATACCTAAGCCCACCACATCCACAGTATTTAGGAATGATAGAGATGGTGACCAGGAGCAGTGTTTGGGAAAGGTGCCCCCATAGTGACCGGGTGGTGAAAGTTATAACCATCACCTGTCTTTGAGGCAGGATATTCCACACTTCCAGGATAGCTGTGATAAAAGTCTACTTTGTGCTGCGCAATGAAGCCCACTGTCTGCTGGACACTGCAGGTACCCCCGCCTTTGCCAAACATTCCCCCATCCTCGCTGGTCATGATTGTATAAGCATTTTGCCCTGCACTGTAATGCTGAAGCGGGGAAGGCATGCTTTGGATGTTGCTAGTTGCTGTGATCGGGTAGCCCTGGTGGAATTTGGAGTGCACATCCAGGTAAGAACTTGGCTGGAAGCCATTCTGAAAGGGAAAGACAGAGTGAATCAAACACACAGTTTCTGCACTGGCATGCACAAATCTTAAACATACTGGGGCTCTACTTCTTCACTTTTCATATTGTGTCTTGATCAACAACAGTGGAATAGAATGGCAAGGAAAATGCTATCTATCCCCACAGCAGAGTGGGATGTATTTTACAAGGAATACAGGTTTTCCCTGGAGCCATTTGATTTAAGTGGCATAGTCAATCCATGGCTAGGCCACCTGCAGAACAGGAAGAGTCAATGTCATATCTGTGTTCTTGTATTGACCAAACCAAAAGGCAGGATGAGCTGATATGTATATAGTTAAATTGCCTCAGTGGAGGGAACAGGAGGGCACTACAAGATTTCTCTGCCCACTCAGAAAGGTCATGTTGAGCCATGTGCTATATTCTTACCTGTGTGAGGCACTGAGCTCGTTCCATCCACAAGCTATGCTTCTGACACCTTTTCAGTTTCATCCGCCGGTTCTGGAACCATGTTTTTACCTGTGTGGGCAAGGGAGAACAGAGAAACCATGAGCAAAAAAGAGGGAATAACAAAAGTTCTCTCTGATTCACAAGTCCCAGAGAATCAGAGGCGAGTGACAAGATGGCATAGATATATAGAGAATATTAGATAAAACCCTTTAAGAGTTATTACCTGGAGTTACTGCCAAGGGGAGATGTCTGCCTAGCAGCCTCAGCAGGCTGCTACTGAATCTGCAAGGAGGATGTGTCATTATGTCCACATGAAAGTTATTCTTATGACTTGCCTTACATATTCTTTAGAGTCACAGTGATGATTGGTGTAAATTAGACCTACCCAGGTCCCTACAAGACATTCAGACTACAGTCTAACTGCTGACACACTGTTCCTGTGGAGTACAGGATGTACATGTGGGTACTGAAGGGAAAAGCTTAAAGGCTTACATTTTGTATCCAGCAGCTCTCAAATTCAAAGCTCCTTGCTAGGGTGATTTCCAGACCCATTTCCCCCAGGGCTGTGTCTGCATAGTGAGAGCAGCCACTGCAGGGATGTTGATTGAAGGAATTAGCAAATTATCCTGCTGGTTCTGCTCCTAACAGCATTGGCTCACTGTGTGTACCAGCATATGTGTGCATGAACAATGCACATACAATTACTTCAGTCACAGGACATTCAGGGGCACACAGGCCATCATGCCTAGTTCTGATACCCAAAATCCAGACAGATTTTGGATTTGCAACTGCAAGCACTTGTGCTGCGTTTTTCAGGCAGAAAACTCTGGGACTGCATTCCAGGCTTTCTGTGAGGCTCAATGGTTCTGGGGAAAGTCTGCAAGGGCCTGCCAAGCCCAAGGTATGTGTCATTCCTGCAAACCACATGCGCATCACTGGATTTGCAATACTAATGCAAATGTCAGCAACAATCCCTTTAACTGCCATCTCACTGGGGTCTCAAGAGGTGCCAGCCATGTGCCACTGACTTTCATGTCCCCTAAAGTGCTTCAGATTTCTCTGCATGAACTGGGGAAGAGCTACTATGACCTGGGACTTCTTCATCTGCTCTTTACTGGGAACTCATCTTTGCTCCTGTCACTGTCTTACATGACCATTCAGCCATTATGTGACACATAACCATGGATCAAAGTCTCCATGTTTACCTGCTTGTAGGTGAGCCCAAGGGCAGCAGCAAGCTCCCGAATCTGCTGGGGACTGAGATACTTCTGGCTCTGGAACCTCTGGTGTAGGGTTTGCAGCTGCTCCTTGGAGAAGGCTGTGCGACTCTTGACCTTCTTCTCTCCCCCTGTGCCATCTTCTCCACTCTTCTTAGACTTAGCAGTAGGCAGTGGGGATGAGGATGCCGAATGTGGACTGGTGGCTGAATCTGGTGTGAACTGGCTGAAATTTCCAGAACTGGAAGAAACTAGGGATACTTCTAGAAATAAAAACATAACAGGGAAAGGTATAAGACATAATGAAGAGCTGTACAAGTACAAGTATGTTCTCTTTGTGCTGTAGGATGAGTTCAGAGCTCCTTATCTAAGAAACAGAAGCCATGTGTGAAGCAAAGGCCGGTGTATCCCTACTACCTGCATGGAGCTGTGAACACTGACAAATCCACTGACAGTGGGCAGTGTTCCAGAACAGACTTCAAGGATGACCATGGTTCCCTTTTAATAGGTGAAAAAGACAAGACATACAGAGAAAAATGAAACACACTGGCTCCCAGTATTACTCATTTGCATATCCTCCTTCAAAAGGCCCTAGTAATCTTTCAGGCAATCTTTCCTAGTGAGCTGTAGAGTGAAGAGGCCTAATCATGACTGAAAGCACAGCCCTGAGTTGGCAGTTTGGCTCCCCCATACTGTCTGCCCAAACATCTCAAAGACAGTTGGTAAAAAATGGCAAAGCAATCTCCATATTAGCTCACTCCTTTTTGCCTGTGGCTCTCATCAACAGACTGTCTCATTGGTGGACGCACATATAGGAGTGACCTATTAGGATGAGGGGGACTTTTAGCAAAATAAAGAGAGACTAGGGAAAGGAGAAAGGAAAGGTAGGTGTGCGAGAGAGGTGATAAGACTCAGTGATCTTGTATCAAAGACATGGGGACAAAATTCAAAAGTACAGAGAAAGCTGCCCAGACTCCTTCTCATTTGTCCTGGTACATGTCCTAAGGGTGTCTCTGAAGGACAAAGCTGAGATAAAGATCTAAAGGAAAAACTTCCTAAGCAGTCTGGGTTACTGGTCCAGACAAAAGCTGCTCAGATGCAAAGCCATTCAGGCTGTTTGAATAGAAAAATGCTAACAAGGCAGATTACGTGGCTTTCTGTCAGGTGGCTGAGTGCTGGAGCTGGAGGCGGGGGCGGGGGGCTGTCTGTGAGAGTCTGAGACCTTCTCAGGCAGTCCTTATTGAAGGTTTGGGAGTCCAATTCCCCTCTTTCCAACCTGCACTGCCAAATCTGCTCATGCATTCTTCCTCCAGATAGTCCTCTGGAAATCCTTTCCCATAGTGCATGCCTTTTCCTCCTACTGACATTTCAGGAGAGAGGCGGGTGAAGCGTGTGGGCAGTGACATTTAGGTATACGCCCTCACAAATGTTGAGTCCATCAGCTCCCAATCTCCTTCTTTCTCACCTTGAGGCCTGTGACTCAGAAGCCCACTGAAACATCTTCATAAACCATTTCCCCCCAAAACACATGCACAACACAGATTGCTGATGCCCTCCTGAGGAATAGGCTCCCTGCCCACCCTTCCAGACCTTTTCTTCTGTTCTCAGCCAATAAGTTTCTAAGGAATCCCTTGAAAGCCTTGGAATGTTTCTGGGCCTCAGAAGGCTGTAGCGTTATGTTTATGGTACTTTTTGACCTGTTACCCTCCTGACAGAGGCACAAGCACTCTATATGGTGCCTCCAACTCTTGGGATAGCTGCTTCCTCTCAATTATCTCCAAACACTAAGAGGCGATAACATGCAGCACGAGTTGTGTGGAGAGACAGGTGTGTACTGGGGCAGGTTGCTGGGTGGTAGGGAGCACAGTCATGAGAATTACAAAGTATTTCTGGCTACAAGGAGAAATGGGCCATAAAGAGAAGAGGTTCAAGTGCCTGGGGTAGTATATTCAGTGGAGGAATACCCCAGAACCTGAGAGGAAACCAAACATCGGTGAACAGAATAACTAGAATTTAATGTGCTGACCACAGGATGCTTAGTTCTGGCAGTCTGTGCAATAAAAATTTTTGTAGGTAGAAAACAAGCACACTGAAAATATGGGCTTGGAGAAGAGGAATGTCTTCGGTCAGACAGGAACGACAGCACAATAATATTCAGCTAAACCTTCCACATGTCTCTGCTCAGCCCACCATGCAAAAGCCCTTCTTACAACCCACAGCTCAAGCATCCCCACAAAGCTGGCCAAAGGTGCTTTCTGTCCCCTGAGGAGACTGAAGAAAAGAGGAAGCAAGAAAAACAAGCATTGGAGAAACTGACATAAGCACAAAAACCTAAGTTAGAGCCAGTCCCCACCATCCCTTAATTGAAGACCAAAAGCAGTAGGCCTTTATTCCCAAGACCAGGCTCTCCCTGAAGAAAAGGGTACTGAAGGACAGTGGTTTCAAGCATGCCCATCTGATGCCCCTTTGGGCATCAATGAATCAATCTACCTTATGTCTTTATGGTGCAGGTTGCATGTAGAGAACGTAAACATTTGTCCAAAGTCCATATGTGGTTAAGTAGTGATGTGCCAAATAGGCATTAGTTCCTCTGGTCAAGCTTGTAGCTGTTGATAGCATGTGGCAGCTTAAATTGGTGCTTAGAAAGCTCACTCTCCTTCATCCTCTCCCACTATTAATGCTACAAGAGTGTCAACCTGCAGGCCATATTATGAAACTGGAAGAGGACCTACTTTCATTAACTGTTTTACTGGCACTCATTGAAATGGCAAAGGAATGCAAACAGCAGGAAAAAAAAAAAAAACAGTGAGGTGGGCCTTTGACTTTGCAGCAAGTGAAAGGCAGAGAGACAGATTCAGAGAAAGGAGAGGGAAACAGAGACAAGCTGGAAGATTTAGAGAGGAATAAAACTGAATTTAAAGGGAGCAGGTTTCTTGGCACAGTAATTCTGTGCCCGGAATGCATGAGCATGACTTGGCAAAAAAAAACAAACAAAGAAACAAAAAAAAATTCAAGTTTAATGAGACATAAAAGCCATGGGGAGTTCTGCAAGGTTGCTAAGGGAAAGCTAGAACAGAAATACCTTTAAGTTTTGCTCCTCTTTAAGCACATGTGACAGCGTTTGGCTAAAGAGAGGCCCCTTATATACTTGCACTAAGAACCATGAACTTCTGCGAGACCGTGTTGTCACACTGCCTTTCAGCCTGGAGCACAGTGCCTGAACTCCCACAGGCTCAGGTGAGGTTTAGGAAACCAGCTCACAACCAACCTAAGAGAAGTAACACGTAGAGGTGTTGTGACTGCCAAATTTAACCCATGATTCTCAACAACCACATTGCTTTTTGCCTGACACACATGAGAGGAAACTACAGCACAGAGAAAGAAAGAGGCTTGCCCAAGGTTGTTAAAAGTGAGCAACCTGTCTGAGGACATACGTATCCCAAAGAACAGCTCTAGGACTTAAATGCCTTACCTGCAGTCTGCCTCTTCTCTTCAGCCTCTGGAAACTGACTGCCCCTGGATGCTCCTGCTGTCCCAGCTGAGCCCGAGGCATGTTCTGCTTCTCCTGTTGAGTTCCAGCAGAACTCCAGGTACCCCATGCCAGTCCCACTGGGGTAAGCCTGGTAGGGGGGCAAGGCCAAGTGTGCACACATGGGGGCAGATGTGGGGTGGTTCCCCCGCCTTCCAATAGATGGCACCTCCACTCGGGGCAGGTCCTAGCAGCAAGCCCAAGCAGCCCCAAACTGTACTCAGAGAGTTACCTTTATAGCTAGCTGTCCCCTGCCTGGGAGTGCAATATCCACCATCGCTCACTTTGCAGAGCTCTTTGTCATGTTAAAGACGGCTGATTGGTGGGGTGGGAACACAGCGAGGCGGGGGAGGGAGCCACAGCCACGCAAATGACTAACAAATGACCCCCCTGAATTCCTCCTGTTCTGCAGGTCCCCCAGACACATCAGAACTGGGGTCTGATGCAGACTCCCAAGAAATTTCCTCGTTTGTTTCTTGGGGCTCAGCTTAAAGCCTTATACCATAAAATAGACTCATGAGGCTAGATCTCCTGTAGAAGTTACTCACCACACTGGAGGAACAAGTCCCAGCTAATCTCCACCACATGTGGGAGTGGATGGGAGGTGGATGTGGCACTGAGCTGCATAGTACCCTTGCAAAGTACCATGCTGGGCAAACCCCTTGTGTCAGGCTGGCATCCCCACAAGCACCCCCATATACCCCTGGACCAGGCAGCACTTCTGCACTGCCAGTGCAGATGTTGGAAATGGAATGAGGGAGCAAGATAAGTCAGAATCAGACTTGGGAACTAGGATGTGTTTATTGTTTTGTTTTGTTTTTTAACTGGAAAGAAATTTCCAGCTATACAACACATTTGAGGGAGCCATCTGAAAATGTGTCAGGCCCATCTTCCAGATAGGTGTGCCAAAACAGACTCAGACTGGATAAGTTACATCCATCACCAAATATCATTGTCTAAAACAGACTCAGAAAACCCAGCTGGCTTGTCTACAGGTCAACAATCAGCAGAGGCACTTCACTATTTTTCATATGAGGTAGGAGAATGTCCAGAGCAAGTGAAGCCCACTGCTAACATAGTTGCTCATCCAGAGCCCATCAATGCTGCCCTTCACTGTATGCTTAGCTGCAGTCTTTGCCAGCCTGTCCCATGCTGATTGGAATAAAGAAGATGAAAAATTTTATTTAAGACAGTTTTTATTTTGCTGGCGCATGGCCCACTCAAGTGGGACAGGCACATGCAAAGCTATTAATTAAATAACCAAAGGGAAATGAGTGACTCACAGAAATCAGCTATACATCTGCAAGTTGGTCTGCTCTATAGACCTGCAGTCCATGTGTTTAGTCTCTCTGTATTTAAGGAAGTTTTAGTTGTCCTATTGGGAGATATGCTGGGAGTCTCCAGCTAATATCTCTATTTCTGTATGTACACACAGAAAGTTCCAGGATTTGTTCAAACTTTCTAGAATTAGGCCTGTGTTTGTATGAAGACCTGTGCATGTCTGGTGTAGGAAACTATTGGTTGGCACTGAGAAAGTGTAACCTGGTTTAAATCTGGACTGTCTGTGCTCCTCCCCCAAGCCCTCATTGCTTCACAGGTACACATTACTGCTTTTCCTTGAGCCTGTGCTAGCACCAATACCTGTTCCACAGGCCAGAGAGGGCAACCAACTTGCTGTGAGTGTTTTGAATATCAGCAAGAAGAAGAAACTGGCAGATGGAGGTGAGCAAGACCATCAGAAATGGGAGTTAGACCATATTAAAAGGATATAGAGCAGTACTTCTACGCTTTTCCCACTGATTTCTGTTCTGTGACAGATCACTACCACAGCTTGCTAATCTGTAGAATAGGGATAACTTGAAATGTTCTGAGATCCCTGGATGAGAAGCCAAAAGGAACTGCTATGGACTAACTAATGACTGAATGTGAAAATCAGTGCAGTCTCTCTCAAGTCATTTTGAGCATCCATCCATTTAAATCCACCTGCCCCATCACAGCATCATTCTGCTGCCTCAAGGATGAAGACTGTGGGGGCCTAAGGACTTGGGTGGATTCAGTATTATACTTTCATGTGTGAAACACTCTTTCTATGCCTGCAAAGTAGAGGGGCTGACATTTCTCTGCACAAGAAATCATGTTTTCAATATGAAAATCATCTGAAAAAACTTAAAGGGAAAAAAAAAAAGACTTTAAACACATCTGTCCCTGTTCTCTGACTGCACAGTCCTGGGAACATCCTGCATATAGCAATTACTCTGCAATGGCCTGGTGCTTTTGTCGCATACCTCACTTCTGAATCATTTCAGAGCTGCAGTGGCATAAGAATTCAGATCACAGTCCCTCAGATCTGCCCTCATGTCCTAACTACCTAAGCAAAGGCAAAGACACCAAAGGCATGAGCTGTACAGAGGTCAGGATCCCACCAGGCAGTTCCACTGCCAGCCGATCAAGGAGAATGGAAAGTGCTCCTGTTCATGTCTGGCCTGTTACAGTATGCTGATGTTCAAGTTTTCATGGCCTTAGGTGCAGTTAGAAAAGCTGAGTAACAGATCTGGAGGATATCAAAATATTCTCTAAGACTATTTAATCTGAAAACTTGGCAGGAGACATGGAAAAGATCTCAGGTGCTGGTTTTAGTGGTACTGGATATCTATGACCTCACAGCATCTGCTGGGAGTCTCACTGACCGAGTACTTTGTTCTTGATCTCCTTGATTTCAGCTACTTCTGAAGGTGTCTGGGTGTTCTTGCAAAGTGCCTAGAGGCCATAACAAACCAGCATAGTCACCTGCATTACAAAGTCCTGCTGCATAGGAGGAATGGAGCAGCCCCTGGGAACACAGCCACCAGCAAGACGGGACCAGTGAGTGCAAGAGCACAAAATGAGTCATCTCCCTGGGGAGGTGGACTAAGAGGCAAAGGAGCTGAACAAAAACTTAAAATGCTTTTCCTCTGTGGTTTCACTGTAGCACTATCACTCACAGAGCAGCTTCTCTCCTGCATGCAGCATAGGACATTCAGCCTTTCAGACATTCAACCCCAAGTGCAGGTACCAGACCAAATCTGGCTGGACCTCAGGCAGAGCTAGACTCCAGTTTGTTTGGTGCTGTGCTCAGGGTTATTCCAAAGCTGTGCCCAGCTACTCATCCTTTTCCCATATCCTCTCTGTGAGGCCTGGCCTTTCCGAGCTGATGCTTTTGGCTCAGAGGACTTTCTCAGATCTTCTGTTTCTTGAGGCTGAAAGCCCACTGGAATAAAAAGAGGTGAAAGTCTTCACAAGCAATTTACTAGCATAGATTTTTTTCAGCAGCAAGTCCTTTCTCTGAGGTAACAGTGAATGCTAAACAGTCACAGCAAATGAAATAGAAGTTTGTAAATGACTGCTTCCTTGAAATCAAGGCAGTAAGGTAAGAAGGCTAGTAATTAAAAAGTTTGAGAAAGAAGGGAAAAAGAGATATCATAGCTAACTGTCACCATGTACTAAAAGGTGTAGTTGCAGCTCATGTTGACTTATCTGAGATAGATAGCCACAAATGGGCCTACTCAGATGCTACTGACAACGTAACTTGCAAGTGTAAGCGCCAATGATGACATGAAGGACAGGAGAAGCTGCAAAAACTACCCTAGGACTCTGGATGTCATCCACAAGATGCACAAGCAGAGAAGAAGACAGAGAATGTGCTCTTGGGGCTTGTGTAACAAGGTCCTTTCTCTGGCACATCACATTGTTGTGTCAATATTTGACAACTAAGACAAAATCTGCCTTAACGCTACCACTATACCCGAAAAACACTAAATGTGGGCCTGACCTCAGCAATCTGTGCTCACTGGGCAGCACAACTGGTAAATTTCCACAGACTGACTTGCACTACTAAATCATTCACTGCTAGAAGCATTTGAGCCATTCAGTCTCCAGGTCCTTAACAGAAGACAGCTTCAGCAAGCTGGTGTAGCTACAGCCATCCTAGATGTTGTGCTGGCACAAAGGTAGCAGCTAATGAGCCCAGTTCAGCTATGTGAGCATCTTTATCCAGCACAGACACAACCTTACACAAGACATAAGAGAATCTGAGAAAGCTCCAGTGGAACTTAGCAGACTAAGAGCTAGAAGTCACTGGATTTTGTATCCTTCCTGTCCCCAGCTCACTGTGTGATGCTGCACAAGTCACTTCCTCGCTCTCTGCCTTAATTCCCAGTTTATAGAAAAAGTATTTTCCCTCTTCAATTACATACTTGAATTTTCATGTGGAAGTCAGTTAATCATTTATGACTTAAAGCTCCAGCTAGAATGGCTCTACACAAGTTAAATGCTTCTTGTCGGCCTACCTCAGACCTGTATAGCTGTAAGATCTCGTTATTTAGAGGCAGAGTATTCTTTTCAAGAGCTATAAAGGTTTCTGAGAGGGAAGGAGTAAGGTGTCTGTAAGGTGTTATTATGGCCCAGTCCCAGCTGAAGATTTGCCTTGGCTTTCTTTATTCTTTTACAAAAGGCAAACCACTCTGAAGAAGACATAAAAGATGCCAAGAGCTTCTTAGTTCTCTGCTGGCTGGGAACCGTGCAGCACAAGAAACCTGCAAAGTAGTTGATGTTAGGAGGGGTGGAAGGGAATGCTAGTAGACTGGAAGGATTTCTAGTGACTCTGGAATGAGTTAAGTCTCCACCTTAGGCTCTCTGCTTTCCTTCTCCACACTGATGTTGATACCCGCTCTGGTCTTAAGTTCAGACTTCTACAATACATCTGCCTGGCCAGAAAGCCTCCTTGTGGAGATACAGCAGCAGAGATTACCAGCAGAGGAGTTTTCCAGACCAGCAAATCCCACTTTCCAAACAGACAGAAACACTCACAATGGCTGGTTTTGGCAGGAAAGCTGACTATGCAAGGTTCAAAATCAAATTCAGCACAGTTACACCTGCAAAATGTTACTACAACTCCTTTGGTTACATGGTCTCTGCCTTCCATTTTCCACATCTTTTCTCCACACTAACAAGTTATCCATACACTCAACGTTTCCAGATGAGGGATCACAGTCTGTTCAGAATTTCAACAACAACCATTTAAAACATTGTTGTTCATCTGAAATGTGAAGGCTGAAGCATCTGAGAACATGAATCTTTTATGAATGGCTTAATATCTTTCCCTTTTTTCTGAAGAGAACTTCTATGAAGAATACAATCTGCCATCTGGCCCATTTTAGCTGGTCTGAAAAAATGGCAACCACCTATCACTGAAAAATGAAAACGGCTGAGATAAGCTGGAGTGTTCCTGCTGCTACAGGGAAAATAAAATGCGACATGTACATGTAGACACCCAAAAAAAGAAATTGGGACTTTTGAGAGTTCACTGATATGAACTCTGCCAAATAAATGAAAGTGTGGGAGCTCCTGGCAGTACAGTTGATTTCTGCAAATGGTAATGTGGGCAATCAAGCATTTTCCCCTCCAAGCTTGCTCTAAAATGCATTAAATGTGCTTTTGGTTAAGCCTGTAAAACAACCTAATATACCTGTTTTAAGACAAAGGCATTGATATTCTTGTTTTATAGTATTTCTTCTTTCTTTGAAGTTTAAAACAAATATTCTGATCTGTTTTAAGATTTGCAGGGTCTTTGTGACTGACATTCATTGTAATGACTTAATGTAAAGATATTTAAAAAAAAAAAATATTACAGTTTGAATGATAACAAAGTAGCTAAAACACTTAGAACATTTCCACTCTCCTCTATTTAGCAAGTTTAACTCAGAGCATCATTTATTTGAGTGTAAATTAAGCATCATATTTTTCTGCAAAAGCTTTTTTTGGAGGTGAGGGAGGAAGGGCGGGGAGGCGAATAGGCTTTTTTTCTCACTAACTTTGTTTTGCATATGATTGTGCTGGAATTATACGTGATTCATGTGATGCTCTATTCTCAAATGGCCTTGTCCATAACAAGGACAAATGGCCTTGTCCATTTTGTTTTTCATCTACCACATATTGTTTTTCTATATGAGGGACAAGAGAAGTGGAAAATAAGATAGATTCTAAAAAATCATAAGGATACCGCTGCCTTTTCTTTTAAACGTGACATGCTGCAGTAAAAAAAAATCTGCAAGTACTAGAATGTACTGCCAGTGAGGGAATATAACCAAGACTAAACAAAAATAAATGTGAAAAGGAGATTTTATTTCTTCTTAGGTTATTATTGGCCTACAGTTAAATGTGTTCAGCGCTGGTACCTCACAGTACACAGTAGCCATACAGAGGTTTTAGCCACAAGTTAAGGTCTGAGTTAAGATCTCTCAGCACTGAAAAATCTAAGGAAGATATTGCAGCTTCCTCCCTACCAAAGTCCGGAAGAGGAACTGGGAAATCTGGAAACCTTAAATAACATTCATTGGTACTTCCCAGTTGCCTTCTATTTTTCACTGTATGACATTCTAATTTAGGAGTCAGTTTCCCATTTTTACTGGGTTTGGCCCATGAAAGAAGAGAAAGTCCTCTTCTCTTAAAATATTCAGAGTAACAAAAGCCCAACTAATTTTATTATGCCTTTTTTTTCCTTCCCCACCAAAGTCAGCAAAAGGTAGAAGTGAAAAATCCTGTGCCAGAACAAAATGTGTTTTTTATAAACCCCCTTTCTCCCTCTCTGTCTCTCTTTTAATCTGCCTAGTGAACAGAAAAATAAAGGGAAAGAAATGAGCAGACTTAATATCCAATAAAACATTTTAGGACCAGATGTTTATCATTATCATGAGACTTACTTTTTTTTTGCTCATATGTTGTTCCTGAGGTTCTTTCACACAGTGAGCCCTAGCAAGAGAAGTGAAATGTGCCTCTGCGGCCAAAAAGCTGAAACTGGAAGAAAGAACTGATTTTGCCAAGTCCCATTGTCTTCTGGGTCCTGGATCTTATCTGAATGCTTGCACTTCCCTGATCCAATAATAAAATTGTGATGAGTGTAGGCTGAAGAGAAGGCCCTGGACAACATCACCCCATCTACCATTGGTAACTACATTCCAACATATCCTGGAATGCAACAGCTGATATCTCTTCTCTCACCCATCCTTCAGCAGTGAGCTTATGAGCAGTGTACAGTTAAACACTAATTCTCAGCCTGATGCTAGCCTGGGTTTCCCACTTACAAGAGTGGCTAGCTAAACCATGTGTTTTACAGCACTGTCAAACATCAGAAGCGCAAGGTGGACTCCTCTTGTTCTTCCTGTTGCCATTCATTGTGTCTTTGTGTTCATTCGTCTTGAAGAAAGAAGTTTGAACATTAGGCAACAGTAAGTTTATGCCCCAGTGCATCACAAATGACTCTGCCTCTTAACTGTCATTAATGCCTTTTCTGATACGTTTTCTCCTTCAAAAGAAAATTGACAAGGAATTTTCTAATGCTTAGATTTTTTTCATAATACTTTAACAATTTCCCCTTCTCTTTAATAAAAGTTATAAATGCTTTTAATAGTTGTTATTCCCATGGTACTAATTTGCCTGAGATCTTGAAATTCCAAATTTTATTTAACCATTCAGTGTTATAAAGAGCATGTTAATGCTTTATGGGCTTTATGTTTAATGTATGTACAAACACACATACATAAATACACAGATAAATATACAAAACACCCTCCCACCACTGGAAACCCTACTTGCTCCTACAGAGCTGTGGTTCCTGTGTGACTGCCTTACCTGTTCCAAGATCAGAATTCCCATTTAAGCTCAGTTTGCAAAACAGTGGGTCTCCATGGGCCTTTTCCAGGATAGATGTCAATTCCAGGAACTCATCCATTCCTCCCCCTTCCCTCTGAGATTAAGCTTCTGAACAAGACATCTGAACTACACCAGGCTCAGGCTAGGCTTTTGCTTCTTTCATGGCCTGCACTCATCTTGTTTCATGACCTGTGCAGGACAGTGTGGTAAGGGACTCATGAAGGGGTTCTCAGCATCTTGTCAGTAAGTGGTGTGTAAATTAAGGCTGAGCTAGTGGGTAACTACTAACAGTCCAAGGCAGAAGGAAGAGAGGACTGTCCTGGGACTCTTCTGCAGGAGTGTAAGATACAGAGGGAACAGGTGCTAGATTCTGGCAGGTGGAAGAAAGTTAGAGGTTTCTCAATTACATTAATTGCAGACAAGTTGGTTTTAAGGCATTATGGGCCCTGCAGCATCAAACCTCACAGACTTTTTGACCTATGTAAGAGCAGAAGAAGAATGCAGTGTGCTCCTGTTCCAGATACCAGCTCTGGTATCTGGGATTGCACCAGCTCAAATGTGCCAGGAATTAAGTCTCCTCAGAGGAACAGAGATAACATAGCAGAGCTCTGATCAAGGGACTGATATCAAAGGAGCAAATCTCTCAGCCCCTGGGATGAATCATCAGAGCAGTCTATTCCAACCTTTTCTCATCCTTTCAAGCATCAGGTTCAATTGCAGCAACCAGAGCACAAAAGGCGAGGTGCTGCATAGGCAGGGAAAACACAACCAGGAGGAATGGAATTCACAGGTGATATAAGACTGGGAGGGTGTTGCAAATACCACTGAGAACAAAGAAGTAATGCAAAAGGAACCTATCTAGCTTGGGCAAGGAGGAAGAAGGAAAGATGAGAGCTAGTCATGCACCTGGGGAGAAAAAAAAATCCCAAAGGTAGATAATCAAAGGAAGTTGTATTTTCTGTGAAATGAATTAGCATGAATGAGAATGAAAGAGGACAAGAAAAAAAAAATGCATGTTTGCCAGTTGTGATATACCTGATCCAAGCAATAGCAATGCCATTTTGCAGGCATGTAAGCACTTGACAAAGATCCATATCATCTCTTTTTCATGGACGTGGAAACTGAGGCACTGCAGGAGCTCAGTAAAGTGCCTGTTGTTGTGCATTACTGGCCACACCCTGGCTAGACAGAAACACGTCCATGCACAAAACTTTTTTAGAGGTTAAGGTGAGTATGATGCACAGTTGTGGTGAGATTATGTGAAGAAAGCTGTGTTTTGTTTCACCTGCCCTGTAAAATGAGGAGGTGGGGGGGGGAGGGGAGAGGATGGTCAGAGAAGACCACCAGACACAGGAGCATGATAAAACACAGCTTTTCTCTGCGAAGCAACTAGAATTGCAAAATCTTGTCCCTGCTGTTTCTCAGCAATCTGTGGTTCTAATCCCTCAGTTTACGCTTCAGAAATCGTCTTTCCAAAGGCTTTTGCACCATTAGCTCCACTCATTAGCTCTTCCCACAAAACAGGTGAAAGCAGGTAGGAAGGACTGGCAGATGCAATGCCAAAGACGAGGCTGTGATCAAAGCAAGGCAGCGTGCCGCTTCAGCTCGCTCAGTCACTGGCTGCCAGTCACGTACCAGGCCACTCTGTAAGTGTGTGGCTGCAGGGCCCAGCCAAGTCGGGTGCTCCACCTAACACTATTTGTAACAGTTATGTCAGATGATCCAGCAGCAGGCTGTAGAGGGAGAGAACAGATATCAGTCGCGTTAGTATTGGATCTAATAAGCAATGTTGTTAATGTGTCTGATTCCTACATCTGAGCTGAATTATTTTTTCAGGGCAAACAGGAGCAAACCTGTCAACTCTGTACAAAAATCAGCTGATCACTGAAGCCAGTAACTCTGGCTCATACACATACAGAAAGTCACAGAAGCGTTGTTGAACTGTGGTCCTTTTTGGATTGTGGTTTGGTGTTGGGGGGTGTATTTTTTTTTTGTGGGGAGGGAGAGGGAGTTGTCTTTGTCGGGGGTGATGCAGTTTTTTTTTGTTTGTTTGTTTGTTTGTTTTTCCTTTGGCATGGTCATGTTTCAGAATAGTTCTGTGCTTTGAAGAGGGCAGAATTGCGATTTACCTTTTTGGGCTACCAGTTGCTCTATAGAAGTGTTACTGATAGTAACATTGCAGATGAGTCTTAAGCTTTGCAGGAAGAATTGGAGTAGGGCGAGTGAATGATGGTCATCTATATGGAATATTTGCTAGGGAAGAGACACCTGGGAAACATATGCTGGTAGTATTTTGCCAAATAACCAGGCATGTTCCCATGCTGTGAACAATGTGAGACAGTCAGCACCCTTCAGGGAAATGGCACTTGAGGAACTATGATTGATTCCATGTGGGTATGACACTCTCACGGGTATGAGAGAGACCTCAAGAGCAAGCAAACAATTCATGACCAACGACAACCATTTTAGGGGAGGTAGTATTAACTCAGTGAGGGACAACAGAGAGAGGAGTAGGCTGACGGCCTGTGGAATTCTCAGCATGAAAAAAAAAAAAAAAAAGGTCAAGAGAAAGGTTTTTTAGAGTTTAATTGTTCTTTCAGGGCTTAGGTGAAAAAATACTTTTTATTCACAGGAAAAGAGGCATGTTGCTCAAATTTCCTGGGATTTTCACAGAAAACAGAGTCCTCATATTTTTTCCCCATCTCATGACTCCTCATCTTTATTGGAGATGCACCCACAGGAGCTACACACCTGCCCAGAGCCATAAGGCAAAAAAAAAAAAAAAAAAAAAAAAAAAAAAAAGACAAGACAAGACTGCTGAGATGTCGTGGGATTACCCATGCAATGAACCTCTGGACCAGCAGGTGACAGCACAGAACACAAGTTCATACTGCAGCTGAAATACTATTCAGCTGTATAACATTTTACAGTTCCGTATCATGCAGTGGAGGGAAGGACCAGAGGAGTTTTAGAGACACAACAGTCTTACTCTAGACTGTGTTTGGATATGTCTTTTCATTTTTCCTTTCTCCTTTTTCCTTTCCCTTTTCCCTTTTTTTTTCTTTCCCTTTTCTTTTCCCTTTTACTTGTAGTTGTCCTTTTGCTATTTCATTTTCTTTTTTCTTTTTTTTCTCTTTTCCTTTTCCTTTTTTCCTTTTATCTTTTCTTTTTGTTTGTTTGTTATTTTACTTTTCCCTTTCACTTTTCTCCATTCCTTTTTCCTCTTTTTTTTTCTCTTTTCATTTTCCTTCCATGACCAAAGCACTATATATACAATACTACATATGACCTACATATAATTACTGTGAATATTAATTATTCTTGTGTTAAAATGAGAAAAAGTCAAATACTAAAGGTCTGCGTGATGCTGCTTAATCACTCTGAAAAGTTTTGACAGTGCATGAAATAAGGATACTGAAAAACATTTTGACCAGTTTTCTTTTTCACTTTTCACTTATCTTTTCCCTTATCTTCTTCCATATATATATATGTGTGTATAATTGGTTTTTTTCTAAGATGGATGAGCCTTTGCAGATTTCAGTCTCAGAAGCATTTTCTGTCAGAACTGTGCATTATTGATCTTTGGACTGACCCGTTGTGTTTGTCCAGACCTTGTCTGGTCTTACCTAGCCTGAGTTAGGAATATACCTTTTCTTTGTGTGTGTAAAAAAGGCCGTTTCTTATATGCTACTCAGATAAGCTTAGGAGCTGAAATTTAGTCTAGCTTAGCAAGCTATAGTTTGTAAGTCAGTCCACTCCCTTACCATAGTTCTTATTAAGTCCTGAGCATTTATCAGTTTGCCCTGAGCACTCCATGCATATGCTTTGACTGGCAACTGACAATGAATTCCAGCAGCAGTGCTCTATGAAAAAGGTGCATTCTGTTTATGTTTTTATTTGGGCTCATGCTAAAATTCTCATTCTGCAGACAACAGAGCACCTACATTTCTAGTTTGCAGGATATGAGTAACTTTCTGCAGAAGCCAATTGCTCATATCCTGTGGGGCATTTGTAATTAATCCTGAAAAGCTGGAAAGACACAGCCTTAAGCTGTCCCTTTTGTCCACCAGTGAAAACATAGCCATGGGTACTTAGTGGGCATTTTTGAAGGCTGCCACTCATCTCCCACCACACCCAGTTTATTTATCGGGGTGATTGTGAAAATGTGACAGTTAAAATTCATTATACTGGGTCCAACTTGCATCCAACAGGATGCAATGGCGTGACTGCATGACTGAAGAACTACTGTGATCTGCCTGGAGACAGGACCAGCACCCATCCTTCCAGAAGTCTTTCAGGAAAGAGAACCACAGTCAGCAAATATGTCTGCCTCTCTGCAGAATGGCAGGGAGGAAGGCAGGGAAAGACTCGGGCAGCATTAGTGCTTCTCCCTCTAGTAGTCACTGTCAGCACGAGGGTAGCTTTACACCTTTTATCTGACTATTTCAATGTCAGTTTATTTCAAATACGCATGAACTTCACTCACAGCTTCCCCAGCCCTATCTATTTTTGTTGTTTTGTTTGTTTGCTTGTTTGTTTTTCCCCACGAAAATATTCAGGTGCCAGGACGGAAATGGTTTGCTCAAGATGACTTAGCCAATCAGTAGCACAAAAATGAGCAATTCGGGTTCAAAAACTGCTTCTCTGACCACGAGATGGCACCGCCAGCTTTTCCTTCTTGGAGCTGACGAGACCTTTGCACAACTGAGCAGTGCTGCCAGCAGTTCCAGCTCCATGTCCGGCTGCAAGGCACCACCCCTTGATAAGACCTCGGTGATCTATTTCGTTCTATTTGCTAAGCTTTCACCCTGACTGACTCTTGTTCTGATGAGATTTGTCAAGGCAAAAGGCTAGAGAAGAAATTACACACTGTCAAGGCATTTTGCTGCCCCCCAAAGAAGCAGCCAGCACTTACCATCCTCCTCCCTATAAGCCTTGCCCCTCTTCCCCTCCATCTTCACTGCCTTCCATCTTTGCCCTATCAAGAGCATAGGCACCCCAGAGCTGTGTCATGCAGTATTGCTGAATCCTACCTTTAACTCGCAGGCTCAGCACTATCGTATCCACTTGCCTATCTAATATATTTCCAGCACAGTGGTGGTTTCCCTGAGTTGGATACTAGTTGCTTTCAAACTCTGCTTTACTGACAGATGACCACAGGACACCAAAACCTGTTTCTAGCTGATGAAACAAAGACCAGTCTTCACAAAATCCATTAGTCCCAAATTAACTGCAATCTCTCTCTTTTTTTTTTTTTTTCATCTTCCCAGTATGCTTGACAGCCATCTCTGTGCCCACAGAGTACTGTTCAGTGGGCAAGAACAGGACTGTTTTGGATGCAGCATGGTAATAAGAGAACAGAAATTTCTGCGTGGGTGGGAGGGCAGCAAGTACTGAGCTGAACAGTCTTAGCGGACATAGGATAGAGGTTGTTTATCTCCTCTGCCTCAGAGCTGCCTTGAAGTCATGAACATCACTGACGTGGGTTCTCCTAGTGAGACAACTAACAGCTAGCTAATACTGACTGCTGGCCACTCTGCTCTCATTTGTTAAGCTCCCTCACAGCCTTGCTGCTTTCAAAGACTTTCCCATACAAGGTCTATTTTTGCCTTCAGAGATCTGAGATCTGACCACTGTCTTTCCTGCATGCTTCCTTCCTCTCCTTATCATGCACAGCTTCCTCGTCTGCTGCTTTAACTGCTAACCACATTGCCAGCAAGTAATATACTCTAGAAATTTGATAATCCTGACAAGTTCACAGCAACCACCTTTGCCCACTCTAGGGCTCACTTCTAGAGTAACTTGCTCTCTGTTCTAGGCCTTCTACCACATAATCATTCTCTTGTCACCTAAATATCACCTTGAACTTTCGTTTAACCTGCTCCTTTTATTGTACTCCTGGTCTATGCCTCACCAGTTCTCTTTTGTCTACCAGTCCCTGATACATTCTTTTGACTGTGCTCAGACAGTGGAAAGTAGCAACCAGTCCCTAGGAATGCACTGGCCACCAGCACGGACAGCCTTCCTTTTGTCCATATTTAAGCATCTCTGCCCAAAAAAGATTGACTTGTGTTCATTGCCAAGTTCTGCCCTTAAGTGTCCCAGAAACCTACAATTCCAGTTGTAGATTCATTCTTCTTTCACTGATTTGCAGCATCAAAGTGTTATAAAGATAGTGGCAGCAGCAGTTTTTTATGCCTTAACATCTTGGTGGGTGTAGGGAGATGAGGGTTGACAGAAAGCATCTTCAAGCAAAATTGTTGTGCAGGGAGTCAGGAATTTGGGAACAAGGTACTCAGGCTAAGGAAAGAGCCTCATAATGACCTAAAATCTAAAAAGGGTTTACACAAGAGATGGAAATAAGGATAGGCTATGGATGAGGAGGACAGAAACTCTGATTGGGTACTGAAGAACAAAATCAGAAAGGCCAAAAGTATGCTGGAGATGAAACTAACATAAGCTAAAAGGGTGACAAGAGGGAATTCTGTTGTAGAAATGAAATTCAGGGGGAAAAAGTGTCTCCATCACCTTCCAGGAATCAAGGCAAGCCTGGCTGGCCTGCAATCAGCCCCACTCTCAGGTTGAGTCCACCATCAGTGAAAACAAGAAGTGGCAGAAAAGACTGATATCACTTCCATATCACTTCTGTTCACCCCAGACATCAGTCTGCAGGTTCTGACCTGTTGTGCATAGAAGCATGATTACTTGTTCAGTCCCACACTGAATGCCAGAGTGTAACTTGTACACCAATGTGACTGGCATACGCAAATCCGTATGACCGTTTGCTAAAGAAATGGTTGTGCAATGCAAGCAAAAGAGAGCTACAGCAGGTCAGTCATATGTCTATCAGGCATGCTCAGGCTGCCTCTCACAGAGAAGAACAATTCTTGTAAACACTACGCATTTGCATGGTGTATGATGTAGACATATGGTCTACCACAGCAAGCAAAGATATTTGGAAAAGTTATGCAGCCTGTCTATGCTAGATGTTGTGAAGTTGTGTGTTTGTAAGAAATATATTTTTAATTGTTTATTTTCTAGTGTAAATAGAATAGGCCTCACATCCCTGAATTTTGTCTCCTCCCAGCAGCACAATCTGAAGACAGATCTGTCTTGTCCAATAACCCACATTGCAAAGACAATGCCAAGTTAAAGCATAAAAATGACAGAGCAGAGCCAAATATCACAGATTTTCAAGAATCTCATGTGTCATGGAAGAGGGATCTTCCACCCAATGTGAAGGAAGCCTTGAAGCTGTGACATTGGTCTGGTCTGCAGAAAGCCTGAAAATTAAAATCACTCAGGCGTGCATTTTCTGTGCACGTCAATGTATATTGGAGCTGGTGAGATCTTTGAAATGGTAGGAGCTTTGTCATTAAAGAGTACGACAGGAGAGAACTCCTGCTGCTGCGCCATCATGGACATACCACCATGGCATCAGTACAATTTCCACACAGTGCCCAATACCTTTCCTTCCTCTCAAAGGAAACTGATGATAGAGCAGTCCCCAAACCTATTTAGCAAGTGGTCCTTTTCTGTGTAGTCCTGATGATCCTACCCCTAATAGGAAGAACAACTTTGCAGTTTTGGTTGGAGGTAGGTCTGCATCATTGCTTAGGCTCTCACCCTGACAACTTCCTAAAGGAGAAAGAGCATTCCCAGGATGCCCTTAGGTACTGAGATGTCTGGAATGTAAAAAGAGCACAAAATCAAGTGTTAAAATTTATGCACAAGGTGGCTGGGGTGAAATGTAGCTCCAAAAAATGTGTTTTCACATTTATTCTCACAGAAAGGAACTGCTTTTTCTGTCTACTATATTTTCATCAGAAATAACACATGCAAAAAATGACAAGTGATGTTATTTGACAAACAGTGGCACTGATACCATGACATTGTCTATCTCCACCCTGCAAAATGCAACTGAAAGCCTTTGTTGTGGTTGATGTATAGGATAGCATCACTCATAACCCTTGGAGATCTTCCTTTTACCATCTAGTTACTCCTTCATATCCTAGGGCCTTCTGGCTCCAAGAACGTCAGGAGTTTCCATGCCACTTGGACTTTTCTTAGGATAACATCTCTGTCAGCCACTGCTCAGGTGGTGAACAGGCTGGAAGAGAGATAGCATTTAGACTGGTCCTGAGATGGCATTAACTTTTTCTCTGCCAATAGTGTGTTCTCTGGGAAAGTGCTGAGACGCTCATCATCTTGCAATGTAGGTTGTTGGGCAAAGAAAAGGGAAGTGATGAAGGAAGTGTCAGACAAATTTTGCACTCCCTTTTTTTTTCTCTCAGCTCCCTCCCTGACTCCCCTTTTTTTTTTCCTTCCGTTGCAGGTCCCATTAGGGAGTAGGATGCTGAGGTCTGTAATTTTCTCCTTCCCCACTTTGCACCAGTGGTGATACTTCACCAGCTCTGAGTGCAGAGTATCCCACAAGGGGTAGTGAAGGGATATCAGCAGGACAGAAACCCAGTGCCTCTAAACCTTAATCTATATCTTAATTTAACAAATGGCTTTTGGAATTAAGTCAGTATTTAGAGCCCACCCTCTGTTTTGAAGGTCTCTTCAGTGCACTTACCTGCACACAGCAAGACAGCAGAAAGGATAAGTCTCAAAGACATATCTGTACAAGGTAGCTCGGCAAGAATCCTGGGTGCTCCCACTCTGGGAGCTGGTTGACATTTTTGTATTCCCCAACCAAAAAGTCTATTGCAAAACTACCCAAAATGTTTCTTTAGGGCTCAGAGAATCATGCTTTGGCTTTGAATGCTTTTTCTTTCACTTTCAAACTTTGACAAATGAAATTAAATGTTAAGTTTTTCGTAAATATGTTAAGAATTTGGTTGGGTAGATGCTTTATTCATTTCAGCCACAAAGTTGAAAAAAAAACAATTACATCCATCCATATATACAGGTCCTGGCTCCTTCCCAGCTCTTAGGCTAGATTCATCTCATACCAAGAAAAACACAGGCCTCAGCCAGGAATATGCAGCAGTCAGTAATGTTAGGTTTCAGCAAACCTATACTGGTTCTGCGTCACACTGAACTTTTTGAGACTTTCAGATAAGGCCTGCTGTTTGTGCAGTCTCTCTTCACTTAATCCTCTTCTTCTGAAGGATTTTTTTTTTTACCTACTTTTTGAGCACAGATACAGATTCCTTAGGTTGATAGATGGCTGTTGCACCAGGAAAGGAGTGCACTGTAGTAGGAACCTGTTGCCTTACGTAGAAGGGGTTGAGGTAGCCAACATTACCTATGCAGGAGGGCTGTGGGTGAAAGTATCACACTGACCAGATAGTGTGTCAAGAATCCCACTGCCTCAGGGAATAGAGGAGCTTGTTCTGGGAACTGGCATATTCCCACACATCAGAGTTTCGTTTTTTCACTATGTCCTGCCCCTTGTCTCTTCTGGGCACCTGATACAATGAATGTAGGTACCTAAGCAAGATTTCCAAGACAGACATTAAGGTTACTTGCCAGATAGATAAGCACTATTCATGGGTAGAAGGCCTCCCCCTCCACAGTTGAGGCAGAGGAAGTGAGGGTGTCTCATTGGAGAAGGCAGGGGCAGAAGTCTCATTTTCAGTCTGACAGGTTACAGCTGCTTCCCTCTCGCCTTTGTTACTGAGAAACGTGGTAAGAGGATCTCTGAAGGCAATGATTATGGAGTTTTGACCAGGGAAACTCAGAGCAGCAAATCTTTCTAACAACTCCCAAAGAAATAAGTAAGGAAAACTACAAAGGGGGTATGCATGCTGGCTGAGCAAAACACACTCACTACCACAATGAGGTTGCAAGCCTAGGGCTCGCCGAGCCAGGAGGGCTGCAGTGCAGAATCTGGAGGTACTTGGGATGGTTGTGTGTATTCCAGGTCTCCGAAAACAGTCAGACACAGAAGACTTACAGAGGAAAGAAATAAAACCTAAACCGGACATTTATATCTGTAGTTTTTATTTTAAAAACAGGAAACACAATCACGTATTAATAATAAGCATATAAAACCCATCTGAAATACTCACAATGCAGAAAAAGAAAATAAGAAGAGACAGCATGTGAGATAGTCCTATACATTTCAGTCCAAGCCAGCACGCAAATTCCTGATGCACAGTAGGCAATGCTCTTACACATAACTGTGGGGGTGGGATTTCCTAACATACAAGTGCCCAGACAGAAATATTGCCTCTCCAGATGCTGGAGGGTCAAAGGAAAGGCACTGAATTTGTATAACTGAGCCAAAATATGAAATTAGGGAGAGGAAATAGTTATATATAATATCTCTGGGAATAAATACCTGGAGCAGAAGCTTGATGGAAAGCTAGGGAGAACTGGGTGCTATAGAGTCAGATTGTGCAAAAAGGGATTATTTCAAATTAAGTCACAAGCAAGTTTTGCTTATCTTTGCAAACGTTTATCACCGGAGAAGGTAGAAATGTCATCACTGTAGTTACTGAAATTGCTGAAAGATACTCCCAAGATACTCCCAACTATATACTGATGGGAAGTTCTCCAATCTGCTCTGAAGCAATATGTTGACAGGAAAGCTTTGGCAATCCATGCTACCACAGTTGCCATTTCTCTCTTTTTGAGCTTTTTTTTTTTTTTTTTTTTGAACACACTTTGAAACCTGACGGCCTGCTTCTCTTGTGGGGCCAGCCATGAACTACAGCATATGCTTGCAGACAGATCTGAACCACTGCATTCAGATCCTGAGTTTGATTCAGTCTGAAAAAGACAGAAGAAATTAGAGCAGGAGTTTCAAAGTAGATCTTCCCCTGTGCCACCTTTACACAAGTCATGCAGGCCTGGACAGACATGGCCACGGACTCTTTCTCAACAGAGCATTACAGTCAGTGAAACAGACCTCTCATCCCTTGATTGCAAAGATACCTTATGTACTATTTTTTGCCTTCCTAAACTTAACTGGGATAGCTTGGTAGCAAGGGCTAGGCATATACATACTTCAAGTGTACCAAAAAGGAGACAAGGCAGGAGAGACCATTATCTATGGATGTATAATTACTATGTCTCCCATTCAACAGAGGATGGCACACTGCAGTGGCAGACATTGCAACATCATGCAAATCTTTCAGAGTCAACAGACAGGGCAAAAACTTTGGCCTACCGCCCATGGGCTGAGTACTATGCATCTTCTGCACTGCTGATCCAGTAGATTCCTTCAGTTCTGGTCTCTAGTCCTGAATCTCCCAACTTTATAAACTTACACATAACATAATTGATTGCTACTGTGTCCAAAGGTCCATGCTACATACCTCTGTCTAAAATTTATAAGAACAATTGCTAAGAAAATACAGCTTTGGAAAATATTTCTTTTCCTTGCACATCTTAAGTAACAATCTGTAAGTTTCAGACTTTATGGCCTACTATAAAACAGCAATAGAGAAGCCAAAAATCAAAAGAAGGCAGAAAAAGTCACTTTCTGGTCTGCAGCTATCACCCTCAATCATCCTGCAAAATACTTAATTGAGACTGAAAATAATATAAAGTAACAATGTCCATTCGCTGCAATACCACACTTTCAAGTAATACTTAGGAACAGTACTTAACATGGCCATCAATAAATCCCAGAGGACACAAGGATTTTGGCAGGCATGCAAACATATACTTCTGCTGACTAGGATTCAGTTCTTCATATTTGTTTCCAGGGGGCAGAAATAACCTTTAAAGGTGATGTGAGTAACAGGCTCTGTTCACATACCAGCCAAAATGCCTGATTTCCTGTTAGTACCATATCTCTCCTTTACACTTTTATTCCACCTCAAATCTACAGTATCTTTTGTTAGAATAGCTATTTCCTTTAAACATCTTCTATTTCATATCTGTACATTTTTGTACACCATAAAAAAATAAATATTTACAAAATGACATACAAATAAATAAACTTAAGCAAAAAAATACGTTTTCAGTCTATTAAAAAGAAAAAAAAAAAACATCCACAACAAAAGAACAGGAAAAAAAATAGGCATGTAACTTGGTCCCTTTTTCCTGAGACTGAAAAAAGTGCACACGGTATAGGAAAAAGCAACAAGATGGCTTTTTGGTAGGTTTGTTAAATTCCAGCATAACACTGCGCAAAAACATACACACATGGAGTAGCCTTGTAAAGTGGGGCGCAGGGGACTTTTTAACTTCAGTTCACTCTACAAAAATAGTAATTAGATTCAAATACCTAATGGTCACGTGTGTGTAAGTACGTTAATCTCAAGTAGCAAGGTGAGAAAAAACAAATATTGCCAGCTGTTTTCTGCTCTCCTGATGTCTGTGGCTGGGGAAGATAAGACTACCTTTGCTAGAGCACCAGGTGCCTTCCAGTTTTGAAAATGGGATCTCCCACATCAGATTTGTTTAATGCTGGTCAGACCTGGCAGAAGGGGGATATACGGGTGGGAAGAAGAAAATAGCAGCAATTGAAAAAAAAATCGTCCCTTTTTTTTCTCTCTGCTCATTCCTTTAATGACTCCCTTTGAGCATAGGAAAGAGTCAAGGAAGGGATGTGGCATGATCTTAGGCAGCTTCTTTATCAGGTTGTATGCTGTTCAGTTCCACCATAGGGTTCTTCTCCACTGGTGTCGTGGGGCTCATTCCTCCTCGCCCTTCAAAGCCCCTGGAGATGTCTTCAAATGTCCTGCCTTTGGTCTCTGGCACTTTGAAGAATGTGAAGACAAAGAAGATGACCAGGAAAACGAGGAAGATGAGGAAGACATAGGAGCCACATAGTTTCTGCAGGGAGGATAGAAGTGGAAGGCTTTAAATTGGAAAAATGACAGACCTGAATGTAATTCTAACACTTTTTTTTTCCATCAATGGCCTTACTGACTTGTTCTCAACTCATCAATTTTTAAAAGGAAACCAAGTTCTTTGTGGGCTTCTGAAAATCTTTAACATTCAGAGAGGAAGGGAATGCAACATTAAGGCTTTTAAGGAGAAAACCTTAATGTGCTAATTAACATGGTCCTCCAACTATTTATAGGCTGAAACCAGTAAGAGATAAGAGTCCCAGGAACATAATGGGAGCCACAAGACACTTAACATTCAGTAGCAATCAGAACACAGACTCAGGGTTTTCTGGAAGTCTGTAGTCCAGCTCTCAACCCAAAGCAAGCCCATCTTCAATGGGCTATCAGGCTGCTAAGGGTCATATCCAGTCACATTTTGTGAATCTGCAAGGATGGAGATTCTCCAGCCATTTTGGACACCTTTTCCAAGCAGTACTCACAAGTGCTTTACACACTAGGTTCTTACCTCTGCATAGGGGAAGAGCATTCCCACCAAGAAATTAGATGTCCAGTTGGAACAACCAGCCACTGCCATGGCTGCAGGCCGTGGGCCCTGACTGAAGAGTTCAGCCACAATGAACCAGGGTATTGGGCCAGGGCCAATCTCAAAGAGAGCCACAAAGCCAAAAGTAGCAACAATGCTGATATATCTGATCCATTCCACAGTGTCCTGCAAGGAAATGGAACATAAGCAGTTGAAAGATGAAGTAAATGTGGCACAGCCCAATGCAATGTCCAGTGCCACAAATTTCTTAGCAGCATCCTGAATACTGTGGCACGGTTTCTGCAGTTGGGAAGTTGCTTTCTCCACTGCACTTCACTAAGACATCTCCTTCCTTTACCTCAATTCTAGCTCCAGTTGTATCTGCCTTGTCCTGCAATTCTGCCCTCTACAGTCTTACAAGTTCCTGCTGAGGTGACAATCTGGGCAACACCAATTACTCACCTTCAGAGCTAAAGCAACAGTCATAAGGACAGCACACACAGCCATGCCACCCAAGCCAACTAAGTGGAGGGTTCTACGCCCTGCACGCTCCACCAGGAACAGCTGAAAACAGACAGAAAAGAAAAATCAATTACTTCAGCAGTAAAAGCAGAAAAGACCTCTTAAGTCACAATGTGTGCTGCACCTGTTTCTTTTTTCCTGTCTGTAACCCTCAGAGTCAGTGGCGATCTTGGCACAAATGTCTCTGCTCTCTCTGGTTCTTGCTACTGTCCTTCTCTCACATCTCCCATCTTGTTTTCATCCTTTACCCCATTTATTTTTTCTAAAATGAAGACTCCTTCTCCTCTCCCTTTTCCTCTCCTTTCCTCACTTCCCTTCCAATAATAACTTGAAGCATTCTTCTCTTTGAGCTTACAGGCCATTGACTAGCCCAGCACTCTGCCACAACCTGGCTGCTTGTCTTCATTCTCATCTCCCAAAAGACCCCATGCACACTAGTTTGCAGGAGCTGTTACCCCTCTTACCACAAGGCCCTGCTCTACTTACCGATACAACAGTGAAGACAGTGTTTACCACACCAGCTCCAATGGTGGCATACACAGGCTGGGTGATACCAGCTCTTTCGAAAATCCCTGTAGAATAATAGAATACCTAAAAAAAAAAAAAAAAAAAAAAAGAAGTAGAAGTTGGATGTAGTCACAGTTCCAGTATTTGAGAGCATATCCCTCTCATCTTCCTTGCCTAATACCACCCAGGCCCAACAAGGAGCTTCTGGAAAACACTCAATAGTATAAAGCGGCATGCTTCCAATTAAAAGATTCATTCACCTGATGCAGGGGCATAATGTCTTGACAGGGGGTGGTATAGCGAAAACAAAAAACCCCATCTCCTATCTTAGGGATCTCTATGTAGTATCACAAAGCAATGCCCTCCAGTCAAGGCACAAAACAGGAGTCTTTGAGAGCACAGCGCTGTCACCATTAGCAGTAAGCAACTACCCTGAAGTGCAAGAATAGCCAGAGATAACCGAGACCCATAGACAGAACAGGAGACGACAACTCACAGCATTGATGCCAGAGAGCTGCTGGGAGAGCTGCAGCATGATGGCAATGATGATGGCTTGACGGTAGTTTGGAGAGCGGAAGAGCTCTGGCACAGTTGCTTTCTTTTCCTGGGACATTTTGGCACTCTCTTCTTTCATTTCCTGGATATCTTGAGACACATCCTGTGTACCACGGAGCTTCTGGAGAACTGGAGGAAGGAATACAAAAGTGCCAGGTATAATACATGCATGGACAGTAGCTTGCCCCAACACCTGCCCTGCTGACCTGTCTATTTGGTGAAGAAGGAAGAGTGAAGATAGACTTATCTTCCTTCACTGCCTGCAAGTCAGTGTTTAGGTATGCTGGGAAAGCCTGAATCTCTACATGTAGATTTAAGTCATATTTTCCACCCAGAGCTCAATATGTTATGATCACCATGGAGACAAGGCCCAGGTTCTGCTTATTTGTTACTTGTGCTCCAAAGTTACACTTGATTCCTATACACTTGCTTTGGGAGTCTCTAGGAGCAGAGCTGAACCCAGTAGACCTCAGGGATAGTTCTTGATGGTAGCTGGAGGAAAGCTCTAGCTCTGTGTTAAATCTCAGCCTATTTCCTGCCATTCAGAAGGAGCTGAGAGGTGCAGCAGCTGGTATTGCCACATCTCTTTAGAGTAGGTGTGACTCCTAATTTCTTAATCCCAACAAAAGTCTGCTGGAATGATAGGTTTCTAACACTTATTGGCACAAGTAAAGCTAAAGAGAGGTGAGATCCATTCTGATGCCCTCTGAGAATCACACCCTCATCCAGGCCCCAAAGTTAGTCTAGGCCTCACACCTCACACAAGGCTTTGAAGTCATTCCTGGCCTCCCACTCTCAAGTTCAGTACAGACTGGGAGCCACAACACTGCACCACCCCTTTTAGGGACAAGTTCTCACCTGCTTGTGCTTTATCCTCCTCCATCTTGTTGATCAACAGGAAGCGAGGACTCTCAGGGCAGAAAAGAAGAGCCACACACTGAAGGATTGCTGGAAGGATTGTGAACCCCAAAAGCATCGGCCAAAGTTTTTCAGTCCCCATGATCCCCTCCAGACCAAAGATCTACACCAAGAAATGAAGAGAAAGAAAATGATTAAATACTCTCTGATGCTTTATCCCTATCCTAGTGAGTGTCAGGATGACATACTGCACCTAATTGCAAGTGCAGATGACTTTAAAGGTCCACAAAACCCTCCCAGCCACCACCTCCCCACCAGTATTGAATCCGGTTGCGACTGGCTTACTTGGGCCACTAGGATGCCAACAACAATGCCCAGCTGATTGAGGGTACCAAAGGCTCCGCGGACACTGGTGGGTGAGACCTCGCTGATGTACATGGGTACAAAGCCAGTGCAGAGGCCACAAAAGACACCAATGATGAAGCGGCCAAGGATCAGCATCTCCACTGCTTTTGCCATCTTGGAGAAAGCCATGAGAGCGCCACCAACAAAGGCCAAGACATTCACCAGCAGCATGGAGTTCCTCCTGACAGAAGACAAGTATAAAGACCGGGGTTAAACTGGCAATATGTTGGAGAAATCATGGAGAAGGGGTAAACCTACCCATGATCCCCATCTTGAGGTTGGTAAGAGAGCAGAGAAATTCTCATTCAGCTCCTGCCTTGGCATTACTCTCTCCATTTCTTTCTCTTTTTGCAGCCTATACATTCTTGATTATTTCTCAACCTTGACCTTCCCTCTTCCCCCGACCTCTGTTCTCTTCCTACTCTTCCCTTAGAAGGGAAAATATTCTCCATGGCTTGGATCCCCTTTCCCAGCTTACCTGCCAAATCTATTGACAAAAAGGCTGACTGAGAAGGAGCCGATCATGCCTCCTACTGAGAAGATGGCTACCGAAAGGGACCATAGTGAGGTTAGGAGCTCTGAGGAGATGGGCTCCCCACTCCGCTCTGATAAGGTTGTGTTGAAGAACTCTTGGATGATCTGCAAGAGAGAAACCACCATAGGACAGAGTGAGGAAAGGGAATTGCAATCTAGTAGGAGGCATTTTGCATTGGGGAAGGAAGACAATTTCTGATGGCAAAAGAGATTTTTAATGGAGACAGCAAGCAAGAAGAGATGTTGAAGATTCAGTAGAAGGTAAGTCAGAGGGCAAGTGTGGAAAGAGGAACTAAAAATTCAGAAGAGTGAGAAGTTCAGACTACCAGAAAGATGAAGGAGGGATTGCTTCACTGAGCATGAGGAGAGTTGGGCAAGTGATGATTAAGAAGCATGGGCTAATCTTTGACATGCCTCTAGATGATGATGGTATTTTGGGGATGAGAGAGGAGGGAGTGAGAGGGATGCAAGAGAAACGTGACCAGAGAATAGATGGTAACACTGCTGGAAATGCTAGAACAGATTTCCCAAGAGATGCAAATAAGTGAATTAAGCCCAGGAAAACTGAGGTATGATCTGAAATAATCCTTCCTTCTAACTTGGAGTACCATGAGAAGGGATGTGACAGGGCTTTTCATGTGGCTAATTCCGGACTCATTCACTCCAACAATTGAGGGAAGATCGGCAGCAACGGAGGGGCACATGGCCTCAGGAGGGCTTCCCCCAGCAGAGGGCAGCAGGACATTAGCTCGGGAGGACACGCCACTCTCCTCCCCCTCCCCCCACGCATAAGTGACAGCTCTATTCCCGGAGACAGGGTGGATGTGGTATTGGTGACTCAGTTCCTGAGAGAGGGTAACCATCTTAGTTACAAGAAAAACACATATCTACTTTTTTTCTTCTTCTTCTGTCATTTTTTTCCCCTCATGGTGTAATCATGCGATGATTTGGTCAGAACACACCAGTCACATCCCTTTTACAAGAACTGAATCTACACTTAACATGTAACAAATGAAATAAGGAAAGAAAGAAGCCTTGAGAGATGACCCCCATGACAAACTAGGGCAAACATAATCCCTATCACCTCACTTTATTTTCTGCACACTGCTCCCTACATTCTGCCCTGGCTTTTTTTCCCCCTTTTTTTCAATCCCCCCCACACACACACACTTTATTTATTTATTTATTTTAGGTGGGTGATTCCACCTCATCCCCCTAACCAGTATGGCCAGTCAAAAGCCTGTTTTGTCATTTGAATGATGGCAGATTGGAGCACGGTAGCATACCACCCTTAAGAGAGAAAAGTGGAATCAGGTTTTTCCCCCCTCTGATGACCCAAAGAAGGGACAAGACCCAAAACAACATGATGCCTGAAATAGTTCACATTTCTTCCCCAAATCAAATACACAACTACCTTACTCTGGGAAACAGCAGATGGGCATCTCTTGCCCTAGTTCTCTCTCTGTACTCCAGATTAAAAGAATGGTCCTGTCTGCTCTCTCTCCCCTCCACAAAACACTCTCTATCCTTCCTGTCCGTTGCTGTAGTAGAGAGAGGAGTTTTTGAACCTCTCATTCTTTGACAGCAAAAATAACTATCAACCTAACAGCTGCCTGAAAGACAGCTCCTCTATCCCCCTCTCAGCTTTTGCCTGAGTCCTACCCGCCATAGAAAGGATGATTTTTCATCTCTCTCTCCTTCCTTCCCTGAAAATGAGTGTCTGTCCAGTGCCTTGGCATTACCCCCTCACTGATATCTTGTCCCTAGCTTATTCTCCCTCTCACCTTTTCAGGAGCGTTGATGACACCGGTGTTGTATCCAAACTGGAGAGATCCGATGGCAGCAATAGAAACAGCGTAGATAAGGTATGCAGTGATTTTCTGATGGGAGAGAGAAAACGTGTTGTTGATTAATTTGCTTTCTACACAAGCTGACTTTCTTCTCAGCACAAATAGCAGCTGCAGCTTCGAGGTGCCCAGAAACCTTCTGTAGTGCCCTCAGGGCAGGGAATGTCTTTTGTATAGGTCAGTGCTACGGAACTACTTGGGTTTTTGTCCAGTGGTGGTGGATAGCAGCAAGGCCCTGGAGAAAGGGATATAACTAGTGAGCAGCTCATTAGTCATGAATACACTGACTGCATTACTGGCTGTTATTTTGGGTTCATTTGCTTTATAGAAAAGCTTTTGCTTATCTCTGGCATGTCACAAAAAAAGGGTCTAGATCTTCCTCATGCCAGCTGACAAGGACTGTTAAATAGATGGTCTTAGATCTGCCCATGAACCACACTGGCAGTCACTCCCAACACTTAAAATTTGTACTCTTCAGCAACCGCATTTTCCCAGGCTAGAACATCCCAACTCTGCCCCAGGGCATCTGGCACAGAAACCTTGCCTCACAGAGAAGACTGTGCTGCCAACCTTTCCCATTTATTTTTCTTGCCACTGTTGCAATAGTTGATACTTTAAAGTCCCAGGATCTAGAGTTGTGTATGTGTAGCTCTTTGTATTCACTAAAATAAAAAAGACTGCTCAAAAACACCAAGGAAATTTGAAGGTCCAACCTGCCTAAGTTCCACAGAATTTAAATGTTAGTCAAAAGCATCTAATATTTTATATATTTTTAAAGCCTGTGGAACTTAAGTTGCTAGGCAGGAAGGGAGAGAAGGTGACTCAGGAGTTGGCACTAGGATGACAAGTATTTTAGAAAGATCATGAATCTCTCATAGGAGGGGCTGCAAGCTTTTCCAAAGCATTGGAAATCCCTTTTTTTCAGATCTTTCCTTTTCCTCTTTTAATGCTGGCAGGGAAGAGAGAAGTACTTCCTGAGGCCTGCTGCTACAGCTCCTTGTCTCCAGGAATATGAGCTCCCAAGGGTGCCCAACTTTGCTGCCTCTTTGCTAGGAACTCTCTGCCATCATTCACACCGCCTTTACTAATCTTTCAAGTTTGGTGCCTTCTGACCTTCACAACCCTCACACATTTAGCAGTTAGGCCTCAATAAGCAGAAACTGAAAGAATATCTCAGATGCAACTTCCCCCACTAAGTCACGTAGATGTATCTTAAGTTCTGTCTTCCTGCTAGACTAGTGACAGAAGCAGAAGTGACAAGGCCCTCAATTTCAGCATGGGGAATATGACTTCTATAATCAAAGAATACATCTAAGGCAGGTCGTCTTCTCTACCACCCTGAGAGAAGGGGAGAGACTGCTCACCTTGTAGTAGGCACAAGGAGTTTTGACATAGGAGCACAAGCACCCAGCTCTTTCAAAACGCTTGGATGCCTACTAAAGGCCATGAAGATGTCTAGGTACTTTTACTAGGGGTCAGGTTACCCCCTTCTCTTGGATGTAGCAAAGCAGGGGACAAAACCCTGCTCTCCACACTTCCAACACAGTCACTCAACACAGGAGGATCTTTCCTTCAGTACTTTGCTTTGTCATGGCTGGCAGTGGCCATATCTGGCTTCTTTTTCCTTTGGGTATAACACGGGACCACAAGGCACCTGCAAGCTGTGAGACACAGCCAAACCATAAGGGGTTACTTCTTCTCCCTTTTTTTGTACTCCCTTTTCCAGACTGTTGCCTGCTATTCATCTGTGCCACATACCCAGTCTCATACTGGCTAGACGTTACATGATCTGATCCATCCACGTAAGTGAGACAGGCCAGGATTTAATGTATGCAGCATTTGTTACTGCTGGTCATGCCTCATTTCCCCAGAGGTGTCCAGAGAGCTCAGAAAGAGTACAGCAGTGTTTAAAGCTGAGGTCTCAAACCACCGCCCCTCCCTCTGACCACAGGCACCTACCAGGTTCTGGAAACTATATTTATTATCCAGGAGGCACTTCAAATTAGCTCCATTCTTTTTTACAGACTAGAATCTCAGAAGAGTACAACTTGTTGAATTCACCTAGCGCAGCCTCTCTGCCCTCCTTTACATGCCAGATTAAATGCCCTCCCTTGGCCAGATGCTCTCCCTGGCTCTGCCTCCTCTTCACGTCCTGCCCGCGTTTCCTTCAATATGGCGGTGATGGCCCTGTGCTTTCTTGCTGCTGCTGTTATTTCTGTTCTAATCCCCTGGCATTTGGCACTGGGTTCAGCTGGATATTTGCTGTCTGTCTCCCTCCTTCAGCCTGCCTGCCTTCCTGCTCTGATTTAATTCAAACACCCACAGTTCATTAGCAGCACGGAGACCCACGTTTTGCTCTGGGCTGCAGATGAATTATGAAAGACACAAGGCTCCATCCCATGTTCTCTCAAGGAGCAAGGGGGAAAGAATATGTTTTGCTTTTCTTCTTGTAATGGAAATATAGCTTTCATATCAGTGATATATTAAACAACATACAAACAAACAAATCATTCAAGAATAATTGCGCTTTCAGCATTATGGATCCACTGTCTTTAATCCTGGCACAAATGAGTACCAGCCAGCCAAATATATCCCAAAATCAATACAAAGAAAATATGGATAGCATCATGTGTCTAATTAGGCCATACATATGTAAACAAATCAATCTCATGACTTGCACCAACTCTAGACAAACAGGCTCTCCATCTCTACTCCCCATCTCCCACAGACAGAGCTTTTTTCTGACTCATCCTTAAAAAGGTAGCTTAGGCCTGTCTACATCATCACATACCTTTACAAAAACAAATTCAACAGTATCAGAGAACAAAGTGATGCTGAATTGCCACCATATGGTTCACAGGGTGACCGCTGCTAAACGTTACTAGATTGCCTTCGCAAGCCAAGCAAATATTTTCTAGCCATACACATACATATCTGCCCAAGCAAATTGTGGGAGACAGATGCTGAACAAAAACACACAACCTCACAGTGAATAACCAATAAAGCAACAAGACAGCTAACCGCTGTAATGACGAGGAGGAAATAATTACCTTTTTATTATCCATCGCCTGCGACAAACGCCTTAAAATGACTCGTGAAGCACACTGCCCTACTTCCACCTCTTAATGGATTCTGTGGACCTTCTGAGCTGCTACGTCCTTGCCTCCCCGAAAACAAAATAGCTGAGCCTCTCTCTCTCTCTGTAAAAGAAAAGCACCTTCTTTCTGCTTAAGCTCATGTATTTATGGCTTGTGGTATGGGCGTGGGTCTGTTAGAGGAGGGAGGAGCTTTGCAACATCCCGCAATGAGAAAAAAAAAAAAGAGAAAAAAAAAAAACCAAAAGAACCGTCGTCCTATAACCTCCTACGATTTTCTGACTTAAAATTTACATCAGTGGCTGCAAGGTTTTTGCTAGTGGCAGTCATCCAGCACCGCATGTAAGTGCCTGCTTTCTTACGTTTCGCGACTAGAAATCTAGAAAAAGTCACTGGGTAGGGAGCCAGCAGCGTTTGTTTTTGAACTCAAGCATTTTGTCTAAAGTTACAAGTGTAGACAGTAGTGTTTGCCACACTGCTGGTGCTGTACAGGTATTAACTCACGATGGAATACTAGTGATTTGGATGGGAAAAAAAAAAAAAAGGCAAAGCTTTTTTGAATCCATTGTTAGAAACACTGAGGCACATAGTGATAGCCACATAAATAGCATCGTCAGAAGCATGGAAATCACTCCCAAGCTTTATGGATGCTCTCCCCCTTCTCCTAAAGCTGTGGATGAGAGATCCATCTGTACAGCTGTCCTTTGAAACACTTTTCCCACAAAGCTAGACTCCGTGGGGGCAAAGCTTTAGATGTGACCCTGCAGTTGCATTTAGTCCCAAACTTGAACCCTTCCAACCAAACTATGTTACTCTCCCTCATATTCCCTTGCAGCCCGTCCCTTAAATCAAAGAATTGCCAAACTCTGCTAAGAGAGTAATGGAGACCTATGCTTTCAATTCCAGACAAAATGCAGTCAAAAGAAAATAAAAGAGAAGTTACTAAGTCAGAACCTTCCAAACATTTTCATTTCAGCAAATGGTAGTAACTTAGAGCTGGGAGTAGGGGGGAAGGATAGGAGAAGGGCAGGGAGGAAGGGAAGCAGGGGAGAAAGTTAGCTCATGTTATTTTCTCATTGCTTTTCCTTATCAAATTCTGAGGAATTGAAGTGATCCAATTTTAATTCCATATTGGTTACTTCTTTGGCACAAACTCTGCATCACAGGCAGAATATGTAACAGTTCAAATGGGGTGAGCTTTCCTCCCTCCTCTCATGTGTCTTTCCTACGTCGTAGTTAAAACATGTTATTCCAAGTGGAAATAAATATTGAACAAAAATTTTCTGTCCGAGTCTTCTTCACTTGAATATTTTCTCACAATTACTTTTTAACTTGCAGGAATGTTCTCTTGTCTCTTCAGAGCCCTGGAACAGGCTGCCCAGGGAGGCTGTGGAGTCTCCTTCTCTGGAGAGCTTTCAAATCAGCTTGGACGCCACCCTGTGCCACATGCTCTAGGTGTCCCTGCTTGAGCAGGGAGATTGGATTAGGTGATCTCTAGAGGTCCCTTCCAGCCTCAGCCCTTCTATGATTCTGTGATTTTCCTAGCTTTTTTTCCACTTATGTGCAAGTGCAAACTTTCATCTTGAATCCTGGCAGCTGTCTCCAACCCTGGCATTAACTCTGGAAAAATTCAATTACCAGTGAAAGTAATTCCATATTCCGTATTTGATGAGTTTCGGAATCTCATCCCTCTGAGATCTCCTCATTCCTATTTTCTTCCACCCACATGACTCAGGTTAAGTGCTGGGAAATCCAGACCTTGAGATTAAATGAAATGTATATTTAGCTTCCTGTCCAGCTTCAGAAACAATAAGACTGTAGTTGAAAATTAAATCTATGACACATGATGTAGAACACAGTGGATGCCATTTACTTTTAGAGATTTAGCGGAGTGGAGTAAACAGTAGTAAGGAGACACTAGCTCAAAGTGTCTAAAAACCAAATCTCCTTAAGAATGTCAGAAACACACACCATTTTCATTAGGTGTGCTGCAGTCTGACCTCCCCTAATAGTGCTCAAGTATTTATATTACAAGTTTACATTAGAGCCTGTTCCTCTTAAATATCAGTTTAGATTTAGTCCTGGAACACAGACATACCTCCTACATCATAGATAAGTCTTCTGAAGATCAGCTCTTAGGGAAGTAAGGGGGAAGTGCCTTAATCCCTCCTAACTAAGAGCCATCTGATAGCACACCAGCTGAAACCATTTATTCTTATTGCAAATATAATACTCCTGTGTATTATGCAACATACATTAACTGCACCAGGATGGAGGCCCTGCAGGATACTCAATGGCCAGTCAGCCCTATTTATAAGGGAAGGACCAGGTAAAATAGGAACTTGATGCTGGCTGTTCCCATGTTAAGACACCAGTATCTTAACCAATAAACTATGGGGATAGGGAAAGATTTATTTTGTGTTTGACAAGCTGTTTCCTCTTAGCACTGAAAAATCTTGAGTGCTCACTCTTGTCTATGCTGACTATGTTTCATTTCTGGGAAGTCTAAATTTTCCAGAGTAAACTTTATTTATTAGGAAATGTCAATTTAGCACCAACAACAGGCAAGCTTGTTTTTATTATCTTAATTTATTCTAGAGTTTGGAGCTGGCAAGTGACTCCATAGAAACATTCCCTTGCTGTGTCTATTTGAGAAAAATGGCTCAAGGGACAAATGGATACAGAAGCTACAGAAATGGTATGCTCAACAATCATTTTTGATCCTGACCATGCTCACATAGCTTAGTAGGGAATGGAGGCAGATCTATTATCAACCACAGTGTCACCATGCTGCTGCCCACGCTCTTGCGAGCTGCATTCTGCCACAGAGCTGTTTTGCCAAGTCTACCCACTTTTCAGTTCACACTAATTCCCACAAATGTTAGTGAATCCTTTCTCATGTTTCTTCCTACTTTGCCTGAAGAACAAATTCTTTGGAGATAAGAGGGGCATGGACAAGGAGGGTTACTTTGCAGTGCTGGCATTTAGAGATTATTTTGTGATTTTTGTGTTGTTGTATTTTTAACAAAAGGGTATTCAGAACAAAAGAGAGAATGAGATCTAGCATGGGCCAGATGCTTTCCCACAAGCCATTAGTAATTTTTATTGTTAAGCAATGCTGGGAATGAGTGGGGGAAAACAAGCAAAGATAAAAGAGAGAAACAAAAGAGTGGGTGGAGAGTGGTTGGGTCTTAGACAAGAGAGGGCTAGAAGACAAACAAGGACAGACAGAAGGCAAAACAAAAAGAAAGGAAAGATATGACAAGGGGAAGAGGAAGGAACTAATAGAACAAGGACAAGGAAAGATATAAAAGAAGGAAAAAAAAAAAAGGCAAAAAAGCAGCAGCAAACAAGGAGAGAAAAAGGAATAGAGGTGAATAGATAGAAAAGATGAACCAGAGAGTGGTACAAGAGTTTATGAAACTTCAGAATTGCCTAATAAGCATAGCACAATCACAGCATTGGACAGATTATGTCATTAGAGGTTTTTTTATTATTACTTTTTTTTTTTACCTCTGCATTTTACATTGGTGAAATGCGAGTTGATGATAATGTCTCTGAAAACTTTCCAATTAATCTAGTCAATTAATAAGATCATTCCAGTTAAAGCATTTTAATGTTTTAAGACTGTTGTTACACTGTCTTGCAAATTGGAAGAACTCTACCATAAAAAAAAAACTAAAAAAAAAAAACCAAAAAAAATACTAAAACAGCACCACTACCAAAAAAAGGAAAAACATTTTCTGCAGAAACTGATGTGCTAGGGTGTAAACCACAAAAAGTAATATCGTATTGAAAAAGCTGTTTCCTAAACCTAGCTCTGTGCTACGAGAGAGTCGTGACAACTCACCTAAAAGTCATCAAAGGCCTGAACTGTTATAGAAAGTGGCATTAGGAAGCACTGGCCTCTTCTTTTGCTCTAATTGGAAAAGGACTTCTGCCCAGCACCCAGGCCACAAGTCGACTTTTTTTTTTATTATTATTATTTTTTTCTGATTGATGTTGCCAGTGCAACCATGATTTCTAGCAAAGAGAGGAGTTATGTATCTGTGCATTTGTCTTTTCTCCTATGCTACTTATCATTTCTTATTCTAAGATTGGTTCACATCTAAGAACGGCCAAACCAAAGTATATGTTTGTGGCTCACGGAAGATGATGCAAATGTATTGTTTTCATAAACAGTCATTGCTTCTTATAATCTCTCTGTCTCTACCTCCTTTTCTCTGAAATTTCAGAGAAGTTATGACTGAAAATGTTTCAACGTGCAGTCCTCAGGACAGGGATGCTATAAGGACTGTGGAGGTATTGGGCACTGGCGGTGCTGTGTCGGAAGATCAGGCCTGAGCTAGCAGCGGGTTGCAGGGCAGGAATGAGAGGTTTTTGACCATAACATCCTATGATTTTTTTCTTTTTACTATATCAGCCGCTGCTTTCTTTTCCCTGAGGGGAAAAAAAAAAAAAAAGGGCAAAGGGAAAAAAACAGCCTGTCTAATAAATTTTAATTCTACGTGTCAGCAAAAGTAGAGAGCAAACTGTATTGAGGAATAAAATTAAAAAGAGATTTTTCTAGCACAGACCTGATTAGCCGCATAGCCACAGAAAAATACAGTTTGGGAAAGTGGTTGGTTTGGGGTCAGTTCATGAAGAGGTGAACAAGGGGAAGAGAAGATACAAGAGGGAATCTGTGTGGCTGTGGTTCAGCAGAGTCCCGTTCTCCTTTCCCTCCTATTCCAGGGGGTGACCAACACAGGCTTTGGGGTGGGGTTGTTTTTTTACAAATCTTCATAAAATTAGGCTTTGCTTCATATTTCTTGAGAAAAACATAATATTCAAGAGAAAATAAAAGCAATAAATAATTTCTTATGAAATTAAGCTAGGGGAAATAAAATACAATAAAAGGGAAATAACTTTTCTGTGGAAGACATAAAAAGAATCTCCCATGACTACTTGCTGGGCATGAAGTTAGCGAGGCAAAAGGGTGATGGAAAGTTTGACAAATTCAGCTAGGCAATGTTCTCTGGCTCCTTAACTGCAGCCATACAGATACTGACCTGAAAGCACACACGGGTTTACAGCATTTCGTGCTTAGCCCAGTCAAACCAGCACCAGTGCAATAGACAGAAGGGGCATGCTGTCTGCTGGCACACGGATCCAGACTGAGCTGGGTTTTCGGTGCCCCATGAGATGGGGTGGAGGCATTTCAGGGAAAATGAGGTGTTTTATCTTTTAGCCATACTTCTCACACCCCAGCATTAGTAACAGAAAGCTACACACACTGCCAGTGTATACATAGACGCTGTGCACACCCTCTACACATACACACTCCCCAGCAAATGCACATATTAGGTATAGCCAAAGCAGCAGAGACACACAGCTGGGCACATGCAGAGCTGCAGGCTACACATGCCATTTCCGCAGCTCTTGCTCACCTAGCCGTGCTCTGCCCCACTGCGAGGTACCTAGCCACCATAATCCCACTACTTTTTTTTCCAACAATTGCCTGAAGGGTTACAAGTTAAAGGGGAGAGAGCAGAGACGGCGAAAAAAAAATGTCTCAGTAAGATCATATGTGACTATAGCAGGAAGAGTCTCCGGAAAAAAAAAAAAAAAAAAAAAGAAGAAGACTCTGCCCAACCTACCTCTCCTCTCCAGCCCCTGCTATAGTCTAAAATTAGCTGCCATTGACCTGACAATATTCAGAGGTGGCAGGATTGAAGCATTCCCTCCCCCTTTAGTTGGCTTGCCTCACTCTACAGGCTAATAACAGCTAAGCCACTCTAGCACACAAGGGTTTATCATTCCTCTCCCAGCAGGAGATACTCTGATTTATCCCATGTCAGTGCTTCTCTCTCCCCCCACATACACGTCTCTCACCTCACCCCTGCTGTTCAGCAGCAAAGGGCTCAGAGAGTAGCCCACGTAAGCACATGTGTGATGAGAAAGGAGGTGATTTCAAGGATGCTCCAAAACACAGCGTGCTGCTCCTGGGCTGCAATGTCACTGCTGAGAATTCCCCAGACACAGAGACAAGGTTAAAGCCATGCCCGGGAAGAACTATCTTAAGTAGCCATTCCGGCTCTGCAGTGCCAGCTCTTGTCTGCCCACAAGAAATGGGACAGAATGGAGCTTGTGAGACAGCCTTGTCCTCCTATCCTGACAATTCTGTCTTTCACTCACTCAGAAATAACACGAACAAGCTTGGATGGTCATTGCCCTTTAGCGGACTCCTCAGGTCACGAGAGCCTTCCTCCCCCTTGAAAACATCCTCCCCCTTGAAGCCTCTGGCTTCACTCCATCCCTGCTCTTTCAAAGGAAATCCTCTATCCACCCTTAACAAGAACTCTCGGGCCCATGTCATCAGTTCTGGAAAACACCGCGTGCGCCCTCAGAGGCGCTGGCGCTGCGGCCTCCTCCCCTGCGCCCCGCGTCACGCGCCGCCGCTCGGGCCGGCTCCGGCGGGCGCTAGAAACAGCGCGCGGGGGATGCGTACGTGCAGGGCGCAGGGCCCCCCAGGGCAGGCGCGCTCCTTCCCCCCGCCCCCCGCGCGCGCTTAGATGTGCGCATGGCGCTGCGGAGCGGAGCCTTCCCCGGGCGGAGGCCGCGCGTTTCGGCTCCCTGCCGCGGCTCCCCCTGCCTCCCTCCCCGCCCGCCTTTGTCTCGCCGCGCTCAGGCAAGCACGTCCTGCCCACCCCGATTGTTCCTCACCCCCTTCATCCTTGCCCCCCACCCCGTAATCTTAGCACCGCTTTCACGGCTCGTTTCCTCTCCTGCGCGCAAAAACACAAGCTTGCCTACAGCCATTCTCATCCTTTTGAAAGCCAGAGTGCTTGCATTCAAGCTAGAGTAACTGTGCAGGGTGTTGTCCCTAGGAGGGATTACACTATTTACATGGGCACGTGAAGGAATCTCTGAGACTTACATTGTGCTTGCATTTCCATATAAAATGTTATTATCAGTGTAAAAGATGTGTGCTTTTACAAATACTAGCATGTCTGGGTTTACCAGTGTCCAAATTATTTACATCCATGTACATACCCAAGTATATATTTACATACCTTGTCTTTTACCTACTTTGTACATAAAGCTCCATACATAAGCATGTGTTCATAGGAATGTATTTCTGTATGACTGCAGATCTGCAAACACATGTCTGCATGTGTTGTGCTTGCTTCTATTTGTGTGTCTATTGTAATTGTTTATGTGTATGCATGGCTGTGCACCGGCGTTCACCTGTTCCCCCATGTGAAAGGCTGTAGTTGAATTGTTATTCTTCACAGGAGCATGCCAGTATTTATACTTCTGCAGCTACACACAAGCAACTTTCTGCCCTTAGGCATTTACTTTTGAATGTACACTTAGTCCAAAAACAAATATTAACATTAGCATTAACATTAACAGAAATCAAAGCAAAACTAAATCGTACATGGAAACTTTCACTGGTAATGAAGGAGGGTTTTTTCCATAGTATTTTGTTGCTTCTCTTTGCAACGATAAGGTCTCAAAACCCAGAAAGAACTTGAACGGCAAAGATAAGAATTTGTCTCAATGCATTAAGGAACTTTAAATTAATGACCAAATCCTCCAAAGAAATCCGTACTTTTCCAACAAGACACAAAGGTCAATACTTTTGATATTTTATACCACCATTTGCAAGAGAATAGTCCACAACTGCATTGCTGCATGGCTCCCCTTGGGTTTAGCCTATCCCATTAGCAGATACCTTAGGAGTTTACCCTATGCATTATCTTTCTCGAGTTTTGGCCAGAGCAGTATTTGATGGTTTGTGCCTTTGTTTATTTTAGAAACAGGACATTTGAAATAACCAGCAATTCACCTATCTGTTATCTCTGCAGAGGAGTTCCCATACAGGTGCAGACAGAGTACTAACCTAGTGGGCATTCTTATTCCAAATATAGTCTCTTTCAAACCGTTGGGCTTCAGGAAATGGTGTACACGTTTTCATTATTAATAGACTATCCCAGCCTTTCCTGTAGACAGTAGTTTAGGAAACAGAGCAAGTTATGGGAAGGTTACTTCAGCCCTGGCATCTCACAAAGAGAAATCATAAAGAGTAAGATGGACACATTAAATGTAATGGTAGGCTCTTGGTATTCCAAAGTAGAAACTTCCAGCGGCGGTTGTTGCAGGAATCATATAGGAATTTCAGTTGTTCTGGCCCAGGCCTCTCACCAAGAAAGGCCTGGAAACCGGAAAGGTACAATATTGGCTGCATGGCCTTCCTTCTTATCAGCAAAAGTCTTCCCCCCAGAACACTTTGTTTCAAAACAGCTGTTACTGTGTCCCTGTTTCTTCATAAGGAATAAATCAACAGCAGCTCAGGGTTTTCTCTTTTCTTTCTTCTTTCTTTTCCGTTTTTATTTTCTTTCCCCACTATTGAGAAGCTCCAGAGCTGAGTTCCCCAGAGGTAACACAGATTATGGGATAACTGAGAGAAAACAGGCTCAGCACTGTTCTGTGGCTTTTGCTCTGTGACCTTAGCAAAGAGCTTCATAAAGCATCTAGGCCACCTGTTCCAACAAAGGTTTCACTCATGGAGAGAGAATACTTAATCTAAGGGATTTTGGAGATTGGTATTGGTGTATTTGGCATAAAACTCACCATCAGAAGTAGCTCCAAACCTGATATGGCCTTCTACTGCAGCCAGGCAGAGGATGGCAGACACTAGCTGTCCATTCCTTCTTACTCATCAAGGTAGGGCTGAGTTGTTGTCCTGAGATGAAGCCATCAGACATCTTTTCAAGACGGAAAGTGCTTGGGCTCAGGTCAGTGCTTTCCCCAAGATTTGTTCCAGTTTAATTGACCAGATGGGAACAGGGTGCACTTTGTTTGAAAGAGATTATAGTCCTGCATTAGCTCTCCTGCCAAGTCTCTTATCACTCTGCAAACAATATGAGTATGGGGAAATGGACCCAAGAAAGCTGAGGCTGGATGCATGAGAAAGAGTGTAGATTCCTCTGCTGATGACACAGATAAGTATAGCTAGCCATTCTCCAGCTCAAAAACTGAACTAGAGAAATTAGATGGCAACCCTAAGATAACAGGGAGCCATAACTGTGTGTTAGCCAGTCCGTTAACCCAGGCTGCTGATAGAGTTACAAGAATGCTAACAAGGGAATATAAAGAAGAGAAAACATCCACAGGGAAAGACTGAGTAATTCATCCATCTTTTAATTCTGGTATCTTCAGCCAGTAGTCTTCTTCCCACTAAGCATCATTTTTAAACATCAGTAGTTCCCATGTTACAAAACTGCTGTAGGCAGGGCTAGATACCATGATAGTACTGCTCAACTGGACGCCCTGGTTTTGGCATGCCATGTAACTCCCCTCTAGCCAGCTCTTGACCTCTGCCTCCATCTGCATCCTCTTCCTGCCAGGCAGTCTCTCATCTTTTCTCCTTTCTTGCTCTTTCTCCAAGTCTCCTTCCATCTCTGTGTTGTCTCTCTGTCTGCCCTTTTTCCTATTCCATTCTCCACTCCCCCTCCATATGTATTGCCTCTCTTCTACTCAAAGAGAGCTGTGGTTTTTCCCTGACTGTACTTCCCCTCAACACTCCTTCCCTCCTCCTTTTTCATCACCTCCCTATTCCTCCCTGCAGATATACTCCCTAACCTCCATCCTGAAGTCCCTTGAGAAAGGATGATACAGTCACTACAGAGTTAAAAACGTGACAGTGAGCTGTCCCTTTGTCATTTGATTACTGCCAATTCCCCTCGGGGGGACAGGAGATAGCAGGGCAAAGCCCTAATGGCTCTTCGTGCTCTCTCTCACGTTCTCAGCCCAGCGAGAGCTGCATCCCTGCCCACAGTCACAGCCCGTGCACCTATAGCTGACTGAAAGGCAGGAGGGAAGAAGAGGCGCCAGGTAAAGCATACTTTGGCAGATAGAGATAGTACCATATGAGGTGAAGACCTCAGAAATATGAGGATTGAAGGGGCTTTTATGGTGACTACTTAAAAAGCAAAAACAACAACAACAAAAAACCTGCCAGAGGGCATTCAGGCTCATTGTCCTTGTGCCTCACTGCTTTGCAGTGGCCCCTGAGTCCTTTACTCTGCTAATGTGCTCCTCAAAGCTGGAATGAGGCTTCCTGATCTCTCCTTCCCACGGTGTACCCCCCTGCATAAACACACACACACACACACACCAGTTATATTTCAAAGGAAACAAGCAGACATCTATACAGACATTGAGACATCATCCCTAGGAAACTGTACTTCTGGTAACTAAGAGAGGACGAGGAAACTGTAATAGTGAAATTTGCCAGCAGTAAGAACAAGGAGCAGATCACTCCTCTTAAAAAAAAAAAAAAAAAGAAAAAAAAAAAAAGAAGTGTTGGCAAAACACTTCAAGGGATGGAGAAATAAAGATGATGAGCTAGCTAAGGAGATAAATCCCAAAAGCAGGGCTGTGTCACACCAGGAAGACAAAAGTAGATGCAATAAAATGAAGAGCTTAATCACCAAAGAGGACCTGCCTGAGTGAAAATGCGCATGGAAACTCCAGTGTGGTGTTAAGGACTATGCCTTCAAGCTAAGTGTTCCCAACTGAGAGACTGCTAAGCTAATACTGCCTACAGCCAGTTGGAACCAGAGAGAAAATAGAGCAGATATCTTGCCAGATCCTCAGGCTTCATGGGATCACCGAAAAGTATGTGAAGTGCTCCGAAATTTATCACTAATGATACATCCCCCACCCATGGCATATAGGCTTAGCCCCCTTCTGCAGGATCTGAAAGCCTCACAGCATTTATTTTTCACACACCATTGAAAGGAGGAAAGATCCAGCAACCTTTCCTTTACACTCTTGCCTTTCTTTCTGAACCAAAGTTCTGCCCTCTCATTTCCTTCTAAAAGAGTGGCTGCCAAATAATCTGCTCTTTCTCCCCATTGACAGAGTAGCTCTATGAGTGGTGTACGACCCTAGAGTGTGAGAGTCCCATGTTTAGTTTCTTCTTTAAGGGATCTTTCTCTTTTACTTTCATAGACATGGTGTTCATGGATCCACAAGGTGCAAATAAACCTACTCAACATGCTACTTTCTATGCTTGCTTAGGTCTCATAACTACCTATGGATGACCCTAAAATATAAAAATGCTCTGCCTAAACTAATAAGTTCAAACACACACACAATATGGATTTCATGGGAACATTCAATTTACAAGTGCAGATATGGCCAAAAAAATGACTGCATCAAAGGGCAGGAGCAAAGATCACCTGCTATCTGTACATGTGCCAGGAAACCAGAGGTAAGGTAGGAGACGTGCAGGCTCAGTGTTGATTTGTGACCAAATTCATCCTTAATTCTTTTTTTTTTTTTTTTTTTTTTTTTGCATGGGGATGAAGAATGCTCTGCAGGCTGATCCAGAATGTGCAATTTCTAACTTGTTAGGGTCTCCACCACTCCAGCTGTCTGCAGTGGTGAAAAAGACTTCCCAGGAGGCTCTTTTGCAAAGTAACTCTAACTACCACTGCATTTCACATGGTGTCTGATCTCGTAGGCATACAACCATTGTTGTCATAAAAAACATCATGACAGAAATTTGCTTCCAGTGTATGACAGCCACGGAGTGTTCTTTTCAGGAACATGCTTCCTGTTTTCTAGGCATGATTGCCTAAATTCAGCCAATATCCCTTGTCAGATTGCTAACTTTCTGTATTGAAATCTGGTTTAAATAACAAGCACTGCACAGATTGTTTTTTTGTAGAACAAGAACTGAAGGTGGATGAACTGTGATGTTGACGTGGGCCTAAGAACTTACTCTCTCAAGGGAGGAAGTTCTGTGGATAGGGGCAAAATGGGACTACAGCCAATTTAGACCTACTCCTTAGTTCTTTGAAGTTTCCTGGTACTACAACCCCTTTATCACTCCTTTTCTGCAACTTTTACTTAGAAGAAGATGAAAAAGAAGGGGCTGGTTAAGACAGTAAAAGAGGAAAAGTATAACAAAGTAGTAATTGTGTGAAAGAAATAGTTGAATGAAAGACAAGAAAGTAATAAAAATGAAGCAGAGACAGAAAGCTGATTTAGAAACATTTCCCATTCTCAATAAGTTACATTCATCTCACTCTGAATGTAACTTGGTAAAAGTTGCATGACAGTGTTAGGGAAGGATGTCCTTGCAGCTCTTTTTTTGAAAAGTGAAGCAATTAACAATTTGCTTGCTACTTGAGCAAGTCAGTAACTTGCAAGTCTTTGAAGATTTTTTGGTCAGGAAATGCCATCTACATGTTACACCAGCATGATCTATAGTGTTAGCTGCAGATTTTGGGCAGGTCTCTGAGCGTCACAAGGGAGCGTGGGGACCGTGAGCCAAACCACCTTTAACAAGGACTAAGATTTATCAGATGAAACATTCTTCAGCCTTTCAGAAGAATCACTGGATCAGAGAGGACAATAGCCCAGTCATATGAGATCCTAAATCCTAAAATGATCTAACACCATAGTGAAGCCCAAACCTCCATAAGTAACAAATTTATCTGCAACTGTTTCCTAATCAGGTGTCAATGTGAGATTTCTGGGAAGACCTTAATCTCTGGGGCAAAATGTAGTAATGAAATACATGTGTAACTCTTATTGCAGTTACCTGAGACAGGGAGATATTCATACAGCAGATCCAAGCCTCCCTGAATCCTATCCCATCTTGTGCAGGGCTCTGTGGAAAATCCAAAATTACTTCTCCACAGTAGCCTCTCTCCCAAATGTTCCAGAGTTGACACCATGGAGCTTAGAATATTGCAGAAAGCAACAAGTTAAATGACTGCTGATGTGACTCTCAGATCCTGGAGCCAGGCTGGCAAGGATTACTAACAGCACTGATGGGTGCTCCTAAAGGATCCAGCTGAAATAGGATGATACTGTAGAAAACACTGTATATAAGCAATGAGACATAGCCATATTCTGAAGATCTACCTCAAGACTTACATGTGGGAACAAGACCTGGAGTTATTATATGGTTTGGCTCCAGAGAAAATCTATGATGGAACCATAAACAAAACACTAATATCCGGAAATCCAGATTCCCTTCACCAGCTAGGCAATTTGTGATCATCCTCTGGACTAAACCCAGATATCATAACAAAGATGGCTTGGCTAAACAGAGACACTACAATTGCTGTAATTCAAATATGGTTCATGTTTATCCTAGATTCCAGGCTATTTTTCTTACTTGCAGCCTCTGGCACCAAAGAATAATTTGTCGGGAAGTTAGAAAGAGTTATGGATCATAACCCCTCACCTGCCTGTTGGGAATGTACACAGCTGACGATATCAGTAGAATCTACACATGTCAGATCCTATCTATAGCACAGTCAGTGTAAGCCAGACCAGAAGCAAGGAAATGATCTACAGAGTCACACTCCAGAAGCTTTAATGGCTGGGAAATTGATTTTCCAGTAATGCACTGAAAAAGCAGTTTAGGAGGAAAAACAAAGAATCTCACTGGTTGGTATTATGCAGCAGAAGCCAGGGTACAGCCCTTAGGACACTGCTGCACAGAATGTGAAAGTGTTGTCATGACTGCCTACATAAGAATAAAGATATTCTTTTTACTGAGAGGAATAGGAGCTCAGTAATATCACATGTTATTGGCTGGAGACAACCCATTAAAGATGGAAACAGATTTAAGACTGAAGAATACATACCAAAAATGTAACATACTCCTGTGGCTCTCTGGTCTACTCTCCCTGTGGGATCTTCAAAAGGCAAAGCCAAACCTCGGCAGGTGATTTTTAGTGTACTAAAAGCCATGTTCAAATATTGTGCATCTTTTTTGGTCTCTAATTTTAGCTCCTCAATGGCCTGATTTCTGGATGTGATGTAAACTGTTATCCTGAAACAGGTTTATGAGAGTTCTCTCTCTCTGTTCTCTGCAGAGAACAGCTGTCTCATCTTTCCAGTCCTCAAGTTGTTATGTGGCACTAGACATGGCAGCTGAACCCACCAGTCCCTTCTGTTGGACTGCCAAGTTTCAAGCTATGAAGATGGCAAGGGAGACCAGTTTGGGTCCTCTGTTTTCTAATTAAAATAATAATTAAAAAAGCCTTTGGTTATTCAGAGAGATGTGTTTGACAAACATTCATAGCTCTCAGGCAATTAACTGTGACCACTTTCTTTGGCAGACTTCATGCCTTTCAGTCCCATTCTACTCTCCCCCTCATCAATGCTCAGCGGGCAGGCAATCTTTTTTCCAATTCCCCAAACATATGAAAGTGTCCAAGATGTTTCAGTGTGGCCACTCTGCAGGTGAAATCCCTGATATTGGGATGCCTTCTCTTCTGAATTCCACAAGCAAACTCTTTCTTACACTATTATCCACTGCAAGTTTCCATAATGAAACAGCTTGCCCTCATCTTCTATTCTGTCTGTAATCCTTTTGGTCAGTCTTTAGGCAGAGACACACAATCAGAATACTGCACATTACGCAGTAGGAAGAGGACACATGGAGCAGATGTGTGTGTTATCCACAGAGGAGGAGGACCTTATTTATGACTGCCATGACTTAACTCTAGCTTCTGCAACATTTGGCAGTAGTCAGCAATATTTATTTATTGTGTTGCCCCCTCTCTCTGCTCCCTTCATCCTCACCATTCCTGCAGTCTTGGAGCCCCACCTAAGCTACTCCGCATCCTGACCTACAACTAGGAATTTGTTCCAGTATGAAATTAAAGTGGCGCCATGGCAATTTATGTGACAATAAACTTACCTCCTTTTCAAAAAGAATAGGAAAACGGTCATCATCTACTCAGTCCCATTGCACAAAACACTTGAGCAGAGGTTATTACAACCTGAAAAAATGTGGATGTAGGCTAGCCACCCCAACCCAATCTAGCTAAGCCTCAATCTTCTCAACCCAATGAGATACAAGTGCTGTCATTCCTGCCTTGCAACAATTTTCCTGCAGGTCTCTTGCCTTGGGGCCTGCTTTGTGCATCCTTGAGGCCCCCTCTGCCTGTGGTATTCCTCTCTATTATGCAGCTACGTAATTCTTTCGAAAGTACATTGTTATCATTTTAAGTTTTTGCCCTCGCTACCTGCCCTCTGACATTCTCTTCAGCTGTCCTCCTAATTCCCTGTGACATATAATTGCCCTCCCACTTTCCAAGCACTTTCTTCAGGGCAACCCCTCCTGCTCCAGGAACTGTGATACTGATGTCCCCTCAGGAGTCTTACCTCAGCTGACCTGACTTGATTTCCAGCCTCTAAATAACCTGTCTGTCTCTCCTACCTTTACCTAGGAAATCAAGAAGGTAGAAGGCTATCTCAGAGTCACCATTTTAGCTGTGCTGTCCACAAGACTTCACAACCCTCCACTTCTAAGAGCTCTTCTCCCTCTCCCTTCCCTTAGGCTGAGGGAAGGAGGGACTGCTCCCTTCGTACCTGTCCCTTCAGAACTGGTAGGGGACCTGCAGTAATAACTTTATCTCCCTTTCCAAAGCCAGTGGTTGCTCTCCTGGCAGCCCTTCTGTTTGCTGCCCAGCCACCACAGTGACCAAAAAGACCCCGGGGAATAAAAGGTCAAGGGAATGGAACACTACTGCAGTGAAGGCACCAAAGTGGGCTCCTGCACTGCGGGCTCTCACCTCTCACCAGGGCCTCCTCCCCGTTAGCCTTTTGCTTGTTCCTTACCTCCTTTCTCCTCATATATGCTCCCTCTTTCAGCCACTCTCATCACCCCTGAGTGCACTGCTGTGATGTTGCCACGGACACATTATTGTCAAAGCAAAAAAGAAGTAGCATATGAGCACTGGCCTGAAACCAGCAGTTCCATACAGGGTCTGAAATGTTTCTTTGCAGCTTCCACTCTGCTTCCCTTTGCCTGCTCCCATAGGCAGATAAAAGGGACAAAGACAGAGCATGTGGGGCCAGCCAGGGCCTCGATAAAAAAAGGGTCTGCAGAACAGGCTGCAGGTCTTAGAGGCCGCTAGATTTGCCACAAAACAAAACAAAACAAAAACAGTGCACACTTTTTCACCTCATCAGTTAACATGTTCTAGGAAAGTCTGGAAGGCCACTTCCTCCCCTTTACAGCTTGCCAGTTGTCTTCCTTTCACAACTGAACCAATCAGGGTCCTCACTTACTTCACTTGGTACAAAGATTTTGTCTTTAAGTATACAGCAATAATGACTACTTTAGGGTTACTCTTGCTCTCAAACTTTGTAAAAGACTGACAAAAGGATTTTTGTCTTTCAGTGGAGGAGCATTGCTATCTATGACAATGCTAAAAAAAATGTAAGGCATCCTGTTTTTCCCTAACAATATTTCCTTTGACCTTATAATGGACCAAATAAGCCCAAAAAATATTTGTGATTCTTCTGTTGTGTATAGGATCATTTTAGCTTTTTTTATTGGATTTATTAAAGTGTTATCCAGAAATGGACATCACTTGAGAGATGTAAACAAATTCTTCTTACAGCTTTTCCCGTGAGTCACCTTGTCACATAAAATCTCTCAGCAGGTTGTGTTTCACAGTGAATAGTTACTTTGATAGTTATATAGTCTGTTTTTGAAGTGTGCACGATATTTCGAAGTTCCAGAATTAAAATGGCTTTGAAAGCAGGGTACTTAGTATTGATTAAAGTAGTTTGTATTTTCTATAGAAATGGATGTAGGCATGGCCGCAGCAGAATAATTACCTCACCAAGATGAACAATAGTTTATTCACTCCCATTTATAGAACAGTGTGATCAATTTCATAATCAGTAATCCTTAGAACAAGGGAATCTTGAGATATTAATATCTCTCAAGAAAAATTCAGCCTTGAGTTGTCATTGCTAAGTAATCTGTGCAGAACACCATGTTAACGACCATAAGGGGGAATTTCCAAAGAAGCACCAGTATTCCCAACAGTTTACGAAGGTCAGTTATGCAATGCCCTGGTCACATGACAAAGGTCAGCCTCCAGCCATGCCGAACGTGGAAATAGACTTAACCCTTCTAATTTTGTAATTCCTTCATCCATTTCTCTCCACCTCCACAGCCACAACCAAAATTCCAAAGTACGTATGTGATGGGAATGTGCAAATGAATCCACTGGTATCATCTTACCTCACGCTCATGCATCCACTCACTCTCCTCTAACAGATTCTCCTTCACCCTCAAGTTTATGTGCTCCGTGCTGAATGCAGTACTGCCCCTCCACGTGTAATCCTTCCCTCAAAACCATTATGTCTCCCTCGTCTTTGCAACATTTCTCTTCTCCATCAGCTTTCTCTTCTTCAGCTGCATTTTTTTCCAACATATCCCTCCTCCTCCTCTCTCTCTCTCTCTCCCAGGTGTTTTTAAGGCTGATAAGCTCCCAGGCTGATTTTAAGGTGTCATGTTAGTCACAAGGGTAGTCCAGTCATTACCAGCCTAATGTGGACACAGCAAACTGGTTTTAACTCATGTTAAACTGATTGAGCTAAAACATAAGAGATGTCCTCTGCATAAAGCTCACATTTTAATAAATCCAGGGTCCTTTAAATCCTAATCTAGGAAACGCATTTTCACTTATTGGCATCTTACTCAGTTTTTGTCAGTTACTGACTCATTCCTTCCAAACTTCTCTCCTTTCGGTTGTGCTCTCTCTCTTTCAGAACCTGCCTCTTTTTCTCCCATTCCATCCCCAAAAGGCACCACTGCACAATACCCCATCACTCTAAACAGAACATAATTCTTTCTTTTCCCCTGAGACCCACAGCATGATTTTTTTTCCTACCACAATCGAGGGAATCACGTGGCTTTTCTCATTTTGATACTTTTCCCTTTGCATGTGTTTATGTTAATATTTGCTTGTTTCTCATTCTTTAAGTTTTATCGCTCTTAAGTTTTATCGCTGCTCAAAGACAATATTTTTCTTAGAAGAACAAAGAACTTATTATCCCTCTTAGATATGGATAAGGCAAGGCCAGGATCTGGGAGTACTCTTGCTAATCGTGCAGGGAGGGAGAGGGAAACAAATGAGAGAGTAGAAAATAAAGAAGGATATAAATCATGACGGCAAAGGTTACAGATAGGGTTGACTTATGGCCCATATCAAAAATAAGGAGACCTGATACCGCCTTTCCAGTGGCGCCTTTGGTACCCAGGGGAAAATAAGTGGGAGCAGGAAACACTGCGTAATAGCCAACCCACACCAACACCTCCCTCTGCTGGCTATTGTCCAGATGCCCTGGATTGTTCCTCTTTGACAAGTGACACTACAGGTCCTCTATGATTAAAATGCATATTATAATTCACTGCAACACTCTTACGTCCTTAGACCACATAACAGTTTCCTCAAGTCATGTGTCATACACACTGCAATGAAGACGTGATTTTCTTCCCTCATTGCTGCTACAAGAGGGCGGAAGCTGCAACAATATCAGAAACAAGAAAGCCTAGACTAGGCTAGATCATTAACAAAAGAACATGCAGGCATGTATTCATAATGTGTGCATAAAGTTAAACACCATGAAAAAAAAAGTTGGTTTGACTTTCGTGTTTAAAGAAATAATGAAGCATGATCCTGGCTTAACAGACATAAAGAGGTTTTTGGCCTGTTCCCCAGATGTGCACAGCACCATAAAATTCCTACAGCTTTTCAGTTGCCAGTGCAATATAGAAGACACTAATCTGACTACAGCAGAACTCTTGCTGTTTTTTGCATGAGCTCTGCAATGTATGTTATTACGTCTAATGCAAAGTACCTCAAAGAGCTTCTGGAATTCCTTCCTGTGCTATAGAAGTGCTTACTTAAAATCAAGTTCCAGTTTTCCTAAGGTTCATATCTCTCAATCTTTTGCTGATACATATTAATCTTGATAGGCATTTCAACACAAATGCATTCCCCAAAGCTCCAACTTGTGGCAGAAAACCTCAGCTGATCTGCAAAAGCTCATCTTGAAACCTGGGCTCATGCCATAGCTCTATGAGTTCACTTTCTTCCTTGTTGCCCTGCTGGGCCAGCCCCTGGGCTGCTCATGCAGGTCTGCCAATGTACATTAAGATTTTAAACATTTGCCACCGGAATTCTCTGCTCTCTACCCATACATGTGGCTGAAAATTAAGAGGGGTCATAACCCATGTGAAACTTGGCTGTTCGTGAGTTTCCACAGATCACAGTAGCTGGACTTCCTAGGGAAAAATCTGGGTGAGAGGGAGGGGAAAGGAGGCCTGAAAGGCCTGAAACAGTCCCAAACTGTTTTGGAACGGGCACATTCCACAACCATTTTTGAAAGAGGAAATTCCAGCATCCCCTTCTCATTTCTGACTCATATCACATGACTTCCAGTCTGTTGTTTCAGTCATTTCATCCTCCTGTCTCTTTTTATGTCAGCTCTTTCATTCCCTCCCTCTTTTCCTTCTCCTGTTTCCCTCATTACTCTCTGCTCTTTTACTGGCCTTCCTGCTTTTCTTTCTCTAAATAACTCTAATCCTGTGAAAAATGAACAGATGAGCTCTCCGAATCCTGTATTAGTTATTGCGTGGGTGAGAGCAGAACCCTCTTTCCCAAGCTCACCTCTTCCAGTCCTGACCATGGCATGGCCATTTCTAGGGATTCAGCCTTCAGTGGTCATTCAGCTGTTGCTTCTGAACAGAGCCCCGGAATGCAGCCAGGGCAGACGCTGAGGTATGTGATGATGCACCCTAGCAGTTATTTATGATGTGGCAGTGTGTCTGTTGACCCTGGAAACTAGAATGAGGCTCCTCTAACCTTCCATACAGGGTTGCTACGATGTCAGGCACTTCCATTGGGGAGCAGGAACAGGGCTAAGATCAGGCAGTAATTCTGTTAGGAACGACCTGTTGCAAAAGAGAAGGGCAGAAACAGGCAGGGCCGCCTGCCGATCAGCAGCAGAGACCACAGAGGAGGTGGGTGGTTGATGCCCACGTTCAACTGGCAGTTAATTGCTTGCCAGAGACAGCCAGGGAGGGAAGGAGGGAAGAGCAAACCGGTTTCCATGGCAACTGTGCTCATGCCATGTGAGGTCAAAAAAGGGACTGAGGCTGCCAAAGAGAATTAATTTTGATGAGAGGATAAAATCCGCAGCAGTGACTGAGTGACTCAGTCTGCCAGTTTAGGCGTCTGAACAGCTTTGCAAACACCCCTCTAACGGTCTGCACTTCTCCCAGCTATTGTGCCCTTTGGGGGCTCTCCCAAAGCCTGATTATCTATCTCAATGCCTGTCCTGAATCCACCTCTAGCTATTTTTGTTTCTAGGTCACTGAGAATACAACTGCATAGCCAGCAGAGGTTGGCTGCTGCGCAGCTGGCACATCCGTGCTGGTTTTGATCACTAGGAAGGACAGCACCAACTACACTGCACAACAGACTGTACCAACGCACCAGGGATTCTCAGTGAAGAGTCGGGTGGCCAATGGCCATTTTGTCACAGTACCTGAGCCAACTTAATGAATGCACATGCATCCCTAGTGACAATAAAGCCATGTAGGCTTTTTGAAAAATAAATAAATAAAGAAAAAGCTTGGAGGACTTTGCAGATCTGTAAATCTTTCAACCACCAAAGCAGCTGGAATTCTGCGTGTCCCCTCTGCAGAATCCGAATGTGTTGAAATAGATTTCTATTGCCACCTGGTGGATAACTGAGCATCTAGAATAAACACTAGGATTTCTCCCCTCAGCCATTACTTGAGAGAAGCTCATTCTCCTGCACTTATTGTACAGGCCTTTACTCTTGCCACATCACAACTTTTTCACATTAAATGGAATGTGGAAGAATGTTAATGATTTTAGATTAACCACTCCAAGATATTCCAGTCATTACAAGTCTTCTGTGCAGTTCTCAACTGAACACTGGCAATTTTCTTGACTCTTCCAGATGGTGTAATAAAGATTCCCTCCTAAACTCCCAAACTTGTGGTTTATCTGACTTTAAAGCACAAGCCTTCTCCCTAGCCTTGAGAACTGCAGAATGAGTCATCCACAGTGGGTCAGTTAATGAATGGAAAATTACCAACCCCATTTATCTTTGGCAAAAATTTATTTGTAGGATTTTGCCCCTGCTTACTGAGGAACATTAAGAACTACAGACAGGATCAGACTATCTGTTTATCAAGTCCAGGGTTTCATATTTAGCTTAAGGCTAGATGCCTCATGGAAGGCAGTAAGGTCAGCTTGCCCTCACATGCTCCTTTCATGGACATTGCTGCAGCTTCTGCTGGAACTGGGTGGCCATTGCCTCACTTCTAGTAAATAACATACCATTCAGTAAAACAGTCCTCTGTGAATTCCTCACATCTCACAGGCTGGGATGATTCATGGTATCTTGTCGCTCCCAATAGCTCTCACTCAGTGAATGAAATCCCAGGGTCAGTAAGATACATTCCAGCTCCAAGTGGATGATGGTACTCCAGCATCAGCTTCAGCTCCATGTCAAATTGTCTGTGGAACTGCATCAACTCCTTCAATAGCCCTGTTTCAGAGATGATGTCCCCTTGCCACAAAAACAAAACAAAACAAAACCTAATGTAATGTTTATTCTTTTGGTAGTGTTAACCCTGTTAACCTCCTTTTTTTGTTGTTGTTGCTGTGGTTTTTTTTTCCTTTTTGGCGGTGATTTGCTTTGTTTGGATTTTTTTGACCGTCTTCTGTTTGTGCTACAGATGGTACCTTGTCCTGACTACCTTGGACAACCCTTCTAATGCAGAAGGTGAAGTATTTCTCACAACAGTTTATGAAGGACCCAGGAGAGCACCCTGAGCAGAAACTATACCCATAAAATTAAAGGCAGGGGGACAGTATGGGGACATTTGGCAGCACTTTGAAGCTAAATGTGACATCAGGAAGCAATGCAGCATCCCCATTTCCAGCAGAGGAAAATTCCTGATGGAACCGAATATGTCCTTTCATGTACATGTTTTTGTTTTTTAATTCTCTGCATCTATACTGACATCCACTGGCAAGAGCGTAAAGCTGAGCATTGGAGGGGCTCATAATTGGTAGGGATTCGCCAGCTCTCTGCAGCTTCGTGTTTCAGCTTCATGTTCAGTCTGGTGCATTCACAATTGTTACCTCAGGACAAAACAGGCATTAGTGAGTTGTTTGTCTCCACTACGATGGAAGGGTTTTGATTCCACAGGCACCACAAACCTAGGCAGTCCAAGAGAAAACCTACCAACCTATTCCTCCATTCCAAAATGAAGCAGACTCATCACAATGACATATGCCAGCAACAGGTTATATGGGTCAGAAAGATGCCAGGGTGTCTAGGAATGTCATGGGCATAGGATTTGGCTACAAAATTCAATGGATTTGTACATCCTCAAGTTCAAGATACCAGGGATGGATTCTCATTCACTATAAACTGTTTTTCTGCATAAGATTACTTCATTATGTCCAAACTAATAAATTAAAAGGTGCCCAGGAGTATTCCCCAGCACCGAAAATGAATGTTTAAAGTTTTGTTAGTGCAAGCTGTTATTCTTCTAAATAATTCCTGCTCATTGTTTAGGAGTAAGGACCGTTCTCAGCAGGAAGTTTGCATTTAGCCAGCCTGTTATGGATTAAAAGAGAGTTTAGCAGTAGGGCCACTCCATGCCTTTTGGCCTCAGATCCAAAGAACAACGTAGAGCATGATCAGTTTACTACCACAGACACAAGCTTTTTCTTTTAGCAGGCTCTCTCTGAGGAACACTTCATTCACTTTTCACACTTTGCAATTACCTAGGATGTGTGTGGCGCTCTCTGCATGGGACCAAAGTCATTAGGTTAAGGTCCAAATTCTTCTTTCACCACCATTCCTTTAGAAGTAATGGTGGATCCATTGTGACCACAAAGTTAATTGACATATTTCATTAGCTGCGTTGCCTTTAAAAAGCTAGTGCTTGTTGTTGCTTTTCAGCATCTGAGTTACTGGAAACATGGATTAACAGATCACCACTGATTAGATCCCAGGCAGTCCACACTCTTTATCAGGGCAAAAGCCAAGGTTACATGGAAAAGGAAGCCAGGTTACCCTGAAAACTTACTATAGCATTCATGTGTTACCCGAGCTTCACCTACAAGTCTGTATAAATGCCTCTTTCATAGCATCCCTGAGCTATGACTTACATATGTTAAAAATTTCTACAAGTCAATAGTAGGAGAAATAAGTAAGTTCTTCTAAATACAACAGAAAACAACTGATAAATCATATTCCAGCTCAGAGCTGATTATTTTGTATATATGGTTACACATCTTCCATTATTTTGACAGCATCTTACTTCTTTCGGACACTGCAGGCTAACTTAGCCCTTAACTACTCTGCATCATCAAGCGCAGTCATAACAGAAGCAATGGCATTTTGAGCAACCCAGAGCAGAACTGCTGGCTTGCAGCAGTTTAAGAATGGCTAAGGATGATTCATGTACAGGTTTCAAGGCCTACAGACTGAAACAGAGCTACTGGCATTCAGGAATCTGCAAACGTTTATTACCAGTTAATATACCAGGCAGTATTTTCTGAAAAGCAGCCATTCAAAAATCCTTTGGAAACAGATGCCTTTGTAAATACTTTTTTTCTCATTCTTCCTGCTTTTCCTCAAAAGTTTGAGGCAAAACCTTTCTGATCTTGCATATGAACAGATTTATCTCACCTTATGGCTCCTAAGAAACTACTTATATCTTATGATGACTATTCTTGTAAACTAACAACTATAGAATGTAATTAGAAATATTGAAAAACTAGAAATATTGAGAAAAAAAAAATGAGAAAAAGATAGGACTGCATCTGAACACTGGTAACACCACCTGGAAGACTACACTGTGTTTGTAAATGTGTACTGATCAGAAAACTCCAATACTTAAAAGCTCAGAGAAGAAAAAAAAAATGGTTTCAAGTGAAATGGCTCTTTTACTGTTTCCCCTCTAACACTGCAGACAAATTGAGTGGAAGAATGGGAGAGCACATGCCTGTCTGTTAAATGAAACATATTCAGCCCCTTTCTCCAGCTGTATATTTTTTGTTTTAGATTCAAATATGTTTCACTGTGATTCTCTTACACTTTCAGGACATGATTCAGTATAGTTTCTCCTAGGCACCAGTCACCTACGAGGTAATTCAACATCCTCAGCCGGAATATTCCTCTCGCAAGCTCTCAACAGCTCAGAACCTTAACAAACACCCGCTTACACAATGTCCTGGCATTGACAACCATTCTAGATACTCCCAAAAGCCACATAAATGTCCACTTCTTTCTGAAACGTAATGATGTCCTTGATTCAACCACCTCCTCTGGCAATTAACTCACCAGTATAATTGCATGACATGGTAAAGTATTTCCCCCTTGACACTGAATGGTCCCTTTGGTCATAGTATGATGTAGGAGCAACAGAAGTTCTCAATCTACTTTTCCTACTCAGGAAATAATGATCTTTCCCTCTACTTTTGAATCTCTCCTTTCCAAAATAGCAATCTTACATCTTTTCTAATCTCTCTCAGAGGATTTTCGCATGCCATGATCATTCCTGTCACCATTTCCTGAAATCTTTTTTTTAAGGGCAGCCCCTGTGCCCTCCACAGGGCATTCAGACAAGATTGTCCACATTAGTACTGAAATCTTATGCCTGTGATCACACAGATAATTTGATATTCTAAAACAGGTAACATCAGTCTAAACATTTCCCTTGCTATTGCACTGTTGATACTGAATTTCAATTACTGTGTGTTGCCCATTCATCTTCCTTGTTTAGATCTGACTGAGATCTTCCGCAGTCCTCTCTAATGCCGTTACCCTGAATTAGTCATGTGCAAATGCTGTTGCTTCACAGTTCATTTTTCCTCCCTTTTTTTTCAGATAACTAATAAACATATTGAACCTAAGACACAGAGTAAATCCTTAAAACATCTTGCTTTTAACCTGTTGACATGATGAAAATTAACTGCTTAATTCTACATATTGTTTTCTATTCATAGGCCAAGTTCTTGTTCTGGCACAATTCTTTTCCTCTTATCTTGTAATGTGTAAAAAATAATTAGGGTTTTTGTTCCTCAAATTCAGGCAAGGCCATTTTAAAAAGTCCATGGTTAATGTTGGAAATTGTTCCTAGTGTTCAGCCTAAATTTGGCCAATCTATACCTGTTCTTAAACTAATAAAAGTTTGGCCTACCTGTTCTTAAGCTAATAAAAGGCCTTTCCCTACCTATTGCTTACTGTCAGATGTATTTATGGCCAGCCATCAGATCCCTTCCCAGCCTTTCTTTTGTTAGGCAAAGTTTTTAAGTCAAACCTCCTGTGATCGGACCTTCATTCCCTAGAAAATCATACAAACCATTCTTACAGCCATTCCACCTTGAATGCAAATTTATTGAGAATGATGGACCAAAATTATTCACAATATTCTATATAAGATTTCACCTGTACTGGCATAACAGTGTTCATTTTTCTTTTTCTCTGCTAGAAAACGTTCTTGATACATTACTGGATCCTGTTTATCTTTTAGCAGTTCATAGTATGTGATGAATTAATACTTAGAGATTCTCTTCTCCTCTCTAATATCTAACTGATGAGGTTCCAGGAAAATAAACAAACAAAAACAAGTTATTAGTCCCTACACTCATGGCAAAATATTTTGTAAACCTGAATGTGATCAAGGTTTGATTTCATTAAAGTCTCACAGGTCCTTCTGTGTTGATATATAACATGCTGATCATTCTGTCCTCTTCCAACAGAAAATTCTATGTGAATGTTCTTTTCATTTATGCCAAGGCCACGAATTAAAATATTAAGGAAGGCTCCAAAATGACCTACATAAGTAATCCCTATTCCGCAACTTGCTCTCACATGGGGTTCTCCAAGAATCTTGGATGTATGCCACATTACATTTTAAATTTATTAGCTTAATCCATCATGTCTCCTTCTGAGATCTCAGCCTTCAAGAGTTGTTTCATTCTAAGAAGAAAATGGATGCAGGAAGAGAATCAAAAATTCCTTCCCACATCCACAAAAATGAAAGTCAATATAAAAAAGGCAAGTTTTTCTTAACAGTTAACTTCCGTTGATCCAAGAGATTCACTAATTCTTTCAAAGGCTTCCTCTCACATACTGAAAGACTCTTGTTCCTACTTGCTATTCTTCTGTCTTGCAACTCCCTATTCTAGCTTCTCTCCTAATCAGCTATCTTGCAGATTGAAGCTTCTCCCTATTCTAAATTTTGAAGAATTTCCTACATAACACCAGTAGCTTCTTAGCGCTCATAACTTAATGGGTATTATATTTTCCTTGTGAATCACAGGGACTTCTCACCTGTGACTGCTATTATTGCTGATACTACAGGTACCTGCAGTACTTCCAAGGATTTAAAATCTTTTAATAACACTGATGCCTGTTTCTCAGTCAGAGTGCAATGGTATGAACTGCTCATCTACTGAAAACAGACTTTATATCCTGGCTGCACTTTTACACTATTTGCTTTTGAAGTAGTAGACAGCCTGTTAATTAAACTTACTATGTTTCAATGTATGTGAAGTGTCTGTGAAGTTTAGTGGCTTTTTCAAAAGTGATTTGACGTGGTTCTACATTTACTGTTTCACCGCAACTTCGGCCTGCACATACAGGCAGACAGACACTTTTCTAGCTACCCGTGCGATGTTAGACCACAGCTTTCCCTCCCTGGTGCTACTGCCTGATATGAAAACTAAAACTTTGAGATACAGAACAGGCTTCTTTTTTTTTTTTTTTTTCCTTCAAGGACTACTAGATCTTTCTTTACTTTGTCCACTATAACTGACCGAAACAATTTGGTCAGTTCTATAGAGAAAGGAGCAGTATCCACCTTCTCGCAGAGCCATTTTAATTCTGCAATGCTAACAGGCAAGAAAAACATGAAAAATTCAGTCAGTCATCAGATTAATCAGAACACACCTAAAGAACTGCCAAGTAAGATGGTACCCTTTTACATACAAGGTTTTAGAAGAAAATCATATTATAACTTTGCTGCAGTTTGCTTTATATTCAGTAAGCCTGTATTAATATGACATCTGTAACAGCAGCTCTGGGCCCCAGAATCTGAGATTTTCAGTTTGTCTGTCTAACTACTGAAATGTCTCACTTGTGAGTGCTTCGTAATCCTTGAAGTCTGAAGCATCACTAAATAACTCTTGTGAGTCAGGAAAGCACAATTATCACAGGCATTTTTTCATGGAAAGCTATTTAGATGTTTCACACTGAGGGAGAAACAATATGCATTGAAAATGTGCGTAGAACAAATTCAATTCATTCACTGCTGTCCCTGTGATTTTTCTTGACCTAAAAAAAGATCCTTTGTCTCTTCCAAGTCAATTAAAATAAAGGCACTGAGAGATGCTAAAAGCCCTTCAGAAAACCCTTACACTCCTCCTCTGCCAGACAATGACTACTCCAATGCTCAGCTGCAGGGGTCAGTTGCTCTCCAGCATCTAGCTGGCACAGGAGCCCGCACCTGAGGACTTTGTGAGCTTTGACTTCACTCCACACGCACGAGCTGAATGTCAAGAGCAACATTCCTAGGCTTGGCTTCCCCCGACCCATTTCTCTACAAGATGGAAATCTCACATGCCCTGTCAGGGCACACGCAAGGCATGAGCAACCTGCAAGAAGGAGGTGGCGGGGACGAAGCACGTTCTGACTGAAACATTCTCCTCACTTTGTGGGAGATCTGTATTCAAACCCTGCTCAAGATCTGGTCTTGAACTCTGTCTCCCCGTATCTCTCTCGTCAGATATATGACATTCTGAACGAACTATTTTGTATTTTGCAAGTACTGTTTGTCATTTTCTATCTCTGTGGTGTCTCCTATATGTGAACAGAGTGTCCTACAGATTAGGAGTTATTTAGGACTTCATGTAATTTGCCAAAATGTGTAATCACGTATATAGGGAAAAGTTTCAATTAAAAAAAAAAGCCTTAAAATAACATCCAGACACTTATTGCTGGGTGATAAGGGCATTTCCCTAAGATATGGAGGCATGTATCTCTTTCAAATAGGGCATTAGAGCCTGAGCAAACAAGAGTATTCTGCCCACCATCCTCGGGAATGAGCTGTGCCCTGCTTTGGTATCTACAGCCACTGTGCCTATTTGAAAGATGGAGGGAAAAACAGGAGAACTAATTCAAATGTTTAGTAAAAAGCTAGAAGAATAATGAATGCCCCTTGCAGAGATAAAAAAAGACAGAAACTCCTAAAAGGCTCATGAAAATATGGGAGAAAGACTTTATTCACATCCTTGTAAAGGGAAAGGTTACAGTACAAACTTAAGCTTTAAAAGGCATAAGAGAATCAGTACGAAAGCAGTCATTACAAATGCACCAATTAGGGAAAAAGCTTGTACCTCATCTGACATGAAAAAAATCCTACCATAGGACCAAAACTGTTACGAAACCACGCTTTGTTAGTTGTGCAGTTCACAGAAGTACTTGCTTCAAAGCTGTAGCCTGAAAACGACCAGCACGTGTCCACATGTGAAGGCCTGGAGCCCACACAGAGTCAGGCTGGGAGAAGAGAAAGAGGAATGCACAGAGTAAACTGCCACTCACCGGGAAATTAAGGGTAGAACTCTTCTTCTCATGAAATGATTGCTATATTAAAAGCACAGCCACCATCCTTGTATTAGACTTGAAAGTTTCAGGGAAGGGTTTGTGCAATTACATATCCTCTTTTTGGCAGGGTGAAAGCCTGTGGTAGAGGAAAATTCATATAGAAACTGTACTTTTGTGAATGGTAAGAGACCCGGAATACTGAATATTCCAGGGTATCTTCCAGAAGTTCTGATTTTTTTTAACGTAACCTCGCCACGTTACACTGGCACACACCTTTGCAAGATCTGCTTGTGATAAAGCACATCCTTGTGCCCAGAGCCCTCCTGGAGCTTAAGTGAGAAAATGTTACATGTCACCCTGTGTAAAACAGTCATACCTACTGAGCAAGGAACCAAGTTAAATTTAATGGTTTCTTTTACTCCCATCTAGTGACAACAACACAACTAAGAGGCTGATGGAGAACAATGCTGTACTCCCCCACACATCACAACAAAAACATCTAAGAGACCAAGAATTGCACTGTATGCTGCAGGGTGTATTTAAATTAATAACATGTCAGAATTATTGATGAGTATCAGCCTGGAGAAGCGCAACTCGGCTGAAGATTTCAGCTTGCATGTGAATGCCTGGCTACTGCTGAACCCGCTTGCTTAACAGATGCAGTACAGCAGCTGCAGGAGACAACATGGAGCCCTCGCTGCCATTTTATAGGCGCTCTTCCCCACTCGGGAAGGAGGAGGGGAAGAGACTTTCTTTCTTTCTCGCAGCGGAAAGCCCCGCGCAGGCCCAGCCCAGGCCCGGCGCGTTACGGGAAGGCTGCAGCCTCATGCGGCTGCTGGCGGGGACGGGCCGGGGCAGAGCGGAGCCACGACCAAGACCAGCCCCTCGGCCGGGGGCTGCGGGTGCCGGGAGCGGAGCAGGGGCCGCCCCATCCCGCCCCGCGCCACTGGCGGCCCCAAGGGCACCACCTCCCGCCTGCGGCCGTTACGGCGGCCGGAAGCCGTCACCGCCAGACCGGAAGTGAACGCGTCCAACCGTCACCGAGAGCCCCGGCTGCCCGGGCCCTTCGCCTCTGCCCTCGGTGACTCACTTGATTGACATGCCCACTCGCCAATGGGGGCTCGCCCTCCTCTCCCTCCCGGCCCAGTCTCCCTGAGGCCGCGGCCAATGGAAAGGGCGAATTCTTTCGCCTTTGCCCCGTGATAGACGGGCGCAGGAACCAATCAGAGCGCAGGCTCGCCTCCCCTGCCCGCCAATCCGCGCCGCGGAAGCGAGGCGGGCGCGCGGCTCCCCCTCCCCCCGTCCCGCCGCGCTCCGCGCCCCCTCTCCCATTCCCCCCGCGGGCGCGGTGTCCCGTCCCCTCCCCCTCTGCTTCGTCCCGTTCGGTCCGGCGGCCGGGCCGCCCCTCCGCCGCCCGCGCGCGGGGCCGCGGCTTCCTCCCGCCTCCCGCGGCGCGGGCTGCGGCGGCCCCGCTCCCGCCACACGTTCCGCGGCTGGATGCGACACGGGGCTGGGAGGAGCCGCCGGGCGCTGCGTGCGGGGCCGCCGCCGTCTCTTAAGGTGGATCCCGCGGCGCTGCCCGGCGGCGGGAGGCGGCCGCGGCGGCCCTCGGAGCGGCCGCCGTGACAGGGGCTCCCTGTTCCGCCGCGCGGGGGCACTGGGAAGGGCGCCGCGGGGAAGCCGGCACTGGGTGCTGTTGAGCGCTGCGCTTTCCCGGGAGGAATATTCCATAACTAAAGCGGCCGTTGAGTTGCGGAGGGAGCCGCGTGGTTGCACAGCAGCGTTTAGTAACATTTAGTTAGGGCCGCTGCTGCTCTGGCCGCTGCGAGGTGACGCGCGGCTCGCGGTGCCTGTTCCGGCATAGCCCTGCGCATGGGTGAGCGCAACATGGACGTAGCACGGGGAGATCGCTGCATGGCAGCGGTAGCTGAGCTGGCAGGAGAAGAGGATGTTGATACATACACCAAGAGTTAAAAAAGAAGAGCCCAAAGTGTCCAAAACCAAGTAAATAACAATCTTTGGTGCTTGTCTGGCTTCCCGACAGCTGAGCATCCAACAAGTGCTGTTCATGCTGATAAGGGCACGTAGGATTTTTCTTGATTACAAAAGAAATGCTAACATATGTTTAAAGGGCCCAATTTCAAGGGTGCCATCTTAGGCGCTTGGTTATATAGGGCTGCTCAGAAAAGGGGGTAGATAATTGATTTTCAAATAGTGCTTGGGGAAATTAATTGGGAGACGTGACACTAACTGGAAATATATGTAATATAAATGCATATATACACACACCCAAAAACATAAAATAGAATTATTCCTGTTACACTTTATGTATTATTTATACACATTTTCATGTGTGTTCATACACATATGTGTATATACACTAATATACATATATGTATATATGATATTCTTTTGTAAAAATATAGATGTGGTTTTGAAAAATACCTTTGGGAGAAAGAAGCGTTAGCCCACCTGCATGTTACACTAGATTGATGATATATCTCTTTATCACTAGTTAGTTGCAAATGGAAGGAACAGTCCTTTAGGCAGGATGTGGAAAAGAATCGCTTCCCTGGTGCCATAATTTTCAATGTCCTGTCTGCCAAAAAAACAAAGCCACCTCCTACACCTTCCTGGATACCAGAAGCCCCAACTGCCCCCTACCCATCTGTCAAAATTCATAGCTTTCCCTAGACAAATATCCACAATTCGATCATACGTAAAACCAATGGCATCCTGAAATTCTTGGGGGAAAAAAAAGATAAAATATATTGAATATAATGTGAAATTTCGTTATGACTGTTATTTTTTTCTGTGTCTCCATCTGCTATGTCCTTTCTTCTACATAGCATGTAGCCATAGCTTTTGGATGGGTGTATGTGTTCTCTGAATACTAAATGTGATTTTCAGGTCATGATCTTCTAGCTTCTTTATGCTTCTTCAACATAGATACTTTGGTCTGCCCCTCAAAGGCCTTTTGGTATCTTGGCATTTTTGTATCTGTTTCTTTTCAAGTAGTGGAATAGTGGAATAAGTTAATTACTCTTTTTTTTTTTAATAACAAACAGATAAAATGTTAGGCATATTGGTTTGGGAGACAAGATACTGAAAACAAACAGAAAAAAGGGGGTGGGGGAGGGGAACCATTAGATGCCAGGAAACATATTTAGTCTAATCTCAGTTTTGTCACTGCTCTGCATCTAATGCCATCAATACTTCGCAGCATGATTATGTTTCTGGCTTGCCCAGTTGGTCCAGAGGAGCGTATGCACAGAGGTCCTAGCTAGTGGGAAGCTGGGGGACTTGGTATGGAAATAGAGGAGAGACATGAAGAAGACCTAGGCCAAAGAGAAGTCCAGCAAGAGGCAGAAAGGCAAGGAAAAAGGAGGAAAGCACGGGAGTGAAATCAAGGCAAAAGGCAAGAACAAGACAGAGCTCTGCCACGGCCTCTGGAGGCGGGAGACGAGATGGCTGTTGGCCCTTGGTGGTCAACAGGGACACTGGATTTGTAATGAAAGGGTAATAGAGCAAGAGGAGCAGGAGACGCTGCTTGATAGAGGCAAGAAAAGCACAAGGAGAAAAATACAAGGGAACATACAGAGCTACTGGCACAGGAGCAGAATGAATGTTTGTCTTGGGAGAAGAGGCCATACATTATTTCTGAGGGCATGAATATTGAGTGATTTACTGAAGTGATTTTTGTGAAGAATTCACTGGCCTGCTGAAGGAATGCAGAGTCTCTGGCAGGTGCAATAAACTCAGCCCTGCAAAAGCACTAAGCCTTGAAGCCTCACTCCCATCCCCAAGAACAATTTCTATGTTACTCTAATAGAAAAAAAAAAGTCAGTTTACTCAGAAAAGTTTTTTTTGTTTGTTTGTTTGTTTATTTTTACTCCCTAGCATGTTTCAAATCCTATACTCCAAGCCTATACAGCACTGATATTGTGTGGAGGTTTGCATATGTGAAACTATCTGTGGAGGGACAAGATCATTAAATGCAGGGAATGTTGGGGATAATTGTGGTATAGAGCCTAGGGCATTTACATGCTTGTGCGTTTGACATGTTTCAAATCCTATACTCCAAGCCTATACAGCACTGATATTGTGTGGAGGTTTGCATATGTGAAACTATCTGTGGAGGGACAAGATCATTAAATGCAGGGAATGTTGGGGATAATTGTGGTATAGAGCCTAGGGCATTTACATGCTTGTGCGTTTGAGATTACCCTGCAGGAATGGCCTGCCCAAGCATTGGTCTTAAGATTCATAGGGATCCCACACTATCCCTTTTTTTCCCCCCACATATATTTTTGAAAATTTGATGCATGGTTTAATTTACGCTTCCTTTAATGTTCTAAAATAATGGACAGTTGCCTGTTCCTGAGGCCAGCCTCCCACCATACCACCATGAGACTTAGCAGGTGGAAATGAGACAACACCAGAGTTTTCTGTGTGATTTTAACTGGTGGTAACACATTGAAGGAACAGTGACCAGACTTTTAACGGGGCTATAGTGAAAAGGTTGTATAAGATTTGGCGAGGCTATTGCAATAGGTTGCTGACAAATTTGTGGTGTGAGAGAAGGGTACCAAGAAGGAAGATTTGAAGTGATTTGTGGGGCAGGGGGGTAAGCAGAAGGCTCTTGGAATCCTGGCTTGGAGCAGGGCACCATTTTACACGGTTAGAGGGAACAATTTACCACTTCTGTGAGGAATAGGGCCGGGAGAGGCTCCCCGGGGCGCCGAGCCCGCGTTCCTGGGTAGGAGGCGGTTGGGGAGCCAGCGCCCCCCGAGCCGGCGGCTTCCTCCGCTCGGAGGAGAGGGCGCCGCGGCGCGGGCTGCCGCCAGGGCGGCCCGGCCGGTCCCCACCGCGCGGCGGCGGGAGGCGGCTCCGCGGCGGGAGGCCGCAGGCCCGGCGGGCGGCGGGGCCCCGTCTCGCGCGGCGCCTCCTTAACGCGGGGAGGCGGGGGCCGCCGCGGCCGCGGGGGAAGCGGCGGGGGCGGAGCGCGGGCCGGGGCGGAGCCGGGGCCTGCAGTGGAACCGCAGCCCGGAGCAGCAGCCGCGGGAGCGGCGGGGCCTGGAGAGACTCCGCGCCGCCCGGCCGGGCCCCCCGCCCTCCGCGCGCAGGAGCCCGCGGAGCCCCTCGGGGCGAAGGCGAGACCCGTGCGGAGGCGGCGGAGGCGGCCGCCGAGCCCCGCGGCGGCCCGCGAGCTGCCGCGGCCTCCCGTGGCAGCCGGGCCCGGGCAGGGGGAGCTGGGCCTGGGGGGAAGCCGCGACGCAGCCGGGCCGCGCTGGGCGGGCGCTCCCGGAGCCCGCGGGGTGGGAAGGAGCCCCCGCGTGCCCCCGCCGCTAGGGCGGCCGCCGTCCCGCGGGGAGACCCGCGCCCGCCGCCGCCGAGCCCCGGAGGAGCTCGGCGGGTGCCCCGCTCGCCCGGCGGGGGAGGCGGGCAGGGGCGCCGGCACCGAGCGCTGCCGGCGGGAGCGGCCCTGCGCCCCCGCGGCGCAGGGGATATTCCCCCACCCTCCGTGGAGCGAGCGAGCGAGCGAGCGCCCTTGCTGAGTGGCGCGGTGCCCCCAGGTTCCTGGGGGGTGCTGCGAAGCGTCCTTAGCACCTGCCCTCTCCTGACTGCGTAGCTACCGGGTGAGGAGGAATCCTCCTCAAAGCTGGGAAGGAGACTCCCCTCCTGACACCCAGCTGTTCCCCAGGCCCAGCCAAATAGTGAGTGGGGGGCCTCCCTGGGAAGGAGAGGCAGCCCCCAAAACAGGAATAAGCCAGACACACCCCCGCCTCCACCTCCCCCAGGTACTCACCTAGTGATTTTAGTTATTTACGTTTGGTCAGCAGGCAGCAGAGAAGGTCAGACAGGCCCGGATTTAGGTACTCTCCCGTTTCCAGTTGACGTTGACCACCGGATAAAAATATAATTTCCAGGATTGATCTGGTCATTCTTCATCCTAAAGAAGATCCCTCAGTTCTTAAACCAAGAGGGTTTTTCTCCAAATAACCTCTGCAAGGAGAAGACACGCCTCCAGGGAAGGAAAAAGAGAGATTTTGCTGATAATATCCACAGAGTTAGCAGAATTCTTTCAGAGATTTTCCTAGCCCTAAGGACGAGGTGTACCTGCAGGAGAAAGAAGAGAGACTTTCAGGTAGGGAGACTACGGATATTGCTCTCTCAAATCCGACAGTCAGTGAAGAGAAGAAAATGCTCCCTCGTGGAGACCTCCCCTTTAGTAGTTAGCTGCCAATAGAGAGACCATTTCCATCCCGGGATAAAACTAGCAGTTTTAGGGGACTGGAAGTCCCACGCAGATCATTTTAGCACTTGAGATCCTGATATAATTCACAATCCCCTGGTCCTCAAAATCTTTCTTGAAGAAGCTCTTGGAGTCACTGACAGCAACATTCACGTTCTGTGGATGGGACTCAAAGGAGTGTGAAGGGCAGCATCCTAGAAACCAGCCCTGAAGATCCATCTTCCTCCAGAAAATCTGCCAGAGTGAGTGACCACATTATGTCATCTCTGTCTTCCTTTCTGTCATTCTTTTTCCCTCTCTCTTTATTGCTTTCCATGTCGTTTTCCTCTTAGTATCTGCTTTTCTATGAATCTTTCCTGTCTCCTCCTACTTACGAATCTCTCCCAACCTTCTTTTTCCACGTATCTTTTTCCATCTCATTAATAACATTTACACATTACAGGGAATTGACCTGATCCTTTCCCTCATATTTAGCTTATGGGTAACTCTCATCCTAATTAATTGTAGCAAACCTCTCCCTCCTGTCCTTTCTACTTGCCGCCTTTGGTGTATTGATTTTTGTCCTGGGCTCAGCCTTTATCATCAGTGATGTGAAATTAATTTATGTTATCCAGTAGTCATTGAGAGGGATAATACTGGCAAAAAAAGAAAAAAAAATGAAGACAAAAGAAGAGTGATTTGTAGTGCCAGTGTCTGATAGTGTGTGTGTGTATATATATATGTAAAATATTATATTGTAGGTGTCAGGTGTTCTCTGTGAGAGTCTTGGTATGAACGTAATTGTAGGAATAGAATCATTGTGAGATGCAGACTTGGTTGTGCTGGGAAGATGAGTGCCAGTGCTAACACTCTGACATGAAAATCATGCTGTACTCTGGGGCTGAGAGATCAATCCTGGCAAGAGTGCCCTTGAGAGTTGATCCTTTTGTACATGGGGGCTAGGGGTGAAAGTCATAGCAACACTGGTGGAGTCTACTCTGGAAGTCAAAAAGAAGCCATTACATTGCTACCAGTCTTCATATGTATCTTCTTCTGCGTTCAGGGTTAAAAATATCGGTCCTAATGCTAGTGTCGTGGTGAGCCAAGCTGGTTGTTTTTTGTATATGGGACAGTTAAATTCCTGCCCAAATGAGTATTCTGACACTGCTGTCGTGATTTCCTGAGAAATCAAGTCCATAGGAGACTTGACTCAAGTCAAGCCAAAGCAGATGCCTTTAGCAGAAGCATTATCCCTAAGGATATCACCGTTGAGATGTTCTTGTTTCTGTTCTCCAGTGAGACAGCCCTGAGGATATCCAAGATTAAAGGAACCTTGGCCAGGACAGGTACTGTTTGGAATTCAGTAGGATGCACAGCAGTTAATAGGGAATCCCGGAAGAAGAATCTCCTTGTTGTGTTTTGGCAGTAAGACAATACAAAAGAATCTGAGTCCCTCCTAAGGTGATTCCCCATTTTTGCAGAGATTTTGATGGTTATCACTAGCTTGAGAGGATGTTTTTTGTTGTTTTGGTTTTTTCTTTTCCTTTTTTTTGGTCCTCTGTTTTTGCTTCAAAGGAAGGCTGAACCATGAAGTCATGAAGTATATATTCATGGGGTACTGCTAGAATAGATACCTGTTGCCCTATAATTGTGCAATCAGGCTGTTTTGAGTACAGGCATGTTATCTAGGCAAGGTAAGAGATAACTGAGTCATTTTGGCCTTTGTACACTCAAGGGGGTTACTGACTTTTCATATTCTTGAGGTTAATTTACCTTCCTCTGCCTCTTCTTCACTGTAATGACTTGACATTTTTCAAGTGCTTTTGGCTCTGGCAGATGCCAAGGTGCTTTACTGAATGTATGTGCCAGCCTTACAAAATTCTGCTCTCCCACAATGGCTATCTTTGTATGTTTAAAAGGTTTTATCCTTTATTATTGGGATAAAGAGCAATATTTGTGTTTTCTGCCTGAGCTTTCAGCGCTCATGACAGACCTGCAAGGCTGAAAGTCATGCTGTAGTGTAATTATTATTTATTTGTTAATTACTGGCTGGGTATTCAGTGCTGACTCAAACACACAAAATTAAGGCAGTCTCTGCTCTGAAGATCTTGTAGTCTACAAGACATCTCTGCAAAAGTTGGGGCATATTGGTAAGTTCAAGGAGGGGAATCATTTTTACAGGGCATGGCTCTTCAGTGTGATTATGTTGGTATTTAAAGGCTAAAATACACCTTCCTCCGAGGTAGAATGCTGCAGCTGTTCTGCACCATTTATTTAATATAAAAGTATTCATAAAAGGGAAAATATTATCCATCTTCATAAAAGGGCAAAGTACTTTTATAGGTACGTTTTACTGCAAATGCTGCGTCTTTAAAAAATTATGTCATTACTGTTAAATCAGAATGCCTAAAATTGGATTTCTAAACCCAAATTTAGGTACCTGAATAAATAGCCAAATTCTCCAAGTGTTCAAGAACTTTCAGGTGCCTTCAATAGAAGGTACAAAGTCTTAAGCCATTGGATATGCAATGCTTAATTGTATATGTATGGATTGGTAAATTTAAACTTGTGCATTCATGCTTTTAAAATTGAAGCAGTCTGATCCTTTCCTATGTGCACTCCATTCCCAGTGAAGTTTGAGAACTGGGAGCAAGGCTCTTCGCAAGTCAAGCTCATTAAATAAAAATTCTTATTAAATAAAATTAAATGCGAAGGTCTAAAGACTTATGGGAAAATTATTACTAAAGGATCGGGAGGTTATATTAATGGTATATTAATATTTAATAACATTAGATTAATGTTTAAGTATGTGTTCTGTAACTTCCTGGCATTTTATCCTGAAATCTGGTTCTGCAGACAGTGTCTAGGTCAAAATAAGGAGTCGGACGATTTAGAATGAAGTAGAATAATCTGTTTAGGGAGTCTTAATGTCATGTTGCAGCCCTGGATGTGTCTGGGAGTCCTGTAATGCTTATTTTTTTTTCTGCAAGATATGGCTGAATTCTGGTATCTCCAGAGAAGATCTCCCAGACTCATCTGTTCTGTGGAGTTTTTTTCCTTGCCCCAAAGATGCAGGTGTCAATTTGTACTTGGTTTCATCATCCTTGTTCCCTTAAACTTCAGCTGAACTTCATGTAGTGAAAGGTCCAGCCTCCATCGGGATTTAGAGTTTTGTCCCTTTGCTTCAGCAGTCAAGGTGATACAGTTAATGGCAGTTATGTTACATTACCATCTTAGTCCCTCACTGTCATTTTAGCCCTCAAGAGCAGGACTAAGATGATTCTTATTTTACCTTGCTCTCAGGCAGGAATTAGTTCTGTTCATTAGCAACCGAAAGATGCTTTCAGACTTGTTTTTCCGTTTACTTCTTCAGACCTTGGGATAGAATTGTAACTGATGACTTTCAGGCAGAACCCTGTATCTTGCAGTATGCTGTTTAAAAATTTGTATCTGTACTGTGCTTTGGAATTGAAACTTTAGTTAAGGGTATTGTTTCTAGTCTTCTTTGGCTCTAAAAATATGAGTAGCGCCCAGATTAGCAGACAGCCTAAAATGGTATCTCTAAGACATGTAAACTCTCCACTTGTGTTAACTCTGAAACATAAAGAAAAGCATGTAAATCTCTGTATTGCTGATTATTGCACTTCCTTATTTTAACAGGAATATCTCATTGATGTGTTTATTCCCCCCAAGCTTGTTGTTTTTGTAGCAGTTGGTATTGCTGCTTGCTACCTGCTCTGCAGTTTCCTCCTTCCTTCTAAAGGATGTAAGATGAACATAAAAATCCACGGTGTACTTCCACCATCCCCATGCTTTTTAAAAGCAATCTGTGTGGATGTGTTACTGAGAGAGACAGCCCCTAGCCGTGTGTTTTCACACTTAATTAATTGTAAAATTTTCATACTAAGCTTGAAATGAAACGTATGCAAAATCTTGAGAGTGTTTCAAAATTCAGAGACCTTCGCAGCAGAGTTCAGAATGAATTTACACCCCTAGCATGAGCCTTCAGGTAGGTGTCTTAAAGGCAGAAGACGCAGCATTCCAGTGGTGTTGCCAGTTCCTGACCTTTGTCAGCCCCTTCCCGAATCCCATGCCTGGCTTCCTAACATTGTGTCATAGTCAGGTTTTCCTCCTGCACCTTTAAGGCTCAGCGTGTTTCCACCCTGCCACCCTGCCTACGTCTTTACTCTCATTTCCTCCTACACCCCAGTGCTCCTCCCAAGTCTCTGAGTACTGCCCTTTGCATCTCGTTTTCCTTTGGCATTCTGTCCTCCTGTCCTATAAAGCCTAAAACACTTGTTTTATCCTCATAAGGCAAGCATTCCCCATCTCCTCCCTAAGATTATTTTGTGTTGGGAATCCTTTCTCGTGGCATTTCGCAGGCCTCCTTGTTATTACCACACCTGCATTTTGACCCCTCTTTTGGCTTTCATTATATTGTATTATTGTAGAGACCCAGGATTTTTGTTTGTTTGTTTGAGGTTGTGTCAAGAACCCTGTTCTTTTGTAAAACTGTATAATAAATACAATTTTGTTCCTCTGAAAACATCTGTTTCTTCTAGGCTGATAATGGCACTGGCACTTTGTCTCCATAATCCGTCTGACTCATTCTCCTACTCTTCCTTTTCTGCTGTCCCTTTCCCTTCCTTAGGAATAACCAGATTTGAGTTGTGAATTAGAATGAAAAGCTCCTGCGTTGCGTTCTCTAGTTCCTTCTAGCAGTTCAGGAATTTGCTTTTGAAGTGAGGTGCTCAATTTGTACAAGGACCAGTAACCCTTTCCCACTCCTTCTAAACTAGTCAGTTTACCTAATGTGAAATCACACTAGATCGAGTAACTACAAAGCGTTAGAGGATGTTTCAGGGACGGGGGGACATGAGGATTTTATATCTCCAGATTTTTGTTCTTTTTTTATATATATTCTTAAAAATTGAACTGTTAATGTTCTTTGCCTTGTGAGACTCTGTGGCTGATATAGGAGAAATATCATATGATTACGGTTAAAATTAAAATCTGAATAATTGAAAAAGAATTGAAGCTTTTCGTGGTCATGAAGTAAGGGAGCAACAGTTTCCAAATTCTCAGTTTCTCCCCCCAAAAAAAGTTCAGTAAAAGTAATAATAATAAAAAAATCTCAGTAACTTGCAAAAAAATCAAACTATTAAGCTTATTGTCTTTGAAATTTGTTTAAAACTAGCTCAACAAATCAGATACGCTTTCCATGTGAAGAATTGGTTTTGGATTTGGGAGATGTAGATTCTGTGCCTCATTTGCTGGCTGACCTTGGCTTACGTGTGTGGTTTCCCATTTATACATCAATAAAAGTATCGATCCTTTGTAAGTGTTTCAAAGCCTAAGGATGAACAACACTCTATAAGGGCGGGGTGTTACAAGCGATACTCTTCATATTGTTGATTGCCTTTGTTGGAATGTGGGATTGAACTCCATCTCTCTAGGCTAACTTTTGTGGCATTAAATAGTGAAAGCATGAGGCTCCAATTCATTTTTCTTTAAAGAAACTTCTCAAAACACCAGAACTGAAAGGCGAGAGTTCCTATACCGTGTCTGTAGCCTAAAACTGTTTTTTTAAGTTGATTTAAGTGTAGATATTCTGACTCCTTTGAATCTTTTCCTTCTAAGATCTCTAATGACCTTTTCTTGGCCAGGCCTCGGGATCTCTGTTCCATCTTCATCCTTCTTGGCTTCCCTGCTGTTTTTGACACTTGATCATGCCCAGTCTTGAAATCTTGTCCTCTCCTGACTTTTATGCCTGTGTTTTCCAGGGTTCCCTCATACTGTTCTAGTCACTCATTCAGTAGCTTCTTTGTTAGCTTTTCTTCACTTATTTTTTTCAGAAGTCGGATGCACAGGACCATCCCTGGTGTGTTCTCTGCTTTTCTTCACCACTGTCTTCATGCCAGTCATACTAGATTACACGTTTCAGCATGCTTTCTTAACACTTTTTTCTCCAATGATTCGCTGCTGCTTAAATGAATAACTGAGACCAAAATGGAACTCTCCAAATCTTTTTTAGGATTTCCTTTTGTTTCCTGCTTTCCTCTGTTACAAGCCTCCTATAGTTGGGCCTGTAATGTGGGTTTCCTCGGAATCCCACTGTTATTGCATTGCAGATACAGGATAGAGCCTCATCCTCCCCCAGACCTTCATGGCCTTGGTCTTCAGCTTCTTTCACAGTCTCTTAAGGCACCCTCGTGCTTTCCCATCTTCCATCCTCATGTGCTTTGGCTGGCCTCTGTAGACTGTGTTTCCCTTCTTCGCTCTTGTTAAAAATGCCATGGCTAGTCTGTCTTCTAGCGTGATTTGTAAACGTGTTGCCTTCTCCTTCCCTGCAGTCCTGTCCATTTGCTATCATCTACCAAATAATGGTCCAGCCCCACTCGAGGGCTGTCATGTTTGTATTTCTCCCTTATCTATCTAGGTCTTTTATCGTATTGCCCTCTGCTCTGCTAGTAGCGTGTTACACTGTGCTTTTCAGTTTCTTCCATAAGCATCCTTTCTTCCTCAGCTGATTCCTACCTTCATACCTATGGGAAAAATGCCAGTCAATAGAGACCAGACATACTGGAGAGTACCTGTTCATCTATTTGAGAATTATTCAAAAGGACCGAATTATATTCACAGATAGTTGGCTTATTGTGTTTATCCTTTCCATCCTGACACTTTTTTTTTTTTTTTTTTTTTGTGAAGGAGAATTATTACAAAAATAAATAAAGATGATCATATGCAAAGAACCAAGCCCAAAAGAACTAGAACAGAAATAAGTATGGGTTGGGGGAGAAAAGTTTGTCTTTAAGTGTCTCTGAGGGACTAAAGAGGAGGTTTAGCTTGAGGATGTTGCTCAAAGTGTAGCCCTTTTACAGTAGGATGCAGAATGCCACGTGGCTGTACTAGCATTTTAACACAGAAAGACCTGTTAATGTGTGTTTCTTGGTAGAGAGATTCAGAATTGTGATGCTGACTTTCGAACTTTGTATAAATCTTTACAAGTTTTGGGCCTGGCTCAGAGTTGTCAGGTGTATTGTCTCCTGGAAGACATTTCACTCACTTCAGTACAAAATAACAGGAGCTGAAAGAAAAGGAAAAAAGAGTAATTTAAAACTGGTTGAGACATAATTTATGAGCTTTGTACAGTATTAATTCTTATGATCAGTCTCAGACTTCAATTTCAGCTGCACTTTGCTTCCAAGCTCTCATTTAACAAGCTATTCCACTTTGTGCTTTGGTAAATCTTAAAACGAGGAGCATCTGCTGTATCTACGTTCTGACCACCTGGTATACAATTAATTTATACCTGACACCAATTTTCTTATTCTTTATAAATTCAATATGCATTTCTTCCTACTGCTTGATATCCATTTCCATAAATGGGACAGAATGGGTTGTGGCTTGTTTCAGCAACGATTGCAGAGCTCGTATTGACTAATCGCTCTTTCAGTGATTCAGCCTTCGGTGAACAGGTTCCGACCACTTGAAGTCGGGTTTTCATTTTCACTATGCCTAACTGACATTTATTTAGGGAGCCCTCTTATGTTTAAACTTCATAGTATTACTGTTATTAAACTGCAAGGTTGACAATAATCTTTCACTGACATCCTTTTTTTTTTATGGAAATAGAATGTAATTTTCATTTGTAAGTACATAATGCATTCTTCTAACATGAATTTCTGTAGCTGTCTTTGCAATGATGTGAAGATCTTCCGAGCAAGATGTTTTGCATGCTGATCTACTTCTGATGTTGTCTCTAATTTCAGAGACAATCTGGGTAACATATCAATGTTTTCATATCCTGTACAGCAGGTTTGTCACTGGATGTGATTCTGATAGCTAAAATTGAAATCTTTCTCTTCAACCTGCGTGCTTCCAGAAGGTTAGGGGAAATGCCATATTACAGATACAGTTTCTCTCACATAGACTTTCTGGTTTCCAAAATTGTTTTCTTTTTTAATTTTTGTTTGTTTTGTTTTCCTAGCTATATACTTACAAAATTGAGTTACTCCAAAAACAATGCCCAATACCTTTCTGAGTGTAAGAATAATTGCTCTGTTAATATTGTTGAAACAAATGCCAGATATTTCTCTTGTCCGTCTTGGCATATGTTTAGAATTACAGCTCCTACTTCCAGTGGTAAAATATTGCTTAGTGGTACTGAAGGAGGAGAGGTGCTTTAGAGAGTGTTCTCTACCCTGTTGTGGGGGTATATTTTCATTGCGCTTCTTCAAAAGGCTTATTTTGCTTTTTTTGCTTCAAATCCCTTGTTTTTTTGGAAGGTGAAGAGCTGAATGGGACATTGGGTTATTAGTAGAATAAATATTTTATAGTAATTTTATTACAAATAGTCTTATCTCAAAAATATTTTAGGCATACCAGTTTTCTCAATATCATCTGCTGTTTTACTTGGCAGGTCTTTTAAGTCCTCCCCACTCTCACTTACGCAGTGACATAAATAAGCAAATTGATTATTCCTAACTTTGAACTCATATTGCAGAGCGTCTGAGGGATCTCTTCAACAATTGTCTATTGTCTAGTGTTTCTCTGCATTTCTATTGCATGTGTATTTAGCAGACAACAAAGAAATCTTGAATTAGTTAGTTTTATTATTAAAATCTGGCAAGGCACTAGCAATAGCATTTTATGCCTGTAAAAAAGACTCTTCCTTCACATGAGAATGTTTTAGACTTTGGCTCTAATAGCGTGAGTTGATATATCTAAAGCAGGTCAAGTTTTAAAAACTGCATGCTTTGCCAGTTTAGTAAATAAATTCCATGGTTTTGGAATTGGATACTGATGCACTTTCAACATGGGTTTCTTGGTGACTTTATAGTCCCCACAATCATTGTGCTTTATTAGTACCAGGATTGCGTGCACAGTTGACACAGTTGATTCACTTAACTCAAAATGTGAAATTATTCCCTGCTCATGCAGTGTTTTCACTCACCTTGGAAAATGTAAGGGATTGAAAGGTAAAGTTGATTTTTAAAATGAGCCGTTATGCTTCTTAGTAACTATATAAAAACAGATCTTTCTTTTTAATTCCTCCTCCCTCCCCATTTTTTTAGGAACCTTATACTGCTAAGATAATATTTGCTTGTTAAAGAAGATCATGTCTTTATAAGGACATAATTATTAATAACAAGCGACAAGTTCAATAATTTATATTGAGCTCCACAGTCTAAAAAAAAATCATCTTTAATTTTTCAGTACTATCTTTCTGTTTTGTAACTTTTTTCTAATTTCCTGTTCAGGGTTTCACAATTTCTGTGTCACCTGTATTAATTTGCATGGAATAGCATGAAACATTCAAAGCCATTCCGTCTTGCACAGAAAGGAGTTTCAAGTAGGCTTATAAAAACAGACTGTTGTGGCATGGACAGGCACAGACTTTGTAACCGACTCCTCCATATTCATAGAGTTGATACCGCGCTATGTGCTCTTAAGTGTCAGTAACTTTTTTTTTGGTGAATCCTTTTTTTTTTTTTTTTTTTTTTTTTACATTTGTGACGAGTGCATACCGTGCCACCTATTACCGCATCATCAAACCTTTAATTTATTGGATTTTTTTTTCTGCTTGTTCTTTTGCTTCTAAAGAAGGGAAACATGGTTCTAGGGTATGATGATTTTTGTCATCTCCTTGCCTAGGACTATTCTATTTTGTTTTTCCACTCATTTCGTGTGGCATTGCAGACAGAAGTGTGCATTCAAACTGCAATGCTTTTCTTTTAGTGTGTTTACATACTAATACAACTCCTACCACTCCTTCCACATTACGTTTCATATTGTGAATAATACCAGCGGCTTCTCTCTTCCATCTGCGTTTATTTCCAGAACCATCAAAAATATCATAAAGGCTTCTCTTTGATAGTTACCAAATTGATGGACAACAATTTTGAGACTAGTCAAGGACTCAGATATGCTTTGTCCTTCTTCCTAGCTTTTTACATGAAACAAAATCTCTCAGTGAGGAAGTTTGCTTAGGGAAGATAATTTTTTAAGTGTTTTATTCCTACCTTCTCTGTCCATATCTCCTTTTTCTTTAAGGAAAACATGCATCTTAAAATGGCAAATATCTCCTCCTGACAGAGTTACTGGCATAGGAATGCAAGTTTCTTGTATGTGTATTTAACATATGTGCTTCAAAACTAGATTTTTTTCTGCCAATGCAGAAGCTGTTCATTTTTCCATGTTGTTTTTCTTGCTTGCTTTTTGAGGCAGCTTCCTCACATTACCTTCCTGATTACCTTTCTTGGAAAGGGTGCAGACAAATGGTTTCCTTATAGAGGTTTTTTTTTTTTTTTTTTTAATTATTTTTGTAATATCCCCAGAAACCAGCTATATCACTTTAGCTATGTTAGGTGAACACTGTCAGTTAGATCCCTTGATCTGGATTTCAGACACCCACGTAGAAGTGACCTTATTTTTATAGGTTCTCTGCATCAATCTCTCACGCTAATCAGCATGTTTTGAATATATTCCTACTTAAAGTTTGTGCTGAGAAACTTGAATCTTAGTGTTTTGCCAGTAGTTTCTTACTGGATTAGAACTGCAGCAGGAGTGAAAATAAATGAACAGGGAAAAAAATGCATCTTCTACAGGCTGTGCACAGCACCATTTCATTCACTGTTCCGCTGTCCTGCTTCAGTGGCAGCCAATACTGATCAGTCAGCCTCAGAGTTCTGCCTTAGAGAATATTCAGGTCATGTTTGTTAGCTGCATTCAAAATGACTCTTAGAGCTCTGTTCCCCACACTTCATACGTTTTTTTCCAGTCCTGATATATTAAAGTAGTTGTGATGTTGGTAGGATCAGACTGACTGGGTGCAAGTATTTGCAAAAGGGCACCAGTTTCTTCAGTGCAGCACAGTATTGTAGAGGGAGTCTGTTAGAGAGATAGCTGGGTTACATTTTCGGTGTAAGGTTCAATTTGATGATCCCAAATATTCCTAGTAAGGAAGAAGCTTCCCTGGAGAGCTGTGATGAAGTATTACTAGTCCTAAGTAAATACTTAAAAGTATATTCAGTGCTAGGATTTTCTTTAACGGTTAATGTCTTTTTCCTTCTTAATCAGACTTGTAGATTTGGATCAGTTGTTGGCTGAAATCTTTACATATCTCTGACCTGTTTTGATTTAGGGTTGTGCTAAGAACAGGAATCTAGTTAGTGCTTGAGAAATGAAGAAACTGCAGTCTGTTTGATGGTGATGACTGGCTTCCTTAGCCTTGTTTTTCACATGTGCAAAGGTAAACAATGTCAATGTATGTATTTGGTTGACTTGAAATTGGGAGGTTATGAATAACAGTGTTGCGTTTCTTTTTACTTCTTAGAAATCGATTCTAACTTACTAATGTGATATGGTTTTATTTTTTAAACATCCTCAATTTCAGTTCACTTCAATAACTAACATGTCTGTTAGTCATTTGGTTTTCGTGTGTGTTTGAATAGGGTCAAAAGAGAGGAGTTTGAAAGACCATTTGTCAGACAACAAAGTGGGAGAAGAAAACTGGAAGAATTATGAACTGCTCTGATTTGGCTGCAATGTTGTTTTATCATTAATTAGTATCAAGCTGATGTGGTACTTGAGTGAGAGACAAATCAGGTGAATGTGATGTGCAACACAAAGTGCTGTAACTATTTTTTTATAGCAGATGTTATTTCAAATAGGTTAGTAGCAAATTAATTAAAATATTAATTTTGTAATGACTGGGTTGCTGGAATTGCTGCCTTACCTGAGGGTTTGACTATGCCAGATTATTATAGATCCCATATTGCCTTTGCCAGTATCATAATCAAGTGAAAATTTGGGTGATAATCTTATTCTATCAGTTTGAAATTTTCTGTGGAATCTCGGAGTATTATCTTTCTGTTTTAAATTACTTTCAGGCTTGTAGAAAGTGAACTACCAAGTGAGGCAGAACACAGATGCAGCAGTTTCTGCAGCAGTGCCAGGCCTCTTCTTAGAAGTTTTGAGGACCTTATAAAGGAGTTACGGGAAGAAGTCGATGGGCTGCATTAGCACCCATGAAGATGAGCAGGAGATGGATAAGGTTTTCTCAGAAACCGTGCAGCTCCAGGAGTCCCAGCCGTCCACAGCAGTGCAGTTGCCGGAGGGCTCCACGCTGTGTCAAACACACGTATTGACACTGTAGGAGGAGGCTGAAAACTGGTGTCTTCTCTTGTGGACAGAGAAGAGCTCTTACACCCCCCGAAGCCTTGCAGTTGAGGAACAGTTTTGGTGCTCTGCAGGCTGTGGAGCAGCTGGCCATGGCTTCAAGTGAAGCAACAGGGCTGGCAGAGCGTGTGCCGTGCAGGAACACCCAGAAGCAGCAAACATGGCGAGGGATGGTTGTGGGTGACTCCCTGCTGCAGGGGATGGAGGCACCCATCTGCCTATCTAACCTCTTGTCCAGAGAGGCTTGAATAAGAGGTGTCATACAAAGACTGCCCCAAGGCTTGTCTTTGGGTGGGACTGTTAACTTCTGCTGCCATTCCACGAGGGCAGTAATGGTGCCAAGGGCAAATTGGAAACCATCAAACAGGATTTCAGAGCTCTGGGGATGTGGTCAAGGGTCTGTGACCCAAGTAATTTTCTTCTCAATCTTGTTAGGAAATGTGATGGAAGAGCTCATCATGGATATCATTTTTAAGCATGAAGGACAAGAAGGTGATCAGAAGTTGTCAGCATGGATTCAGCAAGGGGAAAATGTGCTTAACCAACCTCATAGCCTTCTGTGATGGAAAGACTGCCTGGGTAGATGAGGGGAGAGCAGTGAATATTGTCAATTTGACTTCAGCGTCCTTGACTGCCTCCAAGAACATCCTCATAGGCAAAATCAGGAAGGCTAGACGAGAAGACAATAGGGTGCATTAAAACAGCAGAGCTCAGTGTGTTGTGATCAGTATTACCGGGTCTCATAGATGACCTATGGCTAGCAGCATCCCCCAAGGTCAGTAGTGGGTCCAGTCTTGTTTGGCTTATTCACCAATGACCCAGATGGGGGGACAGAGGGCACCCTCAGCAAGTTTGCTGGGAGGAATGACTGATAGCCCAGAGGGCTGGGCTGCCATTCAGAGGGACCTGGTCAGGCTGGAGTGCTGGGCAGAGAGGAGCTCTCTGAAGTTCAACAAAAGCAAGTGCAGAGTCCGGCACCTAGAGAGGAATAAGCCCAGGCACCACGACAAGTTGGAGGTTGTCCTGGAAAGCAACTCTGCAGAGAAGGACCTGTGAGTCCTGGCAGACTGCAGGCTGGCCAAGAGGCAGCAACGTGCCCTCGTGGCTAAGAAGGCCGTTGGGATCCTGGGGTGCGATAGGAGGAGTGTTGCCAGCAGGTAGAGGGAGGGGATCCTGCCCGTCTATACAGCCCTGGTGAGGCCATGTCTGGAGTACTGTGTGCAGTTCTGGGCTCCCCAGTACAAGAGGGACATGGAGCTACTGCAGAGAGTCTAGCATAGGGCTGCCAAGAGAATTAGGGGACTGGAGCGTCTTACATGAGGAGAGTCTGAGAGAGCTGGGCCTGTTTAGCCTAAAGAAGAGAAGACTAAGGGGGGATCTTATCAGTGTATACAAATACCTTAGGGGAGAGTGTCAAGAGGATGGGGCCAGATTCTTTTGAGTGGTGGGCAGCGTTAGGACAAGAGGCATTGAACACAAACTGAAACAAAGGCAATTTCAGGCAAATTCTGCCTGAATTTGAGGGAAAAATTTTTGACTGTGAGGATAGCAGTATTGGAACAGGCTGTCCAGAGAGGTTGTGGAGTCTCCTTCTTCGGAGATTTTCCAAACCCACCTGGATGCCACCCTGTGCCATGTGCTCTAGGTGTCCCTGCTGGAGCAGGGGGGTTGAACTAGGTGATCTCTAGAGATCCCTTCCAACCTCAGGCATTCTGTGACTCTGTGATGTGTATTCTTAAAGGGGTGGTGTGTTTATTGAAAAGTAGTTGTTTCAGTGCTAGGTGATAGTGCATATGTATAAATATTATTTAATATTTGCATACTTTTCTTTTCATGTCAAAGAGATTTATAAATCAGGGAATGAAAGCACTTGGATTTTTAGTGGTCATAACGTGACCCATCTCTAACCTTGCCCACCTCTGAGGAACGTGAACATATTAGGCTTGTATATTGTATATAAGCCTTACTTTTTACCTTTTACTGTATAGCCTGTCATCCCAAATGGTCTGGTGACATAATGTGAGCAAATCTGAGGACTTGGTCAAAACTGCAGTATTGGTTTATTGTGCTTCTGGCATCTCAGCTCAGAAACTCTATTTGACACTTTAAAAAAAAAAAAAAAAAAACTTAATTTTCTTGATGGCAGCTGAGAAGCTTGTATTTATTTCATTTTGCCTTTGTATTGTTAGCCCAAAAGATATTTTGTTAGGATTTAATATGCATATGATAAGCAGCAGTAATTTGTTCTCTGATTTCATTGTGGAAATTAAAATTTGAGGCACATAGAGAACTAAGCATTCAACTGGTATTTGTTGGTGTTTCTTTATTTCTCCCAAAGCAGTCTGAGTACTGTTCCTCAGGGAGGGCTGTACCTGTAAAATAGTCGTGCACATGCTGCCGTGGTTCGAGTTACACAGATACCTCAGCAGTTGTCGTCTTTCCCGGTTGTACAGAAATACATTATTGCTTTACCGTTGCATAATTCAGGAAGGAACAGTGCTGCTTTTTCTCTTTAAAGATATTCGAGATTAGATCAATTTAGCCAGAAAGAGTTGTATTCAGTAAGCAATAACTTGTAAAGGGCAGGCACTGGAAAGCATTTTGCAACCCTAACCATCTAGTTGACTGTAGAGTAAGTAGTCATTGCTGTCACGTGTGATAGTGTGGCAGATGAGGTGATAGATAAGTTGGTAGCAGTTGGGCTTTTCCTTTCCCTTCTTCCACGGACAGAAACATGTGCCACCCACCGCAGATACCGGTGTATCTGTGCATGCATATGGGTGTGAGTGATAAAACTGGCTGGGCTTTCTGAGATGTCTCCTGAGCCCAACCTGCCAGAGCCGCTGCTGGGGGCGGGCGCTGCGTCGCGTTTGGCGGGAGGTGCTTTTTGTCGCAAAGTGAGGAGCTGAGTGTGGTGCAGTGCAGATTGTGTCTGTGGAAACTTGGCTACCTAAATCCCAGCTTGGAGGGGTTGCTGTTGGTATGTTGTCACAGCCGCTAGGGGTAATAGTGAGATCTTTATGATGACCTGATTCCTTAAAAAGACAGCCTATACGTTCGTGTATTAAATATACAAGTTCATACTACTAAGTATTTTTGTCGTATGCAATATTTTTGTGTGTGTGTAGAAAACCCTGGGAGTTAATGTAGTCATGATGGGCAAGTGGGCTTTATTTTTTTTGAGAGGAAATATGATCTCGTGACTAACAGAAAAAATGGGATTTTTTCCCGATTCTTTCCTCCCTGTAGAAAACTTGCTATGTGGCCTCAGACAAGTCAGTTTTTCTTGTGTCTTGGTTTTGGGAAAAATATTTGCCTATTTTATTATGAATTAAGCAAGATCTAATTGAGTAAGATAATATGTTTATTTAGGAAGGATGTGTGATGGTAGGTAAGACTGTAACTATTGTGAGCGGAATGTAGTCTAGTCCACCTCGACATGGTAGGTGTAACTTTCTATATATAGTGTTATACTTGATCTTGACGTTTCCAAATGGGATATGTAATACTAGCTCTAAGAAATGGATTAATTATAATGTCGCATGATGCAGCAAGAGAGCCTGGGCCTCGGAAATTGGCCCAAAATAAAGGTAGTCCCAGTCCTGAATATTACAGATGATCCAATTAAGTTGTCATTTGGATATGGCCTGAGGAGATGTTGCCTTTTAGCCATCATTCTGCTCTTTACCTGACAAAGTAAATGTACAAGATCTTGGTGAAAGGACATAAGGTTATGTTCCTTAAGTAGTAAAGGAGTGAATGAAGTACAGCTGCTGAAGAGGCTCAACCTCCTTTGAACAGGTCTCTTTTGTACCATAGTTCTTTAGCTGAATAGAGTTGGGGTGGTCTGGATAAGACTGGGCCAGCAAAGTGACCATCACCTCTGTCACAGCTGCTGCGAGCAAGGATGGTCCTCTCAGGGACACGGTCACGGGCCTTGTGGATGATTGCATCTTGCTGTGAATAAGGCACGTGGAGTAGTGTGATCTTTGAACAAGTATTTTCTGTTAGGAGGAGAGGTAGAGGAGCAATGCAAAGAGATCTTTCTGCTTTCAGATTCCAAATTGTTTATACCTTTGGAGTTCCCTTTCTGTTCCTCTCTCCTTCCAGATACTCCAGCTTCCCCCATCATGGCCTCCGACCTGGAAAGCAGCCTCACTTCCATAGACTGGCTCCCACAGCTTACTTTAAGGGCTACTATTGAAAAACTTGGGGGATCCTCACAAGCAGGACCCCCAGGGGCTGCCCGAAAGTGTCCCCCAGGCTCACCAACAGATCCCAATGCCACCTTGAGTAAAGACGAGGCTGCAGTGCACCAAGACGGCAAACCACGTTACAGCTATGCCACTCTGATCACATATGCCATCAACTCATCACCTGCCAAGAAGATGACACTCAGTGAGATCTACCGTTGGATCTGTGACAACTTTCCATACTATAAAAATGCTGGGATTGGTTGGAAGGTGAGGCCTTCATAGCTAAAGTGTCCTCTCTGTTTAAAAGACTTTATTTTCTTACTTCTATACAAAATGTACTCACGGAGCAAAATAGAGAGATAGATGTGAAACCAAATTGACTGCTTGGAGGAAATGCGGAGCCAGAAGGCCTGTTCTCACTGAGCGTATGTATGTGGTGGCCCCTTAAGAAGGACCCTGAAAAAAATCACTACTAAGGTCTGCATGACAGTGATGCTCTTTTCTTTGCCTTCTCTGTAGGAGTATAGGTAATTCAACCGGTGTTATTCAACTTGACCCATCCTTTTTCTTTCTTCAGCTTCCTTTCTGCTCTGTTTTGGGGCACATGCAGTAGGCTTTGGTTTGTTGAGCGTGCACCATCCTTCACTGTCTCTCCCACTCCTAGACATATGCAGAGCTCCCTAGATTTTCATCGTAGCACTTACATGTTCTTTCAATTTCCCTTCAGAACTCTATTCGTCACAACCTCTCTCTGAACAAATGTTTTCGGAAAGTGCCTCGACCGAGGGATGATCCTGGGAAGGTAAGCAGTCTGCATGCTCCTGGGCAAGCAATTTAAAACTGCAGGGAATAAGCCAGGGTTGCCCTTTCTAACTCATGGTTGGAATTTGAAACCTAAAGTGTAGGCAAAAAATGGAAGCACTAATAAGATTTACTGCTCTGCTTGGCTACAGAAGCTGTTGCTTAAAGGGAACTTGTAAAGGGGCCTGAATGGTTTTAACATTTTTTTTAATCTATAGTTTGTGATGGACTTTGAAGATATAGAGGAAGAAAAAAAATAGGGTTGGATGTGCTTGGTTAGTTTTCTTTTTCTTTCTTGATTTTTCATGTGTAAAATGCAGGTCTAGTTGAACCTGTTCTATTATGACAGAGCTTGGAGGCTGCTGGCGAATGGCATGGTTGTGACCTCACGGGTTTCACAGAAACAAGATCCTAAGAAGTGAGAGCAGAACTACTACCCATTTCAACTGCAAACCATTTAGTGTTGAAAAAAATATCACCATCACACATTTCAAATCTGTAAAAATCAATTGGAAGGAAAAGCTCTTAAGAATTTAGCAATCTGTTGCTTCGGTAAGGGCTAGCAAAACTCTTAATATATCCAGACTGTAAAGGGGAATTGCTAGCAAAACTAAGACCTGGTATGCCGATGTTGCTACTATAAAAAAGCAAGCAGGAGGAAATTACGGGAGGTGAAGCTATGTGTTTGGACAGAAATCTTATCTTCTTTTTCTGCTATCAGGAAGGGCCATTGGCCCATGTATTTTTTTTAGATAATCTTTAAAGGATTGAGTGCTCAGTTGGCATCCAGAAATTGAAGTTGTACAGCTCTGAAGATCACTGCTCATTGGTTATACGGCTTATTCCAGGAAATCCTAAGTAGTTTCAGTGCACGTTTGCAGGCGCTCATTAACATGTTGGCCTGGGTTTATAGTAAAATCCTGTCCTGTGCTTGTCGTGATTATTCAGATATCAGCTGAAACTAAAATGAACTAAGTCACGTCCTAGAGTTATCTTTATCGTTAAGTCAGAAAATAACAAACCAACACAATTATAGACTAAATTAGGTCAAAAGGGACCTTTCAAGGTCAACCCATCTCACATTTAACACAGACTCAGTTAGATCAGGTTGCTGTGGTCTTTGTCAAGTCAAGTTTGAACATCTCCAAGGATGGAGATTTCACAGTATCTGTGGGTGCTTGTTCTAGTGCTGCACCCCCATTGTTTAAAATACTATTTTTTTCCTTTTGCAGTGCATCTCTGAGAAGAGTCTGTCTCTGTCTTTTCTATAACCTATAATTGAAGATAGTGGTTAAGTCCCTTGAGCCCTTTCTTGTCCCGACTAAACAAACTTGTCTTTCTTAGAACCGCCCGCACATCATGTGTTTTAGTCTCCTGGCTCTCATGGTGGCTCTTTTATGTCAAAGTCTTGGGCACAGAACTCAAGGGGGAGTCTCACAAGCATTCAAGAGAGCGGTCCTTGTAGCTCTCTTTATCCAGTGTGAACATTTTGTTGCTCATTGCAAATCAGTAATGCATGCTGTGAAGAAGGGACTGAAGAGGGTAGGATGGCCCAAAGGAGTTGGTCTAGCTTGGATTAAAATATCCTTTGTCCTTGGGAGGACATGCATGGGAGAGGGATGGAGCAGTTTACCTGCCACCAGCAGCTTTGTATCTCGTTATTAACTTTGATGCAGTGCGGAAGGGGAATCTCTTTCCAACACCCAAGTCTCAGTTGTCTGATGTCCTGGAAGGTGATCTTGGTGGTCCTAATGTTTACTTTGGTGCTGTATCCTTAGGGTCAGTAACAGCCCTATGCAGGAGGCTCTCCAGTTTAGTAATACAGTCACTCACCAATATGTCTTCTTTCCAGGGTTCATATTGGACCATAGATACATGTCCAGATATATCTCGCAAGAGGCGGCATCCTCCAGATGATGATGTAAGTGTCGTCCTTTCCTGAGATCGTGGAGCAGCAGGGCCTCTGTCCCTTCTTTTTCTTGGAAAAAAAAAATACTGTGATCCCATTTGGGCGGCAGGGCACAAAAATGGGTGGACAAAGGCTAGGACCGAGCGAACTTACTTGAATGTCCCGCTGTCCTGGTTGCTGTTGCCGTTCAGTAGCAAATTTAATCCTGTCTAAAATCCTTTATTGTAACTCTTGAGTAACTAAGGCCCAGTCCTCTTTTCTAAACTGTGAACTTCAGCTATAGAGGAGTTGACTTCCCAACTGCAGTTTTACTTCTCCATCTGTGTTTTATTTCCTCTCCTTTATTTTTCCCTTTTTTCCATAGATACCACAAGACTCCCCAGAGCAAGAGGCAAGTAAGAGCCCTCGGGGCGCTGTTCCAGTCAGCACAGAAGCCTCTTTGCCATCTGAGGCCACCCCTCAGTTATCACTCCAGAGCAGCACCCCTATTGCCAACTACAGTCAGGTGAGCAGCAGGGAAAAAGATAGAAACCCTCAGAAGCAAGGAGGGGTGAAAGGAAAGGAGCGCATAAATGGAAAAGTGGTGAGAAGAGAGGGAATAGAGCAGACAGAGGGTAAAGGAAAATAGAAGGGAAGCAGTGAAAGTTGCATGGCAGGAGAGAAAATAAGGAGTAAGTGAAATGTAAGAAAGGGAGAGACGGGGATAAGGTAAGAACATAATGGCATTAGACAGCTGAAGTGTAAGTTGGAGAGGGTATGTTGCAGAAGGATGATGGTGTTCGACTTACCTTGAGGAAAATGGCCGCTGGGAAGACGTGGTGGGAGATGAACCCAATGTTATGCGATACCACTGTGTGTTTTCCCTACATCCCACCTCAGGATCCATGTCTTAAGTTACAAAATCTAGTACAAACTAGATGGCTCATTCCAACTCCATGTGGTCCTTCAGCAGGGCGCAGGACCTGTTGATGTAGCCTCTACAGTAGCTGGAGGGCAGGGCCGTGAAGGGGCCGATGTGCCACCCCCACTCTACAGTGCCAACCATGACTTCAAGTTCTCCTACTCCGAGATCAACTTTCAGGATCTTAGCTGGTCCTTCCGAAACCTCTACAAATCCATGCTGGAGAAATCATCTTCCTCTCAGCACGGTGAGTAACTATAGGAATCATGTAGGCACAGCCACATAACCTTGTCCACTGATGTATACTTGGTGTCTTTCAGATCTTCTCTCTTTTAGGATCCTGTGCAAACAGACTTTCTTTGCTTGGCATGCTGTAATTAGTTCTGCCAGGGCAGATAAGAAATTTGCATGTTCTTTATCTCTGCCCCCAGTTCTGTCAGAATAAAAAGGGTAATGAATTTAAAATACCTTGTGTTGATACTAAAGCAAGAATGGCAAAAGCTCAGAGGAGTGAAAAACTTGGCTGAAAAATAGTCAGAGCTGTCAGGCTAGAAGCCATAGCAGGGAGAAAATTGTTGCATGTAGGCAGTGGAGTTTCCTCAAAAGGATAGTGGAAAGCCATTGTTCCCAGGATGTGTTAGAACTAGGATTGGATGAGGCCTTGGAGAATGGAGCTCTGAGGATTGGAGAATGGGAACAACCCACAATTCCATTCATAGATCAGATTTCTCTGATAGAAGAGGCAGCCACCAGAGGGCAGAGTCACTCCAGGAACAGGATGGGGTGACCACAAAAACTACCTCATGAAAATACCAAATTACTGCTCTCACCTTTAAACATTCTTCTAAATATTAGTCTTTTGTAAAAAGGAATATATTATTAGGTGAGCCAGCTGTGAGCCATCGTACAGCACAGGCCAAGTTCGCTACTAAAAAAGCATCCTCCTAAACTTTAGTGAAATATATGTTATATATATATTTTCTTTTTTTTTTCTACTCTCATCATGCTGACACTTGGAGTTTTTAGTAGGAGTCTGTTATGTGGCTGTTGTAGAACAAGAAAGCTACAAAAATCCAAGAAAGAACCTTTACTCCATGTGTGTCTTTGAGTGTCAAAGCTAAGCAACAGTATGTTTTCAAAGTATTTGACTGCAAAGCGGTCTAGGAAAGCTTACCAATTTTGAAGAAGCTGCAGTTGAACTACGAGAGAAGATAACAATAGGGACCCTTTAGCCCCATTCCAGTAGTAGTTCTGATTTTGTCTCCAGCTGAATACTGAGACTTACTTATGATCAAATAAGGATACTGAAAGTGAGGAATGGGTAGCTGAAGTCAGTGGTGTGCAGTGCCTTTCACTGTGATTTTTTTTTCCAGAGGTTCTACAACATAGGGGAAAAATGAACAGGGGACGCAGACACAAGAAATAAACTGTAGCCTTAATCTTAAATTAAAGGGAAGAGTGGAGAATGACTGTTGCCCTTGCATGTAGGCAATGACTGAAAGAGATGAGGGTGGCAGGAACACATAAAAGACTCAGGAGGAAATAAAAGTAATAAGGAGTCCTGTTACACACAGTGTGCTCTGTGTACAAAAGCAGTAGAATGTGTGATTCCCAGTTACCTGCATCAGAAAAATTGTGAAGGTTGCAGACCAGGCTGCCTGGAATATAGAACTGAAGAGACCTTTTCAGAACAGCAAATCAGTGTCACCAACCTACCCATTATCTATGTTTTGTGTTTAACTTCAAATTTGCTTAACAGTCATTTCTAGGAGACCAGCATCCATGTGAAATTCCAGAAAAGCAGGCTGGGGTTCGATAAATGTAGGACAGATCCAGGGAGGCATTTTTGTGCCTAACTCTCTACTAGAGGTCTAGTCTTATATTGTAGGGTCTCTGGCTTTGAACAGAACTTGGAGCACCTGTGCGTGTGTTAGTGGTTTCACACCCTCTAGAGAACACCTCAAAAGCTTCATAAGTAGCAGGGTGAATAGTGTACTGGATAATTCAAGCAGGGTTGTGATCCAGGCACCTGTTAAAGCTCCCTCCTCTTTCTTTCACCCTGCAGGTTTCTCTTCTCTCCTTGGTGACATGCAGCCCTCCAACCACAACTACTACATGTACCAGCAGCAGCAGCAGGGCCCTTCCTCAGTGGGCAGTGGTCCCCCACTGCACACCCCAACCCCAGAGGGTTGCCCATCACAGGGAGGGAAGCAGCAGGGGGGTGAGGGCTATGGCCCTCCACCAGTGATGTCCATGCACCCACCCCCAATGCAGCATGGAGGCTACCACCAGCACCAGCAACACCACCCGCACTCCCACCCGCAGCAGCAGCCACATCAGCACCAGCAGCAGCAACAGTCACAGGCTTCAATCAACAGCGCTGGCTTTGGTGAGTCACTGCTGAAGGAAGGAACAGCTGGACCAAAACAAAATAAAAATAAAAAAGAGAGAGATTAGTGGGGACCCTCTCAAAGAAATTCCACAAAGAAGTTTCCCCTGCGCAGTGCCAATATTTTGTGTACAAAAAAGGGCAAAAGTCAGTTCTGATGGATTGTTGAGTAGGAAATTCACTTCTCTCTGAGGGAAAGGAGAATATGTATGTGTATGGTTTGGGATTCTATTTAGGGATACAGGGTAAAGCCTGGGGCTAAATAAAAAGAGAGACATCATCCTTTGGTCTTCCAAGGGAAGAGGGATTTCCAGCTAATGTAGCATGAGGCTCTTTGGGGAATAGAGAGTGATCCCTTTTTATTAAGGGATGGAGGGAAACGGTGTTCTGCCTTGGAATAATCTTGTCTTGTCTTTCATTCCAGCATTTCCCCCTGATTGGTGCTCCAACATTGATTCCCTGAAAGAAAGCTTCAAGATGGTAAACCGGCTGAACTGGTCTAGCATTGAGCACTCCCAGTTCTCAGGTCAGTTTTGGCCTAGTGGCTACAAACAGTCGTCTAGCATTTGGAAGTGCTCAGATGTTTTTTCAACTGTAACCTTGACAAGTCTGTGGGTTTCTCAGTGGCACCACTCTTCTGTTTATAAAGCAAGATCTACTTCCTGGGTTCTGTAAAAAACAGACACCCTGCAGAAGTAAAGACAGATACTGTGCAAGTCTGAGTGGGGGCATTAATTGATAAAAGTATCACAGAAAGCTGGTAGGAGAGTTTCCCTTCTGCTCCTTCCTCCCCTGGCCTGAGTCAGTGAGACAGCACACCTAAAAGGGAGCTCTCCAGATGCCCTGTGACTGATTAGAAAGGAAGAAGTAGGGTTTGCAGGGAGAAAGTAAGATTTAAGCCTGGAAGATAGCAGCTACTTGCAGGGAGCCTTTCAAAGCCAAGGGGAGAGACCACTGTACGTGCTGGCTTTGAAGCTGTCCCTGTTCTCTGCAGAGCTCATGGAGAGTCTGCGCCAGGCTGAACGGAAGAACTGGACGCTGGATCAACACCATATTGCCAACCTCTGCGACTCCCTCAATCACTTCCTCACCCAGACTGGTCAACTTCCTCATCTAGTCGGCCCACAGCAGCCCCCCCGAATCTCTGAGTCTTGTGCCCTTAACAGTGGCAAGCAGGAGCAGTCCATGAACCAAGGTAACTAGGGTGTAGAAAAAAGTTATTTATTGAAAGGCCCAATTCTGTGAATATCCCAAACAGCTTCCCAGCTTGCCAGGCAGCGTAGCACTGAGCAGCTTGGGACTTGGCTGTTCAAGTGCTGTTTGTACCAGCTCAGTTTCACCTGGCTTTGAAGAATTAGGGGTGTCCTATGTCTGTGGCCTAGAGACAACAACATCACGTGGTACAAACCACTGTACGGCAGTGTATCATCACAGAAATACCTTTTAGAAAGTCAACTGAGAAAGCAGATGGAGTTTATTTTCTGTAGCTAAAAAGCAGAAAGGAATGACAAGCGAGGAAGGCTGCTGTTCCACATGGCAAGAGTTCTTGCACCCATGTTGGAGGAGAGCTAACTAGACAAGAGTAGGAGATCGTATGGTGATGATAGCACAGAGGTTATCATACATCTTGGTCTTGATGCAACTGTGGTCATGTCTGTTGCCTAGTACTGAACCAAGTGGCTGATTTTGGGCTGACCTCTGGTGTTTCTGGATCCATTTTTTACATCACTAGAGAATCTCTTGCTGGTTGCCAGAGCAAGATCCTTGACCAAGCTATAGCTTGCAGTAAGGATCCCATAACTGAACTTTTTCTCAGTATCCTGTGGGTCTGAGGGAGTTCCTCTGTGGCTGAGCTGTCACCCAGGTAGGGCCCAGACAGATAACCAGAATACTAGCAGTTTTCTTTTCTTTCCCTTTCCAAGTGAACTCCTATGGTCAGCCCCAGCCTCCCCATCTCTTTTCCGGGCCATCTCCTATGTACCAGATTTCCACCCAGGATTCTCCAGGATATAATCGCCCAGGTAAGAATCATAGAATCATAGAATGCTTAAGGTTGGAAGGGACCTCTAGAGATCATCTAGTCCAACCCACCTGCACATGCAGGGTCGCCTAAAGCACGTGGCACAGGACTGCATCCAAGCAGGTTTTGAAGATCTCCAGAGAAGGAGACTCTACAACCTCTCTGGGCAGCCTGTTCTAGTGCTCTAACACCCTCACTGTCAAGAAATTTTTCCTTAAGTTCCTGTGGAACTTTTGGTGTTTCAGTTTGTGGCCATTACCTCTAGTTCTGTCAGTGGCCACCAGTGAAAAGAGGCCAGCACCATCCTCCTCACTCCCTCCCTTGAGGTACTTATATACACTGATGAGATCCCCTCTCAGCCTTCCCTTCTCCCAGCTGAACAGGCCCAGCTCCCTCAGCCTCTCCTCATAGGGCAGATGTTCCAGGCCCCTGATCATCCTTGTAACCCTGCACTGGACTCTCTCCAGCAGCTCCACGTCCTCCTTGTACCATGGAGCCCAAAACTGGACACAGTACTCCAGATGTGGCCTCACCAGGGCTGAGTAGAGGGGCAGGATCACATCCCTCGACCTGCTGGAGGCAGATTGGCATTAAGGCAATCTTCGTTATATGAATGAAGATTGAAGATGTTCCCAAACCTCTACGCGTTTCTCCCAAAGCACTTGCTAGTCGAATGGAGCACTGAGGTGGAGAAGGGGCCTGGACTGCAAGGGATCCTTCAGAAGGGCTGTGCCATTACTCCCGCAGGGTTTAGAATTACAGCGGCCTGGTTTCTTTCGCTTCACACACATGGTCTCCTAGCCTAGGCTCACCTTCAGTCAGTTGTTTGAAGATAACCTGATGTAGGGAATCTCCTGTTGCTGCAGTCTTCTGTGGCCTTTTAGCAATCAGCTGTGAGGAAATAAGGAGGCTGCAGATTAACTCTGTAGGTGCTGCTGTGAGGAAGTTCGCAGCACAGCACCTCCCACCTGCAGACTTCAGTACTTGCTGTCTGAGAGGGAGAAGTCCTTTCCAATTATTTTCTTGTTTATTTGACTGTGAGGAGAAGCTTATAGTGCTGGAATCCCTTACATGTTCTTTTGTCTAGGAGTCCGCTGTGAAAAATCATGATTTTTTCTTCTAACTGTTCCGTTCCTTCCTCTTTTCATGTGTTGGGTTCAGCTCACCATCTGGTCCCTCGGCCTCCAGGACCTCCTCCAGGCGCCAATGAGGAAATCCCTGACGATTTCGACTGGGACTTGATCACCTAGCGAGTTACAGACTTGAGAGCCTGTCCTTCATGAAGGACATGGGAGGGAAGGGGGACGTGGGGTGAATGGTGTCAGCACCACCTTCTCCCACCTCCCTGCCTTTCCTGTATATAGATATATATTCTCTAACTCTGCCAGAGAAGCCACCGCAAGATGCTGCCGAAGATAATCCTTCCTTGCGTCCTGTTTATCTTTTTTCTTTTGTTTATTATTATTGTTATTATTATTATTGTTATTATTACCAGTAATTGAGCACAGCCCTCCCCCTCCTCTGGTGGCCTTGGGCACATCACATTGGCTGTTCTGTGCACGTGGTGCCCTGCGGAGGGTGGAGAGGTGGCTCCTTGGTGCCATGAAAAGACCTCGGAAGGCTAAATCCTCGAGTGCATCTTTCTCTGCCTCCATCATTTTGCGTTTAACAATCCCTCTTTCCCCTCGAGGTGGCCAGTGAGTCTGTCCTATTGGCTACTGGAGTGAGGGAGCCTAGTGGACCTTGGGAGCCTGTAATTATGTTGTTTCTTACATGTTGTAAAAGTCAGGGGATTAAAGGGACACTGGAGGGGGGTGATCTTAGCTCTGTGAACTTTCTTGCACCAACAGGAGGGAAAAGGAGAGGAAAAAAAAAAGGCAAGAAAAGAAATAGAGATTCCAAGTACAAAGAGAGAGCGATCTCTGAGTTTGGGAGAGCTGGATTGAGCTGGGAGTGTAGAGAAAAGAAAATCTTTAGCAGAGAAGCCATTTCGGCAGAGATGGGTTTGAGAATGCAGTGCCATTTATGAGAATGTACAGATTGTGAGGGAATCCTAGTGTGTTTCCTCCGCTGCCCTTTGCAGTTTCCATGAGGTGAAGCCTACATGCCTACCAGGTAAGAGAAGCTCTGCAGGTGTCCGCTGCACCAGCAGCTGGGGGAGGTCAGATGTGATTCATCAAATTCCTGTTCCCCAGAGCTTTTAATTTTATCCCAACCCCTTCAAGCCCTCCTTCAAAACAGGTGGTGAGACTCTCATCTGCATATGCAAATCAGGAAGTTCTCTCATACCATCAGTATTTGTGCAGTTATTATTTGACCCTCTCCCTCTCTCCTTTCTTTGGAGACTGTCCTTGACCTGTGCATTAAGAATGCCAGCAAGTCTTGCCTGTGTAGATATAAACTCTCAGTTTTTGGTACCCATTTGGTGAGGGGGCTAAAGGTGGGAAGAGGAAGCTGCTACTCAGAATGGAGGTGAATTAGGGGACTTTGGGTCAAGGGGCTGGAGCCTCCAGTTAAGTTATTGGGAGGCCCTCACAGGTGATAGGGTTGTAAGAGATGCACTAGAAGAGGGAAGAAAGAAACTGAACGGCCAAGGGGTAGAATATAAAGGAGAGGATGGTGAGTCAGACCCCTTGCAGTTCCACTGGGTAGATAATGGCATTTTAAGCCCTCAGATGATGGGTTCTTGTCAGCACTTGCAAAGCAGGAAGGTGGAAAAGGTGTTGGGAGCAGGTGTGAGTGTTGAGATACTTCCTCCCCTAAGCTGTGTCCTCTACTCCCCTTTTTCTGGTATGGCTCTGCTCTGTCAAACCTCTTGTTTCTTCTCTATATTTTGTAAAACTTCCCCCTGCCCTTATTTCCTACTTATCAGTAGTGAGGGGAAGCAAGATGGAAGCAAAACATCTCATGGGGGCTTGTCATGCCTGGGGCAGGGGAGGTAGTTTAGCATCGCTTGTTGAATTTGCCTAGGGATAAACCAATTGGATCTGTGTCAGGGAAGTGGACAGAGTCTCACTGGATGGGGGTGGGGGGCAGGGAGGGGAAAGCTTTTTTTTTTTTTTTCTTTTTTTTTTTTCTTCTTTATTAAGTGAGTGAGTGTGTGTGTGTATGTATATGTGTGTGTGTAGGGGGGGAGTTCGTCATTGAACTGTGTTTCCAAGAGAAGTGAGGAATCCTAGAGCCAGCTTCAGCATGGAGTCAGCTGTCATCTCGGCTGCTGAGGATGGGAGTAGCAGCCCTGGGCAGCACGTGCGGCTCCATGGCTGGGTCTCTGTGGGACACGGCACCAGAGGCAGCTTCTCTGAGATGCCAGTTAGTGCTTTGCAGCGGACGTTCCCGAAAACCAGCCCTGTGGAAGACTGAAAACACCACCTGGAAGGAGAGCAAGCCAAGATGGCTCTTTCTGCATAGCCAAGTGCTCCTCCTTTGCATATTTGCCTCATTTTGCATATTCTGTTGTGCCTCATTTGCATATGTAAATATGTGCCGGTCAGTGTGCAAATTCGCCTCGCTCCTCCGCCCTTGGGATGAACGTGCATGGTCGGCACGCGGGAAGGCTCCGCCGGGACACGAGGGGAGGCGGCACGCGGAGCCCCCGGAGCGCCCCGTGCGCCCTTCCCCAGCGGGCAGGGTGGGAGGGTGGGGGCTCACGAGTTTATTTTTGTGCATGCTTTCTTAATAAAAACAAAAAGTGAATGTTTATGGTTTAACTTCCTTGGTGCTGGTATTGTGTGTGTGTTTTTTTTTGTTTTTCTTTTTTCTTTTTTTTTTTTTTTCTTTGTTGGGTTGTTTTTTGTTTTCTTTTTGTCCAGCGATGCCCGGTCAGGTTGGCTGGTCTTCCACTTACCTGATAGACAGGATGTGAGCTTGGACATTGTGGAGCCCACACGAGTGTGCGCATTATTACAGAGGTGTTTTAGACTGCCCAGAGGAAGAGTGGAGGTGCTCACCATAGCTGGGTGTTTGCACAGCACTGAGAGCAGTGAGGCTTTCAGCTTGTGTTGTTTCCTGTCACTGGCATACCAGCCAGAAGGACAGAGTTTTCACTATGTCAAAGCTCAGTGGCTGTTCATCAACAAAAGTATGGTCAACAAATGCTGACGGGGGACTAACACCAAAAGCACATCTTAAGCCACGTAATTCCACTTTTCAGCAGTAGGGAACGCTGTAGCTTGGGAAGCACCTCAAAAGAACTGGACCAGAACAAACTTTTTTCTTCTTCCTCCAAAATAAAGGAGAAACATTTCTCTTGCAGGGAACAGAACCTGAAATGATTCAACAGCACCTTCCTGCTGTTAGAAGAGATGATATCCCTTCCCCATTCAGAAGTTTCACTAAAGGAAGGATAAACAAGCAGTCCCCTCATTGACTTTGGGAATGACTGCACACACACAAATTCTGTTTGTGGCTGTCTTAAAATGTAGTAGGAGCATTCTGGTCATCTCAGACCACATCCTAAAGCGATCGGTGACTTCAGTGGTAGAGTGTTTGAAAGAGACTGAGTGTGCGCGCATTAATGCTACAATGTGTGATTTGACCAGCTTCTAGATTACAGTGCAGTGTTTGCTGAGAATAATAGGCATCCATGGGCATGAAAATTGTGTCTAGAGAAAGTGAAGTTCCAATGTATTGTTATGAGAAAAGGTAGCACTTCCCTCTGGATTTATCTTCAGAGATTAAAAAAAAAGAAAAAAAAAAAAGAAAAAAAAAAACACTTCAATCCTGAACACAAGTAAAGGAGAGGAAAGGTGAGAGGACAGATTTCAAGGAGACACAAAAGAATTCTCTCTGCAGCTTTATCAGAAACAGGAAATACAGAACACTTATAATAGATACAACATGCAAATAACTTCAGTATAGTCATCTAATAACTCAGAGGGTGAATTATATGATCCCACCAAAACTAGTTTTGCAAGCCTGCTTTCTTCTTTAATAGTTCATGTGCTCTGGGTCTTCTTCCTCACCTATGTCTTCCCTCAAAGCTTATTACCTTTAGTATTGCACCTCCCTGTCTCTCTAGAGGAGGATGTAGAGGGGGCTGTTCTCATGGGAGCGATCTCTGTGCCCCAAGTGCAGCTCTGCAGATTAATAAACATGTTAGAGCAAAAGCTGTATGTGGGAAGCCACTGTTTGTCCCTGCGGTGGCGGTGTGAAGTCCTGCCTTAGACTGTGCTGCTAGCATCCTTATCTGACGATGTCTTGCTTTTGTCAAGGGTGTAAGGGGTTGTGTGTGTTAGTTCCTCAACAAAGGCACCTTCCAAGATTCCCTGCAGGGATTGCCGTGCCTTTGCCCTGAAGTCCTGCCCCACAAAAACATAAAGCAGGGGGTTGATGCAGCTGTTAACATACGCCAGTGCTGTAGAGAGTTGATCCCAGAAGACCAGAGACTCCCTCAGTCCTGTTCCAGGAAGAGATACGAAGGACAGGATCCCAACTACGTGGTAGGGAGCCCAACAGACGAAGAATGCAGTTATCACAAGCAAGATGACGCGCAGCATCTTGCTGCGTTGCTTGTGAAGCTGAGTGGTGTGCATCCTGAAAGCAATAAGGGCATAGCACACTGCCATGATGCTGAAGGGGAGGAGGAAGCCAAAGATGGCCCTGGTGATGGTTATGACCACTAACGGGAGGGGTGAAAAACCATCATCGTCATCATAGAAGTTTCCTAATAAGTCATCACCACTGTACACATTGTCAAAATTCAGCAAACCATCAGGAAGATGGGGTGGGTTTGAACGGAGATCAGTGTTGGGCGGTGCAGACGTGTCTGCACTAGGCAGACCGCTAGGAGATTCCAACAGCTTCATGTCAGGAGAGGCAGTGGAAGTCAACAGCGAATTAACGTTGTCCGGTACTGCAGAATAGCGAATGTGGGATGTTGTGATTGTGTCTTTGTTCATAGATACACTCTCTGTCTGGAAGTCTGGAAAATCATCAACAGACTGATGAAGGAAGATGGTGTGGTCATAGGTGCCAGTTGGTATTAAAGATGAGTATTCTTCCAGTGATTCATTTGCAAGACCATCGCTATCCATATAATCTAGCATTTTATCGTCTCCAAAATTGTACCCACACTGAGTTTTGCCATTGTAAGTGATAGTCTCACGGTAGTGAAAGACAGGACAGCTGAAAATCAAGGCCAGAATCCAAATGCCACTGCACATTAGTGATATAAACTTCACCGTTCGATGATTTTGACACCAGACAGGTTTCATCACGAGGAGGCACCGATCAATGCTGATGGCCATGAGGAGGAAAACACTAGCAAACATGGTGAATATGATGACCGAGGGAATTACTTTGCAGAGGAACCAGCCATATGGCCAGTGTTCATGGAGGATCAGATGAACGATGAAAAACGGCAAAGACAAGCAGCACATGAAATCAGCCACAGCCAGATTTAGGAACCAGACAATGTTCACGGATCTCTTCATCTTCAGGCCAGCCACCCAGATCACCAAACCATTGCCTGGGATACCTATTATGAAGACAAGGATGAAGACAACAAGAGAGCCAATGGATTCCGATGCGTAATGCGCAGTAGCCTGTTCGAAGGACGTGCTGTTGCCCAGGAGCGGAGACATTCTGTAACTATGAAGCAGAAAGCAAATCAGTAGGAAGTTCACAACTTCCTTCCCAAATTCCTCTCTTCTGTACTAACGCTTTGCTGAGTCAGGTGGCAGTACTGAACTCTCTGGATACACAAGCATAGGTCTATGTTACTTGTTTCTGAAGGCCTGCCTGTGCTAGTCTGACCTTTACACGGCTTCACGATTCACATGGTGGCAAAGTCACCTAAGAAAAATGGCCCCACAACTCAAATGGAGGCTTTGTATATGCTTACGCTCTCCTATCTCTGTCATCCCTTCCGATTTCGCTTCTCCCTTTTTTTAGTCTCTAAAGTGGAAGTCTCACTTTATTCATAGCCATGCTCCCACTATCTTCAAGTGTCTTCCCTGATCAGCTCCTAGTTTTGCTTACGTTTTTGGTCTTCAGAAAAGTACGTCAGCATTGTAGTTCCTTTACCTTTTAAAACAAGTAATTTTTCCTCCTGGCATGAACAGTGAACAGGCTTAGGTTGAGAAAGCAATGCTTGTGTTAATGAAATAAAGCTATTCTACTTTCTGGACATTGCAAATAGAACAGAGGTTGGCAATTGTATTTGCAAAAGGACATTAATAGGGAAGTCTAAGTAAGCATTTCTCTTCCCTGCTTTTCTAGCCCACATATCCATTACGAGCAATCTGCCAGTTGCTTCCGTTTCTAGTCTGGGTGAGGAGAAAAGCAAGAGGTGGATCACTTAAGACTAATATTTGGAGATTTCTGCATAGAGAGAAAAAATAAAATATAAAATAATGTGCGTCAACCATTTTAGATGTAAAAAGCTATCCTTATAGAAAACCAAAGCGGAAACACAGAACACTTAAGTGTGGTTTTAAAACTCTTAAGAAGTGGCAATAGAAGCCTTTGATTGCTTAGTCACTCTTGTCCTTGAATATTCATATGTTAAGTAGAGGAAATTCAGCAAAGCAAAGATATATCTGAAAGAAAAAGCCTCATCTTCCAAGCATTAACAGAATTGTTTACAAACTCCCAAACAACAAAGCACTTGCTGAATCAGTGAAGATAGCCTGTTGCTGAAAGGTTCCTAAAAGCATCACCTGAAGACAAGGAAGCTGCGCAGGTTAGAGCTGAATTCAGCCTGGAGAAGCAGCTGCGAAGACATAAGACAACAAACACTGTTTATATTTTAACCTCTATTGTGGCAGCACATATATGCCGCTCAAGGACTGTTGTGTGCAGGACTAAATGTATGTATTATTAAAAAACAAATCGCCCCCCAAAAAACCCAGCAAAACCAAATCATCAGTTTCTTTCTGATACATACAGTCTAGATGTGGAGCAAATCAGAAGTGGTGAAATTGCTTCACTAAGAGGAAAATTAGTTAAATAGTTGTAATGAACATTGTAATTACCACACTTAGGTAACAGTTACCAAGAGGGTAAGCTGTGAGGAAAGCTATGAAAAAAGTCACTGTTTTTAACTAAATAATCTAGCAGGTCTGCTCATTCGCCTGTGGTCCCATTGATATATACGGAGGACACTTTTACAGACATCATCACAGAACAGTCTCCTCATAAAGCTACAGAATGTAAGTACATATAAAGAGGATGGAGAATCAGATAATGCTGTAAAAATAGTAATACAAATCCTACAGCAAAGCAGAGAGATGAAACAATAAGATGATCCTGCCCACCCCATGTTTTCAAGAATGCTAAAAAGCTGCTATATGTCTGCGAAGATGGAAGGGAAAAGTGGAGGGAGAGAGATTTTCAGGAGAGAACAGGGGTAAGAAATTGCAAACTGAAAAGGAAAGCAGAATTTTGTGGCTTATTATACCTACCTGAGTGAAGCAGATACTTCAGCGTGTCTGGTAACACCAACTATCTTGCTTTGACTCTGAAGTGACTGAAAAAAGAAACCTCATGACTTTTTAGGAACTGTTCTTTTCCGCTATGGGCATGGGTGTACTATTCATGTTCTTGTGCCCTGCCGGAAGGGTTTAAACCGATTCCTATCTCAAGTTTTAGATATAATCTGCTAGAAAAAGGAAGGAAACAATCAAAAAAATATCAACAACAACAACAAAGCAGTTGTCGCAACACTGTCAAAATAAAGTAGGCTCCAGAGTTAGGGAATAATAGGAGGCAAAGGACTGATAGGCACAATACACACTTTAAAGAAAGTTTCCATTGAACAACACCAGACTGAGATGCTCCATCAATTCCCTTCTCTATTGGCATATCACCGGCCACTGCTCGATACAGCTCATAATTCAAACCCTGCTAGGTTGCCCTCAGGCGTCTGGCCTGTGGTCTGGTAGCCCCCTCCTGCTCTGTGCGCTCAGCACATTCACCCAGCTAATCCCATTTCTTCTTGTTCTGGATTCTTATCAATCCAGATCACATTCTGTTCCAACTTGAAATCGCTTAGCTCAGCAAATACCCAAACACGTTACCCAACAAGCCTGGACGTCTCAAACAGATTTTAGTCTGTTCTGTGACATTTTTGAGAAGTTATGACTTTTTTTATTTTAAAGGAACTTCATGGATTAAAAAAAGAAGACGGAGAGAGAAGTGGTTAATTGAAATGCTGATAACACAAAAAAATAGCATGACTGTAAAAACATCTAGTGTAAAGCATTCAAGTATCTAACACTAGGGTTTTTTGTTGTTGTTTTCTTTTTCCCCTAAATTGGGAAATCAAGAGAAAGCGGAAATGGTAAAGCCTGGGCTTATAAGAATCAGACTCAGCATTTTGGTTTTGGTATTGAAAAAATATCAGGACTGCGAAGTCCTGCTCACGAGCACGTCATCTGTTCTGTGAAACATATGAATGCTGGCTCGAAAATGAAACCAGTAGGCAGGAAGGCAGGACAGGACTGGGCTACTCACCAGAGCCATAAATTGTCAGCTGTTTGCCAGGGCGGTCCCTCCACCTCCCTCTTGTTCTCAGCTGCCTTTCCTGAGGACTCCTGCGGCCCAGACAACAAGTGACCTGAGGAGAAGGTGAATTTTCCAGTTAATAAGACACTACTGTTATGGTAATCTTTCCCAGCCTCTCCATCATCACGGCATTGCATAGACCTAGCCAAACTCTCCCTTTTTCATTACTGAGCTAGCTCCAATTCCCTCAGTTAAAACCTCTGCCCTGCAGCCAGCCTGGACAGAGCAAACACTTTACCTAATCCATCCAACTCACTCCGGACAGTGATAAGATGATGAAGGCCCTCTCTGCATAGGTTTCAAGGACAACTGAACCTCTTAAGCAGTTTGAGCAGCAAGGTATTTTGCACCTCAGCATGAAGGGCCTAGTGAAGTAGACACTTGCACACTTCAAGGAGCTGGAGCAAGCTGGGAAGAAGACATTTCATAACATTCAGAAAACAGTTACCTGGATCAGGTGAGGCCAGATCTTTGATTTACAACTGTGATGGTAACCCCAAAACACCACATTATACTCTTCTTTTCCAGCTCTTTCCCTTCCCCACATGATAAACAGACTGGATTAGCCCAGAAGGGCTCTAATTAATCTTGTAATTTATCTTGACCTATAGATTCAACTGGCCGTAACAAATTGTCTAAAACCTTAATGCCACTTGTTATTTACATTGTGATTTCAGGTTTGTTAGTACAAACCTGCGCCAGCCGACCGGTTACTAAATAAGTTACATCCGTAGGCAATGGCATTTCTATAAATGTGATTAGCATACTTACTAGTGCCTCCCTCCCTCGAGAGAATGCAGGTTGCCTGCAGAACAGTTTGGCAAGAATTGAGAACGCCACTTTCATTTCATACTTTTACTACTTCTTCTTCAGTTGCACAAAGCTCTGAAGACCCTTTGAGACTCCCTGTTTATTTCTGAGCAGGTCGAGCCACCAGGCAAATAAGATTTTTCCCAGACACCGTTCCTGGAGAATATGTCAAGCTCATCTTCCTAAACTGTCTAAAACATTCCCCACAAAGCTTAGCCACAGCATAACTGCAGCTCCAGAAAGCATATTGTGGTGCTTTAATGGCCAGTCTTCATGTGCTTGTTTCCGTCGTCTTCAGCATGCACCTGGTTTCGCAGAGACTAACAGGCTGCTGCCGCATTAGCCCCAGCTGTCAGTAAGGTTGCAGTGCGTTGGTATTCCTCAGATTCCCTTCTTTAGAAAACATCCTGGATGACCCAAAACCTTTCTTGCACACTGCTGGGTAAGGTCAGATAGGGCACAAACCTTTTGCTCATCAAGTAGGGAACAAGCTGGCAAAACTGACACACATACAGATCACACAGAACAAAAAAGCAGTTCTTCACAAGGGAAGATTCTCATTACTGGGTGATAGCTTGGGTCAGGATTTTCAGTGAAGAGGCATTGTCTGAAACAGGATTTGGACTGTTCTCTGTAAATGCTTGTCTCAAGATTAACCTTTAAGTGATTCATTTTGCAGGATGAGTTTCCCTTGTGTCTTTTATGCACAGAAGGAAAATTCCTTATGTTGTATCCATTATGATAGGCCTCATGCACATTGTTGGACAATGCATTATTTTTTTTTCTTGAATTTAATCAAATCAAAGCAAAAGTTCAAATGATTCTTCTGCATAGATTAATACCAGGCTACCCATAGATCACAGAAAGGTTGAGATTGGAAGGAACTTGTAGAGATCACCTAGTCCAACTCCCCTGTTCAAGGAGGATCAACTAGAACACATTGCCCACGACTCTGTCCAGACACTTCTGAGCATCTCCAAGAATGGAGACTCCACAACCTCTCTGGGCAACATGTTCCAGTGCTCAGCCATTCTCACAGTAAAAAACGTTTTTTCTTAGATTCAGATAGAACTTCCTGCGTTTCAGTTTGTGCCCTTTGCCTCTTTCCTTGTCACTGGGCACCGCTGAGAAGAGCCCAGCCCCATTCTCTCTATGCCCTTCATTCAGATATTTTTATATATATTGATAAGATCCCTTCTCACTTTTTTTTTTCCCTTGCACTACTCCTATGAGGAGAGGGTAATTCTGTGCTGTTTCAGATGCTCTTTTAAGTAACTTTGCTCCCAAGTATTCCTCTCATTAATCTCTCTTAACTTCAGTTCAGCATCAGAACTGCAACTTCTCTCATCTTTCCTTCTATTCCAACAGTCTGGCAAGCAACACAGCCCTGGCACCCTGCAAGCAGGAAGGCAGAGCTGTCTTCTGCATCGTGGCACCTACCTGCAGCAAGCATTGGCTCCGCGCATTCTTATTTGCTCTTGCCCGGCTGCGTGAAGGGGTTTCAAATCTCTCTGTCCGGGCAGGTATCTGTCTGCTCCGGTGTGCAGCCTGGCAGGGAATGGCTCCCTTCATCCAGGCAGCAAGAGAAGGTCCTCTGTTCCCTGGAGCATCAAGATATGCCAGAAAAAAAACCCCAAATCCTATGTGCCAACCCCTCCCTCCCACTGCAGGGAAGCAGAACAAGCTGGCATATTGGAAAGGAAAAGGGAAGTTGTGTATTTACATAATTCCATAGTAATTCAGGTCTATAGCTCACACCAATCATATCACTTCACTGTATCTATTCATACAATTGCCCACACCATTTTTTTTCCTGAAAAGCTAGGCCAGTTACATTTAGATGGGTTAAACTACCCGAATTTTGTTTTGCTGGTTTTGATAACTCGATGACTGTAAGTCAAGACTTCCTTCTTCATTTTGCTGGACTTTGCTTATCTGATCTATGGAACTGGCAGGACAAATTCCCTTTGTTTCAAAGATTTTCTGAACTGGGTACTGCCAGGGACATGCTGCTGGGCTACCTGAACCTTTCACGTGGCAGAAATGCTGCTTGTTTCGAATACTATGACAGAGCTTTATTAGCATTCAGGTCCATTTACCTCTGGAATGAAAATGGCAACAAATCGTCAAAGTTTCAGCTCTCACTGCTTTATCTAACACTATACCATACCAGAAAACAAATGTCATTCCCAAGCTCAGTGCTGTTTCATTCACTTTGCTTTACCCTCAGCAATAAGCCAAGCTCCCTCAGCATTTTGTGCACTGCTTAAATTCCTGGCGCAATTAACCTACATTATTGTCTGCCCCTGGAGGAGTGGGCAAAGGTAACTTTATTTGTAACTTGCCTTATCCCTTTTTTTTTCCTCACAGTCTTCAGGGTCAAAATTTAGAGCACAATTTAGATATGTAATCAACTGCACCATACTAACTGACTTCAGAACCAGCTTTCAGGAAGCCAGTGACTCTTAAAAAATTGCAGTGTAAATGCTACTAGCATTTATCCTATTATATCTCGTGAACAGTGTTTGTATATTTGCATTAGCCACATTTCTGGAGAGTCACGTATCTGAAAACAACCTTTATTTAACATGCCCTTTTATCAGTTTTAGCTGGAAAAGTTATAGCGGTTTGTGTTGCACTTCCTCTTTACTTTGGCATTTTACCAAAGGCTTCTCCTTCCCAGAACCAGGGTACATGAAAATACTTCTTTTTGACCTAAGGTTGCAGAGAAGGCGGGGGGGGGGGAGGATAGAAAAAAAAAAAAAAAAAAGAAAGCCGGCACAGCACGCAAAGCTGTACTCAGAACATCTAGAGCCGGGCTAGCCGCTCAGACGCTGCGGTTGGCGCGGGCGGGCCCAGGCGGGCCGCGCTCCTGCCCGCGCCGCCTGGGCCCCCGCCGCGGCCGTTAGCACCTGGGCCAGCGCCGGCCCCCGCGGCTGCCGCCCGCCGCACTCTGCCCGCTTCCAACATGGCGGCCTCCTCGCGCCCCTCCGGCTCCCGCGCGGAAAGGAAGGGGCCAGCATCCGGCATGGCGCTTGACGCGGCTTCATCGGCCCGAATCAAATATGGCTGCGCCGACCCCTGGGGAAACTGCCAGGGTCCAAGATGGCGCCCGCCGTATTGCTTTGTCAGACAGGGATCTAATATGGCCGCCTGCCCTCCCTCGCCGCGGCGCCTTGTTGCCTGGATCCGCGGCGCCTTCCGCCACGCTTCTGGCGTGGCCTCGTTGCAACATGGCTACGCCCGTCCTCCCGTGGCAACGTCTGCCCTCAGCAAACATGGCGGTCGGAAGCGCCCCCTGTAATTAGGCTCCCCACCCGCCGCTGCCTGCTGGGGCGCTTGGGCCAGATTCCTCTGAGATGGCGGCGGCCGAGTTGGAGTACGAGTCTGTGCTTTGCGTGAAGCCCGATGTCAACGTGTACCGCATCCCGCCGCGCACCTCCAACCGCGGATACAGGTAGCGGCGCGGGGAGCCGGGGCGCCCCGTGCTCGAGCAGGGGGCCCCGCTGCGCCCTGACATGGCGCCGGGCGGGGCGGGGGGGTGCGCGCTGTGGGTGCCGCTCTGAGGCGGGTTTGAAGCCTGCATCAAGGGAGGGGAGAATTTGTAAAAACGGCCTCTTCTTTACTCCACGGATCTATCCTCTGAGCCATGTCGTAGCCGCTTTTTCCAGCGGTAGACGTATGTTTTATCTCTCTGCTATGCGTGCTGACTCGGGCACTCCTGCAGAGTTGCCCACTCGGCCCTTTCTGTACAAATCAACAGAGGTTTAGGAGGGAGAGACTTGTACCTGGTGCCTGCTCATTAAGCAATCAGGCAGGCCTTGTGAGGACTTAAGCACCTGCAGTTTCACTGAATCCAGCCGCAGGTGACGTGCCTGATGTCTCTGATGAGTCTATCTCGTATGGGCTCTGTGCCTAAAACCAAGACTATCCCCCTGTGCTTCAGAGCTGTGGGTATTAACGAGTTAATCTCACAGAGCGTGAATGGGCTTTTTCTATCAATCAGCTCTAACTTCTGCCCTCAATTATAGTAGCTCTGCGCCTCGAGGCACCGATATGATGTGGTGTAATAAAAGGTTGAACTTGGCCCACTGGCTCTTGGTGATGTTGGGGTGGAAGCAGAGTTGATGATTGTGACTCTTAAAAATCAAAAAGCTTCAGGGCCAGGAGTTAGAAATGCCCTCCGTGTCTTTAGCTGAAACCAGCGGAATGTCCCCATGTGAGCTGCTTCCACGGACTTCCTGGAGAGATTAGTTTATGCTCTGAAAAAGCAATGGTGTCAGTAGTATTTGCTGAAGTGTTGCTGCTGTCCATGTTATTCTTGGATGCAAATGTTTGGTTCCCACTTTAGAATCCTGTAGGATTGACCCCCCCCTCCACACACACACACCTTTTTCTAGCAAAGAAGTTTATGGGCCAAATAAGGTGACTTGTATGCCTGTGTGTACAGCATCTTACTGAGTGTGAGCAACTGCCTCTGGTTTCAGAGACACATGATACATTTTAAAACAATGGAGTAAAATAGTGAAGTCTTTTTCAGCATGCTATAATTGTTTCAGGTCTTCCTGAGGTTCCCTAGTTGCTTACTAGTTCCTCTTAAGCTAACTGGTCCAGCAGAGCTCTAGGGCATCAGTCTCTCCTCATCTGCAAGTTTGTAAAGGTAAAGACAGGGATTTTATGTTCTCTAGACTGTATCTATTTTCCTTTACCCAAGGGAAAGAAAGGCCATTCTGAGTCTCCCGTGCACGCTGGTAGCAATAGAGAGGAGCTGAGACCCTCAGTGAGGAGCTGTCCCTACGTTGGAGAGGAACAGACTCCCACACTTCACAGGGAGAGAGAAGTGGAGTAAGGCAACTGTATGTGATGAAGGTTTGGGAGCAGAGACTTTAGCTGAGTTGTTTGGGCAGGAATGTAAATGTTGAGGGTACTGTCAGTGAATAGTTGTTCTTTCCAGGGCTTCTGACTGGAAACTGGACCATCCAGATTGGACAGGGCGACTTCGTGTGACCTCCAAAGGCAAAACTGCATACATAAAACTGGAGGATAAGGTTTCAGGTAAGAGAATGGTTGTGGCTGGTCGACACTGTAAATGTGATTGCTGCTTATGAGCCTGTGCTTTTAAGTCAACTGGAAGCAGTGCACGGCAGCAGCAGCAAAGCTTTAGAAAAAAATGTTGAAATGTCTGTTGGAAAGAGGTTGCTTTCATTAACACCTGATTCTTTGTCCGTAGGGGAACTTTTTGCTCAGGCTCCTATAGACCAATACCCTGGCATTGCAGTGGAGACTGTGACAGATTCCAGCCGCTATTTTGTCATTCGGATTCAGAATGGGACTGGTGAGTCCAGGAGTCTTGCACGGCCCAAGTGCTGATGGTGGAAGAAGGTTAACCTACTGAACCCGAGTGTGTGCAGGTGGATTGAGATGATGTTGTGAGTGCTGGGAAGGTTGGAGAGCGGCCCTGAAGGAGTGGGAAGGTGAGGTTAGCAGAAGAGGGTTCTCTCTGTTGCTCAGAGCCCAGGGCCTAAGAAGGAGGATTCGGTTTTGGAGAATGCTACGTGGCATGAAGGGTGCATCCTACAGATGAGGAACAGTGGGATGCTTTGTGCCCACGTTGTCCAGCTGCAGAGCTGTCAAAGGAGGTTGCACAGAGAGATGTAGGAGAAGCAGAAGGATTTGGGGGTGAATGAACATGGGAGTACCTACGCAAGATATTTTCAACGACTCCTTCCGTCTCCCTGTTAGGACGAAGTGCTTTTATTGGCATTGGCTTCGTGGATCGAGGTGATGCGTTTGACTTCAATGTCTCCTTGCAGGATCATTTCAAGTGAGTTGTGCTTCCTGGGGTGCTGTTTGTCCTCTGGCCCGTGGAATGCAATGGGCAACGCTGCATGTTCATTTAGGACAGGGTTTTTTGGGATAGTCTTGAAGCCTGGCTGTGGCTCCATCAGGGACACCTGAGTGCTGTCAGCCACACCACAGACTGAGGGTCTGCTAGCATCACATCTGTAAGGGGAAAGCTTGGGTTACGTGATGCTACAGGTGTAGTGTTGGACATTTGTTTGGGGGAGTAGGATGTGTCTGAGTTTTTTGCCATGCCATACTGGGAGCAGTGAGATAGGTCCCTCCTTTTGGCAGGAGGGGGGAGGCTTTTGGCTTTTTTTTATTTTTATTTTTAAAAAGGTCTGTTTTCCTATTTTCCATTTAGGTGGGTAAAGCAAGAGACCGAGATCTCCAAGGAATCCCAGGAAGCTGACACACGTCCAAAATTAGATTTAGGATTCAAGGAAGGACAGACCATCAAACTGAACATTGGGGTAAGGAGTCTGGTGGCCCCGGCCTCTCCCTCTGGATTTGCCATGTGAGATGCTTCCTCACTTGTCCCCTCTTCTCTATGCAGAACATGGCTACCAAGAAAGGAGGCGCAGCCAAGCCCCGTGCACCAGGCTCAGGGGGCCTCAGCCTGCTCCCGCCGCCACCGGGAGGCAAAATTGCAGCCCCTCCTGTCCCTTCCCCCTCTTCCTCAGCCGTTGTCAACCACGTCACACCGCCGCCCGTGCAGAAATCCAGCAACGCGAGCAGCACGGGTGAGTGTCACCACGGGGCCGTTGGGCCGCGCGGAGGCCCTCAGAAGCGCACAGCGAGGGCCAAGACCTGCCCCAGGGAACTGGGGGCCAGGGCAGCATCACCAGCACAGTTAAAAGTCCTGTGAGGCATCGTGTGTCCCGAGGGATGTGCTGCCTTTGACCTTTGAGGTCAGAAACGTTTGAGGGTTTCTATGTTTGATGAGAATACGTGTGTGTTTGCCCTCATAAGGAAGAACAGTATTTTAATTCCTGTGCTTGCAGAAGGAGAAAGCAAGTGACTTAAGCAAAATGACCTGGAAAGGGGGGAAGGAGAGGGAAACGGATTAGATATACAACTTAAATGCTTTGATTTTCTGACATTGTGTTTATTTGATGCGTACTGAGTACTCAGAGTACTGAGAGTGCTCTGCGTATGGCAGAGGCATATATGAGGCATGCAGAAAAGCACTGCCATGTCATTTGCTTTCCACAGGACAGTAGATCAGCCTGTAGTTGTTGTTGGGAGATGCAGGAGAAAGCACTTCTTGACAAGTTTGCGATAGGGAGACAGACACTTTTAATATAAAGAGCACAATAGAAAGAGTATAGATAGTATATAGAAAGACCTGGGTGTCATGGTGGATGACAAGTTGACCATGAGGCAGCAGTGTGCCCTCGTGGCCAAGAAGGCCAATGGAATCCTGGGCTGCATTAAGAAGAGCATCTCCAGCAGGTCGAGGGAGGTGATCCTGCCCCTCTACTCAGCCCTGGTGAGGCCGCATCTGGAGTATTGTGTCCAGTTCTGGGCCCCACAGTACAAGAGGGATGTGGAGCTTCTGGAGAGAGTCCAGCGCAGGGCCACAAGGATGATCAGGGGCCTGGAACATCTGCCCTATGAGGAGAGGCTGAGGGAGCTGGGCCTGGAGAAGAGAAGGCTGAGAGGGGATCTAATCAGTGTCTATAAGTACCTCAAGGGAGGGAGTGCAGAGGACGGGGATGGTCTCTTTTCAGTGGTGGCCACTGATAGGACTAGAGGAAATGGCCAGAAACTGAAACACCAAAAATTCCATAGGAACTTAAGGAAAAATTTCTTGACAGTGAGAGTGACAGAGCACTGGAACAGGCTGCCCAGAGAGGTTGTGGAGTCTCCTTCTCTGGAGATCTTCAAAACCCGCTTGGATGCAGTCCTGTGCCACGTGCTCTAGGTGTCCCTGTGTGTGCAGGGGGGTCAGACTAGATGATCTCTAGAGGTCCCTTCCAATCCTAAGCATTCTATGATTCTATGATTCTATGATATGCAAAGTATAGAAAGAGGTGCAAAGTATAGTGAGATTGGGCATAAGTTAGAGACCTTGCTGAAGCTTTCTAGATGTAGATGTGTATGAAGAAGGCAGACACTTTAGCAATGACATATACAGATCTGAATGAAAAGAAGCCACAACCTTCTGCTTAGTGATTCACACTGGTAACAAAGCCGATTTGGCAACTGTTGTGATGTCTGTGGCCAATAGTGCTGGGTCTGAGTCTTATGTCTGCTGGGAGGGGTAATGTGTTGGTAGGGATAGGTAGGGACTGTGATAGGTAGGGACTGACTAGTTCCTGAAGATGATGCTGGAGGCTCAGTGCACACTTAAGGAAAGGAGCTGTTGTTACAAACTTAGTCCTTAAACTCTTAACATCCTCTTTCTGATGGGGGAGCTGGAGTCTGTTTAAAGATGCTGTGCCACTGGGCGCACCAATGAGGAAAGGTTGTGCATGGCGACAATTTAAAAGTCTGTAGGATTTTTCTTTGCTTGTTTTGTTTTCTTCTTGATTACTCTTGACTGTTTTTTTTTTCCTTCCCTCCTCTCTCTCTCCTGCCTTAGATATTCTGTTAGACTTGGGCACACCTGTACCTGCATCAAAGGCACCAGCTACTGCAGACCTCTGGGGAGACTTCAGCACTGCATCCAGGTAAACTGTAATGGAGGAAACAGCACACAATAAGGGCAGAGTCTGGAGGAGGGCACTGGAAGAGACATGGGCTATCAAATCTGGTATTAGATCTGCTTCTTTGATTGTCCTTCATTTCTTTATTTCTTTCAGTGCTGTTCCTAATCAGGCTCCTCAACAATCCAACTGGGTCCAGTTCTGAATGGTCAAAGCAGTGGAATGGAACAAACTGGTGACCAAGAGGCTCCAGAAACACCAAATGGGATCAGAAGGGGATACAAAACTCTTTAGTCTTCAATCAAAAACAAGTCGGGACAATCCCTCCTTTTTAAAATAGATCTTCACTTCAGTCAAAATGTACTAATTTAATCCCACACTGAAACCTAAAGAGAACATGCTGATTGCTTGTGTGGTGGGCAAGGAGAAGTAGCCTCATCTCTTCTACCCACCTGCCTGTTACATGGCACATCCTAGCTCTTTTTTCCCCCCATGTCTCCATACAGGGAAAGCAAGAATGCTGAGGAAGGCTGGTACAGGAGTAGGCTGGGTAGGTGCATCTGAGTTCCTTTTCCTCTAATAATTCCCTGGTTATGGCCTGTTGCTTTCTGTGGCTGCTTTCAACAGTGACTATAGTCTATGCAGCTTGGCCTGTTGTGCTGAAGGCAGCTGTGTTTGGCTGCGACTCACAAATGGAAGCTGCAAGGAGATGGGTTTTGTCCATCTCTCTGCTAAGTCTCAGCACAAAACTCTCCATGGTGAGGAGTGAACCTGCCCATGCTTACACTAACCTTCCTCTGCTTGGTGTGATTCTTGGTAGCGCTGGCGGTTCCTGTGCTGTTGTGGGCAGAGTGTGCAGGACACCGAGCAGACATGCTGCTGCCGCTGTGTTGTGGTTCCACATGGGCATGCCATCGTGAGCTCCTTGTTTGACTTGTGGGTTCAGTGGAGGAAATTCTCTCATTATCACTTCCCCTTCACCCACCCCTACCATGCAAAGGTGCTCATGTCATTGGGCTGTTTTAATTTGGAGTAGTTTTAAAACAAGCAAACAAAATGGAAGAGAGAGAAGCCTTTCTATAATTTAGTAGTTACTTACACAAGGTGATAACAAGGCGACTCCCTCTCTGCACTTCATGACATGTCCTGAGCCCTGTCTTCGTGTTTGTCAAGCAGAACACATTGTAAATTTGCACTCCCACAGCTGTGAGAGCCACCGTGGGAAAATGGGATATTTTTTAGTGAAGGGACAGTCCCTCATTGCACTCATCATTTGGGCAAGAAATGTATAGGAGGCCCAAGCTGGAGAGCTGTGGCAGCTACATTTTCCCACCCGATTTCCTTCTTGTGGAGGACCTGAGGCTGAGTTTCTTGAAATGCGATCTGGTTGTTGGATTCTTTTTTTTAGTGTGTCCTGAAGGTTATCTACTTTTCTGTGTGTTCTAGGGAGTTAGAAAGTCTGAGGCAGAAAGGCCTTAGTGTCTCCTATTCCATTTGTGAGAGATTCCTTAGGCTCCCTCAGTCTGTGAACTCTCCCACCTGCAGCAGCTGTGGATGTGATGCAGGGTGTGAGTCTGCTGGTTACGTGGACAGCACTCCAGAGCAGGCTAGAAAACATCAGCCCTACCATGCCAGCTGATTAGCAAAAACACTAGTAGTGAAGATGGTCTCAGTGACTTCCCTGTAGTTCTGACCAACCTCATAGAACACGAGAGTTTTGTACTTCACAGGAAGGCTTCTTATTTTGAACACTCAACCAGCAGTAATATTTTTGTAACTGGAATAAACTGTACAGAACCCTTGCAGAGTGTAATTTTGCCCTCTGGGGCTAAAATTTCATGATGAGGCTCTTAAAAGATAAGAGTAGTTAGTGGTTTACGCCTTGTAGTTGCAAATCTTTCTGTCTTCATACTACACTGAGGGCATTTTTGGAGACAAAGTTTTGCTTATACCATTCCTCGGGGAAACTTAAGTTGTTTTTGTTTTTAAGTAGCTCTAAAGCTGCTGCAGCTCCACTTGAAGTGGAGACCAGACTGTTCTTGGATGTATTTTCAATCACTTAATACCCTTGTCTCTCTTGGTGTTCCCCCAGCTTCCTCCCTGCACCAGTCACTCCCGTGTCTGGCTGTAAATCAGCTCCCAGCCTCTGAGTTTGTGATTTGCTAGCTGTCCATTTTCCTCCCTTGCGTTCTTTGGGCTAAGCCATGGCCTCTGCTGGCTGTCTTAACTTTTTCATGCGTCACTGTCAGGTCATGTCATTTCAAGTACATATCATTTCCCCAAACCAAGGAAGTTCATAGCACCAATTAGCAACCAACCAGGAGCCTCTTATTCTGTGTTCTGTCTTAATTAGTATTCTGGAGATAATATGCTATGTATTTGAATAGTTGAAGAAGTAAAAATAAAAAATATATGTATATAAAGCATAAGATGTACTAGTGCAAAAAACATAAAATGTACTGGTGCAAAAATGGTAATTAAACAAGTAATGTCGGGGAAAAGAATGTTGCGAGTTTTCTACATTGTTGAATTGTTGTTGCTTTGGCCTCTCTGCGGATTGAAGGTTGAGTCTCCAACAAGCCCCTGCTTCTGCAGCGTGGCCTGCAGTCTGGACAAGAGCAGCTTTAGGACTGATGGAGATTCAGCCTATCCTAGGCATAGCCCAGAATAAGGAGATAAAAATGGCATAAGAGTCTTCCCAGTGTTTTAAACAAACAAAAAACTACCCTACCTGTGGGAACAGGCTTGGCTGTAGGTACAAGGATAAAACTAGCACATGGGAGAACTTTCACTTGTCCCGCTATTTAGCATATTAGTCGGGGTGGTTTCTACATCCCGTGGAAGTTTGTCAGAATTGATTCTTGCAACCCCTGTAAATGGGAAGTAGCCTGTGCTGGCTGCAGAGATAAGTAAGGTCAACAGAGTGGGCTTTTTGTCAGGGAGCAGCAAGGTCTCGCTGCTCTGAATGGCAGGGTAAGCTGGGAGCTGAGAGTTGGAGCAAGGGGAAGGAGTCAGAGCAAGGCAGGAAGCCAAACTCTCAGAAGATAGAGAATGTGCTCAGGGCTGTGCCACACTTATGTCTTTGGTTTGGTTGAGTCTACTTAAAGCCATTTCTTCTTGCACAGGCCCACTTGCTCAGTCTTCCTGTGTGAGGACAGCCGAGTTCTGTACAACGTTATCTTGGAAGTACCCCAGAGGTTTTGCAGCCTGCTGCAAGGTGAGAAGACACCAGTAAACACTGGGTTTCATGAACTCCTCCTAGCTAGGTTCTAGCATCTATTTATTGCAGTCTAGGAAAAGATAGCTTTTCCTTCAGATCTAGGAGCAAAGCTGTTATCCCCTGGGGTCAGAGGTATATCAAGGTAAATTTAGGTTTTATATGATCTTTGGGAAGATACTGATGAGAAAATATGAAGGATTGTCTCTGTGTGAAGGCATAACTATCGCTTTTGTGGCCATAGCTTGTCCATACAGATGCTGTGTGCTCTCTCTAAGGCCACAGGCTTCATGCTCCTGTTTTTGAAACAGGTCACTGGGTTTGGCAACCCAGAACTTAGATTTGGCCCAGGTCTTGGATTCAGTGTAATGTAGCTATGGCAAGCAGCTACAGTATCATCTGTATCTAATCTTCAGCAATTTCTGGCCTTGAGATTTGTGCCTCAGTCCCAAAAGAGGAAGGAGGTGAAGGTGTGATGTTCTCCATAAATGACACAGAACAGCTGTGGGATAATGCATATGGTTGTGTCCTCTGTTGGCCTTGATTGGATGACTGGTTAATTAGGGGAGGAAAACATATCCCTCCTCTGAGAAAGCAGTCCTGGGTTAACAGTTTGTGGAAAGAAGCGGGTTAGGGATTCTTGAGGGATTCTTATCTATTTGAAGGTTCTCTGGGTACTATTCTTCCTTTTCCTGTTCCAAAACTGCCTGTACTTGAGGTATTTTAGGAACCCCTCATCACAGAACACATGTCTTTTTCCCATTGCAAAAGTGACCAAATTTCATCTCTCAGTACAGCTGGCTTTTGGGCATGCTCCCTTCTGCTTGAACCTGTTCTTTCTAAAACTTAATGGGGACGAGGGTGTACACAAACCCTACTTTGCTCTCTCACATTTTCTAAGCTCCCTTCCCTCCACGAACCATTGGACTTGGTCAAAGTGCTAGAGGGTAACCCTAGGTGGTCTTTGTCAGGAGGCAGTGTTGGTGCTGAGGCCTGCCTATGCTGATTGCTGCCGCCTGCCAGAGATCAATGTGGATTTTCACTAATACCTTCCTTTTCTTGGCCTTCTTTCAGTTCTTCCCTGCTTTCCCCTTCACCGGTGAATGCCCTCACCAGTGTAATTCCCTCATCTCTGAGCTTTCACGACTCCTTTTCTTCCTAGGTCTCCTAGTACCTCCTCATTGCACTCAGTTTATTCCATCATCAGCAGAGTTCTCCACCTTCCAGAAGAGGTCACTTCACCCTACAGCTCTGGCCAGAGTTGTCAGTCTCATGCCACGCGCAGTGAGAGTTGTAGCGTCCTGATCCTTCCTGTCTGTGCAGGGGCTGAGCTATTTCCTCACAGCCTGGTAGACACTTATTAGCTACTGGATCTCTTCTCACCAGCTGCAGTCAAGGAACAATTTCACTGTCCACCTCTGTTTCAATCTCTCTCTTCTCTCTGACTGCTCCTTTTTTTCCCCCTGGTGTTCAGTTATCCTCAAAATCTCTGAAGAGCCTTCTGCTTTCAGTCTGCATAGAAAAAAATTTAAAAACTATGTCTGATGGCTTCAAATAGTTGTTTCTGAGAGTCTTTTTTGCATTGGGTTTTGGGGGTTTTGCACTTAATGGAGGTCATAGGCCTTTCAATTTTCATCCTTTCAGTGATAATCCCTTTAGTTTTACATTTTGGCCACACCAGCTTCCTTTTGCCTGATCTCAAACCTGCTGAAGAGGTACTAGGCATTGGCTTTGGGCTGTCAATATGATGTCCAGGTATAATCTCCGTATCACCTGCAGTAATTGAGTTCCTGTAACTGCATCTCTCATTTTTGAGTTCTGACTAACTTCTCATTTCCCTGCAGCTTCCTGAATAGCTGTACTGAACTTCCTTCAAAAGGGGATTTTTTTTCTTTTTTTGGATATGTGAGATCACAGCTCTAGGACCCAAGGTCTCTTTTTCTCAGTAAATTCAATTTTAACACAATCAGTTCAGCTTCATTTTTCAAATCAATTAGGCACTTATCTGCTGCTATGTGGACCTGTTTGCAAAATTTAGTGAAACTGGCTATGAGGTAAAATATCTGCAGATATTACCTTGCTAAAACTTCACTGGGAGATAGAAGCTGAGGTTAGTCAGGGGAGAAAGAAAGTTAGTGTCTCCACTGCTTTCTGTTCAGGCAGCTGGTGCTTACAGAGCTCCAGAATGACCATGAAAAGGCAACAGCCTCAACCTCAGTAAGGAGGGGACTCAGAAATATTATGCCGAGCAAACTGGGGAATCCTAAGAGGCTGCGGATTGCAAGGTAAATGGGAGCTGTAAGCATGGGGGGTATCTGGAAGTATCTGAGTGGGATAGAGTAGAAAGACATATGTGAGGGAACACAAGTATCGTAGGAGGCCCTGGATTTGCAGCACTGGGTGGGCAGGATAAACATGGAGGGAGAAATGGAGGAACTGCAGTGTGACTACTAGGAAACAGAGCTTGCAAGGCTTGTTTTTGAGCAAAGTAGGATAGTGATCAGGCTTCAGTGCTCTGCAGCAAGCAGATTTAACTTTTTGTTTGTTATGTTTTGTTTTTTCTATTCCTGCAACCACCTGCTGCGCTCGCTTCTGTTCCAGTTCCCACCCTATTGCTTGTCAGCAGTGCCGATCAAATTCAAAGGCATTAATTTTAACATCAGGAATATTATCTCAGTGTTGTTGCACAGTGCCACGTATTGTGTTCTGTGGAAGTGTAGTTCAGAGTTGAACCCTGACAGCAAGCAGCAACTCTGTTGATGGCTGAGAGAAGAATTCAGCCATCTGATGCCTGGGAGAGATGTAGTATATTTTAATAAAATCAGCAAATCAATTTACATATAAGATGCATAAGTAGTGCTTGCAAATTGTGGTTCCTCTTTTTATACGCCAGTCCCTCTAAAATCTGTAAGACTGAGTCTGCTGTGACTTGGCTATGGGCCAAGCAGAGGATTACTCTGGCTGCAATGTCACCATGAAATTGCAGAGCATAACTAGGCTTCAGCAACCACCCAGATAACACTTAGGTCCTGCCTGATGGACACAGGTATGCATAGGCATGCTTAGGTCCTGACAAGCCTGATGACAAACAGATGAGGAATGAGGATGTTGAAAAGCCAAGGAGGCTGCATGCAACCTTCCAAGAGACTGGGCTCCTGTCCTGCAGCTGCTCTTGTTGCCTACAGGACTAAGTCACGCTCTTTGTATGCAGATTAAGAAAAACGTTAAAAAATGAAGTCAATATGAGAGGTTATGATGATTTTACAGTAGCTGATGGAGTGAGTATTCCTTAGTAAAGACATACAGCTGTATATCACAGAATCGCAGAATAGTTGAGGTTGGAAGGGGCCTCTAGAGATCATCTAGTCCAACCCCCCTGCTCCAGCAGGGACACCAAGAGCACGTGGCACAGGGTGGCATCCAGGCAGGCTTGAAGATCTCCAGAGGAGACTCCACAACCTCTCTGGGCAGCTTGTTCCACGGCTCTGGCACCCTCACAGTAAAGAAATTACTCCTCAAATGGAGATTAAACTTCCTATGTTTCAACTCACACCTGTTACCCCTCATCCTGTCACCAGCCACCACAGAGAAGAGCCTGGCCCCATCCTCCCTACAATCACCCCTCAGGTACTTGAACATGTTGATCAAGTCTCCTCTCAGCCTTCTCCTCTCCAGGCTAAACAGGCCCAGCTCGCTTAGCCTTTCCTCATATGATAGATGCTCCAGTCCCTTAATCATCTCCGTCGCTCTAGGCTGGACCCTCTCTAGAAGTTCCTCATCCCTCTTGTACCGGGGAGCCCAGCACTGCACACAATACTCCAGGTGCGGCCCCACCAGAGCCGAGTAGAGGGACAAGATCTCCTCCCTTGATCTGCTGGCAATGCTCCTCCTGGTACAGGCCAGGATACCATTGGCCTGCTTGGCCACAAGGACACATTGCTGACTCATGGGTAACTTCTTGTCAACCAGGACTCCCAGATGCCCTATTCTGTTTAGGTATGGGTCTTCTCGATTTGTGCACAAATGTCTACTACATCCCTCCTTTGTCCTTTACCATCTGCCACACTGCGCGCCTCTTTTCTCTGATGCGTATTCTTCCTTGCACAGTCCTGTTTTACCTTTGGCCCTGTGCTGTGTGCTTTTCATGCCAGCTCCTTGGATATCCAGCTGCCATGTCAACCTGGCCTGCTTTGAAGAGCTTCCTGTCAGGCAAACTAAGCAAGCAAACTTCTTTCTTCAGATTTTCAAACTTAAAAATAGAGCCCAACTCACTGTAAGTAAGGTGTAAATCAGGCTGTGATAGAGATCTCTTGTGGGTAAAACTCTTCCCAATAACCCCTCAAGCCATATTTTATTTTTCTTCTCTATTTCTCCCTGGGTATTTCGAACATAATATTTATTTCTTCCTCTGCCTAAGGCTAGAAATCCCCAGCCTTACCTCCACAGCGAAGGTTACTTGTCTGGGATTTATACTGATGCTGGCTACTAACAGGGTTTCATTTCCCAGGATGAGAAAAAGCATGTATTTGATAAAACAAATGCATCTTAACCACAACAGACAAATGAGGGTAGAATGCATCTTGTATTAAGTTATGCAGAAAGTCAAAGTGGGTTAAGGCAATAGATGCTGCAAACCTAAAATCAATGGTAACTAAGAAAGAAAGACAAAAATAAGTGGAGTGAGGTTAATAATAATAAAAGGTAAGGGAGAGACAAGATCTCAAAAGGGAAAATTATCAGCTAGAAGCTGAGTATGTGTTTTAGGGAAGGGAGTGCAACTTCCTTTTCAGCTGCTGGGTTCTTGTTTTTCATTTCTCTCACGGGAACTTCCAGTCCTGGTGCTCATTTCTTCGGCTAAGAAATCAAGATCTGTTCAGAGTGGTTCTGAGCTCCTAGCACTTCTCAGATTATCTACAGTACTTCTAACATTCTTTGCCTTTCTTCACAGGCAAAGAATGAAATAGCAGTTGTAAAAAGCTTTGTGACTTGCTGGTATCTTCCTCTGAAACCAGGAACCTGGAAGTTCGAGCTTTTATGTAATAACCCAAGAACAGGGATCAATAACGTTGTGATTGAATGGCATCAGAAATCACCTATGCTGAGGTGAGGTTCAAGAATGCATCACTGTCTGCAGAGGTCAAAGGTAAGGAATGCATGATTGTTAAGGGAAAAGAGATCCAGGAGAGAAGGGGGTTGAGGAACAGGGGATTGATAACTTTTGGTTCTTGGACTGTGTTTCCTGCCCATTTTGACAAAATGATGAAGCAGATGAGTTGTCTGCCACTATTTAAGCAGGAGTCTAGAGGAGTTTTCAAGTGGGAGGATTAAAGAACATTTGCAGGAGGAAGAATGGGAATCTTTTAGTGATAGGGAGTTGAGACATGAATGAGGGTGGCTAGTGGGAAGACAAGCAGCAAGTCAGATAAAGCGGATAAAGATTCAGGAAGGAAAGTATTTTGCCTCCCCTAGTCGCCTTACCAGTACAGGTGAATGGTAGAGGTTAAAGGGCACAGGATGTGTGCTGTAGAGTAGTAACACTTAGCATTGTGGTGCTAGAGGTAGTAGCTGCTTCCTTGCATGTTTTTCTAGTCTTATCTTGAGTTAGAGTGACTTTTTTTTTTTTTTTTTTTTTTTTTTGGACAAGTACCAAATACAAACAATGGAGACTGTGGTTTTATAACAAATTATCTGCACTGTCACAAAGTCAAAGGGACTCCTAGGGTGGCAAATGTCAGGAAATAAGCACAAAATCTGCCTACTGTTGCTTTGGTCTCAAAGAGTGAGGCTTCAGATTCCTACTCTGGAGAATTTGGGAGTAGGAAACCAATGTGTCTCCTTACATTACAGCAGGCATCTGCACCCTATTGAGAGATGACACTAGATGTGGAAACAGTTTTGTGGTCTTTTCTTTGGTTGTGAAATCATTCTTGCAGAATAGAGCCAGAAAAGTCAAAAGAAGAAAGGGATTGAACAAAACATCCTGATATATATGTCAGAGGAATTATCTGAGACTTGGAGGGAGATCTGATTCTGTGATTGATGCCTACTGATCCTGAAAAATAATTAACATGTCAACAACAGTGTGCTATTTCTATTAAAATCATGGTTACAAAGTGGTGCTTTTTTCGAAGCTTTATGCAGATTTAAGACCTATTCTGATCAGTGTACACACTGTAGTCATTATCCCGCAAATAGGAGCGCACAGAGATGTTCGTTCCCAATGTGTGGCTTGCTCTTTCCACCCTGCTGCTGTGCAGAGCCCAGAGGATTGAAAGTGTTTATATACATACCTTTATATATCTTTATTGCTGCAAAGGACTTACTAAATTAGGTATTTACCTTGGTTTCACAGTCTCCACACAAAGCAGGCATCAGCTTTGTGTTTCTTCCTTGTCTGTTCTGAGGTGTGAGTCATGGAAATAAAGCGTGCATGTACACATGACTAGCTGCCAGTGAAGTTTCGGTGAACTGAGATCAGCTGGTGCACAGTTACAGCTAGCATTTCCATCACGATGAACTGATAGTGATGGCAGTTCCATGTTCCCCATGATCTATTCCAAAGATACCAGATGCAGCTGTGTTTGTTGATGATAAGCTCATCTATGAGTTTGGGTGTGTGCTCAGGTTCTGATTTTGGGTGGCTCTGTTCAAGTGATCCTACAGTGGTTGTAGCTCATAAATGGAAGCCAGTGAAGGATTCAGGACTACCATTGCACACAGGGATAATGTCTCTCACAGCCTTATTACATGCTGGTAGGACAGGATAAATGATTGAAAAAATAAGCGAGGCTTCCTGCTCTTTTGCCCTTAGAGTGGTTACTCTGGCCATGCCGACTCCATGTTGGTAATGGTCAAGCTCACCTGGAGTTGCCTGTTTTTACTGTCTTCCCATTACATCCTAAAGACACCAAAAGTGGCGGTCTTTGGAAGAGAAAGAGGTGAAGGCTGTCAACCAACCTGGCCATGGCAGGAGAGGCAGGCACTGCTGAAGCATGCAAGAGTACAGTTAGGGTCCCTGAATTTCCAAACAGGATTTCCCTGATAGAAGCATAGGCATCTGTGCTGCATAGCATCTGATGCTGGATCCTGTACACTAAGGAGATGAGGGATATACAGGCTGAATAACTACCATGTGCTCATCAGGTCTGATGTATCATGACTATGCCAGGCTTGTTAAAAGCATGTAGACTAAATGTAGGAAGCATTCTGTGGGAAAACTGGCCTGCTAGGAATGCCAAGATCTGGCATTCTGGCATCTGTGCTGGTGAAGTGCATGCATGCTGCCTGTGATCCATGTGCCATCTTAATTTGGTGAGTCCAGGATGCAGAGGTGTGACTGAGCAGTCCATCTGTGGACATGTAAGACATCAAAAAGCTAGGTGCCTTGCCAGAGTTATGGTCTGAAGGAAGTGGTTGGATTCTGTAGAATGATCCAGGTTCTTGTTTTCACTACAGATCAAAGTTCTTGCTGGAAAAACATGATTTGACCAGGAAATATGAGTCTTATCTTCATATGACTTTTTTTCCTCTTTTTTTAATAATGAAAGATGATACTTTTTTGCCTAGCTGTAAAACACACAAACACACACACAGATGACACCAATTTGAGAAGTAGTCATGGAATTTCTCTAAATCATATGTTTCTAGAAGTCTTGCAACTCATAAGGCATGACTGGCAAGCACTTGTGGCTCATAGCTGATGTGGGAGCTTCAAGCTGAACAATGAAGGAGGTCTGTCCAAACTCAGCATAAATATCAATCCTTCTCAAAATTTATTTACTTTGTCCTACAGACAGTGCTGTTGTTGTCTCTTTCCACTTCCAGTTTTCCCCAGTTTGTGTCCCTAACACTACCTAAAACAGTCTCCTACTGTTTGCTTATCTTTCCCTGTGATCCATTCTCCTCCTTGCTCTGAAACTTTGCTGGTATGAGCAGTATGTTTCTGGACAGAAGTCAGTCTTTGGCAAGACTGAATCTTAGTGTGCTTCTTTGGGTACTCTGCTGGGTACACCTCTCTTCTCCTCACACCTCTAGCATCCAGCCTAATACAGCTTAGTTTTACTATGGCAAGTCTTGGAAAACAGAGGTGAGAAGGTCTTGTTGCAGAAAGCATATTTCTTATCTTCTAGTGATTTCAGGCTATCATACCATTTCACTTTTTTTTTTTTGACTCTGCCCTTAATCAGCTTTCACCTACCTTTCTGTACCCAGAAAGTCCAAAAAGATAAGAAATAACTAGATATACAACGTTTTCTGGGGAGAAGTCAACATGAAATCTTGTGAAAATGTCTCAGGTAACACAGTAAGAGTAATGTGGTAGCCCTTGACTCAGAGAAACATGAGCCATGTGATGACCTCCAACCCAAGGAGTAGCAATTGGCATTTCTGGTTCACCAAAGGGCTGAGGCTGTGGGTGTTGCTTCTGAACCTAATTTTCTTGAGAGACCAGAGAGACCAAGTCTACTCTACTCCCAAACTATATAACTTCCACATCAAATCTGAAATTGTATTTCTCAGGGCAACTCTCTCTTAAGTTGTACATCCTTGGTATGTGAGTGACTGAAGCAGAGTTAACTACGTTGTTGTGTTTGATGGGCACCTTTACTTTAGCACCTCCAGAGAAGAAGACACATGAGCATCATACCCCAAAATACCCACCATGGCTCCCATGGCTCATCTCACTGCTGCTCCTGTTGGTGTGCATAGCGCTTGTCGTTACTCTCCTTGGTGAGTTATATGCATGCTGATTACCCAAAACTGGGGAGACAGGTTTGTGGGCAATGTTAGGAGAAAAGCAGAGAAATCTGCGCAAAAAGGGAAAATTTTCCAACAAGGAGGGAGTGTTTACCTTGGGATTATTTTCTCATGAGAAAGGATGCAAATCTCACCATTTGTGCTTGGAGAGATATTTGAAAGGTATGTTTCAGGAGCAAAATATTTTCTGACACCCTACATATTGGGTAGTTTATACTACAGTTGCAAGCTGGCACAATCTTCCTTTCAGGCCAAAAAAACAAGTATCCTTATCAACAAGTATGTAGGAGCTAGGAATAATGCAGTGTGATGCCAGATGGTTCTGTTGTACATGCCCTATTTCTTAGAATGATAGAAAGAGTTAGATGGGAAGAGACTTCTAGAAGTCTTCAACCTAACACCTGCCCAAAGCAGGCCCATCTTTAGAAATCCAGTGTTGCTTGGGCTTTCTGCAAGGTCTCAGTCTTCTCTGATCTGACTTTGTCATATTTGGCTGCAACACATGTCCCCCAAATCTTCCACTGTTTACTCTGAGGTCTTTTCATGAGAGTAGTGACAGACTGTTAACAGGCCATGTCCTGGCTACATCCACCTGGAAATGCTCAGGTGGGTCGTATGATTCTCTAGCCTTGTTGACTAGGTCATCCTGGCTAGATCTTGTGAGCCAGTTGGTGAAAGAGTCCTTAGAGGCAGTTATAGGATTCTGGGGGAGCAGAAATGTCTGTTTCCTTCCCTTAGAGGATTGCAATTACTGCTTATGAAATTAAGAGACAGACAGAGCAGAGGTGATGTTGAGACCTCTTAGTGGGAAATGGATACATAATATTGAAGGCAGTGATGATGTAAGAGAAGGGAGAAAGTGGTAATCTTGCCTTTTCTCCTTTCCTTTTTTTCCAGTCATTCGCTTCTCCCATAACCATGGAGAGATGAGGGCCTTGAAACAGAATGCTACAGAGTGGCTCTGTGTCTCAGCAATACCACAGAGGAAAGGTCAGTAATACTGAACATGTTGGGGTCTGCTCTGACAACAAGCAGTAGCAGATGCAAGGGAGGGAGACTCCTGAGGAGACGTGTGAGGAGAATAAGGAGGTGCTTAAGCGTTTAAGGGAAGGATAAGGTGATGGTAGTGGTGTTGTAGGAGGGCAGGGTGGATGTGAACACTGACAGAACAAAAGGGATAGAATACAGTGACAGAAGAAACTTTAAAAATGGAGCAAGAATAACAGTGCAACTCAAGTTAGGAGAAGACAGTGCAACTCAAGTTAGGAGAGAAGCAATATTTCCTGTTCCTCGTGACTAAAAACTTTAGGATGATTACACAAACAGAAGCAGTTAAACTAGATCAGCTGAATAATGTGTTCTGTCATGGCAAGACTGGAGAATGTTACCAGACTTGCTATAGATTTGCTATGGATGAGCTCACAGATCATACTTGACAACAATCCAAAGAAATGCGAATTATCCTTGTTCGGTCAAGCACTTTAGATGAGAGAGAAAAAAAAAGAAAAACCTACAGAAAACAATTGATCATTCTCCATGGAGAATAGGGATCCTTGCCGTGACTACCATCTCTCATTCTTGGCATTGATCTCCATTTGATCTCTCCCTACACAGAACAGGGCTGGATGTGCTGCCCAAAGGAATGGAAGTTCTTTCAAAAAAACTGCTACTACATATCAACAGATTATATGTCCTGGAATGACAGCAAGAAGAACTGCACTGGGATGGGCTCCAACCTGGTGGTGATCAAGACAGAAGCAGAGCAGGTAAGCGTAGGGATGAGAGGGGTGACACAGTAGTCCTGGGATGCAAGTGCCAGGCCCTGAAGGGGACTCCAGAGCCCCTCCTTGCCCTTGCAGTAGAGGGGGAATGTCTTCTCTGGGTCCATTCAACCCTGACTCCCCTATTCTACCAGCCCCACTCCGTGGAGGCTTCTGTCTCCCTGTTCTGCTCAGCCCTGCACCTCATGGACATTTTATTCTGCCTGATTTCCAGGTTTTCCTCTCGACGTGGATAAAAGAAAATGTTAAATATGGAAAAAGAAACAATTACTTCATTGGTCTGAGTGCACAGAAGGTGGGCCAGTGGCACTGGGTGGACCAGACTCCCTTTAATGTGACAGCTGCGTGAGTATCTCAGGACAGAGAATGTTTAGTGTAGCCTCTGGCAGTGCAAGAGACTAAGAGGTACGAGGGTGGTTGCAGGTGCGCGAGAGGGAAGTAAGACAACTCCCTGTGAGAAGATGAGGAAGGGGCGGGCTGGACAGGACACCGGGTTCAGACAAGTCTATCCCTTGCTGATTCGTGGTTGTTGGTTATGACTTGTCTGTTGGTGCTGTAGGCATAGAAGAAACTGCCTCTCCCCCAGAAGAAGGACCTTTCAGAGCTGAGCAGCAGCCTTGCCTGACATCCATATATATGTAGCAGCCTTGCCTGACCTCCCCACAACACATATGCATGCATATGCATGGGCAGGGCTGATGCTGTGGAAGAGATGGGGTGCTGGGAGAGATCTGTGGGGCTACGACTGCTACTTGTTCTTCTGGAATTTCTTCTTCACTCTCCTGGAGGAAGGCACAACCCTCTGTGGGGTGTGAGGTGCTCAGGGTCCGCTGTGGCGAGTTGTTGCCAGCACCAGGAATGAATGTGCCCATATTGTGCAGGCTAGAAAACAGATTTCCACATGGAGGCTGATGCTAGTGGGATTAGCACAGGGGGAGGAAGGATACTTCTTCTGTCAGTGAATCAATATTTGTAATTTTTCTCTTTCTTCAAGTACTGTATCCTGTTGTGGCCTTTCCCTGAAACAGTGCATAGAGTACAATTGAGAGTAAAAAGTCTGTGTCTGTCCCAGGTTCTGGAGGACTGGGGAACCAAGTAATGTGAAGAACGAGAAGTGTGTTGTAATCCATTGGAATGAAGCAGAACACTGGAATTGGAACGATATACCATGTGATGTCAGATCTTTTCGAATTTGTGAGGCTGCAGCAGTAACTGTCTGATGGAAGGATCCTCATGCTGAGTAAAATTGAAAGGTAGCAGAAGCTGGAAACAACAGAGGGTTATGCTGGGAGGAGTGGGAGAAGGTCTGGAGCCTGCATGTCCACTTTGCTGGGTGGGAAGATATGGGTGGAAATGATAACTGTCATGCATCCAGCACTTGCCAGTACTCAGCAGCACCCACCAGGACACCTGTCTTTCTGAAATACTATAAAACCTGAATTGGAAACAATCCTTTTTGGGAGGACTTTTCCTGAGCTGTCTCAGAGAAGCCCATATCATCTCATAGTGGTGAACTCAGTGATTTGTCACTGGAAGGTCCAAGGAAGAGTGGCAGATGAAGGGACTGCGCTGTACATGAACAGAGTAAATACTTTCCTTTATATGTCATTGCTTCCATTGGGAAGGATGTATGAGGGTCATCAAATCAGGCTCCATGCTCTGGTTTTGTCCTCTCTGTTTAAGTTTGCTAAGGGCTGAGTGGAAAGAAGTTGAGTTTTGCAGAAAATAAATAAATAAATAAATGGGAATGAAAGATATCTTCAGAGCTTCTCCTTCCTCAGTCTCCTCAAGAAGAGATGTCTGCCTCCAGCTGAGGCACACAGAGAATGTCTTCTATTTGCACTGTTTTATCTGAACAAAGATAATTTCCTACACAATGTAATTGGTTTAAAAATATATTTTAAAAGGCCCTGGTGGCTCCCTTGGTGCCTCTCACTCTCTCTTTTACTTTCTCTGAGCTGCGGGTCTCATATAACCATCAAAACATCTTTTTGTGCCAAGGTAAAGCTTTACACAAACACTGCAGCATAAATTTTATCTACCTACTTAGGTAAAACCTTTCAGAAACATCCTGGCTATGTGATGGGGCTGCTGTAACAAAAGCTTTGGAAGAGTCTGGGCACAGGCAATGAGCTCAAGAGATACTATGAATATTTGTTATCATGGGTAAAAGACTCGCCTGTGAGAGTAATGCAAGGTTATGGTAGGAGTCTGACCTGCATATGGTTGACCAAGTAGGATGAGTTCTTCCCATTAAAAACAAAGACAAACAAACAAAAAAACTCCAAAGAACATGGGCCTTGAGTGCCACCTGAAGAGGAAGTCTACTTTCTAATGCAAAACTGATACCGGACTGTAACTGATGCAACAGACTTCCTGGGAGCAGTCTACCTACTCAGGCCTTAGTGTGCTGTAGAAGAGGCAGGAAGGAGGAAGACTGTTGCTGTACATAAGTTTTTTTTCAGAAGTGTGTATTGCATTGCTTTCACTTGCTCCTGAATCTTTCTGCAGGTTGTATACCTCTGCAGATACTATCTTTTCTCCAGCAATTTCATTTTCTGGCTCTGGAGTCCACTCTTCTGCTTGCCTCAGGAAACATCATCTGCCTAAACTTTCCTGACCAAATGGTGCCAGCTCCCTGCAGGACACTATTATGTATCTCCTGGATGCATTTTTACCCCATAGAAGTAAATCCTCTCTTTGTGCCCCAAAGAAAGCAGAGAATTTGTACTGGAGGAAGGGTAACCAGAAGATTTGGCTTCTTGAACCAATTAATGGGTGTAGTTTTGTGCATAGTAGTGGATGGTGGTAAGAATTGCTGAGTTCCGTAACCCCACAGTGGCAAGGTTGCTGCAATTCCATGTCCTTGCATTCAGCATGTATTCCCAGTAGGCACATGTGCACATGTACAGTCAATACATATATCCAGAGCTCCCTGCGCAGATCTACACAGAAAGCACACTCATGCAAGTATAGACAGCATGAACAGCCTGATCTTGTTTCCTTCTCTGGCTGAGCAGGAAGAAAGCCCATTAGCTGGAAATATATATGTTTATACATATACAGACTTTGACTGCAGTTAGTCACATTGCAGTTCACCCAGTCTCTCCAGTATCCAGTACATACTTAAAGCCTCTCTGATACCTGGTCTCAAGTCTTTTATTCTACTGTTGCGGTTAGATGTGGGGGTGGTGCAAATTTGGTAAGAGATGAATCCTCTTGCATTACAGCTGATCCTCAAAGGTTACAGGGACTGGGAGTGGCTGGACTCATCTCTTAATAGGGATACCAAATACTGTGGTAACCATAGGCCCAACTCTGGCAGTATCGGATTCACGAACAGTGTTGTCGACCGTGGGTCTGATAGCCTTCCTAGGAGCGGCTCGAGTTCCTGAATAGTATGATCAGCTATAAGCTTGACTCTGGCAGTACTGGATTCACAAAGTCTGTCAACTGTAGGTCCGATCACCTTCCTAGGAGCGAATCGAGTTCCCAAATAGTATGATCAGCTATAGGCCCAACTTTGGCAGTATCAGGTTCATGAACAGTCTGTCGTCTCTTCCGTCTGATCGCCTTGAAAACAAGTAGTCGAGTTCACGAATAGTACAATTTATTCAAATGCAACATTTAGAGAACAGGTTTCAGATGTCAGTACAGGAAATTCACTACTACAGTGTGGGCTTCTTAGCTAGCGCCTAGTGTACAAATGTGCAACCATCACTCATTCAGAAGATGGGAGAGGGTCCTCAGTCTTGAAGAGTCTCCTCATGCAGTGTCCTGATCCAAGAGGAGGAAAGAGGTTCGGTCTGTCGACTGATCCAGAAGTTACAATAGTCTTCCCTCTCTCCTCTTCCTTCTTCCTTAGTTCCTCTTCCTCCTTTCCCTGTTCCTTCTTCCTCCGTTCTTACCACCCCATTCTTACCACTATATCCCTCCTTAGTTCACCTTTTATATATTTTCTTTTACATTTAGGTGGAGCTTGAGAGACTCTAGTCATACTTACTTTCGTTATTAATTGGTTTAAACAAGTCTCCCGAATTAATCGAAAATCCAGAGAAAGTGCTCAGTGAAGAGTGTTTTTTTCTTAGAGGTGGGTAACTTCTGGGATGGGGTCGTGTATTAGTATTATAATGAGATCAGAATGAGGAGAAGTTTGAGCAAAGTCCACTGGAAGAGGCTGATCCGCTACCATTGTTGGCCCAGCAGCAAGACTTCCTTACCGTACTATGCGCCTTATCAGCTGCACGGCACAACCAGCTTGCTACCTCTGCAGGGAGTACAACAGAGTTTGGCCACAGTGTCTTCACTCTGCACCAGCCTCCATTAACTCATCAGCTGCACGGCACTATCAGATTACATCCTCCGCAAGGAATCCAACAAAGTTTGGCCCTGGTGTCTCCATTCTGCTCCACACTTCATTTTCTCATATTAATGTTTGCTAGGAGGGCAGATTATGTTGCCATGGAAATCGTGAAGAAGTAGATTCCGCACTTACCAACCATACTGGAAGTGGTAACTCTCTCACCTCAAGCAAGTCTCTGTAATGTGGTAACTTCTGTTAGGCCCTAATTTTTCTCTCATTTCCTCTTTCTCAAGCAATTCTTTCATACCTACTTGCCAGCTAGTCTATCTTGGTGTGTGCTAGTGATTGCACACACCTGTATATATATCTGCATACAATGTGCATGCAGCTGGCTCTCCAGTTGTTGGCATATCAGGCTCACAGTGCCCGGTCACCCATGGTTCTTTCTTCAGCTGCTGGCACCTGGATCTCCACATACACACATGGGCACAGAATAGAGATGAGCTCCCTCAAGAAAATAATTAGACATAGATTTTAGTAAGATAAGACTGTAGTGATCAGATGCAGGGCATGGCCAGATTAGCGTACAAAGTAGTCTGTATGCATGTGAATGGCCTCTTTTGTCCCTTTTCACTCCAGTTTCCCAAAGCTCCACTGTCTTTGTGCAGGACTCCTCACCTCTTTGGACCACAAGGCTACAGTGAGTTGTGTGAAGTTATTTGCTGTCCTCACTGCTGCTGTTGAGGACTATTTCATCTGGAGAGAGTCTCTCATTCTACAAAAGGACAACAGCTTTGCACACGGAGGGTTACTGATCATTATGACTTTGGTCCCTTTTTGCTTGATTCAGTAGTTTCCCTGAGGAAGAGAATCTGTCTATGGAGCATGATACACCCCAATTTGCTCGTTTCTATTTTGAACCATAGTGCCAAAGGTTGCTGTGCTACTGCTTTTCAGGGTTGGAGTTGACCTCACCTCACATTAGCCTCTCACGACCCAACAATAGGCCTCAAAGGCAATTTCTTTTTTGAGTTCTTCTTGTGTCTCAACCTTATGACTTTAACATGATATTCTGTTTCTTGTATTTTCTCCCAGCAGCCAAGACTTTGAAATCATGTGATGGACAGGGACTCCTGTTCTTCTTTACAAATATTTTCTGCACAACGCTCTTAGTTGTGGAGCAAGGGTGAGAGAGTGCCAGCCCTAGAAGTCCATATGCAGCAACATCCCATGGAATCTGAGGGCTCTTTATGTTTAGCACTATCAGAGAAGTTAAACCAGCCTTGTGATATCTGTAGTGCATTCAGTACACCTTTGTCCCACTGAGGTATGAATTAGGATCTTTGCATTTTGGTTTGAGCCAAAATCTTGTTTCCCAGCTGTGGGAAACATTCCTTGATCACCCAACTTGTCAAAAATGCTGGGGAGTTGTCTTTCAGTATACTGGCCTTTTCTCTCAGCACCTTCAGATCTACCATTCCCAATCACTTGAATTAGGTTATATCCAGGTTAATTATTTTGTCAATAGTGTTTCATTTTTGGTACTCTCTCCCCATACTCTGCCAAGTCTAAGAAAATATTGAGCATCTCTCTTTTTCTTTGTCATTTGTCACTAGGCCACCTCCTCACTCAGCAGTTGTCCACATTTTCTCTGGTCTTCCTTTTGCTGCATATGCACCTGTAGCAGCTGTTGTTCTTGCATTTCATACCCTACAATCAGTTTTAACTCCAGTTAAGTTGCAAATTTCCTAATTCTCTCCCTATATGCTCAAGTGACATCCCTATATTCTCCCTCAGTAACCCATTGACACTTTCATCTCTTGCACACTCCCTTTTGTGTTTGAGTTCAGTCAAAATTTCCCTTGGCAGTCAAGCCAGCCTCCTTCTATGACTCCCTTTTCCTGCACATTGTAATGGACAGTTCTTGCACTTTCAGGCTGTCCTTGAAAATGCCCCAGCAATCCTATGGTCTCTTTTTTGTCTTTTGGAGCCACCTTTCAACTAAACCGTTCAAGATCCCTGAACAAGCTGACTCTACTCTCCTGAAGTCTGTAGCCTTTATTCTGCCATCTTGCTTTCCTCATTTCCCTTGGGATCTTAAGCTCCACCAACTTCCACGCACTGCTGCCAAGTCTGCAGTCAGTCTTCACATCCTTAACCAGTTCTTCTTTATTTGAGTATCACTTCTGGCAGGGTACTTCACCAGCTAGCTCAAGCAACAGTGTCAAAAAAACTATCCTCAACACAATCTCTAAAAAATATCCTGGGTTGCTTGTCCTCTCCATATTTTCCATCCAGCAGAAGCTAGGGTGGTTCATGAAAATCAAGGCCTGCAACCATGAAGCTTCTTCCTTTTCCCTAAGAGGGTTTATCTACTTGCTTCCTTGATCAGATGGACCTGCCAATATTATGCCAATACCTTCCAATATTATGACCATTATCAGCCTCTGCTATTTCTGACCTGTAAGCTTCCCTTTGATTTTCATTCAGAAAGGATTTAAGGGTGATGATTGAAAAAAAAAAATCTAATACACTGCAACACTTGCCTAACAATCACGGTTGTACCTTCTTTCCACACATGAGAGGTAAGATCCACTGCCTGGACAATAACCTTTTCATAACACCATTCCTGCATACTCCACCAGTGTCTCTACATTTCTTCCAGCAAAAGATTTCTGAAACAAAGACAAGTCTATCTGAAAAAAAATGTATAAAAGAAGCAAGACTTTTTAACTGCAAAAACTAAGCAGGAACAAAGAAGTCACAGTCTGGATGACATTGCCAAAAGTTGTCCCACAACACAGAAACCTCTAGAATTGATGGCACATCTTCCTTGTTGGATGTGGTAGGTAGAAGCCTAACAACAAAGGGTGCAATGACCCTGGTGTGTACATAACCCTGTGCATTCTCACTGGCCTGTGAATTGGCAGGCTGTAGGGAGTGACATGGGTACACAGAAAGTTAAAGCACTGCATGTCCAACAAGAAGTGTGTATGTTTAGAGGAACACACACTCCAAGAAAGGGGATGTGTTGTTGCAACCCACACTTCCTGTGAGGAGGAGAGGCTGGCTGCAATTAACCATGTGACTGTGTGTGTGGGGGGGGGATTAGAATTTTTGGTGATTAGTTACAGAAACATGTTTAGAAATTTGTAGGTGTTTATCAATATTTTGTGTCTAGTCTTGTGTTTTATCTAGTGCTGATAGTGAACCAAAATGTATAGATAACTCTTTGTCAGTTAATGACATATCATTAATATATCAATAGCTGCTTTGATACAGATTAGATTTAAACCATGTGAACTGAAGAGGTTTTCCCTAGGACAGTTTGACACTTCTGCATTCTCCATGCTGATCAGCTGAAGCTACCCTCCCTCCCTCCTCAAAATGCCCCAAATCAGGTATATTTTAAACGAAAAACAAATATCAGGTATTCTTAATGATACTTCATCCTTCAGGGTTTTGCATCAAGTCACCTTGAGCATTGCTAAAATCAATGTGCAAGGCTGTGCCTCATGTAGCAGGAATAAAGCTTCACAATCGGTGCCAATGGATTCTGACATTGTCTAGTGATCCCTTCTGACTTCTATCTCCAGTGTGCCATATCGCTTGCAACCTCTCCTCTCTAGCCAAAGCTCCATCTTTTTTCTTGAGCAATTAGTTAATGTTCAATGTTGGCAAGTTCCCTGATGTGAATTGGGTTACTGTGTTCAGGCAGGAGGGCACTTGCTGAGATTCAATCATGAAGATGGTTTCCTGTGGTAATCTGACCATATTTTGCCAGTCTGCCTTTCAAACACTCAGTGGGCTTAGCTCCTTGCTAGCAAATTCCAATAGAGTTGGCATTTCCACACATGCACTTACGGGGGAGAGTAAACACAATGGAGGTAAAGCCAATACTATGGCCTGAAAAAATGCGTGAATAAGTGCGAAAGGAGGTTGCTTGGGGTGGAGTATTACTACTCTTCAGTTGTCTTCCTTTGCCTCCATAAATTTTCGTGTTGCATTAAGGCTCTTCTGAAATGTCTTGGCAGAGAGATGATGAAAACTGCCCCATCTCTATGTTTTCTAGCAAACATACAGTGTTTGGCTTTTTCTGCACACCAGACTGGGGACTGTGAACATCCGCACTAACATGGGAGGTGACCTGATGCAATCTTCTGTACAAAAAGGCAATATTTGCAGCCATATCTATAATGTGAATGCAGAGTAGGGAGGAATAATACCCTGGCAGAAACAATGAACGGACGAGGGAGAGACAGTTCTGGAAATGCAGGTAATGAGAGCCTTCCTTTCTGTCTTCTTATGGGAGAAGGAGGAGGTGGGGGGAGATACAAGATTGCATAGAAAATGGTTGTGATTTAGTGCCTTCCTACCTTGCATACTTGAAAGGAAAGTAAAAAATTGTCTCTCACCACCTGGAAGTTGAGTGGTGGATCAGACTTTATAAAATGGATCAGTAACGTGAGTATCCTGTCCGGGAAAGGAAGATCTTAAAATTTACACCACTTTTTGTTCACTAACAATACATCGTGGAGAATGCGTCAGAAAATGGTCTCTGTCGTCAGCTGCACTGAAAGGGGGGTATGACCAGTCTTCTTTGCTTTAACTGGTGTTCCTGACCGCTCTCATAGCAATGTTCCCTTTCTCTTACGGAACTATTCTAGTTGACTCTATCCCCTGCTTTTGCTCATGCTAGTGCATTGCCAACTTTTGTTTGCAGGTTTTGGAAACCTGAAGAACCCAATTTACCCTTTGCAGAAAAATGTATTGTAAATCACATTAAGAGAAATACAGACTCTAACACTTACAGTAACTCAAACAACATCCTTTTCTTCACAATTTGCTTTTGCATTTGTGACCTGGCAGCCAAATATGTCCGAGGAAAGAAACTCCAGTGTGGATGAGGGACCTGGAGTACCACACTTGTGAAGGGACAGCTCATGAGGAGCTAATGGAAAGGCTGTACTTAACCCCCCAAAATGCCTTGTCTTGCACTGTCATGGGATTCCAGCTCTGAAGGACTCATTCCCTGTTTCCTCTCCTAAATTTCTTTCCGAAGTGATGATCAGTCCTGCACAGAAGCACTCAGGCTGATGTCAAGTATCTGTTGGGCCCCTTCCCACCCTCCTCTTTCAGACACAGTGCGCTGAAAGTTGAGTGCTTTCTTTGATTTTAATCATTGTCTAAATGATGCAGAAAATGCCCTCTCTTTGCTTTATATATGAAGACTGATCCTACAAATCACTGGTGCAGAGTTTGAAAGAAGAGCAGTCAGTGGAGGGTCTCCCTAAAAGGAAATGCTTATTCATCTCTTATCTCTAAGGCTTGCTCCTTCCTTCATTTCAAACCTTGCTCCCTGTGCATAGCTGTCAAACTTCAGCATGTTCTATGTTGATAAACATAAACCAGTAATTAAAATAAACCTCCCTCTACCTCTGCAGTGTCTTGCTTGTCAATCTGGGCAGTTCTAGTATCTATAACTCCAACAGACAGAGGCTAGAGGGAGGACCCATAGCTGTTATCATGTGTGCTTGGCCCTCCCTGACCAGTGGAGATTGACTCAGCAGAGTAAGGTGAGAATATAAAACACCTGCTTCACTGTGGGCTGGATGAGCAAGGCCAGCCCAAAGTAATTAACATAGGGAGTCACAATTTTCATGTTTTTTTTGTCTTCTGGGGGGCAGACTGCTCTGACTGGCTTGTGTTACAAATGTCTTCTGTTAATACTGCAGACAACTGGCTTTTACTAAGGCTGAAGGTCTGGCTGTATTGAACAGAGAACACAGGCAGGAACCCTTTAATATTCATCCTAGTCTTTTTTTTTTTTTTTACTTCTGACATGATTTCTAGAAGCATACAAGGAGTTGACCTATATTTCATATTCCTTCTCTTGTTATACATAGTTCCCTTCACATGTGCTGAGAGTGACCACTTAGAAGAGTTCTCTATATTCTTGTGGAATGATTTCAGACAGACTGGAAAGAGAGTGCCAGACCTGATTCTTCTGTATCATTTCTGTTTCTTCATAGGGACTTGCAGAGACCATTTAGGTCCCAGCCAACATCCAGAAACTTTTTTTCCTGTATCTCTGAGACTTTGGAAATACTTTCTACCACTCTTTCCCCCATGGAGAGAATTGAGCAGGGCAAGGAGAGAGCCTTGGGAAGATATTCAGTAGTACAGTAGAGGTAGAGGTAGATATTGCCAGAAGAGGGAGAAAGGGGCAAGGCAATGATATAAGTGGCAGAGCTCATAGTGCCAGCTATAGCCTGGCAGAGCTACAGTGCTGGAGTTTGAAAATCACGACAGTAAATGCTTAGACCGTACTGCACATTGCACTTATCTTCCAGGCCACCTTGCTCTTGTATGGCCCATATGAAGGTATGATGTGCTTCACTCATATCCTCTGCAAATGTTTCAGGAGTGGTTAGAACCTGGGATGGTTTCTGGATTTCCTTCTGCAAAAGTGAGAAACTTTCTTCTGTGTTTGATTGGTGAGGCAGCTGAATTTTCTGGACTGATAGAGCACCCAGTGGCGCATTGCACTGGGGTTAGTGTTTGTTATGATTCTAGGCAGAGTTTCTATTTGTACATCTGAACTATTGTACATCTCTTCAGATGTTGTGAACTTTGCGTTCTGCAGCATTGGACAAACCTCCAATAAGGGCACAGCATGGTGTGCGGGTACAGAACCTGTCTATGAAGAGCTTTACCATCATTTTCATCATTTGAACTCTTACAGGATTTTCCTAGAAGAAAACAATTGTCTTTTTTTATCATTGCTCTTGTCAAACAAAAGGTTGTTCACATAAGAACTTGCTGCTTCACTTCGAGGTAAACAAAAGGACAAGTAAGTGATATAATCACTGGAACCAAATGTGAACTTGTGGAGGCAGGGTGGTCGGTGCTGGAAGACTGCGCTGTGCTTAGACTCTACTGACTACATGTCCTACAGAATATGGCAGTCATGCCTTTCCTTGACCTAATCGTGGCTCTCGTTGTGAGGTGAAGTCAGGCGCTGCCCAGAGACTTGGGGTTTATTTGGAAGCTTATCTTGCCTGACCTAAATTATTGATCTCACACAACATTCATATTGAGGCATCGATGTGTCAGGTCTCCACTATAGTTAATTGGACTGTTTGTGCGTTTGAAAGATCAGATCGACAACTGCAACAAACTGCAAAGATGATGCTACTGAACAGGTTGGCGCTGGATAGTGATACTAAAGGAACAAGAAGTGTGTGGAATCCTTAATAAGAGTCTGGGAGAATGCTGTGTCACTACAGAAAATGCCTCTTCCACAATACAGGATCCCCGGAAAGTATTAAGTGAAGTGTCACAAGAGCTCGATGATGTGAGGATCGCGACAGCACCATTTGACTTGTCCACAGTTGACTGGAACCCAGTGTCTTGGATAACCTCTGTGCAAAAGGGACTAGGACTGACTGGATGTGTGGGGCACTTACTATCCTGGTTATTCCTCATCATCCTTATCATTATCATTACATGCATTGCATTCTCATTAAAGCAAGTAATCCTGAATACCTTGTCTGTTAAGATAGACCTCTGCAGGTGGCTTGCCAACCTTTGCAGCAGGAAGATTCAGATCAGGTCTGTGATTGTCCGTAGGGGTACGGTCACAGAGATGCATGACTGTGACTGTGGTCACAGGGTGGAGTGATGGGTGAGTAAAGACTTAATGATGAAACTGCTGAGTTATATGAACTCTGACGATGTGGCAGAGATGCAATAGGGAACTGATGGGTACTGTCCCCAGCAGCAAGATAGGGAAGTGGGAAATCTTGCAGAGGCAGGGTGGTCTCGCTTCGCTAAAGACTGCAACAATACCAAACTGGACATGCTTGCAAACACTGATAAGGGACCACGGATAAGAAATTGTGGGGAAAACATTTGGAAATAAGAACGGGGGTATCTGTCCATCACATGATTTCAGACCCTTGGATGAACAAGAAACAGAGTATAATGTTAAAGCCATAAGGCTGAGATGCAAAAAGAGCTCAAAATAGAAAAGGAGAAGTGGCTGTGATGGCCCTTGAGGCCAATTGTTGGGCCCTGAGAGGCTGATGTGAGGTCAACTCCAGCCCTGGAAAAACAGGAGCACAGCAACCTTTTATATTGCTTCATTGCATCATCTGACCAACTGGGAAAAGAGTTAGTTAGCTGCTGGGAAAGGCAGCTGGCTCTCCTTTAGTGACCATCCTTAGTCCTTAAAGAATGGAATCAAAGTTTTCCTTACTAGCCAAGGAAAAGTTTCTGACCATAGATTTATTTTTGAATCATCATCTAGGAGTGCAAACATATTTTGGGATGCAAAAAACATTTCAGTTAAGGCCTTCCATTAAAAGGACTCTTGCAACTGTGACCAGAAGAAAAGAGAAGTTTGTGTAGAAGTTTAGATTCACTCTACTTGCGTTCTTTGCAAAATCTTTCACAGTTACTATTTTTCTCCCTGGTTATTTTTCTATCTTTTTTATAAACCTGACAAATTCAAAGTATTTACTTGAAGATCAAAGAAGCCCTTTAACATTGTAAAACTATTCAACAAACTTATAATTCTAATATTCATATTAAAAAAATCAAATACTTAAACAAGTGCTTTATCCCGAAGGCCTTTGTTGCACTTACAAGCTATTTTTTTACACGTCACATGCAAATTTGATACAATTACCTATTAATTTCTATATGCTTATAAAAATAGGACTCTCTTTGATCAGTCCCAAAATACATGCTCCCTCCTGCTTGTGCTTTGTATTCTCAAATAACTGTTGATACCACTGAATGAAGTATTGCACCAGCAAAAATGAAAGGCAGATTTAAATAAAATAAGGAACAACAGCAATTATCAATGATCAGAAGCCATCCAAAGTCTGTGGTTTAGCATTCCAGCATTCCATCTGGAAGTGGTACATGCCACGCAGGATTTATCTCTATACTATGCAGAGATCACAACTGACTCAAAAAAAAGTTTTTTTTTTTTTTTTTTTTTTTTTCCCTAAAGACTGCAGCAAAAACTCGTGCCTGTAGCCCTGAGCCTCCCACTCCATTCTGTTACATGTGCATCAGAACTGGCTCATATCAGTTTGTGGAATTCTATGAGCTCACAGACTCATATTATTATATCATTATAGTATATGCTATATATATGTGTGTATATATATATATAGTATTATCATATTATTGCCTGGAGACTAATATTCAGCAGAGAGAGAGAGAGAGAGAACTGAATTGAGATGATGGTGGTGGGGGGGGTGAAATTGTGTTGAGGAAAGTGAGGAAAAGGAAAGAAGCACCTCTACATTAAAATGATCAACTTGTAAATCAGTTTGCATTCTACTTAAAAGTTTATTTTTCTTGCAGATTACATGCAGGTAGGTCTCCAGTGCAGTGAACACTTCCCAGTCATTCAGCTGTTCTCCACATTTAATGCAACCTTGAATTCTCTTCTTTCTAAGAGCATTGTTACAAGGGCGTTGAGGGCCTTATCTCTTGGGATGTCCAACACAATCTCACTCACACAAACAGACCAGATGTTGCAGATGGCTCCAGGGGTGTGAGGAAGAAACCCTCATTCAGATCTTTGCCAGCTGTAGCGCAGCTCATGAATGTCTCCCAAAGGCCATTGACTCCAAAGGAGAATTTGTACCATGGGGTACAAATTGTAACACAGGAAGTTTCATCTGCATATTAGGAAGAACTTCTTTACTGTGAGGGTGACAGAGCCCTGGAACAGGCTGTCCAGAGAGGTTGTGGAGTCTCCTTCTCTGGAGATCTTCCAGACCTCCTGGATGCCACCCTGTGCCAGGTGTCCCTGTTTGAGCAGCAGTTTGGGGTTGGACTAGATGATCTCTAGAGGTGCCTTCCAACCTTCACCATTCTGTGATTCTGTGAAAAATATATTAATAAATATAATACAAAGTATTCAATTATTGTTAAATCCCCATAATGCCGCAGTTAAAGGTGTTGTACATAGACTCCTCAGTATCTAACAGCTTCCACAGTGCTGGGTCTTCCAGGTCAATGGTGCCAGTGTTCTCTTAGAAAACATGGATTGCCATGAGTCATCAACACCCCGAGTTCTTTGCCAGGATGAGTTCAGTGGGGAGAGGTGTAGGAAGTTCTTCCTCCTTGATCTTGAGGTTGTTTTTATATTTCTTAAGCAGCCTGTTCCTTATTGGCCCACAGAATGATTAAGGTTGGAAGGGACCTTTGGAGATCATCTAGTCCAACTTCCTCTGCACAAGCAGGGTCACTAGGGCACGTGCACAGGATCGTGTCCAGGTGGGTTTTAATTATCTCCAGTGAAGAAGAACCCACAAGCTCTCTAAGCAACCTGTTCCCTTGGCTGTTACCCTCACAGTCATAAAGTTTTTTCCACAAATTCAGGCAGAACTTCCTGTGTTTCAGTTGGTGTTCGTTGCTTCCTGTCCTACCGCAAGCCACCACTGAAAAGAGTCTGGCACTGTCCTCTTCATACCCTCTCTTAAGGTATTTGTGTACATTGGTAAGAACCCCTCGTAGTCTTTTCTTCTTTAGGCTAAACAGGCCCAGCTCTCTCAGCCTCTTCTTGTATGAGAGATGCTGCAGTTCACCTAATTAACTTTGTAGCCCTGCGCTGGGCTCTCTCCGGTATTTCCATGTCCCTTTTGTCATAGAGAGCCCAAAAGCAGACACTGTACTCTACATGAGGCTACACCAGGGCTGAGTAAAAGGGAGGGACCACCTCCCTTAACCTGTTAGGAACAGTTGGCAACACTGTTCCTAACACACACCCGTGTATGTGTCTGCCAGGACTCCCAGGTCCTTCTCTGCAGAGCTGCTTTCCAGTAGGTCAACCTCCAACCTGTACTCTTGTGTGGTCTATTCCTCCCTAAGTGCAGGACCCTGCACCTGCCTTTGCTGAACTTTAGGAGGTTCCCCTCTGCCCAGCTCTCCAGTCTGACCAGGTCCCTCAGAATGGCAGCCCAGCCCTCTGGGGTATGAATCAGAGATCAGTTACATCATGACTATGGAGAAGTGTTAGATCTTTACCACTGGAAAATATGCAGAATCCACGTTAAGCTATAGGAAATGGAATGCATGACCACTCAAGACGATAACTAGTGAGCACTGAGCTGTTAAATTAGTACAACACATATGACCTGCAGCTAGCAATGACAACAGCATATTTACTGGACTACCAAGAGCAAGGCCCTGCCAGAATATCATTTATTGTCTCTTAGACGCACCCTTCAGGCATATCTCGTAGCTTGTCCCTGGTCCTGTCTTTGGCGTCATCTCCTTTTTTAATTTTCTTTTATTTTTTAACGGTTTTTAAATTCTTACTGTTCATTATTAACTGTAACATTTTAGTCCTTCTTCAGGAGGCCATTTCTTCACACGGACAACTGAGCTTGCTCTGGCTTCTGGAAATGTTGAATTTTGCTTTTGCCTTGGTTGTTGTGGTTAAGGTCTAGGTGGAGACTGGAACATCTTTGTTCCCAAATGACACTGTCTATCAGCTTGGCTTGGGTGGATGGGATGTACTTTTATATTTAATCCACAAGAGGTATTTTGTAATTCTACAAGGCTCAATAAATTACCACCCATTCTTCCTACTCTATGCAGGCACACATTTAAAATTATTAGCAGGATTTAATTTAGTGTCACTGTGGATTTTTTTTTTTTACACTGTAGAGACAAATGCAGAATAATGCAGTTCACAGCCTGAGTATGAAGTTCCCTGCTTTAACCCATTTTAAAGTAGACCTGAAATGAAAGGTAGAGAAACACTGCATGTGAAAAAAATAATATCAAATACTTAAGAATGCAATTAATTTAACCCATGACTGAAAAGAAGTCTCATGTAAAAGAAATCTCATTTTATAATCTGCAGACTTCATGAAGACTGCAAATTATAAGCAATATGAACTATCAAAAAGTATATCATCCAATCTGTACTGTAGTGTACTGTTTACAAAAAAAAGAAAAAGGCCATTACTACAATTATACCATTGCTGAATTCTGTTTATTTTGGACAGCATTTTGCTTAGATGCTCAGTTACGAAAGGCAGCTTAATCTTAAAATGATGCTATCATCTGCTGTGATTACAAAGTAAGCTAGCCCCCTCTAGCTATCGTGTCCCTAAAGAGCACTACTTAGGCAATACTATGTCCCATTCAGTTCACTCACACAGTTTATGCTCAATACAGTTCTATACAACTGTCCAAGCTTCCTCCACGAGAAACAGGCTTCTCTTCTTTCTTGTCTAGCCTTGGTGTGATGACGTATTCAAGTATTAGCCTTATTATGTAATATTAAATCACTCAGTTTTTAATCCCACTCCCACGGAACTCCCTGAATCTCTAGTATCCCATTGTTCTACTATGGAGTTTAAACTTCAGCTCAGCTTTGGCAATAATAGATCCGTATTGCATATTTTCAATTGTTACCTTCAATCCTGCATCCTCTCCAGCCTTCATTCCCCATTCTCATAGACATTTAGCTTTTCATGTACATGTCTTTCTCATGTACATTCAGGTTTTTGCATTTTTATACTGCGAACTATAGAGGACTGTGATTGGGAAAAGTATTCAAGTCCCTAAGACAAGTGCAGATAGCACCAAACACCTCAGAGAAGCAGTCAAAAAACTATGTATGTCTCTGCCACACATCTAAGTTCACTTCCTTTCATGCTAAGGTGATGACTCATCTCACCTTACCTAATTTATCTCAGAATCAGCCATCTCCACCTGAACTGCTCACAAAGACTCTTTTCAGAGCCATCGGAGAGGAACAGGCACCTTCAAAGAGCAATTCATGCGTCATCTCAGGAAGAACTGAACTGCCCCTGTAGGTAACTCCTTCTCTGCACTGGCCCTAAAGGAAGCCTTTGGTGAGCTCAGATTGAAACGTTTGATTTTAGGGGGTCTAAATTAATCCTATTTTAAGATAGGATTAAGTAATTAATCCTGTTTTATCTATTTAAATGTGTGGGTTAGTTCCACAGTTGCTACTTGAGAATCAAAGGGCACAAATTTCTCTGGTTCTCTACGTGCTGTGAAACCAAGAAGCTGCTCAGGGCTTTAACCGATTATCAAATCATTCAATGCCACTGCATGCTTTACTATCAGGAAAAGGAAAAGCCACAGCTTACTTAAGGAAACTTAAGTACTTAAGGAACTTAAGGAAAAATTTCTTAACAGTGAGGGTGACAGAGCACTGGAACAGGCTGCCCAGACAGGTTGTAGAGTCTCCTTCCCTGGAGATCTTCAAAGCCCGCTTAGATGCAGTCCTGTGCCACGTGCTCTAGGTGACCCTGCGTGTGCAGGGGGGTTGGACTAGATGATCTCTAGAGGTCCCTTCCAACCCTAAGCATTCTATGATTCTATTGCTCTCGTCTAGCAGAAGGGAGTTTTCAGCACTAGCATTTTGCTCACAGACTAAGGTGAGTGTTGACAGGTATAACTCATTATTGAATTGCTTCAGATAAAATTGGACCTTTAGTCACACAGCATTTTAAAGTAGCAAGAAATCAACAGTATTTCAATATCTGCTAAGCAGCCTCTGTATATAAGCACTATAAAGTCACTTAATTTCATGATAGTAGGTGTAGAAGTTCTGCATACTTAAAGATTGGGAATTTTACAGGTAATCAAATCAGTAGTGATGATCTTGTGTTCTTGAGAACATAAATGAAGAATACAACATTATGAAGGCAATTGATGGTTTCTGCTGAATTTCTGCCAGGATTGGCGTCCATCCTAAGACAGCTAAAAGATAAAGAATTTAGGATAAGGTTAAATATATAGCAAACATATCATGCAGCATACAAAGAAAAAATGACAGGCTGTAGTTAGTTCTGAGAACCAACATCCTGATGTGTTTCCTTCACAGTCTGTATGACTTCATTGGGTCCTCTTCCCAGCTGGGTAAAGATGACAGTTCTGTAGATAACTCTGTCTTGATGGGCCATCCCCAGCTCATAAAAAAAGGAGCCAGGTTTCTGTTCACCTGATGAGAAAACTTTTGTGCCCACAAATTCATCTTAGAAGAGTTGTCCTTTGGGATGGCGGACACTTTCTGGTAGTCAGAGAAGAGGTGAATGAATGGCTCCCAACCAAAGCCCTCCTGCAACTGAGGAACAAGAATATAGAGTGTGAATTAAAGAAATAAATAAAAAATAAATTCTCATTTCATAAACATTATTCCTGTGTTACAAGTAATAGAAACTTCCACAGGTTTCTGCAATGCCTTTTGGAAAAGGAGTAAAGTTAGACAAAGTCATCAAACTTTCAGATCATAACTTACAGCACTAATGTACAGAAAAAAAAAAACAAACCAAAAAAAATATTCCCACTCTATTGGCCTGCAACAGAGACAATAGGTGCATTGGGGAGAGATAGAAATGTCAGCACTCATCAGCAACCAACTATGCAAGCTGATGATTTCTGCAGAATAAAGCTTCTTGTGCAGAGAAAAAACATCAGTAAGGACTCAGAGAACCTGGACAGAAGGAAGATAAGAGAACAAGGAGTTGTCGGAGAACGGGAAGGAGAGATTGTGGGCAGATCATGTTTTGTCTAGGAGTAAGAACAAAGGGTGAAGCTACTGTAATGAGTTTCAAGAGGGAGGAGAAACCTATTTTGTTGCTCAATACAAGGTAAGCATGGAGAGGTCAGTTGGAACAACGGCATGACAGGAAGCAGAACGTGCAACACACTTTGACACTAATTTGACAATAAAATGTATTCCACAAATCCTCCATCCTGCTGGAACAGCTAAGCAGTGGCAGACAACATTTTTACATTAGGCAGAACAAGCAGGTTTTCTGCCTCTCATGTTCCTATGTATACATGGAACCACCCTGGTGCTGAGACTAGCTATGAATTAGGCAAGATTTGGGGGTAGGAAGGTTGGAGAAGGTAAGAGAAGGAAGGGTCTGGTTTTGCACAGGGCCAAAAGCAGAGAGAGAAGTTACACAGAAGGCTCCTCATACGGACTGTTACATCTGACCTGCTGAATGCAAGAGCATCTCCTAGATTCTGAGTTCAAGTATTCAGGTGGTTCTCAGCTACATGTCACAACATGAGCAGAATTAAAACTATCTGTTCTCTCCCTCACAGCCCATCTTCTACTGGAAGAAAACAGTAAGGAACTGGGGAGAACCCGGATAGAAGGAGGACAAGAGAAGAAGGAGTAGTCAGAAAACAGGAAGGAGAGATTGTGATCTCGGCCCCAGGAGAGGGGCTGAGGAATATTCACCTTACAGCAGTCAACAGTGTAAGTCATCATAATGGACACTCAGCTGTAAATCTCAAATTCAAATCAAGCTGAATGCTCTCTCGACTAGACTACTGGCTGCTACAGCGAGTATGGGGAAGACCTCTCTCACATGCTTCTTGTGAGAGCACACCTTAACCTGGACAGGGCTCTTGATTTAGAGTCCTTACCTGCAAATATGTCTCCAGTGCAGTCCACATTTCCCAGTGCTTTAGCTGAGCAGCCTTCTTCAGATACCCTCTTATCCTTTCTTCCCGACAATTTGGCCTAAGTGCCTTATGGGCCTGATGCCTAGGAATCCCCAGCACCTTCTCATGCACATAGACAGACCAGAGATTGCAGGTAGCTTCTGTAGTATGAGGGGGAAATTCCCATGCTTGCCGCTGTTGATTGTGTCCCAGCTCGTGGACAGGACCCCAAAGACCAGTGGTTTTCATGTGCTTCATGTCCACCATCTCCTTCACAGAATCTAGGTGGCCCATGATGGGGTAGCCAGCATGCATCCAGCCTGCAGGAAAAGGCAGGTATCAACACACAGAGTAATTCCTTATTCCAGTACCTCTTAGGTATAAAGGACCTTTCCTCCATCTCCCAAACCGCACTTTGTAACCACAAGTGACAATCTTTTCCTTTTTTGAGATAAAACTACAAACTTCACCTCAACAGACAGACAAACAACGGGTGTAAGGCTAACACTGAACTCTCAATTAGGTGCAGTTTTGCCTACTTGCTCAGGACAGATATGAAATATCTCAAACTGAGCACAGTGAGGTCAGTCCAACCATGCAATAATGTAATTCAGCACTCTGGCAGCACTTGACTCTTCCTGTGTAAATATTGCAAGTCTAAAAAATTTATCTGCATCATGCTGGGTGAGAATTTGGCACTGCAAGGGATTTTACTCAAGTATCCTGGGTGGCTTCACCCCTAATTTGCCCTTGAAGATTCCCAAAAATTCATACGAGAGTCATCTCCCCAAACACCTATAACAGGATAAGTTAAACAGTCCTTTACACTCACCACAAAGGGAGCCTACATAACGGGTTTTGACTGAACACAAAGCTTGCACACTAGCCAAGCTAGAGGACATGAATCACATGTTCCTTGTTGCAGAAACTATTTAAGATCTTGAGTTTCCCTGAAGGGGAACAACACTACAGCAAACCCTCCCAACCCCAAAATTTCAAGTTGAAAAATGTGAATGTAAACATTTACACAATCCACACCACAAGGGAATTTTGAGTCTGCAGACTATGGTAATTTTAACTGGCATTTTCCCAGGACAGGAGAATTTAACACTGTCAAAAGTGCAAAAAATTATTTCCATGTGGTCTAGCGAGGGGTTAAGACATCAGGGCTCATGCCAAGCCCTTATGTTCACTGTATGATGACTTAACCAGCTGGCTTTGAGAAACAACTGAATAACAATAGCATTGCAAGCTTCCACATTCACCATCTAACTGACTCTAAATCAAATGGACTTGATTCACAACTTCAGAAGTCAGGGTGGGGATGTGGGTGAGCATCGGTGTAAAACTACAAACTCGGCCTTTGATATTGATGCACAATCTGTTTCTCCTTTGCCATCAGCTCGGAAACATGTGTTTTTCAGGCTAAGCTTTGGCCATGGTAACCCCTGTACAGCCTGTCTCCAGCAGGCCATACAACTACAAATTATTGTAAGCAAACAGTCCTGTAATTGAGGCAGGGAAAAACAGAAACCAGGTCACTATCTCCCAGATACACTGTCCCTGCAGTGCATGCAGGAAGGAGAATGAATAACTGCATGTGGCCAAAACCACTGCAGTCAGCAGCTCTGCCTCTCAGAACACTTGGAGAGGCAGAAAATCTGAGTGGGTCGATACCACTTTTGAAAGCAGAGGGGCAACTGCAAGAGTCAATGTGTTTTACCACGTTTCTATCTTGATGGAGCAGCTCAGTTATGCAAGGCTTGCACCCCTTATATAAGTTTGTACTCCAATTTTAGCACAACAACCTCAAAGCAATGGACACTGCTGCTAGAGGCCACTTCCTTCTGCGCTCCCAGAGAAGGCCATAAAGCAATACACCTACCACATGAGATCTGGACATCCGTAACAATCCTCTCTGGCCTTGGGAATTTTGTTGGTACGGCCGCCAGCGTGCTTATTGCCACCATGATCTCATCCCACAGGCTCAGCAGTGGCTTTGGGTTCTCTATGTGGCGAACGCTGTCAGCTGGCACCGTCAGGATAAGGTTCTCAACAGCTAGTTCTGCCCAGGGAGCAGGGTAATGCCGGATACAGGCCTGCCACTGTTTTTCACAGGTCTCCCCTACATCAACACAGAAAATCAGTTTTGAGCACACTCCCAGAGGTCAAGCCACAGAAACATGTGCTTCAGAGGTCTCCTCAGGGCTCTTGTGTAGATAGCAGACAGACAGAAAAGGACTGTCTTACACTCAAGACACAGCAAGAGCAGATATCTGCTTCCTATCTGAGAAAAAGAAGCAACAAACTTCTCTGGACTCTCTTAATGTTCTCCTTTTTTGTTCTTCAACAGAGAGATAACAACACTGATTTTTGTTTATTCTGACAGAGGAGCAAAAAGAAGTTCCATACAACAAGAGAAGGGAAACTGATGGAAATACAGGAAAATCCATCAGTTGAGAGATTACTACTTACTTGTAGGGACCAGAGATGGTCATATGGGTGCAGGCATATGGCAAAGCAAATTTGGGATTTTGCTGAAAATGACAACTCCAACCTCTAAGAAATGTCATTTTGGACAAATAGTGCCCATTTCACGACAGCCCTCTCACTTGCCTCCCTCCACATAGCAGTACCCAGGGTTTCAAGGCAAGTCAAAGGAAGACAAAACAAGAAAACTAAACCTGGGCTAAGGTCAGCAGCCCTGAAGTTACAAGAATAACAGCATCTATAACAGCAGTGCTAAGGACAAGGGCACCAAATAAACCTACCAAGCTTGAAGAAAGGAGCTCTCACTGCCCCTTCTACAGTGATGGACAGTTTCCCCAGGACACTCTTTCCTGGCACTGTGATGTAAATAAGGCCACCCCAGAGGCAGGAAACAGACTGCTTCTGGCAGGTAATATCACAGGTGCGAATCACCACTGGAGCCCGTTTCAGCTGTGCAGCATGAGAGAGGTCATCCGCATGACATCCAATCTGCACCTGGCAAACAGAAGCGTAAGAAGAGCTGAGCAAAGCACTCCAAGGGCAAGCTGACAGGCCACAGCACTCTGAAACCCTTGGTGCAGGATTGTCCTTTAAGGGCACACATACAAAAGCAGCCTTCTGACTCCAACCCTACTCAAGCTTTCCAGCCTGTGGTGAGTAGAAGCAGCAAAACAAGTGGGAAAAACAACAACAACAACAAATGATAAAGTTCAGTGCTGTCCCTGTCAGTTTTCACCTCTTCTGCCTTTTTCACTGTCAGCAGTGACTTCCCTCACTAGAGCATTGTACCGATCTTTTCTTCACTCTTCACCAGAACTGAAGTCATACACAAAAAGGTGAGGTGAAGAGATCGATCCCTGCTGACTTCCCTTTTTGTGCCTCTTTCGTGGTAGTGATACAGTGAAACAGACAGCATGGAGCTGCAAAATCGCACAGAAGGACCTGAGTTAACATCGGGTTTCAGCTACATGGAGCTTTCTACAAAAAAAAAAAAAAAAAAAAAAAAAAAAAAAAAAACCCAAGGAGGTGAGCACTTGTCTGTTTTGCACTTCTAGATAGCAGGAGCTCAAGTAGCTAGTTTAGAGACAAGGCTAAGTTTGCTGATTAGAAGAGTCTATCTGCAGGGTGAAAGAAAAGCACAGATGCCTTCAGGCAGTAGCCACACTCACCAGCACACAGAAAGAATAATAGTAAAGCGTGGGAAATGAAATAATGATAATACACTAAAAGTGCCGTAGGGTGGCAGCAGTAGGCAAGGATTGAAATGGCAGCAAAATTAGTAAGGAGAAAAGCCTCCCGAGTCTTGCTTTTGAGTGCTCACCTGACAAATACATCAGTGAGAAGCAGCCAAATCAAGAAAACTCACCTGCAGACCAGCACCGACTGCCATGCAAGGGAATGTTATAACTGCTGTGTGTCCTTCAGGGAGATAGAGTCCTGTGCTTCTCCAGGCTGTCTTACCTAAAAGTTAAAACATTCCTGAACAGTCAGCACTTTTGCAGCCTAATGTCATGAATTGTAGAGGTCTCAAGCTGCAAAAAGAGAATATTTATCCTCTCTTGTCTGGCTCTGCACTCACAAAACTGTCTGGTGTTTTACCCAACCTGTCAGAAATACATTTCTGGTTTTAGAGCAAAAGGTATTATGTGAACAAGACTGTCAAAAAAATGACATGCTTGCCCACTCAAATTTGAACTTCTAAAAATGCCAAGCTTAAATGCACTTACCAACACCTTTAAAAACACAAAAAAGAAACTGAAACCCCAACACCTCCACTTGGATCCTCTCAAACTAAAGCTCTAATAAGAGAGGCATATTGCCATGATATTAAATACAATTGAAAAGTTAATAGTCATAAATCATTTCCTAAATAACAGACAGTGAAATTGTATTTTCTCTTCAGCCTGGTCCGCACAAGCTGAGGACAACACGAATTCCTATTCCTAGCAGACTGAAATTAGGAGAAAGCCTAAAAGGTCTATCCTATCCTAGGTAGAACTCTAAGTTGGATATCCCAGCATTCCAGTACAATTCATCAAGATTTTAGACAGTCTTTCCATAGAAATGCAAGTCTCCCCTGACTAGAAGATCTCTGTGGACAGTGGTGACACACAGTGCAAAGTTGATCCATCTCTATTGTACTGTCCAGACAAACTTCACTCACTAGTTCTCACATAACATTTATGCAAGTGTATTTCAGCACAAACAGTAACAGTCCTAAAAAGAGTTGTATGGTCATAAAACACACCCATGAGAGAATGACCATTTTTTTTTCCAGCAAAACTTTCTTCAAGAAAAAAAGTAAATATGGCAGTATCATGTCTCACCAAATACCATGTTCACTAAATACCATGTTTCAGCAATTTATCATGGTTTTGCTCAGCTTGCCCTGATAGCTTTTTTGAAGTACTGCTAACCATAAATCATGGTTTGCTGGCGTTTCCTTTTTTATGTGAAACTATACAAATACCAAATAATTTCTGGCAAAAAAAAAAAGTGTTTAATCCAATGTGCTGAATTCAGTTAGTCCTAAACGATTTTCTGTTTTTGTCCTGGAGTCATTAGAGAACTGAAAACCGGTGAACCTCTCTAACATATTCAAATACCAAAAAAAAGAGGGACTCTCTCCAGGAAAAAGTAACTTACTAGTAGAACTACCTAGAGTTTAAACATACTGTTTACACACAAGAATCTTAATAGAGATATATAGACAAAAAACCTAAGTTTAGACTTCTTTTTCAGGATGTGATTATAAAAAACCTTGGCTTTAATGACAAAACCAGCCTAAGAAATTCCCAACTTAATTCCAGACCTTCCAAACCACAACCAGTTGCTCCTTCAGTTGTGCTGACACTAATTGTGAGACTGTGCTGTAAGTTGGAATGAAATTCTCTGGATCAAAAATAACCCTTTTTGCCCAATTCAGATCTTTTGGGGATGGCTATCAACACGGCGAGGCCAGAACTTTAAGGTAGCTTTGTTGTCAAAACCATTATGTTGCACAACTCCCTTGAGGTGTCTCTATTAGGGGGTTCATCTCCCTCAGTGCCCTGAAGTCCAAGAGAGAGGGAGCTGAACAACCACGGGGTGTTTCAGAGCACTGCAATAGAGGTTGGCTGCAACAGGAGCCTGTCCGTCACTGCAGTGCCATCACCTTCCTCAGAAACCCAAAGCAACATTATACAAGTGTCCCCACATTCAGCCATGTGAGAACAGACACACGCGCGAGGGGGGAGGCTGCTCCCAGCAGCAGCATTCCTCGAGGGGGAGGGAGACGCTTCTCACCTGGGTTTGTGCCATCAATCTCCACAGTCACAGGGAGGTCACAGACCCCACAGGCGGGTTTCTGCACTAGGGCTGCACAGTCTGTCATGGCACAGGACAGCTCATTTGCTATGCAGAGAAGGGCAGCCTCTTTGGAGTTGCTCTGGACAGGGAAGTGCTGGCTGACAGGCGGAATGCCGCTCCTGCGAAGCACTTTGCTCAGGATGCGGTGGAGCGAGGCGTACGTAGGGCAGTCTTCGGCCGGGATGCGCAGAAAGGCAGCACAGTCTTGTGTCAGCCTTTGCAGCCAGTCCTTCAAGGGTCTTTTGAGCTCCTCATTCTTCTCTACATGCCTCCAGAAAAGTGAGAGCGCCTTGCGGAAGTGATAGTGCTCCCCGGGCACCACAGCTGGGTATTTGGCTGCCTTGATATTCAGACCCAGAATGCTGAGCCCGAAGTGATTGAGGATTTTGTTGCCAGGGTATTCAGCCACAGCAGCTTTGGTGCGGTTCTGGGAAGCCCAGTACCAAGCCTGGCCTCCAATGAGCAGGCCGCCTCCCTCCGCCACAAAAGCATGAATCTTCTCCACCTCTCTGTCACTGTAGGAAGGGCAGCAGTACACGCTCATACCACTTGTCAGGTGTGACACCTGGAGCTTCATGTCTCCATGAGGGAACAAGTTACACAGTCTCTTCAGGCTGCCATCCACACCTACCAGCCCCTTCCTCCCCGCGTCCAGCCACTGGACAGCGTTGAGCAGGAATCCAGCCAACTTTGGGGACTGCAGCTGACTCTCGTGAGTTGCCACCACAACGCGCCCTTTTCCATAGCGCGCTGCGGCTACGAGACACCGGTGTGAGCTGTCCAGGCAGAGCGGGAAGGCGAGCACGCCGTGCACCAGCAAGCTGGAGGGTACACCGCCCGTCGCAACATCCAGCTCTGCCACGCCACGCAGCAGAAACTCAGCATCGAGGCTGAGATTGGCGTGATGTCTACAAAACCAAGAGACATCAGAGTTAGCCCCAGGCCCACAGTCTTTTACACAAGAGTCTGCCTTGTCCATCCACGTCTCTTCTTCCACCCTCACCTTAGTACATCACATTGTCAGTTCTGGCAGTTTTAAAAATGCGTTTATGTTTCCTTTTAAAGCTTCAGGTTTGGAGCTCAAATACCTCTGCAAGAATCTCAGCATTCATTAAAAAAAAATAAAAAAGTCAAAAGGATATTTCTAGGCCTGTGGCTTTGAAGAGCAGCTTAAAAATCCTTCTAAACACATCACAGAAGCTCAAAAAATAGAAGGCCTTTCATATATTTTAATCAGTCCATTGAATGTTTAAACCTTGATGTAGAGATTGGCAAATCTCTTGTAAGGAAAACTTCATCCATTTAACTCGCCCTAGAAATCATCAGCCATCAAAGCCCAAAAGATTTCTATTTCCTGGCCTCTACTGACTTATTTATTATAAACAAATAAATAATAATAATAATAGTAATAATAAACTAGACAGATAGGCATACAGACAATGAGCGACTTGAAGAGGACTTGGGCTCCTTACACACACTCCTCAAATTTCCATCTGTTGACCTCTACCATATAAAGTCATTTTATTGTGCATGACCCTCCTCTTATCTCCACATAGCTCCTGTATGTCACCATGGACTGGAAAGCATCTTGTTATATGGCCTTTGCAGCCAGCTCAGTGAGAATAAATGATTCAGCCCTTCTGCACACTCACAGGACAGGAATCAAGACTGCAGCTCTCCTTTATCAGTTTACTCCAATCCTTTACCACAGGACAGGTCTCAGACATATGGCACAACAAAAGCACCACAGAAGCACCCTAAAGAAGCTGTACTTCAATTACCTTTTTAAACAGTGTTAGTTGCTATGTAACTTTTCTCTGGTGAATTTTCCATCCCCCTCTCTTTCTTATCTGCCTGTGAACTGCAGCTGGGGAAAAGGGTCACTCAGAAAATTGTAATTAATTTTTTTTTTTTGGGGGGGGGAGGACTGTGTCCTAAGCATTTTTCTGAATTCAACAGCAGAGCTTTCTGCTACCTTTACTGGGACATAAATTCAGCATCCAGTAAGTATCAGATCCAATAATTTGTTGCAGCTTAGTTTCATATATATAAAAGAAAAAGACTGTGAGGAAAGAAAAAAAAAAACTCGTGGGTAGTCTTATTATAATGTGCGATATGAAGTGCGATGGAACTGCCACTCAGAGGAAGCAACACAGCATGCATGCTCCTCAAAGACTCCACTGCACTTCACCTCTGGAGAAGGCCGTGGGAGCTTGGCACACTAAATGGGGACAGAGATAAGAAAGACAGCACCCAGCATTCTGGTCACTTGTCTGTTCTGTGATGTCAGTCACAAGAGCCCTGAATTTTATACATGTGCTTTAGGTCCCAAAGGAGCACTCTGGAACCCCAAATCATCTTGGAGCACAGAGGCTTCCTGCCCATAGAGAAGGGATGTGGCATTGGCCCAGCCTCCTCAGCTCTGTACCCACCCTGAGGCTTCACTTACACCAGTAAACTTCTGCAAGAAACAGGTTGAACACGTTTAATAGCTGCCAGCCAGAGCGTGTCTCAGAAAACCAGCCAGATATTCCATCTCAAATCCATTTTTTAACCATGGGAAAGCCACAGTTGCTCTGAATGTACAGTTCTGGGGGCAAGGAGAGGAGTTACTCTTCGCTTCCCCAGGTTGCTGCATGTTGCACACAGATGCATTTGGCTGTTATCATAAAGGCTGTTCTAAATACTGGCTACCCTCATTTCTTGCCCCAACTGATTTCCCAGGGCCTTCCCAGCAACCCTGGAAGCAGTCAGAAATCATTCTTTGAGACAGGAAATAGTAAGAAGATCTCTCTTAAACTTCAGGATAAAAATTGCATCCCTGTCTACTAAAGAACCAGGATTCCTCATCATTCTCATCTCTTAACTCAAGAATCTAGTGTAAGCATCTCACCTGTATAGCTTTATCAGATAGCTAGATAGACATAACAGTTCAGATACTCACGGGACAAGTAAGGGAATCTTTGGTATCTTCTTTGAAACTTTGAAGATCCCCTTTCCTACAGAGTTTCCAGTGAAATACACACCAGCCACACTGGTCACCTGGTTCCCAGGAAATTCAAACAGCACCTTCTCCTTGCCATGTTGGCTAGCCCAGTACCAGGCCTGGCCTCCAATGAGCAAGCCCCCACCTTCCTTTACAAAGTGAATCAGGTTCTTTGCCTGAGTACTGTCATAGGCATCCATACAGTACACACCCAGAGAGGTGCTGAGCTCTGCTCCGGCCTGCACTTTGGTGCCAGCCCCGAGGAGCAGCTTGGAGAGGGAATCCAAATGATGATGGACTCCAACCAGCGCCCCAGGGCAGGGCTTCAGCCAATCCACTGCATTTCTGAGAAACTGGGAAAACTTGGAGTCCTTTAAGATTCCCTCATGAGAAACAACCACCATCCGGCCCTTCCCATACTGTGAAACAGCGATCAGAACTTGTTTTTGAGGGCTCACAAGCACAGGGAAGGCATCCTTTCCAGTTAGCAGCAGCTCACAAGGAACAAAGCCTCCAGAGAAGTCCCATGGCCCAACAGCATCCACTAACAGTTCATAGGTAGCAGCGAGTTTCATCTTCAGGTCACACTACCTGGTAGAGAGAAGACCAACATTCACTACAGGATGGTGTGGCTCTAAAGTACTACTATTGACAATACTGCAAGGCTGTTTCTTTGTTGTCTAACAGTAACTCCAAACCCAACATGAATAATTTACTGGAAGCAACTTCACAAGAACAACTCTTCAGGGACTCTTTTTTTTTTTATTTATTATTTAGTTATTATATTATTTACCATTTCAAAAAAAGTGGCAAGTATATATATGACAGCAAAAGAGACTGATGTAACAAATCCAGCTATTCATCATGACGAAGATCAAGTAAATATGGGTGCTTGGGACCTCTTCCACTAACAATATATATAGGGGAGTGGGAGGGTTAGAGGCTTCAGACATTCTGTTAGGAACTTCCTTAACAGTGGTGTTTTACAAAGAAAGAGAAACTAAAATGGTCGAAGCAATACAGATGTTGCTGAAGGTAAAGAACTTATCAGCACAATAACTCCAATATGCAGTTCCACTTTTCTTCCTAACTAAATATATAGAGACCTACGCCTACAGTTGCTCCAAGATGAGCTTCCAAAGTCATGCTTTTCCACATGCATTAAGACACTGAAAGAAATGGGTACTATAAAGTACCTGGAGGGGAGGAGGAGGAGGAGGATCAGTATAAATGATGGAAGACAATCAACACCCCTGGAAGAACAGGGACTTGGAAAACAGGTCTTGGAGGAGGAAATTCCTTCCCTAGTCCCCTGCACTGAACCGCCACATCATCTCCGTGAAATCATTTCCCTTCTCCATAGCTTTGTTTCCCCATTGGTGAAGTGAGGCAAATGGTACTGACCTCAAATTGCCAGGTCCTTTGAGGTCTATGGGTGAGATGTGCTCTATTTAGGCTCCCCCAGTTTGAAAGCTTATCTTCTTCAGCAAAAACAAAACAAAACAAAAAAATCCCCGATGCTGAGCCGGGACTGCTGTGTAACAGACTGTGCAAACAGGACAGTTTTGAGGCGGAGTGCTTAAATTAGACCCACCCCAAGGCTGACTCAGAGCAGAATGCCTACGGCAAGAGAAAGAGCTGCTCCGAGGCGGGGTGGCCCTCCTCCTGATTGTGAGACATACCAGCACTGGAGGGACACCTTCTGGTTTTCAATTTCATATGTGCTACCCTGAAAACTGTCCTTAGTGTGCAAACACAGAGAAACGGAGTCATCGTGGAGAAGCAGCATCCTCACTACAGATTTATTCATCGCAAGCTCAGAGAAGCTCAGAAACTGTAACCTGATCATGAATGACAGCATAATTTCCCCTGGCTTGTCCTCTGGACATGCCTGAAAGTTCCTGTTTTTCTCTGAAGCGTTTCTGAGACTCCAGAATTGTTTAAATATGATTTTTTTTCCACTGTTTTAAATACAATTTTTCAGTGCAAGCTGCCAACTAGCACGGGGGGAAAAAAAAGCTATATCACCCAGAAATTTATCACTCGGTTGTTTACCTATTTTGAATTGCTTCCCTGTGTTTGAATGAGCACTAAATTTAAAGGCTTAGCCAGAATCAGATGTGGCTGTTTGCCGAAGGATTTTAACTCTTTCTTAATAGGATATAACTATCCTGCTATACTTAGAATTACCAATTTCTATGTATTTACAAATTCACACCTATTATCGCATTAACCATTTAGTTATTCACTTTTGCATAAACATAGAACTGAAGTACTCAACTGCTTTCAACTAATTTAGCATCTTTAAACTGAAGTATTGTAACAATTTGCCACAGTATGGTTGATATTGGTGCATTTGAATGTTGCCCAGTTCAAATTCATATTCTTCTTTGGGATGATTAATCAGCTAATAAATCTTTGCTCAAACAGCCACGCTTCTCTTAGAAATTTACATATCCAATAACAGTTAAGGCATGCAGGTATGCAACTTTGCCCAGTCTGTCTATCCACTTCTCCCCTGAAGAATCACTAATTCAAATGGGGGAACCTCCTCCACCTACTGCAGCCTAACTCCAAAAAAATTTATACTCCCAGTTCAGCTCAATCACAAAGTGCTTTTGACTTGAAAGACAGTTAGTGAGCAAGCAGGAGCCATGGATGAGAATTTTTTTGCCTTATTATGTGTCATAAGTTAGTAGCAGTAGGAGCACCACAGTGAGGGGAGACAGTCTAATGAAATACACGCCAGGTTAGAAACTTACATGCGCACTGTGCAAAATAATCAGCTTTTCCTCAGACTTTTGTTCAATCTTCAATTCCTTAGCAAGTAAGCGCCACTACAGATAATTTCTGTGTCCATTCTCATGATTGTAGGGGCCTCTTCATATGAATGGCATTATGTTAAAACATTGCATTCATATCATGGGAGCCAAGCTGAAATAACAAAGTGTAACTTCTTGAGGAAATGTGAACAGCTTGTATGGCATATAGCTCGTTGGGGTTTTCCTCTACAGTTTACAGACAAAACTGTTCACAGTGATCTAGACCATGGAGTTACCCTATAAGTCCCACACTAATATCAGTAACTGTTTACGGCTTGCTTGTTTTTGTGTTTCTACAGCCATGTATAGATTTTCAGTGTGGAGAAAATGAATGTGGCACACCTGTTGTATGCATATAGCCATTCTATGGGACTCAGAGCAGACACAACAAAAGACAAGCCCCTCTTTGTAGGGAGACAGGAGAGGACTGGCAAGGAGAATGAACACCAAGGTCCTACAAGAATTACAGAAAGATGCAGAAGACCGAGATCTACGTCATGTGAATCTGAAGGAAACAGCAACTGGTTCAAGGCATGCACAGCAGGAAGAGAATGATCTTGACTCCCTTAGAAACATGAAGTGCAAACTCTCTGCGACAATGTTGGAATGAGTTGCAGACTCCCCTTCCCATTCCTTGTCTTCCTCCTGTCCCTTCCACCTCTAATCTCTAGACAAGCTCTCAGTCTCTCCAGAGAGAAGGATATCAAGAGTAAGGTTTGCTGCATACATTCATAGGTAAAATGTTGGAGATTGTAAAATGCACGCGAGGGACACAACACAAGGCTCAGGGCAGCCATGGGAAGGATCCCCAGCGAGGAACACATGCAGCCTGCTCAGCGAGAGAGGGAGACCTGATGGCTGTTCTCCTTGAAGAGGGGACGTTGTTTTGATTCCCTCCTTTGCAGTCCAGCTGTAAGCACAGTATTCAAGCACCTAGCTTGCTGCAAGGCCTGTAGATAGAAAAGAATAGTATGGCATGAAGAATGGTGCTGGTCCTTCTAATACGTTTCTTAATAAAATTGTTCAAAATGAGGAATGCTGATATTCAGCATTTGCTGAAGAGACAAAATGACTTACGTTCATTATGCCTGTTCATTACCAAGATGAGAGTTTCAATTAGGGAGAACATACTTTAATTAAGAAATTGAGTAGGAGATCATATAGACTAACAGCTAACCCATAATCTGGGACAGACTAGGAGGCCCAAGTGGATTATCCACAAAAAGTTCTCTGAGGCAGGCAAAACAATCTGGGGCATGCCGCCTTTCAGAGTGCTGAACTTTAGAGCTCAGCTAGTCTCTGTGGGCTCCATTTTTATCAGAGAAAAGAAGCAAGCAATTGCAGGAAGCAATCCGTGTGGCCTACTTTAAGCTTCTTCAGCATGACATGGATCACTTCCTACACTCCACTGCCTGGGTCTCTGCTAATTATAATGGGAGCTAAGAACAATTACCTCTGATGTAATCCTTTCTAATTAAATGAATCCCATCTCAGCAATCCAAGGCTTACATGAAGAAATTAAATGTCACTGAACTCCAAAAAATGCCTTATTTCTTTCTTCTCAGCAAGATCATCTGAGTTCAGTGTGACAATGCCCTTGCTGGCAAGGCAAGGCTCACTAACTTACTGTAAAAATGTCACACATGCTTAGTAAACCATAGTGTGAGTGTAAAATTAACACAGGCAAAAACTGAAAATGCACCTGAGAATTCTGCTTCATAGAAATCTGTGTCTATACAGTAAGAGTAAGCAGGCTCAAGAGCTGGCTTAGGCACACAAATGACAGCCTAGGCTGATGTTAGGGCAGTTATTCAGTATTCAGGCTTTTCCCTGCCAGTGGGTCTGGAACTCAATCGAAGCCTATGCCCAGCATGTGCTCACACACGAACAGCATTCAGAATAGCTGGGGATATTTGAGAATGGGCTCAAACCTGCGCTTTCCTGAAGACGGGATCAATGACTTTCTGGACTGCGTGTCCCAGTTGTGTTCACATGCTTCTCCACCCCCGCCTTCAACACCTGTGAAAACAGAAGTACGATGAAGCCACCAGCGCTACAACAGTAAGCCAAGAAACTTAAGACCAACTAATGTGCAACAAAGATGGTGAGAAAAAGCACTACGTTCAGGTGCAAGAGATCAAACACGAACAAAAATACAATACCTGAACTTGGTCAACAGTTCTTCTCAAAAAGCTTATCAGAACAGTGGTAAAGACAACATTTATTGGAGATGGAAGGAACTAAGCAATAAAGAATAAACAGAATAAATAGAGGCTTGCACAGGAAATATAAGTCGGGAAAAAAGAAACAATAAAGAAAGCCTTCTTATGTTACTTAACGATATCAAAGAAACAAAGATAAATACATCAAGAGGAAACTAAGAGCCAGAGGAAAAGTAGATGAAGCTGTAAGACTAATGGATCTAAAGCAACAATTAAAAGCTGGATTCACCAAGAAAAACATCACAAAACCCTTCGATAGGGTATATATTTGAAAGGCAGAAGCCAGATGGACAAAAAAAGTTAGTTCCTACAAATTGACAGAACCCATTTTTAGTATGAACACATCAGAATCAACCAGACAATTACTATTTGTAATTTTTTACAGCGGTTTCCTACAGCACTTTACAGCAGTAAATTACAAAATACTACAATTTCCAAGCTTAGTAAAACATTGCTGTGTTTTAATGAAAGAACCAAGAATTGCCTGTGCTTTCTGGTGATGTTAGCAAGTATTCATTAGGGTACTGGCTACTGTGCAAAGAAACAGAGAACTTGAGTGTCTAAACGTACATCGGCCCAGCAATCTTAATTGCTTTTAAAGATAAACCTCAACAAGAAAGAACATAATGAAAGCAGCTGATTATATTTATTTGCATAAAATAGCTTTGCATTTGATTTGGTAATTAAAATCTTAATTCAAACTTACTTGACTAGCATCCTACGAACTGCAGATAGGCTCACAGTGAGCCAGTGATATATTGAATTGGAAGCAATGTCTACACAAGAAAGTTGTAAGTTTATCCTTTTAAATCTGTATCTGCGATCTTAAAAGAAGGCAGCACCAATCACACTATCACGTAAATGGAATTCGCAGATAGAAGCATGGGAGAAAAAAATAATCTTACCAAAAAATAAAAAGAGAACTTGTATAAATGCAAGTCCTATGCCTATACTTTTCAAAAAGTGTTGATATCTGTTGTGGAACTTCGCAGTCGTTTAGAACAGAGGCCTTCCAATCCTGCACACTGTAGGGGTTGGGCCTCATTTGCGTGCATGTTAGGTACCACCTCAGATCCTTTCTCCTTAATTTTTGCTGGATTTTAAAGTGAAGGATAACACCACTAACACCATATGAATCATAGGTCATGCATAACACCACAAGTTATGTTTGAAAAGGAACATGTGAGAGGCCTGTGTCTAATGTTTTTTGACTGGGGGGGCTGGAGGATCACACCAACCTGCCATAGCCTGCAGTGATGCAGTAACAGGTAAGGAGAAACACCGATTTCAATTCTGCTCGTTGACCAAAAAAAACAACACGAGGCTTGTTGCGTTAGATACTGCCAGGATTAAGGGAAAGCAGGAACATCAGGGCACCTCGGTGAAGCGGCAGTAGAAGCTTCTCACGGTCTGGACTTCTGAGAGCTGATGAATGAAGAGCGGGTAGGTGTAACTTGGCAGAATGGCAGTGGCTGGGACCCTCGTGTGGGGTTTCCCCAAAAGAAAGGCTGTGCTCTGTTGTACCCTCCAGGAGTCATGCCGTGAAAGCAACAAAAAAACATACAAACCAGACAGATTCCTCCTTATTATGCATGATACTTTATGCAACAAGCAGAAGTATCACATGCTATCGTTGATCTCTTAAATCTTATTTTCCAAGAGGCTACCGCCCAGCTGCATTATTCTATCCATCATTATTCTATCTTTTCTCAGCTTTTTCTCCAAGCCGTATGACCTATGGCAAATCTTCACACAAACTTAGGAATAACTGTAGCAAGCTGTATACTGACATTAGCTAGGTTTGCCCTGTGGAGAGGGTATTCTAGAATCTTGCTGCAACTAACAGTTCTGGGGACATACGACTGCCCAGGCTATTCCCTGCTATTTGCATATTCATCTTTCTTGTCTTTCAGCCTGGAATCTACTGCTAAAATTATCACTTTCATCACTATTAGTCATGCTTCTCTAACTCTGAAACCTTACTTTTGAATTCCCCTCTGCTGAGTAGTTACTATCTTTACTTTCAGAATTGTGCGGAAAATCTCGCTGTCAGGAACTGAATGTCCAAAAAGGAGACAGAGGAGTCCTAAAATTTTGTTCGAAGAAAGGGAGAATCCACCGGGCATATCCCTGTGGGGTCTCTCAAATTGCTGGAGGACACAGCCCCCCTTTTATCCTAATTTCCCTACCGAGGGACGCCCTCTCCTTTTCCCCATTGGCCAAGGTACTCAGAAGTTACAGCCTTCCCAGCCCGCCTACACCGAACTCCGGCCTCCCGCCATCTGTTCTCACCTGAGCTCACCAACTCCTTTGTCCCCCTTGCTGAAGAATGTGGGGGAATTCCCCTATTTCCCTCCTTTGTAAAGGCCCCTGTCTTCTTGCAGATGGCTCTTTTTGTCAGTCTCCCCTTTGTCCTGCTCTTCAGCCAAACTGTGGGGAAATCCCCTTATTGATGAATACATAAACTTGAGCATTCCGCTCAGAATTATCAGATGCCTCAACTAGGTATCTTCTGAAGGCCTCTCTGACAATATTCAGGCTCTTTTCTAATGCCATGATAATATACACAAACCTTAAAGGACACTTAAAAAAAGAGGCTTATAATTCAAGGAAGACTCCAACTTCTCCGCATACAGCAAAATAAATAAATAAGCATGGAGCATATGAGAAAATCTAGGTAAAAAAGAGGTCAGAGACCTGATGACTTGGGAATACAGAGAACTTGCATTAGGGCTGACCTGAGGCTGCAAACTCAGACTCATCACTTGGGACAGAAGAGGAATCTCCATGTTTTTGCAGAGCTTCAGCTAACAAGACCTGCTAGACTTGCCGAACCTGAACCAGACTCCATGCTTCTCTGCAGAGTGTAAAGGTCTAAGTTAGCATGCACAGAAGCAGCTTTGCACCTCCCACAGATTTTATCTGCAATCTAAGTAACTCATTCATGAGAAACTGAAAAGTAACTGCAGCTAGAAATTTCCAGATCAAACACACTCAGGAAACAGTCTTTTATTTCCCCTCACCCCTACTTACTCCTTACATTGAAACTGCACCAAAGCATATGCTGGCTTGGGGCTGAAAAGTGCTTTATTTTAAAGGGGGAAGCACGTTGATTTTGCCGCGCGCACCGGGCCCTTTATTTGGGCTCTCTCCACTGTTTCCCCTCGCCACAGGCGGAGGCAGCCCAAGGGCGCTGGAGTCTTTGTGCCCCGCGCAGCTTCCGCCGAGCGCGGACCGGCCGCTGCGCGGGCAGCAGGGGCCGCTGTGGGGCAGGCAGCGCCCGCCGCCAAGCGCCGCCCGACGGCGCCTCGGGAAAGGAGGAGAGGGAAAGGAAGCGGGGAAAGAAAATTCAGGAAGGGCTGGGGAGCGCGCCAGCAGCGCGACGGCTCCCACGGAGCGGGGAGCGCGCACAGCGGCCCACGGAGCCCGGCGTTAACGGCGTGCCGGAGGGAGTTTAGCCGCGTGAAGCCTCAGCTTTTGTTTTACTGATTCACGGCAACATGGCTAGGCGGGATCCTGGTCTGGCACCACGTCACGGCAACTTGCGGATAGTTAGGCTAGAGGTAGCACGCAGCACCTAACTTTTGTGCCCATACAGATAAGCGCAGAACCGGGTTTCCTAGTTTTGCTGCATTTGCACTAGAAATCAGTACGATTCAAAAATAGCATTTTTTTAAATGCATGCATATTTGCAACAACGCTGGACAATCTGGGAGGGGCTCAAGGCAGCAAAACCCATGGCCGTGACTTACCCCAATGTAAGTGTTTTACAACTCAAAGGTAATCCTTAGCGGCAGGATCTAGAAATACATGACAGACGGGCGGGGAAGGAGGCAGGGAGCGCTGCAGGACGCTCGAGACGGCGCTCCCGCCCGCGCATCCGGCACAGCGCGCTGCCCACCGCGGCGCCGCACACCCTTCCTGCGGAGCGCGCGCCCCGCGCTCGGGCTTTTTAAACCCTCTCGGCGCCTCTCTAGAAACTTCTCGGCCCCTCCTCCGGCCCTCCCTTGTCTCCTCCCCCTCCCCATCGACCTCCGGGCCAGCGCTGCAGCGCACGGAGAAGCGCAGAGAGGCGCGCGCGCCCGGCAGCGCAGCCGCAGCGGGTGCCCGCGTCGAGCCGCCTCTTCGGCAGCAGAGGCAGAGGCAGGCGGCGAGATGACGGCGGAGGAGGTGAAAGCGGAGGGGGCGCCCCTGGAGGGGGTGGACATCACCCCCAAGCAGGACGAGGGCGTTCTCAAGGTAAGCGCTGTCCGCTCGGCCCGCGCGGCGGGTTCCGCGGAGGAGGCGCGCAGCGCTGGCCTGGCTCGCTCCGCGGGGACCCCCGCGCCTGCCGCGCTGCGTGATCCCTTCCTCCCCCGCCATCCCCTCTCCTGAGGACTCGGCCGTTCCCTGGCTACCCGCCGCGCGGGCGGCGCGCGCGGCGCTGCCGTTAAACATTAGCCTCGCGCCGCAGGGCGCGCGCACACGCCGGCAGCCACGTGCGCGGCCCCGCGCGGCGGCGGGGGGCGCCCCCCGCCCACGCACCGAGGGGCCCCGGCGGCGGCGGCGGCCGCGGGCGCGCGGGGAGGAGGGGGCCGAAGGCGCCGGGAGCGGCGGCGGCGCCAGTGTCGGCGGGGCCCGCAGGAAGCGGCGTTGGCTCCGCCGCTCTCCTCCCAGCAACAACAACAAAAAATGCATGTGTATATAGTGTAACGTATATTTTGTTTTCACCCACAGTTGGTATGAAAGCAAGGGCGACCTGGGAGCCTGGCCGTAAGAATCATAAAGCAGGGGTTCCCTGTCTTGGCGGGAGGAGCAGTTTTGTAAAAGTGACACAGTGGACTTACGCTTGGTCCGGAAATAAAAGTGGTCCCCCTCTGTGTGGCAAGAGCCAGAAAGGCTGCTGTCCGCTCTACTCCGATGTTAAAAAGGAGCTATTGGCAAGTGGTGAGGGAAGCCGCTGGTAGGGCAGCCCGCAGAGCTCCTTGTGGTCACGTTCCTTGTTGTACATTCAGCACGCCAGTACCTGGCTCGTTATCAGCTGGCCTGCGAATACGGGAGACAGGAGTGGCAGGGTTCATGTGAATGAAGGGGGAGCTACATTAACTTCCTCTTTGCTCTAAAATTTCCTATTCTCTAGAAGCTTCCTTAGTCTCTCTAGAAACTTTAACAGCAGTTGCTAGAAGCTTCTTTTTTCTTTTTTTTTCTTTAATTTTTATTTTTATTTAGTGAATTTTCAGTCCAATTATTTTACAAAGAAGAAAAGCAGTAGGACAGTAAAGGTGACTTCAACAAGATTTGTCTTTGGGGGACTGACTCTACCTCCAGGAAAGATGTTAAGGACTAGACTGAAGACATACACGTGGTTCCTGTGCCCTACTTTAGCCATGTTTCTGCTAACGTATTTAGGTGAGGGGTTTTAGGTTTCATCTGTGGTATGCTGTCAAGTTGGAGATCTCATACATGGCTGCCCCAGAAGCTGCCAGTTGGTCTGGCATCTCGGCTACCTGAACACCGTGAAAGGCAGTGTAATAATGCCTGTCCTCCTACCCCATGTATTGTGCATAAAAATGATAGAGGAGAACCAGATAATAAAAACAGGAATACGCTGACAAGAGAACAGAGGAAAGGTGAAATCTTAAACTGAAGAGGTATAAAAGAATGTGGAGGTCATGAAGTCCAAACTCTGTGCATTTAGGGGTTTTATTTTTGTAACATTGTAAAAATACAGAATATGTCTGCAGAAACCAAGGATCTAGATCAGCTAGTCTATCCCAATCTTGAAATCAGACCATTTCAGGAAAGTTTTGATTTGTTCATTAGTTTCATATCAGGATAGTATCCAGACACTCTTACCTGGTGTTGCTGGATATGAGGTATAACTCCTCTCCTGCCTCTAGTGAGGCAGGAATCTTCCAGATTTTTGAGATGTAGGCCGCTTGCAGCTTCTGAAGTCGTTGACATTTGCCTCTGTTGGGCTGAGGCTCAGTGGTGTGGTTGAGGGGGAGGGAAGTCAAAAATAGGAGATGGAAGTAGGAGATTTTGGCCAGCAGGAAGTGGCAATTTGGGAGTGTGTGTCAAGGAGGTGCTTCCTGCAGTACAAAAGTATAAAAGCACGGAGGAATACCCCTTTAAGGGAAGGGAATACACCAACCCTTGCCTCTGTATATTGTATTTGCATAAACATCTCTCTTCAACATGATGATGATCTTCAGGTATGCATAGATGTAAGCAAATAAGTCCTCCGTTAATTCCCTTTTGCTTAGCTAAAGTAATGCCAAGCTTAGGCCGGGAGCCAGATTATTTCAGCCAATATTGGAGAAAACTAGAATTTGGGCTTCATAAGTCTTCTCCCTGGCAAGACGTCATATCCATGCTGCATGAGGGAAGTGGGCATTTTTCTCAGTGTTTATATGCAACTTTTTGTACAGCCTAGTCTTAGTTGATGCTGGTGTTGTTTGCTAACCTACAGCACCTCTTGATAGTCATATCAAATACTTGCACTTTTACATGTAAATTAGGAGTGCTGACAGACTAATATAATTGTAGAGTGCCAAAATTAATACTAGAGTTCCTGAATATTACTATATTAGCTGCTAGAACTTACTGTATTGTGTTAAAACTCTTTACTTTTGTTAAACTGGGGAGTAGTTTTCAGGAATCTCAAATTCCATGCATGCAACGTCTAACAAGGAATTGGTACATTTGCCATGCTAAAATGCTTTGCATGTAACGGATCTCTGAGGTAATGATACAGTGTTGGTAAGGAAAGTGCCATAAGGGAATAAAGCCTAAAATCTCGCCTATGACTTCATCTACATTTCACAAACATGCAATATTTGCTGAAAAAGGATAAGTGACATTGCTAGCTATAGTGCAGACTGAGACCATTCAGGTTTCCATATCCCAGCAGAGCCATCTGGAGTCGCTAGGCATTTACAACACAACTAATCTACAGTGTATTTCCAGCTAATCTGCAAATTTCTCATCAGCTGAAGATGATAATGTGCAAGTAAATTGAATTAATGTCCAGTTGGCAGAGTTTTCATGATCTTAATGTCACGTACTGTTTTTCTCAGGTTATCAAGAGAGAAGGCACTGGGACAGAATCTCCAATGATAGGTGATAAAGTGACTGTCCATTATACAGGATGGCTTCTTGATGGCACGAAATTTGATTCCAGCCTGGAAAGGAAAGACAAGTTTACCTTTGACTTGGGGAAAGGTAATTGATTTACCTTGGGGAAAGGGATATTGATTACTCTTTATGATACTGGAATGAGGAGTCCCTCTTTGTATGTTAAAGTTTCTCTTTTAACTTGTTTGCAAAATGTAAGGTTTCTTCTCTTAAAGTCTTAGACTTTCTGGTTTGTAAAAAGTATATAGCCACTTCATGAGATTTGCAAAGAATTTGGGAGACCTCAGACAAATAACTTCAACAGAAGCCCACTCATGGGAATTCACCCTGAAATGTGTGGTGTTAAGTATGCTTAATTGTGATCAATTATGTGGCTTGGGGCAGCTGTCAGCTGCAGCTGAAGAAGGAGGAAATCTACTCCCCCTTTTCCTAAACTTTCAGGCTAATCCAAATCTGAATATCAAAAATACATCTCTTAATAATTAAAAGCCTTATTATGGGGAATGCATCCTTACTGTGGCAAGTCCTTTTATTCAGCTTACTGATTGCCACTGGCAGTTCTCTATCCGGTGCTTTTTATCTGTTCAGAGGATAAATTCTATCGTGTCCTGAGTTTGGGTGATATAAGGGTGATAGGACCGTTTAATACAAGGCTAATACACAGGCTATTTGATGGAGTTGAAAGAAGCAGAAAGTAGGAAAGTTTGAGAAAGTGAATGTTGTTACTTCAGATTCCAGCTTCTGTTCACTTTCAGCTTTACAAGGGATGTGTCTTCCCCTTTCCTGACCCTGTATGTTACAAGTGTAAGTAACTTTTAGTTACTGCTCTTGATGGTCTTTGCTGGCTGATAAAGTACAGAGAGAAAAGAGTGTTGTTTTGGATTGTTTTCAAAATATGAGCAGGCAATTCCTTGCCCTAAGGCCTTCTTCGAAGAGAGTTTACTTTTCTAGCACTTGAGATTGTGCCAGGCGCTTCAGATATGGTCTGTGTACAAATGACTTCTATTCCCTATAGGCAAGTGTTTAGGGAGAGAAAAAGAGTCACTGCATTGACAAGGAAGAAATTTCTTGAAATATCAGATTTGGGTTCTCAAGTAGCTTTGTAACTTGATTGTGATTTAAACCGAAGTGTGCAAACAAGAGTGAGTGCAGTCAAGCCCTTCAGTGCTTTTGCTCTGCCTGGCAGATCCTTAAGTTTCATATACTAGAAGTGATGATGCTGGGCTTCACAGCTGGGGTTGACTTTCATATGTGCCCAATAATTATGTATTTGAAATCTGACTTGCATAGGTGAGGTGATCAAAGCATGGGACATTGCCGTGGCAACTATGAAGGCTGGAGAAATCTGCCGGATTACGTGCAAGCCAGAATATGCCTATGGCTCTGCTGGGTGCCCCCCAAAGATACCTCCCAATGCTACACTGATCTTTGAGGTAAGTGGGAGATGGTCACTATGACTGTACACTTCAAAAATAGCTACAAAATTGTCTTGCTGTGGACAGTGTGATGTAATATGCTATGCCACATGTAGTTAGTGTGTTATTTCATTATTAAGACTATAGCTGAATAGTTCCTTACAATGAAATAATACAGTATTTTTTCTGTATCTCAGAATTCAGGATCTTAATGTAATAGCTCAGTATGAATGCTAGCATATTATCCCAAGCAGTCAGTCTTGTATTTTTGGAGCAAGAGCATGGGCCAGGCCTACGGTTTGTCCTTCCCATATTTCTGTGATAATGTCCATTAATAGTGTGTAAGTTCTAATGATGTTTGTGTGGCGTGGCGTTTTTACCGTGTGCTTCTAAATCTGCTAATGCTGAAATCTGGAAATACAAGTTGGTAATGGAAAGCATGATGAGATACCCAGGTCTTGTTTTGTGGTAGTTCCTTCATCCTGCATTGCAGAAGGTCTTAAGTTTGCACACAGGAGAGTTAAGGGTGGAGGGGAGGATTTAAAAAAAAGGCAAGCAAAGTAGATGTACTGCTGATTTGGATATTTGAATATTTCTCTTATAAGTTTAATAATACAAGATGATTCACTACAGGAAAATAAAGGCTGGAAAAAAGTGTGAAAGCCAGGCTACAAATACTTCTCAGCAGAGGCAGAGAGCTGTATTTCATGGCTTCACTTAACACATGAGTAAATACAACTGTCTGCTCGTAGGAGTGTTTTTATGGGTGCCTTACAAAGGGAGCCTGTGGATTACCAAGGCTTTGTACTTTTTTTTACTAGCTGACTTAAAGCTTTTGATGGAAGACCATCTCAGGCTAAGGTTTTGAAGCATTTCAAGGAGGAAAAAAAGTACAGTTTTAAATTTTGTTTTAGTTTTGTAACTATGCTTTGTTAAATTTAATTTCAACAACAGAGAAACCAGCTAGTATTGTCTGTTGAATGTGTTTCATATGTATGGGGGGGTGGGGGTGGTTAACATTTTCTCTCTTTTTTTGTTTTTCTGTGGGGAGTGGTAACATTACCTGAGCAACTCATTAAAAATGTGTTAAAAAGGTAACTGTAAATATACTATATATTTTTCCTGTTTAAACAGCCATGAAAGTATGAAGGTTATTTTCTACCAAGCCAGAATGATTCGGGAATCCATGAAATGCCATAAAAAGAGTTGTTCAGATTCAGGTTGCGTGGTGATTACCCAAACCTGGCTGTGCCTTCAGGCCTCCTTGATCAGCATTACTTTCTCAGGCTCCTTTGAATGTGCTCGGTCCCGAGACAGATCCAGCAGTCTTGAGTTTGTTGTCTGGGTGACACTGGTTTCACAATTCGCATGAGGAGTCCAGCTCCTCAGAGGTGAACCCCAGGTGTCATCTTAGTAAGCATGGGTAGTCAGGATGAGTGTTTCTTCTGCCCTGTACTGGAGAGGTTACTTTTCAAGGAACTGTGTCAAGTGCCTTCACTGCCCTGAGAAACAGCCTGCAGAGTGTTCTGGGCGGGCACATTTTTCTCATTTTTGAAATTGATCCATTCTGCCAGAAATACTCAAAATTAATTGGTCTCAAGAGGAGACAGATAGCCTTTCAAAGTATGGTTTTTTGTGAAAGGATTCAAAAGAAGACTGCCAGAAAGTACCACCCCAGGCCCCCAAGAGATGAGCATTTGCTCATTTATTACAGGTATGCCAAAATTAATAATGTTTTTCCAGTTAGCTGTTGAAGAACAGTGATTGTGAACCTCATCTTAAACAGTATTTCTCATAAATCTAAAGATAGTCACAGTTCATTTGTATTTGAGCTCCACACATGCTGGGTTGCACAGTTCTGTGTGCTAAGTGATACTAAGTGTAACAAAGGACCAGATGGAAGGGAGAAAAAACAGCTTTTGCCCTCATTCTGCTGCTTGCTTGTGCTGTCCCAAAGCTCAGACTTTCTACCTTGACTGCTTGGCTGCATGGTAAAGCATTCCTTGGGGCTGAGTCAGTAGCAGACAGGATGCTACTTTGGCTGTCCTGCAGCAATAGAGGATACCTAACCTTTTGATTTCAAAAAAGAAAAAAAATACAGCAAGGGATTTTTCTTCTGAGTACTGCTGGAAAGTACTGGGTTTATTCATAAAGTCTCAGTTTAAGTTGGCCCACTCTTTAGCATTATGAGCTAATAGTTCAGTAAGCCACCTTTCCGTCGAGTTGAAAACCCTTCTATCTAGTTAACTTACGCAAAATGAAAAGCAGTGTGTAAATAATTCAGTCTCAGAAGTGTTTGTATAATGACAGATTTGGTTTATAAATGGGAAGATGCAAATGAAACAGTTTGATATTTATAATTTGATAAGAAATTCTGTGATTTTTCTTAATTTAGGTAGAATGTAAAATTACAATATGTATATCATGTAATTTGTAATGCACAAGGGTTTATGAGAAATGTTACTTCTTGGTTCTTTAGAAACAAACTTTCTCCTTTCCTTCCTCATTAACTTCTAACCTGGTTCTTCCTATCAACTACTAAGTGCTTTCCCCACTGATGTAAATAAAAGTTCTGCTGCTAGGTGATATTGTAGTCAGCAGAAGCTTTTTCTTCTCTCTCTCCTCTCACCCACTGCATTAATTTTGCACAAATGTGGAAAGGAGATCTTCCTACATACAAACTTTGCTTAAATCAGTATGGAATTTACTGTCTTGCCCCTTAAAGGACACTTTACCTTTTCATTAGCTACCTACTAAGCCTATTCAATCAGTGCAGATTTTCCCATGTCTAAGCTAAAATTAGTGTTAGCCACTAATAGTGTGGTTTTGAGGCTGGAAAGGTATTTCAAAGTCACCTTCTAAAAAGAACCATTTTCTGTAGGATATTAGAACGGGGGAATAGAATGTCAGGATTTTTTAGGTCTTACTAGGATTTTTTTTTTTTTTTAAATGTCAGCCTGACCTTTCTGTCTTCTAAATACCTTTTAGTTTAAACTAGTGTTGGGGGGGGAGGGGATGAGAGAAAGAGGTAAATTAAGTTTTGTCATGAATTTATGCCTTTCCTGATTAAAACGCCCTGCAGATTAATGTATAGTCAGTGCCAGGCCTATCCTGAATTGGAAAGATACTTTCGCCCTGAAAAAGCTCCAAAATTTTAGATGTTGGTGATTTCTGACTAGTATGACTCTCAGGCACTTAAAATAAGTGAAGAGATTCCCCTTTCTTTAGTTGTTTTTAAATAACAAAGAAATAGAGAAGCAAAAACAGATTCAGCATAGTTCCTGTGCAGTTGCCATCACCATGTGATACTGAAAATTGTATGAAATTTGTACAAAGTGAGTACATTGTCACCAATAGGCTGGTCTGAGCTGACTTTGCTTGTCTCTGGGTGGTTGGTCTTTTTTTTTTTTTTTTTTTTTTTTCCCCATTCTGAATATTATTTGGGGTTCGATATCGATCAAAATATGAAGTGAGACTTTTCCTGATGAGTATCAAATTCTTCTTGATGAATATCCAGTCCCTCTTGTATTCCAGGTATCTGCAAGTCCACTGCTGTGAACTTTCACAGCAGTAGCCTTGAACTTTTTGTTTAAACAATGTACTTAGTCTAAACACTCCTGATTATAATGGCTTCATCTCCTGTGATCTTTTTACTGTTGTCTTACCAAAACACATGATAGCATTTTTTTTCATAATATTTATAGTTTTCATAATTCTATGAAGAGAAACAAGTTTTCTCTTTTGTGACTGAACCGTTTTTCCATCTTGTCCTCTACTCCCATTTCAAACTAGGATTTGTGCTAAAGACTTCGAAGAACATGGGAAGCTTCAGGCTGGATGGTTATCCCTTTTACAATGACGTCGACTCTTACAAGTTCTAAACAATTTGTTGCAGCAGCAATTTCAGATGAAAGCTGGGCAAGACCTCCTTTTTTTTTTTTTTAGTTGTAAAATACCTTATTTACATTTCTTTGTTAGCAACTAAAGTTTATCAGCTTGGCTTCTTCTTTGCTTTGGAGATGATGTGTTTCTGAATTGATCCCATCATACACCAAGGTTAGACTAGAGGGGAAAATACAACAGGCTTAAAATGAAAATGGTGTTTGTGTTGAGGTATGCAATAGTTTTGAAACTATTACCTTCTATCATAAGAGTAGGAGTTGAAGAAATGAGTTGGGAAGAGCTCAAATCTGAGCAAAAGTTATATTTTTGAATTTGCTTTAATATTGCAGGACAAGCATTAGAAATCAATTTGCGTTCAATTCTGAGCCCTTTGAAGTTGACTTTTAAGTTTGACTGCAGGTGTGAGAGTATGATAAAGTATTAAGGGAACGATCTCATTTGTCTTTTAACTTTCCTTCTTTTCACTTTGCATTACTTAAACTTTTTTTTTGAAAAAAAAACTCCTGGGTACTGTGGTGCTACTGATAACTGCTCATACTGGACTCTAGCACAACAGCAGCTGATGGCTGCCAATCAATTCACTAGCACTTCGGATTGGAAGGAGTGAGCAAATCCTTTCTGCCTTTCTGGTGTATTTTTCATACAGAATCCTAGAATCATTATGGTTGGAAAAAACCTTTGAGATCATAGAGTCCAACCATAAGCCCTTCAACACCCTGCTAAATCATCTCAAGTTTCCTGAACACTGCCAGAGACAGTGACTCCATCACTTTCCTGGGCAGCCTGTTCCAAGGCTTCACCACTCCTTCCATGTAGAAATTCTTCCTCATGTCTAACCTGAACCTCCTCAGCACAACTTGAGGCCGTTTCCTCTTGTCCTATTTTCGGTCGTTATTTTGGAGAAGAGACTGACCCCAGCCTCGCTGCAACCTCCTTCCAAGTAGTTGTAGAGAGCAGTAAGGTCTCCCCTGAGCCTCCTCTTCTCCAGACTTCTCTCTCTGCAAGGCCCTTCTAACCCCAGGCCGATGAACACTGCAGCCCAGCTTGGTGTCAAGAGCACCAGAAACCTGCTGCACTGCATCCCCCTGTTCAAGGCATTTTTCCTGAGGGGAAGGCAGTGGGAGGTCTGGATGGGGAGGAGGGAGTGTCTCTGCTTGCAGACATAAGCAAAAACTTAAGTGGGGAATTTTGGTAAATTAGTGTAGGCAATTTTCTCCATAGTAGTCTAGGCATTGTGGGTCATTTAAGCTTCATTTAGAGGCAGGGCTCAGTCCTTTTCATTATGGGTCTTCTTTAATATTTAGTTTTTAGAGCTTTGTTTTCCAGCATTTCATCTTGCTTCCATCTAGAATTGACTTAGCAAAGGCTATGCAGCTACTGTATTATCTGATATCTTACAGAACCTTGGATCATCATGCCTAAGACTATGCTTGACTAAACAGTTACAGTTCCAAAGATCTTTTGAATTCCTTGAGTTACTGAATTGATGGGAATCAATGTTTTCTTCTCTCTGTAGATAGAGCTGTTTGAGTTTAAGGAGGAGGACCTCACTGATGAAGAAGATGGTGGCATAATCAGAAGAATACGTAAGAAAGGGAAAGGTTACACCAGGCCCAACGAGGGTGCCCTTGTGGAGAGTAAGTCACTTATGCGTATAGTACCTGGGCTAGCCAGGGGAAGGGCAGAACCTTTTCACTATCTGAAGCTCTTTCTCTAGAGAGGCAAGTACCTGGCTTCTCTCTTTCTAAATGACCTAGGAGCCAGTCTGGAGAAGCCTTTTGTTCTCTTGTTTCTGGTGCAGTTTAACTTTTCCAGCAGGGATTGATCTTGTGCTGTCCAGAGATTCTGAATCAGCTCAGGTCTTTGCTTGACCAGCAAAGCCTGTATGAGTCATCTAATGTATTTTTGCTTTCTGAGAAACAAGAGGGAAATTAGTTCTGGAATTTCTTGTAGTGAAAAGAAAACATTAATAAAAAAGGACACAGGGTGTACTGGCTTCAGCAGCACAGGCTCTATGGCTTCCAGTTCGTGAAACTTGCTTAGGTAGCTACTTTTGAGGAGGAAGACTCTTTAGATGAAGGACTTGTTATTCCCTGTATATACCTGTGCTACCTGCTGCTCACTACACAAATATCTTCTGATTTGTCCCTGACTTGTTCTTTTTTGTTTTGTTACCAGTCCAGTTTGAAGGTCGACATGGAGACCGTGTGTTTGACAAGCGGGAGTTGCAGTTTGAAATTGGAGAAGGTGACAATTACGATCTTCCTCATGGCCTGGAGAAAGCAATTCAGAAAATGGAGAAATCAGAGGAATCTGTGTTCTATCTCAAACCTAAGTGAGTTAATTCTGATCTTTTGATCCTTGAAGAGTATATACTATGCATCTGTCAAGAATGAAGAAGTGTTCCATAAAGCTTTTCATTATTAATACCATGTTAAAGACTTGGTCAGGCACAAAAGTTGGAAGTATGAAGCTCAGATTGCTTAGCCTCTAGATAGAAGAGCAAAAAAAGACTTTATTTCTTTATAGTGCTAATACTAAGGAATATTAAAGCTAATACTATTGCATTCTTGCAACCTCCTAATGCTGTATGGAGATTCCAGAGTGTTGTCTTAGCCATGCCTGTACGTCAGAAGCTAGAGGCAATCTGGACAGTTTTAGAATTTTTTTTTTTTCTTTTATCTTGCAGCTATGGTTTTGGAAGTGCTGGAAAGGAGAAATTTCAGATTCCTCCAGATGCAGAGCTGCAGTATGAAGTGAAACTCATAAACTTTGAAAAGGTGGGAATGAGAGCAGCAAAGGCATTGGTGGAATTTCAACAAGAAAGATGGGTCTTTAAACTGTCATCTGAAATTGGGGACCCACTGCTGTGACCAAGTACAAAGATTATTTGTCTGAAATTGCCCTTGTTCTTAACTGGATCCCTGTCTGTGTTCGATGTCCTTTCAGCTCTAGCCCAGTTATCACTGTTTTCAGTAGCACTGCACAACTCTGATTTGCCAAACTATCTCTGCCATACCTGTTAAGAAGCAGCATAGCCGCATAGATTTCCCCCAGAAGCCGTGTCCTTGATTAGAACTCTTTATTTTTGTTTAGGCTAAAGAGTCTTGGGAAATGAAGACAGAAGAAAAGCTGGAACAAAGCAGCATTGTGAAGGAGAGAGGCACTCAGTACTTCAAGGTAAACTAAAGCCTCCCAAGTACTGTTACTGTTGCTTGACTCATGTCGTAAGCTGGTGGTGATCATCTACAGGCTGCATCATTGCAGAGTGATGTTCATGGTATCCTCAGCCTGTGTTGTTTGCACTATCCAAGTATTAACTGCACTGCAGAATTAGGTGTTTGTTTGTTTTGCTTCTTTGTTCGTTCTTCCCTCAAAGCTATCCGTCATACCTAGAGGTAGCTTTGGCACATAGGCTGAGCAGTGGCAAAGTTACAGTATTGGAAGTTGCTGCTGTAAGATAGTTCTTTGAATGAGAAACATTCTTTTTAGGATGGAGATGTGTGGAGAAGCTGTGTTTTAAAAGATCTGAGTAGCTCCTGATGGGACTTTTCTGGGATACTCCCATGATCTTCTTGGTGCAGTGGTAGTGCTGATGTTTTGAGTGCCTCGTCTTCCTTGGTATTTAGAGTTTAATACACAAAATTGGGTGGGAACTTAGAACGAAAAAATCAGTGCTGGCCTATTCCTACTGCGTTAGTAGGTAATATAGTTCCTAAAAACGTTCTGGTCCTATGCAGGTATTGCTGACAAATGCTGTGTATTGTTTGATGATACAAGTTTGTTTACTTAGAATTGTTCTCTCTGAGATATTGCTCAAGTGGAAGAGGCAAGAGACAAAGCTTACTGTAATGAGCTGTGTGGATATTTAAACTGCTTTGTGTACAGGAGGGGAAATACAAGCGAGCAACATTACAGTATAAGAAGATTGTGTCATGGCTGGAGCATGAATCAGGACTTTCTGATGAGGAGGATACAAAAGCCAAGAGCCTAAGGCTTGCTGCCCATCTTAATCTAGCTATGTGCCATCTCAAGCTGAAGGAATATTCCCAGGCTTTGGAGAACTGCAACAAGGTAGTAAGTCTTCTTTTTTAAAAAAAATAAAATAAATAAATAATATTTATATCTTTTAATTACTTGATGGCATACGAGAACACTCGAGCACTTAGCAAGTAGAAATGAAGAGACAAGGCAAAGATCAAAGAGATAGTAATAGATCAAGATTAAACATCTGCTTTCCTGATTCTCTGTAAAGTCCTGCTGTATTCAACCCCTCTCTTAAGCCCCAAATTCCAGGATAGATGTACTTCACATGTACTAGGCCATTTTCTAGGAGTGTCTGGTGATGTGGCTGGATTTTATTTAAAAAAAAAATAAATAAAAATCTTGTGTTAACTGTTCTGTGCAGGCACTTGAACTGGATAGCAGCAATGAAAAAGGCCTCTTCAGGCGCGGAGAAGCTCACCTGGCTGTTAATGACTTTGAGTTAGCCCGGGATGATTTCCAGAAAGTGATACAACTTTACCCAAGTAACAAAGCTGCCAAAGTGCAACTAATAACTTGTCAGCAAAAAATACGGGAGCAGCATGAGAAGGAGAAGAAAATGTATGCCAACATGTTCCAGAGGCTTGCAGACAAAGACTTAAAGGTAAATGGCACTACTCCAGAAAAATGCAAGGCTTGACATCAAGTGTTAGGCAAGGAATAGTGAGTCTTTAGTGTATTCAGCTTGCTCTTTTTAGTAAACAGCACAATGAGAGAGCATGGAAGTAGCTGCCTTGAAATGGGAATAGCCAGTAGTGTCATAATTTTTGGGGTTATTTTGTTTGAACAAGACAGCTAGTAGTACTAAGCATTGCACAGGATACTTCATTTCAGCTGATCTTTCAGTAAGCATTGTTAAATATCAGTGAGTAATGGAAGCGATGAGCTACAAACATGATAACGTTCAAAAACTGAAAGATGCATATCTTTTCCTTAAGCTGCTTGATTGCTCTCTCTTAGCATCTGCACGGTCCATCCACTGTGCCTTTTTGTCTCTCATACTGATGGTCTCGAGCAAAACCTTGAGAACTGTCTTGCTGCTCATGGAGACAAATATAAAATGGAAAACACCAACCACATACTCATGTGACAGATTCGTTTTGTAGTGTTGGTGGTAGGCTATTTCTTTGGGCTCTCAGAATATGCCTTATTGTATGGATGGTTTTCCTACTAAGTTTTCATCAGAATCTTAGTATTAGTTCAGGTATGGGATTATAATCCCATACTGCCCTTATTTTAACAGGGTATATTAGCTAGCAAGAAACTGTGTTGCCTGTGAGAATCCCTTTTCCCAAGAAAATGCTCATCTTTAAATTTAATGGCCTCAGACTGAGTAAATCTTTAACTTCCAAGAGGAATCTGCTCAATTTTCTCAGTGATAGTGAGATGGGTAGCAGGATATGTCATGAAGTTATTTCCACAGATTTTCCCTCCTACCTACCCAGTATATGTATAGAGAATAAAAAAAAAATCATTCTAATTTGAGTTATTGCTATGTCCATTTTCTCTCATTTGTACTTTTCAGTGTCAGTAAATCTGTTTGAGCCCTCTGTCCTCTGATGAATGAGACTTTTGCTGTAGTTTCATATTGCAGCTAACTGATGTAATACCCGAGTTTAATGTTTCCGCCTGCTTTGTAAAAACCCCACCCCCCTCCCAACCTTGCACATTGAACTACTTTACTGTGAGGGTGACCAAGCCCTGGAACAGGCTGCCCAGAGAGACTGTGGAGTCTCCTTCTCTGGAGATCTTCAAAACCTGCCTGGATGCCACCCTGTGCCACGTGCTCTGGGTGTCCCTGCTGGAGCAGGGAGGCTGGACTAGATGATCTCTAGAGGCCTCTTCCAACCTCAACCATTCTGTGATCTCTTTGCAATAGTGTGGTGGTCATTGATACCTCACCGTAATTGATACCTCACTGTAAGACACAGTTCAGACTGTTACGCTCACAGGCAGAGTAGCAATTTCCTTACAGTATCTTTGAAACACTAATAGTACAAGACATTCTTCCCTTCTCACTTTGCTTCAATTTAAAATTATTAAAAGGTCAGGTAGGATGCATAGAAAGTCTAAAGCTGTGAAGAAGCATCTTGCAGAGTCCGAGTGTGCTGTGAAGGTGCTTTCCCCTTAGGGGAGGGGAGCTGTATTAAAGTTGAAACAGGACAGAAGCAATTCTGTGCAGAGATGTCCAAAATGAGCTGCAGTTTATGGAAGAACATATTAATAAAGCACTGTGTGGCATATATACATGCCAAAAGCATGTGCAAACAATATTAAGAACAGTAACCATCTAATACAAGTACTACTGCTCAGTCTGCTTTATACAGTGCTCCTGTTTTGGCAGGAAGTGGTTTTCTTTGCTAAGGTCCCTAATACCTTAGTTCAGTCTTGGGAGACCTAGTGGTTGCTGGATGCAATGTAAGGTTTGTGGTATTGTTGGCAGATACTAGCAACTTTGTTTAACAAAGGATTGTTTTTCTGTTTCTTTTAGTCCGCTGATACTATTCAAACCAGCCACTCTGAAGATGCGGAAATGAAAAATGAGCAGAATGGAGTTGAAGATAAGTCGGAAGTTGACACAGAAGCTTAAGTGCAAACCCTATTCCATTAGTTTTGTAAACAAAAATTTCCAGTGAATTAGACCTTTATTTTTCTATGTGGTTGGACAGTGGCTTGAGGGGAGCAGAGACTGAGGCTGCCATGCCACAGTCAGTTACAGCTTTACATGTCTGTGGAAGAAGCTCAATGGAAGCACAAATCTGATTTAATTCTAAAGACTTTATTTATTCATTCAATCTCTGTTATTGGGCTTCTATAAGGATTCATTTTGCTTGGTTCTTTGAAGTTTGTTGTTGCTGTTTGTCTCCTTTGGGTTCCAATTCACTTTAATCTTAGGTTTTGCTTTCTAAAGTTGCTTTCTAAATTTACTTCCTTGGGGGCGGGAGGGTTGCTTCTTGTGGGAAAGGTGGTGTTTTTTTTTTTTTTTTTTTTTTTTTTTTTTTTTTTAAGTAATCAAGCTTTTTGGAGGAGTCCTCATGTGAGACCTAAGAACAAATCACTGCTCCCAGTTCTTCTGGCTTGGCCTTGTCCTTTTCCCTTAAGTAGGGAATCCCTTTCGTTAAGTGTTGTAACCTTCCTTGTATTCCCCCTCTTCCCACACTGCTGAAGACGAAGACTCTGAAGTCACAGCTTGAGTAATGAAGCTCCAATTAAACTGAAGAAAACAACTTTTAGTGTGTTTTTATTGGAATACGCACAGAATTAAAAGTGAGCTTACTCTTCTCTAGTCATTCAGTGTCTTTTTTCATCTGTAGTTGTGTCTCTTATTTTCTGTTGTTCACTTAACTGCTGTAACACCTTTCCACAAGAAAGGGGTAAATACCGGATGGATTTTTTCTTTCTGCCATAAAATTGAGGTGATAAAAAGGGAAAGGGGGAGGGGAAGGTGGAAGTCGACCTCTGTTACTGCCCTCTTTTGACTCTAGAAGTGGATATGTGTTTTTGTCTCCTCTGGGAGATCAGAGATGATCGTAGGGGATCACTTCACCTGTTCATTTCACATACATTCATTTGGGGTAGTGAAAAACCTCATGAAATTCAACAAGGCCAAGTGCAAGGTTCTGCACCTGGGAAGGAATAACCCCAGACACCAGTACAGGCTGGGGACCGACCTTGTGGAGAGCAGCTCTGCGGAGAAAGACCTGGGTGTCATGGTGGAGGACAGGTTGACCATGAGGCAGCAGTGTGCCCTTGTGGCCAAGAAGGCCAATGGGATCCTGGGGTGCATTAAGGAGAGCGTCTCCAGCAGGTCGAGGGAGGTGATCCTGCCCGTCTACTCAGCCCTAGTGAGGCCGCATCCTGGAGTATTGTGTCCAGTTCTGGGCTCCACACTGTAAGAGGGATGTGGAGCTTCTGGAGAGTCCAGCACAGGGCTACAAGGATGATCAGGGGCCTGGAACATCTGCCCTATGAGGAGAGACTGAGGGAGCTGGGCCTGAAGAAGAGAAGGCTGAGAGGGGATCTCATCAGTGTCTATAAGTACCTCAAGGGAGGGAGTGAGAAGGATGGTGCTGGTCTCTCTTCACTGGTGGCTACTGACAGAACTAGAGATAATGGCCACAAACTGAAGCACCAAAAGTTCCACAGAAACTTAAGGAAAAATTTCTTAACAGTGAGGGTGACAGAGCACTGGAACAGGCTGCCCAGAGAGGTTGTGGAGTCTCCTTCTCTGGAGATCTTCAAAACCCCCTTGGATGCAGTCCTGTGCCATGTGCTCTAGGTGACCCTGCGTGTGCAGGGGGGTTGGACTAGGTGGTCTCTAGAGGTCCCTTCCAACCTTAAGCATTCTATGATTCTATACGAAGTGGATTTTTGCCTTCTCACATGCCACCAGCTCCCTCTACAGAGGTGCTCTATCCACTAGATTTTCTTCAGTGCACTTTGAACTTAAAACTCAGGAAGCTGGTGACAGCGCGGGGGAAGGGAAGTTCCTAGTGAACTTATGTGCGTCTAAGGAATTTTTAGACAAATTATCTGCAGGTAATAAGCGCTTAAATTGGTGTGTTCGGCGCGGAGACGAGGGCCACGCCTCGCCCTCCCGTCAGGCCGGACGGCAGCAATGCGCATGCGCGCTGCTGCCGCCCGGCCTGACGGGGAGGGCGAGCCGCGGCGCGTGCGCACTCGGCGGCAGCGGTGGCCGTTGCTCGCGCGGCGCCATGCGCTCCGTTAGTTACGTGCAGTGCGTGGCGCTCGAGTTCGGCGGCAGCCTCTTCCCGCACGCCATCTGCCTCGGGGACGCCGACAACGACACGGTGCGGGCGGGCGGGAGGCGTCTCGCTGCCGCCTGGTGCGGCTGTCGCTGCGGGGGGCGGGCCTGGGCCCGGGCCGCACAACCGGGTCGTTCCTTGGGTACCGAGCGCTGGGAGAAGAGGCAGTGGGCACATTAAAAGTGCCCGGAATCCCTGGCGAGGTGGGAGCTTTTGCTTCCAAAGGGAGTCCCTGGGTAGCGTGAATGGGGATGTGGAGCCGAGGGGAGGCAGTGGCGGGGAGCAGGGTCGGGTGCATCGGGAGGGATGCTCCAAGTCCTGCAAAGAGCTGCTTCTGTTGACTTTAATTTGGCAGTAACTAGGAAGAGGTCACTGTTCCAGCAGATTTCAAACGCTTTCTCTTTTCCTCAAAAGGTAAATGCTGTCACAGCCGTACCCAGCAGTCCTGAAAACTGCAGTGGCGAGCAGTGTGGTGGGCAGCAGAGCAGTTTTTTCATGTTAGAATTAATGTAATGGTGGGGGGAATGTATGCAAGGACTAGTGAGATGTGCAAAAATTAGATATACAGAGACGTGCTGTGGAGGATGGAATAGGTGGAGTAGGCTTGTAAGCCGGAGGAGATGATGACTTTTCAGCAGCCCTCTTTTCGGAATAGGTCACCGTTCTGAAAGATCTTAACCATGTCATCAGTGAGACAGAAACATGGTGTACACCTAATTGTGAGTGCTCTCAGAGCGCCTTTGCAGTGGTTATGTTTTCCTCATTGCCATCAGCTTCCTCAGAAGAATCAAGAAAGATCAGTCCAGAGTGCAGGGTGGAAGGTGGGGTATTGATGGTGGTTACTGGAGCAGGATGTTTAATGAACAGTGGCAGAACTCTGAAACAATGGCTAGAGAAGTAGATAACATGAAGTTGTCATGAGGGGCTCTACAAGTCACTCACGCTTTTAAACTGTTAGAGTAAAATTATGTTGGATTCTTTTTTCCCTGTTTCCCCCTTTTTTCCTCTGTTGATTCATAGCTCCTTTTTTTTTAATTTGTTTCACTTTTCTGATTTTTGCCATGGAATGATTTTAGATAGGAATCTTGTAATTCCTGCCAAGCTGGGAATGATATGTTGCTCTGTAAGTTTCTTCTTACCAGCCCTGTTCTCTTGTCCAGCTGAACGAGCTAGTGGTGGGGGACACCAATGGGAAGCTCTACGTGTACAAGAATGATGACAGCAAGCCCTGGACTGTGCGATCCTGCCAAGGAATGGTGAGTTGTAGACAAAATGTTAAAATGGTCTGTGCCTTTTGATGTATGTGCAGCCTGCTTTCATTGACTATTAAACTCTTAAAGCTTCTTTTTTTCCCCGTAGCTCACATGTGTTGGAGTGGGAGACGTATGCAATAAAGGAAAGGTGAGAGCATCTGAAGCCTCCCCAGCGCTGTCTGTAGGGCATGTGGGTGGTGCTTGGGCTGTTACAGTTATGACATACATTGAGAGCAGAGGAGGAAAGGGACTTTCTGTCTGGGATATACTGTCCCTCAGGAATTTTTAGCGCTACTGTTCTAATAATGGTTCCTTGTTTATATGTAACCTGCATGTGCTTGTGAGCCATATGCAGGCACTCATAAGCAAAGAAACGCATCCTGTCTTCGGGAAGTGTTACTGATTACCAAGTCTCCCTGTGTGAGCCCTGGAAGACTTCAGTGATTTGGAGGTTTCTCACGCTCCCCAGGGGATTTGCTGCAGCAGCAGTGGAGCTGCTCTTTGGCTGTTTGCATTTAAGGTCACCCAAACAAGACTGAGACACAGAAAGTCTAGACAAAGCAAATTCAGTATATCTAATAAGACTTTTTTTGACAGTCATTTCTGAGATTAATACCAGAGCTACTGGGTCTAAAACTCCCAAGTTTGGGCCCACTGCTCTGTCATACTGTAGCTGTCTCTGCTCCAGATGGCAGTGGAGTGGAAATGAGGCTTGAGAAAGCCATACATTGTCTGAGGGCTGCAAGTGCATGTCAGCCTACAGAGAGGAATGAACAAGAACTGCAGGACCTGAGTAGTTTGCATACTGGCTGGAAACTTCACTGTTTCCTCCATAGCATCTCTTGGTCTTGATAGATACACCCTCATTTCTTCCCTTACCTTGCGGGGGGGACGACTTCTAAAAGAGGAAAAATCAGAAGGTGTTTTCCTTCCCTCACAGAACCTGGTTGTGGCCGTGAGTGCCGAGGGCTGGTTTCATCTTTTTGACCTGAGTTCTCCAGCTTCAAAACACTCAGATGCCTCAGGCCACCATGAGTTGTTGGCAGCAGCAGAAGAGCAGAAGCCGGTGTTCAAGCAGCACATTCCTGCCAACACCAAGGTCATGCTGATCAGTGACATTGGTGAGTGCTGCAGCAGGGGTGAGAGTACAGGGTGAGTGACTCAGTGGGTGTGAGGTAGTGGGGGAGGATAGAGAAGGTCATAGGGAAGGTGTCAGGATGCAGAAGGAGGTGACCTGCTCAGGCAGCTGCTCTAGCAAACGTAGCCAAGTACTTGAGAGAGAGGAGTAAACTTCAGGGCTCTTCGTACAGAATTGGGATCCCCTGAGATGCTATCTGGTAGAAACCCAACACTGGTTTCTGAATGTTGGGGGTGTGGGCCTGTGAAAACCTGAGAGGCTCATCCATCTCTGTATCTCCTGCAGATGGAGATGGGAAGTGTGAGTTGGTGGTGGGTTACACTGACAGGGTGGTGCGGGCCTTCCGCTGGGAGGACCTATCTGACGGCTCCGACCACGTCTCGGGACAGCTGCTCCTGCTGAAGAAATGGCTTCTAGAAGGTCAGGTAGGAAACAGAATACTTGGAGCAGAACAAGCCAAATACAGTCTTCATGAGGTTTCTCAGGTTAAGGGGTATAAAATCTCAGTCCTGTGAGCAAAGAATTTATTTCTTGTTTGGAGTGGGGGTGGCTTGAAAGGAAATTTTCCCTGCAGTTGTCCTGTGTGTATGCAGAGCAGACGGTTGGCACGGCCTGGGAAACAGTCATCAGCTCTCGCAGGACTCGAGAGACGTTTTTCCCTGGGTGTTCTTAAGTGGCTTTTGGTAGGAGATCCTTTTACTGTAATTTAGATATTTTGCCCCTCTAGATAAATTTGTTCATCCCCTGCTGATGATTTCTAGCACAAAATCTGTCACTTTTAAATTTTGATACAAAATGCACAATGGAGTCCTTTGAGGTGTATGAAGTTCTCAATTTGACTTGCTCCATGTTTTTCCCATGCCATTACAGGTGGACAGCTTGTCTGTGAACCCGGGCCCTGATGGCTCACCTGAGTTAATGGTTTCTCAGCCTGGTTGTGGTTATGCTATTCTGCTGTGCACCTGGGACTTGGAGCAGCAGCCCACGCCAGAGGGAAGAGACAGCTCTGCCCCAGGCAGGTGAGCAGCATTTCTGCAAGGGTTCGTAACGAGATTCTGCTCTGCAAGCCTCTCACAAGCAAACACCATCACATCAAGGGGCTGTGGGGAGCTGCAGTTCATGTTCACTGTCTTGCTCTGCTGCTGGGAGTCCATGACTTGTCCCAGTCCCTTAACCTCACCTGCACCCTGTGAACTCCTTTGGATACTTTCATCACAGACGTGTGCAACCTTCCGTGCATCTCACTCTTTACTCCCGGAGTAAGGAAAGTGATAAGACCAGTTTGCCAGGGCAACAAGGCAATATCCAGGGCTAAGGCACTGGATAAGGAAGGAGAGCTGCTTGTATCTCCAGAGAAAGAGGAGCAGGTAATATGAGGACCTATCAAAGTGGTGACTATTAGCTGGACTAAGGCCAGCGAGTCAGAAACCCTGGGACAACACTGTGGGTGTTCCCTGTTTTTTTCCAGAATTGGTAGCTGGAGGTTTTCCTAATGAGACCCTTGACAAGTGCTGTAAATCAAAACCCAAGTAGTCAGGATGAGCAAGGAGGTTATTGTCCTTGGTACTTCCAGACCCCTTGTTGGGAACTGGGATGTTCCTGGGGTCTTCTGAGAGACTTAAAGGCTAACACAGGAAACTGAAGTAGGAGGGGGTTTACCAGTGGGCAGCTTTGCTCTGAGCTGCGTGGCAAAGAGCTGAAGGTCATGCCAGGGTCCCGGGGCAAATCTTCTTGATTTGTTAGAGACATTAGTAGACACAGTACTCGTCTAGCCTGGACCCAGGCACGTGAATCTGTTCTGCTCCAGTCAAATGTTTTTCCTGAGTTAATGGCAGCCAGGATTACATAAAAGTCATAGTAAGAATGGTAAGAATTGCTCTTCTCCCCTTGATTGGAATATATATGTTTTTATTCACTGTCTGATTTTTGGACTTTTATGTTTTCTCATATATAAAATCACTCTTTTTTTCTGAACATTGGCAAGCTCCTTTTATGCTCAAGGAGGCATGCATTCTTCTTCTTAGTCTTTATCAGTAAATAATCCCTCAGTCAGAATTGATCTCCTCTGTCAGTCTTTACTGCTGAGTCCTTCACTTGCAAGTTAGCCTGTGCACAGGCTTCAGCCACATCTGGCCTTCAAGAGCTCTGGAGCGGCCTGAGCACAGGATTGCTCTGGCACAGTCCCTGCCATGATGTCTGTCTCTCTTCTCCCCAGGGAGGCACCTGTTCGAGATGTTGTTCTCCACCAGACATCTGGTCGGATCCACAACAAGAATGTTTCCACTCATCTCATCGGTAGCATTGGCAGAGGTAAGAGACTGGAAGCCTTGGGACTCAGACCGAGTAGTTGTGCCTAGCAGAGCTTGCCAATGCGTCCAGCATGAGACTGGATTTCCTGTGGTAGGAAAATCACAACTCTGGTAGGCAGCTACAAGGACAGAGGTTGTTGGTTGTTCTTCGCCTTCGCCCAGCATAGCAGCTTCTCTGCAGCCCCCACTGCCTCACGTTTGCTCTTGCTGCATTGCCGCAATGCCCTGCTCCGCTGGCATTCCTGATCTTTGTCCTTGCGTGGCTGCAGCATATGCCCTCTTTCTTACTCCTGAGATCCAAAGATCTCCTGTGCACAAGGCTCATCTTCACACTTGCTTTTGTGCTTTGCAGTGCTTGGTTCCTGATGCCTGGTCTCTGAGAGCTGCGTCCTGCTTTCCCCTGACATACGTAATTCCAGTCCCTTCAGGGCTGCCCATCTGTTTCAGCGTGTGCTGTCTCCAGCCAATGTATTCTGCTCAGGTGGTGTGCCTAAGCTCTCCACAGCTGCTTGCTCCTGTTGGCCCTCACACACCAATGCTTTTATTCAGACATTTCTTATGTACTGTCAGTGCTTCTCTAGAGCAACTGCTTTGTGCTCTGACTTCTGCCTAATGTCACCTTCTGGACCCTGTCTTGGCAGTTTTGAAGAATGTATGGCTCCCATTCATCCCTGGTGCATGTGAGGTTAATGCAGAGAGGCACCAGATTCCCAGTGTAGGCTGCTTTCATTCCCTGCCTGCAGCTGACTAGACTCCAGCTGCATTTACCCTGTTGGAGTGTTAATTATATGGCACTGTCTGAGGAGGGTGTAGGCTCTCCTGTCAAGCTGGACCTGGGGCAGATGGGCAGCCCTCTGAACCCAGCCCCACGACATGCACAGTATCTTGTCCTCCCCAATGCCCTCCCTCTTGCTCATCCTGTTGTTTTCTGCAACTCAGTTACTACTGTGAGCACCATGGGCATCCCGGCATGAAATTAATTATTTCACTGCGTGCAAAATGTCATACCTAATCAGGAGAACCCACAAAACAATGGAGGCTCATAGAAGAAAGGGTGAGGGAAGGGTGGGAAAAGCCTCTTGTGCTGGACCACCAGTAGTGAAACAGCTGGAATGCTATTGTGCCCAGTCTATAAAGAGGGCACAGCAGATCTTTTTAATCACAGCCTGTCTGGATGAATGTCAGCAAGGGGCAAAAACAGCTGACTGTTTTTATTAAGATGACCAGCAGAAATAGGGCAGATCCTGTCATGGGAGGGTGCAGGGTGCAGTAGCCTAGAGCTGGTCGTGGGCAACTGAATCGGGTTTGAGGAACTGCGTCCCTCTGGGGAAAAAGCCTGGTGGCCTTCAGCTCTGCTCTACTGTCCCTGTATGACAGGTTTCCTGCATTCTCACAGACCCCAGGGACTCTCCTGTCCCTCCCTGGGTCTCTCTTAGCACATTGTCACAAAAGGAATTATTTGGAGCTGTAGTTGAATATAGCTCCAGTGCTCCTCCTGCCAAATGTAGCATGCTTCCCGGCCCTAATCTTGCATGTCCTTTCTGTCTGTTGGCTGGAAAGCAGTGTGCAGGCAGGCTGAAGTAACCTGGTGTCCAAGGGAGTCCTCTCTTTAGGTTTAACTAGTCACACCTGCCAGTGCTGTTCTGCACACAAATGTGTGGTATACAGGCTTTGAAAAGGATACTGTTTACAGGAAGTTCACAGCCATGGGGGCATGGGCTGGGAAAGACAGGCGTAAGTATGCAAATGAGCATGAAAGCGAGCATCCAGTCTGTTCAGAAAGCAAGGACTGTAGCATCTGTCCAAAGTTTACTGGGAGGAGACTACAGCTTCTGCACATTTCTGCTCTAGTTACAGTAGTAGAGTTGGTAGTGTGGATCTTGGAGCCTTTCTCAACAGACTCATTCAGGAATTGCCATGGAGGTGCTTTTGTGCTAACATGACTAATACTTTGTCCCCCTTAGTGGAGTCTGTCCTCATTCCCTTGCTCCTTCCTCAAATGGCTGAAGGCTCTGCCCCCATTCCTGCAAGATGGTCAGGGTAGAGTTGTAATGCTGTGTTTGGCTTCAGCTGTTCTCTGCTTTGTCCCTCATGATGCTTCTGCCTGTGCCTGTGCATTTCTGTAGACTAGACAGAGTTTAATTAAGTCCACCAGGGCCCTACAGCAGGTGCTTACAAGGCAGAGAGACTCCTAGGAGCAGCCAGTAGAACCAGAGAGGCCTAATTCAGTGCAAAGGAAAGGTTCAGGATTCTTGTGTTTTGAGAAACTAGCGCCCCACAGATAAAAACTGTCAGGAAGTAGGATTACTTGTAAGATTGCAGATCTCTGTTAGAAGTGTCAAAACTGGGCAGCAAAGGAGGGAGTATGGGTCAGCTTGCTGTTTTGGACCTTTCCCCAGGAGAGGGAGGGGACAAGACTCATAGAAAAGGCATCAGCTCATGTAATTCTCTTCTGCATTTACAGGTTGCTCCAGTGTGAACAGTGGCTCAGGGCTCTTTGCCCTCTGTACTCTAGATGGTAAGTCCTTCTGCTGGCCTGGGAGAGAGTCCTGTGAGGCAGCCAAGGCCTTTCACTGATTCAAAGGAGGGAAGAGGGGCTCGGTGCTTTTAGTCTTGAAACATGAGGGAATTGGACTTCAGAAATACCTCCTGGATCAGGCAAGATAATTTGGTCTTGAGACTCTGCTGATACCTGTGTAAGCATGAAAGTAAGACACGAGCCAAAGAGTAGGGGTTCTCATGGAGAATGAGGCTTCCTTCAACCAGGTGTGTGATCACTTGCCTGTATCTTAGGATACGATAAATCTTTTGAAGTTGAGCATGTCTTTCTGTTCCTTATTGAATTAAATAGTCTTGCACAAATTTGTTTCCTCCAGGAAACCTGTGGTGTTTTCTGTTGTTATTAATATCCAGCCGTCTGTCTTCCCCGATGCAGTTCTTTTATCTGTTGATTTCTAAGCATTTTGCAAACATTAATTCCTCTTATGGCCCCATGGCCCTGCAATGAAGAAGTGCATGAAGAAGTTCAGTCATCAGCCCAAAGGCCCACTGCAAGTTTGACATGGAAGGTTAGACTTAGGAACTCGTGTTATTTCCAGAAGCAGGGAAGGACATGGATCCTGGACTCTGCATGTTCAGTCAGGAACTGGCCTTGCTCAGGCCTGGAAGGCAGCTTCTCCAAACTAGTACAGGGATTCTGTCCAAAACCCCATTGTATGACAGCAAGATACTGTGCTTCTGTATACCCAAGTAGGCAGCCTGGCAGATTGTGTCTGGAAGGCCACTTTATGACCTCCAGCTTCACCATAGTTCACACAGGCACACGCTGTGAGGGTGGAGCCATGTTCATCTTCTGAGGTGTGTCATGCCCAGCACTGCCTTGTACTATGGCAGTGCCTCTCTGGCTGATAGTGTGGGCAGAATGGAGTGTGAGGGAAGTGTCCAGTGTAGCTCTAGTCACCCAGAGACATGTCCATGCTGCCAGCCAGCCCATCCTTACCTCCTACCTGCCAATACACCCTCCTGAGATCAAGTGATCAGTGGGACGTGGCAAGGAGTTTCTACTTTGAGTGCTATCTGATGTGAGATCGGCTGGTGTACTGTATTCTGGGAGCCAATTTTGGGCAGGTTTTTTCCTGCCTTGGAGTACAATCTAACTAGCAGGGCTCCTGCAATTTTTCTTCTCAGTCTGCAGTTCCTGCTCTCAAGAAAATGCTGTCAGACGCAGCTTGGGTGACAGGATTCACTACATATGAAGACCCTGAGCGTAGAGGGAGTTTGCAGGCCCTGATGCTAGTGGACATCTTGCTCCTTCTTAATGTTTTTAAAATAATATTTGTTTTTCTCTTTCAGGAACATTGAAACTCATGGAGGGAGCAGATAAGCTTCTCTGGTCTGTGCAGGTTGATCACCAGTTGTTTGCTCTGGAAAAGCTGGATGTTACTGTGAGTGTCTTGTGTTAATGGGGTGGAGGAACAAAAGCTCCAAATGGGTTTGCACCTGAATGCAGGAAGGGCAGAGGGAGTCTCAACTAAAGACTGCTGGGATTGTCCCAGGATGGCATCGAGGAAGCTTTTAACTATCCCAGGGCATTTTATCAGGTTGCAGCCCAGGCATGTGAGGCCATCCATCTGCAAGAGGTTGAGCTGTGTTGCCTGTTTGACCTGGTTGTTTTGCTCACTGCTGTTACACCTGATTGTCTGTAAGCTGTTAGGATCCGTGAGGATTAGAATAGAGAAGAGAAAGATGGCATCAAGTTCTATAAGATATTTTCTTCAGTTAATGTTCTGTTTCTGAGCTCTGCTGAATTTTAGTATGCTTTCAGGGAGAAACTTGGGCCAGAAACCATCCAGACTTTTAGAAAGAAAGCAAGGAGGGGAAGTGACACAAACTTTTCTATGTCAGCAGATATCCTAGAAAAGGTGGTTTGGGCGTTGCTGTCTTGTTTTTATTTATTTATTTTTCTTTTCTTTCCTTTTTTTTTTTTTTCTTTGTCACAAGTCTTAGGCTGCTTAATAAAGTTAAAGATGAGGGAAAAAAATAAAACAAGGAAAATTTCATATAGCTTGTATGACATGTATGGCATACGCGTGACTTTGGGGGAGAAAAGGTTCAGGGTGCTGAGGGGGATAGAGTATGGGTACATTTGCTGGGAAACTTTTATGTTTTAATGCATTTGGCAGCAACCAATGTTAGACCCAGGGTTCCGTATGATCTGTGGGATGAAACAGTTGGATTTCGGATTCTGTTCTTCCATATTTTCTACTGTCCTTGCCTCGTTGTGCTCTCACTTTCCAGCCTGTCGCACAGAAGGCCTAGCAGCTTTTCCCAAAGAGAAGAGATTATCTGCCACTGCTGCTACAAGATTACCCATCCCTTTCCCAGGGCTCTGCGCTGAACGCATCTGAAAGCAGTGTGCCAGAATAGAAGCTTTTCCCTCCAAGCAGGGAGGATTCCTATGTGCCTCTAGGAATGTTTGGAGTGAGTGCTAATCGGGGATGGTACGGTTCTTGCAGGGCAATGGGCGTGAGGAAGTGATTGCATGTGCGTGGGACGGCCAGACCTACATCATCGACCACGATCGGACTGTTGCCAGGTTTCAAGCAGATGAGAACGTCAGCGCCTTCTGTGCAGGTGGGCAGCTGGGCTGCAAAGCCTCACAGCATTTCTCCCTCCACGCTAATGTTCTTCTCTGGGAGACTTGAGGCCCTTGGGATGTCTGCAGTGGGGAATAATTCTCCTGGGGCCTGTATACTGCAGTGTGTCAAGCTAGTCATTCCTCTGATAGCATCTGGAAAAAGGAGTGAGGAAAGAAAGTGATGCTGTGCTATGTCTGTAATGGAGAATAGGGTTCGTTTGATTGTTTTCCTCCTAACCTGTTTGGGAGTGTTCAGGTCATTTTTTGTCTTCACTGTTGCTTTTCAGTTTGCAAACAACTAAGCTGATGCCAGGAGAGATATGGAGCCAGCCTGACCTTTGGGTTTGCTCTCAAACCTGTGAAAAGCAGCATGCAAATTCCCAGACTCCATGCATTCCTACTACCACTGTAGAGACACTTGCTTGTCAGACTGACAGGCATCTCTTGTGTTATCTCAGAGGGCCTTCCCATATCCAAGCTCATGTCTCTGCAACTCAACCTGGCTGCTCGCAAGAAAGCAAACAGCTTTGGTAGCACATCATGCAAAGCTGCCTATTTGCTTTCTCTTTTTGTTCAGCATCTCCATCCTTTGGCTTTCTCCAGGCCTCTACGCATGCAAAGGAGGAAGCAACAGCCCATGCCTCGTTTATGTCAGCTTCAGTCAGAAGATCTACATTTACTGGGATGTCCAGCTGGAGAGAATGGAGTCCACCAACCTGCTGAAAATCCTGGAGAGTGACCCAGAGTTTGGAGATCTCCTGCAGCAGCTGGGTGTAGGTAAGTGCAGAAAGGGAGAGGGTTATGCAGGGGGAAAAAAAAAAAAAAAAGGTGAGGAATGGTTGTTGGCAGGTGGCATCCCGGGAACTAGAGTTTCATGTACTTCTCAGCAAGGAGACTAATCTGCTACCTGATAAGGATCTCTACCAATCATCTTTCTCTCTTCTTTTTCTAGAAAGAAGTGATATTTCTTCCGTCAAAGATCTGATTCACAAAACACTATATTTTCCTGAGAAACACCAGCAGAACAGCCAGGCACAGTGTCAAGACCTGGCATAGATTCTTCTACCCACCACGCTATCATCTGTTGCCCCTTATCACCTTTCATGGTTTCAGGAAAGCAAGTGCTTGCCTGTTGGCTTGAGGAATGGTGCCAAGTTGATTTGTGTAGCTGAGGAAGCTACCAGGGCAGCAGGAGTCCAGGGTTCTGCTCATTGGCCTTCCATTGCCTATTTCCATATTCTCTACTCTCCAAAGTCCTTTTTTAGGTGACTATAGACAAGCCCTGAGGACACAGGGAGAGAAGGCCCAAGCTCAGTCTTGCTTTTGGTCTGTACTTAGAGGTGCTATGGTGATAACTTCAGAGTTCCTTGTGGGCTCATAGCACAGGAGTTGCAGGTTGAGATCTTGAATTGGGCAACAGGAGAGGGGCTTTCCACTTCTGTCCTGTGCAGATGATTTTCTTCAGGAGACCCAGGAATTGTTTGCCTTTGTTCTGGTGCTCCCCTCCTGCCAAGCTGAGTTTCTCACAAGCTGCCTTCTGTTCTGAGGATCTGGGAACATGTGTGAGAACCACAACTTGCACTGCTGACTTGCCACGGGATATGAAAGCTCCAAGGAACCCCAGCTGTACTCAGGAAGCATTGCTTGGCTTGGTTCTCTTGGGCAGAGTGACACCAGAGATGGTTGTGGCTTAGCAAAGTAACTGTAAACTGGGCAATAAAACGAATTTGTCTTAATTGTGGATTGGTATTGCAGTGATAGCTTGTCCATTTCATAAAAAGCAGTGGGAATGTCACACTTCCCTCTTGCTGTAGAAAGTTCCGTGCTCCTTTGAATCCTACATGACTGGTCGGCCAGTGGGGATGCTCCACTTGCTTGTATGCAGAGGATGGAGGAAACCCTGGCTTGTCCAAGATGCTCATCTGCAGAGGCCCAGGCAGGGACTTGGCCATGTGCAGCTGGTGTTCTGCTCTTCCCCATCTCAGCTTGCTGTTTGCCTGTCTTCAGTTATCAGGACAGGAGCAGCACATCCATCTGCTGCATTGCATCTGTTACCTTCTGTCATTTGTGTGATGTCCTGTTGAACAAGCATGATGGATGGAGCTCCCCTTTCACCCATACGATAGCCTGAGAAGGCTGGATCCAAGTCGGGGCAAATATAATTAATTCAGTGACCTCCCTTTAGCAAATGAGAACACTTGAGGATACTGCACTCTGTTCAAGTTTGCTGTGCCATGCTCTGCAAAACATCCAAGAGCAGCCCTAACATTAGAAGAAGGAGTTTGATATGGAGGAAGGAGGTGTCTGGCTCAGCCAAAAGGTCTGTTGTTGAAGTAGGAAACATGTAGGAGAAGAGCAGGATTTCTGCATACCCCTAACTTTTCTTTGCAGTTTATGTATTTACAGGACAGCCTCTGTCCTCTGTGTTGGATAGTTCTAGGAGTGGAAGCCTGGAGCAGGGAGGTGATGGACATGCTGTGCTGTTACGGTGAGCTGGGGAACAGCATTCTTCTGCTTCCCAGGCCACTAACTGGTGGGAGCTTTTCCATTATAATGGCCTCACTCAGAGACATCTTTAAATGCTCCCCTGTAAAACTACCTAAGTGCTTTGTCCAGCTAGACCCTTCATTGAAGCCGGAGCTCTGCAAGTACAGTGGTTCTTTGGTAACAGTAGTGATCAGGCTATGGGCAGCTATCAGGCTATGAGAGCAGCAGTGCTTGGACTTTGTCAGCTCTGGAGAGCTGATAGCCTCTCTTGGTGGACTAAAGCAAGGAATCGTGTTGGGGCTTGGAGCCTTGGGAAATTCTGCCAGCTATTTTGATGCTGAGATATAAAGCCACCAGTCCAAGTGGGCATCTACCACATAAAACAGAGCTGCTGGTAGGCTAGTGTGACCCTTTGATTCTTATCAGTCTTGCTCTACTTTCCTGATGAAAATGAGATCTCCTAGGTCTCAGTACATTGGTTTCCTGCTACTTCTAGGTATTTGTTCACCAAAACCTAGAGCTGCTGCTCTGAGAATAGGAACAAGTGATAATTCTCTCCCCTCTCTTCCCAAGAATTTCAGGTGAAACAGCAACAGTTACTATCATTGTCTCCCCTGCTGGAGCCCTGGGGACCCAGCTGAGCTAGGAAGGAGCAAGTATCTCTCACCCTAGGGTGAACACTTAGGCTGCACTGTATTCTGAGATACTTTCTCCCTAACCCTGTCACTCCCTGGTTTAGTCTTACACTTCAGAATGAGTGGAACTGACACCAAGAGGGACCCCAGTGGAGCAAGCTTTAGTAAAGCAGATTTCCTGAAGTCTTGATACAGAAGTCTCAGTTCAGTCTTTCAGCCCGAACACAGCCTGCTGCTCTTTCGCTGCTTTTGGACAGAAGCAGGATGCTTATAGGCAGCATGACATAGAAATGCCTGGAATTTTAGTCCTGGTTTGCACAATCTGGCACATGTAGTGCTGCTTAGAATATGAGCTCTCCAGCTGCTTGTGCCATCAAGTTGGATAGGATTGGAGGGAGCCCTACCACAGCGTGTGACTGCCATGACGCTGTTTAGCATCTTGTTTGCTTTTGGTGGAGTAGGCATTCTTCACAGAAATACTTTCTCTCATCATCTCCTGCTGAGATTTAAGAGCCCCAACAATTGTCTGAAGCGTTTTCTTTGTCTGAGGGGTCTGGATGAACTCATCTGGCAGCTGGGCTTCCAGGCTGTTGCAGTTCTGCGGCATTGTAAATCTTTCCTGAGCCCGAGCAGCAAAAGAGAATTGTCTACACTGGTAACAGAACAACTCAATGCTGTCCATGCCCAATGGAAACATTTATTAGCAACACAAGCACAAAGGGGTACAAATGGTGCAAATGACTGGAACTTCTCTATACAAAACAGACTTTGCCACACAGGTCAAAAGATTTCCAAGGAAGAAAGGAAGGTCAAATTGATCCACTGTTAGTGCAAGAGAGATGATAGTTTTCTAGGAACTATCTCTAAAAGAGAAAGGGCAAAAATACATGTGCATTGGGCAGGGCAAGCATAAGGTGTGCAGCCCAGCCCTCTTCTGTTGGCCTGAGGTTAATGCTGCTGTGCTCCATGCAAGCACTAGCATGTTGCACTATGGAAAGCAGAGCTGAGAAGCTGCTGATTCTACTGAACATCTGATCCCCGAAGCTCTACAGCTCTTGGAACCATTGCAGAGAAAATAGTAGTGCTTCGAGGTTTCTTTCTAACAGTTCTGTTTTGCTTGTAGTACTTAAAGATGCATTTTGCTCCTATCACCCTTAAGCACAAAAAAAAAAAAAAAAGATGAGAACTGTCCTTGCAAATTATATCATGACTTTTGTACTGCTCCTTGGCCAGAATGTGCCTTCCCGTTTCTTTTCATGCCCTGAACACCAAAGTGGCCATTTCAAGGCTGGCCACTTATAGCACTTCCGCAGGCCGCAATTTTCTGCGGCTTGGACGTCTGCTTAGGGACTGAGCTGATGTGGCTCCTTCTCTGGAGAGGTGGAGTTACTGTTAGAGCTTAATGGTAACTTAATGCCTCTTTATCCTGCACAGCCAACACGCTTCAAGGAGTTGGAAGTAGTAGTCGTTCCTTCCTAGGCAGTAGCAGGTACTCCCTCTGCATCCTGCTCAGCGGCAGGTTAGCAAAGCCACTGGTTGCAGGAAGCTCTCCGGTGGAGCAGGCCTTGTCAGGTGCGTTTCTATGTATGAGGGACTGTGCAGAAAATGAGTCCAACTGAGTTATCCGTGCAGGCATTTGAGGATAAGCAGTTTGCAGCTCTGGCTATGGCATTCAATTTACTAGCAAGTAAATGGAAGGATTTATTTTAGTTTCCTGAGAGACAATAAAACTATTGTCCGTCCCTGCTCTAATTCTTACGAACACTTTGGTAGATGCCATCATTTCCATTACTCTCCAGGTATAGCCTGGCATTTGCTCGTTGAATTTCTTTTAAAGGAGGACTATAAATCTATTTAAGCAGCTCAACAGTCTTCAGTTCTGTAACTCCCCATGAGAGGAGTCAGCCTCTGGCATAATGGCTGGCAGAAGCTCCTGTTCCTTTCAAAGGCCGTGTGTCCCCCAGGCTTGGCAAGGCAAATGATGTGATTATGGCTTCAGAAAGGTGCATGTTCCTGGGATGGGTTTACTCTTGCACATAGGCCTTGGAAAGGGCCCCAGAAAGTCACTTAGTCAATCTCTCCATCTTAGGGCACGTTCAGCCATACCTGTCTCACGCTGAGCACATACTTGTCCACACTGCTGGAAAGCAGCCCTAGTAGGAGCTGACCAACATGCAGGTTCAGAGACATTCTCCCTAAAACGACAGCATCCTATCGTGCATTTCAAAGGGTTGGGCTACCTTACAAAGAAGGGGGTGAACACACAGAAGATGTAGCTGATGTAGCGGTGCCCTGCTTTAGGATGGCAGTTAGTACTAAATTTCCACCCTCCATGTGAAAGCTTTAGCATTTTTTGGTTCTCTAGTGGAAAAGACCTTTGCACAGTTACCTACTCCCACCCCTCCCCCCCCAAAAAAAAATCGGGGGTGACTTGCGGGCACAGAAATCTCATTTAGTCACAGTTTTTTCTGTAAACTCTTGTAAATTCTGACTTCCTGTAAGCCCTATTGCCTGCAATAAAGAATGATGGGTGGTGTTTCAAGCTAACTGTTTCCAACAGGTTTCTCAATGTTCTGGAGGAAGATACTTTACTGAGGGAATCTGGATGTCCAGCCGATGTGGCGGGAGGAGGGTGAAGAACATGGCTCATGCTCTGGAGCTGATTTCACAGTTGCTGTAATAGCTCTCCCACACTTGCTGGAAATACCCCCTCTGTGGCTGAGAAATGGTACAGTCTTCATTCATACATGCAATTATCAAGAGCAAAGAGGAAAGGCTGGCAAAATGTGGCAGAATGTAAGAGAGTATTAGCAATCAGTGTATATGAAACTTTTTAAAAAGATTATCTAAGGAAGGGAAAGACTCCTTTTGGAAAGAGCAAACTTGTTACTTACCAGTGTGGGAGAGTGAATGATTCACTTGGGCGGAGATAAAGAGGATGCCAAAAGGCAGAGAGAGAGAAAGAGGTAGGCAGAGATGGGTATTTCCAGCTGCCATAGGGCATTAATTAATAGAGGAACCTGAACTTTTCATGATATATGAATTGAGGCATAAGAATCACAGAAAGGCTTCAGAAGGACTGGAGGGTGTTCTGAAGATGAGCAAATAAATGGGTGTGCAAAGACTGATGTGTGAGAACAGCCCCTGCTGCATCCAACAGCAGCTCATGTGCAAGCACCTGCAGGGCAGTAAGTGGCTGGCAGCAGTCAAAAGGGAGATGACAACTCAAGTCATGCCAACTTTCTATAGGATCTAATCCAGCATTCCTTAAATGAATGGAAAGATTTCTGTTAGGTTCAGTCTGATTTGGGGAAGATCCTTGATAATTATTTTTTGTTTTTAACAGATCGGGAAGGTTAATAAATAATGAGTTGCAATAGACATGCTATTTGTCAGCTTTAGTTGTTTATCTGCCATAGTTCCCACGCTATTTTTAGAGGGAAGCAAGCACTGGAAGCTGAATGAGTTGCTGCACACACAAACACAGGAGTAAGTGTCTCATCTAACACCAGCAAGGTTTTTTCAGCAGAGTGACCTAGGTGCCAGGTGGATTCCAGCTGGCGTGCAAGATGTGTCCAGGACAAGTGTGAGCTGTCAGTAAAGACCCCTAGGCTTGCGAAGATCAGATATGCAAGTGATAAAAGTCCAGAAGAGACTACTGGTACTTTATTTGACAAGATCATCAAGAAGCCTGTGGGTACAGACACAAATGGAGAGAACTGGACTATTTGTGTCATTCAGGAGATGCCTGAAAAGCAATCCACGCAGGAAGAAATAACCAGCTGCACAAGTGGAAGAATGGCTCAGGAGCCAAGCTGCAGATGGCTGGAGAATATGATTATCAAAGCCACCAGTCTGAGACTGCTTTTAGGAGGGGTGAATGCCAGTCACAGCAGCTAATATTAGTGTCACGTATATCAGCCAGGCAGTATCTCCACTGGTTTTATCTGGTGTTAAACTAGAGTCCTGCATCTGGTTTAGGCAAGAATTAAAGAGGAGGCAGGAGGCAGGAAAGCAATCACAAGTATTTTAAGAAACACAGCAGCCACAACGACAGGTTTGATAAGGCAGGAAGACAGCCAACAACATTTATTCCAAGATGACCAGCAAAGTGAGAATATTCTATGGGAGGATAAAGGGATATTGTGGAGAGATTGAACGGAGACTCAGTAGTCATGAGGAAGAGATGTCTTCATTGGGTTTCAAATGTGGTATGGAAAAATTTGTGCTAAATATTATGAAAAATATCAATCTGGATCATTTCCAAGCATGGAGCAAGCTGTCCCAGCGCATCCTTCCTAGAGGTAGCAAAAATAGACTATCATACAGCTATGGATGAAAATGAATATATATATATGTCTGCATCTTATTCAACCCAGATGAGTCCACAGTTCTCTGACCTAAGCTGATACTACAGGAAAGTCTATTTCTCTGGGTTTATGCAGGAGTACCAAAGGAGTACCAAAGGAGTACCAAAGGCTGTGAGATGCCAGGGCTTGAGGCTTGTGATATATTTGTGTCCAATCACCAGATTTCAAGTTGAAAGTAAGGAGCTGGCAGAGCAGAAGACTCTAGGTGCTGTAATTCACTGCAGCATTTAAACTTAGTGGCAGAAACTCAGTTTGATGATGCAGCAAAGGTGATAGGTGAGGTGATAGAAATGCAGGCCCAGCAGCTGGAGTGCAGAGGGGAGAGACCTGGTCAGAAGCCTGGGATGTGCAACTCTGGCTACTATATATAACAAGACATGCTAAGCATTAACATTCACAAAAATATAGCCTAGTAGCAAGGCTGCACTGGCAAACCCGAAGCACTTGTGAGCATTCACTGTACTCTGGGCATCTAGGCTTAGCATTTCTACAAAGGTTTCTTAGAATTAAGAACTCTGACATTGCTCTTGCTGCAGTTTTTCCAAGAAAATCCTTCTGTTGTGCTCTGAGCCAGCAAGCGGACATGAAATCCAGCTTCCCAGCATGCAGGTGAGGAGACTGGCCACAGGCTTCTTCCTGCAAAGCAGGGGGAATGGAGTCCTCTCATCCAGGTAGAGAGGAAAGGGGAGCATTCATAGCAATCTCGGAGAGCACCACCTCCCTGGCCACGGCACGACTGGAGATTGTTCAAAGTGACTCTCTCTTGTCATGATTGTTCAAAATGACTCACTCTTGTCATGAATAGAGTGCTTTGTAAAAAGAGTTATTAAAAGGATAGGGTGAATTTACATAAATTTGAGGGATGAGGGACAGAAAAACAACAATAAAGAGCCATAAAGTGCCATGGGGACAAGCAGGAGGGTTCACTGAAAGAGGGGAGCTCTCCAAAGAAGAAAGCATTTCCACCAATGACAGCTTCCAGCTCCCATTAGTGTTTTTTGGACTTTTGGTTGTTTGTTTGTTTTTTTCACTCCTCAGTGAATGCCTCAGACCAGAAATCATCAAGGTTAGAGGCCTGTGAAAATCTTACACTCATCTCTCATATGACAGCAAGTTTCCTCACCCCCCAGAGATGGGATATGCAGCCAGTCATTGACCAAGCTCTTCAGAGGCATGTAGGAAAGGCAGCTCTTGACTCAGTGCTTTAAATCTCAGGACTCCTTCCTCCAAGTCGATGCAGCACTAAGAAGGGGAGAGCCAGTTACTCGCTGGACATTTCAGAGAGCAAGCACCTCTGTCTCATGATGTCTGTGACTGGAGGGGGAAGCTGGAAAATCACCAAACATCCCCCTTGGGATTTGGAGAGATCCCAATTTGGAGAGACCTCATAGCTCCCCCTCCCTGCCATATTTCTACCTCCTGGCTCTGATTCCCTCCATTGAATTCCTCTCCAAACCCTCCGCAGGGCCATCCTGCTCCCTTCCTCCAGTTTTACTCCCTCTAGGGCCATGTCTCACATCACTCAGCTTTTCAGGCAATGCTTTTCCTGCTTTATGAGTCCCAGCATGTGGCTGCATATTTGGCAGTCAGATGCAAACTTGCTGGGACTATGTTCTGTTCTGCCCAGGAGACAAGCTGGTCACAGCAGTAAATCCAGCCTGAGCTGATAAAGTGAAAGGACTCTCTGCCCCCGTGTCCAGTCATTTTTCAACACTGGATGTGGCCATACAGCTTCATTCGGCTCAAAGCAAGGACAGTGCTTTTTCATGTCTACCTGCAAAAGGCAGTTAGAACTCTAGTGGCACATTGTTGCCTCTGTTTTACAGTCTCTTCTTCCTCAGTTTCATCTTCTCATTTCTAACCATTGGGATCAGTGACTCGAAGCATACTGCAGTGAGCCAGGGAGCTGTGCAGCAAGCAGTGCAGGTGGCACTTCAGAAGGCTTGAGCATGAGCATTTCAGATGCTTCCAGGAACCAAGCCTTGCAGGACTCATTGAGAGGAGCCCTGCGATAAACAAGAATGCTCCTTACCTTTAATGACAACAGGGTCTGGAGACCAAAGGAAAACTCAAGCATTTCATCATCTGGGAAAAGAGAGGAGGCTGGTCAGGAGACAATACTTTGACTGCCTCTCTAAAGACAGTGTCTCCCTCCTATAAGATTACGTGAGCATCTGATTCATTATCTGGTAAAGGATTATTCTGTATAAAGCAAATAACAAATAACAAGGAAAGTGAAGAGTTAAAGACATGGGTACATACATTAACAGGTGGTGATGACAGTGGCAATAGCAAAGACTAGAACTCTTCCATGACAGGTTGTTGAGCCGTTAAAGGAACAGCTCAAGCACAACCTTGAAGAGGGTCAATATGAATTTTGTAAGTGATAGGAAGAGAAAAACATGATCACAGTCATATTATGTTGTATTTGAGGAGGCTTATGGGTCTGTGTAAAACTTACTATGGGATATTGAAAAGGGCTTGTGGGATTGTGAGTTTAGGGGAAGAGCCAAAGCGGGGAAAGGGATGACCAAGGTGGATCAGGGAAGAACAAACATGGGAAAATGCAGAAAGGAGGGATAACAGAGTTGGTCAAATGTAAGCAGGCTGCAATCGGTTCACTTGTCTGGACTGAGTCCTGTGCCCAATCACTGCAGTCTATCCTGTCTTCTCAGTAAATTGTTTTCTTAGCTGTTTTTTTTTTCCCCTGAGTAATCTCACTCTCTGTGAGAAGAGTGTGCATAAGTGAGTGTGCAAGGTCTATGTGCCAGCAGCTGAAGGGACTGGCATGCAAGAGTAGTTGTTGTGCCAATAACTGGAGGGACTGTAAGTCACAAGATCATATAATTTATAGGTCTAAGTGTTGGCAACTGGAGAAGGCACTGAAAGTCACAAGGACAGTTGATCTGGGTGCCAGCAGCTGGAGAAGGAGCCATAGGTCACAAGGCCCACAGGGTCATGAGTCAACAACTGGAGACACTTGGGTATATGTGTGAGAGGTCTAAATACCAGCAACTGGAAAGGCCTGGATGTGTTTACAATTTCCCAGTGAATTTAATGCTATGTGGGTGCATATGCATAATTTCCTACCAAACTTCAAGGTGGATTAGCTGGTGAGCAGGAGGACATCTGGAAAAACTCACAGCCTGAGCCAGCAGCTGGGTAGAAGTCCCAGTGTCAAAACGTGAATCTTAGGCAGAACAATAGATCATGCTAAGTTTTGAGGGATCTGTGAATGTGAGTGTTCTTGTGAATCTAGAGAACAAGTGTTCGTTTTTTGACAGTGAACTTCAATCCTGATCAGCAGAAAGAAGGAATGGGACTGAACTACCTGTGCTAGTGTTTATGTGAGTGCAGTTCATGCTTCTGAGAGTGCTTGTAAAGGCCCGTGATAGTGGGTAGTTTGTGTGGCGTGCCTCGTTAGTACCATCCATGTATGCACTTCTCAGGAATATACACTGGACCTTGCTACTGGCCAGACTTGCAAATTCAAACAGCAGCAGCCACAACCATTGGACTGGGATAGAGAGACCTCCTGGGTCTTAGATTGCACCCATCTGGATATTCAGTGTCCAGGAAAGAGAAATCCTCAGGTCCTGGGTCCTGCAGTGTTCTGCAGGCACCTGTAACATTCTTAATTTCTCCCACAGTTGCTGCATGCCCGCTTGACTTGTAACTGTTGTCTGTATTTTATTCCACATAAGCAAGAGAACCGTGTGTCAATTCTGAAACACAGACCTGGCAATTCTGCTTCTTCCAGGCAGCAATTTCCATATCTGAGCAGAATGCATAGGTGCTAAAATGATAAATGCCAGCCCTAAAGCAGTTTTCCCACAAAGGACACGAGCAAATAGAGCGGGAATGATGGAAGGAGAGTGAGGGAAGGAGGAACTTCTCTCTAGATGTCCAGGAAACCAGGAAGAATGGACATGAAAGAGGTAGGGGAAAGGGAGTCCCTGAAGGTAAGAGAGTGAACAGTACTCATCAAAGATGAGATAGATAAAGGCAACACGGATGGCTGGATTGGCTAATGGGAAGAAAGGACAGGAAAAAATAGGGCAAATAAGTTGTTTTCAGGATGCATAGAGTATAATGTAAATGCAGAAAATTCAGTCTGCTGTTCTCTGGGTCTGCTTCCGTGCCTTGTCTTCTGCAACTCTTTCCTCCAAAGTGTCCCACCTCAGGACATCTTGGGGATTCAGCAGTCCAGGTCTACCCTGTTCCTCTAGGGCTCTCCCTGGAGCAGGGGCACATGGGTACACAGAGAAACACTCTGGGGAATAAGCTGTACTCTCTGTCACTTCCTCTAGTGGCATGCAGCCAGCCCAGGGCACAGGAGAACACAGCACATCCAGAGGACTAATCAAGCAGTCTACAAAAGGTCAATTTTAAAAGCAAAATAGAATTTTCCACATGCTGGGTTACTACCAAAAAGCACCTAATTTCAACCCCCTTTTAGTGTCAGTCTCTCTTCTCTGTACACTTCCCACACTCTTTGCCTTTGGTTACGCTGAGGGAATTCACAGCACATGATAAGCTCTGTTAGCAGCACAGGTGACCACATCACCAACTTCCCACCACATTACTGTTTTTCTCACAGATTCATTTAAATGCCCTTGGCAGAGAGAAAGGGGCACAGGAAAGCTGGGAGAAAGCAGGGGTTGGCACTCTCACCTACAACCAGTGCTGAACACAGCACTATCTCCTGGCCAACTTGCACCTCCAAGTGTTCTACTCGGCCAACAACGCTGGGGATGGGAAGAGAGAGATCTCCACAGTCCATGACAGACACTTCTTCAAGCCTGTGAGACACAAGAGTTGTTATGCCTCAACTGGAGGAAGAGGATGAGAAGGAAGAGGATGGAGGAGAGGAAGAGAATTCTCATCAATTTCCAGCATGCCTTTGTCTCATTGGGAAGAGACTCAGAAGAGGAGGAACCTCATTCATACAGCAGTGACGTCTGGAGGCAGATTCCACAAGGCAAACCATAAGGCACTATCCAGCTGAGTTTCTCACGTCATCTGGTGATCATCAGCTGGTCCTCCCTGTCATGCACTACACACAACAAGAATAAAACAACTCTGGGGAGTTGTTCTAGCCTGGGGATGACACACAACTTTTCCAGTGCCTCTGATGCCTGCCCTGTAGCCCATCCTCTGCATCTTGTTCTAAACAGTCATGTGCACATGCAAAGCTTAGAGACAATATCACTGGCATGGGGAATCAAATCACTGGCATGGGGAATCAATGCAAGGATATGATTTGGAAATCAAGAGTGGAATCTCAGTGCCCAGGTCTTTGCCATAGGGTTTTTTTTTTTGCTTTTATTTATTTATTAATCTATCTGTCCTCTCCTGCTGTGCAAAGACTTACCCCAGCTGTTTTAAACAGCTCTTGGAGATGAGATTTGGTAGACATCCTGTGTTAACAGTTGCTTTCAATACCTGACCTTGGCACTAGGAAAAAAACACATAACAGATTATTACACTCTCAGAGCTGACATTACTCACTCCTCCAATATTGTGACAAGCCCTTTCATCTTGCGTAGCAGGCAGTAGTCAGATGGCAAGAGATCCAAGTCAATGTGGCTCCCAGATGCAAACTACTGCTAAAGACTTCCTTTTGAATTGCTTGTCTTCTTTAAATTTTATTGGAATGCCTAGACATCTGTCCATTATTAGTAAGTTAAATCTAGCAGTATTCTATTCAAAAGATGCATAACTGGTGATTTTTTTCAGGAAACTCATATGGACATTATTAGTAGAACAATAATTGATAAGAAGAAATACAAGTATCCACTTCAGCCTTTACATGTTTCCTCTCTCCATTTTCTCTAGCGTTACAGGACAAAATGTTCCAGGGCTAAATATCTGCTCTGAGTACTTTGGGCTTCCAGATTCCAGAAGGAGGAGTCTGTGGGAGAAGTAGGAGCATTCTGGACAAGCATCCTTGAGAAAAACTTTAAAGCAGTTCCCCAGGTGACTGGCTTATCCAAATGATCCCAAATCTGAATGACTACCCAAACAGGCAGTGTCTCCTTTTGTGTGGGACTTCTAGTGAATTCCTAGATTGATAGGAATACTGCAGTATAGTATTCACAACTAGTGTCATCTAGAGAAGTGAGAGAAAGACAAAACCCTGCACACTGAACCAAAGTCACCATCGTATGATCATTCTGGAAGAAAGCCTTGCCCACTTCATCTCTTCACACCTCTTCCCCTGAAAGGGAACAATAGATGCTGTTACAACCTGTTTTCTGTCCCTTCTGCACAGAGGACCTTAGTGACAAGCCAGAGATGCTGAAGTAACAGCAGCTCTCACATATTGTAAGTGCCTGATCCTTAGAAAACTTAGAAAATACTTAGAAAATAAAGTTGGGAACTTAGAAAAGAAACTGTAAAACATGGAGTAACTCCCAACTAAGCAATATGTTTTGCACCCACCAATAGTGCATACCCATCTTTGAAGGTCTGCTTCTTCAAGACTGTCTTACAGAAACACTAAACTGAACCTGGACTTTCTGTCTTTGGAGGTTCATTTTCCTTCTGCTGTCATTAATATTTGCCCGTGATTCCTTCTCTTTTTTCCACTGGGGAAGCCAGTGCTCTGGGCTAGTCACAAACAGCAGAATGTTACCACAGCTCCCCTACCCTTATGCTCACTCCCACCCAAAGCTTAAGTACTTTAAACAGTGCAAGCAGATCAGTGTAGCCATCAGGGACTTGGAGCACAGCATTAGTCAAGGAAAATGTCTCTATTTCCTGATTTCTTAAATAATTTTATGATTTTTACATGGATTAATCAAGGAGAGCAAACAATACTTACAATACTTCATTTTCAAAAATATGTCAGTTGTGAGTTGTTATAAAAGAAAAAGGAGAAAGCAGCTCCTGTGAGAAATAATAGACTCATGCAGAGATTACACCATTAGTAGCTTGAACACTAATTGCCTCGAAGGCAGCCTTTAACAGTACATGCTGGAAACTTCAAGTCTATTATTTTGCCTGGAAGCTTTTTCTCTGATCTAAACTCCAAGGCACATCTGAAGTATATCAGTGTAGAGAAATTTACCTTTCTAAGCATTTAAGTACATCACATTCTTAGAAGAACCATTTAGCTGAGAAATTTGTCACACTTACAATTGCATGACCACTGGAACTAGACATGCAACACATCTATATGATGCATATTCAAAGAACATTAGTGGATAAGCATTTACCACATGTGGCCACATCTGTGAAAAAGGGGAGAAGTGTCCAGCTGAATCTACACAGATGTATATTTTCAACAGTTCCTAATTTATTTATTTTAGTTTGATGGTTTTTGTTTGTTTTTAATTTGCAAAAGTTTGTTTTACTCCTAAAGAATTATGTTCAGATCGAGCTTCCACTTGGGAACAAAAGTCATGAAGATTTCAAGGCCGTAAGAACAGTTCACCACATTATCTCAATGGAGAGTGAAGAATGGGATGAAACACTCTACTTCTTTCCTGCTTATAGCACCCAAAAACAATTATCACCTCTCACAGTATTTCTGCAATGTTTTTCTTTTTCAGTTTGATTTACTAGACTAAGTTAGCTAATAATCCCATGTGTCTGTAAATATTTATGATTCCTTAAAATGCCCAAGTAAGGCAGGTATAGTATTAAACAATTTAGCATGGTCAAAGCCAAGGCGGTACTCCCAAACTTCTCACTGCCAGCCTTCCCCATTACATTATGCCTGTCTCATAGTCTCAGCCACACTGGCAGCTATGTTCTCAACCACTGTTTGCATCTGGAATACTACTCTTTAGCACATTATATAGAAATTTCCAGAGTTTAGGCCATGTCCTGTTTCTAATAACAATTACACTGCAGTCAGCAGTAAGCAATTCTCCAGAAGGTCCCCACTTGTCCGTCTATTTAAAATGAATCTACTGCCTATGGGTTCTATTTCTGGCTGTTCCACCACTTATAGATGAGCTTTCTGGAGTTCCCACGTGGAACATAACCATGAAAACCAGCAAGACTGAAGAGAGCTTATCTTCCTTGCATACTAGAAGATTCCAGTGTGGCAAACTGACTTGCCCTTAAATTGGATGGAGAAGGAGAGAAACATCTCTGACAAAAGGTACTGAGTTCAGGGAGAGTTAAGTGCACATTAGACCTATTACCTTGTCTGTGATGTCCAGCAAGCCCTCCTCTATGAAGGAAAATGAAATTGTAGGAGAGCTGGGGTACAGCCTGTTAGAAACACAAAATGGGAATAAGTAGTAGGTTCTGATCCTAAGTTAATTACTGCCCTTGGTATATTATACCTATGCTTGGCTATCTTTATGTAATGCACATGCCTAGAAAAAGCACCCCCTTACCATTGAGTTTCCTCTTCATGAGAAATATAGAAGGTTGATTAAAGAAAAAGAAATACCTTGATTTACTCAAAGAAGACTCTGGGTACCTACAGAAACCTACCCAGAGGTACCTACTGAGATCAATCCTGCAAGTCGGTTTTCCTCGGTGCAGTTATGCTGGCGTAACTACAGCAAGGGTTAAAACCCAGGATAAGCAATGCTTGTCTCCAACAGTAAGGCTGGAAAACAAACCAGTCAATGGATTTGCATGATCCTGAAAGACTTGATCTGAACATGTCGGAATCTTTCCAGCAGGCTAGTGCCACCTGAATTTTCAAAGGCAGATATATTTTTGTTTCAAGTGTAGGCTTTGCACTGTAACATGAGAAGTTTTATAGGCCAGGTTACTGATACAAATACAGCTGTATAAACATATGGATTTTTGGTGAATCTAATATCTTCATATTACTGAAGAGCTCTAACTGTGCAGTACTGAAAGCCATTTAATGGGGCCCAGCCACTGGAATTGCTTTGTTATATGCAAAGGCCAAAGAGGAGTGTGTTCTGCCATATAGGATAATGTAAGAGGAAAAGAAATAAAAGAGAAAAAAGAAATATAAGAGAAAAAATACTGCTCCCATGGAGGAAACAAAAGAGTGTTATCCCAGAACACTGCTAGCCATTTTCTTAGGAGGTTCTGAAGAATCAGACCAGGCAGGATCAGTCTGAGTAAATCATCTAGAGCAGTACCTGCCTTGAAGTGATAAGACGCTGTTTGCTCTTGCATGCTTCTGTATTTGCTCTCAAGTGCATGGAACACCTCTTCTCATGGGAATGCTTATTTCCAAAGGAAGGAGAAGTAATGAGGTTAATTTATCTTCAAATACATGGACAGCTAGAATTTGATAGAAAGGCTTTTCTCTGTTGGATAAACCTAATCCAAACTATAGGACAGGCCATGTGGAAAAACTACTGTCTCCAGTAGCAGAAGAGTGGCCCAGCTGGCATTGCAAATAATAACTGGAATGTCACTTGCAAATGGAGCAGCTGGAACTAATTGAATATTTGCCATCACTATGAAATCAGCAGCACCATGTTGTTGCCTTACCTGACACTGTATTAGCAGGTGTGGAGTCTCTTTTCTCCTGTCCTCTCCCCTTTCCTTCTCTTCATCTCGGTCTTTTGCCAGCGGTGACTGAACCCATGCAGACTGAACCCTTGTCTCGCCCCGCAGCTTGGTCAGGTTGCCTTCCAAGAGGCGCCGCTGGACCACGCTATGTGGCTGCTGTCTCCACCAGAAAGAAAGAGAAATCCCAGCTAAGTATGAACCTGAGGACTGCGATATTTGCTAGCCCAGGGAATCAGCCTGCAAATGACCACCTGATGTAGGACATGACTATCCCAAGAATTTTTTTTTAAACCCTGAATATTTTCGGCAGCCTCTGAGATTATGTTAAAGTTCTGTAGTAGGCAGGTCTCTGGAGAGGAAGTACATGTCTGCTGCATGCTTGCCACCCACATAGCCGTTCTTTCCGCCAAACATACAGTCAGCAGTCTCATATTTGTCCAGGTACTGCAATATGCCACCTGATGTATATGTGCCAACACCCAACCACAGTCATAACTTCAAAGGAGTCAGGGTGGGTGGATGATGTACATATAGGTAAAAAAGCATGGATCTGGAAACTTTAGGTATACAAGGAATTATTTGGAGTGAAGCAGAATGTTTCCCCTGCATAGGAAACTAAACCCAGCTTCTAATAATCTTCGGAGCTTGTTTCTGCTCCCCTTGATCAAGAATGCTACTTCCTAATAGGAGGTTCATCTGTGAAGACCCATATTTTACACTGCTGGAAGGAAGCCTCATCAGCCAGACAACTTGTTAAAGATTTGGCTTTATTCCGGTCACATTTAACAGTAAGAATTTCTTCTCCCTTCTAGGCAGAAGAAGGGAAGGTGCACCAAAAGAGAAGAAAATAGAGAAAATCTGCTTGCAATCATAGTGCATATATTTGCACATCACATAAAATTATTGCTTTGGAAAGAAAGCTCATCATCATTTGATCACCATCGTTTGGAAAGAAAAGATCATCAGATTGATGCTCGAGTTCTTATCCAATGTTGATTCTGTTCCTTCAGATCCTGCACAGCTAACTGATTCAGTAAGGAGCACCATAAATGAATTAGGCCTGTTGGAGGTAGCTCGGTCTGTTCTCCAAGCACTGTACCCTATGGCCTTTCTGCAGGAGCTGACAATAAGGTTTTCAGTAACAGCTGCATATTAGGTGAAGGGGCTAACGCATGACAGCATAAACAGTTGTTCTTATCTTCCTCAAAAAAAATTACTATATTATGCACAAGATTGGTGTAATAGTTTATCAATGTGCAGTGAATGTGAGTTAGAAATGTGAGTTAGAATAGATTAGCATTGAGCTGGCCTATCCTAATCCTACGGCGTGTGTAAGCTTTTGACCAGCTGTATGGTTGATCTGAATGCTGAGGTCAAGGAAGTGATTACAACCTTAAGCACACTGACTTACCAGTCTTGCCCAATGGTTGGAGCAGCTCCATATTATAGACTCTCTGGTCATACCGAGCATGCCTCTGAGCAAGGTGCTAAGTCTCTTGTGCCTCTATTTTCCCATCACTCACGGGATAAGAGTCCGATCATCCACGTTCTACATGAGAGACACTTGAGGAGTTGAAAAAGTGAGGCAAAAATATCCTTCTGCCCCTGTGGCCTAGTCCTTTCCCAGTCCACTGCACAAGTCCAAAGGACAGCTGGCTGTTTGACTTTGCTCCCTAAATACTCTGAGCACAGTGCCAGTTCAGTTGCCAGCTAACATCTGGGCATGGAAAAAAAGTTGTGAGCTGACAGCAGGTCTCCAAATTCTCATCCTCCCTCCACTGTCTCCTTTCACAGTCTGGTATGCAGATGACATGACTCTCCCTGCAACCTTTCCCATAGAAAGATCAAGCCCTTTGAAACTGCCATCTCTGTCCATTTTCATCACTTGGGCTGGGAAGAGCTGTGCTCAGGGACTGTGAGGGCATCGGTTCAAAGAGCAGCCTTCTGGGGCCTTCCTTGTCTTTATCTCACCAAATAAAGTGAAGAAAATGGAGAATGTTGTCTGTCTTTGGCTGATAGGAAATAGTGAGATGAAGAGGATAGTGAGAGGAGACCTGATTGGAGTTGCAGCAGGCAGTGGAGAGTCCCTCCGAGGACTTCTGAAAATGTCAGAGCAAGTTCCCAGCACAACATGTCGTGTTTAGATTCTCCCACGTAAAGTGTCAAGGCATTGCTCTGACTCACTGAAATGGTATGAGCTAAGGATCTTGATTTTGGGTGCAGAATAAGTCAGTTCTCTGGGTCTTCATGTTAATTTCAGAATATTTTAGTTCATGCAGCTACTTTTTTTCTTCACCCTTAAAAAAAAAAACTTACACTTTTGGTTGTAAGAAAGCAGAAAATGTGAGTTATTCCCTGAAATGTCTAATTCTTCATTGTTGGGAATGCGCTGAGCCCATAAAATCCTTGAATGCATTGCATAAGCTGAATGTACAACCTGAATATGCAGAAAATGGCGGCAAAAAGTAACAGCCTGACTTTGATTGTGTAAGAAAAGATATTGTTTATGAAATGACACTCAGAATAATCACACACTAAGCTTAAAACATACTGGGCTGCCAAGGTGGGATTCTGTGGTACCTAATCTGCCAGTGCAGACATGGTTGGAGGAATTAATAAACTCTCCTCCCTTGCAAGTGCTATTGAACCCTGGGATGTTCTGCACTGTGCCCAAGAACAACCTCTCCAGTAATTCCTACTGCTGTTCTGCTTTCCTGTCATCTCAGACGAAGCAGTAATAAATTAGGAAATACAGATAGGGTTTTTCATGGACCTGGAGGACTGCCTGAGAGCACATTTTGTACTGTTGTCTGTCAAGGACTTGCTGGCTTTTGTTATCAGTATAGTCCAAGAGAGCTTCCACTGCTTTTTATCATTCCTACAGGACATGCCAGGGCCATGGCAGAACTAGACCAACATAAGGGCTCAGTTCTATTTCCTTTCCTGAAACAGGTATGTCACCTTGGACAATGTTCTTTGGTTCCACATTCTCTCTGTAAAATGGGGACAAAATATTAATCTTTCTTATAAAGCCTAAAGACATCAACATACACAGTTGCTTTCTGATTTGCATTGCCCCAAATGTCACAGTAATATTACAGTGGCCCATAAAGTAACAGGGACTGCTTAATGCAGCACATCCTTTTTGGAAATCTGAGGTCTGGTTCGTCTCTTGTTCCAAAAAAATAGAAATTGAGGTACCGGAGCTCCCACATTCACCCCTGGTATTGTACTATGTGTGTGAACTTGCTCAAGTGTCATGCTTTATTTTGTGCCTTCTGACACTGGTGCAAAATTTCCATGGCCAAAAAAAAAGATGCTATACTTCACTCATTGTTCCTTAGCTCCATGATAATAAGCTTTCAGTCATTCTTTTATGGAGCATGCGTGACATAGACTATGATTCTGAGGGACCAAACACTGTTTACATATAAAGAATTTATTTTTAAAAAATGAATCTGTAGAACTGTTCATAACAGAAGATTCTGATAACGCTTCTCAGACTGCTCAAGAACACTGATTGTCAGCTTCTTAAGGCCAAAGACTGTGATCTGTAATATACAGGAGTTGCGGTACAAAAAGGCCTCAAAATGTACAAAGGCCTTCAGCTGGCACAACAGTTTCATTTTGGAGGCATGGTATGATAGGAGTCAATATCAAAGCAAAGCAAGCAGTATTATTTCTCTCTAGATTTGTGACTATGCTCAGAAATCACACAAAGACCAAAAGGTGCCCTACCTGCTGAAAACTCTACATCTACAAGCCCTGGACTATGTCTGAATATCTACTCCCCAAGCCAAATTTTTCATTGCATGAAGGTCAGTGCTGGTCTATCTGCCAGTCTGGATGGACTCTTTCACACTCAGATTTAGTCTGACCTACTTCCCTGCAGTGCAGAGATTTCCAAAGAGGTCTGCTCCTTTCTAGCAGGCCATGTTTACAGCTTCCCTGTTAGACTTCAGGCAGTGACTGCACTTTGCCCCAGGGGGACACTGACAACTAGTCTCTGCTGAAAGTTTTGCATGCTGTTGGCAAGAACTGGGAGATCATGGGGTGAAGTCACTTTGAGGAGGGACCCTTTGAAGCTTTGAAGAGTCACCCTTGTCCCTGTGTGACCAAGGAATTTCCACCCTAGATGGGGCCGCTCTGGGGAGAGTGGGCCGGGAGCAGGAGAGTGTGCAGTCACGGACACCTAGGGCCCTAAGCTGTTCAAGCAAAACCGCTAAGTCCCACAGGTTTCAGGAAGAAGCAAAGAGGGTAATTTCCATTCAGGCCGAAATGCCTGGAACCTGCCTGTCCTTCTAATTTGTGCTGCAGCATAAAGCAGTGCCTGGCTGCAGGCAACAGTGAGGCCTGCAAAGGGAGCAAAGAAAGTGGAAGCAAAATGGCCTAAGCCAGATACACGCACACAAGAAACCTTGTTGTTGTTGTTGTTGTGATGATCTAAAGCTACAGAAGGAAGTGCTGCTTATAGAGAGGGGCAATATCTTTCACGACACATCTGGAATAAATGGTTGAGCTTTTGGCCACAGAGGCTGCCCCTGATCTTGCCTAGCCCCAGCTGATGGGCCCACGGTGCTGCTTAAGATACATCTGTGCCCCCTGCACTCACCAGGAGGATGCCTCTGAATCACTTGTCCTTGGTTTATTGGCCCACATTTAAAGATAAGGAACTTTTATTAGAGCAGCAACACAGTGCAGTGCAGATTGCGCAGAAGAGAGCCTGAGGCATTCATACTGTCTTTTGAGAAAAGAGTTTAAACCATCCCATCCTTGAGAAGTTATACACCACAGTGGAGAGAAGGTAGAGGTAAAAAATGCCAGAACATATAACGAATAGGGAGATGTGTCCAGCAAGAAACTCCACAAGAAATGGTTGCCTGTCTTGTCATGTGTCCTTGGTAAAGTCTGTCCTGAGCACAGATTCTCCCCCGATTTCTGGATCGAATCCCCTGCCTGATGCTGCCTGCACAGCATTTCCACAGGGAAACACCCATGGACCTTATTTCCATGCCTTCTCCCCAGAGATGTCACCAATAGGTGCTGAAGACTACTGTTACTAGCACTACACAGCTAGAAGTCCCGTCCTGTACTTATCCTTCTGGAAACAGGTAAAAGAAAACTTGAAGACTAGGGGAAAGGAGAATAATCAAGGTCAAACATAAGCCCTTCAAAGTTTCAGGAACTGTCCCTCCCTTCCTGCTCCTTCACACTGAGTGAAGGAAGAAGGGGATCTGCTTTTGACCTGTATCTTGCAGGAGTATGTGTGGGCTTTCAGAGGTGTCCCACATGGAAATATACATATCAGATGAATGTATTTATGCACTGTGCAAGTTGAAAGTTAGATCCTTCCACTCCCTGTCCACCTGCCTCTGTGCTTAGGCCCTGTGGGAAAGCATAGTCATGCAAAAAATGGGAGACTTGTCCTTTCCTTTTCCCCATACCTGTTCCAAAATGGTGCTGAGGAGCAGTTTTTTCTTTGCTGGACCTGTGACTCTTTGCCAAACCTGAGGGGAATTATGAATGCTATCTGGCAGCGGGGAATGTTAGGATGTGGACCCACTCCCAAATGGGATCCCTTTGAACTCACCAGATCCTTGGAGGTACCAAGTCTCATCAAACCATCCAGGGGAAGCAGGTCAGCAGAGTCCTTGTGCACAAATTGTGTGGCCTGTTTAAGGCGCCTTTTTTGTTGCAGAATAGCTTTGTTCCTCAGCTCCAGCTCACACTCCTGTGGCTCCATGTCTGGAGTGCCCTCAGTCTCCTTCTCCTCGCTTCCTCCTTGTCCCTGTGTTAGAGGGCAGCTCTTCCGTGTGCTCATGGTGTTGACTCGGGCAGAACAGCTCCCTCCTGAGATGATGGGGCGCACTTGTCTCCAGATGCTTGCCCTCCTGAGGCTGACTCAGTCACTGAGCTTCTTTCCCACGGCACTCCTTCTCTCCTTTCTCTGCCTTTCTTCCTGCTGTCTTAATTATAACTCATCCATCTCGGAAGTGTCTCTTTTTCTCTCACTGTTCTCTCCAGCATCCCAGCTTCCCGCTGCTCCCGTCCTTTTCCCCTCCCTCTCTTCTCCTGCCCTGACTGCAGCTCTGCCTCCTCCAGTCAGTAGGTCCCTGTCGTAACAGAAAAAAGCCCTACGTCAGAAACCAATTTCCATAAATTACAGCAGTGCCGGCAGGATGCTCTGGCTGGAAAAATCCAGCAGCAGAAGGATGGCCCTGCTGCTGGGGGCTGGAGCTACCTCCCTCTGTCTGTGCGTCTGTGCATGTGTATGTGTGTGAGAGTGAGTGTGTGTGCACGAACACTGCCGTGTCCCCGCCGTTACACTGAAGAGACAGTGAATCTCGCTGTTGCAGGCTCTGTGGTTCAGTATCTCTGCTGGGGGCTTTGATGCGTTTCGATAAGACTGTAAATACTGGCAAGAACATTTAGAAGATGATGCAGTGCTTTGGTAAATGGGAGAGAACGTTTGCTTCATGGTAGGCATGCCCGGTCTCATTTCCGTGGAGGGTGGCGCATATTTGGGATAGGCTGCACTGAAAAATCTTACTGTGCAGCTTGAAATGCCGAAGGCCTGCTTTTTTTTTTCCTGATCAGTCTAGGCCTGACTCTGCTCTTACTTCCATTCTAAAGTAACTGCCCTGAAGCTGTATGAGTTTAAAATCACTGTTTGGCTTGTAGATAACAGTGGCCTTGGCTCTCCAAGTTTACACTGGAAGTATTCAGAAATTGCTGTAGCATGGGAGGTATCCTGTGGTCTAGCTCAGGGGAAAGGGGCCATGGCAGAGCTGCCTTTTTCAACTTGCTGCCTTCACAAAACCCTTTGCTTGAAACCATAGGTGAAGCTTGCTTTGTTTTGATATCTTTTTCTTGTTGAATGCAGCACCTCGGAAGGCACCAATTCTGATGTTATGTACAGAGAGGGGTACTGAGTTTTAATCAACTGTTCCCCTGAGGACAAATAAGCTCTACATAAATGACAGCTGGCTTGAGTAAACAGGGGGTGAAATCACTTTGATGTATGTACACAGAAGAAATAACAGAAGCAAAATATGAAAGTTAAAGCAAAAGGAGGCTTTCTATTGCTCCATAGTTATTATATTTTTTCCAGCTTAGTAATATGTAACATTCCAACATTACTCATCAAACTTACTTCCTCTGTTCCAAACTGTATTTAAAATATAGCAATGAGTTTACAATACTAGGAAGTAAACTGAATAGTCCGTGCCTCTATAAGCCAGCCACTCTGAGACTTCACAGGGGTGGCAGAAACAGCAAAATGAGTTAGCCGGGTTCAGTGCAAAGTAAAATGATTCCCTGCTAATCATCACAAAATGAGTAGAGTTGGGAGTTGATCCTCAAACAATATAAATGTGGCATCTCAATTTCAGAGCAATTTTATAATTTGAACTGCTTAATCTTTCTTCCCCCATATGCTAACTGCTTCAGACAGAGCATCATGGTTCCCACAGCACTAAATTGCGGAATTAGATTTGAAAGGTTAGAAATAGATTCCAGCTGCTTCACATGGCCAACCCCCTACATCCTAACGCAGGCAGAGTCCCTTCGAGCTCGCTAGAGCTGTTCTTTATCTGCTCTTGTGTCTCTGCAAAGAGAGCAAGCAGGGGAAGGGGAGGACAGGGAGGGAGGGGGAAAGGGAGAAGGGGATAGCAGAAGGGGTAGGGAAGGAAAGGGTATTCCCAGGGAAACCACATTCCCATGGTGTTGTTTTCTTGTACCTAAGTTGGCATAATTCCTGATCTACACACACTTTTCACCTCTTGCAGCCTTACTGAGCATCCCCTCCGCCTGTTCCTGAGGCCTTCAACCATCCCTGTAAACCACCACTGAATCATAACACCTCTACTCGCACACAGGGCCAAGCTATTTCCCCTTGTGCACCTTGTAAATACCTCAGCATGCCAGCCCTGAAGAGGCAGCTTCGCATCTGCTGGCAGCAACAACAGTGACAATTTTCTTGAAGACTTATATATTAAAACAAAAAAGTAGAGCAGATCATCTCAGGGCCATATCTCCTATAGTTCGTGCCCTGAAACCTTTGGGACAAAGTTATACAGTCTCCAACAAGATCCTCTCTGAACCTTGGGTGCATGGTGGAGCATGAAGAGGTGCAAGTGCTCATAGTTCCCAGCCCTACCTCCTCCCTCAGCTTGCCACTTGCTGCGGCTAACCCCTGATCACTTGCTCTTGCTCTTGCTCTGCGCCTCGGCAAACCTCAGTCAAAACTGGTTTGCATCATCGCTGTGCTGGAGCTGTTGTTTGAGCATTCTGCTCTATAGTCTGACCAGCTAATCCAGTCTCCAACTTCGCAAACCATTTCTCTCCCAAATCGAAGGGGAAAATTCTTCAAATGCTTTTTAACGCTTTCTCCCCGCCTTCATTCTTCTGCACCCAAGTGCAGCTCACTTGGCTCTTTTCATCCTGTAATGCATCAATTCCCAGATCTGGCAAAAAAAAAAAAAAAAAAAAAAAGCCATAGAGGTGGGGCCAGCTAAGATAACAACTTCTTTAAAAGGCATTATGGGCTTGACGTCACTGGCTTTTTCTGTTTAGCAAGTAATCACTTTCTCCATACTGTTCTTTTTAAACAGAGTCAATTTATTAAGTAAGTTAGCAGCTTTCAGCTTTTTTTTTTTTTTTTTTTTTTTTTTTTTGCATTTTAACTGCTTCTAAATGTTTTCTAAGGGAGAGACAATCAACTGTAGCAAATTTAAGCTAACTCCCAGTTGCTATGTCTTTCCCAGGCATCTTTCCCAGGCCCTGGAAAATAGTACATAGATCATCAACAGTCTGTTAAAAGATGTTGACATAGATTTAGAAAAAAAACACTCATGTACAATTCCATACATACTGAGAAATTATTTTCCTTCTCTGATCCAGTGACATACATACATCAGTATTCTTATCCTACCAACATAAGTTGTTATGGGATGTACAGTAGTGCCACATGATAATGCATTCAGACTATGGAAGAATGGCTCCATTTCCATCACACAGGGACTGTTATGAAGCTGGTCTTAGTCAATTTTCACCTCGATTATTTCACCTTGGCCGTTAAAGAGATGAAAAATTTCTCCCATATAACTTAACCAGCCAAGATGTTGTTGTGTGGACAACAACGTGTGGACTGTTATTACATCAGCCTACATACACTATCTCAGTCCGATAGAACAAGCTGCCAGTGGCTGTAAAACTGGCCCACGATGTAGCAGCTATGTATATGCCAGGAGGTTGCTTGTAGTAGTCCATTGCAGGAGCTCAGTCCAACAAACTTCTGCTCATCCTCTTGAATTGTGCTCACAGCCCCTGCACAGCCTGTGGACAACTGCACATGGTGCAGAGGGGAAACAAAAAGACAAACGTTGCTCAACCAAACTGTGCATACTTTCTTTTCTCCTTCCTCCTCTGAAAAATATATATATATATGCATATATATATATATATATATATATATATAAAGCCTTCCTCTGCTTTGAATTCTCTCCAGTTTGTTAGCTTGGAAAATAAAATATCGTCTTCCCAACTATTCTATATGTCATGAATAACAAGGTACAGTATTTATATCTGTGAGTATGTCTGACAAGTTTCCTTGCAGTTAATGTCTTCTCAGAGGTACCTAACATTTTTGCTCAGCTGCTGGACAGCAGAGTATGTCCTGTCATTAAGATAAGTCAGAAAATAGAACAGTTGGTCTAATTAGGTAATGTAGGCCAAATCTCTATGGTCATCTGCCTTATGAAAGCAATGCAGCAGACCTGGTACCATGCTGTCCAGCATGAATCCACCCTGAAGTTTAAGTATTGCTTGAAATGATTTTTCTTCAGTCTATATATATTTTATAGGCTTGAGATAAGCTGCATACAAAGGGGCATTCTCTTTTTGCATAGCAGCAAAGCTACTGATTGGAATAACTAGCCTTGCTACAGAATAGATGCCTATAGTGCAGCAGGAAATAGAATTTTTCCCCTGTTCGATTTATGGTTACATTAATTTCACTAGATGTTTTTAGCTTCGTTTTCGCAGAGAAAGAATATCCACTTTTACTACAGAGTCCTAATGCACCTAATTAGAACAGTCCTGCTCATGCTAGAGCTTCTCTGTCCTAATAAGCATGTTTGATGTAGAAAACAATTGCTAGTATGCAAGAGTGCAAGATGAATAATAGCTGTGTACTAAGAAGAGTAGCCCAGTACCTGGAGATGTGCGTTCAGCTGCAAAGATGTCCTTTTTCTTTGCCTTGAAATAATTGCTTTCATTTCACTGCCCCTCAGCTTCTCATATATGGGGAGAATAATATTTCCTTTATCCACTTAGCTTGAGGCAAAGAATGCATTTGTCCCTACCACAGAGAAGGAGGTTTGTATGTGCTACTATAATAGTAAATATATATATATTTTCTATCTGTCTATATCCTTAAGGCTCCTTTCAAAAGATGTCCTCAAAGTTGAATACCCAAACAGTAAAAAAAAAAGCACTCTTCTAGTTGCTTCAGCAAACAAAATTCAATGTGCATGTGTGTGAGCTTATTACCAAAACCAACCATGGAGTCTTGTCACGGTGCTCTGAGTGGCTGTTTTGGGGCTTTCTGACAAAACTTTATTTTTTTTCAGTTATAAGAACAACAACAGAAGCAAAGAAATAAGACAATCACCTATACAATTTTCCCCATGCAATAGCCACCTGTGTAACCAGAGCAGATCGTGTCTTGCTGAAAATGATGGACCCATTAAGCCCCAGAAGGTAGAGAAGGTAGAGAACTTCTCCTTTGGCTAAGCTTTGCCTCCAGTTTCCTTTTCTTGTGTAATAGATTTTACTGTTAAGGTTTGCCCAGCGGGAGCTGCAGAAAATTCCCATCAGCATTTGCTAGGTCCAGTTTAATGTTTCTTGTCATATTTGTTTCTTAATAGCTTGCTTTATATAATGAAGACTCAATCTTCATCAGTGAGCAGCATACCTTGTTGAAATTAATTATAATGGTCTTAAACCTGTATGTCGGTCAGTATACACAGTCAGTCTAATCCATGTTTATTTGTGTCCATAGCTCCTTTGTGGTTGCTGCAGTGAGATACTCTTTGAGCACCTGGACTGGAACAGTTGCAGCTGACTTCCTAAATGGATGTTGCAACTGACAAATGCTTAGGCTCTTGCTCAGGCAGACTTTTGCTTAGAAATACCGCAATCTAGGTTTCAGCATCCTCTGACTAAATTTATAAAGAGATGACTACACACTCTCATTGTGAATTGTTCTTCAAGAGCAGTGCTTCAGTTCTACTCAGTGACTTTTCATGTTATGTTCTGTCCTTGATAGTAGTAGTGGCTTATCCCTCAAAAGCTAATCAAATCCAGGCCTGAAACAAGTGTTTGTGCTTCTCTGCAGTGGCTGAGCACTTTGCAACAACTCTAATCCTAAGGACTGTTGTCTTAGTGACCTGGTATTCTTTTGAAGTAATCTTTCTGTAAGTTATCATTCGAGCTACTTATGACATGCTGAACTGTTACCTACATGGGAATTAGTGATGTGCTTCAACAGAGTCCTTCACAGCTTTTTATGGATAGCAGATACTTAACACCTCTGCATTCAGTTTGCAATCAGTAGGGGTGTTACCTATTCCTCATGGCCTCTTGGTTTTGCCCACAGGATGGTCTGTTACTTCTCTTCTGGCTCCTAGTTCCGTTCAAGCCAACTTTTTTCCCCATAAAGTCTTCGTTTCCATCATGACTGCCTCACCTCCAGCAGAAAACTCTGGTACAGGAAAGAACTCACACAGAATCACAGAATGGCTGAGGTTGGAAGGGACCTCTAGAGATCATCTAGTCCAACCCCCCTGCTCCAGCAGGGACACCTAGAGCATGTGGCAGAGGGTGGCATCCAGGCAGGTTTAGAGGATTTCCAGAGAAGGAGACTCCACAGCCTCTCTGGAACAGCCTGTTCCAGGGCTCTGTCACCCTCACAGTAAAGTTCTTCTTCACGTGGAGGTGGAGCTTGCTGTGTTTTGACTTGCACCCATTAGCCCTTGTCCTGTTGCTGGCCACCATGGGGAAGAGTTTGGCCTCATTCTCCCTACATTCACCCCTAAGGTACTTGCACATGTTGATCAGATCCCTCTCAATCTTCTCATCTCCTGGCTAAGCAGGCCCAGCTCGCTTAGTCTTTCCCTATACAATAGATGCTCCAGTCCCTTAATCATATTCATGGTTCTACGCTGAACCCTTGCTAGAAGCTCCACGTCCCTCTTGCACTGGGGAGCCCAGAACTGCACCCAGTACTCCAGGTGTGGCCTCAACAGAGCTGAGTAGAGGGGCAGAATCCTCTCCCTCCACCTGCTGGCAACTCTCCTTCCAATGCAGGCCAGGATTGGTCCTCTTGGCCACAGGGGCACATTGCTGCCTCATGGATAACTTGTTGTCAACCAGGACTCCCAAATCCCTCTCCGCGGAACTTCTTTCCAGCAGGTCTACTGCTAATCTGTACTGGTGCCTGGGGCTTTTCCTCCCCAGATGCAGGACCCTGCCCTTGTCTTTGTGGAACCTCATGAGTTCTGCCATCCAGCCAGTCCTCAATCCACTTCACTGTCCACTCGTCCAGTCCACACTTCTGAAGCTTTCCTATGAGGATGTTATGGGAGACTGTCAAAAGCCTTGCTGAAGTCAAGTCACATCCACGGCTCTCCCATTGTCCATACAGCCAGTCTCCTCATCGTAGAAGGCTATGAGCTTTGTCAAACATGACTTTCCCTTGGTGAAGCCATGCTGACTCCTCCTGATCACCTTCTTTTCCTTGACATGCCTAGAGATGGTCTCCAGGATGAGCTGCTGGATCTTTCCAAGGATGGAGATGATGCTGACCAGCCTGTAGTTTCCCAGCTCCTCCCTCTTGCCCTTTGTGAAGACAGGAGTGATGTTGACCTCCATGACCTCTCAAAGATGATGGAGAGTGGCTGACCAATAACCCCCACCAGTTCCCTCAGCACTCGTGGGTGCATCCCATTTGGGACCATAGATTTATGAGTGTCCAGTTTGCTTAAATAATCCCTAACCCAATCCTGCTCCACCAGTGGAAAGTCCTCCTCTCTCCTGGATCTCTATCTTGTCTCCAGGCTCTGTAGTTCATGGGGACTAGCCTCAGCAGTGAAGACTGAAGCAAAGAAGGCATTTATTAACTCTGCCTTCCCTGCATCCTCCGCCACCAAGGCACCCTCCCCAATCAGCAGCAGACTAACATTTTCACTAATCTTCCTCTTGCTGCTGATGTATTCCTTCCTGTTGTCCCTGACATGTCTTGCTAACTCTAATTCCAAATGGGCCTTGGCCTTCCTTGTTGCATCCCCGCATACACTGACAATGTTCCTATATTTTTCCCATGTGGCCTGGCCCTTCTTCCACATTATGTATGCACTCTTTTTCTCGTTAAGTTTACCCAACAGCTCCTTGCCCGTCCACACAGGTCTCCTGCCTGCCTTGCTCAACTTCTTTCTTATAGGAATGCACCAAACCTGAGCTTGGATAAAGGGGTGTTTGAATATTAGCCAACTCTTCTGGATCTCCTTTCCTTCTAGGACTCTGGACCTAAAGAGGAGCTAAAGAGGTCAAAGTTATCTCTCTTGAAGTCCAGGGTTGCAATCCTACTTGTCCATTTTCCTCCTCGCAGGATCGTGAATTCCATCATCTTGTGGTCACTGCAGCCAATCCCCCAATCTTCACATCTTCCCCTAGACCATCTCTGTTTGTTAGTATCAGGTCTAGCAGCACCCCTCCCCTTGTTGGCTCATCAACAAGTTATCATAGGATCATAGAATCCTTAAAGTTGGAAGGGACCTCTGGAGATCATCTAGTCCAACCCCCCCGCACATGCAGGGACATCTACAGCACGTGGCACAGGGTGGCACCCAGGCAGGTTTGGAAGATCTCCAGAGAAGGAGATTCCAAAACCTCTCTGGGCAACCTGCTGCAGTGCTCTGTCACCCTCACTGTCAAGAATTTTTTAAGTTCCTGTGGAACTTTTGATGCTTCAGTTTGTGGCCATTTCCTCTAGTTCTGTCAGTGGCCACCACTGAAAAGAGGCCGGCTCCATCCTCTTCACTCCCTCCCTGGAGGTATTTGTATACGCTGATTAGATCTTCTCTCAGCCTTTTCTTCTTCAGGCTGAACAGGCCCAGCTCCCTCAGTCTCTCTGCAATGTTCTGCAGGAACCTCCTGGACTGTCTGTTCCTAGCTGTGTGATTATCCCAGCAAACATCAGGGTGGTTGAAGTCCCCCATAAGGACCAGGGCCTGGGGTCATGAGACCTCTTGCAGCTGCCTGTAGAAGGCCTCATCCACTTCCTCTCCCTGGTTAGGAGGTGTGTAGTAAACTCACACGACTGTGTCACCCTTGTTGGCCTGCCCTTTGATCCTCCCCCACAGGCTCTCGACTTACTTACACTTCATCCTCCCCATGAGGATTCCAGTTACTCTCTCACGTAAAGAGCAACTCTGCCACCTCGCCTGCCTGGCCTGTCCTTCCTGAAAAGCCTAAAGCCATCCATCGCCATGTTCCAGTCATGCGAGCTGTCCCACCATGTCTCAGTAATTGCAGTGAGATCATGGCCCTGCAATCGCACACGCATCTTCAGTTCCCCTTGTTTATTCCCCATGCTGCGTGCATTTACATAGAGGCATTTGAGTTGGGCTCTCAATGTGCCTCTCGTTCTAGCTGGGGCAGCTGCGCCTTGACTCCATGGGCCTTCAGAAGTTCTCTTGTTTTCCTATTTACCCTCTTCAGGCTTAGGGCGCCCTTTAGAGGCTATGAAGTTAGTCTGCTGTGAGTGGCATGACAGGCCATCGCCTACCCCATAACCTGCTTCCCCAATGATACCCCTTCCCACTTCGAACCTAGTTTAAAGCCCTCTCAATGAGCCCTCAGTAAGCTCTCATACTCTTATTCAGTATGAACTCATACTCTTGTGCTCAGCTCCTTGACAATCAGGAAGAACATGTTCAGAAAGGAATCTCTATATGCACAAAATGGTTGAGACTAGAGCAGGTCACCTAGAGCAGATTTCCCAGGCTTTTAAATATTTCCAAGGATGGAAACTCCATAACAGCATGCTGGTCTGAATTGAAATGATGATCTCTTGTTTGTACACTGCTGCATAAACTATTGTGTCTATTGGCTCTGGTCTAGGCTCTTATATAGCCTCACCCTAGCACTGGCTAAAAGGGTTCTTGACCTTTCCTAATCATAGGTCAGCTGGAACAAAAGCAACCACATCATCTGAGCAAGGGCAGTCAACAGAGCTCCTTAGCAGAAGAGCTACTACCATCTTGCTAGAACTTCCCAGAAGCGGTGAAGGTCTCCTGTGGCTCTCCTTGTCTGGCTCTTAACTTGTTCGCCTCTGTCTGATGCAGTCTTGTTCTGGCTTCTGACAGGATTCTCAGGAGTCCTCCCACTACCTCTACGCAAGTCCCCAGAAGATCTAAGCAGAGCTTAGAGAGTGCTGCACAAACTGTTGTGTCTGTTGTCTGCCTCCATTTACTGCTGGAGCACACCATGTACTAACCAAATCTTTTCTCAGGTTTTGGTTGCCAACTAAGTCTTTTCTAAAGATGTGAAATAGATTTAAAAAAAAAATGCTTATAGCTCAGACAGATGTTAGAAAATTTTCATTCAGCTGGTAAAAAGGAATACATCTAACCCAAGAAGGATGTCCTAATGGCAAACAAACAGACTCATGTTCTCATTTATAGCAGCAGTAGGTCTGTTGGCAGCTTGGTGTACATCATGCAGCAACAGTCCTACATACAAGGAAGGACTAATTTGTTTGGAAGGCAGAGGGGCATGTGACTACCCCCAGGATTTGATGGATAACTATGCTGTTTTAAAATGTAATTTTGTTTGGAATGACATATATCAAGTTCCTTTGGTTCCTTAGCCTTTGGCCTTTGTTCTATTCAGTTCTGGTGGCTAGGACATGGTATTATCTTAATGACAGCTAAAACTGTCTATGATTTCATGAGTGGGACTTAATTAAAACATAAAATAAATAAAAACTGAGATTGAGCTATGGAAAATGGCAACACAGCTCTTCTCATCATTGCAGGGTGTCAATTCCTTGTAGATTTATAGTAGAGTCCTGTCTGTGAAGCATCAATTACCTACAGGGTGGAGCTCCAAAAACCAAACCATTCCTTGGCATTGATCTTTCCATTTGTAAACTCCTGGAAAAGCACAGTGATCCTGAAAGCACGTGTGTGATTGCACAAGTCACAAGTCATGAGCTTTATGGTGGCAGTTCTGCTTCATTCTGACTTTTTTTTGTCTCCTCTTATTATTGTTTTTAAATATATCAAATACTGTTTGTTGTCCAAAAATTTAAGACTACAGTGCTATTCAAAGCAAGGGATTGCTTTGTAAGGATTTCAGTGAAAGAAAGACAGGTAAAGGACAGACCACCAGGCAACAACACTTTGGCTCTCAGGAGAGACCTGATGAACTGGAGGGGACCTGGCAGCTTTTGAAGCAGATTAGATTAATAAAAGCAGAAAAAGAGAGAAGGGGCTGAGAGGCAATGGGAGAAGGACTAGAAAGAGCAAGGTTATGTGTGTCAAAATTATCTAGCTGGCAGGATGCGAGGTTAGGGACTGTCCTGTAGTGCATGTAAAGACTTGTGATTGAGGAGGGAAGTATAGAGACAAATGTGCTCATGGGAGACTGTTTGTGGCAGCAACTTTGCAACATGAAATCCCACCCAGAGGACACGTAGGACAGGTGAGGGCCAAAGCAGGGAGTACCACAGTTGTTCCTCGCATCTGAGTCCTGACCTGTAACCTATCCTTTTTCTGGAGAGGTGGAAGTAGGCAGACACTGCATAAGGAGCCAAGAGGAGAAAAGAAATAGTATGGTCACAGAGACTATAAGCACAAGAGAGAATGGAGTCTCTGAAGGGAGAGACAGCAGAAGTACATATATAGTCTTCATTTGCTTTAAAGTTAATTCAGGATGACAATGTATCTTTTTCTCTTTGCAGATGGTTGCATGGCAAAATGATTTAAGATAAAACAGTCAATATGATTCACAGAATTTTCAACACTTTTGTCTTAAGTTTGTGTAACTTCCCTCATATAATCAAGAGTGACGTATGGCAACAAAAGTTCACATAGACATAACTTCTTCTGCATTTTATAAAACCTTGCCCTGCTGCTGAAGGCTTTTGGTGATAGGTGGCTGCTAAAGGCTGGATGATGAAAGCTGAAAGTAGAATTTTCAGTCTTGTGCGTTTGCAGAAATGTTTTTTATTCTAACCAGAATGAACAAATAATACTTTGAATTTCCCCAAGAGCAAGATTTTTGCTTTGATAAATATTGCATAGAATGTGAAAGTATATAGAACAGGAAGAAAATATACTATACTGACACCAAAACCAAATATGCTCTATAGGAAATGAATATTAAGAGATTCCACCAATGTATTTGATTTCAATGCAGTTTCTTTTTTTTCCCGTGCTGGAAATTTGGTCTAGCCATTTTTCAAACAGTCCTAGTTCTAATGAGCTGATATTTTGTTTATAACCACAAATAAGTACAATAAAACTTGTTTTCTATGAGTTAGATCACTAAATAAACAAGAATTCTATTGGCAGCGACCTCCTACCAGTCCTTGAGAATGTAATAGAGATCCACAGCAGGGAACATCCACGTGTGGCTGTATTTTAACAATCATTTGGGCAGGCTGTTTTGCTTGACCTTAAATGTCATCATTGTTTGATTTTTTTTTTTATAGGAAACATCAGAAATGAAGAAAATGTTTAGAACAAATAATCCTGATGATACCTCTTCTATGTAAAGAGTTTACTGCTGTGTTCTATATAAGAATTTCCCACAGAATTTGAAGCATGGAATCTATTTGCTCTACATAATCTTTTGCCTGTATTTATGAACTGTGTATCAAGGTATTTAACATCTTTATTTTCAAGGTATTTAACATCTTTATTTTTCTAATAAAAGTTATCATTGAAACTCAAGGATAAAATGTACAGGTTAACAGCATTAGCAATTCAGATTCACAGCCTCTATGCTCTAAAACTCTGCCTATATCAAAGCAAGAAACCAGTCTGAGGTGAACTACTGAACCAGGACAGTTTTTTCTTCTTAATCTCAGACAGCTAATACTTGGTTATACCCTGAATATCTTTTTTATCCTTGCAGTTCCCAATGCTGGAAAAAAGGTATTTTTGATGGAGTTCAAGAAAAAGATCACTGTTTTTCAATCTTTTCATTTTGCTTTCTAAATCTACGATGCATTTTAAAAAGAACATTGGTCTTTTAGTAAAAAGGAATTTTCCACCTTACTGTAAATGAATTTTGCATTCCTCCTGAAACAGCTAGAAGCATAGAAGTATCTACAGCAAATTAATTACTCCAATTTAAATGACTTTCATCCAACTGAGCCACCATTTATTGTTTATACACCATTGACGTTGCTGCACTAACGTTTGGCTGTAAGCCCAAATATACAGGATTCTGCTAAGTTGCACCATGCTCATGTCCTTTGTTCACAGACTAGGTCAACCAAACCACCCTGTGTGAGGGTGGGGGAGAGGATTAAGTCAAAGACAACAACTGCTTGTCTAGCTCCTCATTAGTGAGCTCCGTCCCGCTGTAATACCAGCCCATAACAGGATCAAGAGCTTTTTCTTAATCCATGGAAAGTACAATTCAGGGGAAACTATCTTAAGAAAAAAAGGGACCTGATCTAAATTCCCACTGTAGAAGTCAGAGGCTACTCAGAGTCTCAAAATATGTAGGGTGCTAGATGGTGGTGTTTTTTAGAACAATATGAATATATTATACAATTCAGTCATTTAACTAAATAATCTTTAATAATGTGCTGGTGAGTAGAGCTAAATCTAACCTCCATGCAGGTGGATTCTATGGCTCCCTCCCAGTCTGTGTGATGAGATACTTGCTTCACGTGTGTTGTTTGTACCTCTTACATACATTACCGCTATGCAGGAGGAGAGCATGAGGCATGCTCCCGTCTCACACCTCTGTGGAGTCAGCGCGTACAGCCAGAATGGGCACTGGAGAGAAACTGTAGGTCCTACAATCTAGATATAAGCCCTCTGTCCTGCACAGAAATAAAGACTTTGACCTGGGATAGTCGTGAGCAGGCATCTGAAGCTCTAAGAGCAAATGTTTGCTCTTCAGAGGAGGATTTTGTGGGTGGTACCCAGTAGGCTGCAATACAAGACCATCATAGACCTGCTTTTAACCATTTTAGGATTTGGTGTCATGTCTTTGAGGTGATTTCCAAAGATAAATGAGATAAAACTGAGGTTATGTTACCCAAGAAAGGGGAGAATCTTCACGCTGTTGAGCTGCATGGGAAGCAGAATCTCATTCTTTGTGTGGATTCAATACAGTCAAACAAAGTATAGTTCAAGGAAATAGCACATGCTGTGTAGGAGTCCACACGGCTTTTGCTTGTAGCCTGATACCTGCCGGGAACAAATATGTGAACTGTAGCTTTGAGGTGACTAGTTGAAGCAAGCAGTACAAATGCATGGCATGCCAGAGACTGCTGGCAATTGGATTAAATCATGGCAATATCAATAAGGAAACATCTGCCTGGGCAATCCATGTGATGCCTAATATTAGTGTTAGGTTAGATACTGGCTGTATATAATGGAAGCAGTAGTAATAAGAAAAACAATAATAATTTGAATAGTTTAATGTAATAAATGTTAGATTCCTTCTCTTGGTCATCATGTCATTCAATCCACAACTACTATGTGCAAATCAATCTTTACATTCCAGAGTTTTACGTCTACTGAAATAGTATGTGAGCTCAAAGAAGATATGTCCTGCTTGCCTTCAGAGATGGTAATTTCTGCAGTATCTTTGTGAGCTGGGGAAGATGTGGAGAAAATATGCCAACCAAGGCAGGGATTCTTCCAAGGGAAGATGCCAGGGCTTCTTAGAACTTCCGACTGCGACTTCCCACAGGAACAGAGGGATACTGCAATCTTAGTTCTCAGTTCTGAGGACTGAATGTATGTTTTTGCGTATTAGGACAGGATGATGGGTTTGTGGTCAGGAAATCCACTATGCCTCTCACCTGACTGCAGGAGTATTTCTGTCCTGCTCAGTCACCTTCATGCCCTGCTTTATGTACCTCTGTTTCATTAAATCGCTCCCCTTGGTCCAATATAAGGCTTTTAGTTTTGTTTCCAGCACAGTGTTTTGCTTCTGCCTGACAGCCCTATCATCTTGTGTTTGGTTTGTGACAAGCATGTTCAACACTTCATACACCTAACCTGGAGTTCCCACGCTATCCCCACCATGACCTGTCTCTTGTGCTTTCCCTACCATACGAAATGCTTGAACTCCAGTGGTCCTACTTTTCCACTTCAGTCTTGAGCACCTGGCACCTCTTAATAGTTGCTCAAATACAGAATACTTCAGCAAACATCTGCAACAGAGAACTCTACAAATTTAATCAGACATTCTCCAGACAGTTTCTTAGCTGTTACAAGGCCTGCTCCTTCTTTTCTGTCTCATGCTGCACTTATATCCCTTTGAACATGCAATTTCATTTGATTCTCCTAATTTTCCATGAGCGGATCCTGTGCTACTAAGAGAAAGTGCATGTCTCCCTCTGGGACATCAGCCTTCCAGAAAAATGGATTTCATCAGGAGCAACCATTACAGAACCTGCAGAAGGCAGCAGCAGAATCTTCCCCAAGTGACCCAGAGATGTGAATTTTTTTTCTGCTAAAGAGGCAAAATATCCATGACTCTTTTACACTGTGAAGAACTTCTCTTCATCACAGTTTATCTGCAGCAACAACTCATTCCCATAAATGTAAATATCATGTGAAAACATGTACAAAATACATACAAAATGCATCTAAATAACATGTAAATAGCAGCAGGGAGACAACACAAGGAGAAGTCAAGATTTAATGTTTTAAGCAATGTGGCTGCAGTCACTCAGGCACTGGTGCAAATGTGTGACTGCTCTTTTGCTTTTTGTAGAATTTTATGGTGCTAAAGGTAACAGAATGGAATAAAGAAAAGGATATCCAGGCAGACTGTCAGGGAAATACTTATGGAAAGATTTACTGAGCAGTGAAGTAGCCTTGTAAGGGATGTGATGAAATGATTGCAAAGAATAGCTTTGAATTAGGTTGCACAAAACATTGGGAAATGTACAGTGGGAGAAGTAGACAGGACTGATTAGGAAACTCAGCTGTATGTTTCTGTCCTCATTATTTTTGATATGACTGCTCTCTAGTGGTGGCTCTAATTATACTTAGCAGTAGACGAAAGAAGTCTTTAACACAACTAAAGCCAAAACATAAGAAGGTAGATAGTGCAAGTCAAGAGTCTGTTATATGGGAAAGCATGAATTAAATAAGTTTGCTAAACCTCTTTAGTTTGCTAAACAAGTTGTTGAAGTCTGGAGACTGGACTCAGAGGGAACATTATGTAACATTGTAACATGTAACATGTAACATTGTGAACAGATATTTCCAGCTTACACGAGTATTTGGCATGCTTTTGAACTGTTTTCTAGATATTTCTAGCATAGAAATATGCCAATGTTCTTCAGCCAGACCTTCCTTCTTTGTTGCTGTTAAAGACATTCCCATTCATGATTTTAAGACACTTAATATGCTTTTGCATCAGACATATTTCCTTCCCATTTTCTTATGGATAATTCCATCGTCTCCATAATTTGGTTTCACTGTACTTGTGTATGTAACAGATGATTCTCATGGGCTCATGCAGAACGGCAGTTTCTCAGCTTGCTTACTAAAATCACAGGATCTCTGACATAAAGCCATATCGCAACCCAAACAGGCAACCATCTCCTAAGCTAGTAGATATCTTCTCTATGACACCATCTGCAGCCTCTGTTCTAAGCATGGAGGCTACTGGCGTGAAGCCTTCACTGCATGTTAGTTCTGCGATGAGCAGTCACTGAATGCAGAGGACAATCTTCAGTTTTCCTTTTTTGTTCAACTTTTTCTTCATTCCTTGACTGCTCAGATGGTGTTCAGATGCAGACACTGCTGTTCCCTCTGTGCAAATCTTCTGAATGACATAAAAAGTAGCTAATGAACATACTCGCTAGCTACACACATTCACCTTCTAGTTGCCATTGCAAATAGCCTTGTCCACAGCAAGTGTGCTAGGATTCAGCTAAAATACCTTATTTCAAGTCTTTGGCCTAGTGCTTGGTCTTATCCTCTACAGGGCGGGGCAGCAGCAGCGTTACCAGCAAGGATTCAAACCAAGTCCTGGGGAAGTTTCCATCTGCTCAGTAACTCTGGACAAAGGCAGTGCTAGGTGCCTCTACCAGCAGAGAGCCCATCATTCCCAAGTGGAAAAGTGACTGAGTTCCTGTGTTCAGGCACATTCTCAGTCGGGGAGGCAGAAGAGAAGAAAATCTTGGTTTCTTACTTTTTAAAGCTTTAGGAAATGAAGTGTTTCTTTTGCTCTATAGAGGGAGAGCTTGGCATGCCCTCCTTATCCTCAGTTGCTAGTGTGTGTGTCTGTGCTTGCACCACTGCTACCTGCTTATTTCTGTGGTTCACAGACACAGCCCATTCCCTGATGTACTTCAGGTAGGTATGGCTATCCATAGAAGGAAAAGGGACAGTCAAGTAGGATACCCAGTAGGCCTCAAGTCCCTGCCTCATATTGCTGTCAGGAGGCACATCTGGCCTTCTAGGAAAGAGGGGTGACAGCCTCATCACATCTATCTAGATGTTGTAATTCCAGACTTGCCAATGCCCTTCCCTACACATGCAGAGTCCTTCACCACACCACTCATTTCTCTGCTTCAATTCTGGGTGAATCTCTGTGCAACAATCCTGTCGCCTCTTGAAAGGTGCTCTTATTACTTTCTCCTCAGCTCCAAGAGTGCAAAACACGACTTCTCAACACTCCCATCCTTTCACTTTGCTCACGCTTGCCTAGTCTGTAGTCCTCAGTTCTGAAACAGCTTTGTCCAGGAGGAAAACAAAACACATCTCCTGTTTAGGAACAGCAGAGTCCGGAACTCGCTGTGCTCTTCTACTCAGGGCCGTTCTGATCACCAGTCCTGTTACCACAGGAAAGCCAGGGGGTCTTTATGGAGATAATCTACATAAATAGTGAAGCCCAGGTCCGCTAGTCAAGGACACAGAGGTCATGGCATATATATTTAAAAGGGTAATCTGTCCCATTCCTAGGCTGACTGGAATCCGTTCCTGCTATTTTTCTCCTGTTTTTTTTTTTTTTTTTTTTGCCTGTATTCTTCCTTCTTCTTTCCCTTCCTGCTGTTGTATCACTACCCCATCAACAGGATTTGAATAACCAAATTAAGTCCTTGCAGTCTTTTTTTTAAAGGTTCTTCCCCTCTTCCTGTCAGTTGAACTTTGGCACAGGTGTATTAAAGGCCCTAAACTGATGGATTATACCCAATAGTCTGAGGTTTCATTCTTAATTGGCCTCAAGGACTCTCAGTAGATGCCATTGACATTGCTTTTAGTGACATAAATGCAAGAAGAGTTAGTTCAGAGTAGCATACTGACTCTAAAAAACAGACTATGAACCAAGGAATATTATGCTTATTGATAAAATTTCCCAAACAGTTACAATGGAGGGAAAACTAGGCAATTGCCTCTTGAAGCATTTAGTCTGTTTCTGTTTGAAAAAAAGAACTTTCTTGAAATGCAGCATTCTGGAAGGAAACAGCAGCCATAGAGTTTTATACAAACTATATCAAAAGCCTGCAGAATGTAAAAGAAAATGGGTATTTCTATAGCTAATAGAATTTAATAGAGAAGTCTTTAAGTGATCTTGGCTTAAGCCATAGCAAGACCACATTCTCAACTCTCTAATCCTCATAGGAATTAGGAGAACAGAGAAATATTAACAAAGACTAATATAAACTCCTGGAAAAAAAACACTATGCGGGTATCTAGAGACATGCCTACATTTTGTCTCATCAATGTGTCTTTCAGGAGAGTAGTTTGAGATGCTAGAAACATTCTACCATTCTGGACACCCCAAAGCAAAGCTTTCATAACAACTTTCTCTTTTTCAGCTAAGACTGACTAGCAGAGTCCTGGCCGTTGTGCCACATTTTTATACCTGCCTGTTTGATCTGAGCTCCTCTGGTGATAGAAGAATTCATACTCATTCTCAAATTTTGTGTGCTAAGGCTGTAAAGAGCAGACTAGACACTGATTTGAGTTTCAGATAGCTGAACAGAATCTAAGAGTTTCTGACATGCCATGGCAAAGCGCTAGACATGACAGAAAATTATGTGAGAAACTGGCAAAAATTAGATAGGACTATGATGGCTAGTTGCATTTCACTGAGCAGCTACATGAGAAAAGGCAGCATTTTAACACGAAGCTGAAGGCAAATACTGGGCACTTTTGGAGGATAAGAATCTTGCAAGGCCAAGAATACTTAGGTGAATACCAACCTCTGATGATAGGAAAGACCATACTCAGCCTTGTTCCCACACAAGCTTTATTAAGTAGTAGCAGTGACCACAAATTGTTTGCTTGAGGTGCATGCGCCATCATTTGTCGGTAAGTAGAAGAATAAGATCTTTTATGTGGCACTTTACTCCAATGACGTGAGCTCCAGAGAACTGGGATGAGTTTTCTCATTGCATAGTTCATTAAGCGGTCACTTCTCAGTTAAAATAACAGCATCTACTTCACAGGTTCTCTTTTACCATTTCAATTGATGATTGTAATAAGAGCCATTTTAAAAAACCATTCAGTAGAAGTCAGTCTTACTCCAACAGTGACTTTACCTAGTCCTCCAAGTACATAATAGTAGGACTCTAGAACCAGAAGAGTTGGAGCTTGATCCAAGAGCAAGAGCTCTTCACCATTCCAGCCTGGGGAAAAGAGCTGTGAGGGGAAGCTGAACCAAGAATTCATAGTAAAACAAGTTATGTGGATTGCAGCATAACTTGAGTAGTTGCTCAGTCACATATAGACCACTTCCCAACAACCTTCAGAGCAGCCTAGGTCAATGGATTTTTAAAGTCAAAAAATAAAAGAAGATATTTTGGTGCTCTCATCTAGGGTGGAAGATTACAGAAGCAGAATATATGGGGAATACTAAGCCAAGCCCAAATATTCCCATAATAAGCCTACAAGAATAAAATTACTGTAAAAAGGCTAGTTTAAGGCATGTACAGTATTTACACACATCAAAACTACACTAAGAGGGGAACAAAGTGAAGGGAAGCAAGGAAGGAGCTAGGAAAGAGGTCCCAAGCCCTTTCCTATTAGACATAACTGAGGAGTATGTCCTTATTTCATCTGATCCCTTCAGTAGCAAAGGCCATCCAGTGCCTGCCTAGATGTTTTTTCTGATAATGTCCAGGGACACATGTCTAGCACAAGAGGTTCCATCTTGTCCCGCATTGCAGTCTATTGCAGCTTATAACAGGGAGCTTATAGCAGCCAATGGGCCTGTCTCCCAGCCTAGCGGGAGTCACCGATGCCCAGGGATGAGGGAACTAGTCAAAAGCAGGTATTGAACGTCTACCCAGACTTTGTGAGCAGATCTCAGAAGAGGAGAGTGCTTTACGTAATATCACCATAAGCCAATTTCAGCCCTAGGGCCAGTTTACTTCAGTTCAGGTATGAGCTGAGACCAACTAATGTCCGTACCTAGGTTTTCATCTTCAAGACCAGGAAAGCTGATATCTAGAAGGATTTTGCTCAGACTGTCGTTCATGGTATCCAGGATCAGGCCTTCCATGAGTGACCGGTTTTCAGTAAGGCCAGAGGTTGGCAGTTCAACAGTTGAATATTTAGTGGATTCATGAATGAAAGATGGGGAGCTTGTAAGGGGGCCAGGCATCATTTCACTGGCTTCCGTATTGAGCAGTTCCCGAGGGGACTCAAAAAGGGGATTTTTTGGAGGAGTGCTGTTAAAACCCAGCAAGTCCTGGTTCTCTCGGAGGGGTGTGAATGACAACTGAAAGGTTCTCACTGGACTGAAGTCCAGTTCATTACTTTCCTTGGCTAATGAAGCAGATTTCCAGGGATCAAGGCACCCTAGTGGGGACGTGGTAGCTGAGACTTTGCTGGGAGTGGAAGAAACCGGCAACTTGCTGAACAGCTCCTTGACGGGTGTTTTAAAGGGTCCCCCTTCCTCCTGGGAGCAGCTGAGCTGTGATACGTTCTCCAGAGCCTGGCTTTCCTGCAGGAAGTGAACATCTGCCCCCAACCGGACTGCATTATAGTCACTGCCCTCTGGCAAAACGAGCAGCGGCTCTTCGGAGCAAGGCAGTGCCAGGCGCTGTTTCCTTCTGGATCTGCCCGTTTCCCGTCTCTCCCGCCTCTTTATAACCAGCGTGTCAGAAGCACCCTTAGATGGGGACTTCAGTACGGTGAAGTGTTTCTTCTGCTTGGTGGCTGAGCTTGGGAGGAAGGAGCCAGGCTCCTCCTTTACAGGAAAGGCCGAGGTGAAAGGAGACAGCCACTCATCGGGCTGGGAGCCTTGCTCCTCCTTTATGCACAGGGCTTCGGGGAAAGACGCCACGTCCTCGCCAGGCTGGGAGCTGCTCTCCTTTACAGGATGGGCTGAGGCAAAGAGACTTTCATCACATTGACTCTCCTCTTTGACAGCAGCCATTGGTAAAGATGACGACTCTTCAGTAGAGAGTGACATCTACCAAAAAAAAAAAAAAAAAACCACAATGATAAGCAGCCAGTAAGCAAGGAACTAACACATCCAAAAATACAAATGATCATAGAAATGACAGAAATACTGGCAGTAAAAAAGCTCTTCAGAAAGCAGTAGCAATAGCAGCTGATAGAGATTGATCTCTTTGTGAGATTAATATGGAGAAGCTTACAGATCGCATGGGAAGGATTTCAGCTAAGTGATGCCCTTGAGACCACCATGAAGAACTGTTACAGGTGGACAGACAGGAGGGAAGCTAAGCATTTCTAGAAAATGCAACCACTTTAGTTTCTCCTTACACCATCTACATGTAAAATAGAATGAAGGAGCGCAATTTTCATGGAGAGGAAAGGTAAGCGGAAGGGGGAAAGATGGATTGTGGGAGGAAAGAACATGAAATAGCAGGCAGACAAAGAGAATAGGACCAAGTTCAGAAAGGATGGAGAAGTTTGGAGTTTATAAGCTCTAAGCATTGAAGAACAGTGAGAGAAATGCCAAGAGTTGAATATTCAATAACCATTTTGATTCAGACCAGAGTTATCTGGGTACTTGCTTTGTGCTAATTCTGTGAAATTCCCAAAACTCTAAGATTACATAAGAAGAAATGCTGCTCCAGTAGCAGGTTCTTATGTTAGAGCTATTAGAGTCAAGTATTTTAGGCACAAGAAAGGGCCATTGCTCGCATTGCTGTTTCTTCAGATCCAAGTAGTAGAATAACATGATCTTGACCATTTAATCCAGAGACCTTCCCCTCTTCTCTTTTAGGCAACCTCTATCGCAAGCCCACTAGCAAGTAATAGTCATCCTAGAGAGGGTTTTCCGTTTCTTTTTGGTGAAGATAGTTTTCCCATTTCCTTTTGGGCAGCAAGCATTGTCACTGGCTAGTTCCTTGCCAGAAGCCTGTCTTTTGAAGGTCCTAGTAAAGGTACAAAAGGAATCTGGCAAAGAATAGGGTCCAAAGAAGGCAACAGCTATTGAAGGAAATATAAACAAAGGAAAAAACCAACCTTTGGAGCAATGCGCACACGCTTGTTGCTCCGGACAGTCTCTGAGCTGTTGAGGGATGTCCCTTGTGCCATGGAGAGAGGGACCTTCATAGAAGGCTGCAAGACAAGAGGCTGATTCAACGGAAACTGGATCGGAACCAGGTAGGAGTTGATACGAGGAAGCAACGGCTTCATCTTTCGTCCTGGAAGGGAAAAGAACGGATTTGCTAGCTTGCTACCCTTCACTGCCTCTTGAAATGCAGGTACATGTCAGGAAGTCCTTCTAAATTCCAGCCCCCTTCTAAATCCTCCCCTTCTAAATCAGGGATAGAATCACCAGCCTTTTGTGCTAATTTTGGATATAGAAATCCCTAGCCAGAAGCCCTGATGAAGAAGATAGATTTCTTTGTACAAATTCTAGACCTAAAGTTGGGGGGAGCTCTGCTTTCGCTCCATTTTGAGTGACTAATTCTTCTCCCCACATTCTCTCTCAGACACAGCAGCACTGTCTCAATTCCAAACAGCTCTAAGAAGACTTCGAGTTGCAAGGCTGAGTCACAATTTCCACTTTTACTGCTGTGGAAATCTAGGACAGTCTCCAAGATTTAGAGGATGGATTCTTGTAGGCCTAGGCTGATGCAGATACTCACGTGCATTATGAGTCTCAGTTTTGCTGCTGCTGCTTCCCATGTTCTTCTGGAGATCTTGAACATGTCGCTTTTGCTGCTGCAATTGTGGAAAAAAAAAGAGGGAGAGAAAGAAAGAGATTCAAAAAGAACCCATCTTTGTTCAGCTGCCTCGTTTAGAAATGTGTATCCAGAGGCCTGTGCTAAGATAATACAGAGAGAGCAGCAGTTACTAGCAATCATTCATGCTGGACCCATTTCTGTGCCGCTTGTTATTTTGTACCATCTCAAAGCCAGCTACCAACCAAAAGCCACGCAGAAAAAGAGCTGGCATGACAGAGCTGCTCCAACTCTGGACTCTGCTGCAGAAGCAACCAGGTACGAGCGTCCTCAGTGCCCGAGGGAAGGAGAACAGGAAAACCACACTGTGCATCAGATCTCTACACAAACCAGGAACTGGATGTTTGGGTAAAATAGCAGAGGCAGCAGAGGAATCAGAGGTCTAAGCAAACAAAAAGAGGGCTAGGGCAGCAGCGGTGACAGGAAAGTGCTCGAGTGGCTGCTGGCACATCTGCCATTGTTAAAACAGCTGGAAGCAGGAAAGACAGCAAACGGGTTAATCCTTCCAAGTCACAGCACAGCTACATTCCACTATGAGTAAAGGAGCACACAGAGATCCTAGTCTTTCTGGATTTAAGCCCCAGAACAGACTGGATTATTCTCAGAAGGTTCTTCGCAGCTGACTTCAGCAGCAGGATTCTGATTGCTCAAAGCTGTACAGCTCCAGCAGCTAACAAAAAGCATCCCAGCTGAAGCCCTCTGGCTCAACCCTTTTCCCTAAAATGGGAGCGGAGCGTGTGGAGCTTCTTTGACTAGGTGCAGCAGTGAGCCAGCTCCCTCCCCAAACCTTCTGTCTTTTCCTTTAGTAACTGTCCAGAAGGAAATGGAAGCCCAAGCCCCGAGCCAGAGGGAAAATCTTACTGATTCAGAATGCTCAGGCGATGTTGGTGACCCCAAGTCCAGTGGCTGGTGACAGCAAGGCAGTGAGAGGGAGAAAAATAAGAGGAAGTTATCAACCAAAGGGGGAAAAAATGGGGCATTTTAACCTTGCATAATCTGAGCAAACCAGAAATTGAATCTGTCCACCCACTGCAAGTAACACAGAAAAGACTGACCACACCTATTCAACTCTGGTTTCTTTCACAAAGTCATAATTCCTAAAACATTCATCTGGGAAAAGGCAAGCTTGTCAAAACACCATAGGAACTGTACTAATGACTACTTCAGTGGAAACCTTCCCACTGGTTTATATCAGGCCCATGGAAAGAGGTCAAATAATTTCATTATTACATTTGTCACACATCCTGAAGAATACACAAGTCCCAAAGAAGCTCCAGTTTATGTACAGATATGATCCCTTCTTTCAAATACAGAGCTTGTCTATTTGTCAAGCAAGAGACTTAATCCAACTTCCATAAAAAGGCTTATATCAAAACAGCTAAAATAAGGTGCATCTGGCTAGTGTAGCATTTAGGAGCTGGATAGATTGTGAGATTTTCTTTGCATGAGGGACTCACCTTAAACACCTGGTCCAAGGTCAGGCAACGGTTGGCATCAGGGTGGATAGTCCAAAAGGAGATTTTACCATTAGCAGATGTTTCACGGACAAACATATCATGAAGGGAGAGGTTGTGCCGGATAGAGTTCTGGGAGGGAAGAAAAACAGTAGCTTTGTTACAAGCACAGCAGCTCTGTCCTCAGACATGACTCTCCTGGCACAGGAATCCTGTTCCAAAATCTAGGTGAAGTGGATCTTCATATTCACTGCATACCCTGCCATACATCAAGCCAACCCTGTCATAAAACCCTTGCATTCTCCTTGCTCCCAAGATTCCTATTCTTACTTCAGTGACCAAGCATCCCATCATATTTCCTATGTGACATGGGAGAAGGAGAGAAAAAAAAATACTGGAAGTGGAACATGGAAATCTGGAATGAGAAAGTAATGAGGGTGGTATGGGGAGGTGCTTATATTAATTTCCACCTTGCTCTGCAAACTGGGGAATTACTTTCCTTTTCATCAAAAGGCTTACAATATTATCACCCTGTGGCCCACAGCTACTTGAGGTTCTTCACTTTACCTTCCAACCTGGCTTAGCCACATGTTTAAAATAAGGGAAGTGATCTTCAATCCAGGTATAGATGTCCTTCAGAGTCATACGTTTCTTCTCAGTACTGTTGATGGCAAACTGGATCATGGCCATGTAGGAGTAAGGGGGTCGTTCTGATACTGAATCCTGCCAGGAGGAGGAAGAGGAACAGATAGGAACAGTAGCAGCAGAATCTTCTTTGGTCTAAGATACAGAAAGAACAATATATGGGAAGAGGGACCATGGACCACCCCTGGATCCTCCAGATGCTGCTATTCAAACCAGTAAAGGGGAATCTCAGGTTGCTTAGAGATGGTCACACCTAGTTCTTTCAGGTCATCTGATCCACATGCACTGCTCCCCTCTCCGTAGTTTTAGTGCGTGCTCTGTTGTCTCCTCCTGCTTACCTTGGTTCTTTCCTGCAGAGGTATCCGGTTTTCTTTCTCTCTTTCCTGCTTCACAGGACGTGGACTTAGCCCATCAGATCTCATCTTCCCCAGCCACTGGATGTTAGTGAGACTATTATCCAACACAGGGCTAGTTGCCTCACTGCTGCCTGTTGGGATATCAAGCCCATAGCTCTGTTTACTCATGAGTAACACTTCCCCCTTAATCCCAAAGGCCAAGAGGAAGGGCCTTGTCACTCTTCCCAAAAAGATATCTCTATCTCAGGATAGGGACAAGGTAGTATATGCACAGATGCAAAGATATTCTCTTGTGGATATAGCTTGAATTCCTGATTTCATATGAAGTCACCCAGTTTCTAAAAAGGAAAAAAAAAAAAAAAAAAAAAAAAAAGCTACAGCCCCAAAATCCCCGCTGAAATCAGACTATTGCTCTCAGCCAACAGCAGGACAGTGTTGACTACAGTACTTGGGGAATTCGAGTGTTTTTTTGGTTTTTACTTAAAGGATAAATCTAAGAGGCAGAGACCAAAAAGGTGATGGCATAACCTCTAGCATAAGACCCAAGTGAGAAGCTCCGGTATCTGCAGATTTTGAACAGCAGTGATGAAAAATAACAAATTTAATTGTACTACTTTTGGTGATGCTGTTTGTAACCATACAGGTACTGGAGCTGCCTATGGACTATGGCAGACACTATTATATATGGGATAAACCCCAGAGAAACAAAACCTCCTTTTTTATTTTCAGTTGTAAACATGCATTTGAACCGAGTTGCAGTTCAAAATAAGATCCATCCCACTTGCAATGTTTGTCCTGAAGCCTCACGAGACAGCAAAGAGACTTGCCACCTAGTTACTAAAGGAAGGGAAGTCATCTCTGCTTCAAAGCTCTAGGCCTGTGAATTTTGTCACTCACTGGACTAGCTCTGCTCTAGTCTTGATCCCAGTCACAAATCTTTTGCTAAATGGAACTTAGTATTCTCGACTTCCCAAAACCAACTCTTCTTTCTTCCCCAGCATTGAAGTTTTGCTCTGCTATCTCTCCCTTGATATGTGCCAGGCCTGTCTCTTGTACAAAAATACATGCACTAAAATCCTTCAGGATTCACTACATGTGAAGAGCTAATGCACATCACCTATTTTGTATTTCACAGATTTTCACTGTTGCATACTGACGTTTGAACGCTACACTCATTGGCACACTTCACATTCTCATTCTCTACATGTCTGGGCAAGAAGAGGATAAAGATTACATACCATTGCCTTCCTGCTCCTGCCCAACCATGGGATCAATTCCTGTGTGCAAAAGTGTTGTCGGTCCTGCAAAACCAGGGGTCTGGATAATATTCTTCTCTCTTTCCCACCTCTCCGCCTCACTGGGCACTGTTCTGGCTCTCTTTTGGGATGGCAGATGCTGCGAAGGCCCTGGATCTGCTGAATTAGAGGGGCCCCCGCTGCTAATGAGAATGAACTTGTTGGGCCCATTACTGCCACTTTCTTTTCCTTTTGCTGTCAGTGCCTCGATAATGCTCTGGATATCGGCGCTTGTAGGGATGGCCACCACTTGCGTGTTAGGCATAGTAGGATGATTGATGATCTTAATTCCTGCTGGGAATTTCTGCAGGCCACAGTCCATTTTGTGTCTGGGCTGGTTGCCAAGTTGGTTCCTTTGGCTGTGCTCCTGCTTAGGAGTCTTTTTACCCTGACCGCTGGGCTCATCGCGTGCTGAAGTACTGGATGCATCCTTCTGTGGGAGGGTCAGTTTCCTTCTTTTGAGAATTAAGGGCCTGCGAGGGCTGGTCCTCATTATTGATCTGTGCAGTCGGTCTCCATTGAAAAGGACAAGAAAAAATCCTGCAACACAAAACATTCACCGTGAGAGAGGGAAGGGCAGGAACGGCTAAGAAATGCAAGGCAAACCATGTAAGGCACCAGGGGTTCATCACATGCTCAACAATTACAATGAATCTAGAAACAAGGCGGGAATCAAATATGAATGCTTTTAACAAAATTCACAGAACTGCTGGAAAACAGCACTTCCTTTGTCCACATGCTCTGTAAGCAGAGAGAGAAGTTTGCAAAGCAGGTACGCCGTGTCGATTATTTATCGTTTGGGACTTGGGATTATTTATCATTAGGCAGAACAGGAGCAAAAAGGAATCATGTCGTTCTCTGCTGGTGGATTTGGTTCAGCCAGGTGGGAAACAAGAACAGTCTCAGTAAGAATCACCCGCGCAGTCACAAAAGGGAAGAAGTCCAGCAGAGGAAACCCCGAGTTGCTGCCCTGGATGCCGGGAGCGGACGGCCAAAGGCTGCCCAGCTGCTGAAGGCCGCCAGGGCTTAGCAGCACGGAAAGCACTGCACCCTGGCACACAGCAGGGCCCTTCACAGCCTGCGCCAGTCCCTCACGCGGAGATTCCCCACAGAATAATCACGAAAGTGGCATCTTCACCACCTCCCAGCGGGCTGCCTCCCCAGGGCAGCAAGCCACCTCCCGAGCAGGCCGCCAGCTGCCCGCAGCGGGAGGCCGGGAGAAGGCCCGCCGCCCGCCCAGCCCCGTGGGGCACTGCGGGGCGAGCCCCACAGGACACGACCCGCCTGCCCAGCGCGCTCTGCTGCCCGGCGCCAGCCCCTTGCGCCCTCCCGCCGCTGCGACCGGGCTGCCTCGCCCGCTCCCCCCTCCCCGCGCCGTGCGCGGGCCGCACTCCCGGCTCCGCCGCTGCGGGACCTCACGGGGCGCCACTCACCGCCTTCCCGGCCGGGGGACGGGGACGGCGCGGGCGGAGGCGGGGGAAGAAGCGCCGCGACCGCTTCAGGGGCTTCGCCGCCGCCGCCGCTCGCGCCGCGGGTCGTTTCCCGGTTTGAATTTGGCGCCCGGCGCCTCGTTGGCACCACGTGACAGCCCAGCCCAATGAGGCTCGGCGTTGCGGGGGGCGGAGCCCCGAGGGCCAATGGGCGGTGGCACCGGCGCGTCCGGGTGTTCCAGGAGGCCGCGAGGCGCCGCCGCCCCCCCCGCCGCCCCCCGCCTCCTCCTCGTCGTCCCTGCAGGTGGGTCCGGGCGGGAGGCGCCTCTCGCGTGGGGGGTTCCCGGCGGGGCCGGGCGGCAGCGGCGGCCGCCCCGGGCCTGGGGCGGGGGGTGCCGGTGCGGGGCCGGCGCGGGGCCGCGGTGCCGGCGCGGGGCCGCGCGCTGAGCGGGGCGCTCCCTCGGCTGCGCTAGTGCGCGCCCGGGTGGAAGGCGGGGCGCCGTCAGCCCGCTCGCTGGGCGAGCGAGGCCGCGCCGAGGAGAGATGGGGGGTTCTCCGGGGAAGGAGTAAGTTGGGTTGCGCGGGGTGTCCCTGCGTGGGTTTTTTTTTTTTTCTTTAACTTTAAAAGACCTGAAATTGAAAATATAGGAGTTGACATAGGGAATATGCTATAGGGGAAATACGGCTCACAACTAGAAATGGGAAGACTTCTGGTCTTTCCTAATTTTAGAGTGATAGCTCACAGCCTTGCAAAGCATTTTTATCTACTAAAATTATCTACTATTGAAACTGGTTTCTAAACTTTTTTTTTTCAGATATGCCTAGACTAGATATAGCACTGTTGGGAATGAATTATTTCTTAAAATCCCCTGGAGAGCTGGTTCAATAACCCAACATATTCTTATTGCATATTTGTTTCTTTTCTAGCAGCTTAGTGGTTTCAATTTCTTCAAAATTTTAGTGACCAAGCCTGTTCTGTGAATGCAGTTGGGCTTGTATTTTGGTATTTCAATCCAGCCTGATGTCTTTATTAATTTATTTAATAAACTTCAAATGAACAAAAATGCCTATGTGAGTTTAAGATATCTGATTTATGTATCTAAAATATGTACTTTGTAAGGAAATATTTTTCCCCATAGTGATGAGTCCTGCTCAAAATCCCAGCTCAGAACTCCTTTTGCAGCTGGGGTGTTTTCAAGTTATTTGCCCATCTCTCTTTCCCCGCTGTATCTGGCTACCTGCTTTCGTGGAGCTGGGAGAGCATTAATTACCCATCCTGTTGTGCTTCTGTTAAATCTGCATTGCAGCAGTTACGAAGTTCAGCACTGCTGGCGCAAATGTGGAGGTTGCTTTGAGATATGAACGTGGGACTGTTGCATAAACATTTTACTTCTGTTTAGAAACTGTATTTGAGGTTTCTGAATAAGTTGGTCTTCAAACCCATTTGTTTGCCTCTCCCAGATTTGAGAGCACTTTAGCATCTTCTTGCAGTGCTTCCCTCTTTCTCCAGTTGATCCTAACAAGCATCATGAGGCTACTAAGTGGTTTTACCCTACCTCTTGATGCCTCCGAAGAAGAAACGTACCCACAAGGCCAGGAAGGCAGAGCTGGTATTCCTTGAGCGGCCGCAAGAGGGACCTATCCATTCCTGGGAATCTCCACTACGTTTGGCTGAGAATCCAAGACATGTTCCTACCAAGCCTGTGGACCAAAACACCTCGATTGCCTGGGTTGGTACACATCGTCTTTCCCTCTGGCTGTTACCAAAATATGCTTTTCAATATTCTCTTGCGTGTCCCAACAAAACCTTATCTGTCTCAGATACTGAAAAACAGTGGTATGGACTTGCATTTGTTATTGTTGGTGAAAACATAAATGAGTACTTTTGGGCTGCCTCACACTCTAGTTGCAAATCACCAGTGATGTCTGAGTTACCTGAAAGTACATTGTGTACTGACCAACTATTACTATTGGTCTTTTGAAAAAGTAACTCTCATGAAAACACTCCACTTTATACAGTGACTGGAAGTCCTGCATGTGATAAAATGTTTTTCTGGGGCTTTTTTTTTAAAAAAATTGGCTTACTGCTTGAAATAATTTCTGAACCCTAAGTGATGGATGTTAAAGTACTAGGCCTTTCATTTAAATTGGGCTTTAGATATTCTAATGCTGTGATAAATTTAGAACAAATAATCCTGGAGTGGAGGTCTGTGTTCCCTGTCACACACTTTTTCTGTGAGTTTTGAACAGTTTCTCCCCAAACAAGGTGTCTAATGGGCTCCTTTTCTGGTTTGAAATAATATTCCAGGTATTGTTTGCACTGTCCTCAGACATTCTGTATTATATCTCCTAATGTGAAGAGCTTTAAGCAAACAGCTGCTACAAGGACGGACAGGCTGTTCTCATGCAACAACTGCTATCACTTCGGACAGTTTTGTTGCTGTGTTGCTGTTACCTGGGTCTCCAAGCTCTTTACAGAGCAGCTCTGAGAAGCCTCGTTTAAACCCGTGTGAGACATTCCTCTGGCCCTGGGTACTAGAGTTATTTTTGTGATGTCTTAACTTCAGAGGAGAACATGTTCATTTTTTCCCTTTTATATATGAAGGTGCCATACAGGCACACACTCAACTCTTCAATTCTAAATGTACAATAATTGTAAAATATATTTGAAGCCAACAGCACCAAACCTACTAGATGCCATTCCACCTAAGAATGCTGGTACATTTGCAACTTCCCAAAGCATCCTCTGCAGATCTTCTCTCAAGTTGTGTCAGTGGCAGCAGAGAGGTTTTGCTCATCTTGGGGATATATTAAGACTTCCACAAGCTTTTCACTGCTAGGCTTCTGCCCTGGTTAAAAGCCCCTGCCAGCTCGCCAGGAAGTCATGTCTTCAAGGTTAACACCTCTCAGGTGTTCTTGTAAGTTGTGTGCCAGGATGCAACTACCTGTGGATGATTGCTGTGTTCTGCTGTGCAGTGACTTTGCCTTCAAGCGCGATAGATGTACAATAGAAAATCACAATCCTTAATATAAATTTAATTCCTTAATATAAATAAGTAGTACTTAATTTTTGAGATACTGCAGTAATTTCAAAATGCTGAAAGGGCACTGTAGGTGTTGTAGATAGCTTCTAGGCTATTCTGAGCACTGCATCCTCTAGAGAAAGTAAGAGTGCAGAATGTTGAAGCTGACCCTTTCCATTGAGACTCAGGAATATAAAGAATACTTTAATAGAAGGGTTTCCAGCTTTCGAGTAATAATCAAAGCTCAGCAATCTAAATTTCTGTGAAAGATTCCAGACTAGCTTCTCCAAAATATTGACGTTGAATGCCCAGGTAGTTTCTTCATTTTAGATGTCGTTAATAAGGCTTTCCAAATACTCCCTGAAACATCTTTATTTCATAACTCGTAGTTAATCCCTGTATTCAGAGTACTACAGCATCAGAAAGCCACAGATAACTGCAATCATTTAATTCTTCTAAGTGGACATCTTTTATTTGAAATCATCTTACATGTATTGATGTCAGCTGAACCTGAACTTGTTTAGGGACGCTGAGGTTGTGATTTGCTGAATTTATTCAGTTATGCTAAGACACAGCAAGAAATCAGATGCAGCTCTGAACTGTTTTAAATTAGCAGGGGTTAGAGGACTACATGCCAACTAGACTTTTAAAAACAAATTCCCAGTTATTGTGTGCCTAAGTTAAGATACAGCAGCTCACTTGAATCATATTCCCTTTTCAGAGAAGAGTGGCAGAACATAGTTTCAAAGTTTAGCAGGGTGTCTTCTTTACCAACTTGATTAGCAACTGCCTTTCTCTGCTGCAGACCAAACCACCCACTTAACGAAAACACTACACTGAAGAAAGATTTGGGGAGGCGAGGGGGGAGGCGGGGAGGGAGTAGAATGGTGTTGGCATTCCTTTGTCTGAGGAAAAAAACGTTTTAATCCGTCTTGCCCTGTAGGTGTGCCCACAGTTTGAAACTTCAGAGCCCATAGTCTCGAAAGGATGTCAGAAGAGTCACAGAGCCCAGAACTGGGATGCCAACCACAGTTCTCTTCATCAAGGAGGTGCTTGCCGAAAAGTTATACCTTGCAAGTTTCCCCCTTTAACTTTTGAGGCTCCGGAAGGGCACGCGCACCACTTCTCAGATCGTCCGGATCACACGAGGAAGGCTGTACGTCTCTCCCACAGGCAGCCGCCAAAAAAGATAGTGGCAAAAGCCAACATCCAAGTAGATAGTTCTCTGCCATGTTTAGGACTCTCTGCATTGCCTGTTGCTCAGCCCGTAGAACCAGAAGTCTCTATTTGCCCAGATACACAGACTCAAAATCTGCCTCCTGGAAGGACCTTGAGTTGCAGCAGCACTTTGCCACAAATGAGTGACCATGTCTGGCTTCTGCATAACACTCTGGCACCGAATATTGACCCCCCTGAGGAGGAGGATCTGGCAACAGTGCTGGTCACAGATACTCCAGAGCATGCGTATGGAGTAAAGGTAACCTGGAGGCAGCGGCCTCATATCCTGCAGTACCTGAGGGAGCGAGGAAGGCTGAGTGCTGACGACATATTCGTGAAGAGGAATCCACCCTGACCCCTCCAGGAGAGGCCAAAGTGACTTTAGACTGGATGGGAGCAGTAATTTTGTTGCATGCAAAGACAAGGCTAAATAGAAAAGGTTTTTTTTTTTTTTTTTTTTTATACTATCAAAGGGTATTTTCAAGGATTAAAAAAAGGCGGGAGCTTAAGATGAAACCTGTACTATGGCTTGCTGATCCTACTGAGAAATGGTCTTGGGAAGTGTGTGGGTTTTTTTTTTTCCTATTAATATTTTTAATTTTGTTTAGGTTTTGTTTGAGAGCGGAGTGCCTCCAAGGAGGCTTCCTCGTCCACCCGCCTCTCGCAGGAGCTGCTCGCTGAGCGCCGTGGCGCCGAAGGGCGGGGAGGAGGGGATGCGGATCGGGATCGGGCAGGAGGCGGCAGCAGCGCGGCCCGGAGGCCCCACCAGGGCGGCCCCGGCACCGCCCCCGCCCCAACGGCCGCCCCAACGGCCGCCCCGCCCCGCCGCGCGGCTCGCCCTGCGCATGCGCGGCGCGCCATGGCCTGGGGGCGGGCCGCCCCTGTGGCCAATGGCGGCGCGCGCCGGCGCCGGCTCCCGTTGCCAGCGGTGGCGCCCGGGGCGCCCTAGCAACGGCTGGGCCCAGCATGGAGGGCGCGCGGGGCCGCGGCGGCGGCGGGTGAGCGCGGCCCGGGCACGGGAGGAGGCGGCGGCGGCCGCGGGGGTGGCTGGTCCGGGCCCGCCACGAGGCGCGGGCGCGGCGGTGTCTTCGCAGCGGGTCCTGCGGCCGCGGGGCAGCCGGTGGTAGCGCCGTGTAGCGCACCCTATAGCTTCTTATAGAGGGCGGTTGTAGAGGGCGCGATAGTGGCCCTGGCTGCCCTGCCGGGCTGGCGTTAAGCGCCTGAGTGTCGCCCGCTCTGAGTGTCGCGGGGATGTCGGTGCTTGCAGATTAAAGTGGTTTTGTGGGGTGTCGCTCTGCTTTGCTTGGCTCCAGTTGTTCCCCAGGAGAGTTTTTGCAGCGTTACCTCCCTCTTCCCTTCAAAAAGAAGCTTTGCTGGCACGTATCAGCACGGCATGAATGCTGCTGTTGCAAGAGAAAGGAAGGAGTAGCTGAGGGAAAGTGAATCCATGTGGTAGGAAAACCGACGGTAAAGTTCAGGGAAGTTGGAAAGAGATGATTTCTGTGGTGTTTAAATAGCTCAAAAATAAGATTATTCATCAGGTAAATGTAAGAAAATGGGCAGAACAGATTTTGACAGAATTAATGCGGTTCCTCAAGTGAGACTGTATAAAAAAAAAAAAAAAAAAAAAAAGAAGAAAATCTGTTTATGCTGGTAATGCTTGGATGGGGGAAGTAAAAGCTCGTAAAGAGAAAACTTAAATTTTAAACTGAATTACAATAAGTAGAGTGTAGAACAGTATTTATTCCTAAGATACACCCGTGAATTTTATTTGGAAGAGCGAAAGGAGGCAATAGAGTTAGGATGAAAACTAGAATCTTTTGGGGCCACCAAATATGCTGTGACATGTTAGAAAACTTCTTTCTGCAGACTTTAAAAAACAAGTTTTTTATAGCTGTTCTGGAAACAGTTTTAACAAAATGATGAGCAAATATCGATAAATTTAACTGCACAGGTATCTTAGGCTTTAATGTTTGAGAGAGTTGAGGACAGAGTGTGTGTTTTTCTTTTCTGATTGCACTGGTTTTGCTTATTTCTGTGAGCATCTGAAAATCTTGGGAGACTAATGGGCTTGACCTTTCACAGAATTGTAGAATCATTATGAGAGGAAGAGACCTTCAAGATCATCGAGTCCAACTGTAACACCATCGCCACCATGCCCGCTAAACCATGTCCCCGAGTGCCTCATCTGCACGTTCCTTGAATACTGCCAGGGACAGTGGCTCCACCACTTCCCTGGGCAGCCTGTTCCAAGGCTTCACCACTCTTTCCATGTAGAAATTCTTCCTAATATCCAACATGAACCTTTCCTGGTTCAACTTGAGGCCATTTCTTCTTGTCCTATCGGTAGTTATTTTGGAGAAGAGGTTGACCTCTTGCCTCACTCCCGCATCCTACATGTCCTTGCCCATCCTATGTCTACATAAGTTAATGAAGAAAAGAACCTATTGTTAGGTAGCTCCATTTGAAAATGATTGTGACTCCATAGGCTTCAAAATGTTCAAAAGTAATTTCATATATTGATGCTCAGCCAAAATCCCTTACCATGTTTGAAAAAGCTTAGCATGGTTGGGGAGACATTGAGAATCTGTTTTGCACAGATACACATAAGTACACATTTTGGAGAGAAAAAAAAATCAAGAAAAAAAAGAATATATTTGCTGATGAGTTTAGCTGTACTTTTAAACCAGAGTAGATAGATTTCTTTTTAAAAGTCTTAGCAATATTTCTGCTAGCCCTTGGAGGTTCATATTTGAGTATGAATGACTTTTGCAATTAAAAAGCACTGTTTTCTAAATTACAGGATTTATTCTGCAAATCTTATTCTTAGATAAAAGAGAGCTAACTTAATATCTTGTATATCCCATCCTTTTCAAGTCTGAGCAATATCCCCAAGAAATCTGTCTGAAGTGAGGTAGATTTGTGTTTGCAAGTGTGATTTAGCTCTGTTCATAGGACTACATTTTAGAAACAGAAAATCTTTTGTGGCTCGAGTTTGGTGTTGCTATAGTCAGTGTGAAAGAAGAAGGAATCTCCTCACTTCCCTGCAATGTAGGCAAAACTGGCAAGAAAAGAGAGGAAGAAGTGGCAAAACTGTATACAGGTCATAAAAATTTCCAGATACATTTTGAAATGCAATTGGTAACTGTAATTGTTAGAACAATGAGCAAGTCATCTTAGAGTTGAAGGCTACTTGAATAGTTCTTCTCAAACCTTACCCTTTCCTCTAACATTTTAATGAAGAATCATTTGCTGATTACTGAGAACCAATCTTTATAGAGAGAGCAATTATTCTTCTTTGCTCGTTTGTTTTAAAAGCCACTGGTGGTATGGCATCTATAGGAGAGACAAGTACCCTATTTACAAGAGAATTATGACTTTGTGTGTGTGTGTGTGTAAAGCTTCTGCAGAACTTTCACATTGGAGTAGCTCTAGACTCTCATTTTGTCCTTGGGACACAACTGAATGCCCTTCACAGTAAAATTGCTTTCTATTTTGTAGCTGGATCATGGAATTCTCTTGTAAGTGGATTTGCTGATATGCCCAAATCTATTGCCTTAGACGACCACAAGAATACTTGTATATTCTGTTGCATATTCTATTTTAATATCTTATGATACTGTTATAGATGTCTGGGTTGTCACTTGTTAACCTTCTGTACTCCTTTCCCATTAACGTTCAAAGAAAATTCAGGTGAAAATAAAAGATTAAATCTAGCAACCGAATTTTGCTTAGTCGCCTAGTTTGGGATGGAAACTAGTTGCTAGGAGAGAATAGAGTAACAATTGCCTTATGTTTCACTGGCTTCATGGTGCAATGGAGTACAATGTCAGCAAAAGTGACAGAGACGAGGTTTAATAATTTACAACATTGCAATGAGAGGAGTCAGAATTCTAAGACATGGTGAATCTTGCTCTACTCTTTCTCTAATCTATTTTGGAGTATCTTTATTTTGCTTGTCATAGAGTAGCTTACATAAATGGAAAAACCTGAAGAAATTGGAACATGTAGTTGAGATGACTAAATATATGGAATATAATATATAATATATATATATATAATATATACGGAATAAAGTTGTCCTTTCTTTTCCCTATCTGCAATCAAAGTTTCAAAGTTTTAGCTGAATTCAAACAAACAAACAAAACCCCCAAACCCATTCATTTGTGAAAGCGTAGCCTTCTGCAGTTGTGTTGGTGGTTCAAAGCTAAAAACACCTTATTCAAGTCATGGATTTGTATCTTCCCTGTCAATTCCAGGATCACTGGAAGTTACCAGCTATGAACTCTTAAGTGAATGTACCTGGCAGGGGATTTCTTTATCCCCCTGCTCTTGCAAGTATATTAAATAAGCATTTTTACATGTATGTTCCTATTCTTACTGTTTTCCTCTATGTCTCCTTCCTGACCTTCCTGATGGCTTTAATGGTTTAGTTTACTTGGTCTTCCTTGCAGGAAAACAATATTCCTTTCACTTTATATATGCTGCTGCTGCATTGACTGACTTATGCCTTTCCTTGTCAAGAAAATAAAAGGATCTACCTTCTATTCTTCTTCTGTATTATGATAGAGAATGGCACATGCCACTCTTCTTTATCTTACGGATAAAATATTTGCTAGTTTCTGCCCAGAGAGTGCTGCTTTATTTGTATTGCTCAGTTCTGTAGTTAACAGTAGCAGGAGCTGATCTTTGGTACCCAGTAAGTCTATGTTTTTTTTTTTTTTTTTTTTTTTTTTGTTACCTTTCTGCACTCTGATATTCTGTGTTGCTTGTTTGTTTTTGGTTCAGTAAGAAGAGCATCCTTAACTGTAGTTAATACTACATTGGAGCAATGTTTACCTAGTTGCATGTAACATACCAACGGTCACCCTAAAGCAGATGGCATGAATTTCCAAAGGAACTCCTTTAGGCTAAGTCTAATGTATTTTTACTTGCTGGGCTCTAAGCTCTTGGGATAGCAGAAATAACAACAAAATGCCTAAGATTGTTGCATTAGGCCTCCAGTCCTTAAGTTATCAAATAATGATAGAAATAAAACAGAAGGTGACTTCTGGTGATTCTGCTGCTATGTATTACTGACATTTTCATATGTTTGGATTATGTCCAAAGATTACCTCAAAATGTGAAGACTTTTGTTCCCCCTCTTTCACAAGTGCAGTGTTTGTCTTCTTTCCTTGTTATATTGCTTTGTACCAATTTTCATGATCTATTCTTAGCTTTGCCTATTTGTTGTATTTCTTAAAGTAAGAGATCCCAGCCAAATGAATCCAATCCTGAAAGCCTAATAGTCAACAAAAAGAGCACAGTGTGCTAAAATATACAATGCTACCTCTATTAGTCATTGATATGATGAGATCAGTGATTGCAGTGAGATTTCTTATTTTGCCATAACCCTTGTGAGATCACATTGCCCACCCAGCTTCACTAAACCCCTCCTGCTGTGGTCACCTCCCAGCTTTTCTGCCAGGTGCCTTTCGTGCCATCCTTGCACAGTCATCCCATTTTTTAAAATATGATTATGCAGATGCTGCAGGGTTGGCAGTGCTGGCAGCTGTCCTATGAGGAAGGTGTCTCTTTGGTTGTAACAGAGAGTCATTTCTTGTTAAGTAATATGCAGGTCGTTATGCTCCTTTCACATATGCTACGTCCTCTGCATCCATTCGATCAAATTCAGGGCTCTCTTGCCCTTGATATCAGATTTATGGGTAAATGATCCTTTTTTTTTTTTTTTTTTTTGTGAGTGTGGTGTTTTCTGTGGTTTACAGATAGAGGAAAAGGAAGGAGTTGTGGCTGCAGGGTTGTAGAGGATGATGAATTAATTTGCCTTTCCTTTCATTGTACATATGGAAGTCGTATGTGTAGTGAAAGATGGATGAACTGACGTGAGAGAAAAAAACTTGAGTCCCATAGACTCAAGTTGGTTCTGGTGGTGCTCCTAAATCATTTTTTTGACTGAAATCACTAAATCACTAACTATAAACTGGGTCTTATTCTTAGGAGTATCAGCCATCCTCATAATTAGTCATGTGTCTAGTCCATGTAACTTCAAAGAAGAATACCTCATAATTCCACAGCTCATATATTAAAATCCAAGGTAGGCAGGAATAGAAGCTATAAAGGACTAACTTGCCCATGTGTTTCTGTAGGATGTTCCTTAGAAGCTTAAAGATCTGTTTAAATGGTTCAGATAGTCTGCTGATACTGACAGTCACAGGTGGTAGGGAGAGGGTTGCAGTGTATTTTGAAGGGGAACAGGACAACCAGATCCAGGTTCTTGTCTCTATTCCCCACTGTATTCGGGTCACTTGACTTTTTTGCTTTTTTTTTTTTAGTTTGTTTTATGCCTCTTTTCATGTATTCAAAGATAGCTGTTCTTCAGACTGTATAACACGTGCCAGGTGTTTGTGTATTAAAACATTTTCAAGAGAGTCTTTATACACTGCACTATGTTCATTCTGAACTGTTTTCAAAATTAAACATTTGTTCCTGCATTGTGTGATTATGTGTGGGATATGTTGAGTAGGTGAGAGACAAGTTAAATCTTATGAAACCATTCCAAAAATTATTGGCTTTCAAAGGGTCTGTGCTTGTCTCTGGAGGGGAGTCAAAGGCAAAGCTAATACCACTGGGGAAAGGATGGTCCTTGCAAAGATCCAACCAAACTTGGATCCTGATAACGCAGTGACTGCTTGAAATCTTGATGCAATCTCGGCCGTGTCACTTGGAAATGGGAGGGGGTTTTATAACCATGCAGCAACGGGCGCACTTTGACCTTACAAGGCTTTCTGGCAGTTCCTTGCGTGATGAAGGGAAAAATACTCAGTAACTGCCAAAGAAAACTTCCCTGCCTTCCGGAAGGCAGAGAAATGGGGCGATCCTCATTCTTTTTGGTGCTAGGCTATGCGTTTTCCCAGAAGTGAGTAATTGCGGTTGCGTTGCTTACAAGGGAAGTGCAGAGACGAGTCTCCTGCCTTCTGCAGACAATAAGGAGCATTGCAGAGCAATTCTGTTTCTCAAGCAATTTCCAGAAGTATTGCAATTTTAGTTTTGATAGGAATATCTCTTTTAAAAGATCTAAATCCTGCTTAAAATATCTACTTTCCATAGCTTCTGTTTTCTTTCATAACTGGAGATCAGATGAGGAGAACGATTCACAGGAAAAACTGTTTCAGTTGGACAAGCAGCTGACTCAGCTGTTCTTAACGAATTTGCTTTTTCTCACACTTCTACCACTACAAATAAAGCCTAATGGACCAAGACATGTACTGCAAACCATCACTCCTTGATTTTTGTTAAATGTTAAGTGTATTGTTCTGAGACATAACTACTGCTACCGTACTAGTAAAATGTCCTGAAAGAAAAGAAGAAAACTGTTGTTGTTGTTGTTGTTATTATTATTATTATTATTATTATAGACTCCTGATATAAACAGCCCTCTGTAGAGGGAGGGGTAGAACATAAGATGCTAGGAATGCTGACCTCTTTTGTTGAGGAAAAAATATATGGAGTACCCTTAAAGGAAATACAACAAGGTAAATCTTAAAAAATGTAAGGATCTCTGTCTAGAATTAGGCTAATGTTTGCATCAATACTGGAAGATTGTGTCAGTCAAGACCATGGCCTGGAGGGATTTATGTGCCAGGCTGGTGGAAAGTACCAGGCTTGTACGTAAAGAGACACAGCGAATATGACCTCTAGTCAACTTAAAATGAGTTAAAAGTTTCTCCTGGAAACTTCCCTTGAGTTTTTATGTCAATCTGCAGCGTATAGGAATTCTTACTGACTTTGAAGTCACATAACGTTATTCCAGTGCACACAGAAAATGAAAACTTTGTCATGCATTTGTAAATTTATTTTCACTGAGGGTATCTGCAAATCATATATGCGAGTGTTAATATTCCATATGTTAATATTTTACACAAAATCTTATTCTATATAAAAAGGAAAATCTGCAACCTTTTTTCCAAGAAGTTTTTGTTTGTTTGTTTGTTTCGTCCTCTGAAGGAGAGAGGGAAAGACCTGAGGAGGGTGTATTTTCTGTTGCTAGAGGAAGAGTAACAGGAATACAGAAGCTAGTTTGTATCAGCAGAGTACAACTTTGTGGTTCTTTTTAGTTGCTTGAGAATGTGTCCATAAGCTAATATTGATGCTACACTGTATCACTTTATACCAAGCAGTTAAAAATATTATCTATTTCTTAAGTCAGTACTCCATTATGTTATTTTCTTTCCCAAAATATTTAACTGAATCTGCCAAACGTTATTCTGATTATGCCAGAAGTATCCTTTTCCATCGGCTGCACTTTATATGAAGAGCATTTTATGTTTTAACTTGACGTTCAAGTTTCAGGTGACAGCTAATGCTTATCTTGCAGTACTCACTGGGAATGTTATTGTGTTTCTTGCTGGCAGGATGGGCTCTCTTGAGATGGAAACAAGTGTTGCTGCTGCAAGGAGACCCACTAGCTCACTAGGCACTACTTTTTTTCCAGGCCCACCATTCCCTTTGAATCGCAGCTGCTACCAATTACTGGCCCACTGTGGAATAGAGTTTTAAAACTGAAGAGTTTTCAGATTTCCAGGTCTCTTGCTTGATGATATCATTATCCACAGAGCTGCATATTTTGGCATTCCAGGATAGGGCCCATGTTGCACTGGGAAACCTGCCTGTAAGAAACTTGGAGCTGTTGCTGTGTCTGTTTAGTCTACCGGGAATTAAGTCAGGTACCGATTTAGTAGGGATTAAGAGGACTCTGGGCCTTTTTTTCTCTCATTAGCACTATATCCTGTGACCCATGTTCCAGGTCATGTGTTTGGTAGGAACTGCACTCCTGCTACCTCTCCCTCTGTTTCTTGTTTTCCATGTCAGGTGATATCTGCCAGTGTATGACACCACATCACTGATCACTTCTGTATGCCTCAACCAAATGGGGAATTTGTTGTTTAAATAGGAACTTTGGCTGGCCCTGCTTTTCTGCTTAGCATCAATTAAAATATGCAATGTTTCTGGTATAAGTGTCTTCTTTCTCCACTATTAAGGTTCTCACACTTCAGTAGGTGTCTTTGTCAAAGTCCCAGTGTGGGAGAAATGTGAATACCTGTAGTAGGCAGAATGTGTGCACTTACTTGCCGAGTAACCTTTCTCTTTTCTAGGTTTAGCTGCTCTAAAATTCTTGTTATGTGACACTTCCTTATCATTAAAAAAAAAAAAAAAAGGAAGGAAGGAAGTGGGAACTCTGTATGGAATATGTATTCTATGACTCTATGATTCTATGATTCTATTGTGAAAGCTATAAAACAAATAATGAAATAATTATTTTTCAACATCTGTGAGAAGTAGTATCGGGTGGTATAAATAGAGATTCTCTCAGGTTATTAACCAAGTAATTTTGGCAAGTCTTGTGAGAAGAAAAATTGGTGCAGAGTTGAACTTCAAATTTTGAGTTAATTTGGAATTGGGTGTTTTATGAAGAAATGAGGATTTTAGTGAATTGCTTTGAGCTTTGTCAAGTCTTCAGATGTAAATTGTCTCACAGCCCACCTACCTGCTCGTTCATAATCCACCTGTCAACAATGAAACTTTTTTGCTTACAAAAAGTTTTCAGAACAATTTACTAAGGTTATGAAATCATTTTAGTCCTGTGTATCATCAAATATGAAATACATTTGTTCTTCAAAACCCTGTAATTTATCACCCTATGAGATAGCTGTTATGTCTTAGAGTTGTTTTACAGTCTTGATGATAAAGTTCTTGTAGTCTAGAACAGTCTTATAATGCAAGCTATCTACTACTAATAATTATTTGTTTATTTCGATTTCTCAGCGTCTTCGAAGATGAGAGCATGAAACTACGACAACTGAAACTTGAAAATCAGGTAAATGATGCAGAAGCTGGCAAGAAAGCAGGAAACAAGCATGAGCCACCTCTTTTTTCTAAGTAGGGAGGAGATGAAATTGTGCTTCCTCTGCTTTCCCCCATTTTTCCTCATGATAGCCTGGCCTGTTGTTGCAATTTACTTAGACTTTTTTTTATGTAGAGCTACATAAGAAGTGTGGTGACAGTGAATACAGGCCCTGTTCTGTGATACGTAAGGCTGTATATGGATTCAGAATCCATCTCTTGGAGACTTGAGAGTTTGGGTGATGTGATTAAAAATACTAGGTCTAAGGAATACAAAGAGAACTAACTGCTAACACTTCTCGTTATAGATTTTCCTGGATTTTGCTAGTTTGAAAATCATCCTTGCCATGGTTGGTAGGCTTTATTTCTTTGGTACATTTATGCTTCATATAGAAGCTCATATGATTGGGAATGAATAACCACAGAGCCAGACTTAGTCAAAAGAGAGGAAACGCTCTATAGGGAATTATGCAATTTAAACATCAAAGAAAAATGTTCCTTGAACTATAAAAAGATTTCCTTAACTCTGATAGATTTCCAACATCTTTGCACCTTTTTTTTCCCTCTTTAAGAATACACTTAGAGACAAGTGTTTAGTATGTATGAGGTAAAGTGCTTCTGCTTCTAAACCAGCTGAGTGCTGTTTGCTGAATGCTTAAATCACCATACTCTTTGAAGCCATAATGTACCCAATGCATCCATCCTTAATATTCTGCTTCTGTGACATTTTAAATGCCTATAGATTAGAAGTCTTGAGATGTAAGATTATTATGATCATCAGGCTGGCGATTCTACATAGACCAGAAAATGATGCATACAGTTCAGCTAGATAGAACATAAAACTGAATTTGAATTAAAGTATGGTTTTTAGAAAGGACCTTCTGTTTCAGATGAGGATTTTTAATCCAGACATGGAAATGTTTAGGGAACTATTCCAGTGGTTAATAACTTCGTTTACCAGTAGTTGTTCATTATTTCTTCTCCGAATTTGCATAGCTTTGACTTGAGCCTGGATTTTTTGTTTGCTTTTTCTACGTATTTGTGCATATTTAAACCACTTCCAGAATCAAGAAGTAAAGAGCATCTTTGGCCATATCCATGAGTAATTCACAGAATCACAAAATTATTGAGGTTGGAAGGGACCTCTGGAGATCAAGTAGTCCAACTCCCATATTCAAACGGGGTCATCTAGAGCACATTGCACAGGGTCATATCCAGGTGGGTTTTGAATATCTCCAGATAAGGAGATGCCACAGCATCTTGCTGGGCAACCTGTTCCAGAGCTCTGTCACCCTCACATTAAAGTAGTTTTTCCTTGTCTTCAGATGGAACTTCGCATGTTTCAGTTTGTGCCTGTTGCCTCATGTCTTGTAGCTGGGCACCACTGAAAATAATCTGGCCCCATGCTCTTTACATCCTCTCTTCAGATACTTATACACATTGATTTGATTCCCCCTCAGTCCTCTCTTCTCCAGGCCTAATATGCCCATCAAGAGATTGAGGAGTCTCCTTCTCTGGAGGTCTTCCAAAGCCACCTGGATGCCACCCTGTGCCACATGCTCTAGGTGTCCCTGCTGGAGCAGGGGGGTTGGACTAGGTGACCCCTAGAGGTCCCTTCCAACCTCAACCGTTCTGTGGTTCTGTTCTCTCTCTCAGCCTTTTCTCATGGGAGGGGTGCTGCAGACCCCTAATCATTCATCTATGCTGGACTATGCAGCAGTTCCATGTCTCTCTTGTACTGGGCAGCCCTGAACTGGACACCACTCCAGGTGTGGGCTCATCAGGTTTGAGCAGAGGGGGAGGATCAAGAAGATACCATTTTGCCTTCTTGACCACAAGGGCGTGTTGCTGGCTCGTTAACATGCTGTCCGTCAGGACTCCTAGGTCCTTCTCTGCAGAGCAGCTCTCCAGAAGATCAGTCCCCAGTCTGTACTGGTGCATGGGATTATTCTTGCCAAGGTGCCTGACCCTGCACTTGCCTTTGTTGAACTTCAGGAGGTTCTTCTCTGCCCAGCTCTCCTGCCTGACCAGGTCCCTCTGAATGGCAGCCCAGCGCTCTGGAGTATCGGTGACTCCTCCCAGCTTTGTCTGCTCAGCAAACTTGCTGAGTGCCTTCTGTCCCCTCATCCAGGTCATTGGTGAATAAGCTGAACAAGATTGGACCCACTACTGACCCCTGGGGGACACCGCTAGTTACAGGCCTCAGCCATGCTCTGTGCCACTGATCACACCCTTGCGAGCTCCACCATTCAGACAACTCTCAACCCACCTCGCTGTCTACTGTCTACTCATCTAGCTCGTGCCTCCTGAGCTTCCACATGAGGATGTTGTAGGAGACAGTGTCAAAAGCCTTGCTGAAGTCAAGGTAGGCAACATCCACGGCGCTCTACTCATCTCTCCAGTCAGTAGCCTCAAAAAGGTTTTCAGACTGGTTAAGCATGACTTCCTCATGGGGAATCCAAGCTGACTAGTCCTGATCGCCTTCTTGTTCTTCACGTGCTCAGCAGTGACATCCAGGATGAACTGGTCCATCCTTTCCCAGGGATGGAGGTAAGGCTGACTGGCTGTAGTTACCTGGGTCATCCTCCTTGCCCTTTTAGAAGGCTCCTTCTTTTTGAGGACTGGAGTGACACTGGCTTTCTTCCAGTCTTCAGGCACTTCTGTTCTCCAAGACCTTTAAAGAAGATGGAGAGTGTACTAGCAATAACATCTGCCAGCTCAGCACTTGGTGCATCCTGTCAGGGCACATGGATTTGTGGGTACTGATGTATTTGACAAAGCCCTTTTAGTTTTCCTTGACATCCTTTGCCAGATTTAATTCCAAATGGGCCTTGGCCTTCTTTGTCACATCCCTACATACTCACATCCCAGCATACTGATGTCCATAAAAGAATGGACAACATTCCATTCTTTTACCTGTTGACCTTCCAGTACCTCTTGTTAACAATGTTGAATAGAAAACAGTAGTTTGAGAAAAGATTTAAGAATCTGTGAAAGAGCATATAGCGCCAAATGCCATTCAGTAGTAAGATGAAAAAATAACGATGGTCAGAGTGCTTGGCGAGGGTACCTGGCTGTCATTTTCTGGATTAGTATGGATCTTGGGTCTGAAGTTTTGTTTGAGACTTTTTAGATTTGGTCATGTTGGCAATCATTTGTAGAATCGATGCCTAGAAACTTGTAGTAAAAACATAGCGTAAACGTATCCTGTTCCTCCCAGGTATACACCTTGTAGAGATTTGACAAGAAATGTTAACAGTCTCTTATTTGTGGTTGGATATTTAGGTTTGAATGTTAGCTTTGGAAGTCTACTTCTAACATTTTCTTGAGTAATAACATGCCTTCGGAGAAACACAGATGTCAGTAGCAGATCACTAACAGGCCTTGTGGTGGACTAATTGATCATCATAGCTAATACCTCACCTGATTGAATTTGAAATCAACTTCATCTTGTTTGAAACCTTTGACCACACAGAGAATCTGTTTCTTGTTTTAATCCCATCTTCATGGGGTAAGTTTTAAAAGAATGCACAAGTCTGAAGGTAAAGCTGCTCTGCCACCATGTGTAGACAGAAAGAACTGCTACCAACTATCCTGTCAGTGGGCTAGCAGATTTTCTACATCTCATGCAAGAGAAACCACCATTGCTTGAGAGAGAGAGCCTAAGGGAAGAAGAAAGGGCTCTAAAAACACTTATGCCTCAGGGATTGTGTTCTTGGTGCTATTTATCTGATGGATACTTGGAGACTGAGGAGAATTTGATGAGGAAAGAGTGTTTTATCAAACTGAAGAGGAACTTTCACGAGGTTTTTAAGGTGCGTAATAAGCAGACTTGGATAAACTGCACCTCCAGCAAAGGACTTGCACATCATTTGACATAGTGGTGCATTACAGAATACTGGAATATGATTCTGTCCTTCATGCACCTTAAAAGTTATAATAATTAAGCACATCTGTCTTTAAAATGATATGATGTTCCCATATACCTTGATTTATCTTCAGAAGTCGTTTCTACTTTCATTTGCTAGACAATTGTGAGTATCAAATCATGCTGGAAAAGTATGGTTTCATTTTTACTGTTCTTTCCTTTCAGTCCCAAATTATATGGGAAAAGTTCTCAAGGTAGGCCAGATTTCCTATCACAGAATCAAGTCCAGTATTAATGACCGAATTATCTGTTTTCTTCCTTTTGTGTTAGTTCATTTATTTTTCCTCTACCAGTTTGAGAACTGTGTGTTGTGAGTTCTTCCTGTTAGATGACAACCTTTGTCATAAAACCTTTTTCCTTTGCAAATCTTCATTTGCTGGATTGTGAAGGTATTCATAACAACAGAGTCAACTGAATGAATAAGCCTTAGTTAAGGGGTTTTTAGAAGTGGTATATCCTAGTATAAGTTTCTATTGCCATGTAATGCCTGGGTCAAAAACTGTCATCTTTACTTTGCCATCTGCTGATAATCCTGGAGATGAAACTTTAGCAATATAATAAACCTATCTCTCTTAATATGAACTTTAATTGTACTGAACAGCGAGAAAAAATATCCATTCCCTAAGTGCACCACAAGTTGTTATCCCAAAAGACAGGGTGTTCAATCATAAGTGCAGTAGAAAGAGCAGCTCACAAGGAGTCTTCATTCTATCTGCTCTATCAGCTTAAATAAGTATGAGGCATAGAGTAATAAAATCAGACACACATGTATATTGTAAAATTTACTTTGTGAAACTCTTCATATTGGATTCTAAATGACTCTGCTGAGTTTATTTCTATTTATATGAAGGATTTTGTGCAGTCTAGACTGAATAAAAGAAGTTAAAATTATTTGCTAATGGCCTCAGGATAGAGGAGTATGCTTTCAGCCCCTCTGCATGTGGTTACTCATCTCAATTTCATGTTCTTTATTTCAGAGAGCTCTTCTGGAGAAGAAGCAAAGGAAGAAACGTCTTGATCCCTTGATGGTTCAGCCAAATCCTGAGGCAAAGCTTCGCAGGTCAAAGCCCAAAGGGTGCGAGGAGCAGGCTCCTTTAGTAGAAAACCCAATTCCTTTCCACAGTGATGCTACATTACATGGTAAGCACGCATCATGATTGCAGTACTTGCCAAAAAAGCCAGTGCGTGCATGTTATGTCAGCGATGGTCACCTACATTGCTGTGGCAGTGGTCAGGGAGGAACAAGATTGATTACACATCTCTCAAAAAAACATACCATAAAACAAACCAAAGCCATAAAAACAAACAAAAACCTTATCTTGAGTTTTGTGACAGTTGAGAATCATCTGCCTTTGAGTAATCTCCCTTTTGTGTTAGGCTAAAAGCAATTTCCAAAATGAGTTAGGAACTTCTAGAAAGGCAGGGAGATAAGAATCCAGAGTGAGATATTAGTGTGCGTGACAAATACCTCTTGCCTTACACATTTCAGCCCTTGTTAAAAAAAAAAAAAAAAAAAAAGTCATTTATAAATGGGGAAAACTGATTTCTGACATGTTTAAAGCAAGTTGCTCACAATTTCCTGGCCAAAGTTAAGTGAACAAAAATAAATTGGTAGTTTAAAGGGAATCTTGAGCAAGGAAAGAATAAATGAGAGATTGCCCTGGGACACTTCTGTAGTGGTAAATTATTAGGCTTTTGGATTCTGCTTAATTTTGGTCTGCAGGCATTGATGGACCAGCTGCTTTCCTGAAATCAGAAGTGCAAGACTTAGGGACCAAACTCCAAACTCTCTCTGCTGGATCTTCCATAACAGAAGACAGTGCAGATCAGGAAAATGATGGAGAGGCCCTCACAGAAACAGCAGGCAAGCCAGATCTGCAAGAACTCTTACAGAAACGGGGTAAGATAATGGAGCAGACTTCTTTTACTTTGTATAATTTTATAATTTTGCACGTAACATTAAAAAAGGTGGGGGTAGAAGAGGAGGGGAATATCATGAAGCAGGTATCTATAGGACCTTTCTCTGAAATACACTAGTAGTAGTTCCTCTGTTTTCTGGTTAACTGCAGTTTCTCTTTTTTTCCCATAACATGCTGGTATTAATTAGAGAGCTAGTTATATTTTAAAGTTGTTTTTTTTTAATGTCTTGTATTATTTGTGTCCTTTCCAAGGAAGATGGTCACAAAGCAGCATTTCTCATTTTGCTAAAGTTCAGGATAATTTTATTCCAGATATAATATATAGGTGTCTCATACCTGATGACACAGGGACCTTCTGCAATCAATAATACAGCACTTATTTACCTGCTGAGGAGACCTTCTTGAAAGGTGCTCTTCCTGAGTTGGAGCATACCACAATCAGCAGTTTTGGAGTTTTATTTTCAATAGGTGGAGAGGGACACTCACATTCAAATGTCCATCCCTGCATGCTAATATCTTTCTTTGCTGCCAGTGCCACAAGAAACTATTTGTTGCATGCTGTCCAAGCACTTGGCAGAAAAATAAAAGTGACTTGGTTTAACATGGCACACAGCTTGCTTTATTTGGTAAAACCTGTCTCACAGAACGTTTCCAGTACACCTTATGAATTAAGATACTACCATATGTAGAAACACTTTCAGTTGTCAGATACAACAGCTGTTTACCTATGGATAGCAGGGGTACGAGGATGATCAGGGGCCTGGAACATCTGCCCTATGAGGAGAGGCTGAGGGAGCTGGGCCTGTTCAGCCTGGAGAAGAGAAGGCTGAGAGGGGATCTAATCAGTGTCTATAAATACCTCACAGGAGACAGTGAGGAGGATGGTGCTGGCCTCTCTTCACGGGTGGCCACCGACAGAACTAGAGGTAATGGCCACAAACTGAAGCACCAAAAGTTCCACAGGCACTTAAGGAAAAATTTCTTAACGGTGAGGGTGACAGAGCACTGGAACAGGCTGCCCAGAGAGGTTGTGGGGTCCCCTTCTCTGGAGATCTTCAAAACCTGCTTGGATGCAGTTCTGTGCCATGTGCTCTAGGTGACCCTGCGTGTGCAGGGGGGTTGGACTAGATGACCTCTAGAGGTCCCTTCCAACCTTAAGCATTCCATGATTCTATGATAGCAACAAGAGTCAGGACAGGAAGCAGGATAGAATGTCTAAATAGAAAATTCAGGGGAAACTGGTAGAGGGAGAATGTAAACAGTGAGTTTTGAAGCTGGCCAGAGCACTGTGATTAGTGCCTTTCCTCTCTCCAAGTGTACTTTGGGAAGTTTTTGGCAGGTTGGTAAGACTACATTTTTCTATTTCATCTGAGACGGAGAAAGCTTCCATCAATGCCCTTTGTTTTCAGTGCCGTGTTGGAATACTGCTGTGTTACTGATTCATAGGAAAGGATCCAGATCAACAGCCCGATGCTGTTCCTATTCTTTAGAGCTTTACGCACTTTTCCATTTCACAGCTGAATCATAGGAAGGAAATCGCAGAACAAGATGATGCAACTCCAAGTGGAAGGAAACTCCAAACAGTAATGTGTACAGAAGTTCTTCCTAAATGCCTTTAGGCGGAGTTATTTTAGTTATATACCACAGTCATGAATGAAAGTATAAACTAAGCAATACAGTGTATCATGCGAAATGTGTAGTGATGAAAGTCAAATAGATGCTTAATCAGCTGAGTGGTGAAAAATATCACCAGTGCTTTGGAATTGAAGGCTTGGGAAGCAGTATTCCACAAGAAGAAAATAAGCAGTTGGAATAGCAGAGATTATGAAGATAGGAGCGAAAGAGCTGTTGAAGTGGCATGTGTGAATTAGTGATTCCATGAACTCATGATGCCTTCTTTCAGGGGTTGTTTGCTTGATCCTCTGTTCTGACAGGAATTTCAGGAAGTTTGAATTTTGATGAGGAGGACACAGAAGAGGAAGAAGAAACTAATAAAAGACCATGTCCTGAATCTGAGAGACCTAGTTCTGCAACCAGCCTGAAATCTTCTGCAGTAAGTGTTATGAAGTCAATTTCCATTAAGAATTGGGCACATACTTGTTTTTTAGTACTCACACCTTGAGTATTATGCTAAAATGTAGTAGTTGCAACTGCTGTAGTTTGTGTTCATTCCTGAAGGCAGATAAAGGTCAAAATTGTCAGGTTATCTGACTGGCAAGTTAAACACAAAGACCTAGAGATCAAAGGAGCATGGCAGAGGAACAGAAGTAATCTTATCATCAGTGAAGAAAAGACAGTGAATTGGCTACTCCTCAAAGACCCTTTAAGGGGAAAGATGAGTCAGTTGCCACTGGTGTGAAACTCCAAGATGATAAAGAATAACTAACTCTCCCTGTGAGATAGATCTGTTCAGTAGGGGAGTCTTTCCTAAGATCCTAAGATTCCTTTTGATCCTAAGATCAAAAATATCTTCAGCCAGGATTTTTCTCAACAGAGAAACACAGGTGGTTTCTTGATAAACTCCTCTTTCCCAAGTATCTTCCTCTTGAAATATAAGGTCTTCTGTTTCAACTGACCGTTCTTTTCTTGGTCAATACAAGAGCCTCTCATCTGATAATCTGCTAATATGATGCCTCTTCTCATAGGAAACAGGTGCTTCCTGTACTCCAGCCCCTCAGGCAGATGCACAGCTGGGAGAAGTAGAGAACTTGGAGGATTTTGCATTACATCCAGCACCCCGTGGTATTACAGTCAAATGTCGAATCACTAGAGATAAGAAGGGAATGGATCGGGGCTTCTTCCCTACTTATTACATGCATCTGGAAAGGGATGACAACAGAAAGGTATTGGAGCTAGTGCACAGTATTTTGGCTATAGGACTCCTACCACAGACCATTTTTGATGTAATGGGAGCAGGGCATAAATTAAGAAATTAGAGGCTGAGGAGAAAAAGCATGCTGATGAGAACTGCTTATCTTTGGCAAGCCACAAAGCAAGGTTTAGAAGCAATAACATAGTGAGAAGATGAAATACAAAAATATAAAAACTTAAGGGGTAAAGGAGAACAGAAGGACTGAGTTGTTTGAGAAGAAAAGGAGGGAAGATGCAAAAAAATCAAAGTTGCTTTGAATCTAGACTGAGGGGGCTAATTGCAGGATTAGGATTTCAGGCTGTTCACTTAGGGAAGAGGTGAAAAGTATGGAGACAGGAGTAACAGCACAGAGCAAAAATGGGAGTGGGTGAGGGGAAGCAGCTGGGACTTTGGGTAGTAATGCCTAGTGATGCTTTCTTTGAAAATTTTGGTTTTGATCAAAGTTTTGTATTTCCAGACATTCCTCCTTGCAGGACGAAAGCGGAAAAAGAGCAAAACATCAAATTACCTCATATCAATTGACCCAACTGACTTATCTCGGGAAGGGGAAAGTTTCATTGGAAAACTCAGGTGAGAGCCACAGATGAAAAACGGAGCCAAATATACAGCTTCTGCAGTAGGAGAGATTGGATTTCCGTTTTAGCTGAGTTGGAATTGCAAATAAAAATAGTGAACAGATCACAGGAAGATGTGCCTGGAGATGTATAAAGTTTCACTGTGCTGCACAGCTGCCTTCAGAAGATGACAAAATTTACCACTGATGCATCTCTCTCTTTCTGTCTCTTCCCCTTATTTGATCTTAGGTCAAACCTCATGGGAACTAAATTTACAGTCTATGATCATGGAGTTAACCCAGTCAAGGCCCAAGGTCTAGTGGAAAAGGCTCACACTCGACAGGAGCTTGCAGCCATTTGTTATGTAAGTAGTGCTTCTCTCCTTTTGCCCCTCTTCCCTTCTTGTAGCCTGACTTCCAAGGAATTTGAGCTCACAAAATCCTGGCAGCCTCCCCTACTTCACTTTTGAGCTAGCCAACCAATTTCCATCAAATTAGACAAAGGGCAAAGGCCCTGATAAGTTCCTACAAGTTTCATGAAAAAAAAAAAATCAGTTAGGGAATCAGCAGGAGTATAGAAAGAGGGAGAGAGACCCAAACTAATATTTTCACTGAGGGAAAGATGACAACGTAACTTTGAGATTCTTCAATAAATTATAGCCAACCAAGTAGAGGGATTTTTATCTTTGCCATAGTTACAGCAGCAGAAATTTACAGAGGTGGCATTCTACTGGAACATGATCCTGATCTTTTTGCTAAGTGGCACTTGAGGTGGAGGCAAAAAAGATGTGATAATTCTAGTACCAACCTATTTATGTGTTACTAGATGTTTTATTTGTATACAGTATTCCTCACTTCCCTGCCTATCTGAATGTTTTAGACATTTTATCTACATGGTTCTCATATGTACCCCTAGATTTTCTGAAATGATATAATAGAGGTTGCAGCTCCAAAAACGGTGTCTGTGAAATGCACTAGCACATTAGAAGAAGCTGTATAACTTCTATTAATCAGTGTTTCTAAAAGAGCCTCATCTTGATTTGTCAGGGTTTTTTGTTTGTTTGTTTGTTTGTTTGTTTGTTTTGGGGGGGGGGAAGGGATTGCTTGGTTTTAATCTGTGCTTTGGAAATTTTAAAGGTTGTTAATGATGTGATGCTATAGAGCACCTTAAATGAACTGAATGGTTAGAGAAGACCAAGAAAGATCCTTTTTCTTTGTTTTATACCCAATTCACTTGCAGCAGTCTCTTGCTGCACTTTCAGATCGATCTGCTTGTCCTAAAATTGAAGCTCAGATAGAACCTGACTATTTTTCTTTTGGGGGTTGTTCTCAATCATTTATGAAAGAGCGCGATTTCAGAGAAAATTGTAGAAAAAAGACAAGTTGTTCATTCTCCAGGAACATTCAAACCTAAGTGGTAGTTATATAGATAAGAAAAAGACCCGGTCAAAGACCGGATTTTATCATGTTAAGCCTTCTTCATTAGCAATATTTTAGCGTCTTTTTGCCTCAAATGCAGTTTTTTTTTTTCCTGAGATCACTCTTCTCTGATCTTATGGTAAATGTTTGTTTCATTAGAACAATATAAGTGTGCTCAAAGTTAAGTAAGTAGTACTATGCATGTCTTTTAAGTTCTCAAAATGGAGAGAGGCAGCTATTCTCAGCAGTAAATGTAATTGCATTTAATGTAACTGCTGGCACAGTTGTAGCTAACAAATCTGTAAGAAGCAGTACAGATGTGAATTTAAGATCAGCCTTGTTGCCTTTCCTTCAGTGAGAGGGAGTATCTAATTTCCTAAAAATACTATCTTCCTTATCTTTCAGGAAACCAATGTGTTAGGATTCAAGGGTCCCAGGAAGATGTCTGTGATCATTCCAGGAATGAATATGAATCACAAGCGAATCCCAATTCGGCCCCAAAATGTGAGTTTGGTCACGTTTCAGTCTGGAGGAAGAGGCTTTCTTCTAGAGATCTTTCTCCTAGAGGCCTTCTCCTAGAGATCTGGCTGCTACTGATGATTACAGCTATCAAAGCAAGGTTATTAATGGCAAAGATGGTTGGCAGGTTTCATGGCCAGTAAACTTTTTATAGTGCAATGAAAAGGTCTTGATTAATGTCCTTGCTTTTTACCTCACTTGTACACATCTTTGCTTCAGTCTTTCCTGCTGAGAACAGCCCTCAATGTTGCAGAGTGGCTGATACCCCAGAGCGCTGAGCCCCAGAGGTACCTCAACAGGCTGGAGAGATGGGAAAGAGGGAAACCTTATGAAATTCAGTGAAGTGCAAAGTCCTGCATCTAAGGAAGAATAAGGCCATGCACCAGTACGGGCTGGGGCTGACCTGCTGTAAAGTAGCTCTCCATAAAAAGACCTGAGAGTGCTGAAGGGCAGCAAACTGAGTTGACCATGAGCCAGCAGTGTGCCCTTGTGGCCAAGAAGGCCGATGGTATCTTAGGCTGCATTAGGAAGGGAGTCGCCAGCAGGTCGAGGAAGGTGACCACCCTCCTCTACTCAGCCCTGGTGAGGCTGCGTGTGGAGGACTGTGCCCAGTTTGGTGTTCCCCAATACAAGAGAGACGTGGAGCAACCAGAGTGAGTCCAGTGAAGGGCTACTAAGATGATTAGGGGACGGTAGCCCCTGTCTTATGAAGAAAGGTTGAGAGAGCTGGACATATTAGGCCTGGAGAAGAGAAGACTGAGGGGGCAGATCTAATCAACAAGTACCTGAAGGGAGGTAGGGCCAGGCTATTTTTGGCGATGCCCAGCTGTAGGACAAGAGGCAACAGGCACAAACTGAAACACAGGAAGTTCCATCTGAACAGCAGGAAAAGCTTTTTTATTATAAGGGCAACTGAGCACTGCAACAGGTTGCCCTGAGAAGTTTCAGAGTCTCCATCTGTGGAGATATTTAAGATCTGAGCAATGTGCTCTACATGACCTTGTTTGAGTGGGGCAGGGGATGGATGGAGGTGGAGTAGCTGATCTCCAGAGGTCCCTTCCAACCTCAACCATTCTATGATCCTGCGAGAAGTACATTTGAAGATGTTTTAAAGTGTGGGATGAACAAGATTCTGGTTCAGATCTCTGTTAGTGTGTGTTTCATGTTTAGTGTGATGGAGAAGAGGGCAGGAAGAATGAATAGAGATATTGTCAATGTTATAATCTAGAAAACAGTATTTGCAGCAGTGCTTTGAGTATAAGACAGAAAAGAATCTTTAAGAGTGGAAACTGAGACATATAAATCTGAAAAAAAATTTAATTTGGTGGGCAGGAGAATTGAATCTAGAGATGGTCACTGATTCCTCATCTCTCTATTGGAATTTCCATCTTCATTGGAACATACAGGAACCATTTCATTTTTCTCTAACATTTTCTTCAGTGTTTTGGTAGCAGGTAAGCATGGTGGCACTGGCTGAAATACCAAGTTGTACTGAGAAGCTGTCAAAGCCCTCAGGGTTTGACATTTTGGTTTTGCTTCCTTCTCTGTAGTCTGGTGCCACCAGTTAAACAATCTTGTCTCAGCTGTTAAAGAGAAAAAAATGCATTTCTAAATAATGTTTGATGACTATTCTCATCATGCAAGTTCTCTTTGAATCTTTATAAAACAAATAGAAAATAAACAAATATAAAAATGAAGATACAAACTAAGTAGATTAACTTGAACAATAAGCTTTAATGAAAATTTAAAAATTGATTATCCTTAAAAATCCATTATACACTAGTACCAAAACATATGACATAGCTGTATTAGGCAGACATCCACAAGAGGTTGTTCCCTGATCATTAAATAACTTCAAATTGGGTTCCTTTTTTTTTTTTTTTGGTAACTTTTAGCTTTTATTATTTCAGGCTGGATTTTATTTGGTTAAACTGTTAAATCACAGGTTGTTTTCCTCACTATTGTTGTCAATGCCTTAAAATTTCCTCCGTTTCTCAAATATAACATGTTGTTTTGTTGCTTTATCACTTTTTTTTCCCCTCATCTCTGTGTTTCATATTTTACTTCTCCTATTAGACCTGGTCAGATGGCATTTAACCTATTCAAGGCATATTTACAGCCCACTGTAGCCTTTAGATTCTTTATGGAAACACACCCTAGGACCTAGCACTCTGGAATTAAATTAGATTATTTTTCTTGGTTTGAAAGTTACAAGATTGCAAATGGAAGTTGGATCCTATTGGAGAAAGCTGATGTGAGTCTTGGAGATGATTCCTGATAGCAGGGTGATACTCTGGGTCTGGGTAGAAGTGATACTGATGACCTCTGAAGCTCACACTTGCTCTTTCTCACTGTTGTTTTGGAAAAGAATTTAAGACAGAATTTAAGTATTGTCATTGTGTTCTGTTAAACAGGAAATGACTTTCAAGTGGTAGAGTGCACACACCTGAGAGAGGCAGTACTTAAAAGCAGAATCATTCCAAATCTGATATATACATTTATTTCTTCGGAGCAGGAGCATGAGAGTCTGCTATCAAAGTGGCAAAGCAAAAACTTGGAGAACCTCATTGAGCTACACAACAAAGCTCCAGTCTGGAATGATGATACTCAGTCTTACGTTTTGAACTTCCATGGGAGAGTCACTCAGGCCTCAGTGAAGAACTTCCAGATTGTCCATGACAATGACCGTAAGAGTCCCTTGGAGAGTTTGGGGGTTTGGCATTACAATATGGAAATCCCAGCATATGCTGTGAAGTTTGGGAGGTGTAGGACACCCTTCCTGGAGAAGGGAGACAAAGTGGAGAAATTCTGCCCAGGGGGGTATTGGGGATTTCTGATCTGTTAAGCAAATGATATGAGACTTCCCTTTTTTGCGGGTGGGTGCAGAGGCTGCTGTCCACAGCTACACCAAAAAGGGGGACAATATCAAGCCTCTGAAAGGGAAAGGAAAGGATTAACATGGCACCTTCCACCGTACCAAATAGTGGTTTGAGCCTTGGCTCTGGAAAATAAGGTAATTTCAGCAACACAGTCTCTCTAGAGAACAAATTTCAAGGCCAATTTGGTAAAGAAGGAATAGCTACATCAACCACATATGTTTGGTGGGTCTCACTGCTGGTTTGGTTTGCTTTGCTTGTGCCTAAGTTTTGCCTCCATGTGAAATTGTTGGTCTCTGAGTCTTTCTTTTCTCCTCAGCTGACTACATTGTGATGCAGTTTGGTCGTGTAGCAGAAGATGTGTTCACGCTGGACTATAACTATCCTCTCTGTGCTCTCCAGGCCTTTGCTATTGGACTTTCCAGCTTTGATAGTAAATTGGCCTGTGAATGAGAGAGACAACAGGCTCGAGCCACGAACTCCCTGCCAACCTGCATCCTGCTGTCTGAGTTCTAGGTGCAGCGATGCGAAGTACACTGAGGAGGGAAGGGAACTGGAGGACAAATTTCTGCAGGCTCAGCAGAAAGCAAAGAGCCAGCCTAAGGGCGCTGTGGTAGCTGACCCTGGGGAGACTGTCCTGAAACGGAGCATTCTTATGGAAGAACAAGGCACGTGCATAATGTTCTTGTTGTCAGTATTGATCCCACTTTCAGAATCTTGAAACAGACGTTGCATTAGGGCAGGCAAAGAACTAGGCCACTAATTGGAACCTGTTCAGTTTGGATTAGAATAGTGGTTTAGTGCCCGTATACCTTGGATCTTCAGTAGTGCCCGTGGAGTTGGTGCTGCTGATCTTGCTCTCAGATCCTGAAGAGATTAATTCAGGAAAAGGAGGATAGTTTTGGCATGTATTCTGTTTTGCTCTGTGTGTTTGTTATCCTGCTGTCTGTTACAACACCCAGAGACAGAGAGGGAAGGATCTAGCTTATGCCTCTGCAATTGTAGGTAATTTTCAGCGAATAAAGTGCTGGAATGAGACACTGGTTTTAATAATCTACTTCTCTCTTAGTATGAAGAGCAGTTCTTTGTTAAGGCTGATGCTCAAGTTTCCTTTCACTGTTCTAATTGCTTCATATCCTTTGACAATCTTTTTACCAAATAAAAAAAGAATCAAAACTCAAATAGTCCCTTCTTAGTTGGTGATACCCAACTAAGTTATATGGTGATATCCACGTATTTCTTCTTTTTGTTGTTCTTAGCTACTTCAAAATTAGATTGGATAGATGATAGAATCTGACTGAATTTGGCGGAAAGTAGTATTGTAACAATTTACAGTACTGCACCTGAAAAGCAGTTTTCTTACTAAATCTAGATTCTAAGCAGATCATTTTTTTTTATTGTACATTGTTTGTAAAATTTGGCATGTTTTTAGGAATAAGCTGAGTTCCTTTTTTTTTTTTTAACATGAGATTGTCTGAAATCAAAGCCTATGGAAATATATTTTATGCAAGTATTTTTAGTCTGAATATAGGAAGGAGGAAAGCTCATTCCAAAGGAGAGTACAGGGGTTTTCAAAAGCACCAGTAAATTTAATTAAAAAAAAATAAATAAAAGAGCTGAATCATGGGGCTCTGCAAAGTGTCTTTCTGATGTTCCATATATAATGCTGGATTGTACAGTACGGAGAATGCAGGACCTAACATGGAACATTTCTTGATTCAAGTGGCCTTGATTCATCAGAATGAATTGCTGCACACTGTCATATCAGCCTCTTAGAGCACACATTGGCTATGTACTAAAATGTCATGACATTATGCATATCCATGATAATTGTGGAAAACTGTATCCCTCCACTGCACCGAGACAGGTGTTCTCCAACCATGCACATAGTCCTTGTGAGCAGAACAACTCTGCCTCATGCTCCCAAAGGGCAGTTTACTGGTTTAGTTCTCCTGAGTCCTCACAGTGGTAGCTATCACTTGCTCTTTCAAAATAATGAGAAGTTGCAAAGACCTTTTCTTGTATTGCCGGGAAAAAGAAGTATTAATCATAGTTATCTGAAATTCTGTATCTAACTGTAAATTCTGAATTGTTGCTAAGGGCTCCAGCTCTCTTAAGGTGCCCGCTCTGCATTATTTGGGGAGCTGTTGTTTTCAGGGGGATCTCCTCAGCACAGCATTTGTCAAAGAGAAATTGAATCCCAGATGGCTTTTGTTCTCCGTGATCTTCAGCCTGGGAACAAGATGTGGCCATGTTTTCCAGCGGCGCTCTGCTGATTTCTTGCCTGATGGCTCCTCGCTCCATTGGCCCTTCCAGAAAAGCTAAAGAAATTGGTTCAAAGCATGCCTCGATCTGCTTAGTTGTTGGTTGGTCTTTTTACTTGGACTGTATGAAAGAAACTCCCTTCCATTAGTCTGGGGTCACCTGAAGGTAGAATGCTCATTTTCCACTCGAGCCAATTTCCTCTATGCTGCGCAGGCTCTGACACATCCCCTTATTCCTCCTCTCACCTAGGCCAGTCATCAAAGGCTCTTCCAGCTATTTGTTGACTTCAGAATGATCCTAGCAGAGTCCCCCTGACCTCTAGGGTTTTCTGTCCAGTTATGCAGACTGATGAACCGCTTCAGTGCTCTTTGATCAGATACTGTTTTACATGAATTGTATTTATAACTTTTGTATCTTGATGAAAATAAACTAATTTATAAGCTTTAAAATTTCAATTCTAAAATACTTTTTGTAGGATTTGCAGTTACTTGTGAGTGTTTATTTTTAGTCCTCCTGTTTCTACCTCAGTTTCTTCCTGATTTCCCATTCTTCATCTCCTTACTCCCCCTTTTCCTTTAAAATCCTCAACTCTCTTCCTTTGTAGTGTTTTTCACATGTATGAGAATGAATGTGAGATCTTTTTTTTTTTTTTCGCTCCACCAGCAGGAGGTCTTCCTATGCTGTTCCTGATTCCTATTTGATTCTTTCCTGAAGCTACTTCCCCTCCCCATATTCTTAGTGCTTCTCCCAGCCTCCAGCTAAGGTTTTTGGAATTTTTTTAAATGCTTTTCCCTCCCCTTCTGAGACCTTTGTGCATGCCAAGGACAGCACAGTATATTTCTCTCACTACAGGGAGATACAGTGGTCACAACAATCAAATACTGACACAACTGTCTGTGTAGGCTTTGATGCAAGCGGTCCACCATCTCTTCTTCCAAACACTCTCCATCTCTGTTAAATTAGGATAGTCGGGAGGAAAAACTGTAATTTCCTCTTAATAAAGCAATATTAATTGCCATTTTTTTTTACCTTTGCATATAACTGTAAAATGCAGGAAATCCTAAGAAGAGCTTAGAACAAGAAAAGAAGCATATTAGACTACTAAGTGTGAATCCTAAAGGCAGGCATAACAGACGGCTCATAGGCTCACAAACATCAAAGGTAATGAGTAATTTCTTGTTCTTTTTAGGGATCAGTCCCACACTCACTGAAGTTTTGCTGCTTAATTTGGTAGTAGCAGTAGCAGAGGTTTTGCTCTAAGTATAATAGTACTCTTATTGTCTGCATAATAATTCTCTTCCACTTGCTGGTATTAATAACTCTATAAACCTCTAAGTTATATTTGAATTAGATTTCCTGACTCTGTTAGAGAAGTCAAGAAAGGTTTGCTTATCATTTACAGGCCAAGAGCTAAGAGTTTGTGCAAAGTTTGTCCTATGAAACAATTATGGCCAGGTTTCTTATTTCATGCAGTCAGGAGTTCAAAACTTTTACCCATAGTGTCACATTGTCATCCTTAACTTTTTGCAGCCACTACAAGTGAATCCCAGAAAGAAACTAAGATATCGATAGCTGATCATTTTGTTGCTGCCTCAACCAGTGCAGACTACCAGGGTGTGAGGACAACCTTTACGACTGTGAAGTACTAAGAAACAAAAGCCCTTTAGTGTAAGAAGGCAGAGACCTTGTACCAGCTGTTACTGCTATCCCTTGAACTGCACAGACTTTACCAAAATGTGTCAAGCTAAAGGCTATTATAACCATTACCTGCATTGGTACATTAACATTTAATTTAGAGATTTTATACATGGATGGCTATGTTCTACAAGATGGAATTCATGGAAACATAAAGTAAATGAACAGATAAAGTGGACCATTGCACTCTATACAACAAAACCACTTAAAATGCAGAAAAAAAAGTATTTTTTTTATTAATGCTTGCATTGAAGCCTCTATTAAAGGGCATATTTTACTGTGAAAAATGATTTGATTTTTAAAAGCTGCATATCAAAATCATTCAGCTAAATAGAGTAAAAGCATGGGGAGTAAGGCCTGATCAGCTTCCCCAGCTCCCTTCGCTTCCGGTTCCAAGCGAACGGTTTGTGTCACCGTCACTGCTAGTAAGGAGAGAAGGAAATTAAAGTACTCCCTTCTCTTGAGTGGATTTCCATCACTGGGCTGCTGCAAACCATTTGTATATTGATTCACAGGAAGGAATATGATTCAATTCCTTCAATTCGGAGCTGTGTTGATTCTGCAGGGGAATGGGAGCATTAGTCACATTATCATCAGACATGGCCTAGAGTTCACAGAGGGAGCAGATGTGATGAGAAATGAGCTACCTTTTATGTCTAAACATTTTTTTCATAAAATAACATATTGTAGTAGGGGTTAACAGAAGCAGTAGTTGGATGAGATCATTACAGGGCTTTCATAAAGAAAAACAGCTGAATAATTTAATTCAATTTATTAATTTCATCTTATTTATATTGTAAATACTTCTGATTCCCACAGTTGCATCATAAAACTTTTTCCTTAAGTTATACTCATAAAATAATGGCATGGCATTACAAAGAAATATAATTGTACTTAAATGGATTACCAGCATCTGCTATCTTCAACACTGCCAGCCTCAAAATAAATAAATGAATAGGCCTTCCCAATCACAAGACATAATATTTTTGAAGGTGGTGGGTTTTGCCATCTGGTTTTTGAGGCTCTAGAATGCATTTAGGTCTTGTTTTCAGGCTTTGCTACATAACTTGAAAGAGTTGTGAACAATTTAGGTTTGGGTTTTGCCTGCCAAAAGCTGAGATTTTTCTCAGTCCATTCCCTGAACAGAATTCAAACAAAGTAAAACAACGTGGTAGTAACTCCGGCACAGGTTGTTATTTGCACACTACAACCATCTGTGACAGTGTCACCTGCAGGAGACATGAAGAAGTTTGATTGCTTTGCTGTTTCAGCTGCACTGCATCAAAAGCCCCTAATAGGAGGCATTTATATTTACTGAATTTGCAGTCCTGCTAGGACTGCCTGCTTTCTTCTTAGGGATGTGGCTTTTCACCTCAAGCGCAGCTCTGAACTTCATTGTATCAGTACTCTCTAGTCCGGCATTCCTATGCTGGTCAAGTGTTTTCAATATAGATATGACTTGGAAAATAAATCATTTTTTTGCTGGTTTATATGTTTTTTGCTCGTCACATCGTTGGTCAACTCTGTAGTATGCATGCACTTACAATGGTAGTAGGCTTTTTACCAGTATGCCTTTTTCAGTTCATCATTATTCCTTGCCTGGTATTACTTGGGTTGGGACCCCTTACACTACATGGCGCAAAGCAATCAACTCTCCCCACAATTTTCCTAAATTAACGTAGGGGGGAAAAAAAAAAGGTAACAGAGGCAGGAAGGTAAGGATGTGTTGTGAAAGAATGGGGCAATGCCGAATCAGTATGATTCATTTTAACATACCAGCCTAAAAGTAGTTTTCTTTAGCTATCATAATATGCAGGGGATTTTGAAGTTATGATTTCATAACCGTAAGATGATTGTTGTGCACATTAAAATGCAAAGGGGAACAGAGGCCCAGAGGTAGTGAAATGTGCGTGCAGGTACCCTGATCTAGGCAGAAATGGCTAAACTCCCTTGGCTTATTTTTGACTATGTTTTTGCTTTTTCAGACTTTTAGGATGATCTATTTCCAAGCACGACACAGCAAAAGAAAAGGAATGCTGATAAAAATTTAACAGAAGGGCAGCAGAAACTGTCATTGACTGACCAAAGGTGTAAGTGACTGCTGAGTAAGAGACTGTAGGAAAAAGTCTAGGAAGGGCCTATAGTGGCCCTCATGAAAACAGGCTCTGTATCTGTTGCCATTAAAAAAAGAAGGCTGGGGAGTGGAAAAGAGTCAATATCTGCAAATATCTGTGGAAAGACATGATAAAACCAGCCATCCAGCAACGCAAGTAGGTGCCGCCCATCTGGATGGCTCTGAGGAAAGCAGAGCAGGGAAGGAGTAGGGCAGCAGACCTGAAATGGAAGTTTAGCTGGGAACTGACGCTGTATGAATGCATAAGAAAAGAGCGACTTACTTTGACATAGCAGACTTAAGGATCAGGCCTAGTTCAAAATAATGGCTGAGGGGAGGAAGCGGGAAATGGCTCTTCTGGTGGAAGTGCCAACTTTATGCCAGTTCTTGGGGTGTGTGTGGAGCTGCAGCACGTTGTCCGGATAGTGACGGGCAACGGGATGCGCTTTGCAGATGAAAACTGGGGCGAGAAGGCATAGATGGAGCGATAAGGAATGGGAGAAGCCTCACAGAAAAACGGGTCAGCTTAAAGTCGATTATCTGCAAAAGTAACTGAAAAAAAAAAAAAAAGTGGAAGGACACTCCTTAGCTTTTAGGCGAGTCGCTTCCTTTCTGGGATGTTCTTGATACGGTTAAACTGCTAATAGCCCCTCTCACACGGCGCTGTTTGTGGCGTTGGGCTCACCCACGCTGGGCGCAAAGCCCGTCCCTCGGGGCCCGGCCGGGCCGTGGCACCCGCCGCGGGCCGTGGCCACGATGTGGGGGCCCGAGGAGCTCCAGGCATGTCCGTGCGCCCCGCCGGGCTCCTGCCTGTGTCCCGCGGCTGGCGGAGCAGCGGGACGCACGCGGACGCCTTTCCCACCGCGGGAAGCCCGCACTCCCGACCGCGCCGCCCCGCGCCCTCCTGCTTTCCAGAGGCTTCCCGGGGCTCCCGCCGCCAGGCCCGTCCGTCCCCTCCCCTCCCCCGCCCCGTTTCCCCTGCGGACGCCTGGAGTTTCCTTCCTGTGCTCCCTTGTTTGCGGGGCAGCGCCTTCCCGGCCCGCTCTTCCGGCCATTCCCGGCTCCCCTCCTCGCTGGCCGCACCGGGGCTGGCTGCTCCCGGCCCCGTTCTGCTCCCAGCGCCGCCGCCGCGGCCTCCCTCGCGCTGCCCCCTCCCCAGCCTGCACGTGAGACGGCAGTGCCCTCCCTCGGCCGCGTTCATCTCATACCAACTCTCATTCCTCGCATTCCTCGCTTCCTCCTTTCAAACTCCGGGGGAAATAATAATAATAATAGTAAAACTTTCCTTTCCTTCCCCCGCGCAAACTGCAGCGCGGCCGCCTCCTCCGCGCCCCGCGGCTGCCCGCGCCGCCGTCCCGCCGCCTCCCGCTCCTCAGGTGAGTGGCCTCCCTGCCCCGCGGAAGGTCCCCGCAAGGGGCGCAGCTTTGGGCAACTTTTCTCCTTGCTCCGGCCCTCCCCCTGCTCCCGGCGCCGCGGGCTCGGGGGTGGGGATCCGGCGAGGCAGCGAGAGCGGCCGGCGCGCAGTAACAACCCTCCTCTCCCGCTCTAGGCAGCAAGTCCTGGAGCACAAGGAGGATTTGAAGCCGCTCCCCGTCGCCCTCGCGGAGCAACCGCCGCTCTCCGCTCGCTCAGGTCGGGACGCGCGGCTTCCCGAGGGCTTTAGCGGGGCGAGGAAGAGGAGGGAAGGGAAGGGAAGGCGAGAGGAAGGCCGTGCAGCCGCTCGCGCGCGGCGGGGAAGGCGCAGAGGTACAAAGGAAGCGATCGGGAAGCTCTCCATGGAGGTGGCTGGCTGGTTCCACCATTCCCTTTGGGACGCTGCGAACTCGTCAGCTCGCTGTGGCAAGAGCAAACCCCGAGTAATTCCAGGGGGGAGAGGAGATTTCCGTGCCTTTTACGGAGGTGTTTTTTGGGGATCAGGACGCCCTTGTAAAAAGGGTATAATTTTTACTGTAGGTTCTGGAGGATGTTGGTGGGGGAAACAAAAGCCCGTCCATGAGAAAGCTTTTTTTTTTTTTTTTTTTTTAATGTGGCTATTATCAAAAGATGACGAAAAAAAACAAATAAACTTTTCCTACATAACTTATTCAAAAGTTAGACCTGTTGAAATCTGGTGGCATGCCTCGGGAAGGGATTTTTGTTTAAAACGAAGCAAACAAAAGGCTTCACCAACTTATCTCTTGTCTCATGTAGATAATTCCCCTTAAACAACTCCGTGCTGTGATTCTGGAGACGGCGCCTTTTTTTTTTTTTTTTTTCCTTTCAGGAGGGAGGAGGAGTGTAACTTTACCAAAATAGGTCCTTCCCCCCCCCCACTTTTAAAGTTCTTTATGATGTTATAAATTTGTTTTTTTTTTTAAAAAAAGTTAAAAAAAACTCTTTTCTTTTGCTTTCATTTAACCCGAAGTTACATTTTGAACTTTAAGATACTCCACAAATAAATGACACCGTACTTTTCAGACACAGGGAGAAAACGAGACTTTTTTTCTTGCTTGCTTGCTTGCTTCCTACCACTCAGAACAGATCGACTTCCCAAAAAAAAAAAAAAGTGTTTTTTTTCCCCTTTTGAGTTACCCTGGCTGTGTATGAGCCAAGGGGAGCATTTATTCACCTGCCTTGTCCGTCTCTGTAGACGTTGGGCAATTTGTAGTTCCTGCCTCTAAAGAGGGCAGCAGAACAGGGTATAGAGCAAGGCGGAAAGAACAAGGGGCAAAACGGAGTGTGATGGTGAAACAAGGGTTAGGGCCTGTTACAGTTGCTCTACGACCAGCGGTAAAGTTAAAGACCAAAAGACTTTTGCGACAAAAAGACCTTTTGGTCGCGATAGCTTTTTCTCACGACAGAGAAGAGCCCGGCTGTGCATAATGAATACGGAGGGGTTTCCTTATGGGAGCCCTGGGATGCTGGGGGACTTGGTAATTCTCCTGGGAAGTTCAGTTTAGAGGCGAGATTGAAGGCACCAAGCCAGGGCTAGCGGAGGCACTTCAAGGGCTTTTCCAAAATCCCGGTCTGGATTTTTCAGTCAAACTCGAGTGTGTGACAAGTCCGTAATCTTTGAACACGAGTATCCACTCATTGGTTGTAGCCTCTCGGAGGTGATTTCTGCAGAAATCAATGTGCAGGAGAATTCCTCTTAGTGATAAGTGTTAGCAGTTTTCCCACTCTCTTAGCTTCCTTGTACATCTTTCAGATTTTGAGTTAATTTTATTGTCAGTTTTAAAGTATTTTAAGTTATTACTGTGGCATATATTTGATATATAGCATGGAAATTCCGTGAAAAAACTGCATGAGTTTTTTGACCAAGTTCTGAAGAGAAGGAGGGCTCAATGGCACAGAGTCCTACTTGTGTTTAAAATAAACTTGCATTCTTGTTCTCTCAGTCAGATGTTTTACAGGACTCATACAGTAAGTAGGGTTATGAGAAGGCTATTGAAAACTACAGTCTCCAGCAGCTCCTGCCTGAGATTACTGCTGTTTGGAATGATGCTGTGCTTGTCCGTGCAGCTTTCCTTCCTTAGTAACATGTGGGTTATTTCCTTTTTTTTTTTTTTTTTTTTTTTCCTCCAGGACATCAGAGTTAAAGGGGTGGGTGAACAAGTGTTTTAGAGTGGTACTACTGAAGAAAGAAGTTGTCCACACGGCCTCCAATTGTGTGTTTCTATCCTGGTGGAACTTATTTTCTTGGCCACTGGAGTGTATTTGCACTTCCAGTTCTGGACCCAGGATGCTCCCATGGGAAAGAGATGATCCAGATGAAAAATAACCTTTATCAAGTTAGTTTTCAGCCAGATCTATTCCACGGGCCAGTTACACTAACATTTATGTGACCATATGGTTATGTGGATGATGAGGCACAGGAACTGGAGCTGAGTGGTAGGGAAGATCTGAGCTGTTTCTCTTGGCAATATTGCCATCTTATACCAGGTCTTTGGGAACATTGTACCCTGCACTAGGCCTGTAGTCACTTCTGTGGTAGTCACATGATTTTCAGTCTTACTTGGCTACTGGCCTGTATCTTAGGAAAGCAACAGTTCAGCATTGCCCTTTCTTCTTTTTTTTTTTCCTGTAAAGATCTATCATACCATCCCTATAGCTCAGTCTGTTTTTTTTTGTTGTTGTTTTGTTTTCCCCTAAATATCCCATAGTAGATCTTCCATTAATTATCATAGGCGGCTTTTCTGTAGCCCTGTGTCATCAGGAAAGATTACCTGACATTCAGACCAATTCAGACAGATTCTACTGCAACAGTTTTTGCCTTGGTGCACTTTGGAATAACTTGTTTCTTTGCTTCTCTATTTTTTTTTCTTATTTGTTCTTCCCTTCTTCTTTCTCTCTTCTTATTTTTCTTTATTTTTGGGGGGACTGGTATTTGCACCTTCTAACTTGTTACAGACTACTAATCAGACTGTTTTCAAAATTTTTCAAATCTGCCATCCAGGCTTAATGATTGCTGTGATACTTTTTCTGAACTTTCTTTATTTTGTCCATTGTCCTTTTACAGAAGGAGATGTGATATGCCACACGTTGGAGGTGATTTATATCTCTTTGTTAATGGAACGTTTGCTGAGGAAAGGCGTACAAAAGTTGCATCCATCTATTTGCTTTGCAAACTGCTCTTTCAGTTATTGTCTTCCCTTGTATGTTTTGTGTCCATTTCTGACTGAGCTTTTTCTTCACTTGATTTGTCTTTGGTTTTGTATTGGTGTTTCTTCAGGTTCTTGTCCTTACTTTTCCCAGATAGTCTTATTTTGGGATATTTTCCCCCTTGTCTTTGTTATTTTGAACTATTTGAATCCCCTTGAAGTGTCTCTGTGCACTGGAGTTTGTAAACTTCGTTCTATATCATCTGCAAATTTCATTAGCATGCCTATTTCCAGTCTTTTAGATCATTAATTAGTAAAACGGGAGAGCAGAGATTCCTGCCACAAACCAGCAGGCATCCATGTTGAAGTTGGTTACATGAGCATATGTCATGATTTTTATTTTTGAAGTTAATTTACTGATCATATAAGTAATACTCTCCAAGTAACTTAAATCATCAGTGATTTGCTTGGAGAGTAGTAAATGCAATTCTGCATGTAAACCTGTTCCATCATCCACTGTATTCCTTTAATTCTCCAGCTTTATAATAATCCTATTCTCCTTTTGAAAAACAGTTGAGTTGATCAAAATTTATGATATCATTTATAATAAACTCAAACTACGTACTGTTCATAATATGCTCCCCTCTCTCTTCCCGTGTTTCTGCATTATGCCCATCACCATGTTAAACCAATACCAAACACATTACTTTCTGCAGCCGTGATCTGGGAAAGAGCTTTACAGAAATCAGCGGTGTGCTTGAATGGAGCTCTGAGGTTACAAGAGCTGAGACGACCTGGTGAGAGGGTTGGTGTTTCTCTCCCTTTGTTTTTGTTGTGCCCCTGGGCTCCTCCTTTTTCTGGAGATGATGCAGTCAGTTCCCTTTGTTTTTACACCATATGAATTAGAGGTTTTCCTGATCGGGCGGGGCAGCTTTTCCAGTTCCTGGTGCCACTGGCTGAGTCACTGGCTCTGCTTTCTGTTAGAGTTTTATAGTTACCTTGATTGTATCTTAGAATATGATTGCCAGTAGCTAGGTGTTTTACTTTGCTGTGCTTCAGAGACACGAGCGTGAGTGGCTTTCAGAGCCTGGATACAAACCTTTGCAACTTGTGCTTTGCTATAGCTAAAGAGAAAATAAATTATCATAGTCCTCAGAGTGCTTCCTTTCAAACAGTATGGTAACCATTAATGGCAAATGTTCAGACAAAGTTTAATCTATTATAACCAGAACTGCTGTGCTTTAACCAAAGGAAAAGTCAGGAGAGCACTGAGTATCCATTAACTGAGATAGGAAAGTGCAAATGTAGGATGATTTACTGATAGGTAAATCCATCTTATCTGACCATACCTCTCCTGAATAGATCCTTGAAGTAAATCTCATTGATATTGGAGTAGGAGGATTTAGAGAGGTTCTCAGGGTGGCAGAGCTGGGGGATGGGGGGGTGGGGAAGAGAGGTGCAAAGTAGGTTTGCATAAGAGGACTTTCTCCTTATCTAGCACTTTTTACTTCATCTTTCTAATTAAAAAAGTAAGTTATTTCCCCTCCCCTGTTCATGTGTGAAACCTCTACACAAATGGAATAAAATACCTGCTCAGAACAAGTAAAATTGCCATATTGAATGCATCGAGTAAGCTAACTGAGAATATTAAAGCAGCAGGGTCTTTTTCTTTCTGCTGTTTGTTTTTGGTCACAGCTCTTATTTGTGAGAACATGCTCTCAAAAGTGGAGCTGAGTCTTTGCTGATGGTGTCCCTTTAAGTATCTAGTTGTGCTTGGCTGGCTGCCCATGTTCCCCTGTAGATTAATCCAGCAGAAGGTATATAACCTGTTGACCTTCCTGGGGAGAAGGGCCTGGAAGGGCAAAGAGATAGATTAGAAGGTTTGAGCTTTCCGGTCATATCTAGTGGTAAGTTTAACTTGTGCTTTTCATTTTTTGCTTTGTCTTGTTTGCCTTCTTTCTCTGCTTAGTGCTTGCAGTTTGAGGATTGGGGCCATAATTACAGGTGCTTATGGTATTTGCTTGCTTTCCATGAAATCTGTATGTAGCTACTTGGAAATAAGAGTATATTTGCTGCTGCAATTCAAAGGGAAGGGTTCTGACCTCAGAATTACACTAGTATGAGTTAAGGACTCACTTAAGGAATCTCTGGGAGTCAGAGATCTCATCTTCTGAGAACTCCACTCAGACTCCGTTATGGAAGAACAAATTTGGTGGTCTTTCCTGAGTGGCAGCCTTTAAGAAATGATCTTTTGAGGCGTCAGCAGTGAATGTTTACTTGCCGCATGGTCCAGGTGGAGCATGCACACACCAGCGCTGCAGTGAGGTGGCTTTGGTGCCCCCAGAGAGCTTGGTAGCTGCTTCATAAGCAGTAGAGAGTAGGGATCATTCGTGGGGCCTCTAGGTTGCATGGTTATTCCTTACTTTTAGGCTTTGCTTTATGAGAATTGCCAACACCTTTAGCTCCCACTTAACTCCTACTAGTATCATGGCATGTGCTGAATTGGTTCTATTCTGTGAAAAGACTGTTAGCTCAGGCTCAGCTATTGCTCTTGCTGAAGGCTGGTTGTTGTTTTGGAGCTGAGTATTTTCATTCCTTTGGATGAGATTTGAGAAGCGATCAATGTCTCATGTCTGAATTCATGTGAAATTTTGCCATTGGTGTCATGAGAACGTAAATATGTCACAGTTGTAGTTTTTTTAGTCCTAGACAAGAGGGATGAGAGGCATGAAGAGAAGGCAGGAATGGGGAAAGCACTTAATGCCCTCACTTTTTGTAATGTTCAAATTGTGAGTCCCTCAGTTTTGGAACACTTGATAGATTCAGAAGATTTGCAATTTCCAGAAAATAATAAACTTAAATCCCAAGAAAACGGAGTCCTTTTGAAGTTAAAAGCACCTGCATTTGCAAACTGCTTTAAAGGTATTTTTTTTTCTTGTCTGGAAATACTTGATTGGATTTTACTTTACTTTTGTTTGTTTGCTTTCTTATGCTATAGTTTTTCATAGGTTAAATGGGGGATGAGTCTGGCAATTGAGATTTTCAGAGAACTGACTTACAGTAGATTTAGGAGCAAAACTTTTTTAGGTTCCTCCTAGAAGCTCCCTATCTTTCAATATTAAGGTTAAGATTACTCTTTGGTAAAATTTTAAGCACGATTTATTTCTCCCTTAAGTTTGATTTGGTAAGACCTGAGCCATTTAAGTCAGTCTGTACACTTGCTTGTACCCGAAGAGTCAGTCCTGCTTTAAACATGTTAGTTAGCGCTATTTATTGATGATTCTGTAATGGAAAATGAAGGTGATTATTGAACTTACTGGGTAATTCCTTCCCAACCAACTCCATGCTTGTTGGGAATGTAACTGCTACTAGTGCAAGGCTGGCTCTCCCTCACCACCCTACCACAGCCTTCTGCCGTTTGGAAGGCTGCGAGACACATGTCTCGGGAGGGCAGGGGGAATCTGGGAACAGCTCCCACGTGGGAGGTAACCGTGACTTCCCAGGAATTGCACTGCTCCCCTGAGGGCTGGGGCCAGCCCAGTGTTTGCTGGGAACCAGGGCAGCCTGGCACCGTTGGCCTCGGCTGTCCTTGCCAGCTCCTCTTCCCTCCCAGTTGAGGTGTGGGTTGCCCAGTAGTCATTTTGCAGGTCCCTTGCCGGTGGCCTTGTAACACAGTTCCCCGGTATGGGCTCTGTGCTGGCAGTTTGTGCAACCTCTACACCTGCCACCGTGGCTAATGAGAACGGAGTCAGCCTCTCGGGGGCATGTGGCCCTTCCCTCCCTCGGCCCGCGGGGGGTTGGGTTCTGCTGAGGCGCCCACGAGCGTAGCCGAGGGGATGGCGCCCGAGGCCTCGCGCGGCCTTACCTCATCGCGTCCTGTTTGACTGCAGTATCCAGGGCTGTTCCGAGAGCAGTTCCCGTCTCTCCTTGTTTTGATCTATATCGTTGTGCTGGACGCTACATCCTCCTCCGTTTCAACCAGAGCTCTACCGCTGCGATAATTGAAAAGTGTTGTTTTGCTTTGCTTAGGAAGTCAGGTGCCTTTGGAAGAGCAGCTGCTGCAGGCGGTTTCAGCACGCCAAGCAAACTGAGCTGCACGCTGTAGGAAACATTCTGCTGGAGCCCAGGCACGCAGCGGATGTGATCTGAATCTGGTAGTGCCCCTTCCTTTGTAAACTGGTTTTATTCAGTGCTTAGAAAGTGACAAAAATCTCCGAGCATCTCTCTGTAGATGTAGTGCAATGATTGCATCACCCCGCCTGATGCACATACGGAAATCTCAGTTCTCTTCTTTGCCTGCCGTAGTGCTGCTACCTGTTAAGGAGTTTTTGCTTTTCCTCTACCATATAACACCTGCACTACTAGTTTTATGCACAGGCTTCAGCAGCAAATCTCTGGTGTCCTGGACAGGGATGTTCATAGCAAATAGCCAGCATTGCACAGGGATTGCGGGAGGCCTAGCGTGAACGCTGGGATTGTAACACTTGGATAAGTTGTTAGAGCCCTCTGAACTGTCCTGATCCTCTCCGACCTCACTGTGACCTCTGATGGAACCAGAGTGGGTCTAGCTTTAGACTGATTTAATGACCAGAGCACAGATTCTGGGGAGCCCGAGTGACTGCTTGCCAGGTAATGATCCTTCCTTCTCTCTTGTAATCTTTGAGTTGCTTCCCCTTGGAGCTACCCGTCTACCAATTGCTCTCATTCATCTTTCAGAGGGACTGAGCTGTTTTTTTTTTTTTGGTGTCCTGTAGAATTCCCCTGCCTGTTTCTGCTGCTAGACTTCAGTACTGTGTGATGCTGTACCTTAATCGGTAGCTCTTCTCAAACTGTTATTTTTCTGAAGTCAATCTCCTGCGTTACTACACAACATTGTGTAAACACATGTGTTAGTGTATTCTTCGTGGAAGTAACTGGTTCTTGCGTTTCCAGGTTTTCTTATTGCTGTAAACTACCTCTCTGAAGCTACAGTTTGAGCAGTAGGGCATCTCTTCTGTTTGGATTCTTTTTTTTTTTTTTTTTTGTTAAGTTGTCTACTCGACTGTATATGTTGGTGGTCAGACATAAAAATGCAGTGGTTGAGGTCCTCTGTAGTAGCAGTATTTGGCTCATGTTACTAAGACAGCAAGTACTGGAACTGCAGTTTTTATTTGCTTACAGTAACACCAAGGAATACCTGTAACAAGAAGCAGTCCCTGCCCGTAGAGCTTGCAATTCTGTTAAATGAGACAAGGAATGAGGTGAGGAAGAGAGGTCCACTGTTAAGGGAAGTGACTTGCTCAGAGTGAAGCCTAATCGGAAGCAAGAGTAGGACCATGTTGTCGGGCTCCCCTGTGCTGCACTGGCAAGTGCTCCTGCCCCGGGGGAGTCGATAGGGGCCTCCTTGCTTAGTGCATCCTGCTCCATACTGATTCCAGCAGGGAAAGGCAGTGGGCATGGTGGGGCAGGGGAGAGCCTTTTGGACAGAGCAGCTCTAAGAAAACGGAGCAACTGGAGACAGCTGGCTGCAGATTTTCAGATCCCCAGGAAAGTACAAATCTGTGTGGAGCAGCTGACACACACGCTCAGGAGGGAGCTGTTACCAAGAGCCGCAAGTGTGGGACTGACATTAGAAAGCAGATGTGTCAGTCTGTAGAGCCTGTTAAAGATGCACTCCTCGCCAGTGAGTCCTCTGCTAAAGGGCTCCTGGCAGCTGCTTAGCCCTGTGAGGTCTCTAGGCCTTGATAAGAGGCTATGTGCGAGAACTGGAAATTATCAGTACAAGAACAATTAAACCAAAACTGCTGTTGCTGAAAGATTGTGCTGTTGTTTCTGGTTTTCCTGTCCCATAACCCAAAAGGTTTCTCGGTGAGTGCTTTGAATTTCAGATGAGCCATGGCATAAAGAAGTTTGCAGACCACGAATGGAGGGAAACACAAGAAATTGGAGATGTTGTGGTGAGGAGGTGGAGGTGTTGTGAGGGGCTGGTTTCTTTGATTCTTGTAGACAGGACATGACCGGAGTCCACAAGGAAGGATGATTTACCATCTCTGAGCAAAATAATAAAGAATGGGATCAGAAGAATTACTGTAAGGTACAAACCCAGAAATGAAAGAGCTAAGAAAAAATGTGAAGGATTGAAAATAAGGGAATCTCAAGAGGGACTCTAGCCTGGAAACTAGCAAAGTTTGCCATTATGAGAGAGGATCAGCAGTGTCAGAGGTTATTGTCCAGAAGAAATGTGACTACTCTGAGCATTCATATTTAGGTGAGTCTGCCCAGGAAGAGGAAATTCTGTTTAGTGAGAAGCTGCCTTTCAGATTGAGATTCTTCCCACATCAGAAGACTTTGTTACAGACTCTGCATGAGAAGGAATGAAAAAAAAATTATAAATAACAAAATACCTTGTGAAAATAGAGCTCAATAAGACACCATTAAAAGTATTATATTTATGTAATTATTGAATGGGAAAATAAAAATAAAATTGAAAGCTAGATACTGAAAAGTATCTAAACATTCATTAATATTATTTAAACCTTTTCTATTAACAGTATATTCCATGTAAACATTCTAATTCTGACCAGACTCCTTTTCTGATGAATAATGATTCTACTGATTTTTTTTTTGCCCTACTACTAGAGTCTTTTAACATACAGTTTGCCCCCCAGCTTCTCTATAGTTTGCTTTACTTGGTTTAATAAATGGCTGATTTGGCTGGTTCCAAATTGTGTTCAACAATCTTGGTCACTAAAGGCCTGAAGCGTTCAGTGAAAGAGACCTATGGACCCAGGTAGCATCTGTCCAAATTTAGCCATACTGATGTTTCTGATCTGGGTGGTACTGCACATGGAGCATACTATTTGAGCAAAATTATTTAAGAAAACTGCACAGATCCTTTAGGGTCTTAACATGAAACAGTCCCGTAAAGCCCCTGCACTTGCCGAATGAGAGGCTCATGTTCATTTTGGTCTGTGGCCTTTGTCTTAAGCTGGCCAAGTAAAGCTGATTAGTATTAGTATACTGGTGATTTTTGATATTTTAGACAGAAATGATCAAATATTCTGCCTAATTTTATAATCCAGCCAATTCCGTTTCCCTCACCATCAGTCAGAAATAGCTGTACTTCCAAGAAGGCAGAGCAGAAGCAGGCTCCAAGCTATAGAAAAAATGTATGCTGTCATGGCCAGTCCTATCTCGTTAGCTACTGACCTAGGTGTAGCTTGGGCTGTGCCTAATATTGCTGTTCTAGAAGTGAAAGTGAGAAGCAGCGATTTAAAAAAAAAAAAAAAAAAAAAAAAGGAAAAAAGATATCTAGTCACTTCTCCCTTGATTTAGATCAGTGCGAGAAAAGGCTCAGATATTTCTCTCTTGCTCTGTGGATTCTCCTGAGTGTTGAAATAACTTCAGTTGAAGCCAGTGCAGCTTTTATTTTGCATTTGGAGAAAAGAGTCCTGGGACCTGACAGGGTGTCCTGCATGCAGCCCGTGTTTCCCTCTGTGCTTGTTTTGGAGCTTGGACCAGAAGGGACCCAGAGCTTCCCGTCACTGACGATGATTGGCACAGAACTGAAGCCTCATAAACATGAGATGATCAGGCAGCAACTTGTAGAGTGTGGATGCAGAGGTGAAAAGAAAAGTTATGCATCGGATGTATTTGTTCAGATTGCAGCACATCTTGCTCAGATTGTCTGCAGAAATATTGAGATGAAAGTAACTTGTTTCAAAAATGGTTCTTTTTTGTTTGTTTGTTTGATGGCTATGCATTGCCTAGGACCTGATTTTGCCTGCTGGGGGCTCAGCTCTTGAGAGCAGTGGCTGCAGCTTCCCAATGGCCATGGCTTTGGAAGTCCCACTGCCAAACGGTGATAGTATTTTTTTACTTGGTAGAGAGGCTGGTGGAGAACCTTTCTTATGTCAAACCTTAGGTTTCTTTATGCCCACTGCCATTTCTGTCAGCCTAAATTAAAAGTAGTCTGTGCCTTGTGTCTGTGGAGATTTTAATGTGCATTAAATATGGAAATGATGGATAGCCAGCAGAAATGAGGGATGCCTGGGGAGACATCAAAAGAGCAGGTGAAACAGGGTGGGTCCTGTGCCTGGGTCTCCATTGGGAAACTCCCAGTTTTTATTTCTTCTCCCATTTATTGTATAGCATGGGTCAAGAGAGTTAAAATAGTGCCATGTAGGGATCCAAGTGGACTGATGAATGGTGGTAGATCATGCTAGTGGTTCTTGTGTTCCAAACATCCTAATGGGGGAATAAGTTGTATACTAGATTTTCTGGATTTCCATCTCAACCACATGTAAATACCCTGCATCATGATGTGAGGAATATACTGCATACAGAAATTTATTGTACAAACATCCTCTGTTATCCTACTTGTTTCCTGAGTTTGTGGAGATGTAAAATAGCTATTTGTTGTTATCTAAGCTTGTTTCTAACCAGTTTTTATTCCTGCCACTGGCAATCTAATAGCCCAAGATCTGCAAAGGATAAAGGGGCAGAGAGCCCCAGAGAACTGTTAAAGTTGTTCTGAAGATGAGTGGTAGAAACAACCTAAGCTAAGCAATCAGGATTCCTGATGTGCAACCCAGGGTTGCTATCCTTTAACTCCTAGAGCCTTCTGCCCCTGCCAGCCTATAATGTGCAGGCTGGGGAGACATTCCATTAAACTGCCTGGCTCTGGGAATTGCTCTTTTAAATTGTGGCTGATGATTAAGAAGCAGAAATGTCAGTGTTAAAAATGACACTGACCACTAACTCCAGTCTGGTGAAACAGTATCTAAGAAAATTTGAACCTCCGTGCTCAGTGATGACTAGGTAATTCATCACAGCTTTATTTTGTGTGGTGTCATTCACCCAGACTGAACCCCTGCATGTTTCAGAAAGTTAAATGACATTACAAAAGTAATGCAGTGACAGCAGATGGGAAAGGAAGGGGAGAAAAAAAAGGGTTTTTGAAGGGAATTGGAAAGCAGTGAGCCTAAAAGATACAGAAGCAAGCTCTTCAGCAGGAGGACCTGGAAAAGAAAAGGCTTTTATCTCAACAGTAATGAAATGAAGCACATGGCTGAGTTACCATTTAAGGGAAAATTGAGGTAAACTGTGTTTGCTGAAGCCTTGATGAAAGAACTTATAAACTCATATGAGTTATGCATTAGGAGCACATGTATCTAGTTGCTATGCCAAGCTGGTTGACCCCTTCTGTTCTAGTTATTCTGTTGTACGTTTGAATTTTAAGATAGAGCAGAGGGATTGAGCCTGTTCAGACCGAATGCTTCTTTGGTAGAACTGGGTATTAGCTGAAGTGTTTCTCTCTTGGGAAGGCCAATTCATACATGCGTGGGCTGCTCCCTGTTTGCTAGATTTTTTTCCCTTTAGCATCTCCTCTGTTTTCCTAGAGAGGAGGATTTCTAACCAAAAGATGGGATGTGTTTGTTGTTGCAGATTCTGAGTCCGCTTCTCCACGTGGCACCTTGGAGTTTCTAGCTGGCACCATTACCTCCAACGAGTGGAGTTCTCCCACCTCCCCTGAGGGGAGCAACGACTCGGGGGGCAGCGAGGCCTTGGACAAACCCATTGACAATGACGCCGAGGGCGTGTGGAGTCCGGACATTGAGCAGAGCTTCCAGGAAGCGCTAGCCATCTACCCGCCATGCGGACGGCGGAAGATTATCTTGTCGGACGAAGGCAAGATGTATGGTAAGGAGAAAGGCAGGCCCCTCACAGCGCCTCAGGCAACTGCGCAAGCCGCTTGCCTCGTACCAAATAATGTCCTGAACTGCTTCCTTCCTCTTGGGCTATCCCAACTGGAAGCAGTTGGTGACTTTAAGTTTAGGAATGTCAGTGAAGATTTTAACCAGCTTAAGATTTTAAACTTCCCTTTCCCAACAGAAACAGATATTCCTCAAGCAAAAAACACTGTGAGTTAAAGGGTGTCTGTTTCAGGGGGGGAACCAAGAAGGCAAATCTCAGAGCTAGGCATGCTGCTGAGCTAAAGTTTGGATAAGTACACTATAACAGCCCAGTGGATGTGAATAAATACATCCTTTAAGGTATCTCCTATATCTCCCACTGCCTTCTCTAACCTTCATGTTATGCTAACTGGTAAAGGCTGGTGTCTGTGATGCTCACAGGCTGAGCTCCTGAACCACTGAATGGCCCTGCTGGTGTTGTACAAGCATAGACAGTTCTTTAGGTACCTGCACTTAAAGGAACAAGTCTCAGCAGAAACCAGACCACTCTGGCTGCAATCTTTTGCTCTAGTTTGCCTTCTTACAGCACTGCCGTGAATGTCTCTCACCTGTGGGCTGTTCTCAGTTACCATGCCACTTAGTCCTGAAAGCAGAGATATACTGGCCTGCAGCTGCAGCAGAGCCAATTTCTAGGTGATAGAGGTCATTTTTGATCCGTTCCACAGTTGTTAAAATTTCTCTCTTGCTGTAGTCCATGAAGAGCAGGTCTGGATTGTTTAGTTTAGAAGGAGTCTACAGGTACTGTGAGTGACTCTAAAGCAAAGCAGAGGTTGAGAGTTTACAATCTTTGGGTAAAAGTCCAATGTTAAAACTGTTTCTCATTGCACTTGGAATAATGTTGTGGAAAACAACCCTCTACTGCCCTGGATATTCAAGAGGTTTTTTTTTTTTTTTCTTTTTTTTTTTTTTACAATTTATTGAATCTGTGTGTCTCTGCACTCCTCACCACGGGAGCAACATGCCCTGAAGCTTTATATGCAGCATTTTGCACATCATTTGCAGGCTTCTGTCCAACCCTTTAGGTCGTTGTTCTCTCATCTAGGGATAGATTGCTATAGATTGCTATGGTGGCTTGGGTGGAGTCTTGCTTACAAGGTCTTGTCTACACTGTTTGGTTTAAGTAGGTGCATACTCATATGGAAATAGAAAACATCTTCAGTGCAGAGTTTAGCTAAGTTCTTTCCCTAGATTTTCTCATCCACACAAGTGCAACTACTGATCTAGATTTTTGTGATAGTTTCGGTTTGGGCTAGCTGCCTTGGCTATGGCTGTAAACTTGAAACCAAATTACACTTCTGTCTAGGCTGATAACTTGACTATTTTGCAGGCAGATGAGAAGCTAAATTACTGGAATATTTATGATCTTCTGGAATCTTCCCATAGTTCCTGTTGAGTCTGTGTTCTTCTGTAATCCAAGCTAAATTAATTGTTGACTGGTTTCAGCCAGTTGGTGACATGGTTTTAGACTTTCTTTTCCTCCAAAATCCCCTTTCCTGCCCTCTTCTACCCTCTCTAGGGCTTTTCTCATCTTGCACTGAGTTCCCCCAAAGTGCAAACTTAGGGGGAAAATTGTCTTTTTGGTTTTGTTAGCACCAGTTTAGGCTGTCATGGCTCCAGCTCTTGAGTCCCCAGGACCAGAGTTGTGCTCTCCCACAGCAGAGACTCCAAGTGAGTTCAGCGTACCAGGGGCCTCAAAGCCATGAGATGTGATCCCTTTCCAAGTGAGGATGGCAGCAGTAATGACTAAATATGGGTCAAGGGTACCACACAGCAAGCGACAGTAGAAGTTCTGCCCACCTCAGCTTGCATCTTATGATCAGGCTTAAATATAACTATAAAAACAGCTGGACTGACACAGTGGGATAAATGGCATTTTGCACCATGAGGAACAAGGAAGGGAGAAGGCAGCAATATCTTGAACAATTACAGAGCTACACTTCCATGTTGAGCATGATCACCCTAAGACTAGGCAGCATTCTGACGTAGATATTGATTCCTGCTCTGTGTTGGTACAAATATTTTTATGACCATGCTGTGGAACAGACCAGGAAATGGATCCGGCCTAAAACGAACATGGCCAAAAATGGAGAGAAAAGAAACTTGAACTTGCACCTGTGATCTGTTTCACTGCCTTGCTGCACAACTGCTTGGACTCACACTTAGGAGAGTGATGATGGAGACGGGAGTGAGCAGCCATGGTTGAGATGAGGGTAGGACTACTGCTTTTAGAAGCAATGCTTGCTTGAAATGTTAGACAACTAAAATCTTCCTTGAAAATGAACCTTGTGGCTTGTCAGGGTTTAGATTAGTAACGTGCTCCTCACCATTTTAAGTCTGCGCTAGTTTTTGTGACAGCTGATTCTTAAAGTTACTAATGAAACAGATGTATTTTAACCCTGGCTTTATCTCCTAATCATTTTGTGTAGCCCTTGTCTCTGAAATACTTCAGCTTTAGGGCTAATGTGTCAGAGCAGGGACTGAAATGGACTGGAAAAGAAGTAGGAGAATTGTGGGGGCAAAAGCAAAGACAAAGTAGAATGAACCACAGAAACGAAAGCGACTGAACTAGGCTCTGACCCTGCATGCACTGACTTTTGGTGGAAAGTCTCCCGTTAAGTTAACCTGCAAGATTCAGAAGGTAAATAATCTATGGCGCCGGACAATAAATTGATAGGTTGTCTACAAAGCTCCCCCGCAGCTCCATACTGGGGCAATGTCCCTGCTTGCCTCCACTGCACCTGTTGCCAGCGAGGAGAGGCAGCTCCGTGTGCTCCTGACAGAGCTCCGCGCTCTGATTTATGCCATCCAACGCTTACGGGCGAGTCTTTAGCACCCATGCCAAGGCAGAGGGGCCCAGCCTGCGAATCTATAGAAAGATATGACCAAGCAGGGCACGTAAATATAGGCCATGATTTCATCCTCGCTGCTTATGAGCCAGTTCACGGAGCAGGACAAGCTCTATGTTGATCAGGCCTCAAAAGGAAGATTGTTTGGCCTTCTCCTGACTGATTTGCAAATAACTTGCTGAACTATGGGGTAAAAGTGTTACCAAGAATGGTATAAGCCCTTCGACAAAAGCACAACCTTGACATTGTTTCCCACCTGGTGACGTCTTGTGTTGTACATGTGTTCTTTTGGGCATCATATCTCAGGTCGTAAGATCTCTTACCTGTGGAATTTATACAGCTTTATTACCTGTTATACAGCTATATCCCTGTTGGGGGGACAACCTGTAATCCGTTTAAAGTTAGGTATACTTCCATAGCTTTTACTTGTTGAACAAGCCGAATTTGAGAACCAAGTTAATATGAAGAACTTGCACCGTTTTGCTTGAATAGGCTTAAAACTGCATCTTTTATTAAAATCATTTCAATCTATACATAGGACTTCATGTTGCCTGTTCTCCTCAGCATAGTCTTGCTGCTCACAGCTCTTTAGATTACACTACCCATTACTGTGTGGAGTTTGCTGAGTGGACATGATTTCTACCCTACCTGTAGTGCAGTACACCTTTTTGCTTGTTTGTTTGATTGCTTTTTTTCATTCTGGACATACCCTATTACCACAGGCAGCAGCCTGATATAACACTGCTGCCTCGCTATCTTCTGCAGCAGTCTCTGCCTACCAGATGCTTGATGCATAAAAAAAAAATAGATCTTATTTGATAGGGGAGCCTTTTCTCCTGATAATTCTGTTGATGTTAAAAGTGATTCCAAGGCATATTAAATTACTGTTTTTTGTTGTTGTTGTTGTTTTCTTTATGATAAGCACTAAGAGGCTTTGAAAGTATTTCTTAATAGTGTTGCCTACTTGAATATCCTGGGAGCGTGGTCTTATGAACCCAGGTTTTAGTTTTTCCAACCGTATTTTTCCATGGGAGAAATATCAGTAGTATTTATACCAAAAAGGTAATGACGGAGTTTGGTGTTAGTCAGGCAACTGGTCTGGAGAAAGCTAAGGGAAATATCTTACTATCTCTATGTGATTTTCATGGAGATGCTAAATAGAGAGGGACTCCTAATAGCAGTGAGGACAGAAAAATAAAAATAAAATAGCACAGTGAGATTTAGTCTAACAAAGCACACGTGGGGTCTTGATTTACAATCAAGGAAGTAAAGGTTGGGACAGCCCATAGAGGGACTACTAGTTGTCTGGTGTTCCCTTCTGTTGCACAAACATCTAGCTGTTCCTGAACCAAGGTTTGCAGCACTATTGTGTAAGAAAGGCTGGAATTGGTGGTTGTTTTTGTCAGAAAGCTATTCTGTAGCATGTGTATCTTAGCAGCTGGCTTCCAGACAAGACGGCTTTTTCTGTGGGACAGACAGCTGGAGGTAGTCACCTCCATGGCTCATACTCTCTCGTTGTGATTTGGCTCTAATGAGCCTGGCAGGAAAGGTTTTCTTCCAAAACTCAGAAGTTGAATGGCAGGAGAAGCATACTTAACCATACTACTGGCTAAGACCCGAAGCTCTTGCAGTGAACCCAAAGCTTTGCAGTGAACTAGGAAGACTTGTGGCTGCAACACGAAATAAGCTGCTATAAAGGGTCAGTCTGATGCTGAAAATTACCATGTCGGAGGTAGCTCATCCCACCCCACTCTGAAATGACAAGGCAAACGTGAAGAATATTGTCTTCGTCTCAAAGGAATAGAGTGCTATTTAGTGTTTCCCACAACCTCTGATACCCAGCTAAATGCAAAACTGAAAAGCAAACAAATTTTGAATGAACAAAATATGTGCTGCCTGCTTCTGTTCTCTAAACTTTTTTTTGTCCTTAAGGGGAGGCGCATGGCTGCTATTACACACATGCAAACCTCCAAAGTGTCGATATTCTGCTGTAGCTGGGTTAGCATCTCAACTTACGCTGTCTCACTGTGAGGAGTGGGAACCCGCCAAGGATGGGCTTGCTTGGCATTGAGCTGCCTGGCCCAGGCAATCGAAGAATTTGGGTTTTGGCTGTGACGTTTCTTAGGGAGATGCGTTGGCATTACTGTCCCTTCCGCTACTGCGATGTAATGAACTGCAGAACAGCCCTCTGTCCTACAGGTTTGGTAACAGATTTGGCTCTACCATTTTAAGGGAATTTAGCACTGCGAGATAATTGAAACTTAAATTTATGGACAATCAGCCCATAGTCTGAGAGGCTTTTCTCCTCCCTCCTCTTCTGGTGTAGGTGTGACTTTTGTATTAAGATTGGCAGCATTTCTTAATAACCAGATTTTATTTCACTAGGCTTTCAGTTTTGCCCTGATATGATTCTGGTTCTTTGTTTTCAACTATTATAAAGTCAGATTTCTGAGGATTTTTGCAACAGATGAAGCTTTTGCTGGAGTTTATAAAGTTTTTCCTTCCATTCTTCTTTGTAAGCTGAGTTTGGAGCTCTTCATGTTGAACTGCATTTCAATTTAACTGTTATCTTCTGTGTGTTCCATGCAAACATAGAAAGAAATGTTTTCGCACAAGTTGCAAGCATTTCCCGAGAACTGAGGAATTTACCTCTCTTAAAATCCCAGCAGGTCAGAAACCTGATGGTATTTGCAGGGCAGGAGGAAAGAAAATAATAATAATAATAATAAAAATATTCATATCACTATCTGTGGCTTCATTCTTTTATCATGCTTAATAATGAAATGAACGGAAATGAAATAATGGTTTTACTGTGCCCTATATGTTCTCTACATTATGATAACTATTTTTTTCTTTATTTTGGCACAAATCTTCTCTAGTCCCTTTATGATTTTCAGTAGTTCTGCATTCCTTTTTTTTTTTCCCCCCTCCTGTCAGGCCTAAAGCCCACATTGCTATGTAGGGTTAAGCTTTTCCTTGTATATGTCTGCAGTCACAGCATGTTCCTCATGTTCAAGGCACTGCCTTCATGAAAAAAATGGCGTAACCCTTTATGTTCTTCCTCTGCTTTGTTTCTAAATTTCAAATATTCAGTAATTTGGGAAGACTGACTTGATTGGGAAGGGTATATTTCGCAATGAGGCATGGGTACTCATTCTTCTTTGTTTTGTAAATTACACCACCAGGACATCTGAGTTCCTGTTTGCTAAGCCACCCTTATGGTTTGTAGCTGTAGTTACTCTTCTACCTTACATTCTGAGAAGCTATATTTCAGTTTCATTATTCAGTATTTTCACTTTTTGTAGTTCTTTTTTGTTGTTGTTTTGTCTCTGCTATGCGTTACACACTTCAGTTATTTTCTGAAAGATTTAGGAAAAAGCCTTAGAGTTATTTTTCTTTTTTAAAAACACAGAGTTCCTTCACACTTGGACCCAAATATTTCCAATTGCCACTGGGCTCTTATGTATACAACACATTCATTTACAGCTTCAGATTGAATTCAGTTCCTGGGAACATTAAATATGGAATATGAAAATACATGTCCGCTGGATTGGGTTTCTTTTCCCTGAAACCAAACACGTATGTGCCTCTCTTCTTGCCAGGTTTTTACAAACACGTTACCAGAAAGATCTCAAAAACACAGAGTAAGTTCTAAGAAGAGCAGCAAGCATTCCAGACTTAACACTGATCTGGGAGTTGAAGGGACTGATTTAGGAGGAAAGATTAAAGTAACTAAATATACATAGCTTGGCTAATGGATGACTGAAAGCAGGGGAGGACAGATACTAACAGTCTAAAAATATTTGAAGGGTGTTAACATTTAGGAGGGACAGGGATTATTTTATGTGGAACATGTGAGCATGACTAGGATTAATGTGAGAGAAAGAAGAAATCGAGGATGGATGTCAGAAGAAGCTTCGTGGCAGTGTGATGTCCTGTGCTGAAGTATCTCTCTCCCATAAGAACTAGAAGGGAAACATCGTTATTTGGGACTTTTAAAACTGTATCAGAGAAAGCTATAGAGAATATTTCTGTGAAACCAGTTACAAAACATAGCCTAATGGGGTTGAACTTTGTGTCAATGAAAGATGAATTTTAGATTAAACATACTATGATCGTACATAAGACAGAGAGGACATGAGTAGGCATGAGCAGGTGACCAAATACTATTTTCACTGCAAATAGCTCCATATTTTTCAAAATTGTTAACATTATGTTTTATACTGTCTATGTTTCTGTACTGTGAAGTAACTTATTAGACCAGTGGACTCACAAGCCCTTTAATTTCTCAGAATTTATCTTAATTCTGTTCTTTAGTCAAACATTGGGTAGAGGAGGGTATTAACATTTCTCAGGCGGGGGAATCTGCATACATTGAAGCAGCTGATGAGTGTGAATACACAGATTATGCAGAGACCTGGCTCTAGGAAAACAGGAATTTTCTTACTTCAGCAGCGCAAGCAGGTTAAGTCTATCCCATGAATCAATTTTCTTTTAAATCCATGCCACAGAGTGACTGGGCATGTGTGAAATACAGCTTAGCAAAACTTTATTGCACATAAAGACATCTGTGCATGGTATTTTAGGCAAAAGTGATGCAAGACAACATAACTTTCCCGGGTCTGGTTGCTTTCAGAGTTTTGGCCCAAAAGGAAAGGAAAACCACTTGCTGAGAGAAAGACACTCTTACAAGTAAAAGAAGAGGCAGGATTTCATTCATGCAGGATTCAGAGAAAAAGAGTGCAGGAGAACTCGAGCTGCTTGGTGGTTTTCAGCAGTTGCTCCTGAGCTTCTCCGTAACAAACCCTGTATTGTCTCTGTGTAATGAAGGTCTGGGCGCCAAATCGAAGGAGGCTGCGTGCAGTTTGCACCCGCACAGATGGTCTCACGAGTCTGTTGGTCACTGGCAGAGCTGCCTGAAACCATCGGGGCCGGGGCCCACCTGCTGCTGAAGGGTGGGGAACCAGCAGCTGCTCCTCGTTAACTGTCACCTTGAACTTTCGACCCATCTTCTGGGTGCTCCCTCAGTGTCTCCGCACGCAAATGAGTGCAGGCGCCGTCCTGCTCCCTCCGTAGCTTCTTGAACAGGCAGTTGCACTGTTTTCATTGCAACTCTTCCATCTGAAATGACCTTAGAGTTATTCTTTTTCTCTAGAGTGCAGTGTGGACAGGAAATGCAGACTCCTGTTCAGGTGCTGGATGTGAGCCTGTGGACTAGGCACTGGGAGTGTGACCAGTGCTTTTTGTGGTAACCTACTAGGAAGGACCTGTTTGCAGCGAAATGTGTGCATCTGTGGGGTTTAAAATGATGTTGCCTTGAGCCTTGGCTGGAGATTGCAAGCATTCCTGCAGTGTGAAGATGGAATTGCAGAATGGTTGAGGTTGGAAGGGGCTTCTGGAGATCATCTAGTCCAGCCCCCCTGCTCGAGCAGTGTCATGCCCCGGTCAGCAGCAGGCCCACTTCCTTTGGTTACTGGTGTATTTAAAGATCTTACTGTCCTTAACATCCCTCGATGGATAAAACTGCAGATGGGCCTTGGCCTTCCTTGCCTCATCCCTGAGTGCTTGGGCAATATCTCTGTATTCCTCCAAGTTTATCTGTCCTTGAGTTGCCTTCTGCATACTGCTGCCTTCTCTCTTGAGTTTTGCCAGGAGCTTCTTGTTCATCCATGCAGCTCTCCTGCCCCATTTGCTTGTCTTGTTAACTGGGATGGACTGTGCTTGAGATTGGAGGTGATCTTCAAGTATCAAGCAGCTATTGTTTTCATCGTCAGTTGCAGAATCATAGTACACAGGCCTGAGAGGGGCCTCCCAGCATCGTCTAGTCCATTCCTGCCCCCAGAGGCACAGCTCTACTTAAGCCATTTATGTCTAGCCTGATCTTTTATGCTCGCAACTGGGGAAGAATGACTTGTTATTCTAGATATAACAATTTTCAGCTAGAAGGAAGCTGAAGCACTTAGATATTTACAAGTTTCCTTTGAATCTGCATGCATTTTTAGGTAGCACTGGCAGCACAGATAGTTCTGTCAGCCTCTTGTTTCTGCCCTCATACCTCTTTGTGAATTATGGTTGCCCAACTCTCTGTCATCGGGCAGTGCTGTAAACTCAGTGCTGGGAACAGGTGCTTAAGGAATCTGGAACTGAACTCTGCCAGTGTCCAGAACAGACAGAGAGGGGGAAAATAATCACAAGCTACTGCAAGGAAATTTTGAGCTTGGCAGGTTTCAGTTACCCAGGAACTGTAGTTATAAAGCCTTTTTTTTTTTCTTTTTTCTCTTTTCTTTTCTTTTCTTTTCTTTTCTTTTCTTTTCTTTTCTTTTCTTTTCTTTTCTTTTCTTTTCTTTTCTTTTCTTTTCTTTTCTTTTTAAAAGAAATGTCCATGGCATTTTATAACCAACAATGATCCATACTTCATGTTCATCTTTTAAAAGATATAGCTTCCTTAATAACCGTTGTTGCTCATATTAGGGTGGTGTACGGCTCCATGCCGAAGGGCTGTTGTGTTGAGACCAAGGGTGTATTTCCTTAGGAAATGCTGAGGTGATTTAAGAGGATAATGCAGGAGAAAAGGGACATTTCTCACTCTCATTCCTTTGTTTCTCTGCCCTCTTCCCAGTTTGCACTCCCAGTTCTTATGTTAGCCCTGCTTTCCAGCAGAATCCTTGCTGAGCCAATTTCACTTGCTAAATTACTCTATCAAAGGAACTTGGCAGGTGTCTGCCAGGATAGAGCCCATCTGACCTGTGCGAGGGTCTGGTGTTGGGGAGGTGTTAGGCTACTGTATGAGCAGTAGCCGCCTTTTAGATAGCTCAACTTCCCATTAAGATATAAGATGATTAAGTAATCATGATGATGTCTATGGTATGAGTTATGGCAAAATCTGAAGAGGGTTGAAGTCGGAGCCTTTCCTCATACAAAATCAGTGTTTCATTTCTTCATATAGTTAAGAACAGGCTCCATATGCTTTTGCTCTCCTTGAGGCTGCTGCATAATTTTCAGTGAGCTGGAGCTGGACTGGATCCTTATCTTAGAAAGCAAGCAAAGCAGTTCCAGCTCATCACAGAGCTAAGCTGGACTAGGCCACTTGCACTGAGAACTGCACAGTTTTCTGCTGGTCATACAGCAGGTGTCTGAATGATTTCACAGACCCCTTCCCATCCTAATTTCTATAGTAGGTTGCATGATTTTTGTAATTGGTCATCCTGTCACCTAGTTAAATGCACAAAACAGATTAGTATTGGGACAAAATGTGCAAGAAACAGTACCCTGTTGGTGCCAACAGAAGTAGCTGATGGCAGGTCATAAGGAGAGGAGGTGCCAGAGCTTTTTGCATTTCTTTGAAGTCATATCACAGAAGGATTGTTAAGAGTTGCTCTCTAATAGCACCTCAGCTATTAAAGCTATGGAAACAAAAACAACAACTTTTGCTGACCTAAGGAAGGGTTTGGCCAGTGTTTAGGACCTTAATGTAGGACTTGGGCACACAGGAACTATAGATTGTTGCTGGGGCTGGGATTGCAGTGTTACCCTGAATAATCATGTTCTTCTGAGCCTGGGCCTTACTGAGTAAAAGTATGCTTGTGTGTGTATGATTTTGTTTATAGGTGACCTGTGAGACTGAAAGCTGGCAGTCTGACATGACTTTCTCTGCAAATTCTCATTGGTGGTTTCAGGTGGTATCTGATACGCTTGCTGACATATGAAAGATTCGTACAGCTGCCTTCGTATAATTGTGGGGTTTCTCAGCCAAACTGAATCTAGCCACTGCCCGGAAAATTCTCATCAGTCTTGCTCCTGGAAGTACCAGAACAGGTCCCTGGTCTGTTTCTGCTGCAGTCCTTAGTGTGTACATGAAAGAGCACGTTATTGGAAGGATCTTGCAAATCTATGGTGTGAGGTACTTTACTAAAAGCTCATCTTTCTAATGAACAACCCCATGTGTTTTGGGGGAGTAAACAGGAGGCACTTTAATTCTGCCTGCCTTTAGGCAAGTGATGAAAGGACAAGAAGGAGGCTACAGCTTCTATGGAGGCAAAGCTGGTTTAAGAATAAGAAGTTCTGGCCTGGTTCTTACTTTGTTCTTACTGTTGTGCCAAATACTGTTGATAGTGTGGCAAAAATGGGAACTGGATCAGCAATCCAATTAAAAACAAATAGACTGAAAGGAAGCATTTTTTTTTAAGAGGGTGAAGAGACTTCATATTTATTTTAGTAATTCATTTTACAAAGTAGATACATGTGTCCTCTCCCCTTGCACCACCCTTCTTCCATAAGTTTAATTGGTACAGCCACAGGTAAGAGATGCTGGAGTATTGCATGGGGCAGGAATGACCAGCTGAGGAAAGAGGAATATCTTCAAGTAGCTTTGCTGATGAAGAATGCGTTGGCGTGACTACACCTGTAGTGTGTGACGTTTCAGCTATCTCCATTCACTGGAACCAGTAAAAAGCTTCCAAAAACCTACAGACTCTTATTATTATATAGGGGGAGGATTATATATCCTCCTCCTCTAGCCTGTCCTGGTGAGGCTGCATCTGGAATATTGTATCCAGTTTTGGGTTCCCCAGTGAATGAGAGACATGGAACTATTGGCAGGAATACAGTCAAGGGCTACTAAGATGATTAATGGACTGCAGCACCTCTCATATGAGGAAAGGCTGAGAGAGCTGGGCCTGTTAGGCCTGGAGAAGAGAAGACTGGGGGGTCTTGTCAATGTGTGTAAGTATCTGCAGGAAGAGTGTAAACAAAATAGGTCCAGACCATTTTCAGTGGTGCCCAGCTTTAGGACAAGGGGCAATAGGCACAAACTAAAACACAGGAAATTCCATCTGAACATGAAGAAAAGCTTTTTTGTTGTGAGGGTAATTGTGCACTGGAACAGGTTGCCTTGAAGGGCTGTGTAGTCTCCATACACTTTGCAGGATGAATCTTAAACTGGACACCAAGAAAAATCAGTTTCTGAATGGTGGGGGATGGCCGTTCTTATATTTCTAGGCATGGATTTAAGCTGCACGGTGGAAATGGGAGAAATAAATCTGACCCTTCGCAGCAGAAGGCCATTTTTATAAGAGAGGGTTCCAGTGTTTACAGGAAAAATCAAGTACAAGCTGAACTTGCTCTGTTGAATGTTCTTTGCAAATTCTTCTTTTAGGGACTGCATGAGTGGGTGCAGGGAAAGTTAAAAGTTAAATCTGAGCAAACTGGAGCATGGAGTAAATGATTAGAGTGATGAAACTTCTCACAGATTAATATGAAATTCTCTGGCATGTGTAACTATACCAAGGGGACTCAAAACTGACTATTCAGCACTGTGGTTCTGCTGTGACTGGGGAGAGATGTCTGGATAAGAGTGGTCAGTGTGGTTTTCTATGGTCTATTTCATGGAAAGAGATCCCAGGATGATGGTCCTAGTGATGTATTTAAGTTCTTATATTGAATTCTGAATACCTTTCTCTGAGTTTAGAATTGGCCATTTAAGGAGAAAGACTGTTAGAAGCCTGAAAGGAGCTTGATCAGTGAACTTTGTTTTTATTAACATTGTTTAGAGAGTTGTCTTTCATGCAGACATACAGTCAACGTGAGGCTTTTGAGAATGTCTGTTGTTGCCAGGACCACTGGCCACATGGATTTGTCACTGATATAGTCCAGATAAATGGGAAAAATAAACCACCATGCTGCATTTTTGCTTTGTGTGCTTTGTTTGTGTGTACCGACACACAGTGAGGACTGCTGGTGAAGAGCAAGCAGCAAAGTTCAGAGGTTAATGGTGGAGGAGTGAGGGTGGGGAGAAGTGGAAAGGTTGAGATGGGGATGAATAGGCAAATGGTTATTGTAGAATTTTTATTGACTTCTATGATAGTCTCAGCTGTGATAGAGGAATTAATAGTAAAAGTAGGAGCTGAAAAGGAAGGATTGAGCCTGTGGAAGAACCTGAGCTGAGATGCTGAACGTCAGTTCGGTATGATATATGTGGTAAACTGAAACAAATTTCAGAAAAAGAAAGAACTATAGGAGAGAGAGAAGCCAAATTTTAATGCTCCGTAGACAAGTTCCCTAAAAGAAATTTTAAGGGTGAAAACAAGCATGCTAAGTAATCAAGAAAGATGTGGCATTAGTGATAGACAAAAGCCAACAAAGGGAACCCAAGCCAGAGAAGGAACGGGTGTTGATGGCCTATCTTCTTGCCTGGAAAAAACTGGCATGGGAAGTAGGGAAGCTAACAGAAGATCCTCACCAAGGTTTTGGTAAGAGGAGATGGTGTTTGATGGAAGGAAAGTCTAATAGAGATGGCATTACAGGAAAGAAAGAAGATATCAGTAAAAGACAAGTGTCTAGGTATTTTGCTGAGAGGAAAGGTTTAGCCAGCAGAAAGACAAAAAGAAAATGCTTTTGGCAAATTCCCTGTTTGTAGAAAAGGTGATGCTCAGGAAGGCATTTAGGGTAGCTGGGAAGAGGAAGCCGTGAAAGGAGAGTGATGAAAGGTCAAGTTGTGCAGCTAAGTAGGGACCAGGTCAGGCCTTATCATAATTTAGCTTGTATTGTCCATGCGCTCGTGAGCAAAACACACACTTTCATCTCAAGTGTCATTCTGGAGGAATCTAAGACTTGCTCTGCAGTTAATTTTGCTTTGTGTGCGTAGAGAAGCGTTAACATTTGGTGGACAGCTGGACATCCGTAACTTCCCTTTTGTGTCTAGATTTATCTGTCATGCCGTGTCTGTTGCATGCAGTTCATTACGTTAATTGTAGCAGACAGTTAACTACAGGCATAGCAAGTTTGGGAGACAGTGATGTCCTGGGAGCTACCCTGAGGTTATACAAGCAAGTTGAAATAATGGCTAAGATGGCTCCATTGACCATGCTTCAGTTAATCTTTCACTGTATACAGCTGGATTTTTGCTTCTATAGTTCTCTTATCTTTGCTATACTTCGTAGCTAGGTTCCTACATTTCTTCTGGGAAGACAGCAGTAATCTCTGTCAAGAAGCAGATACTTTCATGTGGGTTTCCCACTGGAAAGATTTTGCACAAATCACAAGTGCTTAGCTCTTATCCATCTAGAAGACAGGTTTTGGTTCTTCCACCCATCTCTCTCAACAGATGTGCTAGGATAAAGTAATTCCCATGCTTAAAAAGAAGTTCTATCTGCCTCTCATGTAAGCAGTATTATATACCATTACTAGCAGAGAGCCAACATGAAGCTGTGAAGTAGGATTTGGAAATGTCTTTTATGGCCCTGGGAATTTCTCTTGTTCCCCCTCTGCTCCCCTTGGAGGGAGATACTTCTCTCCTGTTACACTGGAGTAAGCTCAAGTGTCGAATTCAGAAGCTAAAAATCCTCTGCCCTTCTGTGAGCAGCAACTTTCAGATAACTGCTAAGTGCAAAATTCTGCAATTCAGTGTGAGAAGGGGTGGGAGCTGAAATGATGCCCTTGAAAATTTATGTCTGTTAGGAGGAAGAGTAAAGAGCGAGAGCGAAGATCTCTCCTCCTTGTTTTTTCATAACGTGCCTCCAAGGGGGAGGCTTCAGGGAGGATAAAGGGCTTTTGGGTGTTGGGCTGCCGTCGGTATGTTGGCTAAAGCTTCATGAAACCTAATGCGTGGTTTCGACAGAAGAATCACAACTGTTGGAAGGTTCCAGTGACCATGACAGGCCTCGACAGGAGTTATTCTAAGAACACAACATATGATCAGGTTACTGAGGGGCACTTTGCATAGTCCTAAAAAATGAACCCTCTGACAGCGTGTGACAGCTCTGTGTGCCCCAGCGGCGGGAGCAGCGGCTTTCGCTCACCCTGGGTGGTGAAACAAAACAAGCGCTTTTCTTGTGAACCAACAGCCTAACAGCAATCTAGTGTCTGCACACATCTAATTTCTGATAAGGAAAACAAAAGACATTTAGGACTTGCTTATTTTGCAGTTTTATATATACATTTTTTTTTGGTAATTTATTACCTTTCTGCTGGGGAGATTGTTAGATGGGGCAAGTTGCATAGTTGTCTTTAGTAATGTGGTGATAATGGCTTTGTTGGGTCACCTGCTTTCACCACCAGTATCTTTATTCCCCAACTCCTCAGTCTTCTTCAGTGAAGAATGTGGCATGAGAGAGCCTTGTAATATTGGCTGATACAATGGGCAAAACAGCCTTGATTTGAGGAACTTCACGCTGTTGAATTTTTTGCCAATTAACCTGAACTTTTATTTCCAAGGAAAGACCTTTTCTTTCCCTTCCCCAGCTTCAGCTTCAGTCCACCACCTCTCACCCTGCCCCCTTCCTAGCCTCAGTCCCTTGTTTTTGCTCAGTCCTTCCCAGTTCCTTTAGCTGAGGCAAGGGGCAGCACAGGCGGCTGGGGGCAGCTCATAAAAAGGTTTATTTCTGCTGCTCCTTGCTTCTTATTTTCTTTCTTCCACTGCCGCTTGCCTCTTACTGCTCCAATGTGAGTTCTATGTTTCTCTTGGTGCATGTATATACATTCCTTCTTTATAGATAATGGGGAATGAGGTATGAGGTATTTCCCCTTCTAAGATATGTTGAACTGAAGCCTTCTGAGCTCTGGCTTATGCCAGCAGCTATGGCAGCCATGCCTTTTTCCCATCACTCCTGTTGTTTCCTACCTTGTGAATCTCATATGTGTCCAATGGACAGAGGCTTTGGAAAGCTGTAAGAGCTATTCTGGGCCTAAAAGAAAGTGGTACAAATGAACATTACTAGCAATTAGTCTCGGCTTGTGAAAATGGTTACATGAGCTGTCAAAACAGACAGGTGGAAGGTAGCATAACAACATCTGGTCCAGTCTAACTGCCCTGCGCATGTGATGGTGCTATGCTGGAAATATGGGAACTGAAGAGATCAGAGTGCTACATGCTGGGCATTGTGTTGCTGACACAGAAATAGTTCTTGATTTGTGTATAGAGGAGCTGGGTTTGTCCTCTTTTCAAAGCTATGGATCTGATTCTTCTACTAGAGGAACAGGAGGGCTTCTGTAATTGTATCTTTAGGAACAGACTAAGTTCTGTGAGTCTGTAAAATGTTTTCCCTCCTTAACTGTGCTTTGGTTACATTTCATGAACATGGCATAAATGCCATCATAAATGTTTTCATTCTTCTGTTTCCGAAACAGATGGAATTAGGGATTCTGCTAGAACTTCTATAAAGGTGTGGGTGATCAATCTCTAGCACTGAGTCCTTCTTTGTATTCAGTTTATTCAGAGGTTGAGTTAAATAAGGGTTTAAAGTAAAAGGAGGTGACAACTCTTTTGTGAAATATTAAATTTAAACTATCTGAATAAAAAAAAAAACTCTTTTCAGGGCTTGCTTTCTTGATTTCTGTGATGTTCTCATGTACAAGTTCCCTATTCACTATTTAAGTATTTCATATTTTTTTAACAATTTCTTTTAAATGAAAGAGATCAGACCTCTGTTATAAATACATTTTACAAGAGCTGTGACTATTCCTACCAGATTCCGTAAGCAGTTGCAGACATGTAAGATTTCTCACAACCTTGCACTTCCCGCTCCAGCTTCTTCCAGAGGTACCGCATCACTGCTAGTGTGGTCAACACAGGTGTATTTTTTACAAAACTTCATTTTTCTTTCACATTTCCTGCCTTCCAAGATCAGCCTCAAGGTCACATGTGCAACTGCTGCTTTTCCGTTTCTGCTGTTTATTCCCCTGTCATGCTCTTGCTGTTCAAGGGAAGGGAAGAGAATCGGAATATCCGGTCGGACTTGGCACATGGGAGCCAGTTTATGGAACCTGCATAGTCTGCCTCATGTCTTGGTATACCCTCTCCAGTAGTATTATAGTGTTAGCTGTGAATCAGACTCTAGGCTTTATTCTCCTGTTTGCTGTTGAAGTTGTCAGTCTTCTCTTATCTACTTTTTATTTTCTGATTTTAATTCCTGGTCCTCAGTTTTCTGCTCTTGTTCCAAGCAGTGTCAAGTTCTCTACCGGTGACCTCTTAGCTTTATATTTCATTACTCATTTTATTGATAGTTCTGATACTGCAATTTCCCTCATTTGTCACCATGATCATCTTCTGTTTGCATCTCTTCACTGGCCTTTCTTTCTTTCTTGCACTGAATATATTGCTGCTTGTCTTAATTTCCCTGGGCCCTAAAGGGCCTACTCTCGCTTTGGCATTTCTTACAATCAAGATGTAAAACTTTCAGCCTTCAGTACCACTTGTTTTCTGTTCAAACAAGTTTTGCTTTCTGTTTCATCTATCCCAACCTGTGCCCCACTTTCCTGTTCATGGGAGCTCCCTTCCACAAAGCTAGGCTTCCTTCTCTATATCTCTTTTGAAAAATTATCTTTTTCTGTATTAACTACAAGAGCCTGAAAACACTTCATTCACTGTGTTATGTAGCACTGATAAATACCATCTGTTTGCATGTACTTCTGTTGTTTTTTATTGTTTATTTTCCTGTAGTTAGATTCTGAGTGCTTTTAGGGCAAGGAGCTTTCTTTGTTCTGTGTACTGGTGGTCCTGATCCTTGCTTACAGCTTCTATACAACACAGCAACATAAGTATTAAACAAAGCCTCTAATTCCCATTTTTACTGATAATTTTAAGCTATGCAGATGCAAGTTAGGAAATAAAACTTCCAGATAAAAGTCCTGCTTCTAAAGCTCTGGCCTCTACCTTGTGAACTGAATGAATACCTTCCTAAAATAGATGATGACGTGCATTGTCTCTCTGCTGGCCTCTATGATAGAGAGTTCCATTATGTATCTTTTGCCTGGACTCTTAGCTCGCTAAACTTGTGTTGACATTATTTCTCTGTTCCAGGCCGAAATGAGCTGATCGCCCGCTATATTAAGCTGAGAACAGGGAAAACGCGCACAAGGAAACAGGTAAGTGGCAAGCTTACCCTGTAAACATTAGTTGCTTTGTGCCGCTTCACACAGAGAGGGCTTATGAGAACATATCCCTTTGCTGCTCATTTGCTTTTAGTTTCTGACTTTCTTCAAGAGATTTTTGTGCTGGCTAACCAGCAAGAGAGTTGGCTAGTAAGAGCACTGGGCAGAGTCGCACATTTTATGATTGTAGCGCGACACTCACTCCTTCCAATTGCATTACGATACACAATATTTTCTGCTTTTAAGCAATGTGCAGTTTTATTTATCTGGTCTGCTAATGAGCATTTCTCATTATGTGACCATCATTGTGGCTTTCTATAGCAAGGTTCATTCTTCATCCCAGATGATGAAGAAATCAACAGCAATGTTGATTTTCAAATTACTTTGTACAAACGAGTTTTATGTGATTTGGCAATGACAGGCAAGGCAATGCTGGAAAATTCCTGAGCAATCTGGACCTGCTTTGAGTAGGGTGTTGACTGTATGGCCTCCATAGATCCTTCCAACTTAAATTATTCTATAATTCTATGATGCGTTTCAGCCCAGACTAGATACAGAGAAATTTTGAGAGTCGCTGTATCATTATACAGATGAAGAATACGGATTATTCTTCTCCTAAGAAAAGGCCAAACTGAGGAGCGAAGAGATCAGAACTCTCAACTCCCACTTTTAGGGGTGGGCTCCTCAGTGTTAGAGAGATCTCTGGATTGATAAAGCCATTTGAAATGAAAGAGGCCTTAAATGGTCCATTTCTGCTTCTTCCTCTTCTCACTTCATGACAGTTAACATGTTCAGAGAAGCATTTCACTGGAATCTCAAACTAACTAAAATAGAAAAAGAAAACCTTAAATGAATCCTATTGTTAAAGGTGCCCAAGGCATGTTGTTTAGTTCTGCAAGAGCTACCAACTACCTCTCTGGAATGAAGATGGATTTTGTCTTTCGATGCAGGTATCTAGTCACATCCAAGTCCTGGCAAGGCGAAAAGCTCGAGAGATCCAAGCCAAACTCAAGGTATGATATGTATCCTTTAAACATATCTTTCAAGCACTCCAAGTCAGCTATTCCCTCATCCTTTCATTCCTTGAGTAACCCCAGTAAAGGGTGAGATCAGCACAAACTGTGGTAAGTTGGTTAAGAAAAGCACATATTTGTATTGCTGAGGCTCTGTGACATCTGAGACAGTTCTATTTAAAGAATAAAAAATGATACCTTTAATTTTGATGTATCTTATTTTTGCCTCTGATGCTGTGGTCATCCAGGTCTGAGAGTCTCTGGGAGTATTCTGGGGAATAAGGGAAGAGTGTTTACTTGAGAAGGATTGGGGGTTATGGTTACAAATGCTGGCCAATTGTAGTAGCCTAGGAAAAGGGTAGTCTTACAGCTACTGCAGCACTAGTTCCATCTCTAATACTGGTAATGCTGTGGACTTGTCTGCAAGAAATAGTGTCCTGAGTTGGTGTAACCACTGGGAGGAAGTAACAAATCCATCTGGCATCTTCTTAGGGAAAATGGTGCCAGCTGAGTTGACTTTGCCCTTTGATTAATTCAGGCTTGGATTTGAAGATGCCAGGGTTGATCAGAAGAAAAATGTCTGAGTTCTGCTCACTTGCTTAAGTAAACCCTTGTGTTTTTCTTTCCATGGGAAGAGCTTGGAGAATGCGCTGAGGAACCCCATAGCTCTTGACATTTGCTCAGAATGAATTGATGTAAATGTCAAGAATATGAAGCTTACGGGTGCAATTGCACAAGAGAGTTCTCCCTGCTAGAATGTGAGCTGTCCTAAAAGGGCCTGGTGAGCAAGATGAGAGGTCCAATCCTTGTTACGTGTCATCAAGATAGCTAGGAAAGGAAGGTGCGCACTGAACTTCCCTGTTTGGTATGCCAATAGATGATCAGGAGGAAGACATGTTTCCTGCTGTGCGTGATGCACATTCGTCCTGATGGATGATTATGCTTCGGATGATAACTATAGTCTTGACAGACCTGCTCAGCCCTAACTATTCAGTGGACAGTTGCTAGAGGTGCTGCTTCTTGGCTATCTGGGCCATTTCTCAATTTGGCCTCTTGAGGAGTGGACTTTTCTGTAAGCAAACAGTTGGGACTCCCTCCTGACCAGTGCTGAATCGCATGCACCTCTGTTGTGAATTGTGATTACCTCTAATACTCGTGACTTTATCCCCCCATCTCTTTCCTGGCTCCATTTTAGAAGACAGTGCTGTGCTTCTAATTAGCCTGTCGTGTTTGCAACAGCTCCGGTAAGGGAAAGAAGCTACAAATTACAACTGGCTAAATCAGTGCTTCTAGGGAGGGCTGCCTAAGCCTGGAGCCTGTGGTGGCCTTAAGCAGTCAATTCAAGTAGAGGCCTGCTAGAAAGGCCAGCTAGAATGAGTGTGAAACAACAACTACCCAGGACATTAAAAGATTTAGTGCTGCTTATATCTGTACCCTTGGTTCTGTTCCTTGCACCTTACAGCTCTGTGATTTGGCATGATTGGAAAGCTAGCCTGCTGAGCCCGTTTCCACTTAGCACACAGGAGCAAGGCTTTTTTGTTCTCAGGGAAGGAAGGTGTCTCAGGCAGCTCCATGGAGCCATTGGTCATTCTCATTTTACACTACTTGGGGGCATGCTGTGAGTTCTGCCCAGCTACCTACAGCGAACCAGTCCTCAGTACCAGACTGTTCCTTTCTGCTTGCAAAGGCAAGTCTGTAGCACTGATTCAACTCATTTACTTCTTGCTTTCCTTGGTAATTTTCATAGAGCAAATGAAATCACAAAAGCTGCTGCCCTTCTTCCAAGTTCTTGCTGGCAGCTATGTGTTCTAGCATTTTTCACTTCTCACATCAAGTACACATTTTTGTGTTTATACCATAGAGAAAACCGAACAGTGAATGATAGTTAAAATCTTCTCCCTGCTTAACTGCTCATATTTTTACTTTCAGAATTCTACAGGTGATTTTATTGCTTCTTCCCATAAGCTCAGGTAGAAAAAAATATTTTCCTTTACTTTCAAAGGAAGTAGTCCTTGTCCAGATGTCATGAAATAAAAAGGAAGATTACTTTCCCTTTTAAAAATGCTGCAGGTAAGCTTTAAAGCCCTGCAGCACAATTTAAACTAGATTCTGAAAAACTTTCCTGTAGCTTTGGAAAGTTTAGGATTTTTCTCAGTAGTTAAAATTTTTCCCTTCCATACATTGGAATGGTACCAACAGGAGCCACAGATGTTTAGGAAAAAAAAAAAAAAAGGTAGATATCCAAGTCGTGGTCATTTTTACAGATATTGCGGCCATATTTTGTAGATCATAAAAGCAGAGTCTCTGAAGGAGGTAAGATTAGTTTTTGCATAGGAAGAAAGGCAGGAAGTTCTTCTACGTTCCCTTTTCTTGATATATAAAATGAAGAATGCTTTTAGTTTTAAACATACATTAGACCTAGTTGTTGCACTGCGTCATTGTTTCTAAAAAAAGCGTGCAATTCCATAGCCATGTTAAAATACAAAATGTAATACAAAATAGTCATCACGTGTGTGCCCTGAGAGAGTGCCTGTTTCCCCTGATCAACTCTACCTGAAACTAGTGCAATCCCAAATTGAGCCTGTATTTTTCCAGTCATGGTGACAAAATCCTTCAGTTTAAATAGTGAGGTAGTTTTTAGTGTTTCTTTAATGATCAAGCATCTTTCCCATTGAATGTTCTTATCAGTGATTAAAACACAGGAATGGTCCCAGCATTTCAGAAGGGAAGATCAGTCATGTCTGAAACTGTAGGAATGCTTAGCTTTGAAGAATTCTTATGACCGTTATAAATCTGCTGTCCGGGTTTTCGGAGATGCTTATTTCCTACAAAGAAGCGGGTGAGAAACCCTGGTTATACAGCATTAGACCAGAAAATGTATTTATTATTATAATCTTTTTTTTTTCTCTTGACAACAGGATCAGGCTGCTAAAGATAAAGCCATGCAAAGTATGGCTACAATGTCATCTGCCCAGATTATCTCTGCAACAGCCATCCATAGTAAAATGGGCTTGCCTGGTCTCCCACGACCAGCCTATCCTGCTGTTTCTGGGGTGAGTGAATCAGAGACTGGGAGGTGCTGCGCAGAGCAGTCTAGAGTATTTGAAAGGGCATTGGGATCTGCATAGAAACATTCTGGGTAACATCAAAAGAATGAGACCAAAAGACAGTGTCTTTGTAGAGCAAACCTATCATGTGGCTGCATCAGTTCACACTGATGTAAAGCAATAGAATTTCACTGTATGCTTTTTCTAAAATGACACAAGTGAGAGAAGAATGAGATGCTTTGGGTTTTCAACTGCCTGAAATATTTTTAGGTCTCTGTATCCCTCTCTCAGTCCACAATCTTGTTGCATAAAATGGTTTGAGCTATCCTGACTCTTTCCCAAGTTCACCATTGCAACAGTGTGGTCGTGAATATGTAGATTCCAGATTCATGGCCACTGCATAAAACCTTTGAGAAGGCCTGTCAGCATAGCCTAACCTTGAAGCTGGGCCTGGTGAGCTTTGCTAAACACTGATTTCTGCCAAACTACTCCTATGAGGTTCTTCTGGAGAAAATGTTAGATGGGAGGTATCTTAAAGACTCTGGAGACTTAGCCTAAGGATGCATGCATAGTCTTTAACATTAAAACTGCTATTGAGTCAGTCACTTGCATTCACTGCTAGAAGTGTATAGACAGAAAGCAGCAGGGACCAGGCAGCATCTCCACAGGGATGAAAGCAGGAAGACAGAAAGGGAAGATAGGGTTAATCAGCCATTTTCAAAGTCTGGGAGCTTGCAGTTTTGTCAAACAGAAGTAAGCCTTGCTTTTCATCTCAGGCCTGAGGGTGATGACTTTTGTGTCTATGTTATTCTCTTGTAGTTTTGGCAAGGAGCTTTGCCAGGCCAAGCCGGATCTTCCCAAGAGTGAGTATTCCTTCCCCTGAGCATTTGAAGCAGGTGTTCTGCTACTGCATGCTTCCTGAAGAATACTGTTAGCTAATTCAAGATTTAGGAATTGCTAAGATAATGTAGTCTTTGTTCTCAGACAAATAGATTCCCTGACCGTGGATCTGAGATTTGAGGCCTCAGATAAAGCCAATTACTTTCCTACAGTTCCTTCAACATGGGTAACACCCCTTTCAGATGTCCCGTGCAGCCTGTTATGGGATTATATTAGGGAGCTGCCCCATCTGGCAGCCAGGTAGAGGTGAGGCTGCCACAGATCCGTGCCCCAGGTGCAACCAGTAGCAAGGCTGGTGTGCATTCTCAGTGGGCACACACACCTACATATACAGTACACTCACATACCCACACTGCCAGCTACCAAGATGAACGCAAAGAGAAACAGTCCCCAGACACAGAAACGGCACCAATGGCCTCATCTTGTTCTGTCTGATCAGGATGAAGGCCCATAAGGGAAATATATACATATATGCGAGGTGGATCCCTCTAGCAGCTGGGCTTCCTAAACCCTCAGTCTATGCCATAACTGACCCCCAGATCCCTGGTCTCCCCAGCTGCTGACACCTGGGCATGCAAGTCCCCGAGGCCCACAGCGCCACTCCAGTAGTTGATTCTGTCTCCCTCGCTAATGGACACACAAACCCGTGTCCCCTACACAGCAATAAACACACACTATGCATTCCCCGGGTTGCAGAGTCCATCCAGCAGGTGGTCCTGGATCCCCCATCTCCCCAGTGGCTGGCACTCGAGCATGCAATCTGCCAGTCCTGCCGCCCCACTCCAGTCGCTGGACTCACACGCACGTACACACATGTTCATTGTGGATTCTTCCAGTAATTGGGCTTACATACACAGTCCATCCGGTAGCCGGCTTGGGGTGCTTGTTCCTCCTATTTGCCTCCCATACAGATGGACACACACCCCCACACACCTCTCTGCCAAATCCAGGTCCCGCAGTCTCTCCGCCAGTTAACCTGGTGGTCTCTTTGGTAGCCAACTGCACCAGATGCTGGCTCCCAAGCCCTTGACCTGCCTGTTGGCTAGCCCATCTTGCTGTTTGCTAGTGAGCACAGACTGACACACATACTTTCACTCATTGCAGTTGCTGGGCCCTGTGCTCTCCACTCAGTTTAATGAGATTGCAGGACAGACTGCATTGGTCAGGCCCTGGACATGGCCAGACAAGCTTACGGATCAAGCAACCTGTTCTTATGCAACTAACACCTTTTATAGCTTTGATTTTCCTACATTTGTTCCTCCCAAAACCACTTTAATCCCTCCCTTTTACCACTTTTATTTCCTCCTCTAAGCCTCCCATAATGTCTCATGCACTCCTGAAACACATAGCCCTATTCAGGAGAGCCCCATGTGTGTGTCTCAAGGGATCAGGAGAGCTGCTTCTGTAGACAGATCTGGTGAGTTTCACTCCTGGACCCTGAGTCTGGTGGCTGTCCTAGAACCCCCTGGGAGGGCCTGGGGCAGGACTCATGTCTCTGAGGGGATTATTTGTGTTCTCTTCATGGTCCTTGTGTTTGTGATGATAAGCCTATTCTGGGCTGATGGCTTTTCTGTGATGGGTCTGGGAGCAGCTGAGGAAGGGTGATACTCAGGTTCCCACCTGCTTTTGTTCCTCTGGGCCCCTTTAGGGCTGTGGAGATGAGCTGTTTATGACTTAACCTAGCAGAACAGGGTCCTGGGAGCACTTCAAGCCAACTAAAGTACAGGCTGCTGAGACGGAGCCGTGTTCTGTACCCCTAGCCATGTCTCCCTGTTCTCTTCTGTTATTGCTAATATTTGTGGGGTAGATCAGGGAACAGATCCTGTTCAGTGATCTTGAGTGGGAAATTGGTTGGTAAATGGACTGGAGCATTTCTGAGAGAAATGAAAGGGGAATTGGGAAGGGGCAGCCTGAAAAGTTGTTTTACAGGCTCAAAATAGGTGCTGCCCCTGAGGTCAGATGTTATCTTTAGGTGCATTTGGTTTTTTATCCCCTACAGTGGTAGTAGAATGGGGCTGAACAGTCTTGACTGTTCATTATCTAGACTACATTATCTAGGTTCAATTGTGGATGTTGTTGAATAGCCCTGAAAATCTGGGTCTGAAAGTCTGGGTGGAGTCCAACCTAGAAATATACCCACTTGCATGCATTTAAATCCATCCAAAGGTAAAAGGAAAAAGGAAATAAATGGGACCTAGTGCCTTTGTTGACAGGCTGAATAAGGATTTCCAAATAAAAAAATTGGAGATGTTGCTATATATCTGGAGGGAAGGCTTACTCAGTCCAACCCAGGCTGGTTTTATTTCTTAAGTTCTTGTCCTGACCCTGTCTTGCCCACACAGATGTTCTTTCCCAAAGCCATTTATGCTGATAATACTCCTGCTTCCATCAGAAGAAATAATTTTATTTGAACAATTGCACAATTTTATTTTCCTTTTATTTGTGTTACTATTAACCATCTCTCTTTTATGTTTCTGTAGTGTGAAACCTTTTTCTCAACAACCCTATGCTGTTCAGCTTCCATTACCAGGTGAGTAAGGAAATCTAGTACCTTGCACTGAAGTTATAGTCTACTTTCAAAAAATAGCAAATGGTTTTAAGTGAAGTTCAAGAACAGCTATTTTTTTAAAAAAATGGTTCTATAGAAATATTTGAGTGAGCTCAAAAATTGTATATGATTTATCTCTAACTTCCATCGTTGTACTGAGAGGTGAAAAAATATTTTGTATTTCGGCCCTATTTTGAATAGTAGTTTTTCCTCTTTTTTCTTGGTTGGTCATTTTCTTTTCTCCCTGGCTCAGTAGAAACTATGAGTTCATATATCTCTCCTTCCACCATGCTGCATCTGCTGGAATACACTGGTTTTCATCATAATACTATTGCCTTTTTAGTGCCTGGTTAAGTGGGGCTTTTCCTTCTGAATTCCCCTATTTGAGAGGCTAATGGTGATGTTAACTGTGATGAGTCATTCTCTGTGATACCTAAGGGCTCAATCAGACTCATCTTAAAGTTGGTAAAAGTGTTTTATCTGGTTTCAGAATCAGCTAGATTGGCTTTTACATCATACCAATCCTATCCTAGACGAGGATAACTGACAAGCTGTTTAGAGCACGGGTGGAGAGCGATCCTGTGAATGTTATTTTTGCGTGAAGACTGAAGTCATGAAATCTAATTAGTCTGCTCTGACAACAGGTGCTTTACTGGAAAGCTGTTACCAACTTGTCTCTTTCTAAATTTTGTTATATAAATCCTCTGTGCTTAGGGTTTGAGCCTCCTACTGGTCTCTCACCATCCCCATCAGCACCAGCTTGGCAAGGACGAAGGGTTGCTAGCTCCAAACTGTGGATGTTAGAATTCTCTGCATTCTTGGAACAACAACAAGACCAAGACACAGTAAGATATGCACCTGTCATCCACACCTCATGTATTTTTGGTCTCCAGGTAGCTTCCATTCATCATGGATGTGTTATGCGCTACTACTGTAGTGTATTGTATATGTGGAAATACGTGCTTCATTGATCTATTCTCTGGTTGAGAATAGAAATACATCTTGAGAAAAACACAGAACACAGTTTAAACAGATATTCCACTTAGAGGACAGAATTGCTTAAAAGCAATATAGCAAGCTCTGTTCTCTGTTTCTGACCTCCTGCTCCAGTGTGTACTGGAGTTCAAGGAACTGAGATCATAAAAGAGTTGTACAGCTTCTGCAGGGCTATTCTTTGCCTTTGAGGACAGACTCAGAATCAGAGGATGGTAAGATCACATGAAGCAACATGTCATGTCTCTGGTGTGTTGAGAAGAACTAAATTTATTTGGGGGCAGCTGGGATGAATTTACATCATTGTGTTTCCTTGGGGCCATCTATAAAATGGGAGTAATAAGAGCTGCCAATCTCTTGAAAGCCTTGTGATGCTGCATCTTGAGACATACATTGGTGCTGGGCCAATTATGCTTCCTGTCTCCAAGACAGGAAAACTGCTGTTCAGAAATGAATTTGGTGCCAGTATTTGGCTGGTGTGCTGCTGTGGGATTTCAAGCAGCACTTCACAGGACAGGAAGTTTTGATGCTTGCTGGCCGAGTGATCTGTGACAGGTAACATTCTGCATCACAGGGTATTTCTGTATCGCACAGCAGCATGAGGCAATGGCTTAGGAGTAAACATGGGGAAAAAACCCAAAACAATGTTTCATACAAAGTAACAAATATAGGTGTATTGACAGGAAAGAAAGAACTGTTTGAGCTGGCATTAGCTGAGATATTTGTGCTAATACCTCTGCTCACTTATAAGTGATATCAAATCTTCAGTGATATCGTCGTCAGTCCTTACCCCTCAGTTCTGGATAAAGATGGCAGAGCATCAGTGCTTGCTTGGTGTGGTGGTAACCAGCTCTCTGCTCAATCGCTCCCACCATTTTGTGCAGCACACCCTTCTGCGTGCTGTTCACACTCCCCGCAGGAACTGGGGAGCGAGCTGCGTGCTTCCTGGGCTCGACATTCTTTTTAAGTGGTCTGACCCCAGCCAGAGTTCTTTGGATTTCTTCAGTGAGGTAGATTCAACTGGTTTGCTAAAAAGTCTCGACTTTTCTTCTCTGAAGACTTGTAAGTGTTCAGTATGTACTGTACAATCTTCTGATTCCCTATTTTTTTTTCCTGACAGTATAACAAACATCTATTTGTGCACATTGGGCAGTCAAGCCCCAGCTACAATGACCCCTATCTCGAGGCAGTGGATATCCGGCAGATCTATGACAAGTTCCCTGAGAAGAAAGGGGGTCTGAAGGAGCTCTTTGAAAAAGGGCCAGCTAATGCCTTCTTCCTTGTCAAATTCTGGGTAAGGGAAATTTAATGCAGGGGTGCTCATGTTGCAGGGTACCCATTCGCTGTCAAATTCTTGCTGTAAAAGTGGTGGCCTCGATAGCTGTTAAATACTAACAAAGATGCAACAGGTTTGTGCCATGCAGGAGATTGTTCTTACAGCCACAGCTTCACTTGATTGCAAAAGGCCTTGTTCTGGTCTGAAGCTAGACAGATATTTCATGTGTTCTCTTCAGTTCTTCTTGGCTTGTGCTTGGGGATTGTAATTACTAATGGTGATTTGGGCCCTTTGAAATTTTTATTTATGTGTAAGAGAAGAATTCAGAGGAAATTCTTCTCCTTTGCATTCTCTTTCTTCCTCAGTGTTAAGTAACTTAGAAGCAGCATTTTTGCATCTCTTCTCCTATCTAATTAGGCACTTGTGACCTAGTAGATATTTGCAAAACATGTGCCATTATGCTTCAGGATACAAGGAAAATACTTCTGGTTTTAGATATTATCATAGATATTACATGATTGAAAATAATAGCAGCTTGGGGCAATGGCAAGCTAGAGGGCTGAAGGGGTAATGGGATATGGAGACTTTCAGTTTACATTTACCACTTCCAATTCAACTCCAGGTCAGGAGTGAGATGACAAGAAAGGAGCTTTATCTCAATTTATGTTGCGTTTCACAGAAGTACTTGCATTAATCTTCCTGTAAGATTTTGGCTAGGATCTCCTGGGCAATATAACAGAGACACTTTTGTGTATGTCTCTCCAGAAAATTCAGATTTCTTTTTGATAAAAATTCCGAACTTTTTTATTGGGAAACTTCTAATTCAGCATGCTTAAAATATTGTGGTAGTGCAGCCCCATGATTAAACTAAGCATATGAGCCAAGCATCTAATGCATCATCCTACTTGTGTACCCTACCAAGGTTCCTGGGTCTGTTGCACTGTAGCACATACGGGTAGTGCAACTGCTGCCCAAAGGAGAGACTAAATCCTATGAAGCAGCAAAAACTGCAAGTTGCATGTGACATTATCTTGGTATTATCAAATACAGATTTATGGGGCCTTGACCAAATGCTTACTTTAGCCAAATGTTGGCTAAAAAACAAAAATGATATGTTTTCAAAAACTCGTTTTTTCACTTACACAGATAAGGCCATATGGTCCCCAAATCCATTTTTTAATCTGAAAAACTGATTTCAGATGAATTATTATACATCTCTGTGTTTTTATGCTTCTGTGACAGGATATGCTAGGGTGTTTTTTCATTTTGTTTCCTGATTACTCTGTGCGACTGTTCAAATCTAGAGTTCAGATTCAAAGGTATGTTGGATAAAGCAATTACTATCATTTGTAGCATCCTTTTATCCTAAAAAATACTATGCAAAAGCAAATTAGTAATGCTTTTAAACTCAGACAGTAGAGTTGAAGGTTTTTCTGTTGAAAGTTGACCTTTGAATTTTTTTTTTAATATGGAGATACAATTTTGTTTTGTTTTGGTTTTTCTCAGAGGTTCTGATTTGAAGGGGTGGTTGCAGGTGGCAAATATTTAACCTTAAGACACTGCTTATGCTGGTTTTGTACTTGTATTTATACACTTCCGGTTTGAAGAGTTTGAGGCAAGGATGTTTCCTAACTGCACTCCACCTACTTAGAAAGACCATGTTTTAGGATTCTTGACATCATTAATAACACTTAAGATCTATGTGACAAAGAAAGAGATGTTCAATTTTGTTCAGCGATGCTTTGACTTTTAGCTGTTGTATAAAAAGAGTTGGTTAGTTTAGAACATGAGCACTGTTTCCAATTCTTCCCTGATGATTTTGGCGTTGGGAGTCTGTGGTACAATGAGCTACTCCTGGGCTTGGATTGGCAGGTTGTGTGTGACATCTCTGTGACATTTCTCTGTGCTTCAAGTGCATTCTAGCACATGACAATGAATGTGAGACATTAACTCCCAGCACATGGGCAGTGGCAGCTCTGCTCTTTTGCAGTGTAATGTTATCTCTGCCACCTGTTATTTGGCCCTCCCCACGAACTCCTCTTGCATGCATCGTTATTAATAGTCAGGAGAAGAGGGGTTCTCAGGGCTTTGCACATTAGTGGAATGGTGCATTTGAATCTTAAAACTTTCAGAAGTTGTTGTGAGAGACTGGCTGGGAGATGGAAGGAAAATGGCAAACCGGGAATTTAGGACAGACAATCCTTTGTCCAAAGCAGCCATCTGCAGAGGACTGTATCAGGGGAATTGCCTGGGAGACCTTTTCTACCAGTGATGACTATGCTTGTCAGCGACAGGCAAGCTAAGGAACCAGTCTAATCACTCAGTGGTCGCTTTTCCAGAAGGGGCTGGAGACTTCTGTCTTGCTCTTGCCTTCTCTCCCCTGCCTAGCAAACACAGTCAGAGCAGCAGCAGCAGTGCAGACTCCTCTGGGCATTCTGCCCTGCTCACTGAATGCCTTCAATCCTGCCCTGGCAGGAACTGCCTGCGGGGAAAGGGAATGGTAATTTAGTCTCCATGTCCATTCTGCCCTTGGCCTTCTACTGAGGCAGCATACAAGACAGCATTTAGCAACAGAGATTTTTATGGTCTTTAGACAATTTTACTGAGGATGGATTGGAAAGTAGCCCACTACTTCCACCTGCATTTAACAGCACCACCTCCTTGCAGCGGTTCTCTTATGCGAAGAAACTCAAAAACAATGACCCTTTTCCACCAAAAGTGCTCCCCAGGGTGCTCTGTGTAGAGATGGTTGGCAGCAGAAAGCTTATTGAATTGCTAAGGTATCTGTCCTCTGGATTCAAACTGACACAGTCCTGAGGGTCTAGCTGAGTTGCAGATATCCTGTGGGTTGCAAGGTCTTTTGCTGTCTTTGGCTAGCTCAGAGGCTGCTCCCTTTTTCTTTTCTTAGTGCTTGAAGCTGCATGAGTTTTGGACCATTCTTCGAGCCAAGAGTTGTTCAGCACGCTTTCCACTGACCATGTGGAATTTGTGTTGACCTGCATACTTGACTCAAGTGCAAGACATCTTCATGGCATGGTTTCTCACAGTATTAACTGCTATTTGGATCCAGTCACCACTTTTCAAAGCCTCGATGACTGAAGCCTGGTTCTCAGAGGTCATGTTTTCTTCTGAGAAGATGAAAAATGTAATGCTAGCTTGTTCATGATTACCTTGTCCTTACCTGAACAAATCACTTTTTTCCCTATCTTGTCTGACAGATATTAAAAAAAAAATTTGTTTGTCTGGAAGGGAAGAACTCTCACGTGTTTTCCCTAAAACAAGCATATTGGGTCTCTTGCATGCAGTCTGTAGATATCTGAGATGCAGCAGTGATTTTAGTGTCAGCATTCTTGTAACTCATCAGACAAGCTGTGGGACAAGTATCTGTGCTGGGCTTGCACAATAAATTAAATGCATCCCAGGCACATCAGATGACTATTATGAGCTAACTAAAAGTGTGTACATCTGTTTGCATCTTGATTTTCTTGGACAGAAATGCAAAAACCCTGACTTGCACAAATAAAGTAGTATGGTTCAGTTGGTGGCTCAAGAGTCACATAAGGCCTGTAGTCTCTTCCTTTCTTTTGCCCTGTTACCTTTGCTCTTGAGGAGATGGAAAACAGCTGTTGGAATGCTGGACACCCCTCAACCAGATGAATGCTTCTTCTGCCTCCACTGCAGTCCCACTGTGCTGCTAGCAGTGCCTTGCAGGACCTGGGCGGCAAAGCAACTCAGTGCTGTAGCTAGGGGCTTTTCCAAATCCTGGCTGTTACTCCTTTGGCTGCCTGGTTTGGGATAAGGAACACGCTATAGAGTTAATTTCTTATTTGGTGAACAAAAAGAGCATTAGATGGTGAGGCACTGAGAAGTCTAGGTACTACTCTGCCAAGTCTGAATCACATGTAGAGTTCTGTTTTCAACAAGTCTATGAATTCCAAGGCTGTAAACTAAGGATTGACCTTCCTACTTGCTGAATTGCTGGGAAGATAAATTGACTTCAAATCATTGTCACTAATATTATTAATATTAACATTATCAATATTATTCCTTTCATCTCAGAAGAATGGAATGTATTGGACAGAGTAGAGTAGGCCTTTCTCTGCTCCGCGTTGTGCCTGGTACAGACTGGGCAGGGAGGTGCGTTGGCAGGACTGGGTATGGTTTGGAATAAACTTTCCTATAGAGAAGAAAACTTTCAAAATGCAGAGAAAGGAGGAGGCCTTTCCTCAAAGCAGCAATGGTCCTGCTGGCCTAGGTGTTGTGAGAAACTCATAGGTAATCTGAGCATGATGTCTGTAGCATTTGTAGATGCTACCTTCAAAGCAATAGCTCATTTGTCTATTAAAAGACCCAAGATATGCAGTAAGATTTTGTCCTGGTGTAATACTGGGAAGTTAAAACCATATCTATTTGGGACTTATCTGAGTCTCCCAGGTTTATCTACACCATTATCTGCCATAGACAAAAACAACCTGGCCACATTTACAGGTTGTTTTTGTCTATGGCAGATAACGGTGATACTTCTTTCAGTCTTTGCGTTCCCAGAAGTAGTCATCTCCATGGCAGGAAAAGCTGAACAAGTTGTTGTTCCGCTCCTGAGCTTCTGCAATTCTTTGGTCATTGTAATCATATATGTCACTATCATTTTCATTTTACATGAATAAACCAGGCTGTAAGCAATTCAAGTGCAGATATGTGTGCTAAATCATCCCTCTTGCAGGAACAATAACTTCCATTAGAAGGTGGAAGCCATCAGCTTGGGACAGTATCTTATCTATCTGAGGTGCTGCAGCTCCATTTCCTGCAAGCACTAATTGGAACACTTGGCTGTCTGCTCTTATTATTTTCTGGACTTACTGAAATGTCCTGCATATGTGTTTATGCACTGATAACTTCAGAGACCAGAGAAGGAGATGCGTGCCCCACTTTTCCTGACTGACTCCCTAAGACATATCTGAAAATCCTAGCCCATACTATTTAAAGTGCTTTGGAATAAAGGGTGCAGTGTAAACACCAGGTGGTTCAAACACGATCCCCTTGCTTCGCTGGGATAGGGCTCCCAGGGAAACTGGAGGTAATGTAAGCGGATGGTGATGACTGCTTAATTCAAACAATATTACTTCCAATAATTTTGCTTCTTGCCAAATAGTTTAATGATGATTAATTAAGTGTTAATTAGGTGTGAAATTCTACAGGCTGATCTTTCTGTGGGAGACTTGCCAACTTGTGGAGGCACCTGCAGTGGCTTCTTAGGCATCTTCTGTCAAGCTTCTCGTGAAGATCTTTCTGCTTTACCTCATATTGACTACACTTGTTTTTGAATTTACCATATTTAAAAGTTCATGGGAATGTGACCCTGATTTTATTGGTGAGAACCTAAAAACCTTTGGGCGGTTCTGCAGTGACAGCCTCCTGTATGTTTACATAGCTGTGGTCAGACCAAGCTATTGCTTGCTCTTGGTAGCCTTGCCCCTTTGCTCTTTTGACTTAGGGGGGCAATTCATTTGGAAAGTGGGATTTGGTCCATCCTTATCACTTAACCCCCAAGAAAATACCTTAGCAATATTGTAAAGTACTCCCAGTCTAGTTCCTCTTTGGAGAAGGGGAAGGATTAATCTTTATTCACACAGTTGAAGTGTGGGTCAAGTAAACAATCCAACGAGCTGTATTGTTACAGAAAATGAGGCATACAATAGCCTGATAACACCTAAACCAGCATATGCATATGTATACATATTTGTGGTGGGAGCAAAGCAGCTGGATGAGCTAATAGTGGGGAACATTTGATAGGAAGGACTTCAACATGAGCCATAGAGAATTACTCGGCAGCCTGAATAATGAAATCTGTAGGACTTATAGGAACAAGCTTGTGCCTTGTTCCTGTTAGTACTTGTGCTACTGAGTTATAGCTAACTTGCTATAACTTGCCACATAAGCTCCAGATGTAAGCGTGCACAAGCCATGGGAGAATGACACTGCATTAGTCTTTCTGGTGGTCATGCCAATGTGAAGATTCCAGTTTTCCAACCACTTGTTTCCAAATCTTGTGGAGATGCTATCACTGCCTCAGTGGTTCCAATCCAAATGATACAAAATGATTTAAAAATCATAAAGATAAAAGTTAAACCCAAGCTGTTTTATTTATGTGGTTTGATCTGTGGGCTCCAAATCTGTTTTCAACACAGGGACAAGGTAGAAAAGTGTCAGGCCAAGAAGGGATAATATGGCAAGAGAAGATAAGGACATATTCAGCTGGATTGTTTAGTGAAACTATCTCCTATGGAGAAGCAAATATGAGCAAAACAAGAAATTATCAACTTTGTACTACTATCCCCTGATAAATCAAAGGGTACTCTTCAGCATGCAGTATAGGAGCTGACAAGTAGAAGACATAGAAGAGATGGGTTCAAAGCTGCTGTAAACTGGTGTGAGTCTGCTATTTGAGTAGAATCAAGCTGATTTACAATAGTTAAATATTTGTCACTCCTTCAGAGGAAAAGATTCTGCTTCAGAGGTGAAATCACAGGAAAGATGACAATTGGATTTCTTTCACCCCTAATCCATGGTGAAGATAATGTATGTGGAAACTGTTGGAAACAAGAATATGTCATTTTGAAGAGGTATTTGTGATCATGTAGTTATACCTTGCTGTTATGTTCTCATAACAGCCTAGTATGTCATCTGTATTAGTGTCAGAGTGAAACCTGTATGTTCATCCCTAATGCTGCCAGCCAGTGTTAATCATAGAATCACAGAATCCTTAAGGTTGGAAAGGACCTATAGAGATCAGCTAGTCCAACCCCCCTGCACACACAGGGTCACCTAGAGCACGTGGCACAGAACTGCATCCAAGCGGGTTTTGAAGATCTCCAGAGAAGGAGATTCCACAACCTCTCTTGGCAACCTGTTCAAGTGCTCTGTCACCCTCACTGTTAAAAATTTTTCCTTAAGTTCCTGTGGAGCTTTTGGTGTTTCAGTTTGTGGCCATTACCTCTAGTTCTAGGCAGATTCTAGATCTAGGCAGATGTTCTAGATCCCATTCAGTCATTCTTTTATCTCACCTGGATTGAACCTGGCTACAATTAACCAAGTCCAATAACTGTTAATTCAAGAGGTATTATTGGTGATACACTGCTCACTGTAATGACTTTCTGTTTTGCAAGTCTTCTGCTCTCACATTCATTTGCCCTAAGAAGCAGTCCTGCACTCAATTTCTCACTGCTGTCCGTCCTGTCAAAGCATGCTCGTAGTGTGAATAGACACTGGCATTTCTGAACCCAGTCTCGGACCTGATCCCACTGAGAAATAACTGAGCAGTTCCTCAATTTTGTGCTACACCTGCAAAAAATGTTCCTGCCAGTACAAGAGGTATGGGGAGGCACCAACGGCTGTGGGACAGTGAGACTGCTTTTGGTGGCAGAACCACCTTGGCATTCATCAAACTGCAGCTTTGAGGAATGAACTTTGCAAAAGGCTGAGCCTGTGCTGCTATCAAAATAGGCAGCCTTGCACCCTCAGCTTTTGTGTGTGTGTGTGTGCTCACCCCTTCCTGCCCTTGCAGACATGTGGGGATTGAGGTGAGCTTTCTTGAATGCCTAACCCACCAAAACCACAACAAAACAGAACAAAGCATTTCGGCTGCAACCAGCTCTCTGATCTGGCGAGTTGAGGAGTCGCACGATTGCTGGTGGTGGCACAAGGACAGCAGTAGGCAGGTGTGGCTGTGTATGGGCAGGCAGCAGGATTGCTGCTTTCTATCAGCAGCACAGGTGTAGGCTGACAAAAACCCCTTGTGAAATGGCCGCTTTAGAGAAATAAGCTAACAGCAGTGCCGAAACAGCATTGTAGAGAAGGTCAGGTCATGTGCCTGGCAAAGAAAACATCGTCTATCTTAAAGGCTGCTCTAGATTTTGGATTAAAAAACTTTCCAATGACACTGTATAAGAAAAACATGCTATAATTGCGTTTAATACAGAGTCCTTTTCACTGTGGACAGGGCAATAGAGCAAGGACACTGTGTCCGTCAGTTCAGCAGGAAGAATAGAACAGACTGAAAGAACCCAAGGGGACCGGTCATCGGATTTCGGGTAGTGTGATTTAGCACCGGAGCTTACTGAGTACAGACAAGCACCGCCCTCCTAGGTTTGAAAGGAGGGAAAGCCGAAACGGCCTTCCCGCCTGCTTGGAGCTCCGGGCGCAGGAAAATGTCGCTGCTCTTCTTTCCTCAGGCAGGGCTGGACTGACCCCTGCTGGAAGCTGCAGGGAGCCGCATATTGGCGTTAGGGAGTTACCTCTCAACATCAGGCTTCGACGGTGGGGACCTGCGTTTGAAATGTGGCTTGCCCATCCAGCTGGGTGGGGCTGGGTTGGATCCACCAGCAAGTTGCCTTCCTCACGTTGCATCCTCTCTTCTTATATTCTTCATAGCATAGTCGGGTTCACCGGATCTAATGCTCTTCCCTCACTCCCATTTTCTTCCTCCTTGCTCCCTTTCCCCTCATCAGCATCTCCAGTGGTGGTGGTTGTGGGGTTGGAAATCACAAAAAACTATTACAGTTGCTGTGCTCTTAACTTTCCTCCTTTTCCTTCTGTGGGAGGGAGCACAGTTCAGCTTATCTGGCACATTGCCCTGTCTGCTGCACGTGTGCATCTACATGTCATTCTGGCACATGTTCCATGATGGTAAATATCAGTTAAGGCATCAGACTATGTCATAGATTTTTAAATATCAGAGTTTTCCTCAGCATGTATGCAAATTGTCATCACCCTTTTTTCAAAGTGGGAACTGGATTTTACTATTTATTTATTTTTATTTCATCTACTTTTTTGATACTTGTTAATGATTATAGAGCTTTGGGCACTCTAATACCTTCCCATCCTGGCCAAGCAAAACTCTTTTAGGTCGTGGTAATGACCACCGCACATGAGAACAATCTATTCTTATTGCCTTTTTTTCTTTTCCTTCTTCCTTTTGCAGGCTGACTTGAACACCAAAATCGAAGATGAATCCGGATCTTTCTATGGCGTTTCCAGCCAATATGAGAGCCCTGAAAACATGGTCATTACCTGTTCCACTAAAGTATGCTCCTTTGGAAAGCAGGTGGTGGAGAAAGTGGAGGTATGCAGCAGCCGCCTGGATGCAAGGCTCTCTCAGGGCTGCTGCAAGTACTTGCATGCTGCATATATCTCAAGGCAAAATATATCCCATGCTTTTTGTTGGGGAGATGGACTGGAGAAGCACTGACATTCATGCCGTAGATTGTTATTTCTGAGACATGCAGGTGTAAGAATGCTCCAGCCTGCAACATAACCTTTTCTCAAGACTTCATTGAAGGTCTGGTACTGTTTGCTGTTTTTTTTTTTCCTTAAGTCTCAGTTTCTGAAGACATGTGAATACATGAGACTCATTTTTTTGGGGGAGCAGAGAAAAGCTGGGAAAGGTAGGCTCATGTCTTTGTAGTCCAGAAAGCAGAAAGCAAGTAGACAACACCTCATTCTCATCAGTGGTTTTAAACAGATCATTTATAGGGTTTAGTCACAAATTAATAGAGTGTAATAACTTATAGACTATATAGAGAGACTATAGATTTATTGTTTCATGAGGCTTATATTAGTACTTGCAGTGCTTGTATACTTATAGCTCTAGCAACAGCAGGCTGCTTATTTTTATACATGTATATATGGCATTGAATATATTCTTCTTTCCGATGCCAGATTCACTTGCTAAGAAAGAGAGCTGCTCTGACCTGCTCCTTGCTGTCTTCTTAAGGAGCCTCTATGTGCTGAAGGAGAGTTTTGTTCACAAAGCTGCATTCTAGTGTCAGTAGTCAACTCTAAGCTACATTCTTCCCTAGGACCCATCTCCAGCCACATGATAGGCCTGCCTGAACTCTGGTTGTGAATTTCTATGTGGTCATAAGATGGGATACATAAGCCAAGGAAGGGTATCAAGGTGCATGAGAGAGGACATCAAGAATGAAAGGAGGTAAAAGGCATTTAGGGAGTTGCTGTGAAGTGATACAATCCAGTGTCAGCTTCTGGCCTTGCTGAGGAAGACTGTACAGGAATGATTAATCGGCTCATTACCTTTAGTAAAATGACTTGAAAATGTGGAGGTAATTTTCCTGTTCTGAGTCCCTTTGTGAGATTAATGTGATAACGTTGATCCCCCATGCCCTTTTTCTGTTTTATGTTGCAGACTGAGTATGCACGCTATGAAAATGGACACTATTCTTATCGCATCCACCGCTCCCCTCTGTGTGAATACATGATTAACTTCATCCATAAACTTAAGCACCTCCCTGAGAAGTATATGATGAACAGTGTGCTGGAGAACTTTACTATCTTACAGGTGGGACATCAAATTGGTTTTGCTGAAGTTTGGAGACATGAAAGTCTCATAAGAGTTCACAGTTTTAAGTCAAAGCAGATTTCCTTTTACAACTTAGTATCTAACTGAACTTAGTCTCTCTCATGCAAATTGCACCTCAGGACAATTTATAGATCTCTAGAGAGCATAGCTCACACAGAGAAGCCACAGAATAAAAAAAGAGAGATTTGAGTAAGAGCAAGAAAGGAAAGATGAAGGGAGAATTGATGAGACAGATACAGGAAGGAGGAGCATGCAAGAGTTGCAGTAAGAAAAATTCTTGTTCCATTATTAGACAGACATTGAGGCCCCCTTTGCAAGGTGAAAAACAAGAATGCTATCAAGCAGCCATACAGTTTTGACATAGAGAAAATTCTCCATCCTTAGCAGGTATAAGAAAAAGGTTGCTTCCTCGGGTCAATCCTGAACCTGGAAGGAATGTAGAGGAAGGAGCATGTTACAAGAAGCATTGAGGCACCATCATGAAGTACTGCAGACTCTAGCTATAGCAGTACTATAAGGCTACCCTGGCTACATTTCCATTATTGTCTATGTAGCCTTCCCAGGCTCTGGAAAGCCAAAATGAAAGAAGAGGTCAAAGATAGCTTAAAAGGTATGTTTTCTTAACGGACTGTGAGATCGTGGCTGAGAGAACCTGAGGTTTGATAAGTGGAAGAAATGCTAGAAGCTCTGTGAAAGAATAGAAATGATCATTCCATCTGTTGAAGATCCTTCAACAATTCATTTCACTGCCGTATGGTGCAGGTACTTCCACTATACAGCAAGGTGAATAGCACCTGTTAACCCCACGGGGCTTTAGAAGGCTTTGCTTTTTCATGTTTGTACCAACCTCTTAGTGCCTGGAAGAAAAGATGAACGCAAATTTTATGATTTTTTTTTTCAGGTGAGCAAAGGCATGAAATGGGCAGAGCAAGAAAGATGAAAGGCCTGTGTGCTGTGTAATTCATACTGAGGAAAGCTGCAACTGCTTTCTGCACACATCATTCCTCAGCCAGGCCTAGGCTTCGTCTAAATTTATGAACGAAGTTGTCATATAGATATACTTCCTTTGGGACTTTATTCTGAATAATCTCATGCCCTACTCTTACCTGCAGACACAGAGAAACGTATTTAATGCGGATGCTGGCGTGGCCTTTCACGTATTTCTGATGTAATCTTGCAGTCCTGTTCCCTGAGTGGCAGGCTGAGAATTTTCCACCCCCCAACAGATTGCTGAGAAATGGTCATGCTTAATGCAAAGCATGCTGCTAGTCCTGGGTTCTCACTGCCATGTTCTGAGGCAAGTCTGATTATATTTTTGCTAGACACTTTTATGAGTTTGGATACCACTGCACTCTCAGTCATAGTCTTATCATGCTTTGCACATAGCTCTAAATCTAAGGCTGAGATTTCAGAGCCCATTTTGGTGCAGATTTTTGGATGGGGCTTGGGTGCCTTACCATTCCCAGATGCAGACAATTCAAAACTCTGTCTGCAGTGGGAAGAAGTGTTAGTCCAGCTGCAAAGCCAATCATAAAGAATAAAGAATAGACTAAAATCAACTGCTAAAATGAATAAGCTTTTGAAAGCATCTGTTTTCTCTCTGAATGAGGGTGGCTGTGCTTTGGTGCAGTACAGGCCTCCAGCTGGTATCCTTTTCTTCTGCAGATGAGTTGGTACTACCGCTCATCAATTGTTGCTCCCCCAGCAGGAAAGAACTGCTTGAGTCGTAAGCTGAGGCACCAGCCCAAATTATGAGAGTGTGCAAAGATCTGTGGTGTCAGACATATGGGAGAGAGAGGAGCTGAGCTAGAAGCTCTGGGTGTAACATTTCACCTGTGGCTGCTCTGTAGTCTAGGCAGTGCTTCTGAGGCTTAGACAGCACTGCTCCATCGCCAGACTGCGCTGCTGTTCAGTGCCACCACGGTGGGTTGCAGAGGTTGCCAAGGTACTGCAGAGGAAGAAATGCAAAAGGAGAAGCAAGCTTCTGTAAGAGTACCTGGGTGTAATGGCCAGTATTCTCCTGACGTCTACAGCATGCGGAATGGGAGGTGTAAAGGAGTCCAACTTGCTTGTCTCCTATGCTGAGAAATACTCTGTGATCCTCACAGAGCAGACGTGCTGCAGCAGATGACATCTCAAAACCCAAAGAACAGAGCAAAGAGAGTTTCTCTACAAAGCACTTTCTCACTCCTGAAATCCGCAGCAGGAAGGGGTAGGGAGGCCGGGTCTGTCTCAGGAAGGGGCGCTGTCTCTTCTAGCAAAGGAAGGACATGCTTACTCTAAGAGAGGATGACCTTTCCTGGGCTGAATAAACCCACTTCCCTGTCTTTAGTCACTGCTTGATCTCAGTTTTCTTTCTGCCATGTTGGACTCTGCTCGCCTCCCAATCTTTTTGCTGCACTGTAGTCTTGATGTTTGGAAAGGCTTAGAGGGCTTCCCCTGCTGCGCGTGTGGGCACTTGAGTTGGGGGTGGTGGCAGCTGAGCTATGTATCATTCCAGATGCTTTATTTTTTGCCTATTATTGACTTTTTGCTCTATGTTAAATGTATTGGAATTTGTAAGCAGCGCAATAGCAGTTGCCGTCTCAGCTTCCTCTCCATTTCTGTCTTAGGTTGTGACAAACAGGGACACACAAGAGACCTTGCTGTGCATAGCATATGTTTTTGAGGTGTCAACTAGTGACCACGGTGCCCAGCATCACATCTACCGACTGGTGAAGGACTAGACTCTCTGCCCCAAGTCATCCATGGGATATATGCCTGAGGAAAAGCCGATGCTTGAACACCCCAACCCCCCAATATCAAATCAAAAAATAAACTGCAGATATTGTGTATTTTCAGAAAAGCACCTCTGAGCTGTTTTATGACTGAGAGGGCCAAATAAGTTTGTGTCTCCAGGTTTGTGCAAATGGGAAAAAAACTTGGAATTGAAGAAACAGGCAAATAATTGCATAGGGGCTTCACTGCAAACAACATCCTCTGGGATGTATCTCCCACTCTGGGAAACCAGGCCTCAGAGCAGGCACCAGGTGTGATCATGCAGATGAAAAGACTGGTATGGACCTGGGCTTGCCGCTTTGGCAGTGGTAGCAGCTTCCACTAAAGGTAGACCACTGAAGTACTGGTTGAAAGGGTGCGTGACATGCCTGCCCTTGGTTTGTGTATGGGCACTTGTATGCATCCATTCGTAAGTCTACACATGCAGAGACATGCTTTCCGTATGTATGTACAGGTTAGTGTACAGTTAGACGTGCATGGGTATATGGGTATGTGTGTAGAGATGCACATACACATCCGCCTGTCTAGCTATACCTTTGCAGATGGACAGTCACATTATCCTTCAGCTATACTGTTGATGGCGCCTGGACATAGTTTTCCTTTCTTCCTGGCCCAAGAATACTAACCATTTTTTTTCTGTCTTTAAAGCTGCTCTTTAAAATGCAGTTGTGCTTAGAAAATTGTGTGTGTTAAATCATGTTGTCCTTCCAGCAGATTTCCTCCATCTGTTAGATCTGCTGACTTGAGTGACTAAGTAATTTATCACTGCTTTTGCCCCTGTTGTCCCTGTGCAGCTCAGGAGATAGACACTGCTCTTTCTTTGTGCAACAGCAAAATAATGCACAGAGACAGAATTTGGCACAGAGACAGAACTCACTGGCACATGAGATGTACATTGGTAGAAACCAAAGGACTTATTGGAATGCCAGGAGGTAAGTACTTGAGCCACAGGTAGATGAAACCTGACCTCTCTGAAGAATTTCTGAGCTCATTAGCTCATTAGCCCCATAGCCACACAACTCTCAATCAACTGCTAAAAGGGTGCCCTAGGCTCCCTGAAGATGCTATTCAAATCCTCCCATAGCATTTGTAGAGGCCCACAGGCCTACATGTCTCCTCCAGATTTCTATCCATCTTCCTGACATTTCTTTTTTTCTTTTTTCTTTTTTTCTGGTTTTGTAATATGTGCTCATTTACCAGGTACTCCAGAAATCTCCTCATAAACTGGCACTCATTTCCTCCGGGTTTAAATCCCAATTCTCTTTAAAATTTTAAACTCCTATAGAATGTTCTTACCATGTTTTATGGAGTTAAATTAATCCTTTAAGAACATGAAGATCTAATTCTCTACTGGGCTTTTTCACAATTTTAGGTGAATATCCCCATTCTCACTGAAATTCATGAAAAATGCTTAGCTAGTCATCTTACAGCGTGAATTAGTATCACTGTTACTTGGCACACCAGATTCTGAAGGTGGGAGTTCCTTTACTGAAAAACTTGTGTTTTTAAACGCAACCTGATATGTACCAAATCATCTCCAAAGTCCTCACTATGCTCAAAGCACCCATATGTTATAAGAACGTCTGTCACCACTTCTTCTATTGCTTTTAATAGTTACTTCAGTCACATCAATTGCACCTAATTGGGGTTCTGTGGCTCCTCATCTCTTTTTGCAATCTGCTATCTTAGATGTTTGTTTCAATTAAGTCACTTATCAGTTTCATGGTAAATTTTCGATGAATTATTTTTTTTTTTTACCAGCTGTGCTCTCATTATCTTCCTTACCAAATTCCTAACTGTTCTTCATCTTACTCAACTTAAATGAGTTCTGGACTCATGAGTTATAGCCCGGACTTACCTGGATAATGGTACTACTCCATGTAGTTCTTGTAAGGATGAACCTGCTAATGCCTTCATATTATCATGGTTTTATTTTGAAGCTGCCAGCAGGAACAATTGTCCTCTGCTACGCAGTAAGCATAGAGAAACATGCAATGGTCCCTTCAATGACCTAAAACTTTAGTGTTCCTCTTGCTTTTCACTGGCTGACAGTCTTGTGTTTCCTTCAATGAATGTTGTGCAACCCACGTGTAGAACCTGCCAGGCCTATAATACTTTCTCCAGCATAGTATAAACCTTCCAGTCCTGCATAGTACTTAATCTATGATCTTAAGTTTCAATACAGTCTTTCCTGATGCCATGTTGCAGCTGGGTCCTATGATTCCCACGAGTACATCCAAGTCATATCCAAGTAACAAAAAGAAACACACTACTAAAATTTAACTCATAAATCAAGTAAGTTAGACAAGTTTATTACAGTAAACTTTTCGTATGGGATCTTCTAATTTTTTTTCTGAAGTATGGGTTCACACTGGTATGGCTTTTAGCAGTTAGATATAAGGAAAGAACTAGAAGATCATCAGTTAAGACAATGCTAAATTACTCTGATTTGTACTGAAAAGATAGGCCCATTCTCTTAACATCTTCATCAGTGACCTGGAGGAAGAAGAAAACACAAGGCTAAATAAATCTGCAGGTGGTACTGAAGGAAGATTTTGTCCATTGAGTAGGTAGAACTATAACAGTGATTTGAACTCTATTAACTAGGCTTGCACTAGGAGGATGAATGAGAAGGGTGATGTGAAATATAATTTTAAATGTTCTTATAAGCAGACAGATGACAACTGAAAGGTAAGTTAGATAGAGATTTCAAGTGGAAGACCGAAATATGGTTACTTGCAAAGCCCTTCTGGATGTGATTTTCATGCGATTGCCATTTTGGTACTCAGGTAAGCACAAGCCACACCAGTACTAACCTAATGACACACAGACTTGCTTGGGGTCCTGCATCTCTGGAGCCTGCATGGGCCTGGATACTCAGTTTGATGTGAAGGAGGAGCTAATTGCCTTTTCCCTTAAGTTATTGCATGCCAGTTGCTCTGTTTTAGCTGCCCAAGTACAGGTTTCTACCTATGTGTAGGACGGCCCTCATAGGTATGAGGCTTTACCAGCCATTCTGTAGAGCAGCTGGCATGTGCTGGTATATTCCCATGTGAGGTAGCAGCTCCTACACCTTTTCTGTCATGCACTGTGCACTTCTCTGCTTGGGACCTCCATCTAGGTCAAAACTTGTGCTTTGTAAGTGAAGAGAAGAGCAAACCTGATGCTGTGAAGTTGGAGCTAGGAAAAGATGGTTTGATTTTTGTGATGGGAAGAGGGTCTATTTTAATACACTGATGGGATCTTCCTCTGATCTTGCAGATCTTGCACTGCCAGTGGCTGCTTCTAAGGAATGTGTGAGTAGTGGCTGGTTTATTTTCTCTGTGCAGGAGCCAGAACTGGCTAGAGAGGAGAGTGCTACTTTTTGCACCTATCTGCCTATGCAAGAGGCACCTCCTGTGGTTACACTCTCCAGCACCCACAAGCACTTTCTATAGCCAGCTTCCAAATGACAACACAAAACTAGCAGGCTTTTGACAGTCTTCTGCATTGCATACTGCCAATACCTTTCCATAAGAACTGGTATTGGCCCTGGTAACCAAGCTTCGATAAAAGCAAATCAAGGTATATGGATTGAAACATCCAGAAAACACAGCATTTTGAAATACCTGATGTGTTAACATAGCTGGAGCGCAGATAGGTCAAGGTCTGTCGGTCAGGTATCACCGCTTATCACAGCGGCAGAATCACACAGCACAGACCTAATTACCTGCATGTCTGTAGGCCCCAGCCCCACACTCAGCCACCCAGGTACAAACAGCACCAAATAGGTAGAGCTCACTAGCTGTGCACACACCTGCTCTTTTCAGCCCTATGCAGTTCCCTCCTTAATCCCCAGAAGGTGGTGCACACAACAAACCAAATATAGCTCAACAATAGGAAAAAGACTGACTCAAGGGAAAATACATTGGGCAAACACAGCAAATTTTGCAATTCTTGGACAGCAAATATGGTTTGAAACTGAAGCTTGTACAGAAAAGGGGCAGTAAGTCGTCCCCAGAAATGGAAAACTGCTTGTAACGTGTTGGGGCTCTGCTGCAGACATGCACCTGGTGCACCTGAGTGCACTGCAGGTTTGCACTGGCACAGCAGACCCAGTGAGGGAGTCCAGAGAGATGGATCCTATAAGTCTGCTTTGTCAAGCATCAATAAATAAGACCAAGCTCACATAACTCTAAGATGTTATCAAAACCAGGAATGCAGAGAACAGGCTGAACAGCTCAGCAAATGGAGGGGGCATGTAGCAGTAATGAAAGCTTCTTCCCTGGCACTCCTCTCTTCTCATGCCCGTAGAGTTCATGCCTCTTTCATGTCAATAACTGGCATTGGCAATAGACTTCTACTTACCTTCCAAACTAAGAAGGGAAATGAACAGAAAATTCATTACTTTTCTGGAGCGCTGCCAGATGAAGTATATTTAATAGAACTGCATTATCCATGAGCCAGAAGGAAGACCGGAAATTCTGACCTGGACTAAAGGGCTTCTCCCCCTTGCAGACTGAGTGAGATACATGCATAAATACTTCAGGAATTGAAAGGACTGGAGATCTCTGCCCCCAAGGCTTGCTTTCTTGCTTTCCTGGAAGATACAAGTTGGCAAAAGTCAGTTGCAATTCTGCTGAAAATTAGTCGAAGTAAATACAAGAAAAGCAACATGTTATAAAAGACCTAGCCCAGCTTCAAGAAGAAAAGCTAAATTATATTCATAACAATCAAAAACATACTAGGCTGTCAGAGAATCTTATGAGCACAATTTTTGTTGAAACATGGGTATGCTCTTGGTAAATACTAATCTTAAACTGTTGTGAATTTTTCTGTCTCTCCTTGAGTTTTGCATCCTGGCTTTGGCCTTTAGCACAATGGTTTCCCAATGATTTTTTCTTCCCCATTATCCAATCCATTTTCCCTTGACTCTTCAACATTTTGGACCTGTGCAAGAGGAAAAGAACTTGGTTGGTGACAGCAAATATTTGTTGTAAAAACAAAAGACAGAGCACCAAAGCCATTTTCCCTGATCACTTTACAACCACAGCACTGAAGTATTAGAAGATGAGGTGACAGAACCAGAATCTAAGTTTTCACTGGGAGAAAGCAGCTCAAAAGTTTCCATTCAACCCTTTCACCTTTCTTTTCTAACCCACTCAGCAGCTTGTGTATCTACAGCTGCTTGTGAAGTCATGCCAAACTGGATCATTGAAATTATTCCATTTAAAGACAGCCTGCTGAAATAAGATACAACCGAGCAGATCTGTGGTCTGTACAAGACAGGGCTAAATAAAACAGAAGAAAACTGAAGCCCTCCCTTCACTTCAAAGCCAGAATAAACACTTCAGGCAAGACAAGTTCATTTGACTACACATACTTACCTGTGATGAGAGAATGGGAACATCTTAAGCTGATATTGCCAGCAAAGAAAACAGAACATAGAAGTAGATCTAAAGACAGCAGTAGGGGTTGAATTCAAATCTCTTCCCTTTTCTTTCAGCATCTAAACCCAAAGATCAGTCTCTCCTGGAGTTTTGCACACTGGCTTTGGCACAATGGTTCCCTAGTGACTTTTTTCTTCCCCATTATCCACCTGATTTTCCGCAGCTCTGACATTTTTGACCCAAAGAAAGGGAAGAACTTGAGTAGTGATTGTGAAGTATAACAACTGATTCGGGCAGGTGAAAAGGCCCTCAAGCCTATGCTAAAGCTTGTGCTGAAGCCCACAGAATTACCCAGAGTGTCTGCCAAGGAGTCCTGCTGCTTTATCATTCCTATTTGAAAGTCTGCATCAATACTGAGTAGCAAGGGCGGTTAAGAACCGACATCCTTGTTAGCGAGCAGCAAGAGCAGGGCTGCTCTATAAAAGATGACCAGGAGCTGAGGTTGCCCACAGCTCTGTCAGGAACCTTGCAGAACAGTGTACAACTCCACAGCATCCAAGCCAGCGAACAGAGCAGGGGCTACATCAGATGCCACTGATGGACCACTTGCTATCAGAAGGCAGCCCAGTCAGGGTTGAAGCCAAGCCAGGAAAGCCCATCAACAGTTCAGGAGCCAGGACTATACATACACTTACAGCATAGTTCAAGCAAGGCCTACAACACCTAAGCCTGAGCTTACTTAAGCTCCTGAATTAATGACAATGGTTGCATGGATTCCAGGTGAGGCTGGTGAGGGCAACTGAAACTTATTAGTGCACTCACGAGTCTGAGTGCTGCTCCTTCTCTCATTTGGGTGTGCTCCACACTTTGTAGAGGTCTGGGCTGGTATCCTCTTAGACACTGCACCATGCAATATTAGAAAGGTATCTAAAAGAAGATCTCTTGCCTACTTGCGCTTGTATTCACATTTTGTTTGTATCTGCATAACTGAGTGTGGAGATTCAGGACGTACCTGAGGCTGCAGACCTGTCACCTGTGCCATTTTTGCTTCAAATGAGCCCCAAAGTACTGGTACTTGTCCTCGTAACAATGATGGACAGAACCTGCTCTGAATAGAGCAAAGCAAGGCAATGTAAACAAATGATCTCTTTCTGACAAAGGCAGAGGACAAGCTTTCATTTTTGCCCTCCCTGATTTTCCTACAGTATTCAACAGTGTCACCGTTTTATCTTAAAGGGGTGTGTGGTACCCAGTGCAACCTGTTACAAGGGTTGGGATATACCCAGTGAGTGATGATCCCTCAAATGCATGTACCCTTCATTTATTTTCAATAGCTGTATGCGGCCTTCAGGTGTGCTGGCCAGATGTCTCATATTCAAGTGTTTGTATGCTGGTAAGGAGGGGCAAGTCTTTCTGCTCCTCATTGAATACAAAGGTACAAAGAGTCCCCGAGTGTCTCTATGTTAGATTTGCTCAAATGTGAAGGCTAGCTGAAGTTGAAATCAAACATTAAAGAGATTTCTTTCCTCTGCTTATTAGGATGTTGAGCAGATGTCTGCAGCCTAATGCAGTATCTTTGTAGAAAACACTTCTATGGTGTAATACCTGTATATCATGCCTTACGCATGGTCTGTATGATCCCATGTCATGCAGTAGCACATTTTGCTTTCTTTCCAGATAGTTTCCAAATGATGACTTGACCTCAGCTATTCATCCTTTACATTTCACTTGAGCTACAGAAATGCAGTGTACCTAGATATAAAGCTGCTTGTGCTTACAAAATACCAACAGATGAACACAGCACAAGTTGCCTCTGCAACCCAAAGCTTGTCAAATTTGTCCTCCGATGTCTGCTCCGGCTTCTTGTGCTGCACCAAATCATCTCTGAGGAAGCAGCTCTTCAAGGTCTTAGCCTGAGTTATTTAAAAGATTGACAACAGTTCTGATATGAAGATTATTTACTCCTCATTTACCAAGGGAGTTACAGCATTACAGCTATAGCTTCTCTAGACAGGAGATGGAGCTTTTTCACAGCTCATAGCTTATAGTCAATAATCCTTTCTCCACAAATCTCTACCTTCTGCTACACTGCAACACATGCTTCCCTCATTGCTTGTTTTAAGCTAAACACATAGCAACATTTGTACATAAATAAATGAAGAGCAGAACACTGCTGCACTTGTTTCTCTCCCAGGGGAAGGGAGAGTTAAACATGTGGCAGGTGATAACTGTGTTCCTGGCAGTGCTACTGTCAGGATGCTCAGATTCTGGTGCATCAAGCAAGAATCCACATAGGACAACTGACGGCATGATATGACTCAGGATAAAGGCCATATCTCCATTATTGATAATCCAGCAGAAGACATGAGAGAATGTATTTGATGTGAACATAACTTTGAATTGAGAAGCATAACAACAGTAGCACTAAGGAAATGAGGAAACATGAAGACTGAGGATATTAAACAGCTACCTTCTGCAGAAGTACATGCAGGAAGAACATACTGTAAAATACAGTGCGCCCTCCCTACAAGCCCGCGTTTATACTGGTCTATTTCTGTTGAAGTCTCTGTCCCTCTGTTGCTTCTGACATATTATATCCATGCCAGGACCTTCTGCAGCCATGTTAGGGCTGTGGAGACATCTCTGCTGGAGATGGATTTTAAGGCTGGCTCCATTAACTTTTTCTTTCACTTCTATTGACATCTAGGAGTAGGCAGATGGGTAGGATCTCCAGCATCACAGATTAATATGCTTTGGAGAATGCAGACTCTTGCTGGCTATACGGGCAGTGAGATCAAACAGGTGCCTTGCTCCCCGTACTAGAAGCTGTAACAACATGTTGACGGTCATGGACTTGGGAACTTAGCTGCGGGCTTGCCTTTTGCATTAACAGCCTAGGTGCCAGTGGGTTGCATTCATGCTGGCCTACAGGTTTGCACAGCTTGTGCCACTTAACAGCGAGGAGGCCTGAAACTGTTGGTCTCTCAGGAAGGGCAGCTGGGGAAGGAGTCAGAGCTGGTAACTCCAGACTGTGCACAGACTCCATCCAGGGGTGGCCTGTGTGTCCTTGCGTGCATCAGCTGTGCCTGGAGCAGAAGGATTCCGTGTGTCCTGTGATGTGTGGGCTACCCTTGGAGCTGCAGGACCTTTGGGGGACCTGTCCTCAGGTGCATCAGCTGTGTATGGAGGAGTGAGGGACTCAGGGGTATCCTGAGGGCATCCTGTGTGCCCTGGAGAGCACGGACAGGGAGAGCGGGGGCCTGCGGAGACATCCTGCAGGGGAGTACCCCGTGTGTCCTGTGCTGCATGGGCTGCACAGGGAGCAGCAGGGCCCCTGGGACGTCCCAGGGGGGATCCCTGGGGCGCGCTGGCTGCGCACGAGGTGGCGAGGCCCTGGCGGTGGAGAGGCGAGGGGAAGCAGGCCCTGAGCCTTCGGAAGGCGGCACGGAGCGCAGCATCGGCAGCCCTGCCCGGGAGCAGCGCCGCGGGCAGCAGCCACCCCGGCGCGGGCAGCCGGGGCGCTCGGGGGAGGGCAGCGGCGGCGCCCCCCCACGCCGGGCTGCGCCTCCAGCTCCTCCCCGCTCTCCAGCTCCGTCCCGGGCTCCTCCTCTCGTTTCCGCTGGCAGGAGCTGGAGCCGCGTCTCGCCGTGCGGCAGCGGCTCCCCCGGGATTCGGCCCCATCCGGCCTGGCCCGTTCCGGCGCGGCTCGGCGCGGCTCGGGTGAGTGCGGTGTGAGGAGCGCGGGCTGGGGCAGTCGCGGATGCCGGCTGGCCTGGTGGCCTGGAAGATGCGGGACGGCGACGGGGGGAGCCGGTGCGGGGCCGGGGTGCGGGAGGGCGCGAGGCGGGGGCCGGGCCCGGTGCGGGGGGCGCGGGGGGCGCCGAGGTGCGGGCGGGCAGGGGTGACTCGCAGAGGGGACGAGCTGCGTGCGGGTAGCAGCGTCCTCGGCTCTTGCTTCCTCTCCTCGCCCCTCGTCACTGGCAATCTTTGCGGAAATGGAAAAGTTAGTTGAGAGGGACGGGTCTTGTGTGTGCTCTGAGCTAGCGAACTCGTGTCTCTTGGGAAGAGGTGGCTTCATCTGGGGTTTCTCCCCGTCACGGGGTGGTGTGTGTGTTTATATGTGTGGGAAATAGTTCTGTGTTTCTTGTTTTCGGGAGGGGAGGGTTTCCTTCCCTCCTCCAGTTCTCCCCGTAGCCCTAGTGTGAATCCGAGCTATGCCATGGGCAGGTAGCAGCAGGGAGAAGCCGCTGCCGAGGGCAGGACACGACGGAGGCAGCAGGAACGAGGTGCCTGGAGGAGGGATGCTGTGGCTCAGGGAACGTGGCCGGGGGAAGCACCGAGGCTAGCCATGGGGCAGGCCCTCATAAGCTGCCTGCAGAGGTGTGTGAGCGGGCCCGACTTTCCCCTAGATATGTAATACTTGAGCCAGCCTCCCCTGCTTCCCCTTTTTTTTTTTGTTTGTTTGGTTTTCCTGTTCAAGCTTTTGGAAACTTTTCATGCTGAACCTTGGTACTTGTCTGTTACCCAGGTTCTGATGAGAAGGGGGGAAAGCTCCAGTCTGAGCTCTGCTTCTCACAGAAGCCTTCAGCTCAGGAAATGTCAGATGGGCAGAGAGGAGGATCTGTGGTATGAGGATGCTGTGTTTGGGAAGAACTAGACTGCAAAGGTGAATAAAACTGCATTTCCTGACTTAGCCCTGATATCAGCTCTCTTGTTCTTGTGTGCTTTCACTCTGTGTACTTTCGTGGTTTTAACCTCAGGGCTAGGAATGGGAACATCTGAATGAGTACTTGACTCAGCACTGGGCTTATTTTAAGACTTTAAGTGAGTTACCTGAGCCTTGACTGGGGAAAAAGGTCGGGCTTTCTCTAGAACAGTCACAACAATCAAATCTTTCAGTTTGTTTATGCTGTTATTCCTGGATGGGCCTAAGCTAAAGTTGTTTATAGCCATTACAAGGGGCCAGATATGTGCATGTGTGTTTTGTTTTCAAAAGATAACTTGTGAAATGATGTGTGTAACTAATAATGCCAGGGTTTAATAAAAGGTAACAACAACTAAAATTTGCTTGTTATAGTTCTGTGCTCTTCAACTTCACATTTTTGGGGCTGTAGGAATAAGAACTGGTGGAGCTAATGTAGCTTTTGCCTCTGGATCTTTCACTTTCCTATTTTTAGACCTATGCTGTTCAAATTGCAGTCCCTATAAATGAGGCTTTTTCTATTATGGGGTTGTAGAGTTTATGGCAAGTCTGTTTTGGGCCCTCTTTCTTTAAAGATTTCTGACTGCTGAAGCTGCATAGGAAGACCTTGGGATGAGAGTATAACTCATGCAGTATAATTTGCACAATGCAGACAAAGCTCAGAATTTAAAATGATCATGCTCATCTCCTTTGAGGAGGGTAGAGGGTTAATTTTGAAATTTAATGACTATTTCTGTGAATGTTGGTGTTATCTTAGGTCCTGTGATTATTATAACAGAAAATACTGTGCATATTCCGCAGTCCATTCTTTCATTGCTATTTTAAAAATATTTTATTCCAAGCAGCCCAAACTTCAACCTGTTCACAAGGGTGTTTCCAATAGAACTGTGTATTTTCAGTGTGTTAAGCCCTTTCCCAGAATACCGAAACCAAAATACTATTCTAAAAGAAGAGATGCGTGGGAACAGCATAAAATAGCAAACCAATGCTAAGAGTACAACACTGACTGGAAGAGTTACTTTAACTTTTAAATGTATTTGTTACAATTTCATAACAAAACTTCTATGGAGAATCCAGGACTTGTCTCACAGCATTACTGTGTGAGACAAGCCATGGAGTTTGTCGGCCTTGATAGCAGGAGTTGTTTTAGAAAAGGTATACTAACATTTCTGTTGCTATTGGTTTTGAGAAGTGAAATCCCATTACCCGAGTGAAATGCGTGGGGCAGAGCCAGGATGGCAGACAGGACTAACTGAGAGATCACCAGAAAAAATCATGGTGACAAGGCAGGTCCAAGTTAACTTCTTTCCTGTGAGGGTGACAGAGCCCTGGAACAGGCTGCCCAGAGACGTTGTGGAGTCTCCTTCTCTGAAGATCTTCCAGTCCCGCCTGGATGCCACCCAGGTCACGTGCTCTTGGTGTCCCTGCTGGAGCAGGGGGATTGGACTAGATGATCTCTAGAGGTCCCTTCCAACATTAAGCATTCTGTGATTCCGTCAAGTTCAACGTGGTAAGTGAATAAGCAGGTCAGAGTCAGGTCTGCTGGTGGTAACAAAGATCAGACACAGTCCAGCACAAGTCCATAGAGATGAGGCAGGTCTGAAAACAAGCTGAGAAGTCATCCTCAGGGCAGGGTCTGGATCAACAGGGCCAATGGCCAAGTGCAGGCAGGGCTGTGACAGAGTTGGAGATAGGCATGGCTACAAGCAGGGTTCGAAGTCCCGGGCCTGTGTATAAGTGGAGCAGAGGCCCCAGGTGAGACTGGTCAGGGACATTCAGGGCCTAAGGCCTTTTGGTGCACCCAGAGCCCTGCAACACTTCAAGGTGAGGCTAGGGTAATGGGGCTTCTTCAGTCTGGAGATGGGATAGGTTTGAGGGTACCTAGTAGTAGATGCAAATGCCTGTGAGAAAGTTATTGAGGATACAGAACCAGGCCCTAAACAGTGGTGCATGGGCATAGGATAGGAGTCAAAAATAAGCTGAAAAAAGAGGTTCAATCTGTGTGTATGTAAAAAGTCTTTTACCATGAGGTTGGTCAAGCTGCTTGGCTAGGGATGTGTAGTCTCCATCCTCACAAATTTAAGACTTGACTGGATAAACCCTGAGCCTTGGGTAGAATCCTGGTCTGACTTCATGGCCGACTCTGTGTGGAGCAGGAAATGGACTAGATATACCAACTTCTTCTTCTTCTTCTTTCCTTTTCTTTTTCTTTTATTTATTTATTTTTTTTTAATTAAAGGGTCAAGTCACCTAAAATGCTTTCTGGAAAAGACCAAACCTTTTTAAAGTTCATGTAGAGCATGTCAGTACAGCACAGTGTTGAGCTTGGAAAAAGACAATATATGATCATGGAAAAGTTCATAGTTGATCATGGAATAGTTCATAGTCATCTTCTTTGACTCTTTGGAAGATCGAATAAATATGTTAGGAGCAGCACAGCATTTCTCTATTTGTGGTTTGATTGCTCTTGACCCTCAGGTCCATTCAGCCCTGCTTATAATATCCAGAGAATATAAGTGGATCAGGAATGAGTTATTGTCCTTTCCTCTCTGCATAACACTGTGATAAAGCAGGAATGTGTTGAGCAAATAGAGAGAGCGATTCTAGGAACTAGAAAGAACTCATCAAAATGGATGAACAGGGAACTGCTGTCAAAACTTGGAACATGAAAAGGAAGTACATAGAAGATAGAAGCCAGGGACAAGTAACCTGGGAAGAATATAGGGACATTTTCTGAGTATGCAGGGATGGAGCTGGAAAAATAAAGGCCCACTTGGAGGGGGCCCCTAATCTGGGGATGGATGTCAAGGACAAGAGGACTAGCTTCTATAAGTACACGGGTAACAAAAACAAGACCAGGGAAATGTGAGCCCCCTGCTGAATGGGGAAGGACGTTTGCCCTGGGGACAAAAGATATAGAATAGACTGAGGTACTGAATGTCATCTTTGCCTCAGTCTTTACTGCTCTTCAGGAATCCTTGACTGTTTAGACCAGGAAGAAATCCAGAAAAATAAAAGAAGACTTTGCCTTGGTGGAGGAAGATTGGGTTAGGGATCACTGAAGGAAACTGGATACACACAAGTCCGCAGACCCTGATGGGATTTACCTGCAAGTGCTGAGTGAGCTGTCCGATGTCACGGCAAGGTCACTCTTGATCACCTTGTAGAAGTCTCGGAGATCAGGAGAAGTGCCTGAGGACTGGAAGAAAGCGAATGTCGTTCCCTTCAAAAAGGGCTAGAAGGAAGATCCAGGGCCAGTTAGCCTTCAGCCTTCCCTTCATTTCTGGGAAGGTGATGGAGCAGCTCATTTTGTATATCTTTTCCAAACATATGAAAGTTAAGAGGGTGATCAAGACTAGTCAGCTAGTCAAAATAAATTTACAGGGGGGAATAATGCCTTCCCAAACTCATAGCTTTCTATGATGGAATGACTGGCTGGGTTGATGAGGAGGCAGCAGTGGATATTGTCTACCTAGAATTTGGTAAGTCTTTTGACACTCTCTCCCATAACAACCAGCTTGCATATGAGGTTGTTACGAGGTTAAGTATGGCCTAGATAACAGACAGTGAGGCAGATCGAAAACTGGCTACATTGCTGTGCTCAAAGTTTTGTGATCAGAGGGGCAAAGTCAAGTTGGATGCCAGTCATGATACAAAACTGGGAGAAGTGGCTGAGAGGGCAGCTGGCTGTGCTGCCATTCAGAGGAATCTTGACAGGCTTGAGAGATGGAAAGACAGGAACCTCATGAGACTGAATAAAGGCAAATGCAGGGTCCTGCATCTAGGGAGGTCCATGCACTAGTGCAGGTTGGGGACTGACCTGCAGGAAAGCAGAGAAAGATCTGTAGGTGCTGGTGGACAACAAGCTGACCCAGAGCTAGCATGTGGCCAAGAAGGCCAGTGGTATCTTGGGCCGCATTAGGAAGAGCATTGAAAGTTGAAGGAGGTAGTCCTTCCTCTCAGCCCTGGTGAGGCTGCATGTGGAGTTGTGTCCAGTTCTGGGCCCAGTAAGAGAGGTATGGAGCTTCTGGATTGCGTCTAGTGAAAGGTCGCTAAGATGACTGAGGAACTGGAGCATTTCTCTTGTGAGGAAGGAGTGAGAGACTTGTGACTCTTTAGCCTTGGTAAATGAAAGCTCAAGGGTGCTGTTATCAAAGTGTATAAATATCTGAAGGGAGGGTGTAAAGAAGATAAGGCCAGACTCTTTTCAGTGGTGCCTTGTGGCAGGGAAAGAGGCAATGGGCATGAACTGAAACAGAGGAAGGTCTGTTTGAATCTAAGAAAAAAAAACTTCCTTACTGTGAGGTTGGCTGAACGCTGGATCAAAGCAGTTGTGGTATCTCTAGCTTTAGAGATATTCAAAAGCCACCTGGATAGCGTTCTGCACAACACACTGTAGGTGACCCTGGTTAGAATTGTACTAACCGATCTCTGAAAGTCTCTTCCAATCTCAGGTGTTCTGTGACCTGCCTTTTTCTCTTCATTCAATACAAATGCATGCTATAATTTCATTTGTATTAAAAGTTCTTATTGGGGAGAAATAAGCTTTTACATTGTTTGCTTTCTTGGGGACAAAAGTGTGTACTCGGTTCTCTTCGGCAGTCCTGTTCTGCTGAAGCTGCCTTCATAACACTTTCTGCTGCTCCTTCCAGCCTCTCTTAGGTAAAACTCAAATGGCTGGATGCCAGTGTTAGGCTTCCTAGAAAAAGATCATTGCCTTATGGGTCATTTTCGTGGGCCATGTGGTGTTTGTATTTAAGTGGGACATTGGTCTCCACTGAAAGATATTAGATAATTTTCTTGTTGCACAGGTGTCTGTGGGAAAGTCATGAAGTTTCTCTCTGAGAAGTTGTCTATGCCTTTGGTTGGACCAATCTTAAACTGTCTTTCAACCCTTCCCTTACCTTTCCTTCTCAGCCTGCTTTGGAAAGCACTTTATATTCAGAATATATTAAACCCTTTTTGCTGTTATTCACCACTTGCATTCCTTGCTGTGAGACTTTGAGGGCTGGAGTTTACAGGTTAGCCATATCCTTAGGCAAAGCTCAGTTGCCTTTGCCTTGACTGCAAGCAAAGTAGAACGGTGCCTCTGAAATCCCACACTCTCCAGCCACTCTCTGGAGGGCTCTTTGCTAGCTTCAGGGAAATGAGGGAGACTAAACTATAAGCATTTGTAGCTCCAATAACTTTAAATGGACAAGGAATTAATTAAACTTAGTATTTCTTTTCAGTGAAGTGTATATAATACATACCACAGTAAGTGAAATAGTAACAGCCATTTAAAAGATGTGAAGTGTGTATTGGTCTTTATTTCAAAACATGCAGTATGAATATTTTTATTTAAGTTCTGTTGAAAACATATTTTCTGTTGACTGTAAAGCCTTTCAAGTGTGAACTCTGCTGTGCTGTTCTAATGTCTGATATTTCTGAAGGTGGAAATGACTAATAGCTAGGGAGTTTATTTTCATGATCTCTGTTGCTAACAGGGCAGAAAAGGAAACAAACTGCAATAACTTGTGAAAAGCTAATTATATTTCTGTGACTGAGCCACTGCATGTATCTAGAACCAGCTTAATGGTACGAACTGGAGTTGGGTTTTTACACTGATACTGCCAAAGTAGAACGGCCTTTGCAGTCTTCACTGACTGCTTGGGCTGATCTGTGTGTCCTCCCAATAAGGATATGATATGTGAGGTTTAGGGAAGCAAAGGATCATGAGAGCTGTATTAACCTTGTGGGGATGTTCCTGGGGAGGTGACAGGGCTAGACTGAAGAAGGGACTGAATAGGGAGTAAGTGAAATTGCAGGAGTCTTGTGAAGGGAGGAGGCTAGGGGAGAGGAAGTCTGCAACCATCCCCTGGGAGGAAGAATTGAAAGGGAAGGATAAGGTGGTACAGTGTCCAGAGGAAAAGAAACTCAAATATTGCACCTAGTGGGTTTGAGGGTCACAAGTTCTAAGCTTGTTACTGTGTGCTGGGAAGTAGGATTAATCTAAATCCTAGGAGCAGAGGGCTCCTTGAATTTTGCTGTGCTTGTTGTTCTTCAGGTTCCCTTCTAATTAAAGTCATTTGACCTGAAGAACTGAGGGAGGCATGGCTTGAAGTACCGTACAAATACCTGAGGGTGTAAAGAGTCTTCTTGGTGGTGGCCAGTGACAGGACAAGGAGTAATGGGTACAAACTGAAACACAGGAAGTTCCATCTCCATGTGAGAAAGAGTTTCTTTGCTGTGAGGGTGCCAGAGCCCTGGAACAGGCTGCCCGGAGAGGTTGTAGAGTCTCCTTCTCTGGAGATCTTCAAAACCTGCCTGGATGCCACCCTGTGCTACGTGCTCTGAGTGTCCTTGCTAGATGATCTTGAGAGGCCCCTTCCAACCTCAACCATTCTGTGATTCTGTAAAGAATGCTACTCTACTCTGTTTGAAAAAAGCGCGGGTGAAGATACGGAGGATTGAATGCAACATACTAAGAATGTCTAGCGTGCTATTTTGTCTTTAACTTGAGGAGAGTACAGTACTGTTTATGTGTATTTATATACATGTGAGCAAATAGCATCAGGGAAATGGGATAATGGCTCTAGCAACTGAAGAGACCTTTACTAACAAGCTGTCTAGAGCACATCAACTTGTGAAATAAAACTGAATGTCTGGCTTAGAGCCTGTAAAGGAAACTTTCCAAATATAAATAGCTTAAAGTGATGCTGTTTCTTATGGCAAGGTATTTGGATGGATCTCTTTAGTGTTGCTTTGCTGTCTCTGAGTCTCATCAAGTTAATAGGGGCTCTGGAGGTCTATTTGGCAGAAACAGGGAAAGTGACAGAAAAGGCAAGAATCTTGCATTTCATAGCACCTGGGAAGCTTTTGATAACAACAAGGGTAGCTAGAGGAAGTATACAATTCCCTATTGCTATAGATTCCTATTGCCTAAGTATTTGGTGACATAAAAGAGGAAGAGTATGGTGAAGAGTATGGCAACTCTGGGGAAAAAAAATCAGCTTATTCCCTTCAGATGCACTTGAGATGGAGGGGCTTGGCATTACTTCGTGAAGCTATTCCTGTTTTATGTTGGTAATGGCGAAGACCCAGGACAGTATTTTGAGTGAATGCAGTTATAGTCTGGGAAAAGAAAATGCTGGTAAGAGTAATTGCTGGAACCAGTGGTCCCTAAGAGAAAAAAAAAAAAAAAAAAGCTTATAAAAGATAAGAAGAGACTTTGCTGTGAACAGGAGCTGTTTGCGAGTGATGTCTAATCCAAATGTAGAAAGTAGAGTGAAAAGGACTGTGAAACACAAGGGATCTCCTGTAGAGAACCAGGAAGAGAAAACAAGAACAGACACAGAATCTTAATTTCCCACACCCACGTAAATTCATCTTCATGGTTTTGATTTTTTCGTGTTCCATGTTTTCTTACTCTTGCCTTATAGAGTGGTTACCATAAGATATATCCCTAGAGTTCTATAAGAGACTCCCCTTTTTGAGTCTATTCCCAAGATATCTTCCTCAAAGAGGTCTTTCCTAAACTGTTGAATTAATCTTCTTTGAGTTCTTTTTATTTTTTGCTCTTAGGTTTTCCTTTTCTCACTTTACTAGTTGGAGTCTTTTACTCTTTGGGGACCCCTGAGTGACAGCTACTATGTCTTGCTTTCTTCTAAGTAAGTAAAAAGTTTGGCTAGGGCCTGAGCATAGTGTCTTTTCCCCAGCTATGTAGTCTCTATCTTCCACTCTTCATATTTATTCACCTCTCCTCTTTGAAGAGCTTAGGAAGTTTGTGAATGGTGCTTAATGGAACTAGGCATCCTGTTTTGCTGCATGTAGCTGTAGTTCACCACCACCCTCCCGATTTTGCATTAAACCACCACAGAGGAAATGAAGCTGTAGCTCAAGCCATTTAGATTTGCAGCTGTGTTTAAAGGGGCTTTAAGAAGAAGTGCTACTAAGTCTTTCTTCCTGCTTTAGCAAATGGTATTTTGTTCTTTTGTTTTTAGATTTCAAAGTCACTTCTCAAACTCTTCTCAAGACACTTGTCACTTTTGGAGATGCTAAGGCATTAGTGTTAAGAGGCTTTGGAAGGTTATGTGCTTTGCTCTATGTTCCTCTAAGGCTACTGGGGAATGACTATCAGGCTGTTGCAGCTTAAATCTCTAGACAGGTCTGTTACTGTTCGAGAGGTAGGTTCACAGCACTGTCAGTGACACCAAAGTAGATACTTACCTAGGGCTGATGATATTAGTCTGAGACATACATCAAAAAAACAAAACAAAACAAGCTTTCTTTGCCCTTAGGACATGATTTGAGGAACCGAAAGATGTGTGTACTTTATTTTAGAGGGCATATGTGGTAATGTACCTAATGGTTGTAAGGAGATAAGTGCTTACATGGCTGGAAGGGCACTTTTTGGGCCAGTATTTCGGCCTATGCTGCACCAAAAACTGGCTTACACCAGTGGTGAATTCAGTTGAATTTTAAATGAAGATGACAGCATCCTGCTCTGTGGCATCAGCTTGGCCAATTGTCTTATACGTGCTTAGTGAAACTGAGAATTTTTTTTTTTTTTTTAATTTTGCTAAGCCATATTCAACTTCTATATAACTAAATCAATTGATGTGCACGATCTGTTGAGGAGTCCATGCACTTGAGAAACTATGGCAAGTAGACTGTGACCTGTGAATCAGCAAGACCTTCTCTTGGCTTCAGACACAAAGGTTAATTAAGAATAGAGTAGTTCTTGTAGCTGAATGTGAGAAGATTAAAGATGAAAATATCTAATTAGCTTCTTTCTCACTCTTTGGAATTGGACAATAGTCAAGCTTTGAAAATGCTGTTCTCAAAACTGGGCTTTCTTACCTGCTGTACAAATAAGATATTATGTTAGAAATCTGAAACATTAAAAAAATAAATATTTTCCTCATGGATGTGCTTGAGTACTTTTGATGCCCTTCATGTTGTTTTGGTTTTGTGCTTCCTTGTTCTGGGAGGTCTGTGAGAGCAATCACAAAATGTGGCTAGCACAGGCAAGGTCAGTAGGAGAGGTCCTGCTTAATTTCAGTTCTTGGTGCTGTAGAGATAATGGATGTCTTAGTGGTTATAGAGGACCTAAACAAAAAGGGACAGATACTTTGGATTTTTATGACTAGTATATCTGATTTGACTTGACACACAAAGGTCTCTGTCTTCCCCTTTCTCTCTCTTGAGTCTGTTTTTAATATTTTTTGGCATTGTCTGAGTTTTCATCCAAATTCAATTATGCTCGTAGGTACCAGATTGTTAAGACTTATTCCTTATGTTCAGAAGCATGTAGGATTTGATGCAACCTTGTTGGCTTTTTGTGAAATTCTCATTTCTGTCTTCTTTGAGGGATGTATGCTTGCGAAGGGAGGCGAGTCCAGGAGATAATCAAATTCATTTTAGTCTTTCTCATCCCCTCAGGTTTTGTCTGGGAGCTCTCCAGCACCATACATAAAAATACTGCAGGTGAGTAGGATTTCTGCTACGGTATTTTAGAATCAGTCAGTCTGATCTTTAACTGTGCTCTAATAGTTGCCTAGAGTAGCAGAGTTGGGCCAACACTTATAAAACCTTTTTGTAATGTGTTTTTACTTTAAATGCTAAGGTGGTTGTTGGTGGAGATGTCTCCAAATGCTGCTGTAGGTACCAGAGGAGGTGTGAAGGAGAAGTATATTGCTTCTAATCACAAGATGGTTGAGGTTGGAAGGGACCTCCAGAGATCATCTTATTATATACAAATACTGTTTTGCCTCTATTTTCTTTTTCTTAGTTGTCTCTGAGATTTGGAGGTTCAAGAGGGGCTCTATCATATTGCCCTGATATTAAGTATATTCAGTACTTATATTTGACCAGCTAAGTTTTGTCCACTTTTGCAAGTATATGTTTGTAAAGCAGCTTTGAAAATAGGCCAGTCTTGCAGTATCTGCTGTTACCCTCATGTTTGGTGCCCTAGTGCAGTTGCAGGATGGAATGTGAGGCTGATGGTTTCTTTGCACACCCTACTTATTTAAGGGTTTGGCCTTGGCTAACAAGTGAGTAGAAAATGTGTCACTACCTCTTTCAGTGTTCTTCCAAAACAGTAGAGGAAGTGGCTTCCTGACTGTCAGAGGAAGGAAGAAAAGGAACTGCCTTTTTGATTAACAGTCATGTGTGCTGCCAAAGGCAGAGAGGGATGCAGGTTGCTAAACTCTACAAACAGGAGCAGCAAAAAAATAATTAGTCCAAAATAATCAGCTTGATTTGCTAAGCAACATGGCATATTTTTGTGCTGCTTGTGTAAAGCTTGTAAAGACAACTGCAAGCAGATGATATCTGTTATTATATGATTTGAATGACCAGTGAGCTGCAGCAAGCTACAACTGCACAGATGTTTAGAGCTCAGGCTGGAGGAGTGGTATTCTGAAAGCTTGAAAGAATGAATGAAAATGAATTTATCATCTTGTCAGTGATGCAGAGGGAAAAAAAGTCTCTCTCTTGCAGTTGGAAAAGGCAAGGAAAATACTAGGTGAGGTTAAGAAAAGGAAATGTTGAAACTTTCCTTTAATGTTATTTAAATCAACCCAAAGGTTGTTACAGTTGATGGCATAGAAACTTAACAACACCCTCTCGGGGATATGAGACAGATAGTTTGATCTTGGGAAATTGTATATGTAAAGAAGAACTGGAAAAGATGAGCCCTTTTTTTGGATGCCAAAGCTGTAGTTCTGTAGTCTAACTGCTGTAAAAAGTCTTATTTTGGGATCTGCATATTTCTGAAAAAACAGTAGTAATAAGGTGTACAGTAAGAATATACAACTAGCTTAAAATCCCTATTTGTGCTACTGGGCATAAATAGCTGCTGGTACTTCTTGTTGTAAGACAAAATAAAGAGATGGATAGTGTTAGGCTTTGATATAGGTATCATTCATATTTGCTGAATATGAGACAAAATGTTACAGTACATAAGATAAGGAACCTATAAAATCTTGTGCTACAGATTTTAAGTCAGAACAGGGCAGGAACAGCCTGGGTTTAGGCATAAGATGACTCGCCTTGTAAGGCTGTTGTGTGTTGCAATCTTAGAATGATTGTTTGGATAACTTCAGTATGTTGTCATATGTGCCATGCTCTGAATCAGGCAGAAGGGTACCGTGATTCCTGGGTTCTCAAAAAAGTTGGACTGTTAGGTGATGGTGAAAAGATAGTCGTGGAAGCCAGAAATGGTCAATTTTGGGCACAGAAAAAAATTCTTACTGACTTTCCTTATGCCACTTTAAATGATTATTGTATTGGGATCTTTTTCATTTTGCTCCCACTGCTTTAGAATTTGATACTCTGGAAATTAATGCAACATTAAGTATGATGTTCTAACTGGCTTATGTTATGAAAGTGAGAATTCCCACAGCACCCTTAACTCAGCTCTCAGAAAAGAATGCGCACCAAGCGAGTGTCTTAAGTTACACAGCATGGGCATGGGGTGTAGCATGTGGCAAATACTTAGATTACAGATCTGGTTGAAGTTCATGGCAGTGCCGAAGTGTCATACGCTAATTATGCCAAATGATCCTGCTGCACTGGTAAATGGGCACTGGCTCCGTTCCCGGAATCCTGGTCTGTGAATCGCATCGTTGAGGAGTAGGAAAGAATGCACATCTATCAGAGAGAGAAAATAAATAGCATATTTCTAGTATTTTTCTTGCATGCATGGTAATATGCAGTTCTCTTCCCACCATGATCCTGAAATTAGATTGAAAAATTGCTATCCCTTCTCTAATGCAGGCCCCCAAATTACCTCACTTTCTTAGCATGCTGATCAGTGTTAGTTATGGGATTTCAGAAAGCCCCTTGCTGTAATGCAAAGATATTATTTTCAAAGGTCTCCATTTATTCTAAGAAGAGAGGACTTTTTCATGATGAGCGAGGTGTGTGTGTATTTTTTTCATTTTACTAATGAAAAATACTTGTGTTTACGTATCTTAGAGGATTTGAAATAGTTTAAATTCTAAAATCTGCACAATGTATTGACTGATTAAAATGAGGTGATTGAAAGCCTTGCCTACCTTGTGATGTTAAAATATGCACAGAAGTTGAAAGAAATATATTGCATTTGATTTAGATTGATAAAGTATTGCAAAACTTACTTGTAGGAAACTGCTTAATAGAGGAGTCAAACTTGGTTGGTAGTAAGCGATGGTCTTCAGTTATAGTTTTAAAAAATCAGAACCCAAGAAGTAGTATTTTTAACTTAAGCACTGTGGGCAATTTGTTTCACTGTTGTGCAGAAGAAACAAACAAACAAAAGCATGAGAAGCTTTGTGATGATATGCTTCTGGCAGGCAGCCATTTCAAATGAGCTGGACAGTTGAATATATAATAGAATGTATTGAATAATGGGTTTTAAATGTTTAATTGTACAGTTGTGCAGAGATGGTAAGATTATTCCATGCCTTACTCATCCAAGAGAGTGTGGGATCTCCTTGGGTGAGCTTGGATAAGTCATCCCCTTTGCTGATTTTTAAATTGGGTCAGTTCTTTTTCATTTATCTAGTTTGCTCTGGACTGTAAGTAAGTTTTTGTTCCAAAGTCTTTGTACCACTCTGAGCAAAATGAGGTAAAGGGAGGAGAGTGTGTACAAAACAAACTGCACAGTTTAATCCAAAATGAGATCAGACAAGCAGGGTGAGCAAGCAACGTGTGAGAACAAATTTAATTAATTTCTTCAGTTGCCTTACAATTACAGAGCAGCTTGATGATCTGCATTGTGTAAGAGAGCTTTCTTTATGAAAAGAGTGTAATATGCCGTGATGTTCCACAGTCTAGCTAACATTTCATTTATGTCTGAATTGGGTAACTTCTTGACAGAGGTCTCTTACTTGGTCAGTTAAAGATGCTGTCCACATGTCCACTTCAATGGGTATGGTTAGATAAAGGTCAGTAACATGGTCCTAACAGGATAGCTTGAGGAAAGGAAAATGCCGCTGTCCAACAGCCCTGGGATTGACCATTTGCTAAGTCAAGGTAATTTCATTTACAGGGGGTCTCGGTTTTAAACTGCCTTCTAAGGCCTCAAGGCGGAATTGTAAATGATTCAGTCCTGCAAGTTCCTGAGTAATATGATATAGCTAAGCTTTAATGTGCCATAAACTTAAACCTCAGGGTATAAGAGCAACCCACTGGTGAAAGATAAATTAGTTATGGGGAAAGCAAACTGATTTGTCCCAGAAGTATCAGTAGAGTTAATCGTCAGCCCTTCTCGGATTGCTTTAACCTAGAATATTTGCCCCTCTCATTAATTAACTTCCAAAGTTCTCCTTGGTGCCATAGTCATCAAGAAAATATGTTTTCAGCTACATTCAGCTACATTGGAATATCAGCTTTGTGGCATATTCTTACAGACCTTTTTTTTTCTTTTTTCTTTTTTTTTAGATATATATGCTTACATTGTTCAAAGCATCAGTAGATGCTTTGTGCTTTCCTTCATATAAAATCATTGCCTTCATTCTCCCTGAAGAGCTTCCTTTGATGTAGGAGAGAAGTTAGGCCGGTCTCTGTCTCCATGGGTGGAAATATGTGGTCATAATTGGAAATTTCAGGAGCTGTGCAACTTTTCTGGCTTGTAGCTTTGATCTGTTCTCCATCATTTTCAGGGATACCTCTGTCACTCAGCACAAGCATTTGTAGCATCCCAGAGGTTAGAGATGGAAAGAGAAGGAAAACATTAAATTTCCCAGCCATAAGTAGAGCTAGTATCTAATTGTTTCCTATTAGTGTGTTTCCTGGCACTTTGTTTCCTTCAGTTGCTGAGAAAGCCCATCCAGTTGGGTTTTCCCCAAGCAGAATTGGGGAAGTTTTTCCATGATGAACGTTGCATTGTTTTTGTACAGCGTATTGTTACGGGCTGTCGGAGTTGTTGCCAGGGTGGGGGCTTGGGCTGGTGGTTAGTCCTAGCTAGTCCTTAATCCTAGTTCTGACCCCTCTGTTGCGCTAAATACATGTGCTCTCCTTTGGGTTCCTACCTTTAAATTACTGTGGTGCTGTTACCCTGTATTCAGTCCAGTGATGCTCTCATTTGAGCTGTGTTAATCAGCTGGTTTATCTTTTCCAACTTGCTGCTTCCTTTACTTTTTGCCTTGGTGTGAAGGGGGATTAGTTGACCAAACACTGAAGAATTTTCCTTTTCAAAAGTCCTCATTTTGGGGTTAAGAAGGATAATAGAGGAACTGGAGAACAAATGGTCAATTAGCTTAGGATTTGGTGTGCAGAATGTAGGGGCACAAAAGAAAATGCAGTATCACTAGCAAGTAAAGCATCTGTAGCAGTACAGTGCTCAGAAGGTGAGATGGAAAGCCTATTTCATTTCTTCAAATTTGTTCTTATTATTATTTTTAGAGCCCTATAGAGAGACTCCCCAAAGTAACTCCACAGGAAACTTGTGCTTTTTACACTTGGTCTATATCAAGGATATGCAAGACCGTTATCTGATGCAGGCATCTGACCAAGGTGATAGTTGATGAAACCTGTTTGGATCTTGGAGGTATTTAGTGCAAAGCGAGGCATTAAATAAAGTCAGAATGAAACTGAGTATAACGTGACAAAGCAGTCCATTATATGGACCAGGAAGGTTAAGCAGCAAACGTGTTGACTTCTCCCATACAGAACTAAACAAGATGAGTAAACTTTGTACCCGATGCTGCTAGCATTTGGCTTGCCTTCGTGTGTGTATTTTTACTTTCTCCTCCAGAGAAGAGCATTGTCTTATGTATTTTTGTTCTATTGATTTCTGTAATCTTTTTGATGTGCTCGTACAAATTAAGGTGAAACTAAAAAATTGAGTTTCAGAAGTGTCTGATTTTTTTCATGAAACCGTTATTTTAAATATATTTGCTTTTCTAGAAGCATACTTTTACAGAGATTATATCTGACAATTATTTAAATTTATATTGTCTCCAGGAATTCATTTTTAGCTTAAGTATGTAGCATGTATGAATTCTAAAATATGTTCTCTGATAACATTTTCTTCTTTTTTTTAACATACCTTGAATGAAAAGAATGAAAAAGTATATACTTTTTATTCTGTATTTTAATGTTAATATTTTAACATGTGACACAATGTAAACTTAAGAGGATTTTGATCAGGGTTGCTTGAAATATGCAACATTAAACTTATTTTCTGTGGTTTGTGGTTCTTTTAATTTCTAGGAAATGAGCAGTTGCTCTGGGAGCTGATTTTTGCATGGGTTAGGAGGGAGACCTCACACAGCAAAACTCAGTGAACTCTGTGTCCAGTCATACTTGGGATGCCTGGTGGTGCTGAGGTCAATCCAGAGATGTGCAAGATGAGAAAATAACTCCTGAGGTGAACTGAATATTGATATTCTGTCACTTTTCATCAGAAAATGTTCTTGAAGTTTATTATTATAGCCTTGTAAAGTAATTTAAAAAGATAGTCTGTGGAAAACTGGTCTCTATGGCAGTATCTATATGTCACTCTTATTTATCACCTTTGACACCCACAGGCATTTGCGTCTGTCTGGCATTTAAAGCTGACAGTCAAAATAAAAATCATGGGGACTACATTGACCTTTGTGAAGATTTGTTGCAAGTCTCAAGTTGCAAGTTTGGTGGCTTACTCTTCAGTTTACTCATTTTTATGTTAAAGCAGTGCCCAGCACATCTTCTCTTTCTTAATATGATGCGCTGTGCAATTAAGACTTCAGCAGGCAAAGGGCTGGTGCCAAGGAATGTACTTTTTAGATGTTTCCTGCTTTTGTATGTTCCTGTGAGTGTTTCCTTTGATAGCAGTGCAGAACAATGCATAGACTCAACTGATTTGTTTAAACAATCGTTACTTGTTCAGGAACACTGGCTCACAGTTGGCCAGTACCAGCCATCTACAGCCAGTGGATGAGTGTGGGGTTGAGGGAATCCATCCAAGCTCAGACAAATTCCTATTTGTTAAAGCATCCAGAATTACATTTGAAATATATTTTAGGAGGCTGATGAGCCTTAAACAAATGAGAAGGTAGTAGCAGTATGTAGAAAGAAAAAGTTATATGGACATGCAACTTCTTTCTTTAAGGGAGAGTAGGTGAAAAGGGAGGATAGGGTTGTACTTTAACGTTTATATAGGTGGAAATTATGTAGGTTGAAATACTGAAATTCTTTAGTGACTTTGTGTCTGTTTTTGTTTTCTGCACTCTGTTCACAGAAAGCCATGCCTCTATGCCTGTGTTCCAAAATAACCACTCAGTTAATTCACCTAATGCATTTTTATTCATGTTACTATAATTCCAGGGACACACAATTAGAGAAAAAATGTAAAGTAAATACCTAAAATTCAAACTATATTCTTTTCTTATATAGAGGATCTTACTTTTGAGTTTGAAGCAAAGCTTTCCTCTCATAATGCAAGAAAGGAAAGTTCAGTGAAACACAGAAGTGGGAAAAGAATGAAGGAAAATCAGTGCAAATCTTTATATATCACACTGTAGAAGTCCTCATCAAGCTAGGTGGTGGGTTTATGAGTGAAGTACATTCGAAAGAGCTTGGGCATATGTGTAGATAGTGAATACCCACATATAGTGAAGAAAACCTACTTGGATAGGGATATTAAACTTTTGGTCTCAGCTTTTTAAAATCTGTTCTCTATCTGTTGTGTTTGATTAGAGATTATCACATGGGAACAAATTCTGTTTTTACTGACTGCTATGCAATTTTTGTTCCTTCCAGTGAAAGCACATGTGCTCTGAGCTGCTGCTAGAGAAAGCAGCACCACCCCAGAGGGATGCTGCTGAGGAAAGGTTTTTTGTTTTGTTTTGTTTTGTTTTGTTTTCCTTTTTTTTTTAAATTGCTTTGATTTATTGACTCTGATCTTCTGTATGTTAGGTGCTTTGTTTCTTTTAAATACATATAGACATCATTCTCTCATTTATTTATTTTCTTTCAAACTGTATTTATCTTTTGTCTTCTTAAGTATTTAAGTTCTTCAGGTGTCTAGAGTGCTTTCTGTGATGCAGTGCCTGCTGCTAATAATGCTGTGAACAGTCTAAATCTAGACTGATGACATGAACCATGGGTCCCATCACTGACTAGTCTTGGCAGCTACTTGATACTCTTTTATAACTGGCAGGCTTCCTGCTAACGATTGTTATTACGGAGCAAATATAATATGGATAATAGCATTATAGGTGTCATACATGGGCTGAAGGGGACCATCTGCAGTGGGGAAAGTTTCCAAAGATTTGCTTTCAGGCTGACTGAGAACTCATGTCTATATTGCCTTATGCATCTGGATGCTTATGGCACTGCATTTGTAATGAGGGAAGCTTAAAGAGGAGGTGGGGACACTATTTTAACTTGGCCTGAAACAACTAACTGAGCATAGAAACTGTGGGTGAGCAGCCCAAACTTTCCCCTGTGCTGCCAACAGGTGGCAGTGCTTCATGTGAATGCAGAACAGCAAACCCTGGTATAGGCAGATGCTAACTTAACGTCTTTTCAAATGCATCTTCTAACAGCATTTTTATAAATGCTCTTTCTTCAGAGTGATAAGCACTGCAAAGGAAATATTGACATTTGTTACTTGTAATGTCACCAAGGGTATCAAATCTGTGATTCCTCTTGACTCCCTTCGTGTCAGAGTTGTAGGGTGAGATCACATCTCCAGCTAACAGCTGGCACAGTAGCCATCATGAACTAACAGATGAGATATTTCTGGGTTTATGCCAGTCATCATAGATCCATGCCCTGTTGATGAATAGAGTGTCTGCTATTGGTTTGTGGTAGAGTTCTTGTAGAGATAAAACATCACAGAAACCATTCAAGTTGGAAGGGATCTCAGAGAGATCTCAGGCCCCTTTCCCCAGGGACTGAAGGCTGACTAGGCTATAGTTGCCTGAATTGTCCTTTTTATCCTCTTTGAATGTGGATGTAATACCTTCCTTTCTCTGGTCATGAGGGACAGACCCTGATCTCTGCAAAATTTCAAGTGTGATAGCAAGCAGTCTTGCTGTGATATTGACTAATTATTTCAGCACCCTAGAGTGCATCCCATCTGGTCTTGTGGACTTACAGGGTTGAGGTTTTTAAAGAAACCCTTGATTCACAGTCCTCTTCTGCCATTGGTAATTCCAGTTATTCTTGAAGCCTGTCTTGAGACACAGGGGCCTGAGGCCTTGGTAATAAAGTGAGGCAAATAAGTCATTAAGAACCTTACCTGCATCTGTGTCTGCTCCCATTATATTTTCTGCCCCATTCAGCATCAGGCCAACATTTTTCTTGTTTATTTTATTAGGGCTAATGTAACTCTTTCTGGCCTTGATATCCCTTATGTTCAGCTTTAGGTTTCCTCAGGACAAGTTTTCTGTTTATCTGTACTCTGTCTTCACTTCTACCTCTTTTTGAATTGGAGCTCAATCATAACTTCTCTATTCAACCAAACTAGTCTTCTGATAGGTATATTCATTTTCATGTGCATGGGAATGGATGGCTCAGTAAAGACCTGCCAGTCTGTCCTTTCCTGGTTTGGGACCTAGAAGACTCAGTTCATACCAGTGTAATAACTCTGCTGAGACTGCAGATCTAGTCTAGATGTAATATAGGTTTCAGTGATGTGACAGGCCTACTGGTAGGCAATAATAAATGCAAATTTTGATCTTGCGATTCAGAAGTACCGATGCAACATCAGACACTGTGTTCAGATAACCCTCAGCTGCTGCTGACTGAAGTAGTGAAGCTACGTGATGTAATTGGCAGCACGTGCAGATATGGTACAACTCTGGAAACCACACTGGCTGCATTGGAGCACCATTGCAGCTGAGCTGCTCACCTTTATCTCTCGGAGGATTCATCCGCTCAGGATGATGATATAGCACTGGCAGCTATATTGCTACTGGTTCTGTAGAAAACTAGCTATTACAGAGCTAGAGTGCCAGCTCTGTATCTCTTGCTGAAACCTGAATAAGGAATCTACTGCTTTCAGTGGAACTACATGTGTTATGTGCATCTTTAAACTTGGCCCTGGGTCCTTCATTAGTGACCCTCATTGAACTTCATTTAGCAGTCCAAAGGAGGTGGGTTTTTTGGTGATTGTTGTTGTTGTTTTTTTTCTTCTCTGCTACTCATGAAAACCTTATCTGTATTTTCCTTTTTTTTGTTCATTATATAGCTTATCTTGACCACTTCTGTCAGAGCATTTCTTCTATCAGTACCTCGTAATCTTAAAAGCTTTTCTTTTCATTGTGTTACCTTTATTCAATATTTTGCTGCTGGTTTTCAGGGTTTCATTTAATTTGTTTGTGAGGGACTTTATGCTCTTCAGAAACGATTTTTATTGGAGATTTCCTTTTTCAGCAAGATAGGCAAAATCCAGTTAAAATTCATGTCCAAGGATATGAGGAGGAGCAGAATTTTTCAGCTGTATGTTTATATATAAATGGCATTATTTAAAATGAATTGAAAAATATCTTTCATATACAATAGTTCTCTCTTTTAATCAGTATGAGATCTTGAGTCATAAAAAGTCTTCTCCTTGACTATGTATGTATTAATTTTAACACTAGATGGCAGTGGAAACACTTCAGTTCTATGGGGGAACTCAGCTTTCCTTCTTCATTTCAGGAAGAAAATGGATTTGTTAACTGCCAACAATATTATATTTGTTAGCTTTATTTTCTTCTTTCAATACTTACAAAACATAAACAGCTATCTTCTGACATACTCTTCTATATGTTTTTATAGCACTGTTTTGCAATCAGACTGATAGAAGTCAAGGAAGGAGCATAACTTGCTATTTTAGTAGTAATGAGGAAATGTTGCTTGTATTTCCTGTGTGATTAGACAGATGATTTGGACTATCTTGTTTCAGAAACAAGACAGAAGCACCAAGATTAAATTCATGGTCTGTGTATACAATAAGTTAAGTCTCCAGAGTGGCAGGACAGTAACTTGACTTTCTGTCAAAGTCAGGGATGCTGTTCATTTTGCTTATTTTGTAGCATTTTTGAATTATTTTGTAGTTTTTCCTGGAATGTAATTTTAAATTGGATTCCACAGCCTGTTTCCCTATTGTATGCTTTGTTTCAAAGTAATCCTTTCTTTTCTTTTTCTTTCCCAAATGAAGCTTCAAAATAGCAACTTGTTTTTGTAGATGCATTTTTTTCCCTCTCAGTAATCAGAAAACAAAATCCCATAGAAAGCCTTTAATAAGAAAAGTTCAAAGCACTTAAAGCATCTTACATGAAAACACCTTTTTATTGGCTTAAACCTAAACCTGGAAATACTGTATATCTATTAAGAAAGTTTCATGACAGCCATAGCAAAACAGGGTAAACCTTGTAAGTTGTTTCAAAGGCAAAAATTTCAGAGGTGTAATATTTAGCTTTTCTGGCTATTAAATAAGAACATATATCTTGCCTAGTGAGTTGGCTAGTCATGTGGGGTTGCTGCTCCCCCTTCCTTTTTTGAATCCGTTAGGCTTACTGCAAGTCCTGAGCAATAAAGTTCAGCTGAATCATCAAATGTTTATTTGCACTTGAGTATTGAAAGGTATTTGTCAGAGTAACAAAATAATAGCACTGAGACTTTTAAGAAAGGAACTCCTTGTGGAGTATTGCAAGACTACTGTGATTTTTTTATCAAATATTCTGGTTTTGATCTTTACAAACTGTATATTCTGAGAAGTAACTAAGTCCATTTTTAGTAACATATTGTACCTTAGCAATTTTATAGTGATAGCTAGGAAAGTGTTTTGTCATTCAAGCTAAGCACCTGAAATTGTTATAAGAAACTTTTATTTGATATAAGAAACTTTCAATTTTTCTTTATTTTTATCAGAAGTTTTTCTTAGCTCTCAGAGGCCAAGAGAAGGATTAAAAATATAAACTATAGACACAAGGAGCAAAAAATAATTCATTGTTTGTTTTTGGAAAATAAAAAAACTGGTTGCAGATACTAGATTGTGGTTTAGCTTGTGATATCGGGTTTGCTGTAGAACTGTGGACTGTAGTTCTCCAAGGTTTGAGAAGAGAATCATCTGGACTGGAGTCAACTGAGAATAGAGTGGCTTTAGGCTTTGGTTTTGTGGTATCTTGAAAATGTTTTGGTAAGTGCCTGTCTGTGTGCCTTTGAGAATTGTTTCGTTTCTCCCACCATTTCCTCTTTATGTTTCATAGAATATCTGTTGACATGCTCACGGACCAATGCTGATGTAGAATAACTAGGAATAACTAGTTCCTGTTTAAAGGATTACCATGCAATTGAGAAGCTGTTGGTCACCATTCAGGCATAATAAATTGAAAACTTCAGAAAGGTGAGACTCAGATCAGCAAGGAAGTATGTTCTCTGTTGTTGAACTGGAAGATACTTCATATCAAACAAAGGATGAATTTTAAATGAACTTTTCCCACAGGGATTGCAGACTGCAAGTGAAATGGAGAGGAGGAGGAATAGAGTATATTCTTTTTTTAATTAGATCATAGATGTTGAGAGAAGTGATGCTTCTTCACTGTTATTTCGCGTTGGTTAGGCCCAGTTACAGAGCCAGGAGAGAGATTGTATAGTCTATATCTAACGCTCTCCAGGCTCTGTTGTGCCTCCTGTATACGCACTATGCTGAGCACTCATGCGCTCAGCAGGGCAGTGTGTGCATCATCAGGCTGTGCAGAATGGGCCAGCGGGACACGTGGTTGCCCACAACCTCTGTTTCTTGGCAGTCCTTCCTGGCCTTAGGCCAGCGGAGAACCTTGTGGCTGGAGGAGCTGGGACTGGTGGCTACATATGATAATCAGAAGGAAGCGCTAATCAGAGGAAGTAACGGGAGGGATAGAAGGTTACTATTTCTCTTTGCAAAATACTCTGCAATATGCAGCTATGCATGTCAAAATCCCATCATTTTGGCACGCTTCCCGTTTTTCCCATTGACTTTTCTTTTGGTGAACAATCCACATATATTAATTAAGGACTGCGTAAAAAAAATTGCATCAAAGTTATTTGTAACAGTCATTATTAACTATTGATCCGCATGAAACCGCAGCTGTGAAGGTGAAGCGGCCTTTGCAGTTGGATCCGCCATTACATTTCTGCTAGTGATTACAGACTGTTAGTTAGTATGGGCAGGATGATGCATGAGCACAATTTCCCTAAGTTCATTTATAGCCTCTCAGTCTTTTATTTCCTTTGTGTTGGCTAGATGTTTTCCTGCAGGTGTAAGAAATCCACTTTTTTTTCCCACAACATTCCTATAGTATGGCATACTCCAAACACATATTGAGAGTCTGGTGCATGTTTCGCTATTTACCAGATGTGTTGCCCAAGTAATGCAACAAGTTTCACTTCTTGAGGACTCATAGCAGTTGGCAAGGGATTCACTTCACCATCTCCTTCATGGTCTGCTATCGCATATCACGTTTTCTTGCAGCCATCCTGGTAATATGACAATCCATCCACATAACAAGTTGCATCTGGATCGCTCAAAGGAATGTCTGTTAAATCATCTCTTGGCTTACTAGAAGTTTGGATGACATCAGCACACTCGTGGTGAGGTTGTCTCTCATCTGCCAAAGGGAACAAAGTCACTGGATTCATGGTGTTACACCATTTCAAAACCACATTTTCAGATAACAGTAGAATTATTTCATACTTACGCACTCTTTGAGAGGAAAGAGCTTGCATTGTATATACTCCTTCAATAAAATTTTTAGTTCATGGAGTATGTGGATAGTTACTGGATGGCCTAGGATTAAGGGTTGGCTTTTCTCCAAAATTATAGCAGCTGTGGCTGTTGCTTTAATACAATTTGGAATTCTTAGAATTACTGGATCTAAGTGCCTAGGATAATATGCAGCTGGTTGCTGATGTGGACCTAGAGGCTACGTTATTACTCCACTACCCACTCCTTTTCTCTCATGAACATATTAAATGGTTTTGAATAATTTGGGAAGCCTAATGCAGGAGCAGTTGCAAAGGCCTCTTAAATACTTGCAAAAGACTTTTGTCCAAGCGATTGGATCTATTCCTTCATTTTTAGTAGCTGTCGCTAGTGATTTTTGTCAATTCCCCTGACCCTGGTAACCACAGTCTGTAAAACCATATATGCCCCTAAAATCCTCCTACTTGTGTGTATTTTTGTGGGTGTGTGTGGCTTTTTTTGTGGGAGTGGGGAGGTGTTGTGGTTTTTTATGTGTGTGTGTTTTGTTACAGGGCTTGGCAGATGCTAAAATACTCTGGCAGGATCTGTTTAAGCTTTTTCTCCTTTTTAAAATAAATCCCAGATATTTACTTCCCCTTTACGTAAGTGCAGTTTCGATGGGGATGCTCAGCGCCCCTTTTCTGCTGCTGCTGCACCTGTGTCTTGCGAGGTGAGCGTTGCGCCAGATCAATTCTGCAGCAGAATGCAAAGCAGGCTGAGGTCTTGAGCAGAAACAAGTTAAAGCTGTAGCGCTAAGGGGAGAACTCCGAGCGGCAGTGCCATACAGATAGTGCAGTTTTTATACAGACAGTGCATTCCTTGAATGCCTCGTAAGACAGACTTCAACAGGGTCATTGCACATTGCAGTTGCGTGGGTTTTTTTTTTTTGCCAGGTAGGCAGAGGCATTAACTGTTTTACTTCCACAGACTTTTACCAATTTACTCCCACAGCAGCCCGACTGATGCATGGAGTTTGAAAATGGATGATGCTTGCTTAATCCTTTATAAAGGGTTCACCGAGTGCAGAACTGCTTGGCATTTGAATAGTGCCATTGACTTAGCTGTATTTTAGTCAGAGGAATAACTCTTAAAAAGATACTGTAGCAGAGCACATTTCATGTTGGTTTGTATTGAAAGAAGGAACTAATTAAATTGAGCAAAAACTAATGTGGTGGTGGTGGTGTGGTTGGTTTTTTTTTTTTTTTTTTTTTTTTCCTCCTAATTGCCAGCCTTGCAAATTGAGGAACAAAAGGAAGCTTTATTTATAACCAGTACAATAGAGCAGCTGAGAGCCAGATTGTTTCCCAGTGATGCTTAGTCACTGGGTCGAGATTATGCCCTGAATTGTTGCTATGTGAGGGATTATTGGCTCTTCTCTTAGATTGTTTGCTCTTTTAGTCATTACATCCAATTTCATCTGTAAATGTATGTAGGGAAAAGACCTGGAGAAGCGACGATACTGTTATAACACTGTAGGGCAAATGTTATTTGAATTTTACTGCTTTATTGTCCATCCCTCTTCTACTGTGACTTTTGTAAAAGGAATCATTTTCTAGGAAGCATGTTTTACATTTTAACATCAAAATTCTATAAAGCTCCTCATAGACATCTGTTATTTTGACCTTGTTCTGCTTTCTCCTTTAGTTTATGAGCAATACGAAGACTTATGTCTCAGTAGCTTGCTTCATTTTTCACCTGGTTATGCAATGTTCTGGCAGCAGTTATGTTGTGCTCTCGGGAGAAAAATTCATATAGTCCTTTTTTTATTTTAATATTCCAGTACAGCTTCCTCTAATGAAGATGTGTGTGAGAGTTAAAAGGAAGCAGTCCTCCAAAAAATACGATTTTTTTGAAGTTTTTGACATAAAAAATTGTGCTACTGTTTCATTACTATTTACCTCTCACACATCACAGGCCTTTATTTAGATCTTGTTTCAGATCTTGCAGCAGATTTCTCTCTCATGGGATGCAGTACAAACTATACTAGGGCAGTAAAGAGGAGTCAAAAAGAACCATTGGGCATCTCTCCATATTATGCTTCAGCCCATCTGATTGGAGTGGGGATGCCTGAACAAACAACCCAGTTTCTTCTGGTGCAAATGTGGTGTACTTGTGTGAGAGGAAGGAATATGCAACTTTCTTTTGTAGGCCTGCCCTCCCTGGAAGATCAGGAGTTGAGAAAGAGCTTTGGAAGAGCTTTGCATAGGTTTGATTATAAGAATGTCTTTAATTCCACTGGTCAGTTAGAGAATTTCAGGAGGAACTGATATAATGTTCCCTTTCTACCTGAGTGTATCGAGCTTCCGAGAACAAGCATGGAAAAACATCCTCTGTCTTGCTCAGTTTTCTTTAGTTTTCTGATTAAAAAAAAGCATCTGGTGCAGCTTTTAGCTGCCTTTTCACAGACAATAAATTCTGATATATTGCCAAGTGACACAATACAATATTTTAAGTGTATAGAGTTTTTTTTAAGAGAGAAGGAAACAATACTTTATAGATTTTCTTGTTGCATGATCATGTCATTTTCTAAAAATGAGGCAAAATCTACAAGCATTTATGACAACAATAAATGTGATTGCAGGTAGACTTTGTTTCTTTGTTTTTTTGTTTTGCTTTTTGGGGCTTGAGTCATGCAGTGCAGAAACTTTTGACAAACAAACTCAACTATGGTTGCTTAGAGCGTTTCCTGTTCCTAACAATGTGGAAAATTAGTGAAAGGCAGTGCCACTATCTAAACCACTTAGTATTACCTGCTTCTTGGTGACACGATCGATAATGTGGATGAGGGGATTGAGTGAGCCCTCAGCAAGTTTGCAGATGACACCAAGCTGGGAGAAAGAGTTGATCCGCCTGAGGATAGGAAAGCTCTGCAGAGGGATCTGAACAGGCTGGAGCGATGCGCTGAGGACAACTGTATGAGGTTCAACAAGGCCAAGTGGCGGGTCCTGCATTTGGGTCACAACAAGCCCCTGCAGTGCTGCAGGCCTGGGGCAGAGGGGCTGGAGAGCTGCATGGCAGGAAGGGATCTGGGGATGCTGGCGGACAGGCAGCTGAACACGAGTCAGCAGGGTGCCCAGCTGGCCAAGAAGGCCAAGGGCCTCCTGGCTTGTATCAGTTGTATCAGGAACAGTGTAGTCAGCAGGACCAGGGAAGTGATAGTATCCCTATGCTCGGCACTGGTGAGGCTGCACCTTGAATACTGTGTTCAGTTTTGGCCCCCTCACTGCAAGAAGGACATGGAGGTGCTGGAGCATGTCCAGCAAAGGGCAGTAAAACTGGTGAAGGGGCTGGAGCACAGACCTTACGAGGAGCGGCTGAGGGAGCTCTGGTTACTTAGTCTGGAGAAGGGGAGAGGTCAGGGGAGACCTTCTCGCTCTCTACAACTACCTGAAAGGAGGTTGCAGTGAGGCAGGGGTCTAGAATAACTACTGATAGGACAAGAGGAAATGGCCTCAAGTTGTGCTTGGGAGGTTCAGGTGATGGCGTTGAAGGTCTTTTCCAACCATAATGATTTTATGGTTCTATGGCAGAAAATGCCATGGATCAACACTTTGTCAGGAGGTCCTTTCCTAAAGCAATCTTATTGCTGCTCCCTTCCGTAGAAAACTACACCTTACTATATGTGTATTTACTTACTTAAAATCTAGCCTGGATGTCTTCACATTTGTAGGAAATACATCTGACTTTAAGAAAAATCTAGCTTTTTTTTTTTTTAATTGCAAGTGATTCAGACAAAGGAAAATAGTGGGAAATGTTTTGAATTAGAAGACAAGAGGTTTTTTTTAATAGAAAAAAACCTGTTCTCGGTGATTTCAGAAAAGGCTCTCTTAAATTCTGAGTGTGGAAGCTTTCAAAGATATTTCTGAGTAAGTGATTGTATTTTGATAATATGCTTAAGTTATATATGATTTTGAAGTAAACATTTGGATGTGGTACTTCTCCGTATTATTATTACATATCATTATCAGTTTACAAGATTTAGGGTTTTTGAACATCAGGTTTATACTTATTGAAAAGCAGCTGAAGTCTGTAAGTGCATAGGTCCTTTACTGAAAAATGAAATGCTGATAAAGGCTACTTAAGTCAGTCACCCATAACCTCCAACCCATCCTAGAGCTTAGGAAAAGGATGGGAGAGGTGAGAAAGAGTGGCCTTGTGTCCAAATGGATTTAGACTGTACTGAACTCTGTGTAGACATGAACAAATGAAACCAAGAATCTGTCTTTTAAAAGCCCTTTTGAAAGTTTCATTTGTTCTGAGGCTGCACTTTTTAAATAAAACATTGTCAGCAGCGGCTCAGTCTCCTGATCTTCTTTCAAGCAATTTGGCTCTCTACTAGTTAAAAGCAGAACCATAATTTTTAAAGCTTATGCAGGTGAGTCCTTGGACATGAGTCTGACATGCTGTTGTGGCACTATGCCGCCTAATAAATGCGTCATCGTTCCTTGCCAACTTCAGAGCCTTGGTGGTATGTAGGTCCTTTGGCTACCATGTAGGCCAAAGGAGTCTCATGTGGAGGTGACAAGTTCATGCCCCATTGTGGCAAGATGCAACTAGGACATCAATGAGGAATATTGAGATGCAGGAACTGCATCAGCAGGGGCTCATTCTGTTGGCTATAGCCTCTATTTGGCACCTGTTCATAGTTTGGATTCCCCTAAGCACCCAGTGTAACTTTGTTCTAAGAGCTCTCCTGCAGAATTTGTCAATGTGAAAGTAACTCTGGAGCTAATAGGTTATAAGGGGTTCTAGATAATGGCATGCTAGGGAATTTTTGTTCATTTATTTATGTTATCAGATTAACACCCTTGTTTTTTCTGTCTGCACGTACGAATTACATGCTTCTCTGCAAAGTAGCCCTTAAAGAAGGAGAGAGGGTGAAAAGAGTGAGGGGAAGGAGGAGAAATAAAGAAAATAACATGTATACAACATGTGATGTTTTGTGATAGTTTTCATTTTTTTCCTCTTTTCTGTAAAATTGCTTTTAGTATAAAGATGTGGAATATGTAAAGCTGCTGGGAATTTTTGCATATATATGTATATTTATAATCTGGGACTGGGACAAATATATAATATCTAGGACTATTAAAAAAAATCAGAGCTCTTCTACATTTCCACACTTCTTAAATAGTTTCTGCTTTGTTTATTGTACCTAAAAGTAGGTTGAATGAATGGTTGATCCAAACTATTTTCAGGGCACATGTGGCTTCAGCTATAATTCGGAAATAGTCTGAAAATTTCTGCTCACACAGAAATACAGTGCATCTTCTAGGCAGGCTAATTGAATGACCTAGGACATGCAGTTGCATCAGTTTGTCCCCCAGCCTCAGTATGATTCAAGATACTGTCTGTCTTAGGGAAAAAGAACAGGACCATAAGGGAATTGAAGGAATAAGTTTCTCTTAAATTAGTTTTTTTTTAATCAGTCTGTCCTTTAAAAACTCAATTATTTATCAAGTTTTGAATTTGGATAATAGCCTCTTCTTTCCATTCCCTGGTTACCTGTCAGACTCTAATTTGCTGCAATAATTCACATAGAAGATTTTTTTGCAGCATATGGCAATGTGGTAGTTACTGCCTTACTTCTTGTACTGCTTATGCAGTGTTAATGGCTATTGCCTTTAATAAGATAACTTCAGTTGCTTTCTATTTTATCCTGTGAAGAAACAAGTGGTTTTGAAGATGGACCAGTGAGCTGCAGCTGGTAGATACTTGGTAGCGCCTACACATCCCTGGAAAAAATAATCTCTTGGGAAGCGTCTTAATTCTGTTAAGTGGTGAAAAGCCCTTGTTTTTGCTGGAAAGCTTTAATTTGTGCCCACTGGATCTGCTGCTTGGCAGATAGCCTGGCAAATGCTCTGTGCTTTGCCAGTGGTTTTATTTAGTGTGATTCTGCACTGACTGGGCACCAGCAGTGAAGTCAGACACTTTTTAATAACCATTTGCAAATCACTGAATAAAGTTCTTTCCAAACATTGTCATGTCTGTGGGGGGAAAGGAGGTAGTTGGGAGTTAATGGTGTTTTCTGTGGATGGCATCGGTCATAATATTACAAATGTTCTGTGTCATGGTACGTAATTTGGATTGGCTTCACAGTTCACTTGCACGCTTACTCTTCTTTATTTGAAAATTAGTCAGAATCCTGAAGGTAATGAAATTTAAAAAAATCCCCCAGTGTCAAGTATGTACTTCTTCTATAGCAGTTCCTCAAGCATAATTCACTTGCTGAATTATAAACTGAACAGTTTGGCTTGATCCTAAATGCAGTGTGCACTTCTACGTGCTTAATCACAGAGGTCTGTTTCTTTGATGCAAGTATATTTGGCAGCACTGTTTTGACTAAAAGCATGGCAGGGCAGGGTAAATAAATTAACTCTAAAACAGATAAACGGTGGTGAAGGATGTGTACTGTTCTTCTCATGCTTATGTAAATACTGCCATCCGGCCAGAGGACTCCAACTTTCAACTGTTTGTCTGCAGGAAAAAAAACAAAGATCCTCTTTCAGCTTCTTGTGAACTACAGGGAGAATAGAAAATTGACAAAATGTTCTTGAAAACGAGGAAAATATCCAATGTCAAAAAGCTGAGTGGAGAAAATCACTTAATTTTTTTCTCCTCTCTTTTTTCTCAGCCTTCCCTGTAGGCTAGCTGATCTTTAGATCCCAGGCAGCTGAAGGGCAAAGGATTTGCTGGTGTGTAGGCCTGAAGACCTCAAAGTGGGGTATCAAGTTAGGTGTTTTTACCATGCCTTTCCTGGATGTGGGATCCCATTGATGTGGAGAGACCTGGTATAGTCACCTACAAGTCTGCAGGCAATATGCCATAATTTCTTGACTGAACTGTTATACTACATTTGAAAACCATATTATACCACATTTGAAGACTTCATTTAAAGGTATGTCTTCTAGATGATCTTTCACCAATGGCTAGTTGTCTTCCTGGATTTTTATAAATGTTTTTAGGATAAAATATACTCAAGAACCAGACTGTTACTGCTTCTACTAAGAACTATTGTCAATGTGTAAGTGCTAAACAGAAGCTCTTTGATTTGAAAGATGCTGCAGAAGGGATTCTTGTCTAGAGGTTTTTTGTTTTAGTTACATGCTGAACTGCATTTATTTTTTCTGCTGTCGAATACTGTCAGATATTTCATAACTGAAAGTCACTAGAACCGGAGTAATACCATGGATGCTGGGATGTATATTATTAGTTGACTACATCTCTATAAGACTACAGAGAAATGCTCCATCTCCATATGAGGTGGGAGGTCAGTGGGACCAAGGTAAAGTGTTGCAGTAGTCCTCTTGTTTAATCCAGTTCCCAGAAACGACAAAAGGCAGTATGCAATCTGATAAGTTTTATGTGCAAGGGTCCTACCCACCACAGGCCTGGCAGATTGCCAGCAAGGACCTCAGTAGGGCAGGGTTTCACAGAGTGCTTGCAATGGTCATGAATGTCACATTTCTGATGCCTGTCTAAACTGACACATAGTAACAGCTGGGCATTCCTATCCCACTGCAGAAAAGGGCTTACATTCACATGCGAGAGCACGCACGCTGCTGGGCGCTTTTAAAATGGCCGTCCACTCTGACTCTCACTTGGGTGTTTAGAAAGTACTTGGGGTATCAGAAAACTCCCAGGCAGGCAAGTGGGGGAAGGCAGAGAGCAATCAGCAGCCTGCAGAGAGTTTGAGCTGGTGAGGAGGGTGCGGATGCTACCTGGCACCTATGACTCAGTGGAAAGGGGCATGACGGGGGCGAGCTGAGGCAACTGGGAATTCTGGTGTGGTTCTTTGACCCAGTTTGTGAGTATGATGCAGTAGTTTTCCCACTGCTTCAGTATTCCTGTCTGCTAGATGGGATACTGCTTTTAAAATATATTGAACTTGACAAGATGAAATTGGCTTCTTACAGACAATTATTAGGAATTATATGTTTCTATAACAACTTTGTGTAGCCAGTATGCAGAAAAAGGATGACCACTTGAGGCAAAAGAGTAAAAGTTACATTTTTTACAAATAACTTTTCTTTTCAAGTTTTTGCTTCATATAATACATCATCACCACTTTTTTAATGGCTTTTAAATCAGCCTTAGTTCCTACAAACAACATGCTCACTTTGCAGTGAGGAGAAAAAAAAATCTCCCCCCAAAAACAATTAATCACTGAAGAAACTGTATTGTGTGAGCCAATAGCTCATTTGGAGCCTTATTTCATGATCTCTAGACTGGAAAAAAAATCCAACTGAACGTCTTCATGTCTCGCTGAACTTGTTCTTCTGTGAGTTAAGATCAGCTCTGTTTCCCACCAACTCATTGTTTGATCAGGAGCGTGCAACTGCCCAAGATGTAGAGCAACACAAAGGGATGTTGTCTCTGTTCATGTGGCATAAAAGCGTATACAGGACAGGAGAACATAATCTGAAAACATAATTAAAAAAAGAGAGTGGTGATGAAAAAATGTGCATGTGTTGCTGTAATTCTGGTAACTCAGAACAAAGCAAAACCATGGCTGCTGGAGTGGTTTATTTACTTTGCTCTCTAGGAATACCTCTTTTCCTTGGTCTCTAAGCATGCATCAGAAATCTTTTCAATTGCAAATAGATGTCAAAACACAAAATAATTACCAGCAATTAGTTTAAAGATGACCTCATATAAGGCTTCTTCCTTGCTCTTTCTCTGCATATTCTAAAGCTCATTTGCTATACAGTGTTCAGATAAGGGAGGGATTTAAAAAACACCCTTTTGGGGGTTGGAGGAACTATCGTTCACTCTGTGGAGAAGGTCTTGAAAGAGTGTGGCTTCTTTTTACCTGTTTTCTTAAATTAGGTTGCTCAGCTCCCTGCACCCGCAGTGCAGATATCTGCTACCTCTTTCTCCGAATGCTTGTGCTCATGAATGGTTGTGCACAGTCTGGAGTGATAATTAGCTTGGGTAGTTGAACTCTTAATGAGGCCTCTTAATGAGGAGGCCTTGAAGCAGTGTGGCCTTGCTCATCTTCTGATGCATCCTGATGGACCAGATAGTTCCTTTGTTGAACTGTGCTCCAACCTCTGCCCAGTGATTTTTTTGTTGTTGTTTCCTAAGGACTGAGACCCCTGAGTGAGCTATTATAAAATCAAGGCAGGGGGATAGTTAGGAAGTCTTAAAACATGATTTGTGTTTGCATCTTTTTAACCAAATACCTGATAAGCACTTGGTAGAATTGTGCATGTGAAATATCTAGCATGTGGACCTTTTAAGAACTACAGAAGTTCCTCTAAGTGTTCTCTGAGGTAACCCTAATAAAGAAATGATACAGCTGAGGCTTCTAGTGCGATGAACTTGAACTATATGTAGTGTATGAGGCATATGTGTTCATTTATCCAGGGTAAAACAAAAGAGAAAGAAAAATGGATTGCATTGTTAGTGTACATGGCAGCCCCAGTCAGAATGGGTGAGTGGAGGGAAAAAGCAGTCCTTGCCCTGCGTCCTGCAGTGTATCCTATGGGGCTAGTAAGTAACTCAGTATGTGTCTCTGGTGACGAGGAGAGCTGCACCTGTTGACTGTCTGGTGGGTTTCACCCCTGGACCCTGAGGCTGGTGGCTCTTCTGGGACAGTCTTGGGAGGGGCTGGGGCAGGACCCATGTCTCTAAGGGGCTTATTTGGGTTCTCTCCATGGTCCTTAGTGTTTGTGGTCTTGAGCCTTTTCTGGGCTCATGGCTCTTCTGAGATGGGTCTGGGAGTATCTGAGGGAGGGCAGAGCGATACTGAGGTTCCCACATGCCATTCCTCCTCTATGCTCCTTTTGGGGGTATGGTAACAGTCATCACCTGCAGGAAAGTGAAGCCCCATCCTTTGGCCCAACTCCATACATAGAATCATAAAATCATAGAATGCTTAAGGTTGGAAAGGACCTCTAGAGATCATCTAGTCTGACCCCCCTGCACACACAGGGTCACCTAGAGCACGTGGCACAGGACTGCATCCAAGCGGGTTTTGAAGATCTCCAGAGAAGGAGACTCCACAACCTCTCTGGGCAGCCTGTTCCAGTGCTCTGTCACCCTCACTGTTAAGAAATTTTTCCTTAAGTTCCTGTGGAACTTCTGGTGCTTCAGTTTGTGGCCATTACCTCTAGTTCTGTCAGTGGCCACCACTGAAAAGAGACCAGCACCATCCTCTGCACTCCCTCCCTTGAGGTACTTATAGACACTGATACAGAGCAGATGGAGTTTAAGACCTTTTTATATATATTTTTTCTCATTCAAAAAAGTAAGTACTGAGTAGCTGCAAAACTTCTTTATACAGGGCATAACAATGATTGATGCTTGGCCATATTGCTGATCACCTTTGCATTTATTTGTCTGTGAAGGACTTTTCTCTACTCCTCATCATCAGTGTGTTTAAGTGCTTATGTAGAGAAGATTCACGGTGCGATGAATGATGACCTGACAAGGTTGATGCGAACAATTCTAGGTCATTCTATTTATGTGCTTGCTGCTATTTTCCTGGCTGCAATGGTAAAATGTAAGAGAGAGGAAAAGGGTGTGGGAACTCTGAAGATCTCTCCTTAAGCTGTGGTGATCCAGCTGTTAGGTTGGCTCCAGTATCCTCTCATGCTCATTCACTCGTTTCTTGATCTCTGCCCCCTCCCAGCTTGTTGCAGCTGTTGAAATTCCATCATTTTCTGCAAATACCACATTTCCTATCAGCGCCAAAGCTTTTTCTGTGCAAAGGAGAATGTCGTTTCTATGCCTTGCAGGTGTATCTTTGCTAGGTGATCTGCAGCCCTTTGAGTGCTGAAAAGCTCAATGTCTTTGGTAAGAGGCATACACAGGTCCCAGAAATGTGAATTCTGAGATTTACAGGCTTGCTGGCAAGTAGTTGTAGTTACGGTTTTACTGTCCCATGTTCGCGGTATTTTTCTTTTTTGTTCCCCTCCTTTCCCCTCAAATACTGCTATACTGTAGTTGCCCTTACTGATATGTAATTTAACCTTGGATACAAGCAATTTATTACTTTTGGCAGTTTTAGTGCCATGTCACTCACTGATGGTCACAGTGGTATCTGAGCTAGATTCCAGATCCAAAAAAGGGAAGGGAGGAAAAGAAGGAAAAAAAAAAAAAAAAAAAAAAAAGGAAAAAGGGGTGCTCATGACCTTGTCCAATTGGGTTTTGAATATCTTGGGGGATGGAGAATTCACAAGCTTTTTGGCAACAAGTTCCATTGTTTGATCAGCCTTAAAGTAAAATAAGTTTTTTGCTCATGTTTAAAAAGAATTTCATGTGTTTTAATTTATGTCCATTTCCTCTCATCCTTTCACTGGATGACATTGAGAAGAGTTTGGTTCCATCTTCTTTACATTCCTTTCCAACCCCTTTCCTCCCCCAATGAGGTGTTTACACATTTTAAAAGATCCTCCTGAGCCTTCTCTTCTTCGGGTGAAATAATTCCAGCTCTCTCTGCCTCTCCTCGTTCATCAGCTATTCCAGTCCTTTAGTCATCTTCATGGCTGAAGATGGCTCAAATGGCTGGACTCTCTCCAGTTGCTCCTCATCCCTCTTGTACTTGGGAGCCCAGAACTGCACACAATACTCCATGTGTGGCCTCACCAGAGCTGAACAGAGGGGCAGGATCCCCTCCCTCGACCTGCTGGCAACACTGCTCCTGATGAAGGCCAGGATATTAGCAGGCCTGCTTTGCCTCAAGGATCTCTGTGAAGGTACAGAGCAGAACCTGATTGCTTAGCATGGAGAAACTGGAACCCTTGGGGGTTTGACAGAGATGCTATAGAAGAAGCATGGTGATTATCTGTCATGCTGTAATAAAGTGAAGGCAGCTTTGTCTGACCTTCTCTACAGGTTTTGTCAATTGTGTTTGTAACAGTTTTTGGTGGTAAAGTCCGTGCACATGTAACTGGCATAAAGGCTTGTCCCCTGCTGAGTGTAAATTGTTTGCAAGCAGAACTGGAGCACATCCATAGGTCTCATCCTGTCTCGTAGTGGTCAGCAAGGAGAGGAAGAGGTGGTGTCAAATACAGCTTCACTGAATTCTCAGCTGCTTCGAGTGAGAGTGGGAACCGGCCCCTGGGCAGAAGAGCATTTGCTGAATACAGTAGGAATCCATTGTATGGAAAGCATTCCTCTGCTTCACGACTCTTGAAATTTGCTGAGGACTGTATGTGTCCGTTTTGTGTTTTACAGTCCTTGCAGGAGGAGGTCCTGCACTACTGAGCCTTTGCTGATATAATATGAGAATGCAGAACCCCCTTCAAGTGAATGTTCCTCATACTTGCATTTAATCCTGTAAGTCAAAGTGATACTAGAGGGAAATCCCTGTGATTCCCTTGGAAGTCCTAGGGGCTGCAGGTGTTGTCTCCCACTATCTGAATCATACTCAGCACATTTTGAGAAAAGGGGAAGGCAACATTTTGTAAGTAACGGTGGCTTTGTCAGCATTTTGAATGGACCCATCTGTGTCTTACTGGCTTTTACTAGCAAGAGCTATCTGTTTTGTGAGGAGCCTGCGACTTGTTAGCCATGTGGCTGTGATGAGTTCCATCCAGCAGAGAATGTATGGCCCGCCTCCAACTGGTTTTGAATCCTCTTGCCATCTGCAAGGTTGCGATCTGCATGCAGCATGGCTAATGTTCTCAGTAAACAACTCTGAAAGCTTCCTCAAGGTTGAGAGGAGCCCATTGTAAACAGCGCTTTTAAATTCTGGGAACACTGATCTGAAACCAGGTAGTGAAAACTGATGCTCAACTTGTGCTAGAGATAAGGAACCTGGTTTGTGTCACATGTTCATAATTTTGTTAACAATGTTGTTTTATGGACCCATCTTTTACAAGCCTCATTGACTCTTGCCTGCTCTCTCCTGCCAGGTAAGTTTATTCCTATTGATCCTCAAATCAGCTCTTTCAGTTTATTTTTCAGTGAAAACTCCCTTTTCTCAAAGAAGTTCAAAACGTCTTACATATGAGCTATTCCTTGGCTGAACCTCTTAACAGCTTCTTGTGTAGCATATTGTATTTAGCAATGTTCTTTGAAGAACAACCGGTACTCAGCAAAATCAGCGCTACATAACTGAAAGTTGTATAGGTGGGATGGGAGAGCAACATGAAAGAGGTCTTGCCTGCAGGTCTTTGCTATGCTAAAACATCAGGAAAGTAGTTAATTCTGGACCTTCTGCTTTTTACTATACTTCTAATTGCTTAAACTGACAATGAGATTCTTGGCTGTTTGCTGGATATGAAATGTCTCCTGTAGAACCTCCTTACATCTCTTCCTACTTGACAGTAAAATATTAATAACTAATAGCTAGTTCATTAAGGATGTTGTCCAGGCTACATTTTGAATGGTTTTTCTTTAAAATTATGTTCTCAATTTTCTATGTATCTTTAATTTCTGCTCTGTTGACATTCTAGTTGAGAAATTGCACACACAATCTGCAGTGCCATTTCCAAAGAAAGAACAGGAAGGAAATTCAGATTTTGCCCATGTCACTCATTTATGAATGGGTCTTTAGAGAATAGTAAAAGGTTTCAGTGACATTAGCTTCTTTTTTTTTTTTTTTTTTTCAGCTACATTTTAAATGTGGCATTGGCTACAGTCACAGACCTCACATATACAGCATATTCTTCATCTATCTTGACACCTTTTTAGGAGAGCTCTATATTGTATTACATGTTTTGAGCTGATGGTTCCAATTTCTAAAGAAGGATTTTTCTGATTACAAGCTAAATTTTCGATTTCCAGTCCCATTCAATGTCCCTTCCCACTCCCCCTCCCAAACCTGTTGATTATACCAGGCAGATTGATATTCTAGTGGATTTGTTAATGTTCAAGTTACATTCCTATCATTCTTTTCTCACAGGAAAATATCTGTGAATATCTGTCTAAAGTTTCTTGCTCTGCTTTTCTGTAACCCTCAGCAACTTTCCCTTCTTATTTTGAGTGTTAGTGTGCCTCTACAAATACCCAACTCAGAGTATGATGATGGACCTGTCATTTGGATAGAAGAGCATACGCTGAATCATGCCTCTTCTATTTTTGTTTTAAAGCTTTTCATTCCTCCATATGTTAATGGAAACTTTTATTTCTGACTTTAAATTGTAAAAAAAAGGTTCCCTTGGAACTATTTTCTATTTTTTCATGCATTTTTGAGTTTTCTTAAGGTTTTGTGCTTGAATTTTACCTGAAAGCATATTTTTTAATACTAAAGTTCTCATTTATGAACGTTGAAGCCGAAAAATTCTGTAGTATTTAGTGCTTCTAGAATTTGACCATGACTTTTTCACAGTGCTGTCTTTTGCTTTAAAAAAAATGCCCAGTTTAACTAGAAAAATTTGCAAAGCTGTTAATGAATGCATAAACTGAAGTTGTAATGATAGGATTGAATTCAAAACTTTTTTATCTTGAAGTCAGTTTGACAGTTCTATGTAGCCTTTTTTTTCTATTTTATTTTCTGCAATGCTTTTCTATTATTTCTGTATTTCTGAAGCTTGGTGATTCTTCAAACGGAGTTCTGAAGCCAAGCGACTAATAAGCTTACTACTTTGACTTTCTTTGGCAAGTAGATGACACCAAAACAATTCTTGGCACATCCATTCTATATTTCTTTGGCTGTACCTGCTTCATCTTAATAGGTAGCCTATTTGGATCTGCAAGAATTCTGAGTGTCAATGAAACAGTTGATGAGAAATCTGGCCCCGATTGAAATTGCTCCTGTAATATTTCCCTAGCTAGTGTAACATTCTTAACAACTTGGTTGTGTGAGTCGATCAACAAGCAAGTCAGGACTGTCTCCGGTACTGTGCTATGTTGAGAATGAAATGCACTTATGGTTGGGTTTGAGGGGGTTCTGTTGATGTGCCAGCTTTTAGCTATAATGTAGGTGCATACTGCCTTGTCTGAGGACTATTGCTAGCGTGTGACCATATAAAGGTGTACATTATCTGTACTTTGAGAATACGAAGAATCTCTTATTACTCCACATTTCAAAACCTAAGTTGGATAAAAAATTTATCCAACTCCCTCACATGTTGAGAGTGGAGCTTTCTCCATCAAAAGATCAGGATTACAAAATTCCTTTTTGGCAATCTTCTTTCTGGGTGTTGCTGGACTATTAGGCCCAAGTGCTTCCCTTCATTCCAGTGAGTTGGGTGCCTGTTGAACATTAGGAAAGCCTGAGCATTGAAGGTCATGCTTTTCTTATAAACAGCATCTGAGAGATTGATTTTATATATTGTCTAGTCTAAATTTTCAAACTTAAGGGCTAGAAAATTTGTATGTAAAGATGAAGGTGTTGTAATTGTATGCTTTCTGGAACTGGGACTACAACAGGTAGGCAGGTGTACGCAAGAAATAATGACATAATGATTAGAGATGCAAGTGCTAGATATTTTAAGGTAAGACCTTCTTGCTCTAGATGGCTGGTAGTTTGGACTTAACAGAACCTTATTTTTTATTTTCATAATTTAAATCAGATTTATTTACCCAGTGTTGTCAGACAGGAATATTATAAATGTAATATATCTTCTACTGGCTAGTCTATAATACAAGGCATTTTCAAGAGCTGTTGGGTTTGTAAAACCTGCATTATCATGCAAAACATCTAGCAATGTGTGATTTATGCCAAATGTGCTGTAACACTGCATGCATTTAAGTCTTATTTTGAACTACTGCATTCATATATTAAAATGATTATAGGGTGCTGACGATGCGGCACCATTTAGGAAGATGAATGACTGAATATTATTTAAGCCTGTTCTTTAAAATGCTGCTGTATTAGAAAGAAAAAAAACTTCACAAAAAGATGAAATGCTGTCAAGCCATAGATCACAACACTGGAATTGGGAGTGGTTTTCTGTGTAGAGAATTATTATTATTGTTATTATTATTATTGCTTTCATTACATCACAGAATCATAGAATGGTTGAGGTTGGAAGGGACCTCTAGAGATCATCTAGTCCAACCCTCCTGATCAAGCAGGGACACCCAGAGCACCTGGCACAAGGTGGCATCCAGACGGGTTTTGAAGATCTCCAGAGAAGGAGACTCTACCACCTCTCTGGGCAGCCTGTTCCAGGGCTCTGTCACCCTCACAGCAAAGAAGTTCTTCCTCATACGGAGGGTAAACTTTCTGTATTTCAATTTGTACCGCTTGTCCTATCGTTGGCCACCATCAAGAAGAGTTTGGTCCCATCCTCCTTACATTCTCTCCTCAGCTACTTAATACATATTGATCAGATCTCCTCTCAGTCTGCTCTTCTCCAGGCCCAGCTCGCTTAGTCTTTCCTCGTAAGATAGATGCTCTAGTCCCTTAATCATCTTTGTTGTTCTGCGCTGCACCCTCTCTAGAAGTTCCTTTTCTCTCTTGTACTGGGGAACCCAGAACTGCACCCCGTACTCCAGGTGCTGAGTAGAGGGGCAGGATCCCCTCCCTCCGCCTGCTGGCTTCACTTCTCCCAATGCCGGCCAGGATCTCGTTGGCCTTCTTGGCCACGAGGGCACATTGCTGCTTTGTGGGTAACTTGTTATCAACCAGAACTCCCAATTCCATCCCCTTTCCAGCAGGTCAACCCCTAATCTGTCCTGGTGCCTGGGGTTGTTCCTCCCCAGGTGCAGGACTCTGCACTTGTCCTTGTTGAACCTCATGAGGTTCCTCTCTGCCCAACTCTTGAACCTGTCCAGGTCCCTCTGAATGGCAGCACAGCCCTCGGGAGTGTTGGCCACTCCACCCAGTTTGGTATTGCCTACAAACTTGCTGAGAGTGCCCTCTGTCCCATCATCCAAGTCATTGATGAACAAGTTGAACAGCACCGGTCCCAATACTGATCCCTGGGGGACACCCCTGACCACAGACCTCCAGCTAGACCTGGCCCATTTGTCACGACTCTCTGAGCTCTGCCATCCAACCTGTTCTCAGTCCACCGTGTCCAGTCCACGCTTACGGAGCTCATGGGGACATGAGGATGTTATAGGAGACTGTGTCAAAAGCTTTGCTGAAGTCAAGGTAGACAACATCCACGGCTCTCCCATCATCCATCCAGCCACTCATCCCATCGTAGAAGACTATCAGGTTTGTCAGACACTACTTCCCTTAAAGTGACCTTACATGATGAAATAGTCCATATGAATGCTGAAACTGGTGAGATCACTGCTGTTACTGCAGTGGTACCCATGATGGTTCATGGTTGAATGTGAGTACCCATATCTTAAAGCTGACCCTGAGATTGGCTGTGTCTTTTCTGGGAGCCACCTGCCCTCATGTGCATCTCTGGGACTTTTGCGGGTAGACATGCTTTGATTTCTGCTTGCAAGATTACTTTCTTATGGTTAATTGTAGGAGAATTTGTCTATCTGCTCCCATGTGGTGTGTAGGATCTGCAGGGAATGGAGGACTTCTGGGCAGGCACTGAAAGGCTATTGACATGGGAGGGATTAGTTAGTTGACCTTGTTCTTGCAAACTGGTACCACCAAAAGTAGATTTATCTGATGGTCCAGATGAAAAACATTAGTATACTTATTATACTATGAAAAAGACTGAACTAAAAAACTCGAATTACTTCTTCTGTGAAGAAGAACCAGAAGAGGTAGTGCTTGAACTGTCTGTAGACACTCAGAGAAAGAATGACGCTGAGCAAGACATTACCTGCTTCATGCCATGTACCAAGCCTGAGTCAAGATAAGAAGCAGCATCCATCTCTCAGGAGCACTTCCTCGGGTAGTGCTGTATCTTCCACTTAAGTGCAGTTTCCTGGATATATCTGGTTGAACAAAATTTACCTGTTTGTGTACTGCTTGCTAGGAGTTTGATTGCTGTTCAGTCATAATCAGTCTTCTGTTAGTTATCTGTGCCTGCATGACTGTCATATAAAGTGGTCACCAAAAGGAAGCAGTGCGGCTGGGAGGGAAGGGAGGTAGCTGGAGAAAGGATACCTGCTTTGGTGTTGTAGTTGTGGTGTGTTCTCCTTAACTCCTTGTGCAATGTCCTCACGTAAGGACCCTGTGTGCCAATATAAAGTTAATAGAAGTGTGCAACGTATAACAAGAAATCATCCTTTCTGCTGTTTTGTTCACCATCAGTATTGAAAGGGAAGTGGAAATAAATACAAAAGGCTAGAGAAATTGATAAATAGCTGATACTATCTATCAGCAGTTCTTTACAGGTCAATATGACATTGACAAAACAGATTACTATAAATTTTCAGTGAAAACTCAGATGCTTCTTGTTTAATTTGTGATCTGCATATCTTAATCAATGCTCTTTTTGTTTGCAGTTGCCAAAGCAGAGGGATGGTGAAATGAAAACTTCTATGCTGGTACTCTGTTATCTCAGACTTGCAGAAATCTTTCAGTCAGCAGTAGGTACAGGGGTAGATATGAATTTGCTTGTCTTCAGGTGATTTCAGTAAGTTACATGGAACTTAATCTTTTGTTGTGTGATATTCTTCTGGAATCGATTTTATTCCAACTTTGTTAAAACAAGTCAAAGAGCAGCAAAAAGCTTGACAAAGCAATGGCAGTGGAATATCAGAAAGGAGAAAGGAGCTTCTGCACTTTTTTTCCTCTTTGTTGCACTGCTTAAAGAAAACTTGAAAGACTCTGGCTAAATTTAACACTTGGGTAATTTGAGAATTATATCCATCAAATTGTTTATTTATTTATTTTTAAATGATTGTTTTGAGATCTCTATCTTATGTTCTTAATGTACATAATTCCAAGACTTTATGAACTGTGTGAGAAATTTAAATAATTAAGTCCATAGCAGAATCATCCATTTTCAGAAAATTGAGAAAAAACTTTCATTCTGCTATATATAACAGGTTAAAAAGTCTAAATATATATTTTTTCTTTTATTTTTTCCTGTAATGGAGAGTTTTAAATAACCATTTTTATTGTAATTTAAATAATCACAAAGGAAAGGGTCAGGATTGTTATTGTTTTGCATTATTAATTTAGTTATTATCCTGTGGGGAAAATGGCTGCATTCGTAATGGCAGGTAAAATTTTTATTTTTATATTTGCTGCAAGAGAAGGGAATATTTATGGGCCATACTTTCTCTTATTGTATATTGAATGGTCCATTGATTGAGATTTTTAATTACTATATGATTCTTCATGATGTTAAAAACTCATCAATTATTTAGTTGCTGCTGTAATATTTAGTTAAATGATGTATCAAAATTCACATCAACTTTATGTGGATTGAAGTCTGGAACTCAAAACTATACAAATTTCTTATTAGTTAAGTCAGGCTATATTTATTGTGCTGGAGACTTGAATAAAAATGTTTTCATAAGCATGATTTCCATTTAAAACTTTTTCTTTTTAAATAAAGGACAAAATATCTGTAGCCTGTTGAACTGCTTTTGCATAGTACACCTTATATAAACATGGGCTCCTAGGCTGGTGCACTCTCTGTAGATTTGGCGAAAGCTAGTTTTACTTTTTTGACAGTTTTACTGAGTGCCTAACTTCATCTGAGGCAGCGGCAGAAATGTTGATCAAGCTGAAATTAACACAGTCTCAGAAAATATTGCTGCCCCTCAGGGTGTCATTCCCTGGTACCATCTACACTTTTTTAACCACAAACCTGGAATACTCACATATGCTTATCTAATTCAAAATATTATAATGGCTTTTTTTTTTTTTTTTTAAGTTCTTTAAGTCCATAATTTGGCATTGAATGTAGAAGAAAAAGGTACCTTGATAACTGAGAGTACATCTTTTTTTTTTTTTTTTTAGCATTCTTCTTCTACAATGCAGAAACTAACATGTCCAGTCTTTAAAATGCAGCAATCCCTCAAAAAATTCTTCAACCACTTAAAAAAAAAAAAAAAAGAAAAAAAAAGAAAAAAAAAAAAAGAAAAAGTTGCTCTGTAGACCTTAGTCGTTTTTTTCTTTCTCTCTCTTTTTTTCTTTTTCTTTTTCTTTTTTTTTTTTTTTTTTATAAATGGGCTATCTATAAAATGGGCTGTGTAAACTAAGTTGTGATATTTATGTAGCTATTTGCATTTCCAAGAATAAGAGAGAGATCTGGAATAGTGTTAATTTTTGCAAGCTCTGGAATAAAACTGCTGAAGTATGTTCTTTAGTTGCGAATCCAGGCTGCTGGAGAGGCTAGTTTCCCATAAGGGTTTCAGTTTAGGAATGAAAAATACACATGTAGCAAGCAGTCTTTGCATTACCATGTTGCAGCAGAATCCCATCAAGTGAGTTATCTGTAATTCAAAACTTGAAGACAGATCCAGTAAAGCAGAGAAGGTCCCAGTTTTGGCATTTGTGTAGCAGCTGCCTGGGCACTGAGCTGTTCATCTGAGGCACCAATGAATGCCTTGCAGTACTGCTATAATTCCCTTTCCTCCTGCTGTTTCAGATCCTTTGATAGAGCTGAGCTGTGTGAACTTTCACCAGAGGAGGTGAAAGGGCTAGTGCATGTTCTGCACATGCCAGAATTTTTGCCAAGTTCAAATCCCACTGAAAGTATGTTTCTGATTTTCTCCCCTTGGTTGCTCCTTTGCTCCTAGAGCTGGTTTGCACTTCAGTGTAATTACCAGGAAAAACTAGGAGTCTTTTCCAGGCAAAGTAAATCAGTGCCCTTTTACACAGGGCTGTACTGTATTATATGGTTATAATCAGCCCTTCCTGAATGAAGACCGTAAAACACAAGCACCTCAAGTTTTTACAGCCGAGAGATCCTATCCTTGGAATCCTTGCCTCCTGACTTTTTCAATTTTTCACAAACAGATGATACGGTTACTGAACATAGAACCTAACTTTAAGTTACTTTTCATTGGCACACGTTATAAACGATGGTTGCTGAGATTTTTGTTAGCTGTTTCTCTTGGTTACAACTTCTCAGAAAATTAAAAGCCTATTGCTATGGGAACTTAAGCTTGCCAGACACTGTAACAGGGTTGGTCCCTTGGTTCCCACTGAGGCAGTAGTTTGAAGTCAAATCAGGATGAGATGAATTTTAATGACGCATGTGCAGTAATTACAGCTTGAGCTGGGTCCCTCCACTGAGGGACTCTGAACAAAGACATCCTTGAGTAGTTACAACCTTACCATCTAAATTTCCCACCCTCATACACAGTGGTTTGGACTGATTATATTTGGGTCTGGGGTCTTTTTATTCTTCACTGGGTCTTGTTGCTGTGTCTCAAGCTCCTGGCCAGGAGGAGATAGTCCAGACCATGAGAGTTAACGGTGTTCTGGGGTGAGAGGAGGCTTTTACCTCTCAGGGTCCAAGAGGGAGTGTCCTAAGGTCCAGGCAAAACTTTTCTCAAAGTGGACTAGATGATCAATAAAGGTCCCTTCCAATCTTAAGGATTCTGTGGTTCTATGGTCTTGACATCTTCCCTTTTGGGGTGTGATTCACAAGGATGCAGACAGCTAAAGACTGCCTCATGTGAAGTGGTTAGGTAGTTCCAATAAAGATCTCTCTATCCTTTATATCATGGGGACCTAAAGGAGGATTGCTGCAGATAAATTCTCCTACACGTGTACAACAGTTGTCTGTCTTCTGGGAGAAAAAATAGAAGTAAAAATAAAAAGCCTTGTTATCACGACCTTGTCATCATGAATGAAGTCTCAGGAACCTCTGCATAAGATCTACTCACAGCTGTGATATGGTGAGACCATAGGGTGGTTTTTCTGTTAGGGAATGACTGTTTCTGTCTGATAAAAGACTTCATACGAGAAGGCTGATGAGCCTTTAGATAACGTTCCAAAGCAACCTTAATACTTTAATACATATTGTGATGAGACTGTTTTGTTTAAAGATTGCCTCAGGTTTTTCCCCATGTTGCCTTATTGGCCCTAGCTGAGATTCTACATATAGAAACCTGAAAATATTTCTCCAGACTTCCCTTAAACCTTACAAATTGTAGAATATTGCAGCTTGCCTCTTTTTTCCCCCTGCTGTATTCCTTTTGGCCTTTCCCTTAAACCCCTTAAGGAAAAGAGTTCTCGAAGGTCTGGATGATGTGTATGAACAGTACTAATTGAGAGTAGCCTCTCTAAGTCCATATCATTGGTTTGCATCCCATGCAGATTGGTTAGGTCTGAAATTTGTTGCCATCTGATAACTTTCTACTGACCTGTGAGAAATGAGCTCCAGTCCAGACCTTACGTAGTGGGAAGAAGTTTCTGATACAGAAAAGCTTATTTGCTGCTTACTGCCTATTTTCAGTCTCAGCAGAGGTGCCAAGGGAAAAAATGATCCTGGGAACGAATTCCTGTGATGTTGTCATGGTATTACCTTGGCGTGGAGGACGTGAATTCCTGTATAAGAAATCATTCTGTATATGCTACTTTTGATTTTGATTTTGCCAAGAATCAAGCAGCAGAACTGAACACTGCTTATGTACTGAATGTGTTTCGTTGGTCTTCATCAGCTGGCTCTTTAGACCTCTGTTTCCTCCCTCATCCAAAACAAAGAACCTAGGAGGTTAATTGGAAATGGAGGTTACTTATTTCGAGATCCTAAAAAACGTGGATATATAATATTAGGTGAGGACTGTCTCGTAAACACAAAATTCTGGTGCTCTGAAGTAAGTTTTGCCTCTGGTTCTGTCATAGGATACTTCCCGCTGACTTTGGGAAAGTCATTTTTCTCATACAGCTATCGGCTTCCCCCCTTTGAAAATAGGGCTTCCTTTGTCTCTTAGGATTCTGGCTCTTTGCTGCTGAGACAGCTTCAAGTGACACAGTCCAGTTGTTGGAGTTGCTTCTTCAATAGCGGGAAACGTAAACTCAGCTTCCCGCTCTTGACGGAGTTTTCTTGTGTGAGCTCTGGCAATTGACTTGGCATCCCTGTGCCATCTGTGAAACAGGATAACAAGCCTGTGCTACTGCAGAAGAATATCCCGAGGGTAAATGTTACAGAATGGAGACACTCAGGCTGTGGTTCCACAGCTGCTGAGGCTGACCTAAATTGAGATTGCTGTGATCCAGCCTTGCCCTCCTTTCCCATGAGCACATTTTTTTCCCTTGTGCTGGTATCCTGCAGAGCTCAACTGGCCAGATTGATGGTGCTTACTTTTTTTTTTTTTTTTTCTTTCTTCCCCAAAAGATAGATTTTGCTCAGCACAGCTTCTTGAAATGTCTCACCAACTAGGTATTAATGTCAGCACACAGGAAGGATGAGGTGTTGCAGAATAAATGAGGAAATAGAGAAACTCAGGAGCTTGGACTTGCAATAGCTGCTAGAAAACTGTAATCTAGAACACTGTTAGATATGTACAGACCTGTACCAAGAATTGTGTTCTCCGTAAGGATGGTATCCAGATTGTCTTCATTTGAAAGCTCATACAGAATAGTGTAAAATGCTAAAAAAAGTCTAAAAAATCTAAAATAGTAAAATCCTGAGAGCTTTCTATAGCATTACTTAAATATGTTGAGAAATTTTGATCCACTGCTCACTTTCTCTATTCCATGCAATCCTGGTATTACTTGTTCTTGAATTTACCTTCTTATGCTGAGTCAACTCCTATTACTCTGCTATGCAATTCGTAGTCTCTATGAACTCATTCTGTGTTCAAGAATGTATTCTGAACATCAAAGCAGTTCATTCTATTTTGCCTTGCCCTTTTCTCTTGCACAACAAACTTACCCCTCTTCCATGTTACTATAAAGTAGAAGGTTGCTCTACCTATTTCTTTTTTAAGATACTACAAGGGCAACAAAGAAAAAGAAAAGGAAGATGCCCAAAAACAGCATATTTGACTTTACCTAGTTTCCAGTGTGCAGAGCAGGAGACTTTATGCTAAGACTCCACAATTTGATCATTCTAAAGATGTAGGGAAGAGTGTTGATAAATGCAGGGTTTCAGTGAAAAATAAATAGTTCTCAAAGATATCTCACAAGAAACAAATCACGTGGCAAAATATCTCTGGGGTTGTACATTTTTTTTTTCAGTTTAGCATTCTTGCTGGCAGCAAGCAGCAAAATGTTATAAATCCATCATTTTATTCATATAGCTTATAAGCAGATGCACGCACATACACATATTAATGTTTAAGAGCAAGTACCAGTGCAGCACCCTTCTCTGGCTCCTCCCAGGGCTATCACAGGAGAGTGGTCAGCTCGCAGTCCGCATGTGGAAACCTGTCAAGAATCTGTCAAGGAGAGATTCCCCAAATCACCCTACTCTCTGAGGGAGGTTACTTCCCGCAGGGGTGAGACTCATTTTAGGGTGCTGGGAAGAGCATTTGGGGATTGGGCAGGACTTATTATGGGATTTTTAAAGGAAGGACCAAAGATGGCAAAAGTGAGGGATCAAAGTGCATTCGAAGCTGAACAAGTATGGGAAAACACAGAGGAACGGGAATAAAAGAAGCCTGTTGTATGCAGGCGGCTTGGTATGGTTGTCTGGTGATGCCTTGTGCTTAATCAGTCTGCCCTATTTTCTAATTAAGCTTTATTTCTAGCTGTTTTTCTGGGTGAGGGATCACTGTTCTATGCAAGTATATGTATGGAAATCTAAGTCCAACTGGCCCTTCTGCATCTCAGAAATCTGACTGTTGAATAAAAACATTGGTCCATCCCCACTAAATTTTTTCCAGGACATCCTGAGCAGAAAAGTTTGGCTAATGTGACTATGAGGGCAGACTGTGCAGAAGTGCACAGCTGGTTTCGTTGACAGTGCCATAGACTGTTACTAATGCTCATAATTGATAACAATGTATTTACTTAAAAATAACTTCTAGGGAATTTTGTCATTCATGCACATGTATGACTTTTCTGGTGATTTTGGAGAGTGACACTGCTGTAAAGGGTGAAGCATCACATGAAGTTTGTCTCAGAAATGTTTCCTGCACATATTTTTACAGGGCAAACTCTGTATGTAATTGAGCATAGAGTTGTACTTTTAGTATTTTGAAGCCATGACAGAAAAGGTCTTGAAGCAGACACCCCTTAGTGTTTGAGTCCTTCCTTCTTCCAAGAATTTTCGAAGTGCTAATTACATTTTTTTTTTCCCATGGTTGTTGCTAGATGCTGCCCTGTTTCCTTCCTGGTCTGTAAGAGCTGTAAGAGCTCCCCTCTTAGATGTCAAAACCTGCATTTCATTTTTTTTTTCCCTCTGGAGGAGAGCTGTCCCATTTTCAGAGCAGATCTCAAATTCAGCACACAATAGGTAAGTTGCAATTATCTAGAAAGTCCAGCGCATTCAGATGTTCCTATTTTTTCTCCTACAGACCTTTGGTCATGGATGATTTGGAGACTAAGCAGATGTTATTTAATGCTGCAAAGAGCAGGAGATTTTTCTGCATTCCTTACCATTCCTTGATGGCAGACAAGGGAGGCCTAGCTTCTGTCAGAGTGCAGTGTTTTTGCCTGCTTCCCTACTGCCACGAAGAGCTGACCTCTTGACTGAGAAGAGACCTCTTTGCACTTGTGATCTGTGTAGCCTATAGGCCTTGATGGCGTAACAGCCCTCAAGTGTTTGCAAAGAAAGCTTTTTTATTTTAAGCCACTCTATTTCCTTGCTATTTGCTTTTCTTTTCATTAGCTTACTTCGTAAGCTGAGCCAGTACATGAATGCAATAAACATCTTGGGAGTAAAGTTAGTCTATGTTATTCCTGAACTGTATCAGTTGCTCGAGGTCCATCAGGCCATTGCTACCAATGCAGTGCTGAAAAGGGGGCTGATGTATACATCCTAGCACAGATAGATGAAATAAAACACACAAAAAAATACATTTTACAATTTCTATGTGTCCTTCCTATTTTTGTGGATTCCTGGACAGCACTGCCCTTTTATTTATTATTTTCTGTGTTCAGTGGAGCCCTTGGCTTGTGTGTTGTGCCAGAACAGCATGACCCTCCTGGAGTGTCCTCAGAACTCCTCTCCATGTGCTCCTTGAGGCCTGCTGTTCATTTGTTTAATTAGCTACTGCCGGTTTGAATCCTGTTGCTTTAAACCTTGCCTGGGTGTGGTTCTACTACTTTAGTCATTGCTGTGGCCAGTTTAATTCTTCATCTGTGTAGAGATGATGTGGCGCATCTGCTGTGCTGTCCGCTTGGCCCCACCTTACTTCTCTTACTTCTTCAGGCTTCTGTTTGTGCCTTCATTGTTTCCTTAGACTTTCATACTTTTCCTTATACAGCTAACAAAAATTTACCCCTTAAAATCTTTGCCTTGCTTTAGTCATATTGTTTCCTTGATTTGTGAGTGTGCATCACTCACAAAACTTTACTAATCAATTAATGGTTGCAGTCGATGTCAAGGTGAAACAATCTTCCTTGAGAGTGCTGCAGTGCTCTGAGAAGCAGTGGGATCAGCAGTCTTGCAGATTTTTTAAATTTAATTGGACAAGGTCCTAAGTGACATGATACAGCCTTGAAGTTGGCCCTACTTTGAGCACTGGTTGGCTTCCATGGACTCTAGAGGTCCCTTCCAACCTAGATCGTTCTGTGAGTCCGAACAGTATTACTGTGACTAAATGGTCTGTTGTAGCAGAAGGCTGACCATTAATATTTTTTGTAATATTTAGGCATAACTAAGGCAGTATGTGAAAAAATGGTTGATACTTTCCTCCTCTTCTACCACAGACTTTTTTTTTTGATAGAATTACAAATCAGCTGATTTAGGGAGAAAACAGGGAAGAAAGTATAAGATTGCTTTCTAACATGAAGATTAACTGAAATTGTTTTTGGTAGGAAGAGTATCAGTTATATTAAAAATTGATTGAAAGCTAGTAAATAAAACTTGATTATCAACATCAATGTATTCGTTTCATATGAAAATGGAGAATTTGGGAGTTAGACTAGTGTATTTAACATTTCTATTATAGGAGCAGATGAGAAAAAAATACTCTAGTGAGCTTTGAAGATAATTTGGGAACTGTTAGCCTCATTGAGAGCAGAAAAATAATACCATCGGGGCAGTGGGTTTAGACATATAAGGAAAAAATAAATGAGATTCAACTTGGAGAACTGTTAAATTGGGAAAAACTATCTGAAGCCTATATACTAAATGGAAGTAGGAAGATTTTCAAGAGAGATGTATATGGTGCTGAAAACAGCATCTGGTCCCCGAGAACCGCCTCTGAGTAGGTGAAACAGCCTTGCTTCACTAGGTGAAGTGTGAATAGGCTGGATAGGCACAACTGCCTTAACCTACTTATCCAGGCCATTGAGCTTGACCAACATGATAAATTGGTGGCAGCTTTTTTTTTTTTTTTTTTTTTTTTTTTTGTACAAACTTTGTCCTATTCATGTTAGTATTTTGGAGGTGCTAAGATGACCTGTTGGTAACAAACATGCTTTTTCTGGAAGTCTTGCAAGAATAAGCTGGGCTTGAAAATGACTGATGGAATTGATTATACCTGGGGCTGTTCAGATCATGAATGAATTTTCCCATAATTATGGGGGTGTGGAGCTTAATGCTGCACCTTGCAAAGGTGTAACAGTCTTCAGCAATGTTAGGAAAACAATACAGAGCTGAAAGTGTGTTTCTGTGTGGTAGGTCTTCTGAATATCACTTGTAAAATAGCATTGTTGACATGTATTTTGTATGATGCATAGTCTATATCATTTCAGAAATCTCTGTAATCTAGAATGGCCTGTGACACACTGCTATCAAGGGAAATGATAAGTTTTTTTGCCATTCTTACGAGGGTTGTGAGCAATTGTACAAGAGTAAGTAGAAGAGCAGATCAATGGCTCACTTCCGTCAATGAGAATTGCATGCACCTGCTTTCAACAAGCTTGGACGATGCTAAAGTTTATTTCATTATTGTTTGTATTGCAACTCTAAGTAAGCAACTGAGGTTGGGGACCAAACCTAAGAGCCATAAAACACAAAGGAGAAAATGATCCTTGTCTCAGAGTTTAGTGCAGCTATCATGGAATCCTTCAAATTCTTTATCAATTCTGTATATTGTTCAAAGCCTTCCCACCACCTTGATCCTTCAGCATGCAGAGTCATGCAGTTCTAGCATGCTATAGGTGCAAGTTGAGAGCTGATTATGAGTCACATGAATTATTATCCCATGTGAAAGCATGCGATCTGTGTATTTAGTCTTATTGCATAAAAGCTGTTGAAAAAAAAATTAAGCAATAATGATTGACCTCACCTTTCTGGTCGGAAAAGAGTTTATACCACAAACTGTCTCTCTCTCTCTTTTTTTTTGTTTATTTGTTTATTTATTTATTTATGGTTTGGTTTGTCTGTTTTTTAGAGATAGTTAAGGATCAGGACAATCCTAATCAAGTCTTGTTTACTTCTCTGTCTGCTAAGAACTAAGATTTAGATAAGAGTGGTTTGTGCTCTTGGAAAAAGAAGGTTGGGACTAATGAACAGATTAAATCAGGGTTTCTTGCGAGGGAAAGTTTCAATCAGAACATAATCCCAAGGAGAGATGCTCTTAGGATGAAAGCGTTTCATGAGTTACAAGTCGGTGGTAGTTTTGAAGATTTGTTGACTAGCTGAAATACAGGAATAAACATGCACAAGTGGATATTATTATGTCATTAGTCTCTCTTTTTGTGTGTGTGTGTGTGTGTGTGTATGTAAGTTCAACGGCTTGAACTGTCAGTAGTGTTTTCTGTCTGCAGTTTCACCTTAGCATTTATCTTGTGTTTTAGATGACTTCAGAATATCTGGCTGAGGTATTCTGTTCTGCTTTTGTTGGTGTGGAGATGCTTGAAATTGAGGTAAGGAAACGTTACTCAGGCCCTTAGTGCTGTTGGGGTATGGCATGTGGTTTGATTTTGTATCTAGTTTTGTGCATATTTTGTGTAGAAAACAGCAGCTATGACTTAAAAAAATGACACTGTTATTAGAAGCGGTCTCCTGAAGCAGTGCTTGAGAATGGCAGGGCCAGCATGTCAAGGCTCTAAAATATGTTAGCATTTTAGAATTCTTTTTGCAGTGCTTGGATCAGGATAGCCTTTAAAGTGAACTCCTCCCTCCTTTCCCCCTAACCATATTGACTCCTGCTCAACGGGCAGCTTCAGTCAAAGTTCCTGTAATGCCTTTACTGAAGCACTCTCTTTCAGCCGCAGCGGACTGGCTCTCATAGGAGGCACGTAGTTTCTTTTAGCTCCTATTCCCTGTTGTGATTTCAGAAATGCCTGTGAATCATGTTCAGTTGTTCCAGAAAAGTAATGCAATACAATATTTACTTATTTTTGATTATTTACTTAATCCTGATACATGTAGAAATTAAAATAACATCCAATTTAACACTTGGAGTTTCTGCCTTCCAGCCAAGTCATGGCCTCTTCTTGGTAGGAATCCATAAATTTCCTTCCAGAATGCCCAGTTCAAGAAGAGCCTGGGACAATCTGACATGACTGTGATTAATGAGAAGAGCTACGACTCTGATTATAGTTAGGTCTACCTTGACCTGATTGTGAATATTCACTTATGCTTTCGATTGAAATGTGTAGTTGAGACTGCTATGCACAACACCATTAGAGTTGAATTCATAGCCTCCCAGCTGCCATTCTGTCTTGTATCTCTCTTTTCCAGAAGCAAAATGAATGAGTCCTGAGTTTCTTTTATACCTATATTTATGGTTAACCTCAGTACAGACTTCTCCTTTTGCACCCTTACCTTTCCCTTTCCCTCTCCCCCTTTCTCCTTTCCTGCTCCCACCCCCACACTGATACAGGTTGGAGGTTTACCTACTGGCTGGAAGAAGAGCTCCAAAGGGAAAGACCTAGAAGTCCTGGTGGATTATAGACTGACCACGAACCAACAGTCTGCTCTTGTGACTAAGAAGGCCAATGGTATCCTGGCCTGCATTAGGAGGAGTGTTGCCAGCAGGTGAAGGGAGATGATCCTCTCCCTCAACTCAGCCCTGGTGAGGCCACTTCTGGAATATTGTGTCCAGTTCTGGGCTGCCTAGTACAAGAGAGAAGGGGAACTATTTATGAGAGTCCAATGTAGAGCCAGAAAGATGATTAGGGGACTGCAGCATCTCTCTTAGGAGGAAAAGCTGAGAGAGCTGGGCCTGTTTAGCCTGCAGAAAAGAAGACAGAGGGGATCTTATCAGTGTATACATATACCTGCTAGCTCGTTAAGAAAGACCATAAAATAATCCAGAAGGTTGTCAACCAATAAACTTTAAACTTTATTCAACAGCACAAGATTTTTGTGATAACAACATCCACCATTAAATGGCACAATTGTTACAGGGATTAGGGTTAGTAATTAGCAACTGGCAATTAGTGCAACTGCCTAAATTACACTTTTGTCCCAGTAAAAGGCTATAGCATTTCTTCACCGTGAGTGTACAGAGGCTCTCAGCCTTGCAAGGAGTTGGCAACTGCTCGCATATTTCTTCTCTGTGAATGTACAGAGGACTCTCAACCTTATAAGGAGTCCCAGGTTAAGGGAAGGTTAGGGATACTCATGGTTCAGCCAGAGGAGTTGGTCAGGTGTCATTCCCAATCCCTCCTCAACTTGTCAATGCTAGACTATGTCCTTCATACTCCTAGGAGAGGAAAATGTGGCTATGGTCATCCTTACAAGGTGTTCCTTCCAGAATGTTTGAGTGAGTTCCATAGAAGTATCTGCTCTTTCCACTGTCAGTCAGGCGAGTTTCAAGTCCCTTTTTGAGTGTTGTGCAAGTGTATCAGTTCTTCAGTGAGTTTGGTATTGCTTGAAAATTTTAGCAAAGTGAGACCACCCTGCCTCAACAAGTCTTCCCATTTCCTGGTCTTATTGTTGGGGAGAGTAACCAAAGTTTCCCCATCATGTTTCTACCACTTTGTCAGAGTTTGTAGGATTTGGTGGTTTTGGTTGGTAACTCTTTACTTGCCTCTTTTATAACATTGGGGGAGAACATGTTAATGTGATATGGTCATCCTTATCAGGTAATCCTTCTAGAATCTTCAAGGGAGTTCCATAAAACTATAAATTCTTTTGCACACTCAGCAAGGTAGGATGGTCATACCTTCGCAAGACCTCCCACCTTCCTGTTCTTGCTGTTTTCAGAAAGTGCAGGTGGTTTCCACCCCAATGTTCATCCCATGTCCGCATCAGTGTCCATTTGTGCCTTTTCAGATACTAACTCTTTACTTGCCCATCAATACCTTAAGGGAAGATGTCAAGAAGATGGGGCCAGACTATTGTCAGTAGTGGCTAATGATAGGACAAGAGGCAATGTGCACAAACTGAAGCACAGGAGGTTCTGCCTAAATTTGAGGAAGAACTTCTTGACTGTCCCGTTAAGATGATGGGTTGGTTTAAAACCATCAGCTGCTCAGACTTAAGTCCATAATAAGTCTTCCACTGTCATGATATAGCAGCAACATCTAAAGAAATTCCAGTATCTTTGTGCCTGATGATCCAAGTTTCTTCTGCCATATGTATATCTGTACTGTGTGATTTTTTAAGAAATACACTGTTGAGGTTAATCCAACCCTTCATTTGTGAAACTGGTAAAACTCTGGGGCAAGATGGGTTTCCTACAAAAGTAATTCCTTTACATAATTACTAATCTCCTTTTATTTTATTTTATTTTTTCAGAGAAACTATATTACTCTCTTTGGGGCAGGTCCTGCATTCTGACAAATACATACCTGTATGGGATTCACTCTCTAGAAGGGTAGAAAAGGTACAGAACACACTGATGGGAAAGGCTGGAGTTTGTTGTGTCATTTCTTTTCTTAAATGCGGATTTCAAAACCTTGGCCAAGACACTAGCTAACAGACTGGAAAGAATAATTGCCAAAATAATTCACAGAGATCAGATAGGCTTTATGTTCTGTAGATACTCAGTTGATAGGATGAGGAGGTTTTCCCTTGTCAGAGTGATTGTACCATAAGATTACATAGCATCGGTTTACCAGTATTTCAGTGTCTCCAACTGTGTTTACTTTGTGTGTATATAAGCAACTAGTACTATGTCTACAGCGAGCTTTGAGCTTAGACTTTCATGCCTTGAGGAGGAGTTGAGCTGTGGCAGGAAATTATACAGCCTGTCTTCAGGGTCAGAGACTCACTGATATTTTTACATATCAGAACAAAATGTTAGAAGCCTAGTGTAAGTTGGAAGCAAACATGGTTGTCCAGTGCCCTCCTCCTAAGTCCTGAATAATTCCAATGGGGGATCCCATCACTTCTCTGAGCAGTCTGTTCTAACATTTAGTTTTCCCATGCTGAAAGTTTGTTGTTGTTTTGTTTTGCTTTTCTTACCCCCAGACCAGGTTTTCCCCTGAAGCAACTTGTTTATGTTGCTTGTTCTGTCACCATGCATCTTTATAAAGAGAGGACCTCCATCTTCTACCTTTTACTACACTTTACTGACGCTATAGGTGTTGGAAGATACTGTTTAGACTTCTGGAAAGTGACAATATTTTAGGGGTAGGCAAAACATTTGGTCTTGATGTTACGTCTGCTTGAAGCCCTTATATTAACATTTTCTAGGCTGAAAATTTTATTTCAACGTAGTGTGTAGCACATCTTAAAGATGTCTTTAGTTGACATTCTGCCCCTGAGCAGATCTCTTCTTCTTCTTCTTTTTGTAATAAAAGTCAATGCTTTTTGATTTCTTAGCATTATGTGAAATGTGCGTCAATAAAAAGCATTCATGTTCATTCTGAATCAACCATTCCTGGTTGTTTTAAAAATGTGTTTTGCAGATCATGCACACAGGGCTAGTAGAGACCAGCGTGTGAAATCTGAGAGGGCATCTGGTTAACAGAACTTTGCAGCACTAGTGTACCGTGCCTAGCCTTGAAATGATACCCGTTTCCCCTCGTGGCCCCACATGCACATACCCACTGTTTGAGAATGTTGGATACAAAGTAGAAATCTGTTTGTGATTCTTTAAGTATTTATTCTTTATTTTGAAATAACTATGTTAAATAGGAGGGATGCTTAACATGTTTTAGAATAATTGCAAGATAGGCATTTGAAGACCATGGTGTCTCTGAACACTCAATTAGGGAACAATTCATTATTTTCTTCCCACCTCATCTGCCTGCAGCTTGGGTATTGATGTATTTTAAAAGCCACAGTTAGAGAGAGCCTACATACACACAGCAGACATATTAGCTGTGGACAAATCTTAGGTATCTTCATATATTGAAAGCTCTGCTACAGAACAGGCATAGGCAGTCTTTCAGAGGCACTGAACTAGGGTAGTATTTTTTGAAAAGATAAAGTAACTTTTTTTTTCTTTTTTTTTGGCCATCTAATATATAAACTTGGTATTGTTCTGTTTGGAAAAATATTCTGTTTAGAAAGAGAAATGGCACCTTCTTACTCCTCAGTGCTGTCCCCTTTGTTCAGAGATCCATAGCTCCTGATCCTGTTGATAAAGTTTTTTATTGCCTTTGTTCTCTTTAAACCTATAGAGCTTCAACAGTACAGCAGTCTGGAAGAGAGAAGGATCTTCCACCCCTCACCCCCCCCCCCATCTACGGTCAATTTACTCACTACAGCTAGAATTTCTGAACCTATGTTTTCAGGATACAGAGTAGGAATAATTTGGTGAAATTCTGGCATTAAGCTACTAAACAAACAAACAAAAAAAACAGTACACTACTGTATGGAATATACTGTCACATGTTTACTTACTCCTTTGAAATGAAGAAGTGTGGAAAGGCTTTTTGGTGAAATTCGACTATGCCTGAAAAGCAAGGCTTGAAATTAGGGAGGCTTTGACAATAGGGAGAGAAGCATATTTGCATATTATTGCTGTGAACATCAAAGCTGACCCCCTACAAGGCAAATTTGGATCAAATCTAACAGCATATTCCCTTATGTGGTATTGTGTTTTGAAAGCCGCTAGCTAATTTATGTTGCACCATTCTGATGCACACCAGTTACTAAGCATTTCTGACCATGTATTTGGTAGATTCCTCTGAATCAATGTGCACAGCATATGATGCAGCGTTATATTGGTTATTTCTGAAGCAAAATGCCAGTGTCCCAATTAATTTGCGAATGGAAAATATCTGCCTTTGATGAATTAACACTGTGCTGCTTCTAAAGGCCAACTGATATTTCATACCATAACTACTGTATACTTATTACATGCTTAAATGGATCATAGTAGATTGAATGACACAAGTAATTTCTCTTCTGAAAACACTTTTTTTTTTTTTTTTTTTTCCTTTTGTCGTCTTTTTTTCTTTCAAATGTAGCTCTCAGGAGCTTTTGAAAGGTTTTTAGTTGCTGGCCACTGATCAAGAGTATTTTGGTTTTCTCATTTCTGAGAGACACTGACGGTACAAATAAACTTTTTCAAAGCTGAAGTGAATGTGGGCTTGGCTTTTGGGAAGGAGTCAAATATGCGTGCATACATTCTTAACACTCCATATGAGGCTCTGAATGCCTGATATTGCAGCTAGCACGCAGCATTCTCACCAAGTGTTAATTTATTCTCCTTAATGTGATTAAGGTTATAAAGCTATAGGTTATATATTGTAGCAAGACTTCTGCATTTAAATGGCTCATTAATTAATACATAGGAAAAAAAAAAGATTAGACAATTGAATTGCTGTATAATTTTTGCAAATTGACAAACTGCATGATGTCAGTTTGTACACTATTTTTCTTATCCTTCCCTTTCCTCCTTTGTCATTTGAAAACTCACACTGCTGCAGTAAGAGCTGACACTGATCACAAAGCTCATGAATAGCACCACTGTTGCATAAACCTGCTGGATTACACTAAGAGGTTTACCTTGGTTTCTTTTTTACACCCTTTCTTGTATCTTATGCAGAATAGATGAGAATTGTTTCGCTTCATTCTTGTGAGATGAATAAGATAGATGAAGCATTTGCATCCTCTTCGGATTCAAATCTCACTTTGTTGTTGCTGGCAAAGCAGGTGTTAATTGTATGACTCTTACACTGTGGACACATCCTATATTTAATGTTGAAGTTGCAAGTATCCTGTGGTGATGCTACAAAATAAGCAAGATACTTTGTGTAGATGCTCAAATAAGACTGCGTTTATAAATCTAAGGAGCTCAAAAACATGAAGGAATTCTTTGGACTTTGCTCTGCATAGATATTGCAGAAACTTGTGGAAACCATAGAAGAGAGAGAGTTGAGCAGAAATTAGATGGGTGAAATAAGACTATTGTGCAGTAGTTTGACTGGAACTTCAGAAGTGCTATTAATGGCATCTTAGGTATCTGCACTTTATCTTGAATTTTTAAAAATGTGATTCTCATGGTTTCAGAGATGTGTCTCTCGGAAAACAAGAGGTGGTGGTGCTGGGGAATTACTAGGCAGTAGCCCTTAGGGAGAGCAGGGAACAGGCTCCGGATTTAATAGCTGCTACCCATGCTTCCAGAGATTGCTGCTCTGGGTCACATTGAGGACTCAACAGAGGGGAACCTTCATGACTTGAACTCAGCCCATTCTGTTGATAACTCTGCGGTGAAGCTGCTGGCTCTGGGTCTTTGCCCAGATACTTAATGAGTTTTAGCAGATAACTCATTTGACAATTTGGCTCCTTAGCAAGAGCTATGGCTTTTTGATCTGAACATGGAATATGGAAGCAAATTTTACTTGGAAATGCTGCTGGTAAACAACCTTTTGATGGCTCACCTGGCTTTGAGGAGATTGTTCTCCAGTGAGACAATGAATCAGGTACTCTCAGCAATATCTTAAATAGGAGGCTGGGGTTAGTGATGAATTAAGAGGGGCGGAGATGCAGACAATGTAGTAAGAGAGGTGTCCAAGCAGGCCGCCCCCATCTGTCTGTCTGCTGGCCCTGATATAGCGGTTTTAAGTGCTTCCATTCATGAAATCACACCTGCTTATGCTTACGTGCCAGAAATGAATATTTTACCAATGAAAGAATTCACTCAATTATGAAAGAAATGTGCCTGGAAGTTTTATGTCATGGCATAATTAAGCAGGTTAGAGAGATGTGTATTATCTTTTAAAGTGAATACTCACATTGTTTTCTTGGCTCTTTCTTCATGTGGAACTATTTATGTGTGTTTGTGTGGTTGTTTGAAGTTTAATAGTTAAATTAGACAGATACCAGCTGCTGCTTGGGCCAGAACATCAGACTGCTGATGGATGATGGCCTCTTTAAAAAGGAGTAATTCTATTTGACTTTAAGGGACTCTTAAACACTGGACAGATGTTTCTCATAGTAATGAGTTCCTCCTACACTGGCCATGAGGAGGAAGGGATTCCATCACTCATGATAGGCAAAATGTTTTGTGTTGTTTGGTAACTTTATTTAATCTTTAGCTCTTGCAATTGGGAGTCATAAAAATATAAAATATATAACTGTAATTTAAAGTGGGAGTGGCAATGGGGAGCTTTGGGGCCCTATACTGCCCTTTGACACTTTTTCCCCGTATCTCTGGTACATTGGTATGTCATGTTATCATGTGCAGTTGATGACAGCAGGCCTCTGATGTGTGACAGCTAATTCCTGTGTACAGTTTTGAAATCTGCTGTCACTGATGTAAAATCTTAAATCTCAAATCTCAGGCATATGTGGGCAGTTGGCAGTAAACAATCTTTAAAGGAAATCTCAGGCACCAAATGCCACAGAATGTTTGGGGTAATGGATAGTTCTACAACTGGGTCTTATTTTCATGTGGCTGTCTAGCCAAACCTCTGTACTTGCATCCAGTGAGGCCATGTTCTAGAAGGCTAAACTGTTCTTGTTAAAATGTGTAAGTATAAACTAGGCAAGTGAAGGACTAAGCCATTCAAGAAGATTTGACTTCTGCACCTTGGGTGAACAAGGGTAATTTTTGTGTCTTTGATAAATCAGCTGTAAGCTGTTACTTAAGTGCCTTTATGCTTGAGGAAACAGATTAATTCATTTTCTCTCCAGTAGCAATTTCAAGAAAAGCTAGTTCCTCTTGGGAAGTCAGAAGTGCTAGTGTAGACAATAACAAGCTGGGTGGAGTGGCTGACACATCAGAGGGATCTGCACAGGCTGGAGAGTTGGGCAGAGAGGAGCCGCATGAAGTTCAACAAGGACAAGTGCAGGGTCCTGTACATGGGGAGGGATAACCTCAGGCACCAGGACAGACTAGGGATTGGCCTGCTGGAAAGCAGCTCCATGGAGAGGGATTTGGGAGCCCTGGCTGACAAGAAGTTGCCCGTGAAGCAGCAATCCTCATGGCCAAGCAGGCCAATGGGATCCTGGCCTGCATTAGGAGGAGCATTGCCAGCAGGTCGAGGAGGGGATCTTGCCCCTCTACTCAGCCCTGGTGAGGCCATATCTGGAGTATTGGGTGTAGTTCTGGGCCTTGCAAGAGGGACGTGGAGCTTCTAGAGAGGGTCCAGCGTAGAGCCACAAAGATGATTAGGGGACTAGAGCATCTATCTTAGGAGGAAAGACTAAGCAAGGATCAACATGTACAGATATGTGAGGGGACGATGTAAAGACGATGGAGCAAAATTCTTTTTGATGGTGGCCAGTGATAGGACAAGGGGTAATGGGTACAAATTAAAACACAGGAAGTTTCATCTGCATATGAGGAAGAACTTCTTTCCTGTGAGGGTGACAGAGCCCTGGCACAGGCTGCCCAGAGGGTTTGTGGAGTCTCCTTCTCTGGAGATCTTCCAAACCCGCCTGGATGCCACCTTGTGCCAGGTGCTCTAGGTGTCCCTGCTGGAGCAGGGGGGTTGGACTAGATGGTCTTGAGAGGCCCCTTCCAGTCTCAACCACTCTGCAATTCTGTGTTGAATTGAGGTGCCTGGAGATGTAATTCCTATGTCAGTAAGAACACATCCTATCTCCAGATGCCTCAAAATCCATTTCTTTTCAGGGCCTTTTCTTTATATAGTTCCTCCATTCTGGACTGCTGACTCAATCCTGTATCTGTGCTTGTCCTCCTTTTGCTTCAGCCATGCATTGGTAAAGTCTAGGAAAAGTAGAGCTCAATCTCTAGTAACCTCTCAGGTTGTCGTGTGCTTTCCTTTGGATCTTGTATACACATTTGCCTATTGCAGGTCCACCCGCTGCAAGTGACTTTCTAGTGTAGAAGGAACTGAGGATCAGATGATGCAGTTGCATGCAGGGCACGAGCTTTTCTCCATCATCTCTCACACATCATTAGAAGGGAATCATTTACTAGTTAGACTAGCATCCCTGGGAGATCTCAAAGTCAGGCTTTGCCTAACTTGACACTTTTTGTAAATTCTATGTTGTAGAGCCAGGAACGTGCAAGTCCTGAGAAGAAAAGTGTTTTCTGTCTCTCAGATGGCACTTCATTTCAGTTATTCAGATTTTTTTAATGTTACTTTCCTTGTAGACTTATTCCAAAATCTTTTTTTTTTTTTTCTAAACTGATTTTTCATCTGTATATCAGGGATTTTGGCATTATTTTTGCTTTTAACTTATTTATTCTGCTTTGAAAAATAGTGATTGTCTCTACATAGAGAGACAGTCCTCAGTCATGGGTTGTTCTTTCCAACCCTTTTTATACATACCTCTTTTCCATGGCATTCCACGATTCTGAGCAATGATTTGAACTGCTGACCGCAAAAACATAGTCATCGAGTAACACTCTGGGGAGGACTTACATAATGAAAGTCTTGGTCAATAGGCTTTAGAAGAAATGAATGAATTTACACCGTATCCCTGGAATGTTTAATGGTGTATACAGTTGTGTGTCTCTCTGTAGGGCCCATTATTGTTCCAAAGTCATGCAGCAGGATTCTTAAAACTCATGATTTCTAAAAATAAATCTTTTGAAAATGTTGCAATGGTTAGTGGTCTACCCAGAGCCAAGGGAGGTCTAGACACAGTTCGTTCTTCTGCCAAATAATTATTATTCATCCTCAGCAAATTTCTTGGTCCTCAAGTTGCCTGTATAAAATGGCAAATGTAGTGTTGTCCTATAATGGAAATTACAAGGTAATATGTGTGATAGTCTATAAAATGTTCATATATCACAGTGACTACAGTTATGATTTCCCCTTTTTAAAAACTCTTAAAGTTTAGTCAAGGCTGGAATCATGGAGGCCATGATACCAGCTTAAGATATTTTTGCTGAGACTTCAGCATTTGCTTCTATTCTTATCTCTGTCAGTGAATCAGCATGACCTTTTAGGGGACTGTCTTGTAAATGGATCAGCGACTTTTACAAAAGGAAAAATATGCATCAGTGTTGCTTAAATATGTTTTTATCTGTATTATATCTCTATAAATACATTATTATGAACATGCATGTAAGTTTTGCCAGTTGCTTGCTCTGGTTTGCAGCATGACTTCACAACACAATTTTGTGTTCACAAAACAGCTGAAGAGATCAGAATCAAGTGTAGGGGTTACGGGAGCACTGTATTTTGTGTAATTGACACTGAACCCCTAGTAGGATAAAACTAAGGATAGGTAGGATTAAAAAAAAAAGTCATGTACTTGATGATTTACAATAAAAATTGGAATAGTTGGGATCTCTGTTTTGAGGGCTGTGGTGTCCTGTGCCGAAGAGGAAACTGTGTAAATCAGTATCAGTTGGAGAACCAGCTTGCATTGTTATTAATGCTTTGTTATTAATACCCTTTCCTTTCCTTCCTTCTGTCATTCATACTGTGATGTTCCTTTGCCTACTAAGTGAGCATAAGTGCTCTAAATTATTTCCTTTAATACTTGGGTGAGCCATTTTGATGACATGGACTGAAGATTTTTTTTCTTTTGTTTTTTTCCAGGCACATTTGTGTGGGATTGAAATAATGTTTTCTATGTGGGAGAAATCTCAAAAACAAAATTCTGTGATTCAGTAATGAAATATTAATGAAGCATAGAATGGGTTTTTGAATGCTTTTCATGTTCAGTTTCCTCAGTAGAGGTGAGGTCTGCAGTGAACCAAAAGGCATTCTTTCCCATGCTGAGTTTACCTTGACAAATGGACAACATTTAGGTACTGCTATAGGGTTCTTACAAGTTCCAGTAGAAGGAAGGGGTATCTAATCTGTAATCCTGCTCTGTGGCCTCTGATTCAAGGGGCAGAATGGTATTGAAGCTTGTAAAATCTTTCTGGTGGCACAAGCCTAACCCTAAGAAAGTCATTTGTTTCCTTTGTACTTGGCAGAAGGGCAGGCTGATCAGGAGCTTTTTGTTCTGCTGCCTGTTGCTCAGCTGTGGATGCTGAAGGTGGGTATGGACCATACTTGTTTCTTTTGTTGTTCAACAGAGTAAAAACTTCATTTTGAACGAGTTGTGGTTAGATTTGAATGAAAGGTACATTCAAGTAATGGTAAAGAAAACAAATATTTGGTAATATTTGAATACAAAATATGCAATTTTAATGTGACCCAATAACGAAAACTTGTTAAAAAAGAAAAAAATCTTGGGATGGTGAATTACTTTTTTGGTTGTTTGTCTTAAACCATGAATAGAAAATTTCCACCAAATTCTTTGTTTTGTAGTCTATGTCAGTGAAATTTTATGACAACTTCAAATTATTGTATACCTGTTAAACAACAGGTTTGCATTGGCAAGCCAGTGGGTGCAGGAGAAGAAAAAATACTTTAAAATACTTGTAATTTTTTTTTTAGCTGAAGGCTTAATTCTGTGTGACAATAAAAATCTGTGAAAGATATATTTAAAGCATAGAGTTGAAATGGCACAACTTTACTCAGGCAGTAATTGAACTTGCAAAAAGAAGAGCTTCTTGAGGTTTCTGAAGCCCTTCTCAGGTAGGCCTGAAATGCTTCTGATCCCCCAGGTTCTAATGGGTCAAGCTGGTACCTACAGCTCTCTCCCATGTTTTCTTGTAAGCATCTTGGCCCTTGATGATGTCTCGCTGTGAAGTTGGTAGGTTCGTCACAGACATGTACAGAAATGCCACTGTAGTTACTGCTAATTTATCTATTTTTTGCCTGCGTGTTTTGTGGGTGTCCCTTTCTGCTGCACTGGACCATATGGCCTGCTGGGTCATTATTTTGCAGTCACATGATGGAGAGATCTGATGCATGTAGTTCTGGAATGAATTTTAAAGAACTACGTAGGTAAACATGCTTGATGTGTGTTTAGGCATGTGGTTTAAATATTATTCTAATGGGGAGCGGAAGAATTGAGAAAAGGTACATGTACATACACTGTTTATTTCATGGCCTAGAATGGTTAATGATGGAGGAATCGTGTCACAGAAAAAGCCTATCAATAAAGATGCAGCATAACTTTAGGATATAGATTCTGATGATGTTACATAAAAATAGTATTTAAAGGGGTTGCCAGCTATAGATGTCTCACATTGAAGAAATGATATACTGTCTTTTCTCAGAGGTATCTTACAAAATAACTAATCAGTGCATTATGTATGTTAAAAGGTCGGTTGAAATTCTGCCCAATTTTTGCTTTTTCTGATAGCTTCACTGAGAATTGCCTCCTAAATACGCATTTTTATTTACCAAAAGAAAAGAATAACCTGAATTATAATCTGTTTCATTGCTTTGTGCCATCAGCGCGCTCTTTTTACACTTATGTTCTGCTGTTTTATGATTACATAAGAGTAATATGAAACACCCCCCAAAGGCCCAGGATTTCCATCCCTGTGCTCTCAGCTCTCGCTCGTCCATACGTGCACGCTCGTGCCCCCTGTGTGCGAGCCCTAGCAGGCATGTTGCACTGCGCTCTGGAAAAGCAAGCAAGCATTTGGTTCTGTGCTTCTGATTCACAGGCTACACACAGCGCAGAATGACCAATTACTCTATGCAAGAATCATAACATGCTGGTTAAATAGCGTGTTAATAGCTGAAGGTGTTTAGCTATCCTAACATTTCAGGTGATTTCAGAATTGTTTGATTATTCTGTGAAAGCAGCTCTGCTTTTTGTGTTATGCTTAATTATGTCACAGTTGATAGTGCCACACTATGTTCATGCTTAATAGACACATGTGCCTATTCGATGTATTAGGCTGTTCCGGTTCCTTGTCCCATGACATTTGCTTCAGTCAGGAAAAAAAAACCCACCAGTGCACGTAGTTGCTGTGCATTTCATGAGCAGGCAGAGGTGAGCTGCAGCGAATCTACCCGTTTGCAGTGTTTTATTGCGTGAAAGGAGTATCATTACCTCATGGCTCCTTCTCATAAGCAGCCAAACAGTGCTTGACATTTAAAGAGATTTTCTGTTGTGCACTTGTATAGTCAAGAGTAATTTTAATCCTATTAAAGATATTATGTCATGGAGGTGTGCCCTGGGGGAGAGGGCTGCTGCTCATTGGCTGAATGGAAAGCAGAGGGGAGGGGTGACCGAGAGGGTGGATTTATTACTTGATAGTTAGGTCAGGGATTTCTGTGAGAAATGCCCAGTGGTTGCAGTTGCTGATGATTTCACGTCAACAGCAGTGCAACGCAGCATGCTCCAATAGCTGAGTACTGAATGAGATACTGCAAACCGGTGGAAAAAAAAAAAAAAAAAGAAAGACAAAAAAGAGCCAGCGTATGAGAAGCAGCCAGAGAGAGCTAGGGAGGCAAGCTGAGAGCGAGGAAAGTGCTCGGGCTAGGGGGAAGTCTCCCAGGTGTACTGCAGAAGCCTTTTGGAAATGGATGCAAGGACCATCTGCTGCCGATAGATCAGGGACTGTGGACTAAGGACAGAGTGAGCTTATGGCTCTTTTGAATAAAACTGAAGTTCTGCAGAACTGATTCATCAAGATACATCATGAGTATGCTTCTGCATGAGATATTAATGTATGAATCCACACTAGAGATAGAGTACAGCCTACTGTGGTATAAAAAATGAAAAAAAGCAGCAACAATGCAGGGAATATGGCAGTGAACATTGCAGTGATTATCTGATTTATATGCAAAGAAAAAGAGAAGCAAAACACAAGCAACTTTTGTAGTACTATGGAGTTTGCGAGGCACTGCATTTAATGCTGAGAGATGCTAAACATTAAATCTGACAACACTGAAAAGAGAGATCATGGAGAAGTCAAGTAGTGAGGATTCTTCAATTCACCGGAGTCCATCTTTGGATAGCAAAGACTCTGACTTTGCTAAACCTTCTACCTCAGGGAAGCAATTTGGTCGAGGTTTTACTGCTGGAGCTTTCTATGGTACAGCTGGATCACGCACACAGAGCCACACTGGGGTCGGAACTGGGACCGGCGTTGGGACTGGCAAAGAAAGTGACAAATACAGTGCACCCAAAGGCAGCAAATATGTGGTCTTTTATCTGGATCTATCATTTGTTTTCCTTTTAGAATTTAAGAAGTGCAACATGGCAAGAGGCTGCCTGTGTTGTTTGAAATACATGATGTTCCTTTTCAATTTAATATTTTGGGTGAGTACTGTCTTTTTAGTTGTCTTCATTTGTTAGCATATCCTGTACTACTGCATTATGTGTACAGTGCATCTTTAAAGAACTACAGTAAGCTCCCCCCCCCCCCGTTTCTCTCCCTCTCTCCCCTACACGTAAGGAATATTTTCAGTGTTAAACCTATGCATAATGGGAAAATATACTTGTTTTCTATGTCTTTACTGACACATAGTTATTGTACTTTGACTACCAATTCTTAAAGATCATGATTTTAATGTGTGTTCAAGCTGGGTTATTTAAGGAAGGGCAAAACTGTTTTAGCATTAAAATCCTGTTGTAGTAGGATTTTTACATTCTGTTGTAATACCTCATGTTGCATTAAACTGCAGTTTAATATAAATTTAAAGTACAGCCTCATTGCTGCCATAAATTCCATTTCTTTGTAAACTTCATTTGAAAAACTGGTTTTTCATTTGAAGAAATTCATTCTCATTTCTTCATTTAAAAAGAAAAAAAATCTTGCATGCTGCAGCCTCCTAAGGTGTCAGCCTAAATGTGGAATGATTGGAATGCTGAATTAATCTGTATTCAGTTTCAGCTGCAGTTGTCCAAACTGGCATGTAAAGTTGGAAAGTAGTGCTTTCTTCTGAGGGATCAAAATTGATTTTCCTCCAGCAGCCAAGTGGCAAAGGAGTTATAAAAGTGCCTTAACAAGCAGATTAAAACATAGTGAATGCTTTGAGCAAACTAATGCCATGGAGAAGGGAGGGAAATAAGGTTGAAGTCAACCATCAGCTGGGCATCCTTGAATGAACAGTAAGTCTGGGAAAATCAGAAGCTAATTGAAACACTGTTTTTTTTTTTTTTTTGTCAATACAGCCGAGTATCAAATCAGTTTCCCTAACTGAAGTAAAGGCCACTGCTTTTTTATGGTTTTAATGCTTGGGCAGATGAAGAAAATGATTCAAGGTCATAATCCTGAAATGCTTCAGAAGTAAATGAAATTAGCTGGGTTTAGTTTGGAAGAAGGAGGGGCATTAATAGTCTCGTTCAGAGAGCTACCTTTGCTGTGGAGATACCAGTGTTCAAATTAGGAGTCTTACTAAGAGCCTCTCTGTTTGTCATGACCCACTTACTGAAATAACCTTTAAGAGCAAGAGGTAATGGGAGATTTGGTATGGGGTTGGACCAGAGCAAGCATGCATCAGTGAGCCATAGCGGTAATAGACTGAAATGTTGCAGCCACTGAAGGCATGGGAGACTTAATTAAACAGTAGGGTGGAAATCTTCATTGAACAGAAAGATGGGACTGGCCTCTGAGAAACGGCCGATTCAAGTTCCTTGCTTCACCCTTTTTTTTGATTGTTTGTTTCTCATTTTGTTTTGCTTTTTTTTCTGTATACCAACCACAACAGAAAGTTTCCAAGTTTCCTCACCTGTTTCAGGAATATATCCAGGACACCAACTTTATATCAGACTGGCTATGTGACCCAAAAAGCTGCATTGCTGTGACACCTTGGAAGTATTTCTGTTTTTCTTATGCTCTATGTTGTGATTAGTTTCGGAATAGCCTGCTTGTTCTCTGTGATCAGCCATTAGTAGCACTCTACCATTTGCCTTTAGGCTCAATATCTTATTTTCATTTTCATCCCCCTCCCAAGCAGCATTTTTCTTAACTGTGTGCAAGCAGGCCTTCCCTTTTCTTGAACTTGCACAAAGTATTTCCAACCTCTTCTCTGTGCTCATCTCTGTATTCTTGTTACTCAGCTTCTACTAGTCTTTGGACAATCACATTGCTTCTTGTGTTAGGACTTACCTACTACCATGTGGAAAAGTATACACTAGTATCTCTGTGCTTTCTCAGCTCTTATTCTAACCTCAGAAACCTCTTTTCCCTCTTCTCAATATGCCTTTGCTTTCTGTGTTTTTACGGCTTTTCTTACAGTTACTAATCTTTGTCATTGCATCTCTGTCTGATATTCTAGAAATGCTTTTTGTATGAGCTAGGCTATGCAAAATGTAAATGGTGCTGTTGAATGGTGAATCTGATGGTTTACAGAGAAAAGCTGAATGCAAGATGTCACTTTTAAAGTAGCTTGCAACAGAAATTTGAACCACTAGCCTTGTGTAGATTGTTCTGAAGTTCTGCTGGTTTTTGTGTTGGTTGACTTAAATTCAGTCTTACAGACCAGTCTTGAGAGCAGCTTTCCAGTGTTTTCAGAGGACTGTTGGATATTTTATTATTTTATTTTATTTTATTTTTTAATGAGGTATTTTATTGTCCTGTGTCTTGGGCGACTCAAATGAATAAAACTGTCATCTCCTTTTCTTCATGGAAAGGCTACCTAGAGTGAAGCACACTATATACAGGTGTTCGGTGATGTGCCACCTCTGGCTTCATACCTGGAGTCCACATGAATTCCACCCTGGCTGTGTGACAGGCCTTGGATGTTAGCTGAGTTCCCCATATGCCCCTTGCTCACGCTATGCTCTTGCCAGGGTCTCTCTCTCCACCTTGTAGTCTTCTGCTAGCCCAGCCCTGGGTTCTCCATACAGATTTGTCCGTACGTGCATTCCCACTGGGCCCTACAGCACTCCCTGTTATTTGAATCCCAGCTTCCCCAATTCTCCACTTTCCTGATTTCCCAGGAAAAAGCCTTCAAAGCCTCTCTCCCACATCACTACCAGGGCTCAGGCCAGGATGGCAGCACCCCTCTGCAGTTCCTTCATCATTTCCTTTGGAAGTTTTGTTAACGTACCCAAGTCCAAAACCATGAAGTTGTGGCCTTCTCTTAAGCAGTGACAGACATCTTTTGTAATGCAAGGAGATTTCCTTTAGAAAAAGAGACACATCTATTTTTGAGCATGAACTCTCTCTCAGCCTGTAGTTTAAAGCAGAATGAGACTCCTGATCCCCTGAAGTGCATATCCATGTAAGAAGCAGAATTTTTATGTAGATGTTGATTTAGGCAACTGGAGATTGTAGTAGAAAAGCTGCGTTTCAGGGAGCCTTTAAACAGGTGCCAGCCGAGCAGCTGTGTGGTGAATGCAGCAGTTAATGGGCAGTCTGCCCGCCCAGCCTGCGTGCCACAAAGCTGCATTGTTTCATTGTTTTCAGCCTGCAGGTGCAGGAGGCTTGGCTCATGTGAAGCACTATTATACTGTAAGAAATCAGTGTTTCTTAGAACTTCGTGGATAGTTCCCTTTCCACATCAAAAACGGTGGTATCCTTTGATGTCTCAGGAAGGATTGCTCCCTTCGTCTTGAGAGATCCTCAAGGTTGGTCCTGTATGTGGGCCCGAAGAAGGATGCTCTTCTGTAGAAAAAGAATCTTACTCCGTTATTTGCTTCTTAACAGCATGAAAAGCCTGGGAAGTATTCTGTCCATCATGTGGCACCGAGATGTCCTTCTCCAGCCTGGCAGCCAGCCCGTATAGATTTGGAGACCACCTAAATGTCTATTTGAAGATAATGGAGATGTGCAGTGGTTAATAGGTTTTCTCTGGTTTTATGTACCAAGTATACTCCTATTGGGACAACTTTGAGGAAGAACTGATGTATTGTTGCTGTCTAATGAAAATTCAATATCGGTGAATTAGATTAATGACAATAACAGACAGTTTTTGAAAATTAGCTACAGATCTATTAGTTAATGTGGAATGATGAATTCTGCCAAGCAAGTTGATCACAGAGGGGCCCAACAGAAAATTGAAACTGTAGGTGTTCCTGTACAGTATCATTAAGAACTCCAGGTATTTCTCTGTGGTCATCTGTGATTCTTAGCAGTTTTTCTTGGCCATCTGGCATTGCTTTCTTCTGGAGATTAAGAAAGTCTGAGCTGAGGGTTAAGCAAGCTTATAGTATTTAATTGTGTGGCTAGGATGATGATTTACAGTGAATTTATCCTAAGTGCATAATATGTTTTGCAAAGGGCCTGGGCTAGTACATATGTTAGTTGATTTAGTTTGCCTTCAGGAATATTCAAGTGTACATGTATGGAGATTGTAAAGTAGCCGATATAGTACTGCAGATAAAATTAAATATATACGTGTATATTTTAATATTTGCAGATAGCAGCATAATTGTCAAGAAGATGGTAAACAAGTACCAAGATTACTGTATAGATGTTTATGGGATAGATTTCACTTCAGTGAAATTAGGCAAAAGAATTAGATTAATTGTTTTCCCAGAACACAATTCAGAAAATCTTACTACCTATAAGAAAATTCTACAAAGCAGAAATTTTGAAAAAGAAATTTCACTTGTGAAATAAGTTTCATAGTGTCCTAAAAGGGAAAGTTTAGAGTGACAGGAATAAATTTTAAAATCTTCAGTAGAAAAATCTGCACATAATGCTTGATTGTGGGTTGTGAATCAAGCATTAGTTTGTTCTATTCATTTAACTAAAATTACATTTTTGTATTTCATGTACATAGAGAGACTCATATTACACATTTTGTTACATCTTAGTCTATTATTTATTATTTTATTACTTAAGTATAATAAAATTCATTTTATTGGAGGGAGCATCTGGCAAGGTTATTAAATCTTAATGTTTTCTTTGTTGCAAGTGGTAGGAAAGTGGTGTGGTTCATTTATTAAACTAATTTGAAATTTAGACTATGTATATAAATTTTATACATTTATAAATAAATTTTATAATAGGTTGTAGGCATTTTTCTGTTGCTAAAATATAAGACTACAAGAGAAAAAACGTGGTCTGGAAAGCTAGCTAGTTGAGAAGTAATAGCAAAAAGTTAAACACAATAAATTGTTTGCTTATTCTTTTCTGTGAAAATAACAGAGCCTGCTTATCTGAACCTGTTGGGCAGAGAGTCGAAGCTTGTGAGTAGGCTTTGTCCCTGTGCATAACTGAAAGTTAATCTTTCAAGTTTAATGACTTTTGTGGAGTCCTTGAAATGAGAACAAAATGACAACATAGGACAAGGGAACACAATCAAATTCACCCTGTTATTGTCCTAACCCTCACTGTGTGATCTTGCCTCCAATATATCTTGTACCCTGCAAGCAACAGTTTTCTGACACGGGGAGGAATGGCAAGGAGAGACAGTGAACAACCCTGAGATGCTTGTTCCGTGACATAACAGCAATATTTATTTCTATCGTATTTTGGTTGTAATGACATAAGTGAGCAGTCCAGTGACAATTGCAGTACAATCCCATGAAAGTAGGGCAACTCAAAAAGAAGTGACACACTGAAATCTGGAAAGCAGTAGACTTAATTTTTTTAGAGTTTATCTTTTCTGTTTCATTGATAGAAAATAATCAGGTTTTAATAGCTAATCCAGAACATTCTAGCTTTTGGCTGTTTTTTTCTTCTCCAAGTGATATATCATTATTTAGGGGGCCTATGCCACCATGTGTATGTCACCGTTGGATGACAATTAGGCAAATATTTCTGCATGTCAGCATTTTGGCTGGGAGGATAAGTAATTTAATTAAAACTGAGTGATGTCCTTATGAATATATTGTATGTTCAAGTGACATTAGAGAATAATGGTCAAATATTATTTAAACATGGGACCAGTGTTATGAGGTGTGCTTCAGAGCTCTTTTAATACACGTGGTGGGAGCTCCATAATCATTTTAGGGAATGAATTATTGAACCATTGAACTTACAGGGAGACACTGGAGACATTCGATACAATGTTTTTCACAGTATTCCACTCCCTTTCTGCTCTTTCCTATCACTGCATTCTGATCAGGTTGCTTTTTTTTTTTTTCCCCATTGCTTTTTGTTTGTTTGTTTGTTTTTTGTTTTTCCTTTGGTGTGAAATTTTGAGACTAATTTTACTCTAGCTGAAGGTAGATTTAAAAGCTGTTTGTGTGTGCTAGTATGGATAGGTGATGTATAGATTTATGAGTAAAAGGCAGATCTGCTTTACATCTCTTTTACCATAGTCACCTGGATATAGTTGTTTAATCATTTGTATGTGTAGAGATTTATAGGCAGTGACAGTGAGAAACAGAACGCAGTTTGGAAATGGAAAATAATTGATTGCTCCCTTCCCCCCACTCACAGAGTTTTTTTATATATATATGATTCAGATTCTTTCCCTCATATCCTCTGATTAGCTGTGTGACCTTGAACAAATTTCTTCAGCCTTTTGCGACTTGAATCTCCTAAGTTTTAAAAGTAATTATGATATCAACTTTTATAAAGCTAAGGTTATAAACATGGTGGGATACAATTACTGCTAACTTTTAATAAGCTTAAAAACTGTCATGTTTCTTATTTACCTCTGGACTCATAGACTATATAGAACATTTCAGTAAGCTACTCAGGGATTTTTTTTTTCCCATGCTCCTTTTTTGTCTGTTCCTGACACCTTCCAAATAAGTCTTCAGGAGGCTGATCCAAAGGGGTATAATCTTCTTCACACAATTAGAGTAGGATGAGCATGTAACTCCATTATCTGGCTGTCAGAGGAGGCATGTAATTTGTTTATTTAAATGCTGCTCAGACAGACAAGACCTGGGTACAAAAGATCAGAGGATGCAGTCCAATTTGTGGTAAATAAAGTTAATTGGAGTTTCATTGTACATTTAAAAAAAAATAAATTGAATGTGCCTAATGGCCAGCCGAGTCATCACAGACACACTGTTAATATTGTGTAATACACTTAGTAGTTCTTCTGTGTTCATTTCTTATTATTGGTAAAGTAACCTAACCATACAGCAGCTGAGTGAAATTTTCAATCAAGGAAGAATTCTGCTGGGTATCTTGGGCTCTGCCTGAGTTATCCTGTAGAAATAAACACACCACACCATGTCAGTGAAGTAAAAGACATGATGTGGCTGAAGGTGTGGTATTAAATATTGAATATGAAAGTTGCTAACCCTGTTTTGGAGGTCACATAAGACTTAATCATTTTAATACCATTTTCAGAAATGACTGCAGGCACTGGACTCAAAGCAATTTCACAACTCTCTGAAACAAATTAGCTTTAAATCATTTCAGATAGAACATCTCCATTCAGCTCAGACCCATGCTGCTTGAGGAGAAAATTAAATTGTTCTATTTATTGAGTAGAGATAATTGAACTTCTAAATGTTTGGAAATTTGACTGAGATAATACTTCTTCCTTCCTCCTGCTTTTCCTGAGCTGGGCCAAAGTTCATACTGCTACCTGTCTGATTTAACTATTCCATCCAGTATAGCAAATATAGTGAATATTCTTGTTGCCTTCTGCCAACTATAAATTTTAAAAATCACTTTATCTTATCTTCATTAGTGTCACCTAGAACTTGGCATCATGCTGAGATAGTGCAGAACTAGATTTTTCCACGGGGACACAATATATTCAGGAATTTGGAGGGTTATCTTTGATTAAACCATAGCCAAATCCCTACAACCACAGTAACCCATCCACACCCATCTCTAGGTGTTTAGTACCACTCGTGGCCTACTGGCTGTCTTGTCTGATCTCTCATCCAGAGCACAATATTTTATCCTCCCTACTGCCTGGGAACGTAAATTCATTGGTTGTCCCTTGCATTCCTTTCAGTGAACAATGACTGCAGTTACTTTTATTCTGTTTTGCTTCATGTGTGTAAAATATAGTAAACGAGATTTTTTTTTTCAGAGACAAAAGAATAATTAATGTATGCAGCAAAAACGCCATCCGTCTGCTTCTGAGGAAGGAATTTTGCACCCATCAATTCTTGTTAAATGTACTTCATTGTTATTACAAGCTGAATTTGGCAATCTTGTCCTTTAGTGATTCATGAAACCTTTTCCTATCTTCTGTTGCTCCTGAGCCAAAATCTTCATGCTATTTCTAATAACTGTGCCGGAGGCATATACTTTGGGAAATACTGCGAATAAATATGAAACAAACATGAAAGATACTCAGAACCATGGCAAGTCATGAGATGTCAGAAAGAGAATCTGTATCTTTCTGATTTATTTTATGGATTGCTCAGACTTCTGTCTTTCTTGCATTCATGTGCAATTGCAACTACTGTGGGTACAAATTGTAGATCCACAGCAGGAAATGACAAGACCATTGTTGATTCCTAAATGGAGTACTCTCAAAGCACCCTTAAGTGTTTGAGAAGAGTGCAACCTGCATTCAGAGTTGTTGCAAGGAATTAAAAACAACAGAAACCATTATGTTACTCTCTTGGCAATTATAGAACTATTAATTTCTTAGTGTGTGAGGAGCTGTGATGTGGAAGTATTCCTAAAATAACTTTCTCTCTCTCTCTCTCTCTTTTTTTTTTTTTCTTTAATATGGTGAACAGGACTGAAACAAGAAAATCATGAGCTATGGATGATAAGATTATTAACAGAGGATTATACGCTGTAGGGGTTCATCAGCTTAATGAATTACTAGTCATTAGCAGAGATGTATTAGTTGCTTATGTGCTTGCTTCTAACATACTGCACATGTGATACAATGCATGTTAACTGAATGTGTAACAGGTAACTATGTCAGCAGTTAAAGCAATTCTGTTGTTTGCAATGATTTATGTGTACAATTACGTAGTCTGAAATTAGGTAAAAATGAAGGAAAGAATAGGCATTCTACTATTTTTGCATTACTTTTAAACCAAGGGCTTTAAAAATATACTTTTAAATAATTTTAAAGTATTTTAACTTTACAGATAGACTTTAGTGCTTATGTGTGTGAGCAGGCCCGTGCAGTAATACACATTGTATCTGCTACACCTTCTGTTCCCACCAGGCCCAAACACATATTTTTTCCTCTATACACCTGAAACCCATATCTTTCAGAGTGAAGGTAATAAGCCAATTCCACATGTCAGTAAAATTAATTGCAGGACTCCTGTTGTCATCTTTAATATCTGAAAATGTATGTGCAAGGATCTGATTTGCATTTGTAAATGTCCAAATGTATTCATATCCAGTACATACTAAGACTGCTTAATATGCAAATTTAGAGAACTGACGTCCACACAGACTTTGTTAATCTAACATGAACAATCATTGTGTATGACCACTTGTGCTTTATAAATTTTGGAGTTTTCTGAGCCTGTAGCATGTGCTTTTGTTTTTACTTTTAGATGCCTTGATTTGGATGGGGGGATCTCTCATAATTCTTATAATTCTAGCATGATCTACAATGTGCTTTTGGAGCCTCCTAAATTTTTTCCACCTTTTAAACCTTCAGTTACTAGGATAGCTTCTTCTAAATCAGAGGTTTGTTCTTTCAGTCTTCTTGAATGTATTATTAAGCACTGTTCTCTTTCAATGCTGGTGCTGAATGACCAATACTTGTTGTTAGCAGCGATGTCACTGCTGACTAGCTTCACTCCTTCATAAAACTGTTTTTTTTTTCTTCAACATAGTCTTGGAGAGCATCCAGCCAGTTACAGTCTTAAATTAGGTGAAAAAGCTCCCTGACACCAGATTGCAATTCAGAAGTATAAACACTTCATTTCATAGTAAACAGCTGTTTTAAACTAAATCACAAGTAACGAATCACAGTGACGTAGTTACTTTTTCCTTTTCAGTTCATTTAGCTGTGGCCATGCCACCAAAAGGTGCCGCCTCTTCCTCAGGATGTGCACCAGGAGGTAGTTAACTTAGAAATAAACAAGGTTTATATTCTTATTTGCTCCTTTCTTGGAGTTTGAGGATTGTCCTCTCTCCCCTGTTTTCATTACTTTAAGAAATTAGTATCTTATGTGTTGCCGTAAATGCAGAGAGTCTTAGGATTGCTTCATGTGTTCTTCTCGATGCCCATATAGATATGGGCAGTGCTGTTATCCTCATGATCTTAATGGAAAGCTGAGCCACCAAAACAAAAGCCAGGCCTGCAGCAGGGCACAAGGTAGATGGCCAAAAGCTACTGGAGACCACAGTTAGCAAGTGCACACATAGTCCAGTTCAGCATGTGTGGACTTGTGTTGACTTTGGCTCAGCTGTGTTTGTGTAGCACTGTCCATCAGCTCAAAGATCCTGCTTATCATGCACCTCCAACAGGGGTGTGAATGCAGTCATTTTCCCTGCACTTTCATTTCTAGGGCAGCTTGGGCAAAGACAGCATAAATCTGCCAGTATTCATGCTGTAAATGTGTCCTACTAAGTGACTTGTACAAGGTCAAAACAAATTTGAATCCAGATACCTAAAGACCTTGCTAAGTGTCTTAACCAACATGCCATCTGTTAGGTCCCATCCGTTGTGAGAGACTTGATTCAATCAACCTACTCCTAATCTTCACTGTGCAGGATGGTCTACAGGCACAGAAATCCTTTTGGTTTTAGGACCTTAGAATATCCCCTTTTTTGGGCGTGTTCTCCAGTGTCTCGCACATCACCGCTTCTAGTGAAAGTTTCCTTGTGCTATGTAGCATACTTCCTAAACTTGTCCTCCTCAAAATCTCAGTAAGAAAATTAAAGTTCTATTCTTGTGACAGTCATGCAGGAGACTTTAGTCACAGTGACGACCTTGTTACGGGATGTCTCTGTTTCCAGTAATCATTGGTCTTTCTATACCACTCCAAACCACCTAATGAAATCATTCCATAAATGATAAGTACACTGACATTGTATTTAATAGTTATGAAAGGTGCAAGTGAAGGAAAGAATTTATTGAATAAAAAGCTTTGTATTTGACATCTGGTAATAATACTTATTTTTACTTTTTGGAGCCGTTCAAGTCATCTGTTTGTCTCCTATTCTCAGAACAGTGTTTGCTGTAATGGTTTCAGGAGGAGGGCTGTGAACAGAACTTGTGGTTTTTTTTCTCTCCCATTGACAGCATTCAGCAGGGTGCTGGCTTCATGTTCCCCAGTGCAACAGTGGGCTTTGTGTCTTAGTAGATCTGCTTTAAAATGCAGATAGCCAATGTTATCTTCAATTCTTGTTTGTTTTTCTGATGTTTCTGCTTTTTCATTTGGGGTTCTTTTTGTTTTTTGTTGTTGTTGGTTTTTTTTCTTTACATCTACTTATAAATGCTTATAGATGTGCTTATCGATGTGAGCTGCAGAAGTGTCTATGATGTATGATGTTGACATGATCTATTACTTAGGTAGGTTGGAAGGTCTTCAGAATCTTAACTCTCTCTCTCTGCCTTCTGGTAGCAATGGAAGTTGACCTTTTTGTTGCATTTTCATTTGTTTTATTTCTTAGCATATTCTTTTTTATATAACTTATTTTGAATTGTTGTCATTCATGGGTTCTTAGTTGTCAGTAATAAGGCTTTTTCTGTTTTGCTGTGAGCATTGGAATTGATGATCCAAATAAACTGTAGTGAGGTTACAAATATATTAAGACTAATATATTTGATTTCTAGTAGTTTTCTTTATCTCTGGTATGTGAGGCTTGAATATAAAACTGAATATATCGGATCAGATCGACGTTCGTCAACCTCATATCCTACCTCATATGTCTGAAGGTAGCTGCTGAAGGATGCAAAACAAAGCAGTTATGAAATAGGATAAATGAAAGTAATTGTCTCTCAACTTATTTTCTGATTTTCCAGGGGATACTAGTTTAGGGATTTCATAAACTAGAGGGCTAGACATATCCATGGCACTTAATAGACCCTAAAGGACTTAGACAAATTGGTATAATACAGAATCCCAGAATGGTTGAGGTTGGAAGGGACCTCTAGAGATCTAGATCTAGTCCAACTCCCCTGCTCCAGCAGGGACACCCAGAGCTCATGGCACATGGTGGCATCCAGACAGGTTTTGATAATCTCCAGAGAAGGAGACTCCACAACCTCCCTGAGCAGCCTGTTCCAGGGCTCTGTTACCCTCACAGGAAAGAAGTTCTTCCTCACATGGAGATGAAACTCACATATGTTTCAATTTGTCCCTATTACCCCTTGTCCTATCACTGACCGCTATTGAGAAGTGTTTGGCCCCAACCTCTTGATATACTCTCCTTAGGTACTTGTACATGTTGATCAGATCCTCTCTCAATCTTCTCCAGGTTGAAAAGACCTATCTCACTCAGTCTTTCCTCATAAGATAGATGTTTGAATCCCTTAATCATCTTCATCGCTCCACACTGAACCCTCTTTAGAAGCTCCACGTCCCTCGTGTACTGGGGAGTCCGGAACTGCACCAAATACTCCAGGTGCAGCCTCTGCAGAGTTGAGCAGAGGGGCAGATCCCCTCCCTCCACCTGCTGGAAATGCTCCTCCTGATGCAGGCTAGGACCCCATTGGCCTGCTTGGCCTCAAGGGCATATTGCTGCCCCATGGGTAACTTGTATCAACCAGAACTCCCAATTTCCTCTCCTTTCCAGCAGGTCAACCACTAATCTCTCCTGGTGCCTGGGATTATTCCTCCCCAGGTGCAGGATCCTGCACTTGTCCTTGTTGAACCTCATGAGGTTCCTCTCTGCCCAACTCTCGGACCTGTCCAGATCCCTCTGAATGGCAGCACAGCCCTCAGGAGTGTCGGCCACTCCACCCAGTTTGGTATTGTCCGCAAACTTGCTGAGGGCGCCCTCTGTGCCTTCGTCCACATCATTGATGAACAAGTTGAACAGCACCAGTCCCAGTACTGATCCCTGGGGGACACTACTGACCACAGACATCCAACTAGACTCGGCCCCATTTATCACGACCCTCTGAGCTCTGCCATCCAGCCTGTTCTCAATCCACCTCACTGTCCACTCATCTAACACTCCTGAGCTACATTTGAATCCAGATACATTTGAAAACTTTGGTCCAAGATTTGAAATCCTTTGGTCTTCCAGGATTCTATGGCAGTGAGTTCCCTTCTTTAAATATGCACTGTGTGAAAGAGGACTTCCTTTGAAGCCTACTGCTTGATAATTTCAATAGATGCTTAAAGCCACTCTGAAAATCAGAGAACTGTCATAGAATCATAGAATGCTTAAGGTTGGAAGGGACCTCCAGAGGTCATCTAGTCCAACCCCCCTGCACACGTAGGGTCATCTAGAGCACGTGGCACAGGACTTCATCCAAGCGGGTTTTGAAGATCTCCAGAGAAGGAGACTCCACAACCTCTCTGGGCAGCCTGTTCCAGTGCTCTGTCACCCTTACTGTTAAAAAAAATTTCCTTAAGTTCCTGTGGAACTTTTGGTGCTTCAGTTTGTGGCCATTACCTCTAGTTCTGTTGGTGGCCACCACTGAAAAGAGGCCAGCACCATCCTCTGCACTCCCTCCCTTGAGGTACTTATAGACACTGATTAGATAGAAACTGTCCTTTCTGCTTGTCATCTTTTTTATTTGTCTGATTGCTTTTATTACTAAAATGTCAAGAAATCTAATTTAAATATGAAACATACAACAACAATAGTGTTTAGCTGTGCTTATCATAACAGAGAGAATGTTCAGCTTGATAGAGACCTGTAGAGATCATGTAGTCCAACCTTCTATTGAAAGCAAGGCCTTAGGTTAAATTATTCAGGGTCCTATGAAGCTGAGCCTTGAATACTTATAGCAAGGGAGATTCCACCTTTTGTCTGGGTAATCTATTACCTATATTTAATGGTTCTCAAACTGTAGAAATATTTCCTTATATCCAGATTACGACTTCCCTTGTAGCAACAAGCTCACTGCTTGTTCTGACACTATACATCCTCATGAACAAAGAGTCTGTATCTTCTCTGTTACTGCCTTTTGGGTAACTGACAGACTGTGATTGGATCCTTCAAAGCCCTTTCTCTTTTAGGCTGAACAAAATCAAACCCTTCTTCCTTTGTCAAGTTCTCCAACCCAGTAATAATCTTCATGACGCTATGCTTGGCCATCTCCAGATTTTCAACATCTTTCCTACCTGGGAGGACCAAGCCCACACACAATATTCCAAGTGTGCCTAACAAGTGCTGAATAAAATGGAGTAATCACATCCCTTGATCTGCTGGGTGTGTTCTTGCTGATGTAGCCTGGCACATGATTTGGATACTTACAATGATATTTTTGCTGTCACAGTCCACTATTTTTGGCACAGCTTTTAGCACAGTGGAATGCATACCACTCTGTGGAGAGTTTAGGAAAATGAAAAATGTAAATGAATGCTAAATGAATATGAGCATAGAAATCTTTTGTTCCTTGCTTTTGAGTGTGTACATTCATATTACGATACTGCAGTTAATAATTTTTGTCTTTTTATTGCATTGTCTCTGAAAGAATGGATCTGACTTTTCCCTTGTACTTACTCAATCTCTCCTAAAATATGCTTCAGCTTTCTGCAGCTTTCTGTGCCTTTCAGCGCTTTTAGTAGCCCATCATGCAGTTGTCTCACTTTAAGTCGTACTTTGTTGTTAACTCCATCTGGCTGATTGTACAGCTGGCATAAGTGCTGACAAGAACAAAAACAGTAATCTTGTTATTCTCCCACCTAAGCAGCAGCAGTGTGTAGATTGTGTTTTCTAGTATGGTATATTGATTTTATGCATTGTTAAATGTTTCACAGTCCAGTATTTATCTAGACTACTAACTGCTTTTTTGCCTTCCACAGTGTTTCTAGTCTGATCATGATTCCTGCAGCCCAGCCAGTGTTTGTTTTCTCTATTAAGTTTAGTCTCATTAACAAAGCGTGTATCTCAGAACCATAAGACTTCATTATTTTTACTGGGGCTTGAGGGACTTGAACACTTTTTATAAAAATCTGGTTTTTTTGGTTATCTTATGTGTTACACTTTTAAATGGATGCTTTATATTTTAAACTTAAATTGGGGGAGGGAGGAGACAACTAAACCTTGAGTACAATGTGTCTTTGTGGAAGGTAGACTGCAGAAATAGGGTAGGTTTTTTTTTCTTTCTTTCTTTCTTTTGTTCTTTTTTTTTGTTTGTCTTCTTAAAGTGCAGACACCACGACAACTCTGTGCATCTGTTCTGTCGTGTCCTATTTTTAATCCTTTTTTTTTCAGATTCCTGCTTATGTTTTCTTTAGCTGGCTATATTGTAGACAAGTGGTATTTCCCTCAGGATAAATTATCTTGCTTGTCCTAATAGAATATATCTGTGTTCAGGTATATTTCTTTATCACAGTTTTGGGAGGTCTAAGAATGCAGGTTTCTTGTTTAAAAGCTTCCTTAGCTGTGTGTGAGCATTGATCAGTGTTTGACACATATGTCTCAGCGCAAGCTTTAATGGGGAAACTGTTCCCTATTTCAGCAGTCTTGGAGCTTTTTTCCCTGCTGGTTGGATGCTACTTTTCCAGCTGACCTTAATGACAGCTTGTTGGCCTGATTAATGGAGACTCCAGAGAATAGCTCTTTACTATCTGATTGTTTCATTTTGCCCATTACTCTTCCTCCTTGCCCTCAGTGAATATCTTTTTGCCTACCACTTTTTGCCAGGATCACCAGGATTCAAATTGTCACTGTCCCAAAGTTTAGCTCTATACCTAATATACTTGTTGTCTACTTCCAGTCGTGCTAGTACTGGTGTACTGCTATCTGCCCTGTTGTGATTCAAAATTTGAGCAACTGAGTGAGGGAAGCAGAGGTCCTGAGCAGCTTATGATCAGGATTTGTGGACTAAAAGTTGCTTGCTTATTTGCTTTTTTTCCTAGGCTCTTTCAAAGAAAGCTGAGAAGGTTCATTTGCACTTGTGTGAGGCACTGCTTTTATAAATCTGATAGTACCGTAGCCTGCACCCACATAGTTCTTTTGACACGACTTCAGATTTTTGAGTGGATAATAGGTAGGCAGCCACATTTATTAGATTTTTTTTCCCTGAGATGTTGAAAGAAGCTCAGCACCCTTTAAAGATCCTTCTTTTTGTATTCAACTCATTGGTAAAGGGTTCTAGAAGCTATAATTACAATCCTGCTATAATGACAACCTCAAGTATAATTTTTTGCTTCATTGCGACTTGAGGGAGAGGCTTCTCTCCTTGTTGTTTCTGCCCTGTGCTGTCTCCTACCTTTGTTTGCTCTTATGAGACCACAACCTGGTACAATGTTCTGACTCTTTTTGCTGCAATGTGAGTGTAGATTTATGGCTGGTGCAATGCATTCACTGGCGAATCTGCTCAAGGTTTTCGGGGATATGGGCAGACTTGTTCAAAAGCATGAAGGGGAAAATCAGGTTTACTGCATTATGACTACTTAAGGTTATATATGACTTAAGTTCTATCTTAGGGCTGGAATGTGCCCTGAAATGCTGAAACAAAAGGCAGTGTACAGGAGATTCTGTACAAAATCTGCCACAGATGTGTCAGAAAGGAAAAAACCACAGAAACCTAAACATTGCCACAGAGACATGGCAATATCATCACTGGGCTAGAAGGACCATGAATTATTTTTTTCTCCCAACGGATTAGGAAGTATTGGGTGTGCTTGTTATTTTATAGCAAGTGTCCCTTATATTGGTTTATAAGTGGTTAAGAAATACTGCTCTAGATGATGACATTACACAGGAGCAAGTTTGACATTGTTCTGCTCACCTGGCACAGATCACATCTTCGAATTTCAGCAGAAATTCAGCCTTTTACCTGATGTTCCAGAGAGAGAAGGAGCAAGAAGCTGTAAAAAGGTTTTTCAGGGACGAGCCACATTTGGACAGAGATTTTTATTTCTTTTCTGATGTGTGCCCCTATCCTTTTATTACCTATAAGTTGTCTTCATACAGAGTAATAATTTTTTTACTTATAAAGCATATAGTCCTCTTTATTAGCCATTGTCAATACTTGAATCAAAGGTCTTCTGCAGCGAGGAATTCTAGAACATGTAAGAATGTTTTTATCTCTCTGTTCTCTTATTTCATCTGTCATTAATTTCAAGTGACACCTTCATAGCTTTTTGCAAGAAATTTACAGAGAGAGAAGCAGTGATTTTCCTTTTATGCTTTCTGTTATTATATATCATAATCTTTGTCCTATTTCCTCAGCATTTTAATAGTATGTATTTTTTTCAGTGAAGTTATTTTATAGCACTTAACACTTGAGATTGCTGCTTGAGCCATCAGTTATAAAACAAAACAAAACAAAAAACAGACAACAAGAAAAAAAGTTTTCAAGGGAAGTCCTGAACTGAAACATTCAAAATCAAAAATAGTTTTCTTGAAAGCATTCCTCACTGGCTGGGCTTTGCTGACTGAAGTCAGCTCACTGAAACAGGTCTTTGGTGATTCTCCAAACCAGGGACAGGATTCATCTTGCCTTACTTATCTATCTATGGCATGCCCGCTATGGAGATCTATCCTATGGATGCTCTATCTGAGAGGTTCCTCAGAAACTCCCTTTGTAGACAGCAGGGAGGTTATAACTAAACTTGTTCTAATGTGAACAAGGTGAATATGACTGCAGGAGCTTCTAAATTAATTAGATATTAATTATTTTGTAGACAGCTAAAATAGTGAAATGAATCTTATTCTTAATGTTCAGTTATGCATCTCTGTAAGTGATCAGTGGCAAAGGTGTTTCCAGTTTACAGACTCTCAGGGCACATGGATGTGTTCTAGCTTTTCTACTATTTGTTTCTTTCAGATAAATAGGATTATCATTTAAATTTAAAATGTCTTTGTCATTAAGCAAAACCTGTCATCCTGCTTTTTTGAGTCACAATGATGCCAAATTATCTGTTTTATGTCTTAATTAGGGAGAGTCCTTTAAATGTTGTTTTCACTGCCTAGTCATTCAACTATAACAATAAGGATAGCAAGTACATTTCAGCTGACAAATGACATGGACTTTATTTAACATTTCTTATTTAAAAGTACTGATTTGGGAAAAGTTGCTTAGATGAGTGCATTCTTCTAGTTCCAGAATAGTGCAATTTTGTAAAAGAGATTGGGGCTCATTCTGGACTGATGCACCCATGTGATCCCATGGCAAAAACATAAAGAACTCTTGTTCATCACTTTATGGAGACTCCCCACAGTATAGTGAGTGCAAGCTTAATAGCACAAAACCTATTACCATGGCTGCTACTGAACTGCTGCAGACTTGAGGCTGTTTTTTTACAGCGTCTTCCTTTATTAGATTTGCTTACAAAAAAATGCCCAGTGGTGATGCCTTCCAAACAGAGGGAGTCATGAGAATGTCTTATGTTCTTGTTGGCTGTGTTGTAGATGAAAGATCTTGCTTTCCAAAGCAAATGGTTCTTCGGGTTTTCTAAGCAAAAAGTGGGATTCAGAGGTCAGAAGAGCCCAGAGATCCAAGTTGCTTGCTGGTTAAACACAATTTGCTTCCTACTGCTGCCTTTCAGGAGTGCAAACTAATCAATCAAATACATAAATTCAGTCAGTCAGGACTTCAGGAGAAGCTCAATTCTTTTTGTGTGCTAATCCTTCTGAAAGGAAAACTGTCCAAAAAGAATGCAAGAGAGATATGGGCACAAGGACTATTAATATACCTTTCTTCATAAGATTTCAAACCACTTCCTTAAGGAGAGCATTTATCTATCTCTTGGATCTCAAAGCAGATGCCTGTGATATGGAAGTGGGTTTATTCCTGACAGGGTTGTGGCAGAACTGGGAATAGTACTGTGTACTTCTCTGCAGCAGCTGGCAACACTTTAATTAGCCATATTAGCCAGGCCCTGAGGGCTGCCTAAAAGTGACATCTAGCATGTCCGTTCCTGGGTATATTTCATTGCTGGCCAACCCTACAAACTCTGAGAGATTTGCATTAGACTTCTCAGGCAGCCGGACACCGCAAGGCACATGTGTCATACATAGTTTCGAAAGTTCTGGAGAAGGTTCTGATTAATTTGAGGCTGTGAGATGACAGCAGATTTTTATGGGTGTCTGTGCTCAGTAGCTGCATGAGGCTAACCTGATATCTAGCCAGCTAGGCTTGACCCATTGTTTTCATCTACACTTTTGAGCACATTTGAACTCTACATGGTTCAGTTGTATAGCTTAGCCACCTGGGATGAATGCAGTAATATCTATTAACTTTGATTACAAAGTCAATTGGAAAGGTTTCACTTTTCCTTCTCTTAGTGCTTATCAAGCCCTGGAGTTGTTCTACATGATTCACAGAATAAGTTGTTTTCCAGTCAGCGAGTCCCTTCACAGTAGCATTGCACCAAGTTCCAAGAGCAGAACTTGTCTAGCAAAAGTTTTGCTGTTAGTGAAAGTGTGACCAAAGGCAATAACTCAGCTTGACTCTAAAGCCCAACCCAAGGCTGATGTGTCAGGATTCAGAGTCAGCCGAATCAGCAGAAAGAAAAAGAAATCCATGTTTCTTAATGGCAAACCAAGCGTTACTGATGATTATTAAAGAAAAGGGAAAAGAAAAGAAAAGAAAAGAAAAGAAAAGAAAAGAAAAGAAAAGAAAAGAAAAGAAAAGAAAAGAAAAGAAAAGAAAAGAAAAGAAAAACAGAGATATTATGTAGTAGTGGACCTCCCTAGTCCTTTTTTTTTCCCCTTTTGAAAGAGGGTTATGCCCAATCAAGTAGGAGAGGTTAAATTACTGAAGATCTGAAGATCAGAACAGAAAACATTTTTACAGGAATGGAAAATAATTATAGTTCCTTGTGGAAGGGATTGTATATAATCAATGCCATGTAATCAATATCCTGGTAGTTGGCGTTTTTTTTTGTTTGTTTTCTTTTCTCCCTCTCCCTCTCTCTGTGCCTCTGCCTCTGCCTCTCCCTCTTCCTCTCCCCTTCCCCTCCTCTCCTCTCCTACCTTAAATTAGAAAAAAATCTGTTCTTTACTGACCAGCCTACTGGTCACAAATATTCAAATTCAGAATGATTCGAGATAAGATAGTACTAAGCAGAAGATGAAATATAAAGATGAAACTTTTAAATCAGCAAAGCTTGCATCAATGTAAGATTTTTGCAGTCTTACTTTACACAGTCTTATAGACGTCACTGTTTTACTCGGTTTGAAAAGGCCAAATAATCTATATTGTCTGAAAACAGGAAAGGAGAAATCTTTTGTAATGGTTTGATATCTTGGTAGACACTTCAAGCTTTCTGTTATTGTTCTGTTTCTGAGAATACCTTTGAGCAACTGAGGCTCTATCTGATGAGCTTCTGAACTGAGGGATAGCAGGAAGTGCTCCCAGCAACTGCGATTTTGTGATACGAAACAGGGCCTCTAGGTGATGATGATCTTTCTAGAGTGTTAGAGATTTCTGAAGTCAGTATGTCTGTAGATACTTCCAGTTTCCACTATGTCTCCATTCTGAAGCGGTGCTGAATTCACAGGGGTGTGTGACTGCAGGAGCTGGCAGAAATTTAAAAAAGGTGCTTTGTCTCTTTGCTGTCCCTCTGGCTTTTCCAACTGGGGAGTTGCAGGAAGAGAGAAACATAAATCTGTGCATTTATAAAGCTAGCTAGTCTCTCTAGTGTGCATACATGATTATTATGTTCTAAAAATAACTGTGGAGCAGTTGATTGTCAATGTGTAGAGAACTCTCGAAACGAGAGCTGAACTCTCTCCAGTAGCTCCATGGCCCTCTTGTTCTGAAGCCCAAAACTGGATGCAGTGCTCCAGCTGTGGCCTCCCCAAAACTGAGTGGAGTCGGGGGATCACCTCCCTCCACCTGCTAGCAATACTTTTCCCAAAGCAGCCCAGGAAACTGGCAGGACATCTTAGTCTGAAGGGCACATTTCTGGTTCAGTACTCCACTTCTTTTAACTGCGCACGATTGTAAATTGTGCTATCCTGCACTTTATTCTCATTGATTTGTCTATTCTTGGAGGATTATGGGATTATAAATGCCTTTTGTTGTTGTTGTTAAATTTGTTTGTTAGAGACCAAGATTATTTGTTTTATTTTTGTAGAGCCTTTTTGATCAGGTTAAAAATATGGTGAGAATCTATCATGTTTTCATTTGCTAGATGTCTTTATCTATGCACACTTGCAAATGCTAATCAAAACTGCTCAACCAATAACTTTCTTTTGGGCCTTGTTTAGAGCCATTAGCTGGTGTTGCCAAAGAAAATTAAAGACAACTTCTGTGCACCTGAACAACTGAGCAGTGTTGTACCTTAGCATGAAAATAACTTTCCCTCATGACCCCTGTAGTGCTAGCTGAAGCATGAGCTTTGATTACCCATATGTTAGCATATAGAGCTGCATGTTAATAAACTCCATGCTCCTCCTGTGTTTACACGCTTCACTCTAATTATCTCAGGAACAATCAAGGTTTTTGAATTTTCAATGTACTTATATGACATATTCCATCTAATCTTCTCATTGCCAAATATAACATTAAATACTCTAGAGAAGACATCAGTCATCAAGAGGAGTGATTTTGGGACTGGAGAGGAATTAGGTCATGTTTACATTATGAATCTGCAATGTCAAAACTAAGTCATTTTTTTCGTTTAATGTCACCCTGCTGTTGGCTGAGAAATCTAAGGAAAAACTGGGTAAGAAAGATTGTGTTTTTGATTACCCAGAAAGGAGTGCTTTGTTTTGTGGATTGAAACCAGTCCAATGCATTGCTTACAGGTTTCATTTTTGCTACAAGTCACTTAGGAATATCAGTAAAGGTACTTTTCCCAAATCTATGTAGTGTTTGGGAGCCATCTAGCAGATGACGGCTATATTTCCTTTGGATGAGAAGCAAACAGCCTTCCTGGCCACTTTTCAGAAGTGCCGGAGTGCTAATCCTGGTGTCCTGGCCAAGACTAGCTCAGGTAGTTACGTGCTGTCTTCTTAAATTTCACCCAGATTATGCCCAGCGTCCTAGTGGGCAGACTCATGTCATTTCAACTCATGTCCCCAACAATTGCTTTGTATCACTGAGTACAGCTAGATGCTTGCCTTGCGTCTGTACTGATTACATGGAGCTCTGCTGCTGCTGTTGCTGTCACTGTGATTTTTATCATCAAAGATCTAGGTAACTTTTATCAGCAATGGAAAATAAAGGAAATTGTCCTCGATACACCTCAGGATTACCAGTCATCTTATTATTCTGTTCAGTTTTGTAGGAAGAGATAATATGTTTATTCAACTGAATAATATAGCCGAAGGAAAAAAAAATCATAAAGTGTCAGAATATTGCCTGGAGACTAGTAGGGACCTGGGCCTGATTATTCATGCTATTGCATAAATGCAGAATAAAGAGTCAACAATAGAAGTTTTTTTCTGAAAGAAAGTGGGATTCATTCAGGAGAGGATGAGCTAACTCACAAGACTTAAGAAGATAAAAGAAATGTAGAAGAGGTAGAACTGCATGAGACTCCAGGCCAGAGAAGATAGGGAAGATGGTTAAGGCAGAGCTAATATCAGGCAGCTATGAAAGCTAGAGCTGGAACACGCAGAGGTAGTTAGAATAAGAGAAGAATTTCTCTATGCAAAACTGTATGTCATCATAAATATCCTACTACAGAGTAAGCTGGGACTTATTTCCTTGCCTTGAACTGTGGTTTTGGTTCTTACTACCAAGTTCTCTGTGGTTTGGAATGAATGTGAAGAAGGAGAGGGGAATTTTGCATAAATATCTACTGAAACAAAACAAGGAGTGACATTTACTTCCAGAGCTTGCCTTCAAAGTATGTTGGGGAACACAGTTAGCCCCAGTTGGGTCCACTCATTCATTTCCAATCAACTACTGCATGTACACTTGGGGAGGGCTGGTGCTGTGATGGAAAGTCTCACAGTGAGCTCATGACTGCCGGCATAAGGGCAGCTATTTTGCCACTAGTGAAAAGGTTGCATAGCTTTTAAAGCAGCTTCAGTTTTCTCTGATGAGGATTGTCTTAAGAAGAGAATTCTGGACTGTTCACCAAACCACCTGCTTGCACACTGGCGCTCTTCCAGCTACAGTGTACATCTGTCTATTTGTGATACTGGGTAACACTTACCATAAACACATCTGCTGTTCATGTCAGTGCCCTTGAGTATAGTTACTCTTTATAATGAATATTTTTGTAAAAGTTAGCCCGGGATTGGTGGATTTTTTTTTTGCTCTTTTGTTCTCTGCAGCACTTGTTAGTTACATGCCTTTTAGCAATCAAATAAAGGAGCTGCAGTGGTTTGGTGAGTCAAATCGTGCAGACCAAAGCAAGCAACCTGCAAATGGCTCAGGACTAAGACAGGGGTAAGATCTCTCTCACCACTGACTTGTGCTCATGAAGATAGGGCCATGCCAAGTGACATTTGAAGTAGCCTGGCCTGAGGAACAGAATAATTTGTTGCTTGTTACAGTGTTCTTGCCAGATTGGGAGATGCATCACACTTTTCTTTGGACTGTTTTTGTTGTTGAAAAGCAGCCCCCTGACAAAATGCACAGGTCTCCATTTATTTTTTGGCTGGTGAATGAAAGTAAAGTGCATGGCTTCTGAGCAGTCTGCTAATCAAACTCTAGTTGTTCTCTTGCTTTCTTTTTTTTTTTTTATGGCTCCTGACCTCAATTCTCCTGATTTCTTAGTAACTCCATTCTTGAATAGCAGAACATGACCACCTGAGAGAACATTTTTCCACATATTAAAGTTGATATATTGTCTTGTAAGGCTTATAGTGTACCTTGCTTTAGTGAGCAAAGAAGCAGAGATGGATAGAGGAAAAGAGATAGGTTTCTCTAAATAAGCCTTTTGGTTGGTTGTTTTCTGACGGAATGTTCTGACTAAATTAAGCTATGAAGGGCCTCTCAACTTATGAAAAAAATCCATTTTCATACTGTATTTATTAAACCCCTGCAATACGACATGTTCCTTCTTGGCTGTTTGTTTTATCAGCATTAACTTGATTTGTTTTGCTGTTCCGCTTTCCAGATCTGAACTAAATCTTGTTGTTTAGTAGCTCATACTTATTAAGAACTACGTCTGTTAGCACTGTATGAGTAGACAAACCACATTACAACACTACTGAGGATACCTTCCTTGATTGAATTATAGTTCCATCTGAAACCAGTAGAATGAATAGGAAGATTTTATTCGCAGACAATGATAAGATATTCATGTAGCAATTTAACACTGGAAGATTTAAGTATTGCTGACTAGCATGACTTAGCACCCAAAATCATTTAACGGTTATCTTCAGTCAGTAGCTGTGATTATTTCAAAGCAGTAGCTGAAGAAAACCTAAACTAAACCAGAAAACTAGACAAAACATGAGCCCCCGGCAGTTTTGGAGAATATCTTGCAGACTTGAGTCAAAAGGCGTAAGGGGAATAAGAAAGACAGAAAAAGAACTGTGAGTTTATTACTAAGGAAAACAAACCTTTTTTTTTTAAAAGCACTTAACTATGAGTTTTGGAGGGATCTGGTTGATATTTTTTTCTGTTAAAATGTAGTAAAGAGTAAAAGAAAGGGGAAAGGTGCATTTGGAAGGCAGTTATAGTAGAAGAAATTGGCATGAAGTCAGAAATGAGAGAGAGAAATAAGAGCAAGTCCTTCAATTGACCGATTATGCTCAGCTGCTTATATTTTCAGTGGAAGGTTAGTGATAACTCAGCACCTTGCTGTCTTACATTCAAATGAACCCATTTACTGAGAGCTGAAAGCAGAGTTGATTAAATAAAAAAAGTGAGTTAAGAATTCTAGACAGTGAATGGCTATAATGGTGGGGCCAGCTTTAGGTATGGAAGAGACAGCAAAACTACGTATTTCAAAGCAAATGGTATCAAGTAGCTGCAGCACTCTCTTGAAATGAGTTCTACTTATTATTTCTTCTGTGATTTTAAAATCCAGTCCTGCTTTCATGTAGAGCTTTTGGGGAAACATTTGGGCCTCCTTATATGTTAGAACAGTATCTTGTCTATCATGGGTGATACTGCATGCAAATAAACAGTATAATTTGTTTTCTTCCTCCCTCATGTAACAGAAATTCTTATACACCTGCAACACAGTCTGGGTTTGATTTTTAAGTCATGAACTGTGCTATATTATTTTTGAAATCTGTTTCACAAAAAGATAAAATGTTTTATCAGCGCTATGCATGCTGCCAGGGATTAACGAATGTAGTGCTTATTTGCCATATATGTCTCAGCAGCATCTAGAAATGAAGTCTCCAAGTGGAGATTAAATTTTAAATACATTTCTGAATATTTTCATGGTGTTCTGTTCAGATATATCATAAGCTGTTTTGGCAGCCGTCTCTGTGTTCACCTCTGAATATAACTGAATTAACAGGGAGACAAAGTTTGCTGGAAGCCACAGCTGCTTGTTGTGTATTTTATTAAATACAATGTTTTTGTTACTGCTCTCTCTGGAAGATTTTCTATCCCTGTTATTAGGAAGGAAGTCAGCTGTTGAGTGCCAAAAGCATATATTTTATGATGGCTCCTTTGTCACTCTTGAACGTTTCAAGGTTAGCCACCATGTGGGGTTTAATCCTGCTGCCAGAAGAAAGCTGCTAGGTAATATAATCCCCCACATGCAGAAGGAAGCAAGGTGTTATATATGGGGGGCTGCTGATTGTGACATCAGGAAGTTACAGGATCTAAACAATTTAAACATGGGATCCATGGCATCTAAACAATTTTAGAGGAAAGAAAAAAAAAGTAGCTAAAATAAGAACTGACTTGAATTGTCCCTTCATGTGTCACAGGTACTGTGCATTAGAGTATGGAAGGTCTTTTGGAAAGTCTAAAGAGGGGCTGCCAGAGGAACAGGCTGAGCTACTTTTTCTCTGTTCCTGAAAGGGTAATTCCTCTCTGTTCATCTACACCAAAGCCTCTAGTGTCAGTGAAAAGTTAGCTATGTGCTAGTCTTAGTGTAAGCATGTTTCTGGCTGCAGAATGAATTGAGTTTGGGCTCTACCCTCTATGCCTTTGCCTGTCCAGCCAGCTCTGCATCCTGAGCATGTTCCAGGAGGGAATGGTAATTGGCAATGTTAACTGCCTGTGTGTCTGCTCATCCCCTGTTATTGCTGATTAGATACTGGAAACCCCGCTAGTAGTTATGGGTAGCTGTCTGTGAAGACTTGGATGGGCAGGCAGTTCTTTCCTAAAGAATAAAAATAACTGTCAGATAGTTGCTTTTTCTACCTTTCAAGAAGCAGTATCTGTTTCAAACTGGTGACCTAGATGGAGGTGAAAGGTTGGATATCCTTTGGCCAGCTATCATCTCTGGTTCTCTTGCATCTCTGTCTGTTTGCATTTACAGTTTAAATGCTGAAAGATTGGACAATGCCTCGGTTATATGGCTGAATGCACTAGATTACAGCTAAATCACAAAAACATTTATTAAGTGATTTCCTTCAGAAGATCATCTAAACCTACAGGAAACCTGTATCTGCCAGATACGACTGAATCTCTGGTTCTCTTTTAAAGACATCTTTTAAAGGCAGATTAGGAGTTATTTAGGAGCATGGTGACAGACCTATAAGAACTCAGTCGTTGTGAAGCTTTATCGAGCAAAATGACAGTCTCCTGGAGTAGCTGCATGCCTAGTTGAAGGGCGTGTGAGTACTTTCATTTGCAATACCTCAGTTGCCAATGAGTTTGCAAATTTCCTGAAAGAATTTGAGAGGCAGACTAATCAAAACAGTTTTTCTACTTAACTGTTTCTGATCTAACAGTTTCTAAGAATTTGGATAGATTGAAAAAAAAGAAAAATGCCATCCTAGCATTATAAAAATGCTGACAACAAGTATGGATACTGCTTGCTAACTTTGTGTGTGTTTGAGTCTGTAAAACAAAGAAGACAAGGAAGAATCACCCCAAAGTTACATATTTTCATGCTAAAACCTACTTTGGCTCTCCTTCAACTATCAGGTTTATTCTTCAGTAGCATCTGATGGATTCCAGTAAGGCCACTAGTAGTTGCTACTGTCAGTCAAATGCATTGAAGACAGTCCTTGTTCCTTAAAGACTGTAGTTAAGAAATTAGCCTGAATATAGTCATTTATGCCTAGAGAATAAGTTAAGTTAATGGAAAATAGTATATTCACTGGTGTGTGTTAGGTTCTCAATGCTCCAGGTCTTGGCAGGTGGTAATCAATCTAACTGGGAACAGTTGGCGGCCATTTTGTGAGAGCTCTTAAAGAACGAGTAAGTGGAAAGTGGAGACCATCAAACAGGATATCAGAGCTCTAGAGATGGTGCTTACGGGTCTAGGAACCCAGGTTGTTTTCTCCTCAATCCTAACTGCGAGGGGGAAGGATGGGAGGAGGAGTAAACAGATTTTGCAGGTTACCAACTGGCTGCACCCTGATGCTGACAACAGGGTTTTGGTTTCTATGACCATGGGACCTTATTTGAAGGCCAAAAACACATGAGGAGAGATGGGAGCCACCTGAGTAAGTGGGGCACATGTATCTTTGCCAATAGGTTGGGCAACCTGGTAAGGAGAGCCTCCAGTGAGGGCATGCAGAGAAGTGTGTAGGGAAAGGCTCTTCTTGTACCCCTCCTAGGAAAACTGCATGCTCAATTACCTCCCTGGAATGCCTCTACACCACTACATGCACCATGGTGGGGAGGAGGGGAAGCAAATGAAAAACTAGGAAAAATTAGAGATCCATGTGTGGTCGCAGGGCCATGATCGTAGTGCAATTACAGAGACACGGTGGGATAGCTCAAATGACTGGAGTGCTGTCACAGATGTCTATGTGCTTTTGAGGAAAGACAGGCCAAGAAGGGAAGTTGGTGGAGTTGTTCTTTATGTGACAAAGCAACTGGAATGTATTGAGCTCGGGGTAGAGGTGGATGAAAAGCAAGTCAAGAATTTATGATAAGGATTAAAGGGCAGGCTAACATGGGTGACACTGTGGTGGGTGTTTACTACAGGCTTTCTGATCAGGAAGAGGAAATTGATGAGACCTTCTACAGACAGCTGGAAGTAGCTGCACAATCACAGGCCCTGGTTCTTATGGGAGACTTCAACCGCCCTGATATCTGCTGGAAAGAATACAGATAGTCACAGTCCATGAGGTTTCTGCAGAGCATTGATTATGACTTTTTGAGAGAGGTGTTGGAGGAGCCAGTGAGGAAAGGTGTGCTGCTGGGCCTTGCAGTAACAAAGGACTGGCTGGAGATGTGAAGGCTGGGGGCAACCTTGGACCCTGATATGGATCAGGATTCTGTGAGAAGAAAGCAGGAAGTATACAGCACAGAGCTACAAAGATGCTTAGGGAACTGGAACATCTCTTTTATGAGGAAAGGTTGAAAGAACTGGGCCTGTTTAGTCTGGATCTCCCCTGTGAGGGGAACTTGGTATACAAATGTATACTAAGGGCCAAGAGGAGGGGGTCAGACTGTTTTCAGTGGTGCCCACCATTAGGACAAGAGGCAATGAGTACAAACTGGAAAACAGGAAGTTCTGCCTGAATTTGAGGAAATGCTTCTTTTCTGTGAGAATAACAGAGCAGGTTTCCCACAGAGGTTGTGAAGTCAAATATCTGGAGATATTTGAAATCTTGCTTTTGCGGGAGGTGGGCAGGGGGTGGACTATACGATCCCCAAAGGTTGATATCAATCATTCTGTGGTTCTATAATAAAAGAGGACTAGGTATCTTCTTCACAATTTTAAGCACTGAATTGCTACCCGTGTGGTGAGGCTAGCAAAGAAGAAAGCAAACTATGTTTGGCAGATGAAGCTGTCAGTGTACATGAGGCGAACCATACATGTGCAAAACAAGATGCAGAAGCTTTTATAGCTGAAGCACTGAGGAGGTGGGGTTGGTGGGGATGAGTTGCAGGGGAGAGTGTGAAAAGATGAGAGGCACTTCATCTTTTCAAGAGGTTTATACCTTCTTATATATGTATTTATACCTTTGCACCTTTGTAAGAAGTTTTAAGTTTTCTATAAGAAGGTTATAATCATGGCTGCTGTGTGACTGATGAGAGACCTTTTCACAAAAGGAATTCTTCAAAACAAAACAAAAACAACAGCATCCATCATCTGTTTTTGAGGGTAGATGCAATTCTGTTGCTTTTATGTGGAGGACTGTTAAATTTGCTTATGTTGACACATCTACTGCCTCTACATTTAGAGTTAGGAATTAGTTAATGAGAAAATTAAAGTGCCTTTTAGCCATTTTCTGGTGAGAGTGCAGCAGCAGCAAAATTCTTATTGTGGCATAAAATGATGGTCAGAGGAAATAATTGTGGTTTTGTGGTGGGATCTTGGACTCTACATTTTTGGAGACTGCTGAGACTAGCAAAGTCTTCCTCTGTCCCTCTGCCAAGGACCACCAAAGGAAACACACTCTTTCTGTGTGTCTACTTGAAGCCACTCAAGACTTTCCTTTTGGAAGTCAGAAGACAGCTCTGTGCATTCCCCACTCAGAGCAGGAGTCTGGCTCAGGAGATGCATCTGCCTCTGGCCCTGGCTCTGCTTTTTCTATGTGCCTTGCTCACGGTGCACCTCTGCAGTCTCTCAGTGGAAGTGACATCTAGGTGGTATGGGAGTTCTGCTTATCTATGGATCTCATAGGCAGTTTTTGAGACTTCTGTTATGGAAAATTCAAATGTCAGGAAACCAATGCATCTTTTGAGTGGCCTTTTAGAAGGTGACAGGATGAAAAATAAGCCTTTCAACTGGGGGCTGCACTGGTATGGATGAAGAGGTGGCAGAACCATAAAACTTCTCTAATCTTCTCTGCCAGAAATCACTAAATAAAAATGTAGTTCTCTAGTTTTGTTAACCTTAAAGTGCACTGAAGGCTTAATCTATGCTGACATATAGTGGTTCATTACATTATACAGAGTCATTTAGTCATATCTTCTGTCAAGTAATTATCAGTTGCTCATTCCTGCTCATATGTCATATTTTCATGGCACAGTGATTAAAGATTTTAACAGCATTTCTATGTGAAAGTCATATAATTTTAAGCAAATGGCTTTCTTGTGTCCATACTTTTTAACCTTGCTGGAAGAAACTGCAAGTCACTTTCAGTTCTTTGTTCCCTACCATTAGTCAATATTCAGTGGAAAAGATTTCCTTAAAGTTACCTTCATTCACCATTTCCGTTCCTGTGCTGTGTGAATGGCATAAGGTACAGTGTAATAGGTATTAAAATCCACAGTTTTAATATACAGAAACAAATCTCTGTGCATGCTCTCTATTAACTCATGATTGTTCAGTTCAAACAATGACTTTTCACAGTTTGATTTATAGTGCTTCTGTTTTGGAGGCATTATTGTGCTAAGGCTGCCTTTAAAATCAATTGCAGTTTGCTCATAAAGACATTACTGAGAGAAATGCGTTGTAGTAGTAATACATGGATCAAAAACAAGCAGTAACAGCTAAATTATGTCTCCTTTACCAAGCAAATTTGAACATATTTTTACAGTATAGGTTCATAGACTTTTAAAGTCGATTACTATGTAAAGACGGATCAGACTGAACTATTTTGAATGACCAGCATGAAACCGCATTCTGTTTAGAGCAATTATGCTGCTTATGCATCCCATAAATGCTATTTTTCATATGCATGCTCCAGCTATCCACTACATCGCAGTTTTCAAGTGTGAAATCTTGGGTTGTAGTGACACTTCCTAGGATATATGTTTGGTATTCTGTGTTAACTTCACCGTTCGGCCCTGTCTTCCTCATATTGGGCGCTTTTACAACTTCAATTTGGATAAATGAGCTCAATTGTGTTTGGAAATATGTAATGGAACACATCAAGGTTCTACTGGTAGACACCCTAAAGAAGCAAGTTTCTTAGTCTAATGGAAAGTGCACACTCCTCTCTCACCATAACAAATCTTGACTACTGTAATAAATTGAAGAAAGTAAATGTAGATGTTTGACTTCTGTGGCTGTCAGCAGTGATTCAGTAAATTAATTTGTTATCGTAATTAATTTCAACTTGAACTATTTTCCACTAAAGAACTCTTTGGTTGACTAGTTTGTATAATAGAGAAAATTTTGGACAAGCAGTGCGAATGTTCTTATTTTTTTCCTAAGGTACTTATGGATTTTCTGCAGTGGAGAGGAAGAATAAATAATAGGAAATGTAATCGCAAATTCACAGAACTAGCTGAAAGTCTCTGGTGTAGGTGCTGAGTGAATGGGATTGCTAATGAGTTATTAGGCTCAATTTTAGCTGGCAAGGCTCAAAGTTGACTAAGCCCCTAAAAATGTTTGTGTTTCTTTTTTTCATATTTATGGCAGGAAAGAACAGATAATGGACAGGCACAAGTGGAGTTTTGCTTGTAATCTACGGCCAGGTATCAACTGAAAGTATAAGGAATAGGCACAGGAGACATCATAAAACTATTATTGGAGTGTAGTTTAGACAAAAGGATGTTTGTTCTCATTTGATGTTATAGTATGGCATGACATGTTCTGATGCATGACAGACAAGTAATAACAGCTGCTGTAAAGCATTTTATATTTGGCCTGATTCCAAAGTCAAAATGCCCAGCTATGTATCTACGTGCATCTTTGTTAAACTGTTAAAAATTGAAGTTACTTTATACTATGAATAAATTTCTCAGAGTAGCTGTACAAAAATGTGTGTGTGTACGTGTATCAGAACTTTAATATTAGACTGAAATTAAATTGCATATCAACTCAGTTTGTTATAAAGATAAAGGAAATAAATGCAGGTTCATTTCTCTGTAGATGGATAGAAAGTTAGGAATATGAATTTTAAGGTGGATAAGCTAAGTCACGATGTCAGCATTTTAGTTTTTTTTGCTTTTTCCTACTGCTAGAACTCTTTTTTTTTTCCTCCTCTTTCCTATAGAGTTAGAGGAAGACTACCTTGCTTGTTCCTTCTAGTGTTGATTGATGTCAGGAATAGTAAAAACATTTTTTTTTTTTATGTTACATCGTGAGAAAAAACATACTGTCTTCTGTCTTCGGCTAAAAAAAATGTCCATTGATACTGTTGTACCGTTCATGTAATTGCTAGTTTTCTTGCGGTAATGTTTCTTGCTTCTGTTGTCCTCTCCAGAAGAGAAAAGCTGCCTGGAGTTCTGATAATGATAACTTCTATTCATATGTTTATTCAACTATACATATATTAACATATGCATGTTAATAATAACATTTTACTAACACCTTAGACTTCTCTAGAACTTTTCATCTCAGGATCTTAGAATGCTTGCTATAAGAATATTTGGCATTTGGAATGAGTAGCTTCCTCCATTAGACTACTAAAAACTCTTTACAAATAAGAAAGACGGGATAGAAAATTGAATAACACATTTCTGAAGTTTTTATGAAAGATAATTCCCTATCACACCAGGCGGTGGAATCTGACAGTTTTAAATAACATCATATTGAGCTGAGCTGTTGTCTGCTGGTGCAGTCTATGCTGGTGAGCATAGGCATGGTGAGAACTGGGCTGGGTGATGCTAAGGGGAGGCTGTAGGATGTGGTGTTGGCAATGAGCAGATAGTGTTCTGTTATCTCATTCAGAAACAGATGATTATGCCTTACTGCGGTAGGACCCCGGCTTCTGCAGAGATTTGCTTGAATGATGTGTTGATTTTGCCTACAAGTGTCATATATTAAAGCTAAAGACTCACTGTCATCTCAGTAATGAAGTTCTTCGAGACTGTGTAGCTTCCATTCAGGGAATCTGTGTGCGCTCCTGGCCTGTTCTGTCACTCAGGAGACTGTGCCAGGGAGTAGCACTGGCTCCTTATCTCAGTTTAGTAGATTGACACTTGTGTTGTCTCAGCAGTAGATATTTGAATCACAATACTGATTTCTGAAGTATTAGGAGTGGTTGGCTGGCTGATTTGAACATTTTTGCCTGGTATAAATGGTGTAGGAGGGCCTCATGTTGATTGTGCTGTAATGTAGCTCCTGCCTCTGGTGTTTTCTATGTCTGGTGTGAAGTGGGAACATTGATGATTTTCTGTCCTCAAGACTTAGCGATTTTGCCTAGACTGTTGATCATTGGGTGAAAGGAGGAGACATTCAGCTACTGGCTACATCTGTAGCTTTCTTGGGATAGCCTGAGCTGCATGATGTCCAACCCATGCTGCTTTGGACCCATTAAATGTGCTTCTGATCATTGCAAAGCTACCAGGAAAGAATCAGTGCACCTGGAAAATACTGCTTGCACCCAGCTGCTGTGTATGAAACTAAAAGCTCACAGGCTTTTAAATCACATGCTGATCTCTTCATTAATCTCTAATATAACCCCCAAGTTATATTAGAGATTTGTTTGCTGCTGTTTGTGTAGCCCTTCTGATGATAGATTCTGCAAGAACAGGGTGAGCCCATTGCAGGCACTTTCTTGTGTTTGCTGGTAAGATAAGATGCCAGGACAGAAAAAGGCTACTAGATGTGTCCATTCATGCAATAGTGTGATACATGCCCGTAACAGTGTGGAAAGGCTCTGAAAAGCCACTCTGAACCATGCCATTCCCATGCATTAATCACAAAATACTCTGGTAAAATAAAACAAAATAAATGACTTTTACACAAAGAATGAAATACTTAGAAAAATGCTTGCATGCTGCAGGAAAGGTCTTTTGTTCTAGGTCTGTGCAGCAGTATCGACATCGTCTTTCGTAGTCAGAAATGACCATGTGATCCGTATGTGTGAACAGTGTTGCAGAGTAAGGAATTACTCCCTATGGAGACTAGAATTCTTGCTTCAGAGAAACTTCCTTTCTAAGCCTAAATCTCTGCCTATGTTTGCTTTGTTTTCAGAATCAAGTTGCACCAGTCAGCTGCCTAGTGGCTTCTTGGTGTTGAGGGCACTGCAAAAGTAGGAAATCTCTTACATGCCTTCAACAGCAAAACAAATGAATATAAAATCCATCAAAACGGATATTTGAATGTTACAGTTGCTTGTTTCTAAATCTTTGTGCAATAAAGTGCAGCAAACATCACTCAGGCAAGTGCCATTTGAAATTTCATCTGCTGGCACAGGCCCAGAGGGAGGGAGGTGGGAGAGCAATGGCAGTTGTGTTTATAGGTGAATGAGTGTCAAGCTGCAAGAAATTGTTGTCACCGTGCTGTGCTGAGCTGTGGTGTTGTCAGCTAAAGTTCCTTGAAGGATAGTGAGTTCTTGCAGATACTCTTAATAACCTCTGCATCAGTCCTGTTGGCATGAAGCTGTTTGTCATGTGGAGTTTCTAATGTGATCACTGTTTTTCATGTATTTATTTATTTATTTTGTGGTCTAGGATGAAATTCTAGAAGGAGTGGAGTTATTGTATTGTGAAACTGTGAGGTTATAAGCAAGGAAGAGTTTGCAGAGAAACATATTGCTTTTATCATACCAACTGATACTAAAATACAATGATGGCTGCAGGCATACAAACTCTGTGTTAGGTCTGAAGCCCTCCCAGCCCTATGTTTCTGCAAATGTAAATCACTCCCATAGGTTTTACAGGGAAGCCGCTAGGTTAGACACCCACCTTCTCAGACTTAAAGTTAATGAAAGCTGATAGCTGAGGACAAGTGTTCTGAAAAACTCCTGACACAGCTACATTTTGGAGTACTGACGGCAGAGTCCTGATATAAGCAATTTGTTAAGAATATTAGAGATAAATTACTTGCATGTACTAAAGCGTTTGCTGTGGCATGTCACAGGAAGTCCTTCACATCTTAATATTTTCTGCTTTTTGATTTGGAGGTAATAATTTTGTCTCAATATTGAGATGCAAAATATCATGTTACAGCTTCTTTTTGACCTGTTTAGCAAAGACAGCATGGCAGGAAGGTTTTTAGGCCAAGCTGTGATTTTAGTTGACTTCTGATTATGGTTGTTTCATAGAATTTCAATATGACCTTGACTCACTCCTTGCGTGTATCTGTTCTTCACCTCTCAAATGGGAATAATCATGCTTAATTTTCATGGCTATCGCCTGGGGAAATTATTTACTCCTAGTGAAATGCTTCAGTAGTACAGGGAATATGGATACATAGATAGGCAGATAGGTAACTGGAAACTATGCCACACAGGTGGTACCTGTGTGATGAGATTAGTCTGCAGACATTTCACTGAGTTATTTTTGTAAGGTCTCAGCATGCAGAGATATTAGTGGCACGTTACAGATCATGGTTATTTTCTAAGGATATTCTAAGGATCAGATATTTTAATATGGGTTCTATTAGGGGTTTAGACCATAACATAGGAAATTAAGGGGATTGGACAACAGTCGTCATTTTTACAGAGAGTTTATTACTGTGGTCTCCCCTTTTTGGGAGAGTATGGGAAGTGAGGGGAAGGGAAAACTTCATCATGTTGCACTTGGACCAACAATTTTAGAGCTGGGTAATAGTAAATTCAATTCATTTGATTTCTGACTACTTTAAATATGTAATGGCCTACACTTGGCTGGGGTTAATACACCTCTCTGAACATTATTTAAGAATAAGTAAAGTTGAGCCTGTCAGAAAAATTTCTTGAAAGGATAAGAAGCCTTTGCATAACTTTAAGGTCACATGAAACTCAGCTTGTAAGATGAATTCTGTTTCAGCAGTTGTAAAAGTTTGTTAGAAGGCTTGGAGCTTATTTTCGTGATATATGGAGGGCTTTTTGTCAACTTATTAGAAAATAATAGAGGAACAAATAATGACAAAAGGAAGTTCAAATTCATCCTGGGTAATGTTCATGCTGCAGCATAGCACAGTTCCTGCAGCTGCTGCTTTTAAGAAAGTTTTTGGATTAACAAGCTGCTGAATGAATTAGCTGGCCACCAAGTAAGTGGCCATTTTCCCCTGCAAGGATACTGAGCTTCCACTGATTCTAAGAGGCCCTGAGGGTTAGCACTTAACGTGTTTTCTTTCACTGCCTTTGCCAAACAAGAAAAAAATTGGTCTGACCTAAAGATGGTGTTGCAAATTAATTCCTCTCCTCTGTAGTTCAAAAACCTTTCTCTTTATTATGTGGATTGGCACACAAGACAGTACAAATCACAGTTCTTTCAATGTGAAAAGCTTTCTGAATTACTTACAAAAGAGGCAATGATAAATAGTCCTGTGGACTAGAAATGTAATCGTTCTCATATTTTTCACGTCAGATCTTGTTCTTGTGACATCTTGCTCCCTGCCTGGGAAGGGAAAGCCCTGCATCCCATTTAGATGGGTTTGTAATGGTAATTTAGATAGGTAAGTAACGGTAATACAGTTCTACAACAAAATGTACTTTTTATCAGTAACTTTGCAAGTATATATGGTATTGACAGCCTTTTTTTTTTGTTGTTGTTGAATTTCCCGAAAAGGAATCTTAGGTGTTTCATAATCCAGAGAGTAAAAACAATATACACACTGTTCCTTGCATAATACTTTGAACGCTAATGAAATTCTGCTGCTATTCTGTATTAAGATTTGGTTCTATATTCTGCTCCTATTTTATCTTATATACTGTATAAACAGTTTAATACTGAAAGTTTAAAGAAATTGCGTCAGATTCTGAAATTATAACCCTTGCTAAGATTGAAGATTATTGTAAATACTACATAAAAACATTTGAGGCTGCTATTAAGCACTTCTGAAGAAGAAGAAATACTGTTACGAGGAAAGCTTCTGTTCCCCATGTAGGGAAAGCTCAGCACAAAAAGCAGTTTGTAGCTGAGAGTTGCAACCTTAATTGTGCAAGCTCTTATCAGTTATATATAGAAGTCCATGGAGTAGAGCAATCTAGCAAGTTCTGTGACAGCTATGACTGTATTAAATTGCATACTGTAGTGTCATTCTGCAAGCCAAATGGGATTGTAAAATGGAAAGAATTACATTATTTAAAAATGCTAAATCTACCTTTCTGAACCCATTGCTAATTCATTTGCCTAGCTATAGAGCTTGATAAGTTGTTTTTTTTTTTTTTAAGTTTAGAAAGAGAAACCATCGTGACCTGCCCGTTTGACCACTGAGTTTTAATAAAGCTTATTGCCTCAGATCCTGAAATATGAGCAGAATTGTCACTGGTAACTCCGCAGCCTGCCCTGTGCAGGCACGTGCATAGTGTGCTGCTCCTGTGCAAGGCAAGCGCCCACGCTGATAGGTTTAGCATAGAAATAACATGGGCTTCCTCCCCACCTGGAATAAGCATCTTGCTCCAATATTTGATTTCATGAATTAATTAATGTTTAGTTTGTACGGCATCTGTTATCCATCGAGGTTTTCATTGAGCACCCAACAATCTGCAGCATAAATTCACTTCCTTATGAAATCTGTCCTCTTTAACTACTCTTTGACTGAGCTTTTTTCAACAGCTGCTGTATTTTTGACAGAGGTACTTCTCTTAAGGGCCTTGTGGAGGGATTTTAAAAGACGTAAATGAGAACTGGCTTCTCTCTCTTGCCCATACTAACATTAAATTGCCTTTTAATGGAAGCTGGATGGCTCATTCATTTTTCTGCCTTTGAAAATGTGCTTGGAATAAATTATGCTAAGTGCATTCTTAGGACAGGACTGCTTAGGACAGAGAACTGAGGATTGAATCTTGAGAGCTGTTTCATGGTCTGCTGATGACTTTCTGCTGCCCACTACACTCTATCCTGATTCACCTGATTATCTTTACAGGAAAGTGCAGCGGTACCCACTTTGTGGAGGTGCTGAGGCTTAGTTATTTAAGCACATTGTTGCTGCAGGACCATCAAAGTCATAGAGTTAAAATGATTTATTTTTGAATGCTACTTGGTGCAGATATTTAAATTTATTTAAATTTAAAGTCTTTACATTTAAAAAAGCCTTTAAATTATAAGCCGTAGCATTTTAAAAGGTTAATAGTCAAGAAGATGAATACATTAAATGATATCCAGAGTTATTGTTCGTTTTTACAGAACATACACCCAGTTCCTAAGATGGGATCATCATTCTGTTTTTTGTTATTGTGGTAGGTGTTTCACTTCAAGTCAATGACAGAATAGAGAGGTTCTTGGGCAACACATGGGAAGTTTGCAGGATTATTTATTTCTGGACTTCAGAAATATTGATTTTATTTCTTTCAGTTCATGATTATTTAAAATTAAGTACCATCTCAAATTGCTTATTGGCATCAATCTGTTCCTTTCTTGTTGAGTTTGATTTTTCTCCAGCATTTGCTCATCTCCATTTCTCAGAACTGTGAAAAACAAGTCTAAATAATCAAGTCTAAATAATCAATTCTTTAAGCTTAGACCCAAAATCGAGTCATCTAAATTGCTTTCTTCTGCAGTAATAGCCTTTCTAAAATACAGTAACTGTAATAACATGCAAATATTTCTCTGAGCGATATAATAAATAGTGTTAGTTTTTACATGGTATGTGCACTTCAAGACTTTGCTTAATTGTTTTTTCTATACACAAAAGCACCTTCAGTATTTGTGTTCGTCAGAACCGATTCTTGTTAGTGTTTTTGTCTGTCACATTCACTAAGACATAGAGACCTCACAACCTGTGTATATGTTGCCTCTGAGTCCATGTCTTTTCCTTAGATGTAGTCCATATATAGATTCACAAAAAAACTTTAAATGATTGCATGTAAAATAATCACTTATAAAATGATAAACAAACCTGTGCTAATTAAAGGCAAGCTAACGGAGAGCCCCAAAAAAAGCCTTAAGTGGTAGCATTTCTGATATGGATAAGAACTGTGTGGCATGTTTATGCTCAAACAGACTTGCTTTGTTTAAGATGTATGGTATCCTTCATGTTTTATCTGAACTGCTGTATTTGGAATGGTGATTTTTTCTGATGTCTTTAATTCCATACATTATATTTAATTTATGTATTTGGTTCATAACCTCGCTTTACTCTCGTGAAGCATCATTGGAGAAACAGCATCCTTTGCTGTTTCTCACCAGGCAATCAAACTGTGGTGAGCTCCACCTGTGACACTGTGGATCAGAATGACCATATCAGTTCTGACAATTTGTTCTTGTTGAGTGTATTTGCCTTAGGAACTTTATCTGCGGATGTGGTCCCACTGAAGGTAAAGATTTACTAGCACAAGTGAAGATGTACAAGATAAGAATCTTTATTTTGGTCTCAGACATGTCAGACATTATCTTTATTTTGGTAAAAGGAATTATCTTCACAACTTTATTAATGAACAAAAGATAAAGTAATTTGGAGCCTTTTTGTTATATGTGTGTTTTCTAAAGACTGTTTTCAGCTGGGAATATTTTCTGTAGTGAGGGATGACTAGATAGGACTGTCCACTGTCAAAAGCAGCTGACTGAACTAGATGGCCCAGTGTTTTGATATTTTATGACAAATTCTGCATATAATGAAAGTATCCCTATGGGTGACATGTACATGCATATTACTGCAGTGCACAAAAGCACTTTCAGTGATATTTTTTTTCTGTTCAGTGTTTAGGAAAAAATAATAAAAGCTGAACATCAGAGAAAGCACATGGTGAATTTTATTTCAGTTGTGTGTTTGCCTCATGATTGCAGTACTTACATAAGATATAATCATGTGAGATGGATTATTTAATATTCTAGTGTGTTTCCATTGTATGGTGTGCAATGGAATGACTAAAGGAATAGCAGAAGTTCTAATATTAGTGTAAAGATTGAACTGATATTGGAATTAATTTTATTTTTAAATCTAATTGGTTAGAAGTTTGGAAAGGAGCTAAAAAAATAGAATCATATAATTATAATAGATATGCTTTTTTAAAAAAATCAGATGAAACCTTATAGAGCTCTCAGACCAAGCTGTGTTTTATTCTTCCTGATCATCTCAAAATGAATGTGTTAGTGCTTTATATCCAGCACAACTGTAGGAGTTTGCCTGCTCTATAAATGCTGTTCTTTGGTATACTTTTGAGATGATAGATTAAAGCTCCTTACAAGGAATTTACTTTTGTTATGATTTATATTTTCCTGCACATTCTTTTTTATTCTCAGATTTGAAAGTAGAGGCAGTTTATTTCTCTGTATTTTTCTTAACTGCTTGCATAGAAAGTAGATTCCATCCAGCTGCTTATAGTTCAAACAGCCAGCTGCTGCATTCGTGCTTGTGCTTCCATCTGTGACATCTGTGAATTTTACAAAAACCTTTTAAATTGTTTTTATGAACTGTAAGTGTTCTTGCAGGTTGGGATTCCAAAGATGAGAAAATATTTAGCTATATAAATTATAGTTTCCATATGGACCTCTTACTGCTTTTAATAGCTTCCACTAATTTTTATGTTTTTTTTTTCTTGGTGGCTTAGACTGATGATGGAAAAGATGGTGGGAAGGGAAGCATATCAAATGGATTTATATGACATCCGAAAATAAGTCAGCTTACTTTTTATATTTGTGGCAGGTAATTTTTTTCTAAGTGTCTCACTGCAATAAACAATCACTTTCCTTCTTCTCCTCCAACTCGTACAAGAACTTCTGGTTTAATATCATCAGTGTGTAGTAGACTGTTCACAGAGATAAGACTTCAGACTACATCTCTGTGAATTTAAGGGGGTTTTTTTTCTGCTAGTTAAATTACCTCTTCCAATTAAGGCTCAATATCAGAAAACTACCTAAAAGCTTCCCTTTTTAGAAAAGTGCCTTCTAATAAGTATTTACACAGCAAAAACATAGAATAAATTAGTAGACTTCAGTGTCCATTCCACAGACTTGTATGATTAGAATCTGATAATAGGCTTGTCATAGCACAGTAACAGACTGAAACATCCCCGTGAATTTATGTAGGAATTGACTATTCTATTTCTAGTTGTTTTCCGATGAACCTGAAGTAGCTAAAGTGGGTACTGCAAATGGGTGGAGCAGCTTTGGAAGTATTATTTGGAAATATTTCTTTTCTTCTCAGTAGTATTGTCAAGAGCCTACTGTAGGAGTGGGTATTGTAAAAATAATTAGCTTTATATGATATAAATGAAATTTACTTTCTATATTGGTAGTTAACTTTTTATGACAAAAATGAAATTAATGTGGTGAGATATTTTTAAAATCCATACAACTTGTAAAATGGGTTTATTTCTAAGTCTTATATTTTATAGGCTCCCTTGACGATACCTTTAAAATTGTATTTAAGAGTTAATTAAGCTCTAGAAATTAGAGCAAGCACCAACCTGCTTTTTCCTTACAAGGATTATTTCTAGTCTTCATCTTGCAACTTTGGTATCTTAAAACGTGTCCTTGAAAGCTAACATGAAGAATTATTTGGCTCCCTTCAGAGTGAGCACAGGATTCTGATTAGAGGTGAGATGAATGAAAATAAACAAAGCAAGTCAAAGCTTCCATGTGGGGCAAAAGCAGGACTGCTTTGTCCTGCAGAGAATGTAAAATGTGGAAGAGGATCCCGCCGTGGATGAGCCAGTACGTAACACTACAGAAGGAAACAGTTCTCATGATTCAGTGTGTGGCTAGAAATCCACTCCAGCTCTGGTCATCCGAGGTGGTTTAATTGCAGGTTTGCTAAACAGTGAAAATATTTATGCATTGTCCATGCTGAAGTGCCACTGTGGCCACACGTTCATCCACCACCACCACATAAAAGCAGCAAAGGGTGCTCCTCATCAGTGCAGCAAGAGCACCGACATACTCGGTGCCTCCCAATGACAATCTTCCCCTGCCTCATGTATGACAGAGGGATATCTTGCTGCATTTGTGTTCAGAGAAGAGCTAATAAGTCCCTCACAGAAATCTCCTTCCCTTTTCCTTATTGTCCAGGCACTTGGGATCCCTTCTACCCTCTTTTAGAACAGTGGACAGCTTACGTTGCTGTGTCCTGGCAAGTAACCTTATTACAAGACAGGCAGTTTGATTCTCTGTTATGCAGGCCAGTTGCCAAATGGATGTTGAGGGGACAGAGGAGAGAGATGGAGGCAATATACTGTAGTGTTGTATGCAGGAAGGGAAATGGAAAAAAGGGGTGGCCACGGGCCAGTAAGAAACAGCGAAATGGGGCAGCAGAAAGAGAGTGGAGGGGAGCAGAAGATTTGGGTGGTTTAAGAGAAAAGAAGAGGGCAAATGTGAACATAAAGAGGAGTTGGGAAGAGGTTGGGAACATGGAAGGAGGAGGGAAGGGAAAAACATATTTCTCTCTCCCGCTGCTTATATGAGGTTGCTTCCCCAGGGAATAATACAGACATTGGACCTTTAACTTGGATTTATCTCTTTTTTTTTTCTCTCCAACACTCTCTGAGTATTGCATTTATCATTGGCTTTATTAGTGTGATGGTTTAACTACACTGATTGTTTCATTTCAGTGGCCTTTTGATTGGAAACTCTAGGAAGGGAGGAGTTAGTGCTGGGTTGTGCCTAGGGTTAGCTCCACAACTCTTGACATCTCACATCTCTTCAACAAGCCCCCACACTCCTGCACTGTTTTCTCAGCTAGCTCTCCCTTCTAGCTTTGGAGCTCTAGTTCTTCTAAAATGTGTGTTTTTCAACTGTTTCCTTGTATCTGGTAGACCATATGCTCTCTCTGTAGATAACAATTCTACTCAGTGCGGAACATTTACTGTCATAAAGTGTTTTGGCTTTGCTGGCCTTTTCCATGGCAAGAGCATTGTAGCCTAGAAGAATTGTCTTCTCCATGCCAGTCCTCTCTGGCTCTGGTTGCTCCCTCCCTACTACTTCTTTCTTCAGTTTGGAAATCTCCCTATATACTACTTCTTTTTACAGATGATCTTATCATCCAGGGTTTACCCCTATAGGGTTTGATATGAATTATGTGGTTTGGTTTTGTGGTCTAACTGCTGAGCCTTGTTATTTATACTTGCTGAGCCAAGTGTGGTGATACTATATAAAGAGAGAGGCAGCATTTCTGTCTCTGAGAGATTTCAGTCTGAGTCAGATGCACAGGCAGAGAAAGAATATACCTTACATTTTGTTCTCTTCCGAAGTGTCACATATGCTTTTTTTTTTTTTTTGATATTCAAGAAAGAATGCAAAAATAATGAGTAGGTAGAAAAATTAAATATATAACCTCTTCTATTTTACTTTTTTAAATAAAAGTAACAAGGGTGTTTTCATCAAAGAAAAAGCTGTTTGGGCTGAGAGTGTGTCTAGTGCCAAGTGTAGAATTTGGTGGGGGGGTGTGTATAAATTCTGTTTTATGCACAAACTGTATTCTGTACTGCACAAAAAGTGTGCACGTGTCAATACTTGGGTAGGGAAGAGTGGTTACTCCTGTAGATGTTGGACTCTGCATTGTCTTCTTGGTACGACCATGTTGTAGTTGCAAGTTCCTTGAGGAAAGATTCTACATTTGTGATAATGAAGTTTTAACTACAGTCATCAGTGCATATGTCTGCACTGCTTGAGAGTGAAGAACTGTGACAAAAGAAGTGAAGTCTCTGGCTGTTGGGCAGCCCTATAGCTCCAATGGAAAACTTCAGGTGAGGAAATGCTTCAGCACATTGCAGCTGCTGCGGCTGAGCACCAGCTGTGTCTGTTAAATGGGATGTAGTTCAGTCTCGTTCAAACAGCTAAGACAGAAAAGGAAGCTGAAATGTCAGAGTCAGCTGGGAGCCTTTTGCATGTGACACTGCAGCAACAAATCCAGTAAAACATCAGTGCTGACTTCAAGCCTATCAGAGATGGACTTTGCGAAGTGAAAGACAACCCTATGACAAAGTTGAGAGGAGAAGCTTGTACAGGCTGTTTATAGAAAGCTTGAAAGTGCTGAGGGCAGGGAGGAGGACTTAAATTTTGTCTAGAGGTAACGGTATGCCCTGATGTAAAGAAGATACAACAAAGATGCAGAGTGATCAAAAGACTCCATGCTCCCAGTCTTTCTTTTTCCAAAGGTTTTCTCTCTCTTTTTTTTTTTATCTTGGATTCGTGGCTTAGGTTTTATTTGGTTTTGTTTTCGGCTTGTTTGGTTTTGTTTTGTCACCCCTTGAAAAACACTGCTGCTGTTCTAAGAAAAAACAATGACTCAAAATGCACCCAGCATTTGCGTTTAATTATCCTCAGTTCCTCCCACCATTTTGCAGAATGATAGAGTTCCTTTGCGCTCAGGCCACCAAGATTATAGTAGCTTTAAGGTTCCCAGCACTCATTTTCTACTACTTCTTTTACAGAAAATGCTGTTATTTCCATTCTCATCACTTCCTTAAAATATGACATGTTTTAAATTTAACCTTCTCCGCAGTAGTCTAAGAAAACTGGATTTTTTTAAATCAATTAATGGGAAATGAGATTTTGTTTTTAATGGGAAATGAGATTTTGTTTTTATCTTTTCAAAAGTTTGTAATTCGGACAGATAGAATTCTTAATCAGTAGCATACTGTATGTTAGCACACAGCAGTATTTTTGGAATATAGCATTTCGAAACATGTATTGCTGTAGAGGATTATTTCTCACTCTGATCGGTTTAGCCTCTTAGTCTCAGTTTAATAATTTAGGCATATTTAATTTCAATTATTAATGAAGCTGAGCCTCGTCTTTCCTTATCAGAGTTAAGGACTGAGCAAGACACAAAATGCTTGTTCAGCATACACTTTCCTGGCGTGGGACAGGTTTCGTTTTGCTGGCATTTTAGCTCTGAGTGCAGTAACAGGGAGAGAGAGAGAGAGAGAGACTCAGCTTCCAGTGCTCGCTGGTTTATCTTACCCACTTAATATAGAACAGAATTCTGCCAAGCGACACAGTGAGTCCCATGTGAAAATAGATGCTGCGCTCTGCTCTCAGGCTAGCGGCTGCCTGCTTTGATATATTGGCTTCAGCAGGGAGACAATCACATGACCTTGATACAGAATTATCCAATTCCTTATAAAAGATCCCTGAATTTTCACTGAGCGTCAGCAGTACCGTGTGTGTATCAGGAAACAAAGCTAAGTCTTTTCTGCATGAAATGAGCAGGTATATATACATACATGTGTGTGTGCGTTTATATATATGTGTATGCATATATGTTATAATAATATATAATAACATATATGAAGCACATATATATTATACATGCACACGCATATATATAATCCATACTCTTTGGTATGTGCAAGAAATAATGGGTTTTCTGTGTTTTTTTTGTTTGTTTTTAAACTGTAGGCCTTTAAAAAATGACAGTGGTTACTTGTCTGCATTCAGAACAAATGTTTTTTACCTCTTTTGGAGAAGTGAATTGCAGAGATTGGTGGGACTGCAGTTCAAGTTGTAATGGCTCATGGTTGACTGAGAATGTGTCACGGTGAGAGGAGTTGTGGAAGGTTCAATCTAGAGTTTATCTTTGCGTGATGCTGTATCTTATGTTATAGTTCTGTCCGTACTGGGAACACTTGGGGTAAAAAACTGTCACTTCGTGAGAGAACAGAAGATTATTTTCTTTTTTAAAGGTGTTTTTGGGGTAAAGGAGAAAGGCTTCTCTGTTCTTCACTTTGAAGAGATGCAGTAAGAATGAAGAGCTTGAGAAGACTGGAATTGTTTATCCCAGAAATGGATCAAACAGTGAATAGTACATTTTAAAATAAAGCAAAAATGAAGTAGAAAACAATGAAATTTTATAAAGGAGTGAATCTGTAATTTCTCTTTATCTTGTTCTATAATATGTGACAATGGAAGATGAAAATATTTGAAACCTAGAAAGTTCTCAAGATGCTGTGGTCATGGTGCATGCTTTGACTGTGAAATTCACTGCTACAAGATGCTATCAGGACCAATAAGATTCAAAGAGAGTTTGGGCTTCTGAGTGACAAGACTACCTACAGGTATAATATCAGAAGAAAATAAGATCTTACTTGCTTTGCATCTTAATATTTGTCTCTGTCTCTAGGGCATTCTTTAGCTTTCACAGGAGTATTTTGCTTATTATGTTTTCCTTTGATATATCTGGTTTTGCCCTATTGTCCAAGACAAGCTAACTGGAGTGGTGGGGATTTAAGAATTCCTAACTAGCTCAAAGATTATATAGTAGAATATAGTAGCAGTCTGAGTAGCAGTCTGGTACTGCACTCAGAGTAAGAAATATGATGGACACGTGACTCGACATTGCCCTAAGCTACTTATATGGCATCGCCTTCTGGTAGCTTCTGTAGCTTGTGTTCTGGTAGTTTCTGTTCCTAGCGGGAATTTCCCAACCTCTGCGAGTATTGTTTATTCTGAGATACTTCAGTCAGAGAACATGCCTAGCTGATGATATTGCTGGAGGAAAGGCTCTTCACTTCCTCAAGCACCTGCACACTGCAATCAGGTACGATCTAGGCTAAATCTGTTTCCGTTCACCTATTTTGCAGAGAGGGGCAGTGCAACTTCAGTGGCAAAGGATTATCTAACACAGCAAGAATTTCATGAGTGACTAATGTACTGTCATGCTACGACACTGTTGTTCTTTAACTCTGGAAAAGAGAAGGTGACATTTGGAGCAGAGTTCTCCTATAAGCTATGAAGCAATGCTTTCACACTATCATGCACTTGCCTCATGATGTCCTCTTGCAGTTTCAAAATAGTCCTCTGTGTATATTTTTAAAATAACACTCATTAGAAGTGATTTTAATAGAACATGAGGAAGTAGATAGCAAATACTTCTGTGAGAAAATGTGGCCCATAGTTTTTACTACTCAACAGCAATTTAAAAAAATTACTGAATAAAGTAAAGTTTTCTGGGTGCCTCTCAGCATTTCCCTGATGAAAGGGGAATGCCTTCAACTTTTTGAACATTTTTATGTGCTGTCTTTTCTTTATTAAATATAAATTAAGAAGGATTTATTGGTATGTATATTCTTTATCCTCTCTAGCTTTATTGGGTGTTTATGTAGTCGCTTTGGTCTTATCTGAATGTTACTAGGTGCTTGGGACCGAATGAACTTGCAAATAATGGTTATAATCTTAAAAAAAAATAATTCTTTGAACTTGAGGGAGCGATTTATCTATCTGAACTTGGGCTTTCAGATCCCACTGTAAATAATTTGGATCCTTTGTCTCTCTTGAACATGAGATTTATGCATGTCAGGGAGTAGCAAGAGTGAGCTGCTCCGTGAGGGAAGATGAGCCAAGAGCTGGGGGTGATAGCGAGGTAGGCAGGGACAGTGATGTCAGTGGCAAGGGATGCAGTCGTGCAGTGCCTGGCAAGGAGGGAAAGTGCAGCTAGTGACAGTAGCCAGGTTCAGTCAACAGTCATGTCCTCAGCAGACAAGCCTATAATAATGAGTTAGATCCGTGGTAAAGCCAGGAAATCAAATCAACGTGTGAGGGTCAGGGTGTAGATCAGTGTATGTATCAGGTGTATGTCCAGCAGAAGCTGCAGTGTAGTTCAGGCAAGGACAAAAGAGCAAAAGCCTGAGCTTAAATGCAGTTACAGAGAGAAAGTGTGGGAGGTTTCTAAAAGCTCTTTCTCACACCACTCCTTTCACAGCAGTCGCATTCAAGGCCACACAGGTGCACCATATCAAAGGTAGCCTTGAGCATGGGCAGCAAAGTCTCTGTGTAGGATGCTCAGAGCCCTGACACTGCAAGATTTAGAATACAACCTTCCATCTACATCCTTTCAGGGTAAAGTATTTTTAGTCTCAGTGTTAAAACTAACCCAACCTACATGTTTGAGAAATGGAATTGATCATATACTATAAAAATAGCTGCTTTGCTGTAAATACAGATACTGGAAGTGTGGTGAGCATATTTGGATTATAAGGAAGGTTAGCTTTGTGAAAGAGAAAGTGACCGAGCACTTCATAAACAGAAGAAAGCCGTTAAGATGATTTGGGGGGATTCTATATGATTTTTGCACTGGAGCCTTCTGTTTTGTACGTTTTCAGAAGTCAATGGGCACTACTGCATAACTTTTAGTCAGCAAAAGTATAGCAGAAGAAGAGTATAACAAGAGTATAGCAAAAGCAACTTCAGCATTTTTAGAGACCAATAGAGTGAAAACTGTACTTTGTTATTGTCTGCAGCTCCTTGTTGTATAGAAAGAAATGGAAAAATTTGGATTATTTTTCTTTTAAAAAAGAGAAATGTCTTGATTTTAGATTTTGAAATGCTAGTGTTGATTGTTGCCACCATTAATCTTCTCTAAGCATACTGCAGCTTTCTGATTTTGAGGAGGAAATGTGGACCTATTAGAAAGTGGACCTTTTCCTCCAAGCATTTTCAATGCATTAGTTAAGTAGATGTTAACAAAAGAAAATAATGCTTAGGCACTGAAACATTTTTATATCTTCTCTGTAGCTATGAATTTCATTGACCTTTGTAATGGTTATCTCCAGGCATGTTTATGAATCTACTGACACAGTGTAATCTCACTTTTTAGTTTAATTATGTACACATACACTTGTGCATGCATAAAACAGATGCAGGGATTTTTTTTTTTTTTTTTGACAAAGCACCTGGTTTGCTGTGTATGTATGTATGTATCTGTGTGGACAGAGGGGTGAAAGAAGAGGAGAAAAGGGGCACTAGCTGGTTATTCTTTTTATCCCTGCATTTGGACTCTCTTTTGCAATAACGTGTCTGTTCTTATCCATACGTATTTCTGCACTTTTCTAAATTTTAGAGAGAAACTTGAGGATACGAGCTTTCTCTGCCAAAAGAATAAAATCTGCTTTGTTCTTTGTCATGCAGGAGATGCCAGTAGATGCAAGAGGAAGCATAAAATAACACTGAAAATCAACCTCACAGTTGCAGTACTTGCAGTAATTGGCCCTGTTTAGAAATGAGAAAGTCACTAGTGTTGTAACTGCTCCATGTATCATTTAACCTGAGTCTACAGTGGATGAGCTCCCTAGGTCTAGCTTTGTGTAATATTTTCTAGAAGGTAGATATAACCTCAAATTGTTAGCTGCAAGGATCTGTTGCCACCTGATTTGTATTGCTTTATGTATATGTATAATGTATAGTGCTTGGTGAGAAGTCAGACCAGTTTCTCACTGTAAAGGAAGATTCTGACAACTTTGTGTTCCCTTCTATGGAGCAGTTAAGCTGGTTTGTACAGGATGAGTGTGTGGGTGGGAACCCACTGAAAAGAACTTGGTTATACCAGGAGAGGAGGGATGCTTTTGTAAACAGCCTGTTTTCCTTTTAGTGCTGTGACAAAAGGTAAAGAGACGCGAGAACTACTAGATTTCGGATTGTTGGGCTTTACTTTTTTGTTGTGTTGTGTGATGATTAAGTAGGTAGCAGTGGGTGTCCTAGTTAAGTGATGATCCTTCCTGGTGAATAGTATTGTTACACTGATTTTGTTTTTGATCCTTGTAGAATCCTTGAGTGCTATTTAGGAGTTCTTATTCTACAAATGTAGTATAAGGAAGGGAGCTGAGTGATTCTTCTACAGTGCTTTCCATTAGCTGATCACAAAGATCTTTTCAAAGGGGGTAAATATCTGTATACCTGTATTTTATTAATAGATAAACCAAATCACAGGCAATGAAATAATTTCTTGAATGCCCTCCAGCAAGCCAGCTGAAGATAGGTCTTGAGATGACTGTCACACTCCTGTTCGTTCACCCACAAGCACTATGTGCTGCAGGCCTGTCTTACCAAGGTATTGATTACCTTCAGTTTCTTCTGACTGCAGCCCACGTTCTGAATGCCCAATTCAAAAACTGAAACATGAATTCAAAAAAATGAAGCCCAGTTTAGCAAAAATGCTTGCATCCTATATTTTGATAGTGAAGACAGTGTTATCTTTATGAAGCTAGTGTGTTGTTTCTATACGTAGTTGGATATTTAAAGTGTTCGTACCAGAGAGATGGAATTTTTATGCAAGAACAGAAATTCCACTTGTTGAGATGAGTAAGGCGTTGTCAGAACTAATGAGATTTCTTCAGAGTAAAGGAATGGTCTCACCCTGCAGAAATGGAGTGATCTAGTCCACACTAAATCTATACACAAAATTGAATATTAACGATGCTGGATTATGAACTGTTATTGTATGGAATAGTCTCTCTATTTTCTTGTTATATAAATGACTTATTCAGCAATTTTTAAGGGAGGGGAGAAAAAGCTGATGGCAGCAGCATGCAATCTGTAATTCCTACTAAGAGAACAAGAGGCTTGTTACTGCTCTTTCAGATTTCTCTTTGTATAGATATTGGGTTGTTATTAAAAATTCTTTTGGGATTAGGAACAATTTGGGAAGTCTTCACTAATAGCTGTGTAAACATCTTCATTTTTCTGCTTATTTGACAGGATTCCTCCCTCTCTGTCTTTCTGGGGCTGCTTGGCGCAACTTGACCAACAATAAATTGTTATAGCTTTAGGTCATGTGGGAATTCAGCCCATGTAAGGCATGGCCAGAGAATTTTGTCCTCTGTCTAAGTTTTTGGATTCTGGAATTGTCCACAGAGAAAACCTAAAATTAGGAAACTGCAAATTTAGTCTTCTGAAACCTTCTGCCCCACTAAGCAGAGTCTTTAGGGCTCTTTTAGGGACAGAAAATCCAAACTGTTGATGTGAGTAGCTATTTTAATTTATTCCCTAATGATTCTAAATAGTCACATTGGTAATGGAAGGTATCAGCTGCTCCAAGAAAGAGAGAGGCTACGCAAGCAAAAATTCTTTTTTGCAGTAAAGAAATAGAATAAGACATATGCACAGCAATTAGCAAATGGGCTTGAAACTATCTCCTTTTTGCTCTTTGTTCCTAGGTTTTGTGTCTTAGGCCAGTTCAGTATTTTTGCTGAATTCTGCACTTGGTTGAAATGACTAAAAGCTATTGATATTTGGGGATGCCTTTGATCCTGTAATAGGGAAACTGTCTCTCTTCTGGGTGAGAGACTCATTGGCAGTTGTTTACACCTTTCGGACTGAAAACACTGTTCAGCAGGTGACTGGCTGGAATGGGAAAGGCTCTTTTAATTCCGTTTTAACTCAGACTGTTCTCCTTCATGAAGTGACATATGAAAATTTCCATCTTTCCATTGGGTATTTCTGGAATATTTGTGTACAGCGTGCTAGTGTGCTGAGGAAGTTGTGCTGTGCAGATATTTTTCGGTTTGCTGCCACCTCCAGTTACAAGTGTGTTCTCAAAGATATTTCTGTGATCTACTTGAATTTGTTTTTGATTCTTGTTTTTAATCAGCCTGTGTCAATAGCAGTTGTTTGGGGACAATGGTTTTGGGGACTAACAAGTTTGTAGCAGCCTCCATGTGTTGTATTTCTTAGCAAGAAAGTAAACATCTTGGGATGGGTCTTCTGCTGGCAACCATGGGGTCTGTTCCCCTCTAGAACTTTACAAACGAGCACCTCAGTAAAGTCTTTCTGAATTTTCTTCTTCACCAGCAACAAACCTGGCAAAATAACCACTGAAAAGGAAGTACACTGCACCTACACAACCCTACATCCTCACTAGATTGGAGTTGTCACTGGACATCACAGTCTCATTTGTTAGAGTTGAGTGCTACTTCTGTCACTGTTCTTGTGTCTGTCAGAATAGACTTCTGTATTACTTGCAGTAGCCTTTAATTCTACTGCAGAAAAGCCTCAAAAATGTCAACGTAGTAGTACTGTTTAGTACTACGTATACATAGTATACTATGTATCAGATAAGTGTTTTGCACATATGTGCTGCATATGAACAAAAAAAAATTTTTTTCTTGGCTGCACTGTGTATAGATTTTATTTTTCCTCTCTGGAAGTCAGGAATAGTCAAGAAGAGAGACCCTCAGAAGAAGAAAAAGAAAGGTGCACCTATAGGTGCCCTTTACCTAGATCTGATTGAAAAAGAAAGAAAATTTTTCTTTTTTACTTACAGTTTTGTTGAAAACCAGCAGGCTGGACTATCAAAATTCTTTTCCAGGAATAAGCATAAAATCATAGAGAAAATTTGGATGATAAAAGTTATCATTGTAATAAAACACACACTCACACACTTGTTATGGTTTGGGCAATGTAACTTTCCTAAGCAAATTTGAATTCCTTTGAACACAGGAGGTTGAGCGTTGTAATTAGGTGTCAATATTGTATCTTATCAGTGTTCTTGGTCTTAAATCAGTTTATCAGGAATAATTCAGCCTCTCAAACAGTGCTTCCATTTCACAGAGGCATTTTCCCAGAAATGAACGGTTTAACAGTCTCCTCCTGACTTGACCCGTTAATCAAGCCACTGACCTAAGTATAGAGCAATTTCAGTCTCAGAACTCAGATGGACTGCTGTGACAGGATCCATAAAACACGTGTTTGTGCTTGCTTGGAACTTCCACCCACTCCTGTTTTCAGGGTTGTCACTTGGGTGTATCGCTAAATTTACAGATCAGAGATCTCTCCACTGTGGATCAGTATAAATTCATTTAAATAGTCACTGAGAGGTATGTGCATTATTTCCACTCTTTTTCTGGTGCTGTCTGCTATGTGGACCTTCTTATCCAGCCAGGCACACAGACATCATCTGTGTGCAGTGGTTCTAGAGCCTTGCCTGCAATATGTGAAAGAGATTTCTTATGTTTTCATTAATCCTAATGTTTTGAAATGGAACTGGCATCCCCTGAATCCTGCCATTAGATATGTGCTTCTTACTCTTCCCTCTTCTCTCCTGGAAATGGAAGGCCGACCCTTCTTTGTGAAGAGTCGGTCATTTCTCTTTGTCAAGAAACAATAGTGATTGCCTGAGCAATACTGGAAATCTGGGGGTGCTTTCCCCTCGCTGTTGTTCGCTACACTGCTCATGTTCTTGAATATAATGCTAGTTAAAATTATATCAATTGATACAGCAGGGTACTTTCGCGAGTGAGAGCAAGATTAGTAATCCTATGGTAGCAGTCATCGCTTTCCTGGACGTTCAAAGCAGGTTCCATCTGTAGCTTTGACAAGTGAGAACAGTACTGAGTATTTTCACATTGAGTATAGATGCGGTGTTAGGGACTATGTCCTGGGGCCTTCTTTGTACCAGAGCGTTATCATTCATCTGAATATGATTGATTATGGCTTAATCCAAAGCCAACTGAACTGCTGCCGTGCATTTTTGATTATGCCAATGGGCTTCAAATTAGGCCCTGTGTAGATATCAACCCAAGTCTGCCTGTTTCGGTAAGAGACTGTTAGACAAGTTTATGGAGCTAGTGGCTATCTGAGCTCTGCTGGTATATGCCTGCAGGCATGCACAGATGTTTGAGATGCTTTAGCTGATTTCAATTATTAAAAAAAAAAAAGTTAGGAAGTATCCCAAATGAAGACATGTCAATCTGCAGGACGCATTTATGCAACATGAATGACTGTCTCACCTTGGTGGTGGTCTCAGCAAGCCAGGAAGAATGCTGAGAATGGCCCTTGTCCCATGTCTGATGAGGCGGGTGGAACATACCACCCTTCGGTTACCACACTGTCTCTGGCCCTTTTATAGTAGCTCTTTGCAGTCAGATGGTAACTTGGCTAGATCAAATTGTTCTTTTTAGTAGGCATGGGGCAGCTACATTACTTACTGTGTGATCAGTTTAGCAGACATGCATTAACTGCTTAGTGAAAGGAATATTGCAAAGGCTCAGTTACTGTGCTTGTTTGGCAAGAAAAATATAATTAATAATGTCATTGCAGCGAAAGTCAGCTGTTCAGTAGTTATGCTGGTTGCCAAATGTTACACGATGCAGATTCAGAAATATTTCATCCATGGGCCAGTGCTTTCAAATAATCTTGGCAAGGTTTGTGTTTCTATTTTAAACTGTGTAAAGGGAAATTGCTGCCATACTTTCAGGGCTGAGGGTGGTGATACTGCAATCACTTACCTACTTTAGGAGAATAGGCGTGGGGAAGAAAAGTATTAGAGGTCATCACAGGGGGTTAGTTTAGTGTCTGAAATGTCCTGGGCACATCCCAGAGGGATTCTGATGCTCGTTGCTGTGGGGAAAGGCTTCATGGTTTTCAGGATCAAATCATGTATGCCTCTGGGAAACATTGCTAAAAACAAAAAAGGCCAAGTAAAGCTATTATTTCATGTGGATAACCTATACAAATTTTATTTTACCTTTTCCAGCAACACTGTGAAACAGATGAGTATCCTTTCCAATTAGTACTGCTACTTTGCTGACCTAGTAAAATTTATTTATGCAGCTTTGAATTATTTTTTAATTTAAGAAAAACATATGATCTTTTGTTTATGTGCTCCCTTTTTCTTCACACCCATGCTGAGCCAGCTCAATGTTCTTTTGGTTAATAATGGTGTACCAGAATTGTCATTTGGAGTCTTACATTTTATTTCCCTTCTGTTTTTTAACCAAAACTGTAATCACAACTCCTCTATTGCTTCCTATGACTGGGACCAAATATTTAATGACAGGCATGTCGATGAACCTGGTGAGACACCTGAATTAGTAAATGCTGTGTATAATACTGATAACTTGTTTCCAAATAGATGAATTCCACAAAAGTGAAAAATTATATATCTCAGATTTTTTTGTTCTCAGTGTGAAATGCAAGCTTTGCAGTCTCTTTTCAAGTAGTCCCTATTCTTGAGTGAGATTTTTCAGGTTATGAAACTGTTTGTTCCAAGTTAGCTTTTTGCTAGTAAAATGGAATATTTTGTGCTGCTGTTTTATTTGCATACTGGGAACGATAATCCCCTATGTCAACCCAGCATGTGGAATGCAAATATTAAAAAATAAAAATGAAAAGTGGAAATGTCAAGAACTTTTGTGGTTTAGGGGAGAAGGAGGGACTTTCACTGCCTTGGTGAATGAATTAAATTATAACTTATGGAATCTCTATAGTAGCAGTATTTTCCTTGGCCACGCTTTTAAGGGACAGACAGCAACATGCAGATATAGGACTGCAAAATCATCACAGTTGCATCTAAGACAGTACTGCTTCAGGTTACTCAGATTTTGTTTTAAGCACTGCACGAAAGCAACCAAACAGATAAAAGCGTCTAGAGACGCATTACGAACATGGTTATTAATGGCTATCTCGGCTTCACCGTTATTCTCAGGTCTCTGCTTATTATGGAAATGTTTTTTTTTTGTTTATTACAGCCTAATGAATTTGAATATGATATTCATTTCACATGGCTATTTTAACCATGGTATGAAGACATATTGTTCCATCCCTACTTTAGTTTGAATCCCTATATTATCTGATCTGTTATCTCCTTCTGCTTTCAGCATAAATAAAACTGGAGACAGACTTAAAATAAAATAAAAATTATGTTTATTCATTGAAAGGGAGAAGAACTTGGAAGAATAGGGACACTTATCAGTGAAACTGTGTTACGGAATTAGGAAAATGTAACCAAACTGAAACAAAGGCTGAACCTGGTAGTCATCTGGAAAAGAAAAGAAAAGAGAAAAAGAAAAGAAAAGAAAAGAAAAGAAAAGAAAAGAAAAGAAAAGAAAAGAAAAGAAAAGAAAAGAAAAGAAAAAGTGGTGGGGGGGGAATTAAGATAGAAAAATAGAACTGGAGCCTGGAAGGTGTTAGGGAGAGGAGGTCTTATGCAAAAACAGCAGTCTCCATGTTTCTTCCATTGATTTTAATCATAGATGTGCAAAGATTAACATGGGGAAATTGGACTCTGAAAAACATACAAATAGCATTCCAAAGGAGGAAAAGCCTGAAGGAAGAAAGTGAGGGAAGCAGAGGCTTCAGTTTTGGTTGTCTTGTATAGCATGCCAAAACCTAGCCCAAATGACTGAGTTCATAAATTATGACTGTTTTCCTTGTTCTGTTGATACACTGTTCAGTCCAATTTTTGAGTCCCTCACCATATTGCTAGCCAAACAGGAAGTTCTGGTTATCTTCTCTATCCCCAGGGGTAGCCCAGCCTGCCCCCCTTCCTAAAGCTTTTAGGGGACAGGAAGCTGTGGTGTCGCTAACTTTAACAGCAGAAATAGGCTCTGCATCAATAAGGAGGGAAGGGAAGGTAGAAGTAAACCTATATATCCTATAAGGATCTAACAGAAACAGGGAGGTTGTACCTGAGTGATGGTGAAATGAGGTCTCAAAGCAGTGTGCTGTGGAGTCTACAGCAGCGCAGTAAGGGGTGGGAGGAAATAGCTGAAGACATAGCAAAAGGTATGTGCTGAGAGAAGGTGCTGTGAGGACATACCGTGGGAGTGAAGGAAGAGCTGGGATTATCTTTCATGGGGATAAATGAAACAGAAAAGGAGGAAGAAAAGGGAGGGAGACGAAAAGAAAGGGGGGGGGGAAAGAGAAGACGAAGGGGAAAGGGCCTTGGAGGAGAGAGAGGGAGCGAGAAGAAAGAGATGATGTTTGTCAGATAGGAGAGAAGCGCTAATAAAAAATCTAAGAGACAAAAAGGAGAAAGGTAAGGGTGAGGGGCTAGAGTAAGCTTGTTACTGAAATGAGGGGAGATCAAAGAAATAGCTACTGAGTGAGATAAATCTGATCAAACAAATTTATTTATGTTGCTATGTTTTAGTGTACTATTTCAGCAAAAGAAAAAACAAAATAATTCGGAGTTTGAGGTATGGATATGTGCTGACTACTTTTGAGCCACTGAGCCACTAAGATTTCATGGTGCAAGCTGTAAGCACTCAATTTTCACAGGAAAGAAAAAAAGGGAAGAACTTGTCAGTTACCAGAATCATTTATGCTTTGACAGTTTTTGCTAGCTGTTGTCTATATTTTAAGCTGGAAAAAAAATCACTTCAGACTTTATGGTTTATTTGAAATATTGATCCATTTTATGACTATAATCTCTGAAAAGGCAAGTAAAAATGTTCAAGAAGTGCATTTCATGGTCATTTTTTAGCAAAGAAGGCAAGGCAGAACTTTTGCAGAACTCTTAGATAAACAGCTGGAACCAAAGCTGATTGAAATCCTAAACCAGCTTTTTGGCAGTGGTACCTTTGATTTCAGATTATTTATTTAGTACTTTTCAATGACTATTTCATCCAGCATTGACGAACTGGTAGGTGAAAAAGCAGACAGACTTGCTTTCTGTTTTTGAACACATAAAGATAATGAACTATTTGTTTGTGAGAGCTACTGTTTCTACAACTTTAAAAGAAATAGTGATCAGAAATTTTCATTTGTTACAGGGAATGTTTCAACTTTTGAATAAAGCCATTTAAACTAGAAAATATGGTTTGACAATTTGCTTGGTTTGTTATGTGTCCATTAAATGTGTAACATTAAAGTAAATTCTGTGTAGCTAGTACACTCCACTTCCAAAATATTGATATCTTGTTTTTAAATGAATACCAACTTTTACCTAAAATCAGTTTTGACATGAACCATGAATTAAAAAAAGCCAAATAGAGAAAAAAAAATCATTGCTTCCTAACATAGTAACAATAAAAAGTATTTGAGTAAATGTATAAACAAAGCTTCTATTCTGGCCTGACCAAGAGTTAAATTAAATAACATTCAGGGAAAATTAGTGAAGACTACAAATGCAACACAGAGTTAAGATCAGTGATTTATTTGAGATTTATTGCTCTTGATTTAAATTATGATTGATGATGGTGGTTTAAATAGCTGTGACTTAAATCAATCTGCACTGACCCTGACCCATTAGAAGAGCTGTTTTGAGAAAGGGGTTGCTCCTGAGGGATCTTTGTATAAATAGCAAGGCACTCCTTTTCCATATCCGGGGAGAGTGTCGATATCGCTCTCTGGCTATTAGCATGCAGTTCTTAGCCTCAAATTCAAAATAAGCAAATTTAGGCTTTGTGTCTAGGGTGAAGATCTGTAAGTCTTTTTAATGTAATTTGTGCAATGCTCATTTGTCTTTGTGCTGCAGTTTACAGACTCATTCAAACTGTTAAGCGTTGTGGTCCCTTTTGACCCATTGCCTAAGGACAGAGGAGAGATGTTCTTCCTGGAGGAAGATGAGCTCCCTCAGATCTGTTGCAGATGCGAATAATTAAGATAAATAGCAGGTGATTTGAGCTAAATCTTTGATTTTACACAGGAGTAGAGGACTTCTATACCTCAGCAGCCACTTCATCATTGCCTTCCATTTTGCAGCTGTGAGATGTGTTCAATTTTACCCTAATTTGTGTATAAAAGCATGAGCTGGGCCAAGCTCACTGGGCCCAGGTAGAAGGCTGAAGCCCTAGTCTGGCAAGCATGTGAAAGGCAAAGAATACCTAAGGTTGAGATTGCTTTGTAATGTATTTAAATATATTCAGAGAATACGTGGAGTAGAGGAGCATGTGAGTAGGGGTTTCACACTTGGCAATATTAGTGGAAGCCTCTCTTGTTTCTTTATGAGTTGTGCAGCAACAGTGATAGAAGCCTACAGAAATCTAGATGAGCAAGGGCTGTGTTTTCCCCAGCTGTAGCAAAAGCTGTTTGAACTTGAGGAACAGAGTCAAAACTGGAAAGGTCCTGGTGCTCCCTCTGCTGGGATGATTGTTTTAGTCAATGCGTTTATATAGTCTACATGTTTGCATTAAAATATATAGCACAGCTTGCAGATTAGGTTTAGTTGTATTTTCCAAGGGTAGTTTGTCAGTAGTGAGATGTCCTGTGAGATCATGTCCCTGATACGATTTCATTATGACAAGTAGTCTAGCGCAAGCAGATTATACTGCACAGATTAAAAGCCAACAACTGGAGCTTTATTATGAAACCTACTGAAATAATTAAGAACAGTCAAGATTCTCATGAACCAATCCCAGCATGTTTTGAATGATACATGCCCCTAATACAGATAGAACTCCTTTTCTGGGTTCACATAACCACTTCCATTCTTAAAGATTTCGTGATTTCATTTAAGCATTGCTTGCACTTTCGGATGTGGTTGCTGGCTGGTGTTCTCTTGTCTTCTACCTTCTTATGGCTGACAAATTATAAATCCTTCATGGCATGTAAGAGTGCTCGTGTGTGAGTGACAGACCCCTGTCTCTGTCCCATTGTCCTGTAGTTTCAAAATGAATATAATTACAACCTGGGAGAGAGCAAAGCATATGGACTCAGCACAGAGCAGAGAAAGCATTTTTAGCCACTCAGGAGAGGAGTATCTTTATGAAAATGAATTGCTGAGATGTCAATTCACAATATCATTGTGAATCTAAAAGTGCACTCCTTGTAGGGAAAACAAGTTCCTCTAGTTCCCATCTGGTAGGCCTTTATTGCTTGGCTCATGCTTTTAGAAACATAGATCCCCAGTTCAGGTTGAGTTGATTACCTTCTGCCTTAGCCAAAATGTAATCATGAGGTGGAGATGGGTTTTTTTGTCTTTGTCCCTTGCACTATGCTTTAATAATAGGTAATTGTCAGGTCTTTATGTAGCAAATGAGCAGCCTCAGCACAGCCTGACTTTCCTCCCAAATAAGCTGGAAAAAATAAAGGGGTTGGTGATTAGACAAATCTGTGTAGGAGAGGATGTTCCAGACATACCCATACCAGGCTTGGAAGGAGGGCTAGAAAGGAAGCAGAGAAGCAAAACCATGAGAAGTTGATGATCTATACACTCCTGCCACTGAAAGCTGACATTTCTGGACAACTGAATTTGTGCTATGCAAATGTATTGCTAAAGGCATTGAAGGTTACATGTATTAGGACATAAAGTGTTCAGAATTTGACATAGCCATCTTCTTTTAGCATATAGTGCTGTTTAAGGAAATGCCTTTCCACACCATGGGTGTTATGAATTGTCACCCTCAGGAGATAATGCAGTAGTTCTATAGATATGTACCAAGGCATCCTTCAGCTGCCATGAAGCATGTTCCCTTCATAACAGTAAACTTGGCTGCTTTCGTAAAAGATATACCTCTGCAGACTATGTTTAACTGTGCATTGCTATGCACATCAGTTTGACAAAAACTGTTCTTTCCTTAGTATTTTAAGCTCAGGAGATACCCGAATATGGGTTTAGGAGCCTGTAGTTACGTTTTTACTTTTGTTATTCTCTCTGTGACTCCACTCTCAGCCATACATGTGGCTTGTGTGCATCTGTCCTTTTACAAAGCCAGTCATACCATAATTGTGAGGTGACTAGGTGGTGAGTAAATATTAGTTTAAGCCATGGTAGCAATGGGCCAAAATACAAAGGCACACAATGGCACCAAAAAGAGTGGCATCATGAAAGTCCAGTGAGCAAAAGACTGCTGCTCAGAGTTTGTTCTCAGTACGGACTGATCCTTTGAGGCAATTCCCAGTTGTATGAGGTTTCTTACAATTTTGCTGAAACTAGGAAAAGCTAGAGGAGTTATGGAGGGACTGCAAGTCCTCATTAGATATATGTATTTAGATATTTAGACAATGACAGATGACAGCTACAGTGCTACAATGGGGTGGTGGAAAGGAAAGGGCAGACAGGTGACTCATGATTCTCTTCCTCGTGTACTGAAGATACTGCAAAAATATCTCCTAATTTGGAGAGTTTTGTTTACCTCACTAATAGTTGTGCAGACTGGATGTTGCCAAAAACAGTAGCTGAAATGAGTGAATGTTGTAGATTGTTAGTCTTAGTGAAAAAAAAAAAAGCTCATATCTTAGATACTTAAAGTTACTATAGATGTTAGCTATAAATATGGCAGGACTGGAGAATTTAGAAAAAGATGTTGGCCCTTCAAATTAAGCTAGAAAAAAAATCCACTATTTCTTGAATCTTTTAAGTACTTATTTATTTTGTAAAAATTTCTTAGGTGGTATATTATCTCTGAATGAACTTTTGAGTTCTTAGAGTCTATAGAGGTTTATTTAAGTTCATCAACATTATATTGCTGTTAGCATAGACTATGTGATAAAATTGTGGTGGTATTAGTATGGTATTTTCTTGATGAACAGTGTCCACTATTTGATGATCAATGAAAGCAGTAATAATGACATGCACACTACAAAAGTGCCAGTGCAAAAATCACCAAAAGAAAGGCACAGAACATAACATATTTTAGAGGATTTATATCATAGTGCATTGAGTACATTTCCTTTTAAGAATTGTTTAATAGCTTGACAAGTAATGTCATACAATATTGCAGTTGTGATTACAGATTTAAAGAGTGGCCACTGGATAGTCTTTTTTATGTTCTTAACAGTGATTTTTTTTTCCTTCACAAAATAAGATGAGCGACCAAGACAGGTGATGAGTCTTTTGTATACCACTGCATGGCACTGTCCCATACAACATATGAGTCTGTATAGGTACAACTGGGTCCATGCTCTAACGCTCTGAACTCTGCCAGCTGGGCCTAGCCATCAATTGCCTCTGCAAAAGCTTCTCTGTTGTCTACCACCATAGCTGCAGCTTGGCATCGCCCTTGTTTCCCCCTGCTCAGGGTGCTCCCAACTTGTGAACCAGACCCTGCTCGGGTGTTGTGAGCACTGGGGTGTAGGGTGGATGTGAACACTCACACAGTTCACTATATACTCTCTGATTAATTTGTTTTCTTTGTTTCTCCCGTTACTTTTCAGCTCTTAATGAATATACAAAGACCATGAGCAGAAAAGCATTGAAAGAAGTTAGTTCACAACATATCAGGAAACCAGGGAATACATGAGTCACAAATCTGTAGGAACATGGGTTTCATTACATTGCCTGCGACAGAATGACTTGCTTGCTTTTCCTGTATATTAAAATATATACATCAGTCTGAAAAAAAGAACTGGGGAGAAAGGGGAAGTGTATGGAAAGAACCACACATAGAAAATGTTACGCTTATACAACGTTGGCATGGAACAGTGCATCACTGCTTAACAGTGCATCAGATCCAGATGAGTCTGCTGGGCACATATTTTAGTTCCTTACAGAATTTGAATAGTGCTTTTCTTTCCGTGTGTGTGTATAATGTAGGTAGACAGCATTTTTGTGAAATAATGCTGCTGTAGCCAATGTTGGTGTGTTTGTTTTAAGTGACTAAGCCTTTTATGCACTAAAATGTGCCTATGAGAAAGGGTTTTATTTTATTTTATTTTATTTTTTTTTGGCATGTTCTAAATTTCACGTGGGCGGATTTGCTACATGGTGTTGTGGCCAAATCTTGAATACTGCATTAGAGGGTATTTTTTCCACTCACGATACAAAACTGCTGTTAGGTAAAAGCACAAAGATCAACTTCACTGCAAGGTCATAGCTAAGTTTGTATGAGTTGTTAAACAGTATTTTATTCAACACAGTTACAACTAGTTAGTGTTTTTATGGCTCTGTCCAGTAACAATAAAGCCTTCAGAAAACTTTGTAACCCTTGTCAATGAAAGGGTCATGTTTATGCTGCTTACCACCCTTTCAGACATGACCTTCTCTGTTGATTGCTGAATTTTATTTGAGCTTTTCAGTTCCAAAATAAAGGGCTCTTATTACTTCCATTCTGACTGGTGTAAAATCTCCGTATCCCCGTGGAAGTGGATACAAAGAAATGTTTAAGAGAACATACGGTAGGGATGGAACCCTCTTCTGTAGTCCCAGAACTGTTCAGCTGTGACCACTGCAGTCTTTAGGTGCCTGTCACGTGTCCAAAATGTAATGTTATCAAATTGGAAGCTTTTGTATTTGCTAATTTGAGTGTCCTTACAGAGGTGATCACTGGAGGTGCACTGAAAGAAGATGAAGGATGAGCTTTAGTCACAGTTTTACTGCGCAGCTAATGTAGTCACAGTGTTAAAAATAATTGGGAAGTCTGTGAAGAACTTGCAGATGTTCTGCACCTGATCATTCTTCCTGTTACAATGGGTCTCAATGCCTGCAGCTATACTTTTAAATTGTATTGTAAGATATTTTTATGTATGGTTTTGTGAGAATGCTAGTTTCTGCTGGAGTCTGGTGTTTGCTTATACAGTTATACCTATTGCATTTGTCTTTAGGAAGACCTAAGAAAGAGTTACTGGACTCCAATGGGAAGCACTTCTCCCTCCTTCACACTAGTCTCAGTCAGATTGCTAAAGGCAACATAAAATGCTTTCCAGCTGAAATATTTGGACCGGTACGCATGTTAGCAGAATGAACAGGAAAGGAAAAGCACTGTCTATGGCAGAGATCAGCCAAACACTCCTTGCTCTTGGCCTTAGGTATCTGCCCTAGGTAGCAGGTGTCACTGTGAGATGTACGCCTTGCAGAGTCCCTTTATGCTGGCATTCAGAATTATTTCATCCATCATCTCCTTGATCCTTAAGGCATTGGATGTTTCCTGGCTGCCCCAATTCTTCATCAATCTGGCCTATTAATAAATAATAAAATAGAGAGAGAGATGTGAGCTTATGTTATAGCTGCCGAATGTCCGTGTTTGTATTCTTGTTCAAGTGGCTTTCTCTTGCTTTTCCTAGGCTGTCCCTTTTAGGCTCACCTGTTTCTATTCCTCTGAAATCACAGCATTGTGACCTATGCTTTCTCATCTATTAGCAGTGCCTGTCCCTTGTTGATATTCAGTGTGTATGCATCATGAACACTCATTACGTTAGCAGCGATAATTGCAAAAACTGTTTTCATTGCTGAGACTGAGAGTAGGTTGCTAGAATTATTTTGTCCCAGCCTTTTTTACCACCTTCGTAAGTCTTTCAGGATTCCAAGATAATGTCACTTCTCTGGCAACAGTAACATCTTCTCTAGCCTTTCTGATACAAAGAATGTTTCATCATGGTATATGAAAACAACAAACAAACAACAACAAAATAACCTTTCAGTGACTGAAATAGCCTAGTTTCTGTTTCATCCTGTTTGTGATACTCATGTTCACTCTGGCTCTGCCCATTCTAGTGTAAGGTGACCTTGGAATCTGAAGAAATCTAATGATCTTCTGAGGATACTAAGGAACATCTTTAAATATAGAGCTCAGTACAACTGGGAACTTATCTTTCACATTTAGCACCACCATCCATGGGTGCTTTGCACTTGCTGTGGTGGCAACTAGACCAGGGAAGTTGCTCGACCCTGAACAGAATCAGATCTGCCCTAAGTACTCTGCTACCTTAGGTAACTCCCTCCTCAGGTTTGTTCTTGTTGTAGTGTTTGGCAGGATACATATTCTGGATAAGAACTGGAACATTTCCTGTTGTTTCCTGCATTGATAATCTTAGCAGTAATCCTTGGCCTGCTTTCAGACAAATCAGTAAAGGTGTTTTTTTTTTTTTTTTTTTTTTTTTTTTAACAGCGGGGAGAGGCAGGGAGAGGGAGGGACTGTTAGAGTTTTCAGCATGCATCTGTATTTCTTAAGTGGTCGCATGCAACAGTTGAATGTTAGCTTTGAAATGCCAAAGGTTCACCTGGAATTAGCTGAATTTTCTTACTGCATTTTCCTGTTTATTCCTGAGCCAGTGTACCTGCCTGGTTTTCACATCCCCAACAGACATCTCTGAACAGAAGAGTAAAACAAGTCCAGTTCACTGAGAAGTCATCTGTCTAATCTCTGTTGCATATAACTCTCCTCACTGCAGTTGTGGCTGCTGTTTACCCTTTTATTTATCTGGCCCCTGTATAATGTCACTCCTTATTAGCATTTTCTCTGAAGGTAATTAGGTTTGGCCCTGTCCTATTTCCATCAGGCTATAGGTAAAAGATTTTATTTGCCTCAGTTTTTTAAAACCTTTGCAAGTAATGAGATACAGCTGACAGTCCACGCAATGGATGAATAACATGTAACATCTTTTTAATTGAGGTCCTCTTGCCAGGTTTTTAAAGAATAAGTAGGAGGTATCTCCAGTTTATCAGGAGATGTTATTTGGCAGGAGGCCATAACTCCAGAACAAAACATGCTAACACAGACAGGCAGGATTGCTTTGAATAATACCAAAGAAAAATGACATCTGCACTGAACTAGCTTGTTGTAATACAGCTTTTGTTCTGGTATGTTTAATAGTTACTGATTATCTTATTCCTACTGAATACAGGGCAAAACCTTCAATCTGTTTATTTTTCTATTTACTATTGCCACTATTTTTAAAAACAAAATGGTACTTCAGTGCCAAGAAGAGCAGGTATTGCTGAGGCCAACATTTTTTCCCTGTATTTATTTATGTGGTCTGTTTTATTTTAGTGTTGAAATTTGTTGTACTGAAAGCTTAAGAAATACAAGTTTGTTGAGGCCTGGAATCACAGAATGGTTGAGGCTGGAAGGGACCTCTGAAGATCACCTAGTCCACTCAGCCCTACCAAGGACCCTATGCGGAAGACTTTTGAATATCCCTAATGATGCAGACTCCACAACTTCTCTGGGCAATCTGTTCCAGTGCTCTGTCACTTTTATAATAGAGAAGGTTCTCCCTATGTTCAGTATGGAAGTCATGTTATTACCTGATTTAAAATGAAGTAAAAAATGGAAGTTAGTTTTACTGCAGAAGCAGATATCAGTGCTACAAGAGAACATCAGGAATAAGCGAAGAGGAGAGTGAATCCCCGGCAATTTTGTATTGCTTTAACCTGTAAATTGATCAAGAAAAAAATGCTTGCGGTGGTCCAACTTCTCTATCACACAGCTTTTCACACTATGATTTCCTCACACTGGTTCCTTGCATCTTGCCTCAGACAAGTGGATTTACAGAATTTAGTTTAAGCCCTGTTAGCATCTTTTGAGCCGATGGAGAATGCTAAGTGCTTCAGACATTGTCTTGGCTAAGTCCGATGGTGTGTCTTCAAGACAATATGTTAAATTATGGGAACTTCCTTGGGGTTGGAAATGGTACTTTTCAGATGATTCTGGAGTGAGGGTGGCTGACTGTTGTCCCAGCAATTCTTTGAAATTTTTGATTTTTCATTGTTATTGCTGCTTTTATTTTGGTATTAAAAATAGAGCAGAATTAAGCATCTGTGATTAAAATAAACAAAGAGGATAAAGAGGCTTCAGGCGGATTGGCTCAGCAAGAGAGACAGATTAATAACACATGACTGATGGAGCTAGATTGCATGAAGTTATGCCCCTGAAGGCTGAATGTACAAATATATGCTATATATATTAGGGGGTTGGCAGGCTCCCTCTTCTTATGGGGCAGAAAGGGTATTCGAGAAACTAAATTAGGACACACATCTCAGAAAAAAAATGCCACAGATACATGCCACTGTTTTGCACAAATACATGAATGAATTTAACATACAATTTTAAACATGGTGGTGGTTGTGGTATGCTCACCCATATGGCTCTGTCTTCTGAAAGTTTTAATGTAACTGCTCTAAAATTAGAGCTGGGAGAAGTCAGCAAATCCTGGCTCTGTGGTGTTTGTTTATTTCTTCCTACTATCAGTGAAATAAAATAGGATTTCCTGGTTTTTTTTGTTGGCGTGTTTTTTCCTGAAACATTTCTCTCTGTATTTTGGACTGTGATCTAGATGTTCTGTATTATTACTCTGAACGCTTTGTGAGCTTCTGTGAGTGAAGTTCTGTTAGTCCTTGTCTTTTTTGAGAGTCTGCCCAGTTATCTGTATGTTAAAGTCTACATAATTAATTATGTGCATTTACAACAGAAATGGGAGATCTCAAAAAAGACAAGGACTTACTGTGTATAACAGGGTACCATACTTAGTCCCTAAAATGCTGATGTAAGCAAGACTAACAAAAAAATGAGAGGTAGACAGGAATATCTTTTTCTTTTCTGTGAAGAGCTGATACGCATAAGTGATAAGTGACTTAGCCAAGGCTGCTCCATAAAATCTGTTCTTCTAGATGAGCTTGATTTCACAGTTGTTTTTCCTTTGAGAGAAATTTGGTATCTGCTGTTGTGTGCTGTAGATAAGATGAATGTATTGTATTGGTCTAACTCTTTATGGTATCTTTGTATAATGGAAGGCCAAAGGTAGTGTTAGATTTTCTGAGGTCTATTCTGTGCTTCTTCCCAGGTGATTTGAAACAACTGTTCCTTTTTATTAATTTTATCCGCTTAAGTTTTGCTCATACCCTGATCTGTAAGGTAGATACTGTTCACAAAGTGTTCTATTATTTATTGTATTTTAGAGACATAATAGTGTTTCCAAGTCCATCTGTTCTGCCTCATTTCCCACTCCACCCTGAGTTCCAACTATCACTTAACCTTGTTATATATGTTTTAATCTTTCTTTCTATCCTCTTTAATCTCTGAATCCTCTTCAAATTTTCAGCTTCTAGTGTACTTTGGGTGCTGCATGTTTTTTACAAAAAGATGATGGTTCCCAGGATTATATTTGGCCTATTCCAGACAGCTGCTTTGAGGGCTGCAGACTGGGGTAGTTTTGTTTTTTTTTGCCCTTTGTTACCTTGGTGTTTGCAACTCAAAATTGCTGTGAGCTTTTGGGTGAAGAAATACTAGTCTGAAGTAGTTTTGTCTCATTTGTTGTGATCTCTCCTCTCCACTCCTCCCTTCCCCTTCCCTCTTTTCTTCCCCCTTTTTCCTGTAGAAAGTCTTCATTTTTTATTTTAATTCTGCAGATGCGTTAATTTCCTTTAGGTTTATTGTTTGTTTCCTGCCTGTGTTTTCAGTCTCTCCAAGTCCCTTTATATTGCCTTTGTCCTTGTTTGTGTTTTAACTGATTACAATTTATTAGAGAGAGAGAGAGAGAGAGAGAGAGAGACAGAGACAGAGACAGAGAGAGAGACAGAGAGAGAGAGAGAGAAGGAGACTCTGTGTGTGCACAGCGAATACTTTTGGAATACAGTGAGAACTGAGAGCATTTGCCCTTCCAGAGTTAGTAGGTTGATTGTGTTCATATATGGCCTGCCTTACGGTCACCTGAATCCTGAGTTAAAAATCATAAAATCATAGAAATGTTTCTTAAAAGGAATCTCTGAAAGTCACACAAAAAATCGTGTGCAGGGGGGGGGTTGGACTAGATGACCTCTAGAGGTCCCTTCCAACCTTAAGCCTTCTGTGATTCTATGATTCTATGCTGAAGTGGTACTTTTGCAAGTGCCAGTTCAGATCAGCAATGGCTGTTTGTAGCCATGCACTGAAAAACTGTGAGCTAAGAGACTTCTCCATTTCGCTGGTGACCTCTTCGATTGCTGGACAACTTTCTTGTGAAAGTGTCTTCTAATGTGCAATGTGAACCATCCAAGCTGCTCTTCAAGCAGGCAAAGAAGAGGCAAAGCTGTTTATGGTAAACTAAACAAGTTCAGCTCTCTCAAATTCCTTTTGCAAAATAAGTCCTATACTGAACACCAGTCAGACTGGGTATAGAACTTGAATAAAGCAGCTTCACGCACGGATCTTAAATCTACAAAAAGAATGAAAGACACACCTGAAGCATGAGAGTGTTATGCTATTGAACTGCAGCCTTGAACTTCTGCTAGGGAGTCTCCGATGTGGCTATGCAGGAGCATCCACACTGAAGCTTAAAACTTTAATGCTGCAGCATAATTTGCAAGTTTCTAATGTTTCAGTGGGGATTCAAGACTTAAATGCTCATCCTCAGGGCAACTGTGCCACTGCTAGCCCTACAAAGGTCAGAATCCTGATCTCTCATTTCACTTTTCAGAGCATAAGCTTGACAATACTGCTGGGGGATGACTCCACGGAGGGAATAGTTGTTTTTCTCTGCAGGATGAATTAAGGAAGTATGCAGTGCTGTATGTTCAATGAAAGATAAGCAGTCATTACAGCTGTCACAACGCTTGACTCAAAGGACATACAAGAGTAATTTCTTTGCCTTGCATTAATGTCCACTTTGTAGGAAGATATTGTAGAGGAGTTTAAATCTTTGCCATATTGTTACTGCAGAAGCAGTAAGTACACATGATTATGTTCTTTCACTCTCACGATCCGTTCTCATTTTCTAGTCTATAGATTTTGACCTTTAAGGAAATTGGAAGATATGCAACTTGTCTTTTATTAGATCATATTTAGAGCATGATCTTGCTTTGCAAGAGACTTTCTCTCTGAGCCTTTCAGCTGTTAAACCCCAGCTTTGATGCATCCTGTGCCTCAGCAAGAAATCTTACCTGAAAATCTCCTTCAAGCATATAAAGTCCCTTCTGGAGAATATAAAGTCCCTCTGGAGAAGGGTGAATCACGCACATTCAGAGAGGGCAAATGGTGTTTAAAAATGTGTATCTCTGATTTGAAGTGAGAGAAACCATGTAGTTCTCATCTCACCTCTTCCTTGAACAGTCATTTCAAGGAAGTGAACTGGAAAGGCAAAAATTGAGCACCTCCCTCTGTCAGTAAATGAATGTAATGGATCTATTCCTGAGCTTTGAGTCTGCCAAATCTGTCATTTTTTTTCTTTTTTTTTTTTTAGTCATATTGTCATAATACGCAATTTTGTGCTCTCAACAGAGCAGTTCCTGCATTGTAATAGTTAAAAACTTCTTTTATTTCTGGTGATTATCTTCCTGGGTGGATCAAGCTATTTAAGGAATGCTTGATGAAGGCCGAATCTTCCAATACTTCGGTTAATATAATTGAAACAAGAATTGAGACTCCTGTGTCTGTTGAGACAGGAAAACAGGATGGTGTTTTTTTCCGAAATATCTATTACTATTTTGAATCTGCACACCAAATACTTCTAAAATGCTCAGAAGGTGTGAACTCTTCCTTCTGATATGAAGAGCATCGGCAATCCAAATAATAAAGATGATGTTCGTCTAAAATTGATGTAAATCTGATGTTCTCTAAAATTCCTGCACGGTGGGGAAGAACAGCCTTTCAAACTGTTTTCCAAGTTATGCTTCTTCCCCACGTCCAGTCAGCTGGTTCACATACCATTAAAAAGATCAGGAAAGAAGGGTAGGGAGGGAAGGATAGAGTGAGAAGAAAGACTCTGCTAATCTTATTAGGCCCATTCTGCACCTCTTGTCCATAGGCCAGCTGGAGAAATGGTGGAAAATCACCGTATCTTGAAAAAAAAGGGCTAAGACAGGTAATCCGTGTCTCCCAGGATGTAGCAAATTGAGGGAAAATATTACTGGGCACTTTTGCAAAGTGTTTTTGACCCCATGAGAAGGAAGGGTTTCAAGAGCCACCTGGACGCTGGAAGACCTTTTTTGCCCTTTGTCCATATGACCTTGTGCTTGTCCTTTTGGTACAAATGATAATTCCCAGCACAGACATTTTCACATTAATGGTCTCATAATTCCTCTTGAGAAGTGTCCTGTGCCCCAGATCATTTGCCTGGCTGTTCCATGTATTTTTCATGTTTGCTTGTTCTTATACACTCCAGAAGAAGACTGGGAGGTTTATGTTGTCTGCAGCTGGCCTAACTGGCCCAAAGTGTTACTCGGCATGTTACTGAGACACTTGCCTCTTCTTTTTGCTTTGGTAGTTGTCTCAACATTTGCTTTCTCTGTGTCTGTTCTCTTCCAAGTCTTTTTAGAGCTCCTCTTGTCTTTCATCAGTGGCAGAATGGCTGATGTCAGGAGTAAAACTCCGCTTCCTTTCCCTCCCCACCTTCTCTCCCCTGCCCCGTTGTGTAGTTTTTCTGCCACACGTCTTGTTCATGGGATGGAAGGATGCCAAAAGACAGTAGAGTGTGGGCTTGGGCGTTTTCCTGTAGGTAGTCCTTCCCTTATCAGATTCCTGTTTCCTGATGCTGTTCTATGACTTACTCCTGGGGTAAGTCTGTCAATATTATTTTTTCGATAAACCTTACCAGAATGACATATCCTATCCGTTCTCTACCCCAAGTTGTTTGCTGCTTGCTAGTTTTTCTGGATTCTGCATACATTATCTTACTGTGGGGAGCATGAAATTTCATTATCTTTGTATATGCTTGCAAAGCTACAGATGCTGTTAACTGATAAAAGAATTATCTAGCCCTTTCTGTCAGTTGTGATCAAAATATTTGTTTCTTGTAATCACTCATCACAGAATTTATCAATTGACTTCTTGGTGTGTGACGTTAAATATACTGCACAATATTTGCTGGTTTTTTTTTTTTTTCCCATTTGTTCTTACTAATCAAGAAGGTTAAAGAGAAAGCCGACTAGCTTTCCTATGGGCTTCTAGATTTGTCAGTATTTCGATCTCATCCCATCTAGTAATTCCTTCCAGGCCAGATAATCCTGTGCGGTATCTCCTTCGATATAGTATGTGAGTATTGACATACCTTTGACCATGTGGATTGTACTTCTGTAGGCTTTGTAATCACTTTATCTTATTTGGGTTAAGGCAATCAAATCTGTGTATAGCACTGTATTGTCAAAGGTTATGGTGGTGTAATAGTTCACACGTTGCTGAACAATCTAGGAGAAATTAAATGAGCTAGTTTTGCACTCTGGCAATTGTGCTGCTTGGGAAAAGACTTCCTTTTTGATTTGTATGTGAAGATTTGCAGTTTCTCTCTAAGCATTTGAAGCTATTTGAGACTCTCCTCAATATTCCGTAGAATGCTGTATGTTTTGCTGAGGTACTGAAGAGATTTCAGGTTTTCATTGAGTAAAATAGCAAAGTGAGGGAAAGCTTGTGCTTCTCTTGTTTGCTTTCAAGCGCAAAATATACATAGCATAGTTAGAGCAAATTACACCATAAGTGATGGTATATGTGTGTACGATTGGCTCTGTGGTTTGGTGTTCAGTAGCATCCTTTACAGCAAAAAACACATGAGGGGAAGGGGAGATTTGGGGCGTTCTTTGTGGGATGAGAATTTCTGTTATGAAGGAGGGAAATGAGACAACATCCTCTGAGAGAAAAAATCTAGTAAAATTCTTGGTCTGTTGATCCATGTCAACACAGGGAAGGGATCCAGTGATGTCACTCTGGTATAACTAAATACCAAGCAACATTAAATAATTAATAATTATTATTATATGATGAAAGAGAAATGAATAAGACTTTTTCTGCTTTTACTCTCCAAGACTCTGTTGTGCCAAAGATGGAGGGAGATGGAAGCTTTGAGAATAAATAGCAGTGAGAGCATTTTTACAGCATGGTCACTGTGTATAGAAAATGAGACTGGGAGAATAAAGTGTCAGAAAAAGCTTTTTTATTGCAAGAATTCTCACTACCTTTAGTGGTATGGTTGCATGGCATCTACTCCAAAACTAATGAAAGTATTTCACATTTTGTAGGGACATGAGTGAGAATAGAATTTGTCCTGGCACCTGGCACCTGGGGTAATAATGTAAAATTTTAGCATCAACACATGTTTTAGCGAGAAGAAAAGAAAAAAAAAAACGAGTAACATATAGTCACTCAGTAGAATGATTTAAAAAAAAAAAAAAGAGAACAAACTACAAAACCTGAGGAGCGCTGGAGTGGGGGATAATAAAATTGGACTGAAATGTAAACTGTGGCAGCTCTATTTGGTATGGGCTGCCACCTTGTGGAAGTCTTTAGTATGTCATATCTCTCCAAATCTCGCAAGTCTTCCCAACTACTTCATTCTCTTCAATCAGTGCAGATAAATTTGTTTGCATAGATCAGGCCTGGCGATTAATAGTATTGCACTAATGCATGTAGTCGGGATTGTACTCACAGCATGCACTTTGGCATGTTAACCCTATCATTGCGGTAGCTGGAAGGGAGTTATCACTACATACAGGTGACATGGTTTTCTTCATTAAGGCTTTGGACTTTATAGGAGGAAAGGGTGAATGTGGATGTGCTTTCTGCCTCAGCTGGCATACCTCCTCATTTCTCATGTTAAAGAGCTCTTCTCCAAGGTATTCAAATGTCTGCTAGAGTTGTGTGTGCTCATAATGTATTCTCTTTATCTGCCTGGGATAGCACAGGTGTGTTGATAATCCCTGAAAATAATTTTGCAAATATTAAGCATGAAATGCATCGTCCCAGCTGGAAGCACTGTGAAAAAGTATGGGAGCTATAGATGACTAGACTTTTGCCCAAAGCAAGATGTTTTGCTCATGAGTTTACCAAAGTACCAGGGTAGGATACCACAAGTAACTCTTATTTATGTAAGATTTTTCCGTTTTTTTTTCTTTTGTGAGACAAAGATGTTGGTAAGGGTTCCTATCTTTCTTCTAGTTCTTCTGCTATTATCCTCAGTTCATTGTAATGTTTGATTCTGAGATCTTGCCCTTTATCGTCTGATTTTCCCTTGATCCCATGTGTTCCTTTTACTTGTCTGTCCTCTATAAGCCTTCTGCTCTCATCTTTCTTTTTTATCTGCTATGAGCTAGTGCTGTTGTGCTGACAAGTCCAGAGTTTACTGCCCATTTCCAAAATGCTTGAGCTAGGGTATGAAAAATCAAGCAGTAAATCTGTGAATAACCTTCTAACTCTGAATTCAGCTTCTGTAGGAAAGTTTCAGTGAAGAGTATTATTCTTAGGTAGGGGTGATAGAAACTTCTTTGGAAACATTTACAGTATTCTCCATGAGCTGTCATGAAGTTGTCAGCTGAAGTCAGCTGTAGCTATCAGCTATCAGCAATGTATGGCCTTGGCAGCTTAGAAATGCTATTGGTAATTAAAACGTGGAATGTATCGTGTGCGGTGAGAGTTGCCTCTAATCTAATGAACCATCAAGCTCCCAGCCTGAACAACCACTTGCAGTTCTCATCTAGCAGTTGAAGAAGCTGAGCCACAGAATGGATTCCTGAGAGATCTTGAGATGCCAAAATTACAGCAGTTCAAGGATAGAGTAGATGAAATTTAAAGCAGGAGTGATAGGATGACTGCTCTGTAATTTGCAGACAGTTTAAACCTCTGGTGACATCCAGAGTGGCAGCAGAATCTGATCAGACTGCTTCTGATTTCCCTGCACACTGACCTTATTGAAAACTGGGAAACAACAGTAGTGCCATGAGAATTCATCCCAAATCCAGCCAGTGGCCTGGCTTGCCCTATGGTGGTGGGTCATAGGGCAAATATTTATTGGAGTGATAATACTGATTGCAGTTAGCCTCAAAACTTCCTGGCCTGTCATAGGCTGCGGAACTGTGGGGTGGTTCCTCTGATGCAAATATGAACAGACATGATGTGGAACAGGGCAAATATGTACTACGGGGCATTCCTTTGAATAATGTTCTTTTTTTCCTTCCTACAGAAAAACTGCATTGGGTTGTGCTGCTGGGAAATCAGTGGGTAACCTTGCATTTTGCTTACTGAATCTTTAAAAACAGAGTTGTGCCATTGTAGAGGTTTTGTCAAGGGCTTTTGTAGAGGTTATGAGTATAGGTTACTTGCTCAAGTCTAGGTAAGAACATTTAATTTCATTTTGTTTCAGCACCAACTCAGTGAGATCACTGGAATGAGAATACCTGAGAATTTTCTCAAGAAATTCTCTCCTCTCAGAGTAGGGGGAAGGAGCCAGCGCCATTTATTTTAACACTAAAGTCTTTCTTTTTATTTTATTTTTATCTCTTTACAGTTATGTGGCTGTGGACTGCTGGGCGTGGGAATCTGGCTGTCAGTGTCCCAAGGAAACTTTGCCACATTTTCTCCCAGCTTTCCGTCACTTTCAGCTGCCAACCTAGTCATTGCTATTGGCACAGTCATCATGGTGACCGGCTTTCTGGGCTGTCTAGGTGCTATCAAGGAAAACAAGTGCCTCCTTTTGAGTGTAAGACATCAATGCCTTTTCACTAAGACCAGTGACCTTTGTTTTGTGAATATTTTATTTAAATGACCAGTACAGAATAGTCCTGTGCATCGCTACTATTGCTTCTGGCTTTCAACATTCTGATTCTCACAATAGGGCATCCCACAGGCTTGCAGTAATATCACTGATATAATGCAAATGTATTCTTGTTATTGTGCACAACGGTATATTAGATAGCAAAACAAATTGTAATCAGGTGCCTCTGAAGAGCTAAACACAAACCGTAGGACTAATTTGATGGTCCTTCTGGAAATGTCTATTAGAAGGATTGTTCGACAAATCTTAAGCACAGCTGCTTGCTTTGGGATACCACTCACAGACGTTCTCAATTTTGCCCTTTTCTAAGGTCTGTGTCAGAGGTTATTGGGAGCCATCTGACTCAGGATTTATAAATAGGTGGCTGTATATAGATAGACAGATAGATAGATAGATAGATACATTTATAAAATTGAGCCTTGGCAATCTTTATCTAACAGTGAAGCACAGAGGCGGGAAGTCCTCTCAGAAAACACGCTTTTCTGTCAGAAGACTCCCCAGTGTGTCATCTGCAATTTTTTATGTATAGCAGTATCAAAATTTTTTGGAGACTTCTGTAGCACGTTGGAAGAAGTAAAATGCCCAAACATATAGAAGATGTATGTCAGGAAAGAAAAATCCTCTCAGCGAGGTATGATGGGGGAGACATCCCACATAAAGAGTTTGGAGAGGATGAAATATAAAAGAGGCCCTCTTGGTTACCAGAGTTTCTAAGGAAAGTCTGTGAAAACTACATAGGATAGCTCTTACTGCTTCCAGTGCTTGTTATTGTGGCTCTTTCACGGTGGGATTTAAGGGATTTAAGTCTGTGAATTTAAGGTTAGATTGTCATGCCCACTGTCTGTCATATAGAACCCCCAGGGCTGCTCTGTATTTGACAAGTGTGTACACCAAGTTTGCTCTTCTTTGTTCTAGTTTTTCATCGTTTTGCTGATAATTCTCCTGGCAGAGCTGATACTACTCATTTTGTTCTTTGTTTATATGGACAAGGTAAGTATATAGTTTGTATTATAGATAGATTATAATTTCTAGCAGATAAACCATAATCTGTTTGCTTTCTAGCAGGTAAACCATATTCTGTTTACTTTTGATTGATGAAGGTATGTGGTTTCTCTTTGCTCTTCACTTGATCTGTTTTATGTAAGCTCTTTCTGGAGGGTGAAGGGGACAAATAGGAGGAAAGATAATCTGTTGAATTTTGCAGTTTCCTCCCCCAGAACGCAAATCCTCCTGGGCCTCCTTTTTAGTCTTCTCCTGAAAGCAAGGATACACTTCGTTATAGCTTTTTGCTGTCTGCACAAGAAACTGAGCACCTTGTGGACCTCAGTCATGGGAGAGGGGCTACATTATGCCTCATTAGCTTCTTAGGGTCCACCATCCCCATTAACAGGACTGGAGGAATGAAACATGGACTTTTCACAAACGTTTCCATATGCACTCCAGGCAACAGGTGACTTAGAGTTTGACCAGGGATAGAGGCCAGAGGAAGAAGGAGCTCATAAAGCCCATGTGTAGGAAGGTAGCTTGTTATGTAGTAGAGATTAAGAAAAGTGAGTATAAGTAGCTGATCTAGGAGATGTGTATGATTGGAAAAATCTTCAGAGAACTGTAGAGCTCTGCTGTGCAAAGGACAGATTCTTAGTAGACAGTCTTATCCAGCCTGATTTTAAAACAAAGCTCCATCAGATTTGTATCTCTTTCCATGTTTTCATGATGCCTGCCTCTTTCAGGGAGCTGGGGTGAAAAAGGCGTGAAACAGTTCCTATGAAACAGTTAACCTTAACAGCCAGGTTAGGTTAATCCTTGCTCTACTGCCAGCTCTCTATTGAGTTGCAGGGTGTTTTTTTAGCGTTTTGCCAGACTGCCCTTGGATTTGGCTGACAGAGCCAAGGTGCCTCTCTCTTTGCATCCTGGATTGCAGGCTTGGACTGAAGTTGATACAAGAAATGGAACACACCAGGTCCTGTGTCAAGCATACCAGATTTCTTTTCTAAAGAAAGATGGGCAGACTCATAAAATGCTAATGCCTACAAGCCTGCTCCCATGAGGAGAACAGTAATACCCTTTCCAGTTAGTTTTGTGTGGGTAATTGACTATAGCCTTCTTGAATCTGTGCAAGAGACAACTATGTAATAACTGGGACGTTGGGACTTTCATTTTAAGCAAATGAAAGTAGTGTTAGAGTCTGGAAAAGTGATAGAAGGGTATTCTGTACACAGGTCTGCACCATTGGATCCGTTCCTCAAAATAGCAGTGCACTGACTTGCTCTGTTTTTTACATGATGCAGGTCAGTGAGAGCGCAAGGACAGATCTAAAGGAAGGTATGAAGCTGTACAATTCAGAAAACAACGTTGGACTGAAAAATGCATGGAATATCATTCAAGCAGAGGTAATGGAAAAAATAACAATTTGACCATAATAGGCTGTCTCATTCTTTTGGCTGTGGCAACTGTGCCCCATCTAAAAGACAGATAGTGCAGGCATTTATTTCTGGTTTTGAGCATCCAGGGACATCCTGAAACCCAGGAACAAGTGTATCTGAAAGGTGAAAGGGGCTCACCTTTCTTAGATTCACTGTGTCTACCACCTGAAAGGATGATTTGAGTAAGCTAACAAGGAGCAAAATCTGCGAAGTTCAGAACCGCAGCTTGAATACTAGCTAGGCTTTGTCAGGTCTGCAGTGGTGGACAGATTGGGATTATGTCTCTATGACAAGAATGACTCACACACCCTGGGTGTGGGACTATTTGGGTTTGGGTTTTTTTAAGTACTTGCTTTTAGTGAATGCTGGGCACAAAGTCCTTAAAAATGCAAGTGTTATGGGAGTCCTGTTGAGAATATACCATGATTTGCTATAAATAACCTTATGGTGGTATTCATTTTTCTGTGATGCTAGTTAATAAGTTCATTAATTGACTCTGTATTTCTTCCATAGATGAAGTGTTGTGGTGTGAATGACTTTACAGACTGGTACCCAGTACTGGGAGAAAACACTGTCCCAGACAGATGTTGTACAGAAAACTCCCAAGATTGTGGTCGGAACTCCACTGAATTAGTGTGGAAAACGGTAAGGCTCACTTTGCTCCAATTGTAGGCTTTGGGAAGAGTGGGAAGGAAGAAAAGAAATAAATGGCATGTAAAAGAAATGTGACCTTGAGAATACAATTTTCATCTTTCAGGGTTGTTATGAGAAAGTTATGATTTGGTTCGATGAGAATAAGCATGTGCTTGGCTCGATTGGGATGTGCATCCTCATAATGCAGGTAATTGCAGTATGGTATTTATCAACATGGCCTTAATTTGTTACTGTCAGCATTCTTGTCTCTACTGTGTAAAAAATAAAGGTCCTCATCCATTCTGAGTTTGTTCATGTTTACAAAAATGTTGGATTTGTTTTACTAGTCCATTTGAGGTGATCTACTCAGAAAGCAAGTAGATCGGCTGTCAGACCTTCAAAGAAGACAAGTTACGGTGGGATTTTGCTTACGTGCATTCAACTTCAGAGTATTACTTTGGAGTTTCCAGGTTTAGCCTTGCCCCTTAGGGAAATATTATTTTTCAGTTTTGGAATTCCAATCTGGAAATTGTCAAAATGAGTTAAATAATGGCCACTGAATTGAGTAGGTGAGGTAAAAAAAAATGCAAAGGATCATCATCATCATCATCTGTTAAGGTTCTTTTTTGTCTCCAGAATAACTATGTTTTTGGGGAGGTGGAGAGGGGTTGGGGGAAAGAGGAGAATGCCATATATTTTCAGTCACCAAGCAGAAACCCTTGAGTAAAAAGGAAGGGTGATTTTTCATGTGTCAATTCTGAAAAATTGTTGCACATGAGAGAAAGAGCCCTAAGAACTCTTTGTCTCCGTCTATGCTTTTAGCAGATGTATTTTGAGACATTGCTGCATGCTTGAACAACATAGGCCCAAGTTTATTTGTCAGTGTTGAAGCTCTGGGCTTAAGAAATGTGACTAGAGTAGAATGACTTTTAGAAGTCCAGTTGGACTGTGTCAGCAGTGCAGTTTTGGCAGTCTCTCTGTACTGAAATCTTCCCTGTTTGCTTTCCTTCAGATACTTGGCATGGCCTTTTCCATGACACTCTTCCAGCAGATTCACAGGACTGGCAAAAAATATGATGCCTAAAACCTCTGAAACATTAATCACATCAGCCCTTCTATCCCACCATACAAACAAACAAATGGAATGATCATGAAGAGTAACCAGCCTGGCCCTGCTGAGAGAATCCGTCCTATTGACTGATTGACTTCATCATTATTTGCCGATTATCGTCACAACTTGTGACTCATTTTTGTCTGTTTCACATTTGCCATTTTTTGCCAAAGAGGGGGTGGTGGTGGGGAACCCAGACAAATGGGTTTCTATACTAAGTCATAGATCTGCTATTGGAATATTTCCTTAACTTTATTTAAGAAAGTGTTTTGCTATACTAATCCATACTATATGCGCTCAAATGATGTATATTCAACTTTAAGAGAGAATTCTACAAAGTCTTCTGTTTCAACCTTCAGGTCCAACTTACTGGAAGACTTGGAAAAGCCACTCAAACTGAGAGTTCTAAAAATTGGAGCTGCTTGGTTTGCAGCTTCTTGTACCTTATGGTATATACTTTTTTATTATGATAATGATTATTATGATGATGGATGTAGCTTAGAATTTAGTTGCCTGATTTATAACTTTTTACAGTTTCTGTTTTTACACATTTATTGTACATTAATTTGGGAACCACTGTGCGATCTCCAGAGGACGTGTTTTTCCAAGTTAGCAGTTGTTGGGGGTAAATAAAGACATGTTTTTTCTCCACAGTGGCCCTTTCAAATCAGAGGGTCTTTTCCTTGGACAGAAGGCAATGCCCTCTCATTGGGCCAAATGGCAGCTTCCATTTCCAGTGAGGCTGAGTTCGAATGGGTTCTACCCACACAAAGCAATCTCTTAATGTAATTGATCTCCCTCACTTGAGTGCTTTGATGCCACCCTACTTCAAAACGTAAGAGTATTTACTGAGCAAGTAGTTGCTCCCTGGCACAAAGGAGAGAATTGCAGTTTGACCTGCTGGGGAGTTGGGAGGAGACTTTGCAATCTGTGCTGTCAAAATGCTACCCAAGGCACAATACGCTGCTGGGTATAAGAAAGGGGGATGGCAATTTGTTGATGCCCTTGTCATGCCATGCCCTTCATTGAAAAAGTTTCCTCAGAAACATGACAGCTGTTTCCCTGAGATGACAAAGTGGCTTTGGACAGTGTGGAAGGTAGGGCTGATTACAGGTGAATAGGTATTTAAGAAAGGGATGATTTCTGAAACAAATATTGGAGCCAATATTTGTTTTCACGCTTCCAGCATAGAATTGGTTCATGCTGGGCAATTGTCAAGTCCATCCAGTGTGGAAGTTGAGAGAGGCTTAGTTTTTACCAACATTACTCCTAGCAAACTTGAATATAGCTGAAGGCTCCTCGCTGGCACAGGGGATCGTCTCTTAAAGAGAAATTATCCTTCAGGATCCAGTGCCAGACCTCATTTTCTTTCAGTTTGAATGCCACTTCACTGCAAGCAGCCCCCATTTCCATTTTGTTTCAGGTTTTTGTAGAGATCTTAAGTTTTGTTTCCTTCCTTCAGAAAGCAAAATAAACCATTGGAGAAAGGGGACTGTGACCCATTTGAGATGGGGTTGATTTTGATGTTATGGCACTGAAACTGCTGAGGATGGTGATTTTGTGCTGTTGTGGTGTCCCTTTCAGTGCCGTGCCATGCCAAACTAATCTGGTGAAAAAGGTTTCTCTTAATGTTTGCCCTGAATAATTTTATTTTAAACTCTTAAAATACATTGTTTTCAATGTATCATTCAGCCCGTCTTTTGCTGGTGGGCTGAAATAGCTCTTGAACCAGTTCCTATCTGGGAAATGTTGGCTCACTGTTTGTCTTTCTACCAGGTCCTGCATACATCTGTACATCTGGAAACAGTAATGTTTTGTGTGGACTGTATGTCACTTCCAAGTTCCTATGGGGTCAGTGTGACAGGAAGTAGTATAGGGGATGGACATGAATTTGGACATTGCAGTGAAAAAGGAGGTTGTTAGAGCATGGCATTTGCCCATATGAACGTGGTTTCCAAAGTTTCTCAGGCCTCTTGATTCCAACAGAAGCAGACAGCACCATATGGGCTCATCTATTTCATTTGTATTGTCTTTGAAATAGTCAGAAGAGGAGCGGAGGAAAGCACAGAAACAGGATCTAAGTTTACTTCCATTTCTAAAAAAAAAAAAAAAAATTGGGACCAGGAGCATCTGAGCCCCACTGGAGATAGATGTTCCATGTTGAAGAAGGGGCTCTGATGCCCAACATACTTGCTGCTACGTCTGAGACTGAATCCAAAGTTACTAAGATGTGTTCCCATTTTTGCAAGACACAATGATTTTCATTTGATGTATTCACTGCTTTCACCCTTTGGACAGAGGTGCTTAGCTTTTTTTTTTTTTTTTTTTTTGGAAAGAGGTGCTTAGGTTTCTCTGTCTTTCTCTGGGGTTCAAAAAAAAGCAGAATTGACCAGGAGCATTCACATCTGTCCTTTTGGGTCGCACAATGGTACCTGCCACATCTTAAATTTTAATCTGCAGTCAGTTTTTGTACAAAAATGGTCAAATATATTAGTGAAATAATAAGGAAGTAAAATACGTTTATGAGTAACTCAAGAAATGAAATGTGTAGTTGCAAACTCAGCTTTTTTGCCTCCCATACAATGATATTTTTCTAGACTACTTCATAATCTGATAGCAGCGTAGATCCCAAAATCTTCTTCTCAGTGACTACCTTTGGCATTTTATTAAGCAAGATAGTTACACAAGCTTCGTTTATATATGTCTACAAGATCACCTACAGGAAGGGAGTCAAGAGAAGGGCTGATTGTGTTCCTAGATGGCTCACTGATGTGGGAGGAGATGACTGGCATCTCTTGATGAAAGGAGTAGAAAAGATGCCGTTCTCCAGGCAACAAAAAGCAGCCTTGGAAGGTGTGAGGCTCCACTAGTCAGCCGGTCAGAGAAGAAACTACCTGTCCTGTATACGCTTGACCAAAGGAAGCTCTGCCCTCATGTGCGTATGCACTTTTTTTGCTTATGCTGGTGAGTGGCCGTCTGTGTTCTCCCCACATGTCACTCTAGTTACTTAACTACGAGGCTCTAGCATGTTTTTAAATAAAACCTGATACTGAGTAAAAGTATTTTTACTGTACCCAAATATTGATTTGCATTTGCATAAATGCATACCTCTGTGTTCTAGCTTTTAACATTTCAAGTCTGTGGAAGTGCCGTTTCTCTATTACTTTAGTATACCTGCTGTCTCACTGTGCTTCATGCTTGGAAGCATGCTTGGAACAGAACTTAAGCATAGATCTACTGGGAGAACTGAGCCAAAAGAAATAAAGAGAGGAAGGTTGGCTGTGAAAGTACTGGGCATAGGGCACCTCTGCTCAAAGGCTGCAACAGTAATAATTTCATTGCCTCCTGGTAGTAAGGCATTTGTAGAGAGCCCAGAGGAAGGGCATTGAAAAGAACCCTCTGCCATGGCTAAGTGGCACATGAGATGATAAGAACAATGGCATCATCTCTCCAGGGTGACAGATGATGTGAATGTTTTGCACTGAGTTCTCAGACTATGCTCATGTTAGGCTCACCTGCCTGATTTCTGCCTGGCATTAAAACACAAACTCACACATAGGAAGGGTGCAGGTAGAGGACAATGGAACTAATCCCCCAGTCTTTCTCGGGAAGTGTGTTGGGAAGGCAAAGGAAAGGCAAGGGTGGGAAAACTGCTTTCCTAGCAGAGAGTTATTGGGAAGCAGGCCAGAGCAGAATGGAGCAGGGCATGCTTATAATCCTGATGTAAATTCTTTCCAAAGAGTTGAGCTGCTTCTTCCTGTAGGTCACATGCGGAAACCTGGAGATATTTGGCTATGTGTTGGCCATCTGTGGCCACCTGTTGTGCAGTAGATAATAGACACTAAGAGATGATGTGCCATTCCTACCAGGTAATGTTTAAACCAATGTTCCTTCTAAAATTTTACCTACTTTAGCCTTTATACAAAAGATTTTTATTCGGATGATATAATAATAAAGGATTTTTTAAAGGTGCATCTTTGATCTCATTTCTCCCTGACTCCCAACTACCTAATACCAAAAGAGGAAGAAAAAAAAAAAAAGTGACTTCTAGAGATCCATTCAACCTAAATTTCTCTATGGTGCTACAACAGATATTTGAATGAATGGGTAAATATAGAGCCCCTTCAGGGGCTTAAGGGGAGTTGAAAGACAGGAGGAGGGGTGGAAGGAAAGAAGTTTGGGTGATTGGAGAGGTAGTGGCTGAAAGGAAGAGGGCTGGGGCTGGAGAGGATGATAGGGGAATGGGCAGGAGACATAGGAGTCAGGGTTAGAATGAGTTAGAGCATACATGTGTAAGTGTAAGCTGGTACCTATGACTTTTATGGCTTGCAGTTGAAAGCCTGAAAGGAGAAGATGAGCTGAAGAGTTATGTGGGTCAAGCAGAAGAGGACTGGACCTGGAGCTTGTACAGTGGAAGCTGTAAGTTTCCTCCACTAAAGCTGGGGGGAGAGAGAGAGAAAGAAGGTGAGATGAGAAAGAAAGGAACTGGGTGGTCTGAATTGAAGTGGAGAAGAGCTGGATATTTTTTGGTGAAGGAGAGGACTGGTGCTGAAGCATATGTGCTTTGAGTGACTAGAACTGAGGATGTTTGTCAGAACGAAGACTGGATCTGGAGAAATGTGAGTTGAGAGGATTGCAACTGGAATGAGAGTGAGAAGACTAGATTGGATAAAGAGAGAAAGAGGAGTGAAAATAGAGGTTGTGTCCTGAGAGGAGGAGGACCAGAACTTGAAACAGAAGGAGGCATCTGTGTAGGGGTGAAGATGTGAGCCGAGAGCATAGGACCCAGTGGGCATATACCTAAGAGGGAGGGTGGATTGGAAATGGAAAGTATATGCACTGAGGGAGAGAGGGACAAGAAGTACAGAATAATGTGAGATAAAAGGTAAGAGATTAAAGCAAGAGGATATCTGTTTTGAGGGAGACGCCTAACACTCCAGAAAAAACAGTCATAGAATCGTTAAGGTTGGAAGGGACCTGTAGAGATCATCTAGTCCAACTCTCCTGCGCACACAGGGACACCTAGAGCACCTGGCACAGGGTGGCATCCAAGCAGGTTTGGAAGATCCCCAGAGAAGGAGGCGCCACAACCTCTCTGGGCAGCCTGTTCCAGTGCTCCATTACCCTCACTGTTAAACAATTTTTCTGTAAGTTTCTGTGGAGCTTTTGGTGTTTCAGTTTGTGGCCATTACCTCTAGTAGTGTCGGTGGCCACCACTGAAAAGAGGCTGGCCCCATTCTCTTAACCCCCCTCCCTTGAGGTATTTTTATACACTGATCAGGTCCTCTCTCAGCCTTCTCTTCTCCAGGCTGAACAGGCCCAGCTCCCGCAGCCTCTCCTCGTAGGGCAGATGTTCCAGGCCCCTGATCATCCTTGTAGCCCTGCACTGGACTCTCTCCAGTAGCTCCACATCCCTCTTATACTGTGGAGCCCAGAACTGGACACAATATTCCAGATGTGGCCTCACCAGGGCTGAGTAGATGGGCAGGATCACCTCCCTCGACCTGCTGGAGACGCTCTTCTTAATGCACCCCAGGATCCCATTGGCCTTCTTGGCCATGAGGGCACACTGCTGCCTCATGATCAACTTGTCGTCCACCATGACACCCAGGTCCTTCTCTGCAGAGCTGCCCTTCAGAAGGTCAGTCCCCAGCCTGTACTGGTGTCTGGGGTTATTCCTCCCCAGGTGCAGGACCTTGCACTCAGCCTTGTTGAATTTCATGATGTTTTTCACCGCCCAGTTGTCCAGTCTGTCCAGGTCCCTCTGGATGGCAACGCAGCCCTCTGGGGTATCAGCTACTCCTCCCAGTTTCGTATCATCAGCAAACTTGCTGAGGGAGCACTCTGTGTCTTCATCCAGGTCATTGATGAATAAATTGAACAGGACTGGACCAAGGACTGACCCCTGGGGGACACTGCTAGCTACAGGCCTCCAGCTGGACTGATCACCACCCTCTGGGTTCTGCCATCCAGATAGTTGTTAATCCACCTTAGTGTCCACTCATTTATCCCACACTTCCAGAGCTTGCCCAGGAGGATGTTGTGAGGGACGGTGTCAAAAACCTTGGTGAAGTCGAGATAGATGACATCCACCGCTCTCCCCTCATCTATCCAGCTGGTCATTCCATCATAGAAGGCTATCAGGTTAGTCAAGCATGATTTCCCCTTGGTGAATCCATGCTGACTGCTCCTGAGCACCTTCTTGTCCTCCACATGTCTGAAGACAACAGCCAGGATGAACTGCTCCATGACTTTTCCAGGGATGGAGGTGAGGCTCACTGGCCTGTAGTTGCCTGGGTCCTTCTACTTGCCATTTTTGAAGACTGGCATGACATTGGCTTTCTTCCAGTCTTCTGGCACCTCCCCTCTTCTCCAGGACCTTTCAAAGATGATGGAGAGTGGCTTAGCAATAACATCTGCCAGCTTCCGCAGCACTCTTGGGTGCATCCCATCAGGGCCCATGGATTTGTGGATGTGAAGTTCCCCCATGTGCTCTCTGACCCAATCTTCCTCTACCCAGGGCAAGTCTTCCTCTCTCCAGGCACCTTCTCTTGTCTCCAGGGTCTGGGATTCCAGGGGACTGCCCTTGGTGAACACTGAAGCAAAGAAGGCATTCAGTAGCTCTGCTTTTTCAGTGTCTTTCATAACCAGGGAACCCATGCTGTTCACCAGCGGACCCGCGTTTTGCCTGATCTTCCTTTTACCATTGATCTATTTGAAAAAGCTCTTCTTATTTTTAACATCTCTTGCCAGATTTAATTCCAGTTGTGCCTTGGCTTTCCTCGTCACATCCCTGCATTCCCTGACAAGATTCCTATATTCCTCCCAAGCCTGTCCTTTTTTCCACTTTCTGTATAGTGCCTTTTTCTTTTTGAGTTTTGCCAGCAGCTCCTTGCTCATCCACACAGGCTTTCTGTCCTCTCTGCCTGACTTCTTATTCAAAGGAATGCAGTGCTCCTGAGCATGGAGGAAGTGCTACTTGAATACTAACCATCTCTTTTGGGCTCCCCTTCCTTCTAGAGTCCTAGCCCACGGGATTCTTCCAAGGAGGTCTCTGAAGAGGCCGAAGTTGGCCCTCCTGAAGTCCATAGTTGCAAGGCTACTTAAAGCCCTGCTTCCTCCTTATTGAATCCTAAACTCAACCAGCTCATGGTCACTGCAGCTGAGGCTACCCCCCACCTTCACATCTCCAACAAGTCCCTCTCTATTTGTTAGTAATGAGGTCCAGCAGCCCACCTCTCCTCATAGGATCCTCCACAATCTGTGTTAAAAAGTTATCATCAACGCACTGCAGAAACCTACAGGACTGTTTGTGCCTGGCTGAGTTGTTTTTTCAGCTGATGTTAGGGTGGTTGAAGTCTCCCATGAGAACCAGGGTATGAGACTGTGAGGCTCCTTCCAGCTGTCTGTAGAAGGCCTCATCAACTTCCTAATTCTCATCAGGTGGCTTGTAGCAAATGCCTGCCCCAGTGTCACCCACATTAGCCTGCCCTCTAATCCTTACCCGTAAACTCTCAACTCGCTCATCATCCACTCCCAGACTGAGCTCCATGCATTCCTGTTCCTCTGTCACATGAAGACCAACTCCACCACCTCACCTTTCCAGTCTGTCCTTCCTAAAAAGTACATAGCCTTCCATGACAGCGCTCCAGTTGTGTGAACTATCCCACCATGTCGCTGTGATTCCAATGAGGTCATGATGCTGGGACCGCACACAGATCTCCAGCTCCTCCTGTTTATTCTCCATGCTATATGTGCATTGGTGTTTAGGTATTTAAGTGAGGTAACTGAGCCTGCAGGTTTCCCAGGAGGGGTGAAAGAGGACCCTCTATAATCATCTCCTATACTCACTTCCCCACTACCATGCTCCTGTTGGACACCTTCTGGCTTTGGCTGCATACCACTGATTGCCCTGTCCATGCAACATTCTCTATCTCCCTTCATGCTTAGTTTAAAGCCCTCCTAACCAAGGCTGGCTAACCTTTTGGCAAAGGCACGCATGCCCCTCTTGCTGAGGTGGTTCTCATCATTCCCCACTAGAGAGAACTTTCTCCTTGGAGAAAAATTCTCTTCGTAGCCCACCCTTCCCTTTGGCAGTCCCTTCCCATTCCAACTGTAGTGCTTTTCTTTCCCTTTCTGCCAACCCTAACCCCAAATCTAAGCTCACTCACGGTGAAAACACTTCAGTCCATGAATAGACTCTATGCTGTTGGTGAATTCTAGGTGAATTCTAACTGTAGTCTGTGTTGCCTTGCAGTCCCTCACTAGCCCCACTTCAAACGTAGCACTGCGTATTCTTTTGTCCCTTAGGTGTTTGAATGAGCCCCAGATCCTGCTTTCTTCAGATGCTCTGTGTTTCTCAGAACAGAATTCTATTTGCTGCTCTCATTCTTCCTTGCCAGTCCTTTCACAGACCCACTCCAACTATAGCTTTGTGTTTTCTATTTCTGCAGCCTTAAGCATAACCTATAGGCCCTGATGGAGACCTCACTCATGTTAGAGACTTGGTTTTTCTCAGAGAGCAATTTTATTCGTAGCCAATGCTTTCCTTTGGCAGTCCCTTTCCAGCTACACTGCAAATGCTATGTTGTTCTTTATCCTCAGCTTTAACCTAATTCCACAGGTTGCGTATTTCTCAGAGGGGAACTCCTCTGCAGCACTCGTTTTCCTTTGGCAGACCCTTATACATGTCCAGGGGTTCTGAGTCCTTATTTTTATAGACTTCAGTGTGATGTTTTTCTTTCTTGGATAATATGCTCTTTCATAGCTTCAGAAGAGCATAACCATGCCTTCGGGTCTTCCCCTTTAATTCTGGTTCTAGTGCATTTCTCTTGCTGTATTCTGTAGTTTGAGGTACTTTCTGCACTCTGCAGGAAGCATAGGTCTGAACCGCCAGAGACGAAGGCCACATCTCAGTTAAAACAGAAATGCACTGAAGGGATTCACAGATAACTGAGTGCAAAAACTATGGATTAGATAGAGTACTGGAAAGCGAACTTAACAACCAGAGGGGGGAGAAAAAAGATAAAATATTTTAAGTTAGAAGAGACCTCAAGGGATCAAACAGTACAAACACCCAACTTAACATCAGGCTGTTCAGGATCTTATCCATTCAAGTTATGAATACCTCAAATTATGGAAAATAGGTCCACCACCTCTTTGGGCAGTCTGCCCCAGTGTTTGACTGCATTTATGGTGACTTTTTTTCTCTTAAGAGCTAATCAGAATTTTCCGTGTTCCAATGGAATGGATGCCTATCATCCTTTCACTAGATGCATCTGAGAAAAGCCTAGCTCCGTCTTCTCTGAACCATCTCCACAGTGAATTGAAGACTACCATGAGCTTTCCTCCTTTCTCTTCCGACAACTGAGCAAACACATCTTTCTCAAATTCTCCTTTTATGATGTCATGTGTTCCAGCCGCAACTTGAGTGACCTCTGCCGGTTTCTTCTAGTGAGGAATCCAAAGCTGGCTCTCATAAGCATCAGTGACAGATAAAGACTGCAGTGAGACCCTACCTCCCACCTATGAGTCTTTCTCTCTAACTAACCCAATTCTTTCAAATTATCATTTTATGTCGTGCATACATGTCCTGTCTCCCAAGCAACCCTGATGGATATCTCCTGGACTTGCTGCAGTACGTCCATATCTTCCAGTTGGGAGCTCCAAACTGGAGGCAGTCGTCCAAGTGCAGTACCATATGAAAGGGAAGAATCATGGTTCTTGACCTGCTGTCTTAAAAATAAGTAAATAAAATAAAATAAAAATAAAATAAAATAAAATAAAATAAAATAAAATAAAATAAAATAAAATAATAGGACAGTAACTGTATTAGCCACAGTACTAACCCCTGAGGGATATGGTTATTAAACTGTCTGGTTAGAGACACTGATCACAAGTTTTGGAGCCTGATGATCCAGTCAGTTCACCTACCCTATTGACCACTTACCCAAACATTCTCTCAACTATTTGGCCAAGAGGATACATAAGGCGACGAAGTCCACCTTGCTTAAGACAAGGTCAAAAACAAACAAACAAACAAACAACAACAAAAAAACCCACCACTCTCCATTCATCCAAACAAAACAACTGTGTCACTGTAGAGACTTACCCCATTGGTCAGGCATGATTTTCATCAATACATCCACACTGGCTGTTCCCAGAGAGTTTACTTTGTTGGGAAGCCAATTCCTTGAGCATTTGCTCTAAAACTTCCCAGGGACTGGGAATAGGCTGACTTGCCTGAAGTTCTCTGGATCCTTCTTCTTGCCTTTCTGGAAGATGGATGGATCTCTCCAGAAGACTGATGTACCACATACATACCTTTTCAAATCATGAGGAATCTCCCCTGGTCACTATGAGCTTTGAGAGATGAAAGCGGCCTCACAGTGACTTTAGTCAGCTCCCTCAGATGCATTCAAGGTGGACCCATGGACTTACATATGTCCAGTTTGCTTAAGTGGTCTCTGCTGCAAGTCTTCTCCATGCTGCCAGGTTCTGCCACCAGGCTCAGAGGCTTGGGACCATGTCAGAAGCATATGTGCCATCTTCGTGTGCTCCACTTCTACACTCAGACTTCATCTGGAAAGCAAGAGAGACAAGATCCTACAAGCATAGGGTCCTCGGAGAACCAAATTATCTAAGAGAAGAATAGTTGCGACAGAGGCAAAGGTGAAAGGAACCCAGATAACAAATGATGGATGTGAAGGGGCATCAGGCAGGCAGTGCGCTTTCTTCTTTGGATGTCTGTAGGAGCTACAGGATCCTGCCTCTCGACCTCTGCCTGAAACAGAAGAGGCTAAGGGAATGAAAATACCCCTCAGCAGGGCTATCCTTCCTATTCCTGACACTGGGCATGGCACCTTGGTAAGGAAGAAGTTGACAAAGCATCTTGCAACCAAGTGTTCCTCTGAGGGAAAAGGTTTCGGTGAAAGGTGTCAGGAGTAGCGTGCGTAAATGCTCAGCAAGAAGATCTGGAGGAATGGGAGGAAGCTGTGACCTCAGGCACGTCATGTCTAGATCTGCTTGAAGGCAGGAAAGCTCTACAGAGGGATCAGGACAGGCTGGATCGATGCACTGAGGACAACTGTATGAGGGTCAACAAGGTCTAGTGGTGGGTCCTGCACTTGGGTCACAACAACCCCCTGCAGTGCTGCAGGCCTGGGGCAGAGGGGCTGGAGAGCTGCATGGCAGGAAGGGATCTGGGGATGCTGGCGGACAGGCAGCTGAACACGAGCCAGCAGGGTGCCCAGCTGGCCAAGAAGGCCAAGGGCCTCCTGGCTTGTGTCAGGAACAGTGTAGCCAGCAGGACCAGGGAAGTGAATCAGGGAAGTGACCAGGGAAGTGCTGTGATCGGCACTGGTGAGGCCGCACCTCGAACACTGTGTTTTGGGCCCCTCACTATGAGAAGGACACGGATGTGCTGGAGGGTGTCCAAAGACGGCAGTGAAGCTGGTGGAGGGGCTGGAGCACAGACCTTACGAGGAGCGGCTGAGGGAGCTGCGGTTATTTACTCTGGAGAAGAGGAGGCTCAGAGGAGACCTTATCCCTCTCTACAGCTACCTGAAAGGAGGTTGTAGTGAGGCGGGGGTCGGTCTCTTCTCTAGAATAACTACCCATAGAACAAGAGGAAATGGTCTCAAGTTGTGCTGGGGAGGTTCAGGTTAGACTTTAGGAAAAAATTCTACACGGAAAGAGTGGCGAAGCCTTGGAACAGGCTGCCCAGGGAAGTGGTGGAGTCGCCATCCCTGGCAGTGTTCAAGAAATGTGTAGATGAGGTACTTAGGGACATGGTTTAGCAGGTATGGTATGGAAGGGTTTAAGGTTGGACTTGATGATCTCGAAGATCTTTTTCAACAATAATGATTCTATGTGCATGTGAAGGTTTTTAAATGTACCAGGTGGATGCCTGGGGGATTGCTCATAGTCAAACATGTGGTATTTGTACTGGTACAGTGCTTTGGGCAGCTGGGATTTTTCATGAACGGGGTGCTGGGCCAGGAAACAGGACAGAGAATAGTGTTGAGAAGAAGATGACCCCACAGTTTTAGCATGCTATAAGCTGCTCAGTGTGTGTGCAGACTGTTGTGCTCATAGTGGCCCAGCTGTTGGGATGGCCAGTCACCTTTTCCTTGTGCTCAACATTCTACTGTGTTCTTTTTAATAGTGCTGAGCTGTGTGGAGTGGGGCAGATGCTGCACTGCAGGATCAGGGCTGCCAGGACACGGCTGGCAGCTTCGCCTTAAAGAAGCTTCCATTCAAACATGTCACTTGTCTGGACTCAACAGTGCTGGCATTCAGCCTGAAGCTGGGGGCTTGCAGAATGCCTTTATGGCCAGCTGGAAGGGGAAGGAAAAACATACACAAGCAATCCCAAAGGCCCAGGACCCTTTCCATGACTATGGACAGGCTCTGGCTGCTCCATTTCCTGTTGAGAAATATCTCCTGACAAGGCGTGATGAGGAGGAAGAAGCTGACAATGGTGAGCATGCCTGGCCACATTCTACTTGCCACTCTGACCACGCAGTGCTTTGGTCTCACATGGTTGGCACAAACTAAAATTGCTTCAGCTCCTCCCTTGGATAGGCAAAGCTGTCAAACAGGACCTTGGGGAAGTTGACCTTTGATGTCACTGACTGGTCCTTTGGGGAGGAAGGAGTCTCTGCAAGAGGCAACTGGTCATGAGAGTAGCGTATAAAGGGCAACACGGCAGCCAGGGCACTGAGAGCCGTTGTCATAAACTGAAGTGGTGTTGGCAGCTGCTCTGCCCTTGAGGATCTCTCATTCTCTGATTGACTGTGTTTTGGATGATTGGATCAGGTCCCACTGTCATGCTGTGCTGCAATTAGTGATACATGGTTGCAGCAGCCTAGTAAAGCTAAGACTAAAATGAGCACAGGTATCCAAGCATCTGGTTCTCTGGGCTCTGCTGTGAAATCGTTCCCTGTCCTTCTCTAGAGGAACACACACACAAAAAAATCCAAATAAACAAAAAACCCCCACAGATCTCTGCCCTTCTGATGTGGCTGCTACAAGTACATCTGTTTGCATTTAAGTTCTCTTAATGTCATCTGCAGATTAGTGGACTTTCTGGACTCTCAGCAAAAAGATGAGCGGCAGAGGCACAGAGCCTCATGAAAAGAGACAGAAAGTCATCTAATAATTTTAAGCAATCAAGTTATAGCAAAATATTGGACATAAGAGAGCATGAGAATGCTGGGGAAAAACGGACACCTGAGAATATAGGAGAAAAGTGAAGAAGTCTCTTGGCGGTTGGCTGTGTTCTTCACAGATTAAGGGGCAGAAGAGATACTGCTGGGGACCATGACTTTCAGTCAGTCTCATCAAAAAAGCACCAAAGCAATATATATGTTCTCAACTGCACTAGCCCAATTAAATTTAATTATAATTTACATTATGACTCCATTGCATGAATTATTAAATGATTATTAAAAAATTATTATGAAATGCCAACACTAAAGAATCACCCACCTCCCTCACAGAGAATGTCTTATGGCAGTTTTCCTCTATATTATCCTAGCTGATACACTTAAAGGCAGAGCCATCATTCAGAGGGACAAAAACAAACTGGAGGAAAGGGCGGTCAGGAACCTTATTAAAAAAAACAAAACAAACAAACAAACAACCCCCTGAGTCCTCACCTGGGGAAGGAATAACTGATGGCAACAGCAGAGTGTTGGAACTGACAGGCCAGTGAGTACCTCTCCTAAAAAATAGACCTGGGGTCAGAAAGCTGAGTGTGAGTCAGCAGCGTGCTGTGGCAGCAAAGGCCCAACAGCACTCTATGCTTCCTTAGCGATTCCTTAGCTAAGCAATTGAAAGGATTATTAGCATTTGTGAGACCCTATTTACAATACAGCATCCACCTATAAGTACATAAGGACCCATAAGTACAAGAATGATATTAATCAACTGAAAAAAGCGCAGCAGAAGGGCACCAAGGCGGCCTGCAGCACTCACCCTGTGAGGAGAGTTTGATGAAACAGAGCTTCTTCAGCCTGAGGAACAAAAGGTTCTGGGGCTGCCTAATAGCAGCCTCCCAACACATGAGGAGCTGATCAAGAAGACGGGGTAAAGCTCTTCAAAGAGGGAAGTGGGAAGACAAGAGTCTCTGATCTCATTAGTTTTCAAGAACCACCTGAATAAGCCTTGAATAACTTGACCCCACCCCCAACGCTGATTCTGCTTCAAGAAGCAGGTTGGACTAGATCATCTAGATTATACTATCCTATAATCCCCCAGCTGAGACAACTAAAGGGACATTACGGCACTAATTGTAATTTCCTTCTACTTCAGGTAGATCTTTTAGGTGATCTTTAACAACTTAGAAAAGTTGCACCTGTTATTTCCGTCCCTGGGTAAACACATATGAAGAAAGGTTTAGAGAGCTTTTCCCACAGGGAAAAGTAACAAGACAAGAGGCAACATACTCAAGTTGCAGGAAATTCACGTTGCACATAAGGAAGAAAAAATCTTGCCCATAAGTGTGGTTCAGTGCTGGAACTTGTGCTTGGAGACACAGTGAAGTATAATCCATCTTTGGAGATTTTTATAACATGTTTGAAAAAAGAAACTGAGCAACCTGATCTAGCTTTGAAGCTTGGCCTGCTTTGATCAGGAGGCTGGGCTAGAGACCTTCCTAAGTTCTTTCAATCCTAAATCCTTCTATGATTATATGATTTATGTGCCAGGCAGTACCCAGGAACCTCTCTTTTACTTGCATTCGACCATTCCCTGCAAAACACCATTCCCTGTGTTTGCAACTCATGTGCCCAAAACTCTCTTTTTTTTTTTGGCTGTTTCTAGTATAGGCTTATGGGAGCCAATTACTGCAATTATGTCTTCACTAAAACTGCTGTTAGTTTCATATAGCATATAAGATATCCACAGATTTTTTTGGGAGATAATTGCTTGTAAATGTTTTTAAATTGTTGCTGTGAAGTCTGGCACTGGCGTATACTTGCTAAGAATACAGTCATTCAAAAAAGCTTCATTTTGAATGTTAACTAAGACATTCTTGTCTTGTAAGAGCCATGAACCATTATTAATTATCCTACAATGACAGGGAAGAAACAGAAACAAAAATTCCCAGCTCTACCCCACACTTCATCCAACAAGTCTCATTTAAGCATACTTAGTTTTCCCCATTGCATTTGTTCTTGTTAAAAGGACTCTGATTTTTTATGTTTCTTTGCCTTACTCCATTCTCTATGGTTGACCTAGAGTTTAACTAATGTCATTTGATGGGTCTTAGGTGTTATAAATTATATAAGCATATTTTTGATACATTTAAGAAAAACACAAAACGATTACTATTATTATTATTACCATTATCAAACTTTATAACCAACTCTGGTCCCATCCAGTCACTGAAAATCCTAATCTGTGTAGAACTTTATTTAACCATCCATCTTCCACAGTGATCCTCAGGTCTCTATTACTTTTTGCTTCCTGCTTCATTCTATCTAATTGCTTATCTAAATTTCCTGTTACACTGGGAATGGTATACAACAACTGTCATTCTTTAGATTTAGATATCTATGTAGCCCATGCTCATGCAGTAAGAGTAGGTCTAAAGTCAAACTACTTTACAATGCCATTTCTGACGTTGCTTGTAACTGCGAGTTTATTTCTTCCATTTCCCATGCAGTCGTGTCAGCCAAGGCTTTTATCTATGTAAGATTAGGTAGAATAATTTTATTCTCATTAATCCACTTATTGTGATACTGACAACTATAGACTATATCTTTTACGGCAGTAGAGAGAAAGGGAGTAGAAAAAAAAAACAAAACTAACAATATCAGTGTCAAAACTGCCACACAATTGCTGCTAGCACTTTCCCTGTGCGGTGTGCACCTATCTGCTGCCCTACGCAATCAGGTCTGGTGGCATCGATTTTCTCCAGGAGAAGCGGGCAGGGCTGCAGGCATTGTAGCACCCCAAGACCTTTGCTGATGGTGTGGCCCCATTGCCCAACTTGCGAGATGATGGTATGTGTGTAGGGAGTATGCGTGGGGGTGGTTTTCTACCCCTTTCTCCCTTCAGATATTTAATTGCATTGATAACATCATCCCAGTCTTCTCCAGGCTAAACAGTCCCAGCTCTCTCAGCCTTTCCTCATATAAGAGATGCTCCAGTCCCTTATTAGCAGCACTTTGTAGCCTAACTTCTGGAGTATGGTCAGCTGAGGATCACTGGGCTGCTAGACAATTGCTGTTACAGCTACAAAAGCCCACACAGTGTTCCTGGCAAGCCAGGACAAAGCAAGTTCCAGATAAAGCAAGGCTGGCTGTGCTGAGGCCCTGCGGAGTTGGTACAAAGCCTGTGGCCTGTTACTAACAACGCAAGACCATGTTTTGTGGACTAAAGGTTCACGGTCCCACTTCCAATAGCCCATGAAAATGAATTATCACTCATGAGCCCAGCAAGGATGCTGCAAACCCTCCTGCGTCTCAAGGCTCCCAGTTGGGACCGGCAATCAACGTTCTGGGAGGCATTTGATCTTTCCTACCTAGTCTTGCCTTATGTAGGTCTGAGGGTGGCTTGTATTGTAAGCTTTGGGGTTTAGCCACTGCTCACTTTACTTAGCATTTGATTTTGTAGACAGGATGATTTACACAGTTAACTGTGTAACTCTCTTCTCCATAATAGATTAACTTTATATTTTAATTTAAATGAGCACTTATTACATTAAACATGATTTCTCTTTTCAACCCAAACATTCGAGTGCGCTGGCATTACCCATCTGTTTTTACTCTGGCCAAGGAGGATGAGGAGACAACGCAGGTATGACCTGATGGCTGTCTCACCTGGGTTGCCAAAATGTTGTCCTAAAAGTGGGTTCTTAAGCCAGTGTACAGAGAGTCAATAGACCCACAGCACGGAGGTACTTGTTTCACTTCTGTGCAGAGAAGGGTCCTAGGTGGTAACTCCACAATGCTTGCACACCTTCTATTATCCCTGTTCTGTATTTACATGCTTTCTGGTACACAAATCTTTTCAGTGGTTACATTCTGATTGCAGCACATACCAGTTTGGCACTGGCATAATAATGCCTTGGCTAATTAGCATAGAGAGCAGTGGGACGGTCACATTCTTATCAAATTCTTATCACCTCATTATTTGATTGGGAAGGGAAAGTTAGTATGTTAATAAGCTTTAATGAGCTTATTATTATTGCTTAATGAGCTTTAATGATCTATATATCATCCTGAGTTGAATGCCATCCTTGTTTTGTCAATTCATCTTTGGAGAGTTTGTGCTTCCCTTATCATTCCATTAGAACTGGTCGTTCTCTGCCATGCTGATTTACAGCATTCTGGCTTGACTCTCCCTTCTCTCTGTCCTTGATTCCGATTAACTCTTTACGGAATTCCCACGGCCTCAACACGATGACCGTTATTAAAGGAAATACAAAACCGCAGAGCAGGGAGAACAGAGGCGAACGCAACTCAAGCACCTCAAAGGCCAAGGGCTATGGGGCCGGCAGAAGCAGGTCGTCGCACGCCAAGCGAAGGCAGCGCCCAGCCCCGCCCCGGCCCCGCCCGGCCCGGCGCGCACCTCCCTCCAACACCCCCAACCCGCGCGGCGCCAACGGGCGCCCAACGCCCAAAACGGGCGCCCGCCCCCCGGCGCCACATTTGCATGCGAGGCCTCGCCCCCCAGTGTGACGAATGGGGGCGGCGCTGCCGGTGAGAGGGGCCGCTCCGCCCCGGCCCCCGCCGCCCGTAACGGAAGCGCTCGGCGGGGCTGAGCAGTGACGTGCCCGAGCGGGCCGGCTCGCCCCCCGCCCCTGCTCCCCGGCACCATGTGGGGAGCGAGCCAGGGGTGGGCGGCCGATGCGGTGAGTGCGCGCGGGGAGGGGGCACGGGGGAAACGGCCGCTGCTGTCGCCTCGCTCCCCGCCGCCCGCCTCCTCCTCCTCGCCCGGCGCGCCGCGGGCCGCGGGCCGCTCTGCTGCACCCCCTGCAGGCGGGCGAGCGAGCGCGCCCACCGGCCGCCTCGCCGGCTGGGCCGGGGGGCGGTGGAGGCGGAGGCCGCCGCTGCTCCCTGAGAGGGAGGCCGAGGAGCCACCAGAGGGAGGACATGTCGCTACATGTAGCGCTCTTCCCCCCCCGCGCCCCGTCCCCGAGCTCTGACGGGCTCGGCTGTGGAAGCGGGTAGGGGAAGGGGCGAGGGCAGCAGAAGTGCAGAGGTAGTGGCCAGGGCATCGTCCTTGTGCGATCCGGCTCCTCAGGTCGCAGCTCGAGGCCTGTACCTGCGCTATGCTGTTACTATTTTTTTTTCTGTGCTACCCCTTTCTAGCTCTGTGTTTCTCATCTTGGAAAAGTCTCCACAGATGCTTTGCTACCTAAGGAAGAGCAGGAGTCTCGCTTAGGGCTGCTAGCAGACCAGCTGGGGACTATGCAGACTTGATTGTTGGCAAAAGATTCCTTTTTTACTTAAGTGTAATGGAACAAATGTCTGTGTGGACAACACAAGAAAGCAGAATAGCCCATCTGGAGGCACTGTAAAGCATATTTATTATGCAGACTTAAAACTCCCCAAGAAAGGAGCAAATGTGTTAGCACTACAGCCCGTCAGTCACAGCACCCTCACAACACACCAGGCGCTCCTTAGAAGAAACTTGCTGCTGTCAGAGTAATAGTTGTGGTTATTACTAAGTTCCTGATAACTTCTGGGCCAGAAGTAGCAGTGCTAGTAATGGAAACTGAAAGCAACTCTGTTAGCAGTAACATTGCAAATGAAATTCTCATTGCTGCATATTTCATTGTTGATATTCTGTTTATATAGAGAAAAAAAGGCAAAACTTTTCTTCTCACAGTGCATGTTGGACAAAAAATTATCTACTCATTATAAATGAGGTGGATTTAAAAAATCTATCAGTTTAATGATTTTTAAACCATTGGTTTTTAAATTCATCAGTAAATTGAGGAATTTTGTTTTAAACTTGTGGGATTTGGATTACCTTTCAGTGCAGCTCTCCTGTTTTCTTTTTAGTGTTTATGGTTTGCATCCTTCTTCCATACTTAGAAGTATCCAGGCATCTATGCGAGGTTTTGACTGGGATAATGTGTGGACTGGAGGTAACATTTTTGAAAGTTATGGGAATGGGCTTTTTTTTTTTTTTTTTCGTCCTTTCCCCCCAGAGCCTATGTTACTCCCCAAGGAGTGCAAGTGTGTACATAGGTGCAGATGAGCAGTTTCACTGCTTGTAGCTGTACTAAAACCATTAGTAATTGGAATGATCAGATTCAAGGCCTTGAACTAATATTAGATGGATCTGAGGTCTGGTTATTGTAGGGGGCAAATGAGAAAACTAAACTGTACCCCAGAAAAGTTTTCTTCTTTCCTCTTGGCTTTGTAGAAGTGTAGACAACAGTGACTCGGCATGTAGGTGAAAGCATCAATTCTCAATTTTAAAATTGAGGCAGCTATTCTAGTAGGTTTAAATAATAAAAGTAAGCTGCCAAGAGTGTAATGGACTGTAATGTTCCAGTGTGTAATGGAACTCTCATTAAACCAGGCTGTCCAGGAAGATATGGATGTGCTTCCATTTCGCCTAAAGTAGATGTGCCCTGAGGCTCTGCAATGTAGGGGTTTCCATGGAGGTCTATGACCGATTTCCCTGTTTTCTAAGCATGTAGATTTGTAGGAACTTTTCCTCTTTTGAAATAGTGCTTTATTTGAAATCTAGGTATTTCCTGAAGTAGTTTCTGTGATTTTTGAAAACACCATTAAAGTTTTGCTTGAGAAAAATATGGAGGAAGATAATGCTAGAAGAACATCAACTGCCCTTAATTCCTGCCTCAGTGGCACTGGCCCATTGCCTCATACTCCTTCATTTCCAAGGTGCCTTCTAAGGAAGTGACTAAAACATCGAGGCTGCTAGCTGGAGAATGTTTTGACTTATTTGTGCTGGAGTGTGGTGTTCCACTTTTTGAAAGCAAAAGATAATAAGTTGAGGAAAAAGGTTGAGAAGACTGCCAATATGGTTAGTCAGTTAGATGGGATAAACTAACTCTTTAAGGGATTAAGTAAACCTGCTTTCCTGAAATCTCCCTCCCCTCTTTTTTTTTTTTAAAAAAAAAAACTGATTTTGACAAGTTGGAAGATGTATGGAAGTAGAGTCAAATTCAGAATTTTCAGTGATTTATTGTTAAGTTGAAATCTTGTGAGGCTGTTGTGATTTTTTTGTTTCCATGGAACACAGCATACCATGTAAAAGGATTCCATAGTTTAGGCATCTATTATGAAGATGTTTCCTTTCATTTTTTTTGAACTTACCACTTAGAGCTTTTGTTAGATGACCTTTTCTTAGTTTGGAAGAATATGTAATCAGTTGTTCTCTGTTCAACTCTGTTCAATTCTCTGCTTACAAAGGCAAGCACAGAATCCTGCACTTGGGGAGGAATAACCCAGGCACCAGGACAGACTAGGGGTTGACCTGCTGGAAAACAGCTCTGTGGAGTGAGATTTCGGTGTCCAGGTTGACAAGTTAACCATGAGGCAGCAGTGTGCCCTTGTGGCCAAGAAGGCCAATGGGGTCCTGGCCTGCATTGGGAGGTGCGTCCTCAGCAGGTGGAGGGAGGGGATCCTGCCCCTCTGCTCATTTCTGGTGAGGCTGCACCTGGAGTATTGGGTGCAGTTCTGGACTACCCAGTACAAGAGGGATGAGTTGCTTCTAGATAGTAGAAGGTAGGTCCAGCGTGGAGTGACAAATATGATTAAGGGACTGGAGCATCTATTGTATGAGGAAAGACTAAGCGAACTGGGCTTGTTCAGCCTGGAGAAGAGAAGACTTGAGAGGGGAGCTTAACATGTACAAATATCTGAGAGGAGAATGTAAAGAGGATGGGGCCAAACTCTCCTCAGTGATGGCCAGTGACAGAACAACGGGTAATGGGTATAAATTGAAACACAGGAAGTTCCATCTCCATATGAGGAAGACCTTCTCTATTGTGAGGGTGCCAGAGTCCTGGAACAGGCTTCCCAGAGAGATTGTGGAGTCTTCTCTGTAGATTTTCCAAACATGCCTGGATGCCACCCTGTGCCATGTGCTCTAGGTGTCCCTGCTAGAGTAGGGGGAGGGAGGTTGGGCTAGATGATCTGTAGAGGTTCCTTCCAACCTCAGCTATTCTGTGATTCTGTAACTCTGCCATGATTTTTTTTTAACCTTCTCGTACATCCTTTCTTCAGTTCTCTTTCTTCCATCCTGGAGAATCTTATCTTTGGTAGTCATTCCTTGTGTGAAAGCCATTGAGCTTATATTTTTTCCTTTTTTTCTGGGCAGCCTTCTCTGTACCTTTCATAATTTCATTGTATTCTTGTGCAGTGTTGAGGAAAAATGCACTGTAGCCTTACACAGTGCCATAATGATGTTACTTGTTTCAGATTCTAATTTATTTTCTAGTAACTCCTGCCATCTCATCTGATTTGTTTACATCTGGTGAGTATGTAGTAGATGTTTTTGTCAAGCTATTGGATCTAATCCCAATATCTTATTCCTAAGTGGTATGTAATTCATACCCTATCGTATTTATGTCTGGGTTTGCTTATATGTCCATCATTGTCAATTTAGCACCTCTTTTTGATATGACAAGATCTATAGTTCTTAACCCAATGATATGTTTATTAACATTTGAGAAAGAGTTATCTTTGAAAATGTTTAACTAACTTTACAGTTAATTTTTTTTAAACCAGATAAAGAAAGTTTATTGATTTCCTACTTAAGAGAAAAAAATATACCCGTACATTGCAGGAAATGCTTCAAAGAGCATCAGAAGATTTCTTTCCAAAGATGGAAAGTGCAGTTGAAGAGATGGATACCTCAGACACCCAGTGGGGCTGGTTTTATTTGGCTGAGTGTGGTAAATGGCATATGTTTCAGGTAACTATATATGAAGTTATTTTAGTTGTGGTGATTTCAGTATGTAAAACCGCTGTTGAATTTGCCTAAATACGCTTTCGATTTGTTTTAAAGAGTGATTCAAACAATCATTGCTCAGTTAGCAGTGAAGATATTGAAAGGAGCTTCAGAACAAACCCACAAGGATCCGTTTCTTTTACTACTGCAAAATTTAACTACACGCTAGACTTTTCAGGTATGTCTCTTGTTATAAATTATTGGAAAGTGACGATGCATTAGTTTATTTGTTCATTCAGCAAGTCATTTTACTCATGTCTGGTGTAAAAGCTCATGATTGTATAGGTAATTCCGGTTCCATGATTGGAAGGTATTTGTGAGATTTTGGAGGCAGATGAATTGTTAATTTTTTATTTATATATATATATATATATATATATAATATATATAAATATATATAAAAATATATATATATTTTTACTAACGGGGTAGCATGTCTTGCATAGTAGCTTCTAGCATTTTACCTTGGCTTACCCGAGCTCCAGCTAGTATCTAGCATACATTCCTGGGACTGGGAAGTTTGAGCTTTAATATATAACAGCTTGTAGGCTTGAAAAAATACTCCATTCAAGGTCTCTGTAGGAAATAGTGATGTAGTAGAATCTTTCTGCAAAATGCTAGCATTAAAGCAATTTTGTCGTTCAGCAGGTGCTTTAAGCCAATTTTGTTATTGGAACAAAAAGAGATACTCAAAAGGCTTTTCTGGTAAAGTGTAAAGAGCTCACTCATGCGATAATTGTAAATTATAGACTGTTTTTGGATTCTAATGGCATTTATCATCTAACTTTATTTTATACAGAAATCTCTTCCGGGTCAATGAAAATAACAGTATTTCAAATAGAAAGGGGAGTGAGTAGAACTGTAATATACAGGGAGTAAGGTACTCCTAGAACAATAGGAAAAGTTTGGTGTTTGCTTTTGTTGAAATGTCTACTAAAAGACGTTTGTTTCGCATCTGTGATTAAAAACAAACCAAATATAAATGCTAAATAACAACTTTACAAATCTCATAGGTCATGACTTCTTGCATTAAGCATAGTAGATATGTATGTATAAGTGATGCAGTATTGTATTTTGGCATATTAGTTGCATTATAATCATTGGAATTTTGCCGTTGGTGGTGGGGATGAATGGTTCACCAGTAGTATTATAATAATCATCATCATATTTGTTTTATGTAGTATTTGCATTTTTTTTCCAACTGTTAGAAACAATGATGATACTGAGACCAGTATTTCAAAATGCTTATCCAATATATTGATTTGTTAATTGATGAAACAGCAATTCTTGTCAGGCAACTTTTGAAGTAGCAATCCTATGAAGAAAAATTATTTATATGTTTCATATACTGTAGATGAATTCCAGAAACTTTCATTCTAACTCTTGTTTTATGTTCAGCGATGAAGCAAACCAATCTAACTACACTTAAGCAACGTCCAATAAAGCGAGCTCCCTTTTCTATCAATGCTTTCAGGTAAGGAAGTAAAATGAATGATTTGAATTATCCTTATTTGAATTTTTATTCTTGATAATTTTCTCTGTTTTGATAATTTTCTCTAAAAAGATAGTAAATGCCAAAAATATCCATCATAAGGAGCAGCTGGTCTTGCTAGTCTAGTTGCTTTAGATTATAGTTTCTTGTGTTTTGATCAGTCATTAGATAGAGGTGTATGTTCAAACAATGGATTGGTCTATGCATTCGTAGTAGTGCAGATAACATTGTGTGGATTGTGAGATTTTTCTCAATTTATTCTGAATTGTGGTCTGGTTTTAATTTCAAAGCAAAATTTGGCATTTATAGTCATAGAATCATAGAATGCTTAAGGTTGGAAGGGACCTCTAGTCCAACCCCCCTGCACACGCAGGGTCACCTAGAGCACGTGGCACAAGGTGGCATCTAAGCGGGTTTGAAGATCTCCAGAGAAGGAGACCCCACAACCTCTCTGGGCAGCCTGTTCCAGTGCTCCGTCACCCTCACTGTTAAAACAATTTTTCTGTAAGTTCCTGTGAAGCTTTTGGTGTTTCAGTTTTTGGCCATTACCTCTAGCAGTGTTGGTAGCCATCACTGAAAAGAGGCTGGCCCCATCCTCTTAGCCCCCCTCCCCTGAGGTACTTATATACACTGCTCAGGTCCCTTCTCAGCCTTCTCTTCTCCAGGCTGAACAGGCCCAGCTCCCGCAGCCTCTCCTCATAGGGCAGATGTTCCAGGCCCCTGATCATCCTTGTGGCCCTGCACTGGACTCTCTCCAGTAGCTCCACATCCCTTTTGTACTGTGGAGCCCAGAACTGGACACAGTACTCCAGATGTGGCCTCATCGGGGCTGAGTAGAGGGGCAGGATCACCTCCCTCAACCTGCTGGAGACGCTCTTCTTAATGCGCCCCAGGATTCCATTGGCCTTCTTGGCCATGAGGGCACACTGCTGCCTCATGGTCAACTTGTCATCCACCATGACACCCAGGTCTCTCTCTGCAGAGCTGCTCTCCAGAAGGTCAGTCCTCAGCCTGTACTGGTGTCTGGGGTTATTCCTCCCCAGGTACAGAACCTAATGGATGTTGTAATGGATGTTGTAGCAATCTTTATGCTGATGTTCTGAAAACCTTTGGCTTCTGAAGTGTCAACTGTAACTTTTTCAAGGGTGCTTGCTGAAGAAGGCATATAATGTTGAAATTCCAGTTTTGTTATTTTGTTTATTGAAGAATTTCATTTGGTACAGTATCTGCCGCTTACATGCGATGGCATTGTTCTTCAGTTTCAAGAGATTGGTTTAGTCTCTTTTTTTTTACAACCTAAACCCTACTATGTATGCACATTTATGTATATGCTTAAAATATACGTTTTTGAGTAGAAAAACAAATATAACCGTAACTTTTAAGTATGCGCTTAAAATGAAGACTTACTTTCTAGAGTCTTAGGCCAGCTGTAATTCCTGTTACTTTGGAAAATTCAAGCTATATTTACATCCAGTGTTTCTAAATCAGTGTTGCTCTCAATACCTTTTTGACTACCATTTCTGATTTACCTTCCTATTTTTTATTCAATAGATGGTGTAATGAAACTGTTTGTTACCACTGTTTGTTTGCAATAAGCAAAGCCGAATTTGAATACAAAATAAGACATCTGGCCTTGCATGTTGTCTCTGTGAAAATTAAAACTCTATGTGGTTTTATTTTAGCTTTTTTTTTTCATAGCTCGTTGTACAGAACAGGCATTCCAAGGGCACGAGAAAATGCCTCATATTGTTGCAATTATTATTATCTTTATTTTATTTATTATTTTTTTTTAAGTTTCATCTGTGAAAATGAGGCTATCCCTATACCGTCACACTGGGAGAATGTAAATACTGAGGAGGCATATCAGGTAAGAGTTCGTATGTCAGCTGTCCAAAGTCATGTGGTAATGAAATAATGCATCTCAGTGAAATTATACTAACCTTTTTCTTTTCAGCTTATTCCTTTGCAAAAGAAAACAAATGAATATAATGAAGTTTCTAGTCTCTTTGGAAAAACAATGGATAGCCACCGAATTAAAAGAATTAAGAGAATACAAAATCTAGACTTGTGGGAGTTTTTTTGCAGGTGAGATTATTTTGAAAACCAATATTATTTTAGGACTGTTAACAGAACAAATATTGAAAGCATGCAGCAGAAATATGTCTAATTACTTACAAAAGATTAAAATACTTGTGTTACTTTTTTAAACAGTTTTGTCTTCATTTGCTTACTTGTCATTCCTCCGTATTCAAAACTGTATTTCAAATTATAATTTAAAGTCTCTGAAGCTTTTGCTTGTGCAGAACTAACACGTGCATTAATGCATTAGATGTGAATGTAGCACAGAGCAGACTGATGCGTTGAAATGTGCTGACCTTTATCATGTTCAAGTATTATTCTAATCCAACAAATTGCATAAAAATCAGTATTTAATATCATGCTAAATTAATTTGTGAAATATGCAATTGCTACCTGTAAAGGTGAATAAAATGACAGCAAAAGCTGACATACTGGCTACAGTATGTTAGCTCTAGGATTTCAGGGTAGAACCAAAATGAACTGGAATATATAATGAATGGAATGTATTCTGACTTTGCAGCCATTTTAGCTGTTCCAGTAATTTTTTAATTATTGTGCTGTATTTGGCACTGCTATCGTTCTCTTGTAGTAATGTCAATCTCCTGGAGAATTTGTCAAAGTTATTTTTAATTTTAACATTTTAATAAATATTTTTATTTGAACTAAAGCTTTTTATATTTTCGTGAAAAGGCTGAGAAGTCACTATTTTTTTTTTAGGTACAACATTACACTCTCCTGAATGAGAATGAGGTGGTAGACCTTTGTTTGTTTGTTTTCTACCCTTTTAAAAAATAGAAAGTCTTTGAGCATGAAGCTGACCAGCTAGTAAAGAATGTGTGAAAATGCAAGGAGATTGACTTATTAGCCTGGGATATCGGTTGATTGTGTTTAAAAAGAAGTCATTTTTTTCAGAATGCTCCCTGTCTGAATTTTCTGTTCTCACATGTGGTCAGTGTTCAGAATGTCTGTGTGATAGAGGCCCATGATATTTACAGTCAAGTAAAGAGGAAGAAAATAAGCTTCTTTTAATGAAACAATGTTAGGCTTGTATTAGTTAAATGCTAGTTTAAAAAGAAAAAAAAAAAGTCAGCAATATTTGAGGCTTGACAAATTTCTTAGCTTTATCAACTTTATGAAACACATAGTAGGACTGTGTCTAATTAGCACATAATCGTGCCATTTCTCCAAGCTTATTGTGCTGCCACAATAGCTTTTCTGCTTTCTAGTTTTTCTGCTTTTCCCGTTTTGTGCTGGGCTTAAACTGAAAGTGCGAAGGTTTCTGCTTCTTTCCAGTATCAATCTGTAGTAGTTGTAGATCATAAGCTCTGTCTCATGTCCAAAAAGAGAGCATAAGATACAATTTTAAAGATGTACTGTGTTATTAAAAATAATATGTTTTGATATAAGTCTCCTTAGTATTTCTTTATTATTTAAACTTATGGCAGTTGTTTACTTTGTTCTTTGGAAAGCTATGAAATTCATTATATATCCATATATGTTCATTATATACATCATGAATATGCTTGAAGAAGAGAGTTTCAGAGACTTAGCCTTCTGCTAATTCTAAATCTTATAGATATTTTTACATTTAAATATAAAGTCTTATTTGCTTGGCCGAATGTTTTAATGTCTATTGTTCTGTTGTATATCAGCTTTTAGTTCAAATTAAGTTTCTCTAGAGCTCTATTTTTCCCTTTTTAATGTATAACTTTTTTGAAACTAAGAATAGCAAGCAGACTTTAAACTAGATGATGTTTCCTGTTCTGAGTCCCCAGTATAGATTTATAATGAAAGCAAAAAAAAAAAAAACCCACACCTCACCATACAGAAAAAAAAACCCAAAAAACTCCCTGCTTCCCTGTATGGATCAAAAAAGCAACTTATTGGTTAGAAAAGCAACTGATCATTTGGAGAGCCTACCAGTTTTCCAGGTTCAACAGCAGATAGAAATCATGGTTTAAGAATCTTTGAGTGTATAAATTTTGTGCTATAACATTTTAAAAGTATGAAGTAAGGATGCAAATTAGTTTCACACATCATAAATACTAAAGTATAGCAATATGACTGCACCTACAAAACTGTTCTGAGTAGCTGTATCTGAATAAAGGTATGTGAAGAAAAATCTTTTTTTTTATTATTTCCTCTTCTGGAAATGTATTAATAAGCAAATTATGAGTAATAGCAAGTAAAAACATTGTTTTATAGACAATCAAGGGTTCCTGAGCATGTATAGCCAGTGGTTTAGACATATTTCAGAGTCCACTTCTTCATGGATCTTAGTAGAAGATGTAGCTGATGATAGAAACTCTCTTGAACAAAGATTGATGGAAATTATATCTATCCTTTATAGTAGGAGTGCCATGGTCTTCTGCCAGTGTGAGTGTAATATAGGCTCATGCGTGCATAATATATACATATATATGTATATATTACACAGCCTATATTATGCATCATATATATATGTGTATTTGTGCATATTCGTATATATGTATATACATATATATATTTTTGATCGTTGTTCAAAATGCTTGAATGATGTAATCCTCCCAAAGTGAGACCTATCTCATTTCAGAAGCATGTGAACCATTAATTCATAAAATGGTTATAAAATGATCTTGTAGACATAATTTTAGGAGAAATTTTAGGTTATTTTATTTTAATGCATTTTGTTATTTTACTTGAGTAATTATACGTTATAAGCTACTAACTGATTTTGTCCCACTGTAGGCTATCTAAGCAGATGCAGGAAACAAAAACAAAGCACACTGTGGAAAAAAAAATCTTATAAAAAATCTGTAGAAAATGACCATTCTGCAAATAATGTCACATGAACAAAGTTGGGAAGATCAATAAACTTAGGTTATGAGAATAGTCTACAGCATCCAGAAACTTGTGATGTCTAAACACTTATCTTAAGAATTCTGGTCCCTTTGAGAACTCTAATCTAGTCACTTGGGAAGGTGGAATTTATACTGTTTCAGGACTGCCCTCTCTCTAGTGTTTTTAGAATAGAAACTTAATTTGATTGTACAGATGTTTGTAATTCTATATATTCTTTCTTCCCTGTAGGAAAAAAGCACAACTAAAGAAGAAAAGAGGTGTCCCCACTATTAATGAGCAGATGTTATTTCACGGAACCAGTAATGAATTTGTAGAAGCAATATGTATTCATAACTTTGACTGGAGAATAAATGGTATGCATGCTGCTGTATATGGAAAAGGTAAATATTTTTCTTACATGCAATAATTCAGTAATCTTAACAGGTCAGCATTAAGTGTCCCCTGTAACAGTTATTCTCTCTGTGTATGTGGCGAGCTCTTTAATATAGCTCTGATTTTGAGGGCAAGTGTAATTAAGAAAGCTAGGATATTGTAAGCAATTTAATTTTAAAGCTAACTAGTAGGGCAGAATGGGGGAAAGCAGTAAGCAGTGATGGCTCACAAGACACCCTCCCTACAAAAATATTGGTCACACTGAAAATATATGGCTCATGTTTCTGTATTGATTTAGAAAATAATCATCGGATTGTTAATGAATATTTAATAATTGACCTCTTTGTTTTCATACCTCTATCAGTACACTGGTAGTAAAGCTATCATGCTAAGAATGTCATCAGATTTTTTTTTTTTCTTGAAAGGGACCTACTTTGCAAGAGATGCGTTATATTCTAGTCGTTTCTGCAAAGAAGACATAAAGCATGGAGATACTTTTCAAATTCATGGTGTGAATCTGCAACCTCATCTGCATAGACCAGATAAAGTAATGTTTCTTGCTCGTGTACTAACTGGTGACTATATCAATGGTGATTCAAAATACATGAGGCCTCCTTCAAGAGATGGAAGTTTTGTGAACTTGTATGACAGCTGTGTGGATAATACCTGGAACCCAAAGATCTTTGTTATCTTTGATGCCAACCAAATCTATCCTGAGTATTTAATAGAGTTCTGTTAAGTTTGAAAGGAGCTGAACTGAATATTTGTTTGTGTCTTTTTTGGTATTTTGTTTCTTTTGCAAAGATGATAATATAAAAACACGAAGAATGAAAGGACAGAGGTGAAGCAGGGGAAAAGTATATCTGGGGAGTGGAACTGTTAAGTATTTAAAACATGTTGTGTAACTCCTTTTAAAATATGTAAATAAACTTTACTGATACTGATACCTTTTTCAAATGTAGGGATTATAACATTTGAAATCGCTTAGTGAGCCTTAAATAAATTGGGTGTCTTTAAGTTTTCAAAGACAAGATTTATGATCTGATTTTTTTAAAGTATATTACAAGTATTTATTTGTATGGTAGACGATACAGTATGCATAAAAGTGAAATCTTTTATAAAGATGGTCTTTATAATTCAAAAAAAAACTACACAGGGGACTTGGCTGTGTGTGTGTCTGTGTGTGTGTGTGTGTACTGTGTAGTACATGCTGGTTTGCTTTTGGAGATCTTAGTGTGAAATCGATACCAACAAAGAACCCATGTGGTAAAAACAGGTGAAAGGTCCTAAAGTTCACCAAAACTGTTATATTTAACTTTACGTACTTGATTCTGCTTCAAATATACTTGCAAAATTACAGAACTTGTAGAAATTGAATTTTCTTTGTCAGAAATGATGCCCTAAAGTTGTTGTCGTTGTTGCTTGTTTAAGTGTATAACAGTTTAGCTCAGTATTGAGATATCAATTGTTAAATACACTTGACTTCTATTCCACAGATTTTTTTTTGATGTTGTTTTTATTGTGTATGTGCACGTGTGTGTGCATGCAGTTGGCTTCTGTATTTGTGCTGCTGTGCTTCTTGTTAGCGTTGAAGAACTCGGTTCTAGTGTACTTGCTGTTGCTGAAAACAATGTTTAGATTAACTTTAGTGGCAAAAATACAAAGTTTCAACCAACAATGAAAATTTCAGGAGACAGCATCCTTTCATTTCTAAGAACTTCAATAAAAAAAAGCTGTTAGTGGATCTTGTACAAATTGGACATCTGTTGCTTGTTTGTATTTAAGATTTTGTTCAAGCTTCTCGTTTTGGTTCTGTTCCTAAACTCTTTAGGGCAAGGAGGCATCTCCCTTTACCTTAGCACGGTAAGATGGTGATCTCTGATTCCAGCTGGACCATTCAGGTCCTGTTGTGGGCGTGAGTAGTGTTTGGATTCACTGGTGTGCCAGCTGTGAAGAAGGCCCATCGCTTCCTACATCTCATAAAACATTTAATAGCAATTCACGTGGGCAGGTTGTGTGTTATCACGTCCTCTTTATACAATATTACATAGAACATACACTGTATGAACAAACATGTGCTGTTAATAACTTGATTTGCTCTTTATTTGTATACCTTATTCTATCGAACATACACTGTGAAACTAGCAAATACATGTATTGATATTCCTTTGATGTATTCTTTTCTTTGTTCGCAAGTGAGAACTGGGCTTTGTAGTTAAGAAAACTGAAGTAACTTAGTGTCTTATGGACTCAAAATATCAGAAGTGGAACTAGGTGTGATGACTTTTTTCCCAATAGCTTGTGTGCCGGTGTCTTGTTTATTGCCTAAACTCAATTAAATTGAATGGTAGCATCTTAGTTTGTCAAGTCATGGCACAACTACAGGTTTGTTTGTTTTTAATGTAATGTCCTCTCTGCTTCTGTGGGATGATCTTTTGCTGATAAATCTTTATACTGAAGGTATCTACTTAATCTTTATAAAATACTGAAACCATCCACAGAAGAGGAAGAAATTAGCTCTTCAAGGTTTGAATAGCATTTAATATACTAGTTGGGTTGTCTCTTTTTAAATTTTTTTGTATTTGTCACCAAATTGGAATGACCCTTGTTATGAAATTTGTGGCCTTAGTGCATTTTGTAGACTGCTGTTCAGATACAGAAACAGAGGCTGATACATTACTGCCTACTTTACAGGAGCCTAGTTCAGTTATAGCAGAAATAGTATTTGATACAATGATTTCAGATGCATCTTTTTTGTTACGGTAAGGATATGTGAGGGCATTCACCTTCTTAAGGTTATCAGCTCAAGGACATTTTCAGTTCAAATAGGATAGTAAGTAAAGGGGAAAGCAATAAAAAAAACACAGGGAAGCAAACCTGTTAGATAAGTAATAAGGAAGAAAATGATAGAGAAGTTCTTTACGCATTAACTGTCAGGATTAGAAAACTACAGGACATAGCTCTGGAGAGGGCTTTGTAACTGAAAAAGGAGAAATAAGACTAACATGAAGATTTGGGATATTTGAGAGGGGCCTGTGGGGCTACCTGATAAAAGGAAGCTTATGAAAGGAAGTTCAAGGAAAGGGGAACAGGAAGGAATAAAGAATGAACATGAGGAAATAGGAGTCTAGACAAAAGGAGACAGTTCTGTAATAGCTGCTAGTCATTATTCTTATCCACCTAAGCCCTGTGCCTAATCATTGCAGTGTAGCCTATATTGATAAATCTTTTCTTAACTGTTTTTCAGTGTAATCTCACTTGTTACTGCATGCGTGAGTACCGCAAGCCTTGGGTTCCAGCGACTGGAGATATTGGAGTGAGTAAATTAAGAGCTGGCATCTGGAGTCAGGCCATGGACTATAGCAGCCCCTGTGTCTGTAGTATCAACAAGTGGAATAGGTGAGGGTCTTGTCATTGGCAAGTATTGCAGGGGGACTGGAGGATTTGTGTTTTTTTCCCCCTGGTGATTTCTTGTAAAATTTGCTAGCAAACTTCAAGATGGACTTGTCAAGTATTAGGAGGCCCAGGGTCCAAACATAGATACTAGGCAGGCTGAGAGTCTGTGTTGATATTGGAGGAATGTGGGAGTAGTGGGGGGCTGATAAGGCATGTGAGTGCATGCATCTGTTAGCTAGTGGGCAAGCTAGACAGGCTGGCTCATGAGCAGACCTGTATACTGCATAAGGGGCCTCAGGATCCAGGGGTAGCCAGCAGGCCAATGCTGATATTCAGGGTATCTGAATGTGTGTGGTCTTGTGGATCTAGCGCATGGGTGTTTTCACTGGCATCCTTGATGAGCTGGAGAAGAGGAATGGGACCTGCTATCTGTACTTATCTTATGTGAGTTCTGTTGGTGTTAGGTATGGTGGTTAAAAGACAGTGCCCTGTCTGCGGCAGACTGTGTAGCTGGTTGTTCTAGTGTTCTCTGTGTGCATATCTAGAATAAACAATTGCGCTATTGGATGAGCAAATAGGAAAGCAGCAGTCATATCCATCAGCCAAGGAGGAAGAGACCGCTGGACATACTGATCTTGGCACTAGTGATGGGGCAGGAGGAATCCTTAAGTCCCAGAATTTGCTGGAGAAAGCAGCTCTTATAACATCCTTTAATGCCAATTTTAATATTATTTAATTTCAGATAATATAACTGATGGTTATTAATCACTGCCCAAAACAACAGACTGCTAGATGAACTTAGATCTGATCTAATATAGCCATCTTCTTTTGACAAGACATCTCACTGCAAGAAGGATATGGAGGTGCTGGAACATGTCCAGAGAAGGGCAGTGAAGCCGGTGAAGGCGCTGGAGCACAGACCTTACAAGGAGCGGCTGAGGGAATTGGGGTTGTTTAGTCTGGAAGAGGCTCAAGGGAGACCTTATCGCTCTCTACAGCTACCTGAAAGGAGGCTGTCGTGAGGCAGGGGTCAGTCTCTCCTCCAGGACAAGAAGAAATTGACTCAATTTGCGTCAGGGGAGGTTCAGGTTAGGCATTAGGAAGAATGCCTACACGGACAGAGTGGTGAAGCCTTGGAACAGGCTGCCCAGGGAAGTGATGGAGCCACTGTCCCTGGCAGTGTTCAAGAAACATGCAGATGTGGCACTTAGGGACATGGTTTAACAGGCAGGGTGCTGTAGGACTTACAGTTGGACTTGATGCATTTGAAGGTCTTTTCCAACCATAATGATTCTATGATCTACTGTTTAGAGACACTAAAAAATGCTGGGGATGAGATGCAATACTTCAGTCTGCTTGTGTTTCTCCCTCTCCCCCCATGCTTCTCTTGCTTGTCCTTTCTCCACTGACAGAGCCCTAGAGAATTGGAGAATTCATGGGATACTTTAAAGGCATAAATTTTGGGAAGTCAAAAAACTCAGTTGTGTGTCATGTATTTCTCTTTAACAAAGAGAAATCCACTTGTGTTGTTTATCAATTCACTGATTTTACTTCTGTGTTTTACAGATTCGAACAGCTTATGTCAGCAAGCTACACTAGAGACTAAACTTCTTTTGCAGATAAATTGTATTGCATAGCAACTGGAGAGACTATGGCCAAAAAAAAAAGTCCATTTAGATTTTCAAGGGGATTTTTATTCCAAATATAGATCTGGAGTGTGGTATTCAGGCCTTTTCAAGCTACCTGAGTATAGGATAAGAAATAAGGGCATTTGTGACCTGTGATAGAAAGAAAGAAAATGATTTTACAACTGTAAATTGAGAGAAAACTGGGCCATGTGATGTGCTTTGCAATTCTGGCCCTTCATTTGTCCTAACTTGGGGATACAGCTGGAGAGGTCTTGCAACCCCCCTGCATTACACACTCATACATGGAATGAAAGCTCCTAGGATTATTTGCACCTAGTTTTCATCCTGACACCTAGGCAGGAGGCAGCCAAGGTTAACACAAAGACTGGAAGTTTGTAAGTTCTATGTGAATTCCTTAATTTTAAAGGACCTACTTGAATTCACAGAAGTAGGAAAATACTCAGTGTAGGGATATGAACAGGAAACTTTGTGCTGTAATGGAGAGAAGAAGGTGTATGTATGGGAGGAAAAAGTGATCTGATGTAATAGTTTACTCAAACTAAACTCTGCTTGTTCAGACTTCAGTCTGTTCCATGGAATGCTGTAAAATTGATTTTTTCCTTGTGTGCTTTGAGCTGGAAATTTGTTTGATACTGTTGTCACATTAGATAAGTCAGTAAGCCAGCTGGTCCTCGATGTTTGCCAATTTTTACCAGTGCTGTGTTTGCCTATGGAGTTCACACCTGAAGATTTCATTTCGGGCTGGTATATTTAGAGTCTTTCACAGAAGAACTCATGACTGGCCTGATCAAGAGCTTGTTTTGTGACTTTGCTACTTCACAGCTATTTTAAGCTATCTCCTCAGCTGTCAACTTTGTTAACTGGAAATATCATTAATTTCTGCTTTTATGTTTTGCCTACATGTTCTATGAGGATGTCTTTGAGGGCTTTTTGTTTATTTATTTCAATATTTTCCTTTTTTTAGAAAGGTAAAATTATTTGCAGCTAGTGAGGAATGAAAATGAGAAAGGAGAAATCTATCAGCATGCAGGGAAGCTGCTTGGTATGTGGGCTGAGAGTGCGCCTATCAGAAGGCTGATAATGGAAGCAACCTTGTGTATCCAATTTAAAATGAAGAGTAGCTAGACCAGTTTCCTGTTTCAGTGTAGAAACTAATTTATGCTAAATTTTACTTAAAAGGAATGAATTACTGGCTTTTGAGACCAAAAAGAACAGCCTTAAATATTTCTTCTTTTTACTAGGGTTCTTCACTGATACATTTTTTTCCCCCTTGGCTAAAAAAGCAATGCAGTATGTAAACAAATTACAGGTGGTGATTACCTCACTCATGTCCTGGTTTCATGAACAATACAAGACAACATAAGCCCTGCTCACCTCCCTCTTTCTCTTCCCCACCTTCTGCTTGTGTTCATGCTGTCATAAAGTAAACCAGATAAAAAATGTATGCCAAAAACTAATTTGGGGTGGGGCAAATGGTTTGGATTATTTAACCATGCAGTTCAGTTCCCTTTTCTGGTTTCAACGTTGCTGCATAAAAGACTGTTTGCAAAAAGGAGAATGGGAGTCAGGGACAAATGTTACAAGAATGAGGGACTTGTCTCTTTGGCAGTATCTCTAATTTATGGTCCCTCCTGCATGCCATGTTGTCAGCTGTAAAGGGGAGAATCCACCATCCCAAACTTCATGGGAAGGCCATCATGCTGAAGCGGTGAGAAAAGACTTAAAAGGCAACAGCTTTACTCATCTACAAATGAGTGTATTGTAGTTACACTACAATTGCTTAAAAGAAAGATCACCTGATTACCTAAAACATACTTTAAAATTTTACATTAATTGGAATAGCTTTGCATATGGCTTAAGATAGAGGAATGGGAGCAGTACTTTTGCTTGTGCTTCCTGATCCTAACACTGCACTGATGTAAAGTTACTGTGCCTCTCCTCCCCCATCTTTTGTCTTACAGGTTTATAACACATATGTAGTGTGGATTTTCTCTTGTTATATAGCTTACTACTGAGTCTGACTATTACCTATTGCTGCTCTTTGTAACACACTAATGCAATCTGTTAAGTGATGTGCACTTAAACACAGGATTATGTTACAATCCTGGTAGGGACTAGGCAGCTTTTTTCACATCTACATTTGAAGAAGGGAGAAAGAAGACCTGTCTTCAAAGGAGAAAGACTGTTGCAAATTAGGCTATGAAAGGATGATTGGATATACTGTGCAGTTATTTTATTAACCAGGGGAATTCTGGTAAAAAGGGCAGGCTAGCACAAATATTTCTTTCATACATGTATTAACACAGCTATAAAGGATGCTGCATCTCTGTCAAAGCACTCTCAACTATTGGCTAATGTCACCAATGTGCTGATTTGACCCCTTGTCCAGAGCGTTGTACCTGCCAGGTGCTCACATACCAGATGTCATTCTGACAAGACTTGTTCAAACTTCAGACTATTGCCCTGTGCTGCTGTTCCAGGGTGACATTAATGATACCAAGGACTACAAACTGGAGACCATCAAACAGGATTTCAGGGCTCTAGGGATAGTAGTCCCGGAGTCCAGGTAATATTCTCCTCAATCCTGCCAGCAAGGGGAAAGGATGGGAGGAGGAGGAGACGGATTATGTGGGTTAACAACTGGCTGCACCCTGGTGTTAGCAAAAAAGTTTTGTTTTCTCTGACTATGGAACACTGTTTGAAGACGAACAACACATAGCGAGACAGGGGAGCTGGCTCAGTAAGTGGAGCATGCATGTCTTTGGCAACAGGTTGGCCAGCATGGTAAGGAGGACTTTAAACTAGGAAAAGGTGGGGAGGGGAGAGTTAGCTCAAGCCAGGATGCATCGTAAGTGGGGTAGTGTGGGTGGCATGATGATGGCGGGTCCTCTTGCACCTGTCCTGGGAAACCTGCATGCTGAATTAACTCCCTGAAATGCCTGTATACCAGCGCCTGCAGCATGGGGAAAAACAAGAGCAGCAGCAGCAGCAACAACAACAAAAAAAAGCAGGATGAATTAGAGAACCGTGAGATTGGAGAGGCATGATCTCATTACAATTACAGAAACAGGGTGGGATAGCTCAAATGACTGGAATGCTGTTGTGGATGTCTATGCACTTTTTAGGAAAGACAGGCCAGGAAAGGGAGCTGGTGGAATTGCTCTTGATGTGAGAGAACAACTGGAATGTGTTGAGCTGTGCCTAGGGGGCATGAAGAATAAGTCAAGAGCTTTCAAGTAAGGATTAAAGGGCAGACTAGCATGGGTGACACTGATGGGTGTTTAGTACAGGCCTGCTGGTCAGGAAGAAGAAATCAATGAGGCCTTCTACAGCTGCAAGTAGCCTCACGATCGCAGGCCTTGGTTCTCACGGCAGACCTCAATCACCCTAATATCTGATTGAAAGACAGCACAACTAGGCACAAACAGTCCAGGAACTTCCTGCTGAGCACTGATGATCTCTTTTTGGCAGAGATGCTGAAGGAGCTAATAAGGAGAGGTGCACCACTGGATCTTTCACTAAGAAATACTGAAGGACTGGTTGGTGTTAGCCTTGGCTGCAGTGACTATGACATGGTTGAGAGTGGGATCATAGAATCATAGAATGCTTAGGATTGGAAGGGACCTCTAGAGATCATCTAGTCCAACCCCCCTGCATACGCAGGGACACCTAGAGCACGTGGCACAGGACTGCATCCAAGCGGGTTTTGAAGATCTCCAGAGAAGGAGACTCCACAGCCTCTCTGGGCAGCCTGTTCCAGTGCTCTGTCACCCTCACTGTTAAAAAAAATTTCCTTAAGTTCATGTGGAACTTTTGGTGCTTCAGTTTGTGGCCATTACCTCTAGTTCTGTCCGTGGCCACCACTGAAAAGAGGCCAGCACCATCCTCTTCACTCCCTCCCTTGAGGTACTTATAGACACTTGATTAGATCCCCTCTCAGCCTTCTCTTCTCCAGGCTGAACAGGCCCAGCTCCCACAGCCTCTCCTCATAGGGCAGATGTTCCAGGCCCCTGATCATCCTTGTAGCTCTGCGCTGGACTCTCTCCAGCAGCTCCACATCCCTCTTGTACTGTGGAGACCAGAACTGGACACAATATTCCAGATGCGGCCTCACCAGGGCTGAGTAGAGGGGCAGGATCACCCTTGACCTGCTGGAGATGCTCTTCTTAATGCACCCAGGATCCCATTGGCCTTCCTGGCCACAAGAGCACACTGCTGCCTCATGGTCAACTTGTCATCCAAAGACCATATTGATCTACTGGAGTGAGTCCAGCAGAGGGCTATGAAAAAGATTAGGGGACTGGAGCATCCCTCTTATGAGGAAAAGTTGAGAAAGCTAGGCCTATTTAGCCTGGATCTCCCCTGAGAGGGGATCTTACTATTGTATACAAATATCTAAAAGGAAGATGTCAAGATGGGGCCAGGCTATTTTCAGTGGTGCCTAGTGACAAGACTAAAAACGAGGGGCACAAACTGAAACATGGCTAGCTCTAATATAAGGAAAAACCTCTTCACTGTTAGGGTGACAGAATACTGAAACAGCTTACCCAGAGAGGTAGACAGATTTTAAAGGACATATTCGGGACGGTTTTTTCTTTACATTTTCTCCCCCTTTTTGGTCTTCCTGTTTTTATTTTATTTTATTTGCTCGTTTTACAGAATGTTTTGAGGTTGGAAAGGACTTCTGGAGATCATCTAGTCCAGCCCAGGATCACATTCAGGTGGGTTTTGAATGTCTTTGAGAACAGAGACTCCAGAAAAACAACTTGGCTACTTGTCCCAGTGTTCTGTACCCTCACAATAAAAGTTTTTCCTCATATTCTGATACTTATTTTTCAGTTTGTGTCCATTGTCTCCTATCATTGTCCACCCCTAAGGAAAATCAGTCCCCATCCTCTTTACATCTTTCTTTCAGATATTTTTATCAGATGCTCCCTTGGTCTTCTTTTTTTCCAGGCCTAATAGTCCATAGTCCTCATTCTCTCAGCCTTTCCTCATGGGAGAGATTCTCTGCTTCCTTAATCATCTTAGTTGCCTTCCACTGGACTTGCTCCTGTAGCCACATCTCTCTTGTCCCAAGTAACCCAAAGCAGCCCGCAGTACTCCAAATTTGGCCTTATGAGGACTGAGTAGAGGGGAAGGATCACCTTATATTAGGGAAATAGCTCAAGTCCTTTAATGATGGCATATTTTAAGACAAATTTATGGTTCAGCAGACTTTGGAATCTTTAGTAAATTAGAGACATGGTATGGTACAGACTTGGAGAGTTCTATCTACTATATTGCTAATTCTGCATCTTTGCAGGTTTCCCTGCACTATAGCTTTGTTTTATTTTGATTTTACTTGAAAAGCTAGTCCATTTTAGTTTGAGGAATCTGCAATATGTGGTTATGAGATGTGATATGAAAAAAAATGAATATGAGGAGCTGATTGCAGGTCCCACTGGAAATGCTGTGGTTTTTAATGTTTCAGAAATGGTTTTGCTTAGCCCCAAGAGAAAGGGATCAAAGGAACACGATAAACATGAGGAACACACTAGGACTATGCTTTTTAAGGGGGATAAAAATGGTCAATGTAGATAGATAGTTAATTTGGTTTGCTTTGAAAGCCACAAGCAGATTTCTGAACTCTCTGTTCTGCAGTTGGGAGGTGCAGGGCAAATAAGTAATGCATATCTCAAAACAGAGATCATTAAGAAAACATAAAGCAAAAAGTGTCTTCATTACTTAAAACATTTCCCAGGAAAATATAAACCACATCCTGATCATTTTAACAATACCCACATACCCAGTTAAGAGCAGATTTCAACATTTGAAAAAGGTTTAAAGTTACAAAATAGTTATTCTTAGGATTGAATTTTTTTGGTGCTACATGACAATCTCAGAATGGCCACTGTCTAGTCCAGTGTCCTGTGTGATAGTAGTTAGTAGCAGATGTTTAGAGTGTGAGAAGCACAGAGAGGAGAAAGTGATCTTTCCTTTCACGAAGTATGTCAACTGCAAATAGCTTTTGCACTTAACCAATCTTGACTTTGCATTTGATATTTAATAGCTTTTGAGGGAGCTTTCTTTCATGAATTTGTCTAATCACTTCACCATATGTATTACCAGTGAATTCCATGATTTGTCTGTTGTGAGAAGCTTCCTATTAACAGCACGTTGCCAGATGATTTCCCTTCTGTCCACAAGCTTTTGTGAGAACCAGCCAGAGTGATTGGTCCTGTTTTTATAACAGGGAGAAATATTCTGTGTGTATGTGCGTGTGCATGTGTGTGTGTGGAACCAACAACAGTCATTTTTGATTTGACTTCTCAGTGTTTCCTAGTGATGTTCCGAGTCACTTATTTGCTAGTGCAAAGGTTCCTAATTTATTAGCTTTGGTTCATACAGAAGCTGTTTCATAGTCTTGATACTCTTTTCTGTGTCCCTTCCAGTTCTGCCAAACTTTTTGGATAGGCATACCCACTTTATCACATACTTAGATTCATATTATATCTTCTGCAGCTCTTCACAGACCATTTAATTTCTTATTACTTACTACTAAGTGTGTATTATCAGGCAGTCCCCTTTCATTTTGAGTGTTCATTCACAGCTTTATTTTCCTATCTTTTCATTACTTCTTAAATCACAAGAAGACATCCCTCATGACTGCTTAGGTCTTCAAAGACCTTTTAAGGAGGAACGTTTTCAAACTTTATGAAAATCTAAACATATCTTGCCTATCCAATTCCTTTTGTTCATGTGACACTGATTCTTTGAGATATAACTTCTTACTGCAAAGCCACTTTGACTCCCTCTGTTCTAACATGTTGATTTATGTATCTCCTGTTTTTGTGTGTTTTGTTGTTGTTGTTGTTCTTGTTTTTTGATTTGGTCAGTTTGACATTTTTACAGGTTAGTATTTGCCATATCCATCTCTTTTTGCACTGTACTGATTTAATCAAAAGTTCAACCTTTTATTATTTAATTTTTTTAGAACATTTGGGTGAATACTATCTCTCTGTGGTATATTGCCATTTGTTATATTGTGGTCTATGGCTTCCTCTAGCAATGTTTTGGTCCAAAGTCTGTTCTTCATGCTTAATAAAGAAAAGGAAGTTATTTGATCTTCCAAACTGAGCATATATTCATCTAACTGTTCCATCTTTGGCAATAACATTGCTTTATCTCTGTTGACTACTTGCCCCACAGATTCTGGCAGCAGGTTTGAGCTTCTGGTTTGTTTGACAATGTTTAGTGTTAATTGCAATGTTCCTAAACTGCTTTTCGAAATCTTAATTATCTGTTCTGATTTCAATTGCTGATTTCTGTTTTTTCCCTCAATTTTTCTTATTTTAAACAACTTCTATATTTTAAAGATCTTTTTACTTTTAATAGCTTTCTTTTTACTTCTAATTAATCATGTATAACTGTGTGAGAGAGATGGCTTTGGAGGCAGTCTTTTTCATAGCCTTTTGTGACTATATATATGCATACAATGAACAGGTAATATAATACCTTTAATCATAATTTATGTAATATGTCATATGCCTATAAACATCTTTGTGCCACTTGCCATTGTATTACTATTCCAGTTGTCCCTTTTAATTTCCTTCTAAGCATTTCTCAGTTCATGAAGAAATGAGTTCAAGCACAACTGAGTGAATTACTCTAGCAAGTATGCTGAATTGTAATGTATCATGAAGCCCATGCCTTAAGACCTCTTCTGCAATTATGACAGCTATGGTGATAAAAACTAAATCAAGCTTTTTTTTTCCTCCTCTGGGGTGAGGGGGGAGAGGAGTGATGCGGGCATTTACACATGCTAACACGGCACTTTTTTCAAAATGAACTTTGGGGTACTTGAAATATCTGAATCAATTGGAGGTGAAATCAATTTTTTCATTTGTTGTCAACTTCTGTGTATGGGCAGCTAAACGTGCCTGTTGAGAATGTGGACCATTTCCATCAGCTGTACCTTAAGGTCCTGTTGTGAACAAGATGTGCCACGTTCCTTCAACCCTCTCTGCCCTGTGTAATTCATGTTACGTGGAGAGGAAAAGTTCACATGCTTCCCCCGGCAATTCATCCTGCACTTATTCCTGTCTGGGAGGCAGTGCCTGGCGGAATTCCCCCAGCTCTCCATCCTGCCCCAGCTGCCGTTCCAGATAGGCCCTTCCAAGTCAGAGGTGGGCAGGACCCCGCACTGCGACTGCTCCTGGGGTAGCTGGCGTGAGCAGCACCCTGCTCCAGCGCTGCTCGGTGCTGCCGGGGAGGTGGCGGTGAGCGTGAGGAGGCCGGCTCGCCGCAGTCCCGCCCCTCAGTGCGTGATGCCACCCGCGCCCCAGCAAAGTTTAGGAAGTTGTTTCAACCTTCCTCCGCTCTTGCTGCCATACTAGCTGAGGCACATGCAGGGGAGGCTGGCCACAGCGACCAGCCGGCAGGGCTTGTGTTGTTTCTTCGCCAAGGGAACCTGCAGGAGGTAAGTTGGGACCAGAACAGTTAAGGGAGGAGAGAGGAGAAGACACTGCTAAGCCAGATCTTTCTAGGTGAACTGCTGGCGGAAATGTGCTTGCAGCATCTGCTTTGCTCTTCCGTGCAGACCCAGGGTGTCTCAACAACACCCTGCTCTTTCTCTGCGCTCTGCTTGTTGCAGGTTTGCTCCCCATGCAGGGCTGTCTGCAAGAGGACATCTCCTTGCAGGCTCGGTGCATCCTGGCAGGGCTTAGCAGATACCAGCACCTCACAAGTTAGATCTATTATCACAGCTTTTTTTGTGCCCAGTTGCTGAGTGGCGCCTCTGACCCTGCCTTTGGCAGCTGGTTTTACAGCTGCATGGGAAATGTCTTCCGGGGGGAGCTTACAAAAGCTTGGAGGGGAGGCCAAGTGCCCTAGCTGGTGGCCCAGCGAGTGGCTGTGGTGCTGGCTGTGTTGCAGCTGTAGTGAGGTAGCATTTCATAAGCCTCTGTGAGTAGCTGCTGACCCTTCCTGTTAAGCAAACTGTTCCGCTGGAAGGCAGCAGGTTAGAGCCATGCTGGCCACAGAACAGCAGGCTACTCCTGGACCCCACTATGCCCTGCTTCCCTTCTCTGAATACTTACAGAAGCACTGGAGTAAAATGGGGTGAGAAGCTTGCATTCAGAAAGTTACGTAAGTATGCTGGAGTATGAAATTTTGCCATTTCTTTTGCATAAAGAACATTATAAAGGTGGTGCCCGAGAGTGCTATAACTGCTATTCTTTGTAGTGTTTCTACTGCAGTTCTCAGGTGGTGCCACACAGAGGCCAAATGAGATTCCAGGCAGGAACTCACTTCTGTCCTGTTAGTTTTAAAGCTGTCTAGATGTTTTTCAGTGTACACTACCCGCAAATAGAAAATGTGACTGACTGAAGTTGTGGATGGGGACTGCCTTTAGGTGGGTGACAGACCCACAGACTTCTTATTGGGGCTGAAAGCAGTGCTGTTACTGATAGTTACCAAGACGATGCTTGTATTTCCTTATGCTAATTTGGGGTCAATCTTACACTGCTTGCAACCAGTGTGGTATGATTTACTTTTCTGTCTTTTTTTTGACACTGAACATTTTTATGACTCCAGATGACAGCTGTAACGGAACTTTTTGCTGCCAAGACATTAGTATATTTCTTAATATATGCAAGCAGCTTAACAAATGTTAACATGCAGGTAACAAAACTGGGGTGCTGCTACAACTGGGATATGGTCAGATCTCTCTGTAATTCAGCATTTTTAATCTTTAGTGATTCTTTCATCCAAAATAGACATTCCAACTAATTTAATATACTTTTCTACTTTCTTTTTGCAACTTCGTGTTTTTCAACATCAGTTGTCAAGTTACTCTCGCTTTTCCTTTTTTTAGCTGGATTGTGTGAATTCTGGTATACTGATAAAAGTTTAATAGTTGTCTGTGGGGACACACATATCTCGTCCCAAACTTCTCACTGGGGACTTCAGTGTTGTCCATCTTGAGAAGGTAGCTGTTAGAGACAAAAGAGTGAAAATCAGATGTCAGTCTTTTGACTAAAAGGACGAGATGTATTTCTAGCAACTGATTAACTATCAAAAGGGATTTAGGGCAATAACAGTTAATTATCTTCTAATCTGGAGGATTAGACTTCTAATATATGTGGTTTAAATTCATTGTGGATGAAATGAAGAAGATGAAATCTTTGGTTCTGTTTGAGGCACCTCTCCCCTCCTTTCCTCCTATGATGTGGTGGACTGAAAAGAACTGTAAAATTCTAGACAACATTACTATGCAAAGCTTTCTGGTGGTTTCCCCAGCCCACAGGATTAATATGGTGCTTATTGCAGAGGTCTCTCTTTTTGTCGCCCTGCTTTCATTCACTAACTGTTCTCAAGATTTTGCAGATGAGTAAATGGTGGCCATTTGGAGGGATAACGAATATGCTGCTCCACCCAGACCCCTTCTCCATTGTTTACTTGTTTGCATAATAAGTATGTAAAAATGTAAAAAAAAAACATATAATGAGGGAGTTAGGGTTTTAAAATCTTTTTTTTTTTTCTCTTATCAAAAAGGCAGATTTAATCATATTAAGTTAAACCTGAAGTAACAATATGATAGATTCCACCATTCATGACTCATCCATGCAGAAGCAGCAACATACCCAGGTGCAGAAACTGATTGAAACTCAGTTGAAGGCTTCGGAGCTCTCTCTAGACATAGATCTGTACAGATCAGGCCTAGAGTTTCCAAGCTATGCAGCAAGCGTTTTATGTCAGACCAACAGTTCGATGATCTGTTGCCTATCATGTATCCTCTCATAGAGACTTGCTGAAAGTAACTCTTCTTCCCCAGTTTTTCCAAAGTCAAACAAAGGAACTAGGCAAAAATACTCGACATCATTGACAAAATCATAATTTCCTTGTAGGAAATTTCCTTTTCACTGTGCCACACAAAGCACAGTGAGAGAAGACAGGCACACTAAGAATGAGGCCTTAAGGCAGAAATGAGTTGGTTACATATACTAACTCAGATTATTCTTTCTTTTGGGGTAATTTCACTATTTCCTTAAAGAATTGGTCTGCTTTCTGAAATTAACTCACTATCTTCCCTATTTTTTTGTTCTCCTTTTGACTTTCATTTTATAGGCAGGTGCTCCCTTACAGGAAGCAATTAGTTAACTCATATTACCTTTTTAAATTGCATAGGTTTTTCTTTCTGTGTGACTGTTTTATTCCTCTTTTGTATGTTTCACCTTTCTTTCTTGATTTACAAAATTAAACAATTGCATTTTCTTATAGTATTAAATATAAATTATAGTAGTAAGGCTGATAAATCTTCTCAGAAATAGGTCTGTAAATTAACTAGAGAATTAAAAATGCTCTCTACTATATATCTCTTAGCATCTTGATTATTGGCTCTGTCTAAGGGAGGGGCAAGCAGATTATCCAGCGTTGCTGACCTGTGATATTTTGGAGCATGTGTGTACTGATCATCCTCAAAAGCTTTTGAACCATTTTAATGAATGAAAGTATGGCTTGATATTTTATTTATTTATTTATTTATTTATTCAGATCGCTCAGCAGGGCTCAGATCCTGAAGTGTTTTTTACACTGAACCCCAATGGGAGTTGCAGTGCCAAAATGCCTTTGGAAAAAAAAAAGTTTCTAAGTATGCTGAAGAAAGGTTCAGACATGAGTACAGTTGGGAGTGAAAGCATATTATTGCTCTTTGGTGAATATTACTGCTTTGTGCCCTTGGAACATATATGGTTTCCTAAAGTATGATAAAATTGAGCAGTAGCAGGAAGCTCTCCTATTCAGGTATCCAAAGGCTAATTTCAAACCAATCCTGTGCCCAGAAATCATCTCTCTTTTGGCCTCTTCCTAAACCCACATGTGTAACTGTTCTGTGGCTTTCCACATACTTCCTGCTACAGGGAATGCAGATGCTCCTGTCAGCTGCTCCTGAGCAGTTACTACTCAGCTCTGAGACTTCTACAAGTCACTGAGGTACCTTGCTGTTCTCCTATGCTACTCTTTTGCAAGCCTTCTAATGCTGCTTAAAGCCTAATGATGCTTTTCCCAGATCCTTTATTCCATATATAAACATTTTTTTTCTTCATACTTCAGTTTTGCTTGAATAAAGTGTAGATGGCATATAGCTTTCAGCTTTGCTGGGGTCAGTGATATGTGCAGACAACCATAAACACTTGGTTGCATTGGGGCACATGTAATAAGAGGAAGGCTTAGGCTTAGTGCCGGTAACTGAGCGCCAGAGTGAAAGAGCTAATTCAGTCCCTGTCCATTTTTGCTCCATTATGCAGAGTAGTTGCAAAAAAAGATAAGAAATTACCGGCAGCTAACACTGTTAGTTACAATCAGTCTCTCTGAAGAAAGAACAGGTTTACAGAACCTGTGGTACCACATAAAGACCTTACAGAATGAGCCTCAGTTTTCAAGGGTCGACAGTAGAACAAACAAGAATGAGAGTGTGTTAATGACATTTAAGCATGTCATTTCAGCTTTGTTTAATGGATTCTGGGGTCTTGTGGCAATATATCATGCAGGAATAATGATACATATGAATTTTCCATCCCTTTCCATACCAGTGTCATTTTCTTTCTTGAAGGACCTGCTACATTTTTTAAAGGGGGAGAGATCTGGACTAATCAATCTATATCCAGGCAGGTAAGTAAATGATCTGATTTCAGAGAATCCTGAGAACTAATCTGCTTTCAGTAACTTGGGAAAGGGGATAATGAATAAAAACAAAACGAAAATTGTATCACCCCTTTAGCCGTGAGAATATTTCTTTTTTTTTAAGTGGATTCAGATAGAATCATATAAATTTGTTGAGGTTGTAAGAGACTTCTGGAGATTTTCTAGTCCGCCCCCTTGCTCAAAGCATTGTCAACTAGAGCAGGTTGCTGAGGACCATATACAGTTGGATTTTTGAATATCTCCAAGAACATGGAACTTATATATTCCACTTATATAGAACTCACTGGAACTTATCTGGGCAACTTGTTCTGGTGTTTGACCACACTCACGATAGAAAAGTTTTTTCTTTTGTATTCAGCTGGCTTTCAGAGATATTGGGCACCTGAATCACCTCTGAATATCAATTAGAGATAAAATAAAAAGTTTTTTTAAAAAGTCCTGAGAAAACCCAAAAGACTGCATCAGATTGTAAACTGAATCATTGGATGCTACTGGCGTCTTCATATCTTTTTTTTTTTCTCTCTGGTGAGTGATAATTCATAATATTTTCTCTCTTTTTTTTACATATGGGTGTGAAAAGTCTTAAAATTAAACTTTAGGACAGAAGTGTCTACTGTGGTGCAGAAGCTAAAAAATTCTTTAGTGAAGTGCAGTGACTTGGAAATTGGAATACAAATAAAAGAGCAATCACAGTACAATCACAGTAGAGAAAAATAAGGTTGTTACAATGCATAACTTCTGAAATCTATGGATCAGTACTGCTGTGTAACTCTGAAGTTTGGTGGCTTATGGCACACCAGACTGGAAAATCATGATGGATCAAAATCTCAGTTGAAATATTAGCAGTGACCTGCATTTTGAAACCAGTCCAAAAATGTCTTATGATTAATTAGCTATAAGAAACCTCATGAAGTTCATATCCTTGTTTAGTGTTATTTGGAACTATGCTGGTTTATATCAGCTCATCATATGACCTATTTTTACATGGTGTAATGTTTGTAGCTAAAAGAATGGAAATTAGAGGTATTAACATAGTTTTGAAATTGTAAGCAGTTGTTTTTTCTTTAGCAGATGGGTAAGTGGATGGAAGTAGTTTTATTATTTAGAACCAGCCTTGGAATAATAACACTGCTGCTCCAGTAACATTGCAGATTGCAATTTTAATCATTCATGTTATTACCAGTGTTTGCAAGGTAACAGAACATTTTAGGAATAGAGACAAACTTTACCAGCTGTGGAATCTGGTCTAATGATTAAGAATATTAATGCATACCCTAATTTAATTTCCTGCTATATTAAGATTGTAGGTGATTTCTGCTTGCTGTATAGCAAGTTTTATTGTGTGTATTAAAGGTGGGGCAACTTTTAAGAAGGTGAGGCTCCTATGATGCATGCAATTTTATTTTGTGGTATAAAAGTATTTAGAAAGCACATTTTCTGAATCATACCTGTCCTGTTTGCTAAGTGTAAATAACTTTATCAAACAGTACATAGTGCTTCTTTGTTCCACGATCTTTTAATCTGTCTTCCTACTTCTCTTCTTTCACATACAACTGGCTATTGAATAGTCATTTTTTTATTTTGCTTAAGGAAGTCTTAGAAACTGTGGTATATTTAAGCCTGATTTAACATTAGTGTCATCGAAAATTCAAAGCTGATGGTCTGATTTTAATTACTGCTTACACTGAATTCAGTCAAGAAATAACTTACTGAAGTAAAATTTTAGCTGTGTAAAAGTAAAATGAAAGAAGAATCTGGTCCAGGCAATGCTACTGTAGTTTAAGTATGGCTTGCTAGTACAGAGTAAACATTCATCCAGCTGATATGCTGTTTGTGAAAACGGCTAATATTGGAAAGCTTAAGAAACAGAGCAATGACAAAGTCATCTTTCTCTTAGTTTAACTTCCCAGCTGATGATTGTTTACAGACTTTCTGAGATAAACTCTTTCTCTTCTGAAAGTTTCTATCAGTTTAAGCAGCTGTAATAGCCAAATGTCCCCTGTTATGTTAGATGCATTTTCCTGTAACAGAAGAGAATGGGGCTTCAGATGTCTCCTTGTACTCATGTGTGCCACAGGACTTTAAATTAGGAAATCTCAGTGCTGTTTCAGAGTCCTAAGTCCACCTTTACAAGTGATGGAGCACACCTATGACTACTCTTTTCTTGGGCACCCAAAGTTTTGCTATGATTTCACTAAATCTGGTTTTCTCCAGACTCCAACCTGTGCCAAATTCTACTGCCTCTCTATCACTAGCTCCATGTAGCAAGCTCTCTATTCTATTTAGCCTTTCTTTCAGAAAGTCTAATAAGGAAAACTTGAAATTCTCCATAGATTCACCACCTTGCCGTACTTTGCATTTTTTTTTCCTCTTTTGTTTTCTCTCTCCTTTTCAGATTATTTAAGGTAACCACAAAAAGGTTACAAAATATATTACATATACGGGACATATGTTACATGTCCTGTTATATAACCTTACCCTGCTTGGTGGAAAATCTTTCTCCTCTCTAACTCACAGCCTTTCAGTGCAATACTGTTTATACAACAAATGTGGTGAAACACACAGTTGACCTAACTGAAATTTATGGCATTTAATAGCCACGTTCATTTACAGGGCCTGCTTTGGTATATCGGCACAGTTGGTCTGAGAAGCTTATGGTGACTTTTTAGTTGTAGAGTTCAGCGAGCACCACTGGAGGGATCACAGGCTCATGAAATGAATGTCATGCAATGCTAGTATGTTTAATATATACTCAGGAGCAATACCTTTCTTCAAATTGTTGATATCTGTATTTATAAAGTACCCCTGACTGTACTATGTGAAAACTGGATTAAGGCCCATTACAAGAGGCAGTTTCCTAAAATGGAAAGGCATTTAATATAGATATTGATTGTCTTCTCTCAAAGTGGTATTGCTGTTTTATTATTATTATTATTGTCTGTCATGTCAATGGACTGTCTTGCCAGTGGAGTTCAGAGGTTGGAGAACTGGGCAGAAAGGAACCTTATAAGGTTCAACAAGGAAAAGTGCAGGGTCCTGCACCTGGGGGAATAACCCAGGCACCAGGACAGACTAGGGGTTGACCTGCTGGAAAGCAGCTCCGCAAAGAGGGATTTGAGAGTGGACAACAAGTTACCCATGAGGCAGCAGTGTGCCCTTGTACCCAGTAAGGCCTATGGGATCATGGCCTGCATCAGGAGGAGTGTTGCCAGCAGGTCGAGGGAGGGGATCCTGTCCCGCTACTCAGCTCGGGTGAGGCCACATCTGGAGTATTGTGTGCAGTGCTGGGACTCCCCAGTACAAGAGGGATGTGGAGCTTCTAGAGAGGGTCCAGCGAAATGCAACAAAGATGATTAAGGGACTAGGGCATCTTTCTCAAGTGGAAAGAATAAGCAAGCTAGGCCTGAGGAAGAGAAGATCGAGAGGGGATCTTATCAACATGTAAAAATACCTGAGGGGAGAATGTGAAGATGGGTCTGAACTCTTCTCGGTGGTGACCAGCAACAGAACTGGGGGTAATGTTTATAAATTAAAACACAGGATTTTTAATCTGCATATGAGAAAGAACTTTATTGTGAGGGTGAGAGAGCCCTGGAACAGGCTTCCCAGAGAGGTTGTGGAATCTGCTCCTTCGGAGAGCGTCAAAACCTGCCTGGATGCAATCCTGTGCTACGTGCTCTAGGTGTCCCTGCTTGAGGAGGGGGGGTCGGCCTAGATGATCTCTAGAGGTCCCTTCCAACCTCAGCCATTCTGTGTTTCTGTATTAAGATGATCAGAGTCATAGGATGCCACTTGTCGTGACTTATTTTATTTTATTTTTTGCCATAGTCACTGTGTAATTGTTTTTTTCACATTAATGGATGATCTATATTTCTGTTTTAAGTTGGCTGATTTTGCTTTGAGCTTCCTTTTCAGAGTTAGTTTTGTCTTTTCCTTTCCCCATACTCCTGCTCCTGATGCACCATCTCATTTGCAGTGTCCTTACTGCAGCCTGTTAAAGGTAAACATATTCAGAAAGTTTTTTTTTTTTTCCTTCTTTGAGGCTTTAGTACATAGTTGAAGAGATGGTTGCTAAGAATCTGTAGGGTGCATCATTGAGAAGGTCTGAATTGCTCTTTTTCTTATCTTCCATGCACAGGTTTCAGGTCAGAATTTGTGACTAAATGGGGTAGTTGTGTTCCAAAACATTCTTGATACCAGACTGTAACGATGGATGGAACGCAAGGAGACAATGCCAGTCCGGTGTCCCCAGAAGATGCAGAGAAGAGCAGGACTGGAGAACAAGACCCAGGACTGACTATGTTGGGAAAAGCGTACGAGTTCTTTCAGATTTGTGATGTGGAAGGCAAAGGCTTCATTACTCGTCAGGACATGCAGGTAAAGCAAAATTGGCTATGTAAAACAGTACAATGAGAGAAGTTCCTAATGCCTTCAGGAAGTTAAGACCAATTAATTTAGAGTTAAAAAGCATAATACCATCCTCAATAACTTTAAGGATATATGTAGAATATAGCATAATCGCATTGTTTTACATAATTTGTGTTTTTTTTTCCCACATACAAAGCAAAAATTAAAAGAAAAATCAAAGTAACTGCAGGTCAAATGAATGCTCCAGGATTTTAATTCCATTCTTGTTGAGATAGTGGAAATGCCAACAAATGAGTTACTTTGTGATTTGCCCAAATGTCATGAATGTATTCAGTCCCTGCATTTTATCCTATTTTTTTTTCATCTAAAACAAGTAAACAAAGTCATGGAATAGGTACAAAGGAATAGTATTTTAATATTCACAAAAATCCTTCCAAGTTATTCTTAAAATAATTATAACATTTTATGGCCTAAATTGAAATTTTCTGAAGTTGGTGGTGGTAAAAAAGAAACCACACAACAAAAATCTTTTGAATTAACTTTGTAATTACTGAGACACAGTAGGACAGCTCTCATGACTGGAACATGGCCATGGATGGCTTTACAGTTTTTAGGAAGGGCAGGCCAGGAAGACCATGTGGTGGAGCTGCTCTTTACATGAAAGCGCAACTAGAATATATGGAGCTCAGCATAGGGGAGGACAAAGCATGAGTCGAGAGCCTGTAGGCGAGGATTAAAGGAGAGGCCAACAGGGGCGATACTGTGATGGATGTTTACTACAGGCTTCCTGACCAGGGAGAGAAGGTGGATGAAGCCTTCTACAGGCAACTGCAAGAAGCCTCACAATCACAGGCTCTGTGGGGGACCTCAACCACCCTGATGTCTGCTGGCATGGCCACACAGCTAAGGAACAGACAGTCCAGGAGGATCCTGCAGAATATTGCAGATAACTTCTTAATGCAACTGGTAGTGCCTCTCCAGCAAGGAGAGAAGCACTTCTAGTCCTGATACTAACAAACAGAGATGATCTGGTTGGAAATGTGAGGGTTAGGGGCAGTCTTGGCTGCAGTGATAATGAGATGTTGTAATTCACGATCATGTGAGGAGGAAGCTGGGCAAGAAGTAGGATTGCAAGCCAGGGCTTCAAGAGAGCTAACTTTGACCTCTTCAGAGAGTTCCTTGGAGGAATCCCCTGGGCCAGGATGCTAGAAGGAAAGGAGGTCCAGGAGAGCTGGGAAATATTCAAGCAACACTTTCTCCAAGCTCAGGATCAGTGCATTCGTACAAGAAGGAAGTTGAAAAAGGGGGACAGGAGACCTGTGTGGATGGGCAAGGAGCTGTTGGTAAAACTTAATGAGAAAAAGAGTGCATACGTAATGTGGAAGAAGGATCAGACCACATGGGAATAATATAGGAACATTGTCAGAGTGCAGGGTTGCAGTGAGGAAGGCCAAGACCCATTTGGAATTAGAGTTAGCAAGAGATGTCAGGGACAACAGGAAGGGCTCCTAGAAATACATCAGCAGCAAGAGGAAGATGAGGGAAAATGTTAGTCCACTGCTGAATGGGGAGGGTGCCTTGGTGGCAGAGGATGCAGAGAAGGCCGAGTTACTAAATGCCTTCTTTGCCTCAGTCTTTACTGCTAAGGCTAGTCCCCATGAACTACAGATCCCGATCACAAGAGAGAAAACTGAGAGGGAGGAAGACTTTCCGCTGGTCAAGGAGGATTAGGTATTTAGGCAAAGTGGACACCCATAAGTCTATGAGTCTGAATGGGGCCCACTCACTCAGAGATGCTGAGAGAACTGGCAGGTGGTATTGTTCAGTCACTCTCCATCATCTTTGAGAGGTCATGGAGAGCAGAGGAGATGCCAGAAGACTGGAAGAAAGCCAAAATCACTCCAGCCTTCAAAAAGGGCAATAGGAAGGACCTGGGAAACTACAGGCTGGTCAGCCTCACCTCTATCCCTGGAAAGGTGATGGAACAGCTCATCCTGGAGGCCATCTGCATGCATGTGAAGGGAAAGGTGATCAGGAGCTGTCAGCATGGATTCACCAATGGGAAGTCATGTTTGACAAACCTGCTAGCCTTCTACAATGGGATGACTGGCAGAATGGATGAGAGGAGGGCAGTGGATGTTGTCTACCTACACTTTAGCAAAGCTTTTGACCATCTCTCATAACATCCTTGTAGGAAAGTTCAGAAAGTGTGGGCTGGATGAGTGGACAGTGAAGTGGATTGAGGACTGGCTGGATGGCAGAGCCCAGAGGGTGGTGATAAATGGGGCCGGGTCTTGTTGGAGGCCTGTGGCCAGTGGTGTCCTCCAGGGGTCAGTACTGAGCCCAGTACTGTTCAACTTGTTCATCAGTGACTTGGCTGATGGGACAGAGGGCACCCTCAGCAAGTTTGCAGATGATAGTAAACTGAGTGGAGTGGCTGACACTCCCAATGACTGTGCTGCCATTCAGAGGAACCTAGACAGGTTGGAGAGGTGGTCAGAGAGCTGCTCTTCTGTGCCTGGAATATTGTGTGCAGTTCTGGACTCCCCAGTGTAAGAGGGATGTGAAACTGCTAGAGAGGGTCCAGCCTAGAGCAAAGAAGATGATTAAGACACTGGAGCATTTATCATATGAGGAAAGACTAAGCGAGCTGGGCCTATTTAGCCTGGAGAAGAGAAGGTTGAGAGGGGATCTTATCAACATATACAAATACATGTGGGGAGAATGTAAAGAGGATGGGGCCAAACTCTTCTCAGTGATGATCAGTGACAGGACAAGGGGTAATGGATATAAATTAAAAGATAGGAAGTTTCATCTCCATGTGAGGAAGAACTTTACTGTGAGGGCGACAGAGCCCTGGAACAGGCTGCCCAGGGAGGTTGTGGAGTCTCCTTCTCTGGAGATCTTCCAAACTCGCCTGGATGCTGCCCTGTGCCATGTGCTCTAGGTGTCCCTGCTTGAGCAGGGGGGTTGGACTAGGTGATCTCTAGAGGTCTCTTCCAGCCTCAACCATTCTGCGATTCTGTAACTGAAAACAGGATGGACTGCATGGGATGTCAGTCCACAGGTAGATGCCCCTGAATAGGGGGTTTGGACTATTTAATCTCCAGAAATCCCTTCCAACCTCAACCTGTGTGATTTTGTGATTTTGTGAAAAACATAATGCATTTTTTTTCCTGTGAAAGATACAAAGAGTTTGCTTTTGCATCCTGCTGTTCGTTAGTCCAGTACTACTTGCCGCTAATGAGGCAATACTTCAAATATGGGATGTTAACATTAAAATTTTTAATCCTTATATGTATGCTTGATGGGAGTCCTGATTTTCAGTAGAGTGCAGAATAACTAAAATGGAACTAACTTTATCAGAGCAGACCTTGAAAGCGAAGTTTTTTGAAATGACTAAATTAGTCGTATATTAAAAGGGCCTGATTGTACAATGCTGTGATTTTGAGATTGCTTGTTTGTAATTTTAATACTGCCTTTTTTGCATCTTAATTCCATTCCAATATTTTATGTCAAATATACTGAATTTTCCAACAAAACACTTTTCAGCAAAGTTTTCAAGAAAGTAAATTCTACCCGAGATTTGAAAGTACAGCTTTGCATTTCAGCCTTGAAGTTACCATGAATAATAAGGAATAGTTTTTATTTTAATGAAAAAAGCACAGTAAGGTTTGGTTCTGACTTGTCTGTTTGGCCTCAGTGTTTTTATTTAGCAGATTAAAAGCTTGGTCTTGTCAATTAAGTAAGACTAGATGTCATGAAATCACAGCGAACAATAGGTAGGAATGCTGATAAATTCTCATTAAGTACCAGTTTTATCTTTGGATAGGTTTTTCTTTTTGAAAAAGAAACCTCATTTTGAAGGGAACTATGTATCTTACAGTAAGTTCAAAATGGTCAAATAAAAACTCAAAAGATCAAGAATAACATTTGTTTTCCATAACAAAAGCTTCTTTCTTTTTCAGTAATAAAAATATTGGTTGAGAAGACTTTCACTTATGATAGTAACAATGCTAAGAGTGGCCACAGACTTATACTCATCAGGTCCAGCAATCAATCCTGAAAGAATTTACAGGAGCAAAATGTTGCTGTATTCTTCAAATCTCCTATTCTTCATAGAATCATAGAATCATAGAATGCTTAGGGTTGGAAGGGACCTCTAGAGATCATCTAGTCCAACCCCCCTGCACACGCAGGGACACCTAAAGCACGTGGCACAGGACTGCATCCAAGCGGGTTTTGAAGATCTCCAGAGAAGGAGACTCCACAACCTCTCTGGGCAGCCTGTTCCAGTGCTCTGTCACCCTCACTGTTAAGAAATTTTTCCTTAAGTTCCTATGGAATTTTTGATGTTTCAGTTTCCGGCCATTTCCTCTAGTCTTGTCAGTGGCCACCACTGAAAAGAGACCATCCCCGTCCTCTGCACTCCCTCCCTTGAGGTATTTATATACACTGATTAGATCCCCTCTCAGCCTTCTCTTCTCCAGGCTGAACAGGCCCAGCTCACTCAGCCTCTCCTCATAGGGCAGATGTTCCAGGCCCCTGATCATCCTTGTAGCCCTGCGCTGGACTCTCTCCAGCAGCTCCACATCCCTCTTGTACTGTGGAGCCCAGAACTGGACACAGTACTCCAGATGCGGCCTCACCAGGGCTGAGTAGAGGGGCAGGATCACCTCCCTCGACCTGCTAGAGATGCTCTTCTTAATGCAGCCCAGGATCCCATTGGCCTTCTTGGCCACGAGGGCACACTGCTGCCTCATGGTCAACTTGTCGTCCACCATGACACCCAGGTCTTTCTCCGCAGAGCTGCTCTCCACAAGCTCGGTCCCCAGTCTGTACTGGTGTCTGGGGTTATTCCTCCCCAGGTGCAGGACCTTGCACTTGGCCTTGTTGAATTGCATGAGGTTTTTCACCGCCCAGTTGTCCAGCCTGTCCAGGTCCCTCTGGATGGCAGCACAGCCCTCTGGGGTATCGGCTACTCCTCCCAGTTTGGTATCATCAGCAAACTTGCTGAGGGAGCACTCTGTGCCTTCATCCAGGTCATTGATGAATAAATTGAACAGGACTGGACCAAGGACTGACCCCTGGGGGACCCCACTAGCCACAGGCCTCCAACTAGACTCTGCACCGCTGATCACCACTCTCTGGGCCCTGCCATCCAGCCAGTTCCTAATCCATCTCACTGTCCACTCATCTATCCCACACTTCCGGAGCTTGCCCAGGAGGATGTTGTGAGGGACGGTGTCAAAAGCCTTGGTGAAGTCGAGATAGACGACATCCACCGCTCTCCCCTCGTCTATCCAGCCGGTCATTTCATCATAGAAGGCTATCAGGTTAGTCAGGCAAGATTTTCCCTTGGTGAATCCATGCTGACTACTCTTGAGCACCTTCTTGTCCTCCATGTGCCTGGAGACAACGGCCAGTATGAGCCGTTCCATCACTTTTCCGGGGACGGAGGTGAGGCTGACTGGCCTGTAGTTGCCTGGGTCCTCCTTCTTGCCTTTTTTGAAGACTGGCGTGACATTGGCCTTCTTCCAGTCTTCCGGCACCTCCCCCGTTCTCCAGGATCTTTCAAAGATGATGGAGAGCGGCTTAGCTATGGCATCTGCCAGCTCCCGCAGCACTCTGGGGTGCATCCCATCAGGGCCCATGGATTTGTGGGTATCGAGGTTCCTTAGGTGCTCTCTGACCCAATCTTCCTCTACCCAGGGCAAGTCTTCCTCTCCACCAGCTTCTTCTCTTGCCTCTAGGGCCTGGGGCTCTAAAGGGCTGCCCTTGGTAAACACCGAAGCAAAGAAGGCATTGAGCAACTCTGCTTTTTCTGTGTTATTTGTAACCAAGGTGCCCATCCCGTCCTCCAGCGGACCCACGTTTTCCCTGATCTTCCTTTTGCTGTTAATGTATTTGAAGATTTTTTTTTTGTTATTTTTAACGTCCCTTGCCAGCTTGCCTTCCAGACGTGCCTTAGCTTTCCTTGTCGCATCTCTGCACTCCCTGACTACGTTCCTGTATTTCTCCCAGGGGGCCTGTCCTTTTTTCCACATTCTGTATACCGCTGCCTTCTGCTTGAGCATTGCCACAAGCTCCCGGCTCATCCACGCAGGTCGCCTGCCCCCTCTGCCTCCCTTCCTACACACAGGGATGCACTGTTGCTGGACGTGGAGAAAGTGCCGCTTGAAAACTAACCAGCTCTCTTGGGCCCCCCTGCCTTCTAGAGCACTAGCCCATGGGATTCTACCGAGGAGGTCTCTGAAGAGGCTAAAGTTGGCCCTCCTGAAGTCCATCGTCGCAAGGCTACTTACAGCCCTTCCTCCTCCTCGTTGAATCCTGAACTCCACCAACTCATGGTCACTGCAGCCGAGGCTACCCCCCACCTTCACATCTCCTACTAGGCCCTCCCTATTTGATAGCACGAGGTCCAGTAGTCCACCTCTCCTCGTCGGCTCCTCCACAACCTGCGTCAAAAAGTTATCGTCGACGCTCTGCAGGAACCTCCAGGACTGCTTATGCCTGGCTGTGTTGTCCTCCCAGTTGATGTCGGGGTAGTTGAAGTCCCCCATGAGAACCAGGGCCTGTGACCGTGAGGCAACATCCAGCTGCCTATAGAAGGCCTCATCAACCTCCTCGTCTTGGTCAGGTGGCCGGTAGCAGACACCCACCACAGTGTCTCCCACATTAGCCTGCCCTCTAATCCTTACCCACAAGCTCTCAACTCGCTCATCCTCCACTCCCAGGTTGAGCTCCATGCATTCCAGTTGCTCTCTCACATAAAGAGCAACTCCACCACCTCGCCTTCCCAGCCTGTCCTTCCTAAAGAGCACATAGCCTTCCATGGCAGCGCTCCAGTCGTGCGAGCTATCCCACCACGTCTCTGTGATTCCGATGAGATCATGACGCTGGGACCGCACACAGATCTCCAGTTCATCCTGCTTATTCCCCATGCTTCGCGCATTGGTATATTTATTCAAGATGTGAATATATGTGGTGTTATATGTAGTGTTTTGCATTGCAAACTTACTATGATTTGTTTCAGAATTTGAACCCTGCAGTAGAATGTGGAGCTATAATTGGAGAGGCATGTATTTATGTGGAAGGGCAGCTTCATGTTGTCCTGGCTGCTACTTCCTGCCTCTGTTTCACTCAGTCCATCCTGGTACTGCTGTACCAGTATGAGCTACACGGTGAACTAAATACCATAACAAATCCTGGCAAAAAATATAATTATTTTAATTTCAATCTGTTCTTCAGTCTGGTTTGCAGCAGAACTCACAAGTATTTGTACTGGAACAGCAGGTGCGTGCTGGAACAGCAGATTTTTGCATGTGTGTGTGGCACATGGTAACAGGAGAGGAGATGCAGTATAGTTGCCCGCACCAGCACTCGAAGAAGCACTCATCCAGCAATTTTGAAATATCTTTTAGTAGGAGGAGAAATTCTGTTTTTCTAAGGGTAAAATGACTGATGTCTGAATACCTCTGTCATCATTGCCATATAGGCTATAAGAAGTTTACAAGAGAAATGAAAAAAAAAAATTCACCTACGTGATTAAAATCTAAAAATTTGGAAGAGATGTGTCTGCTTAAATGAGAAACTGCTGATAACTCAGGTGTGTCTTTGATCACTTGATTTATACTAAATGCATAAAACGTTTCCTTAATGTCTTGGAAGCAGAGAGCAATTGATGTTGATGTTGTTTCACTCTTTATGATGTCTTTAAATGCTCTGGGAAGCCAAAGCACCTGTCCTTTTGTATTATGGAGATTATTGCCTTATTCCATGGATCATAAGTTGTCAAGTTGTATCACGTTTTGTCATTCCAGAGATTGCATCCTGAGCTACCGCTTAGCCTGGAAGAACTTGAAAAAGTTTTTGTTACACTGGATGCTGATGGCAATGGCTCACTTACCCCAAAGGAATTCACCACAGGATTCAGTGAGTTTGCAAAGCATGTCTCCTAGATAGAGCTTTATTAAATTTCTTTACTCTTACATCAATAACAAAGCATTGTATCTTAAGGTTACAGGTAAGATGCACATGGGGATCCAGACTTTTCTCTAGATATAGCATAAAACATAAAAATAAGTGGCCAGATTATATCTATAGGAATTCATTCCGATCAGAGGGCTGCAGGGTCTCTCCTGTATAACAGAGCAAGTTATGGCACAATATAAGACACATGATGTGGCAATGTGAATCAAGGCTGTTTTGACCTGTTGAACAGACATATAAGGAAATTTCCCTTTGGGTGAAATGTCAGATCTTTTATTTGGTATTTTGTAAGGCCTGATATAATTTAAAAAATCTAAGCAAGACAAAAAAAATAAAGAGATTATAACATGAAATACTTTTTGACAGGGCTAATAAAACAAGATTGATATAAAATGGTATTGCTAATACTGCATATATGGTTGTAAGAATGGTTTCTACAACACATTAGTATTTCAAGGGATGCTACTTTATTTCAAAACAAACAAGATGAGGCAATCGTTAGTACGATATGGTGGGAGCCTAAATATAAGGAAGTGCTTTGTGATTGCTTGCTTTGCAAGAGTGTTCTTACCATCAGGTTCTCTGTTTTTGTGAAAGGATTGTTTTCTCTAAAACCGTGAGGCTTCAGATAAGATGACAGTGCAGTGTTAGTGATACTGTTTGCTCAAAAGGTTGATTGTTTACCCAGAATCATTTTTATGCTTAAAATTTAGCTCAATGGACTCTATTACAAATATTAGATTTGAGTATTTTCTCTATAAAAGTTTCTTCTGTGTGGAAATTTTAAGCCCTGCAAACAGGAGGAAATTCTCTCTCTCTCTTTTTTAACAAATCACAATAATCAGACATTTTAGTTCTGTCATGTCCCACTTCTTCCATTTTAGAGACAATTCAAGCAAAAAAGCTTGTTAAAGAGTACACTCTAATCCCAGTTAAATTTGCCCTTATTTTAAAATGAAATTATGTTTACTGCTTTGCTTTTCATAAATAAATTATGTATATTTCATAGATAAGTGAAGGTTTTTTGTTTTTTTTTTTTGTAAGTTACTAAGCCCTGAAAAATTCCCCAATTGTTCTTCCCACATCTTTTTTAGGGAAAAAATCTTTTTTCCTGTAAGCAATGAGGAAAGGAAATTCCTCACAAATTGCATTTACTGTAAAATTTGATCTTGAGTATTTTGCTGTTAAATTATATTGCTTCTTTTAGTGGCTTCTGATAGTGCTTAACAACTTGTAACCTACATAATATCTAATTCTTAGGCGAGTTTCTTTTGGGGCAGATGGATTTAAAAAAAGAGATGTGGCAATCAGAAGGTGAAACAGCCTGCCTACAGAAATGGGAAGAGAGTATGAGTGATGATGAGGATGAAGAACACCAATTCACAAATCTGATGGAACGTCTTGGAGCTAAAAAGATTTTGGAAGAGTGAGTCTTCCAAATTGCATGAACTTTTATGTTTCATCTCTATGGTTTGATTTTAGTGAAATCCAAGATAAGAGATAGGAACCAAGGCCCTTTAGTAATATTCATTCCTTAAAAATGAATTTTCTTGGTTGGGAAAGATGATAAAATGCCCTTCAGCCAAAACTTTCAAGAGCAATGCTGTTGCACTCCAGAAATGTGAAAAGTATGCCTGTGCTATGTGCAAGCAGTAACACCAAAGTACTGAATATCATAGGTTTTGAACATAGATAATTACTAGTACATTATTTCAAAATCCACACATGCCACTGATTTGAACCAAATAATGCATGGCAACCACATTTTTGGCAAGAACTGTGTTTAAAGTTTAGCAGTTATGCATAAATAGGAATTACTTTTGTTCCACCTTTTCTCTCCTGCTCACATGATTATATATTGTGAGTGCTATGATAGTGCTCAGCTCTTCCAGGACCAGGACGACTCAGTGTACTAGGTGCTGTATAAACACAGAATCCAAAAAATATACACTGTTCTAAGAGCTTTCCATGTGTTGTTCTGACATTCACTGGTTAGTCACCATGAATGTTTTAAATCAAGGGAAGCATAGGGGCAAAAACGGGTCTGGGCAGATGATAGAAATGTCTAAGAAAGTCGTCAGTGATCCTCATAATGAAACAGACATGCTCAACAACACTTCTGGAAGATTATCATTATGAAAGGATTTTTATCACCTACTCTTTCTATCCTCATCCTCATTTTGTTCTTTAAGCGTAGCATTCACTGTTGGCTACGTTAGCCTATGGAGAATGGGAAGAGTCAGGACAAAACAAACGAAGGAGATTTTGGCATTGTTTTATAAGCCATTACCATTCACAGTAGAAAAAACTTTTTATATTTTCCCAGTGCCTGCATAGGTTAGAAGCAGAAATTCTGATTTTGGATCGGTAAATTAAGGTTTTAAAAATGTCATGTTTTGATTTAGCAGTCCTACGGTGGAATTAGAGTGTGTTGAAAATGAAAGAAGACACTAGAGGGGCAATTTCTGAACATGTCTATGTAACTTAGTAGAGTTAATCCTTTTCATTTCTCATGACAAAGTGTTTTTGACTAACTTGCTGTCTGCCCCTTGCCCACTTGAACCGGTGAGAACTTCCTTGCTTCTGACAGGAGTGATGAGACTGTACAGTGCATCTCATTTGTCTCCTTGTTTCTCCATGCCCCCTGGGATGAAATATATGACAGTCACCAAAAATGCAGCTCCCTAGAAGCATGGCCAGACCTTATAATGAGGTTTTTGGAATAAAAGCAAAGAGAAAGGAAGTTCTTCCTATCAGTTACCACCCACATCATCCTTTTCAAATCTGAACCTGTAGACGTAGCGCTTGTTTTAATTAAGCCTTGAGTTCTGATTTGTGATACTCTGAAGCTTTCGTTGTGTTACTTGGATGCTTCAGGCATACTGTAGAAGGAGAAATATACTGAGAAACAAATACGGAAAAATGATCTCTCTCTTAACAAATCCTTTCTAATCTCTTCTTTCAGTGAGAATGATGTGAAGCAGCTTTGGTTGCAGCTGAAAAAAGACGAACCTCACTTACTTTCCGATTTTGAAGAGTTCCTGGCCAGAATTATTTCCCAATTCCATGAAGCAGATAATGAGAAGAATGAGTTGGAATGTGCTCTAAAAAAGTTAGTACTGTTAGTACTTCTCTTTGTTGGGATGTCTGTGTAGTGTTTCAGCTATCTTATACATTATGCACTTTTGAAATAAACAAGCCTTCTCGATGGAGAATTGAGGGCCATTATCACAAGTGTTACTCTAACATAAAATTTTATCAGTCGTAAATAGTACCAGTGTAATTATTAATAATGGCTGAAATTATCTTCTCTTTTTCTGTTACCAGGTTGTATTGACTGAAATTCTTTGCAGATGTCCACTATTTTGTTGTCATTTTAAGACAATATTAAGCAAGAATGTCAAGAATATGAAAATTATATAAAATAAATTGATAATCCATGCAGTTATCCATTAGAAAAAGTAGTGATTCTCAATATAAATAGAATGCAACATGATGCTTACCACTGAAGTTCCATTTTGTTTTTGTTAAAAAATGTCACTTTTGAATTTCAGATAGTTATAGATCTGGAACCTTTTGCTTTTTCAGGGTGATACTTAATTATTTTTATTCTCACAGTGAGAGTGCCTTTCCTGGGAAAAATGTGAGTAAAGAATGTACACTTATATTTGAGAAAGAGTAAAATATATGCTTTTGTAACTGGTCTTATGTCACTTCTGAGAATTTTTAGTACTCTTGTAGTATATGGTATCAAACTGCAAACATACTGAATAATGTATACATACTTACATTAACCTTTTTCTCTGCTCTGGTAAAATATAGTACCATAATGTTTAGAATCACAGAGGCAGCCTTCAGACTTGTTTGATACATTGCACCCAAGTTTGAACAATCTGCTGTGGTAACATTGTGCTGCAGCTGTGTATTGGTATTATTTGAAGATGTTGTATTTGAGTGTATTGAGCAATAATGAAAAAAAAAATGAACATTTACTTCATTTGTTCAGTGCTTTCTTAGCTATACTGAGAAACTGTCATGGCTTTTGAAGAAAGGTCATTTTTCACCTCCATCCCTGGAAAGGTGTTGGAGCAGCTCATCCTAGAGACCATCTATAGGAAAATAAGGTGATCAGGAGTAGTCAACACGGGTTCACCAAGGGAAAGTCATGTTTGACAAACCCGATAGTCTTCTACGACGAGGTGACCGGCTGGATGGATGATGGGAGAGCCGTGGATGTTGTCTACCTACACTTCAGCAAGGCTTTCAACACAGTCTCCCATAACATCCTCATAGGAAAGTTCAGAAAGTGTGGCCTGAACAAGTGGGTAGTGAGGTGGATTTGGGACTGGCTGGATGGCAGAGCCCAGAGGGTGGTGATAAATGGAGCCAAGTCTTGTTGGAGGCCTGTGGCCAGTTGGAGGCCTGACCCCAGTCCCACAGGGGTCAGTACTGAGCCCAGTACTGTTCAACTTGTTCATCAGTGACTTGGCTGATGGGACAGAGGGCACCCTCAGCAAGTTTGCAGATGATAGTAAACTGAGTGGAGTGGCTGACACTCCCAATGGCTGTGCTGCCATTCAGAGGAACCTAGACAGATTGGAGAGTTGGGCAGAGAGGAACCTCATGAGGTTCCACAAAGACCAAGGGCAGGGCCCTGCACCTGGGGAAGAATAACTCCACACACCAGTACAGATTAGGGGTGAACCTGCTGGAAAGCAGCTCCGCAGAGAGGGATTTGAGAGTCCTGGTTGTCAACAAGTTACTGATGAGGCAGTAATGTGCCCTTGTGTCCAAGAAGGCCAATGGGATCATGGCCTGCATCAGGAGGAGTGTTGCCAGCAGGTTGAGGGAGGGGATCCTGTTCCTCTGCTCAGCTCTGGCTAGGCTGCACCTGGAGTATTGGGTGCAGTTCTGGCCTCCCCAGTACAAGAAAGACATTGAGCTTCTAGAGAGAGTGCAGCGACAAAGATGATTAAGGGACTGGAGCATCTATCGTGTGAGGAAGTACTGAGTGAGCTGGGCCTATTTAGTCTAGAGACAAGAAGACTGAGAGGAGATCTCATCAACGTGTACAAGTACCTTAGGGGCGAATGTAGGGCCAAACTCTTCTCTGTGGTGACCAGTAACAAGACAAGAGGTAACGAGTGCAAGTTGAAACATAGGAAGTTTAATCTCTATATAAGGAAGAACTTCTTTACTGAGAGGTGACAGAGCCCTGGAACAGGCTGCCCAGGGAGGTTCTGGAGTCTCCTTCTCCAGAGATCTTCCAAACCCGCCTGGATGCCACCCTGTGCCACATGCTCTAGGTGTCCCTGCTTGACCAGGAGGGTTGGACTAGGTGATTTCTAGAGGTCCCTCCCAACCTCAACCATTCTGTGATTCTGTGAAACCGCCTGGTTCCCTATCAGTGTCATAATTTCCATCTTAAGTCTTTCTACCTAATTGCAAGCCTTCAAAGATGGGTAGCCAGTTGGAAAGAACTGAGTAATGGTTAAGTCTCTGTCCTGAGCTTTAGATTATTAACAACCATGTTAATAATGTGGTCAACACAAAAGCTGTGATCAACGCGCTGTGATCAACGCACTGTGATCCATGTTAACATTATCTGACTTTTCCAGCTTACCTAAAAGCTCTACCTTCAAAATATACGGGATTTTTATGGCCCTATAGTGAAAGCAGATTTTAGCTAATTTCATCTTTCAGTTGTTCCCGATAACTCCTTGTTATTGCTGATGTTCGTCCTGAGAAAATGCGCACTCTATTCTAACCTGTGGCTAAAAATTGCAAGCTGGCATGTCATTTGTTAAGATGTTTTGAAGGGTGAAAGAAAAACCTTTTTCTAATGTTTCTTACTCCTTTTATCTTGAGAGAATTTTTGAAGCTTCTTTCTGATTTGCTCTGCTTTAAATGAAAAGAGAAACAGGTCTTTATGAAGTGAAGCTTTGAATTTGTAGAACACTAGGTACAAAAAAAATAGTAGGTCCCCAAATTACAAAATGAGCAGATTTTTCTCCCATAGCTTCCCTGTCTTGCTCTTATTAATGTGAATGCCTTAGGAGCTTGTATACTTTATTTGTAAGAGATGTATGCTACAAATTGCTCAAGGAGTAGCTGTAGCAAAGAGGGCTATGGGGAACTATGCAGTAGTGCAATAGAAAGACCCTGTTAATCTCTCTTAAAAATCTTTATATACTGTCCACTAAGCTTGATGCAATGTGATTTTTATTTTTCAGTTCCTGCATTAATGAAAGTGAAATAAAATTAAGGCAGAACAAAGCAGAACAAAACAGCTTTCTCATTTCCTTGCAAAGGATAAAAGCTACCCATGATCATAATTTAATCCTCCATGCCTCAAACTGTGATTATACTCATTAAGTATAAAAAAAAAAAGTAGGCTTTGTCCTTCCTTTCTCCTACACTCACACCTACTTGTGCACTTCATACTTATTTCTGCCCTCCAACTGGGCTTTTAAAATTTATTTTACCAAGCCTGCTAGGAAGCAAGGCAGATTTCAGAAAGGACTTTCAGCCTTTTAGTTGGAGAATTTAGGCTCTGGTATTATTGCTAGTGTCACATGGAAGCTCTGTGTTCCTTGAAACACTGGTTCAGCAGTCATGAAAACGGCATAATGAACAGCTGCTCTATATGAAAACATCAAATGTGAAGATTTGTTAGAATTTGAGCCATTGAAGCCTTATTCTCATGGAAAAAAAAAATCTCTGACCTTCCTGCTTATAAATTATTCTATTCTTATGCTTGTGCTCATTGCCTGGAGTCCTGTGTTGAAACTTAGCTATAACTGTGAGGCATGACCCATTCAGTATGCTTTTATCTCTTACTAGAAAAATTGCTGCCTATGATGAAGAAATTCAGCATCTCTATGAGGAAATGGATGAGCAAATCAAAAAAGAGAAAGAGCAGTTTATCTTGAAAGTGAGTGCTGGTTTTTTTTTTTTTTTTAGGCATGATTTCAGCTCCCACTTCCAATGGTTTTATACTTATTCTGAGGGTAAAATGAAAGCCTCCCAAATGTGTTTCATAACAGAATAAGAGAAAGCATGATTTGCCTCACTGCTGTTTTTGAACTATTCCAGCGCTCTGCAACTTCAAACTGAGTGACTTGAAGGAGTATAGCTGCACTGTCCTTAATGACTGGTACACAACAGAGACCAGTATTTGATTGGATGTCAGCCAAACTACTGCATCATTGATGCTGCGATTGGTCCAGCCTTTCGGCATGACCAGGAATAATGATCTTTGGGATTGTTCGCAACACAATTAATCCTATCGTGTTTTGTAATTTTCTGTTATGTTCTGAAGGAAGGTGATAATTATCTCACTGAAGAGGAGTAATAGATAACTGACCTTGTCCAGCTGAGTTTGAGTATCCCAGTGCTTGATTTTTTTTTCTGATGGTTTAGTTCTCTGAACCAGCTCACTTTTGGATCACCTTAGCAAGAATATCAATGGCAAAGAAGAGAAGGTTGTGTGTGGCTGGAGATAAGATGCTGTATTGATTTAATGGCTAAGAATTTTAAGATCCTATATCTCATTGACAAAGGCTCAAAGTGCCAAAGACAAGAGGCTGTTAAAGCCTCTTAGATGTTGTGCCTACAGTTTGTAAAGGCTCCAGACTTACTCGTGCAATCAGCATTTGCTCTAGCAACTACAGGCATTGAGGCTGATGGAACTACACCATTTCAAACAAGTTTAGAGTCTAGTATCATGAGGGATTGTGTCTCTGGATTGATTTAGTAGCTGGTTATGTGCACTCTTTGAAACTTGCCTATTATTTTCATTCCTGAATGCTTTAGCCTTCTCCTGCTGACAAACTGTTCTGTCTGTTAACTAATTTCCTCTTGGGATTTTTGCAGGACACAGAACGATTTCAGTGCTACAGCCGGGAGCTGGAATGCAAGCTCTTGTTGAAAGAACAAGAATTGGAACAACTGGTTCAAAAACAGCAAAGGGTATTGACCAGCATCCTACTGCATTATTAAAAGATCATTTCTATTTGTCCATGTGATTTTCTTTAGCTACCATTTTGGGTAACAGAAATGCAAGTGCCTCAAAAAGTTTTCTGAGTTCCTTCTGCTTTTGTGCTCATCACTGTGGATACTTGATTGCATTTAAAAAATGGAATTATGCTAGATCATTTATCTATATGCTTTGAAAAAACGTTACCCTCTATTTATAGAGGCAGTCTTCCTTTTATATGATATATTGAAAAAAAACAAAAGGTATTCTCCAAAGAGTAGTAGGTTGGGTTTATACAAAGTGAACAGAATTCCACTGCTGGAGACAGCCCAAGAGTAGAGAATGATTAGGGTCGTAGAGTGTGAACCTTTGTTCAAAGCTTGTACTAGCTGCAGTTTGGCTAGTTTGGGACTAGCTATGTCCTATGAACTTTAAATATGCTTTCTAAACAAACCTAGTGTGACGCATCTCTCTATGATAGCAGTTCTATAGCAGTGCATCATCTCGGATGGCCCTGGCATGCCTACTGATTGACAGATTTTTAAGATAGACTACAATCAAGCCTCATCTTTTTGCCATTAGCTCATTAGAGTGATATCAGCCATCATATCAGAGTCATATCATCTCACATCAGATATCAGAGTTCCCATATCCATGCCTAATAAGTTTTATTTCTTACAAAGTTTGGCCTAATTGGAGAAACAGAATATTTCTGTGTGTGTAAACTTGCCAGAAAGTCTTCAAGTGCTATGCAGGGAATAATAGAGATGTGGAAGAGAAGTAGCACATGAATTCAAATGAAGTATAGGGATGAAATGGAGTGCTGTAGAACTAACTCTCCCTGTGGAATTTAACAAAATATATATAAAAGGTTTTTTTTGGCAGCAGTGGTGGGGACCAACACTCCTGGGAAGCAGGTTAAGAGGTATAAGAGGGAAAGATTAAAGGAAGGAAGTCATGTGCCTACTTTTTGTGCAGTTTTTAGATCATCTTCTGATAAGTGATAAAATCTGATAAATCAATCCAGGTGCTGCTGAAAGTGGTAAGAACTCCAGAGCTGCACAATCATAAGGGGGAAGTCAAAACCATGTCTTCATGCCTGATATTTATAATTATGCACATTTGGGTGATGTGGATATGAGCCTGGTTTAAGAGTATTGAAAAAATCTTTCTAGTGTCAATTATCTTTGTTCAATACTACTAGAAATCAGAACAGTCATATGCTTTTATGGAGTTTGCCACATTCGACTCCTGAAGGAGCCACATTGCAGCACGAGAACAAATGAATCTGTTCTCTGAAGAGGTATGCGTGGGAGCACAAATCAGAGCTTTTAGTGTGATAAACTAACTGCAAAACAATAAGAAACAATCCATCATGATTTAGTAATGATTATATTTTATCTTCTCCAACCTTTAGCTTCATAATTATGTTCAAAAATCCATTGTCAATCAGATACAAACAAAACTAGTTCTCTAAAACCCTTCATCTGTGATTTTCTGATATATTTGTGTTCTAAATATGGTGTAGAAAACACAAAAACTCTTTGAATTCTTACATGATTTTTAAGCCTGGTCATTTTTTTTAAACCTTTCAAGTTTTTAGTTGGCCATAATTTTCTATAACTCTGATTTCTGCCTGAAACTTGCTGCTCCTAAGTTTTTTTTTACTAAGACAATTTGTGTGGAAATAAATTATCTGATGAAAACCATGGCTTAAAAAAAAAAAGAAAAAGACTTTAATACAATGAATGAGAAAAAAACTGCTGCTATGAGAAGGCTAGCTTGGATACCATCTTTTTAGAGTGTCCTAGAAGTTTTGGATGTGTGCTGCTTGCAAATAGAAGGTCTCAGCTGCAGACTCTTGCCTCGTCTGTGGTACCTGTGCTCAGTACCTCCTATTACTGTATAAAAATATGTAAAACATTGGACTGATCATTGCAGATTAATCATTAACCTTAATATTTAAGTTTATGAACTTACCGATAAAAATTTACCTTGCTTATTATCATTGTTGCTAGGATCTTTAGTCCTCATGTCACTGCATACCTTTCTATTATATGGTGATGTATTTTTCATCACATAGTGATTAATAAAGTCTTTTTCTTACGATAGTATTGCCAGTTCAGATTGTGAATGGGATTACAAGGCATGTTAACAGAATGATAGAAATGGTCATCTTTGAACAGAAGAGTGAATTTACTGAAGAGGTGCTAAAGTATCTCTTGTATTTGTCTGCTGTAGTCCCATAGAAGACACAGACCCTTTAAGACTAAAATGAGGCAGGTTCATAAAAAGATCCTTGGGCTTTATTTCTCATTTCTGACCCATGGTTAGGTCCTTACCTTCTGCATAGAGTTGTGAAGGCACTTGTAATTTAGCTTTACTTTCATGAGTGGTAAAGGGAAGTAATTTTGAAACTCACAACTTGATGTGTATGGACTAGAAGTGGTGTATTTTGGTTGAGAAGTGGGCTCAGACCACATTCAGATTTAGTTAATATGTTTTCAAACTAGTTAAAGCAATCAACAAATGCAGTATTTGGCACCAGTTTTCTGAAAGACTGGCTCTCCTTGATGCTTGTGGACTTCAAATGGAGCTGTGAAACCTTGCCTACAGTGTGGTGAAATAGTAGTGTTGTCAGTTCATTTTTGCTTCTCCCAAAATCATTCTTCTGATGAGAAAGTCTAGGTACCTGAAGCATCTAGTCTTTTTCCTTAATTAGAATGGATTCTTTAATTCTGTCAAATACATATATGCACACTATATATATATCTTTGTAATATGTATTTGACATCTCTTAAAATACATGCTAAAAATACAATATGAAAAGCTTTTATACCTTCAGATCAGCAATGCTTTCTTTTAAATGAGATGGCCTGATTTTCAGTTCATGTAACATTTTCTCTCTGATCTTAACTTGTTCTTTTAGCATAGAGAAATGGGTTAAACATGCAGAAACTATTGTCCTCTCTTTCTGAGGGCATGTGTATTTTCCCTTTGCGTATACTTTGGAAAGTGACTATAAATGCAATAGCTCTAATTCACACTTTCTGGTAGAATTTAGCCACAACTTTGAGTCCTTCTGTGTTGACGTTGTCATGGTGGGAAATAGTCTAAAATAGCAGTTGTGGATATCAACTAAGTATGCCTAATTATCCCTGTAAATACCTCTTTGTGATTTAGCTTTTGGAACTGGTTTAAATTGTGTCACACAAAGGGTGTAATGCTTTGGTTTAGAGTGGCATAACTATGTCTGTATTCAAAGCGGTGGAAAAGTGCTATTATATCTTATCATCATATGGCAACTTTGATAGAAATAGAGTCCCCATTCAACTAACTCTGGTTCTTAAATGGAAAAACCTGAAAGCCAAGATGCTTCAGTGAATGATAATACTTTGTATGGTCTTTTCTTACATCCCAGTTAGAGCAACAATGTACAGAACTTCTCAGTGACAAGCAAGAAACCAAAGTAGAGAACACCAAGCTGAAGCTGACAAACCAGGAGCTGCTGAAAGACTTGGAGAAAACTTCTCATGAACTCAGTCTGGCTCAACAACAGTTACTGATGCTTCAGGAGGAATCAACAAGGCTACATGAGGAAAAGGAAATGTAAGCCTCAAATTTCTGTAGTGTTAGGGCATTTGCTTGGCTTATCAGGGAACCTCCTCAAGGGATTCAGTGTTTGCATCATATTTTGCTGTGGAAGGAGTGATGAAGGGGGTGAGGTCATGCACACCATTCGTATGAGAGAAGTAGTAATAAGGGACAGTGGTTTAAGAAGATTCAATGGAAAGATACACTGTTATTTACTGCATAGAGGGCAGAGTTATATAAAATTGTCAAGGAGACCCTCTTGTTGAGTCATGAAGTTCAGAATGCACCCCCTTGCTTTCCAGACTCATTCTCAGAGGAGTCTGGGTGCAGCTGGATCCAATCTTAGTCCCAGACTTATTCAGTGGTTTCTTTCTAAGGGATTATTTGCACAATTAATCCTGGATACAATTTAGTAAGCTTTACAAAGTTTTACCATACTATTGATCACTTACAAAGGGTCTGTAGTTGATAAGGGATCACTCTACCTCAAGCAGTATCCTTGAGAGGCATCTTTGTGCAAGGAAAGATCCTGGCATGCAGTCCTCTGCCATGCAGGAGAGGTCAGTGGGCTCTGGGGCTGTCCCTCTGTTTATGGGATAAGATGATTGACTTGTAGTCGTTTTTGCATTCCCGCTGAATTTTGCCTGGTGCAGGCTTGGTTAGTCCTAGGTTGTTGTGCTGTTGTCTGCCTCCCAAGAGACCATCAGACTGTCTCCCAGCATAACGTAGCCCTTGTGACTGTTATTGATGGTTATTGTCTGCACAGGGGAAGATATCAGGGACACAGCCACTGCAATAAGATGCAAACATTGTGATTGCCACTGGTGGTTAGCGCTTGAATAAGAGCTATGTGTGAAAAGTCAGGTTTCAAGACTGGAGCCTGGGCAAGGATCACACCCTCAAATATAACCACCAAAGCCGAGTGCATTTCTGGTGGCTTCTACCCAAATAATTTGCTGTGTTTTCTATAGTCTGTCTGGTTTCTGCAGAATCTTTTGCTACTTCCTCAAAATGTTAATGTTCTCTTCCACACAATATTTGTTGGGGGTATTTTGGATTAAAATCAGTTAAATTGCATAAAGAAAAATGCTTTATTTTTTTTTTAAATATCAGTAAGAGTCCCTGCAGAAGCTTCTGCTGTGGAACATGATGTCTTGTACTCTTCAAGGTTAAGTCTGTCTAAGAGTTACTTCTCATAATGTACTGTGGCTATGAGATAGCTGTGATGTACTTCTTCATCAAAAGAAATGCTAGTGCATAATTTCTGGTCGAGGAGCCTGGAGAGCAAGATAAAAAGGCACTTTTACAGCTGAATCATAACTCCCACTCATATTCCTGAACCATCTTCTTTGGATTTCCAGTTTAAATATTTTGAAATTCAGTTTCTGTCTTTGAATTACAAAAATATTTTGCAGTAAGAAATATTTAGAGTTGATATTTTGAGGCATACAGATGTCTTTTAAGTGATGATCAATCTACTCTCTGGTCTTCTGCACAAGGCAAAAATCATGTTAGCAGGAAGATGTAATTTGCAGATATATTCACTGGAGTCTGTCTAATGGAAACTCATTTTCAAAAGATCTTCAAGTTATATAAAAACCTATTTCTGCCAGTGGAGAGCTATTGGATGTCAAACTGTGTTGCATATCTTGATGGAGTCAAGAAATTTCCGTGGTAAACTGCCTAATGTCAGAGCTGTGCCTATATAGCAAATTAATTAGCAAATTGCAGTATAGATCACAATATTGGATCAAATGTCATATTCTTTTTAGCTATTACTAATTTACTCTTTCTTGAGGGCATCAATAAAAATAAATAGTTGTTAAAGATCTGGCACCATGTTTTGAACACTATTTTTAGTTTCACTTATTTGACTTGTAGTTTTGAAGCAGACAGCAGAAATACTCCTCTTTACAGTGGTTTATTTCCATGTTGAAGATCTCTCTTTTCCAGATTCAGACCAAAGACTGCAAGACGATATGGTTTTAAAGATGGCCTTCAAAGGGAAATCCAGTGACTGAATAACACTCATGCAGTTCAAAACATTGGGCTCAGTAGTGTTTGATGGAATTAGAGCTCAGCCCTACTCATCTGCAGTGTTGTTCAAACATCAGTATTAGTCTGATAAGACCTGAGCTGCTGAAGCAGCTATAATGTGCAGACTGTACACAGGAAGTACTTCGGGCTTCACTGAAAGGCAGAAAGCATATAGATCCAAGCACTAAGCTCTGTTAAGTCAAAACAAATGGTGTAAATGTAGGATATAGATCTGAGAAAATGGATCCAGTGTTTAAGGTTGCAAAACTGTTTAGGATAGGAATGAAGACATATGAACCTGAAATATGGTCCCAGACAAACTAATTTTACATAAAGCATCTCATAGTGGCCGTGAGTAGGGAGAACTTCAGTTGCACATGTTCTCTGGCTTGAATGCAGTTCTCTGAATGAAGAAATCCTAATCCTTCTAATTCTTAAAAAAAAAGGGCTTCTACAACTTCCTCTGCTAACTCAAACTGCTCTGGTCCCATGGGCTTTCTGCTCAATAAGCTTTTTTATAAATTGACAGCCATTCATGTAGAATGAAGGTTACAGGGTTAGAGAAGTCGAAGACTGAAATTTGGGTACTCCTAGGAGGATACATTTTAGCAACGTTGGTACCATGGTTAGTATAGTTTTATTGATTTATTGCCTTTTGTTACAGGGAGGTGTACAAAGTGACAGAAACCTTACAGAGGGAGAAATCAGGACTTATGAAGCAGCTTGATTTCTTAAGGTAAGGTGAACCTTACTTTTAAGAATTTCTTACATCACTACTATTGAAGCTGTACATCAATAGATTAAATGATGTTGGGATGATGATACAAAATCTAGTAAAAAGGATCTGTTAGTATGGACATTATGCCCTTATGTCATCTCCACCTTCACAGACCAATTCTTGCATACAGAAGAAGGCAGTAAAGGTGAGTTATTTGGGTACTGTGGATAGCTTCTGTTCCAGAAGTCAAGTGTAAAACAACAACTGTGAGCTGTACAAAGCTGGCTCAGTGGCAGAAACCTGGCTACAGGATCACTGAAGCTTGCTAAAAGGTTCTGTTATTTCTAAAGTAATGAAAGCACAGCCAAAACAAAGACTGCCAGGGATTTTATTTGTAAAATTATATCAGAATCTGGCCAGCTAATTTTCTCTATAACATTTTGGGACTGATAGGCTTAAAATTTGTCATTCTTGGTAACTGTAATTCTTTTCAATGTGCAACAATGTTAATTTTTGTTTGTTCTGTAGTAAGTTTGCTTGGGCTGTAGACTGTTGTTGCCTGTAGGCCTTCAACTTCCTGCATTTACAGGCCTTATTAAAAAGTTACCTAAAAACTGCCATGCTAAAGTTTGAAGATAGGTTCGTACTTTGCAGTGTATTTCTCAAATGAGTCTGGATAAACCACTCCATCATGCAATCTCCCCCGCTGCTGGTAACGGGGACACAGCTAGGAGAAGCTGACAGCAGCAGTGCTTGGTTTTGTTCATCAAGGTTGTAGTGGCTCCTCAATCTCTTTTACGGTCAGGTCAGCAACAGAGGATGACACTAAGTGATGCATTGAACAGATGCGTTGTCAGATCTGATCAGAGCTGTTCCATTCTACTTAATGAATGGAAGATGGATGCTTCCTAGAAAGACTTTTCTATGATGGCAAGGACTGTAGACCTTAGAAGGACATAAATACTTCCAGAGCTGTCACTAGGCAGCTGGACAGGCTGTTCATTATACCCTCTCTCCATTAAGATGAAACTACTGTGAAAAAGCTTTAAACCTTCTGATTTAGAGTAAACGAAGGCATGTTGAGCAGAATAGGTTTCTGTTTGTTAAGGCATTTCTTTTAATAAACTGCAGACTGGAGGCCAGATGCCAGCTGGTTTTGATTAGCATACCCCCACTGAAGCTTTGTCTCAGATAGGAGAATGCAAAAGAAGCCTGTTTGAGGATGTATATACGCCAGATTAAAAGCATTGATATTGCCTTCTTCCATTGTCAATTTTTTAGTCTATCTCCTCATGTGGAATAGAAAAGACAGGGAGTTCTAAGTTCCTGGTGCCACTATTTCGTTTATTTGTGTTTTGTCCTTGCAGGGAGAGGAACAAACATCTCAGAGATGAACGTGACATATTCTTACTGGTAAATAGCCATCACTTCCATTCCCAGTATTGAGCAAACACTGATCAGAACATCCTCAAAAGACGGAGCCTAAAGTGCTTGAGGAGTTATATTTTTAGAATTAAAAAGTTATAGCTATCTGAAGGGAGATGAACCTTAATAATAACCAGAAAAAGAAGACGAGGATGCAGTCATGAGGGAGTGAGATAATCTACAACAAATAAATAAATAAAATTCAACTTTGTTAATCAGTCAAAAGTAACCAGTCTCCGTTTACATAGAAGTATAATGTCTGAGTACCTGAATAAGTGTTTTGGAAAATACTGTTTTTGGTTAAGCCTGTTTGTTTTGGCTAAGAAGCGATCCTTTTAATATTTGGTCCAGCAGCAGAAAATGGCCTCCAAAAAAGATCCAGTACTACCATGGCTTAAGGAGACTAAGGCCTCCTATTCCTACAAGAAGATGCTAGTGTAAATCACCACAGATCATTTAATTTATTTTCCTAACATTATGCTGATTTATGCTGTTCATGGTGGTTCACTTAGTTTGCAAAGTTTAATTCTTGCAGGATTTGGGGTTTTCAATGTTCCAATTGTCTATTAATAAGGATTTTGAAACATTTATGCTTTTAACATTGTTTTTCTATAATGTTTTCTGTCATAGTCATTGTGTTATTTCAGCATTTGCAGTAAAGGCAATCATCCATAACGAACAACAGGAAAAAATTAGTGAAAAGAATTCTCTGTTTCTGCAGAATTGCAAAAAAGGTGTTCCAAAAGCCAGCTGGAAGCAAAGATCAGGGTCTGTCATTGGAAAATATATAGAGAGCAAGGTGTTGCCTAACAGGTAAGAGCTTATTTTTTCAAGTGTTCTCTATTTGCGTACTATAAGACTTATGCAAAGGAGATGTAGAATGCTTTAATTTACTACAATTTCTTTTTGATATCACTAAGCCTTGGGACTTATCAAAACTTGTATTTCTAAGGTGCCTGTAGCTGTAACATTAATATGTGTTTTAAGAACTTAGCAAATAAAGGTCCATAGTTTCATATAAAACAAGTGTTCTGTCTACAAAGGCAAAAGGCTCCCGCAGCTGTGGGTGAAGACATTCTAGAAGCTATAAAAGTTCTTCATTACCTAATACTGAGGTGGTACCATCCTCTTAGTAATCTCTTCTGAAAGAGCACACCTCCTCACCTCTTATCTCGGAAGAGAGCAGTCAGGCAGTAAGGTGTGAAAATGTGAGACTTGCAAGATATGGAGAGTTTAATTCTCAGCTGTGTGGTTGTAAAATTGAAATAACAGGGACAAGATGGAAATTGCAGTGACATACTAATGCATCTTTTGAGGTGAAAGGAACTGCAAAGAGAACTATGGTAGCAGTTGGAAACAGAGGCCAAGGCAATGTCCCTGCAGACACGGGAACATGAAATGCTTTATTGATATGGGACAGTTTTGTTGATATGGGACAGTCTTTTTTTTTTTTTTTTTAATTCTGATCCAGGTTTCTTTATAGATTATCAGCTTTCCCCATGGTGCTTATTCTCCTAAAGCACTCTATGTACATATACCTAGTACAATGAGCTGGCTTTTCAATAGGCACTTTTCTAAATCATCTCTGTTTAACGTCTTAAGTAGTAAAAACATAGGAGGTGAAATTCTATTACATTAGAATAAAATAATAGGAATCCAGGTCTCATATAGTTATGTGATGTACTTATTTTTTATCTCTGTCCAGCCCATCATTTGAAGAAGATGATGTCTTCAGTAACTCAGTAAAGAGAAGGGGGTCTGTTGGGCTGAATGGATTTCTCTCTGTAGAGCCTGATGCTGGAGTTACTGGAAGATCGTCTAAAGCATCACATCTCCAAAGATTAATATCAATTGAGGAAGATCATCTGCCTCAGCTTCTTGAGAGGCCAGTGGATACACAGCTGGACAAATGCACTGGAAAAGATGGGAATACTCCTTCTGAGAAGGAAATAGATAAGAGAAACATAGAACAATCTGTGGAACATACACCGTCATCTTCCAGAGAGCAACCAGTAGGGAAGGAATCACTGTCAAATGTAAGGGGACAAAGGACTTCAGAAAATGTGAAAACGTGTTGAAGGGGATACTTTAATGTGTTATTCTCAGAAACTAGAATCATTTTATTTTCTGTTTGAAAGCAAAATTCTAACAAATTAGGCCACTGATCTGCATGAACAGGGAGATGGAAATGTATTCCAGAAAAATTTTGAAAGCACAAGGAAGAGAAGGTCAGCCTAAGAAAATGGTAGCGGCAGACAATGTGTATATGGGCTTATGTCTTTTATGATTGTAAAAGCAAGAGTCATTAAAATAACTCATTTCTGGAAAGATTTTTTTGAGGATTAGACAGTAGATTCTAAATGACTATTTCATGTAGTTATGTCTTGTAATAGTGGGATATAATAGAAGATCCACTGAAAGGTAGCAATTGTCTGAGAAAATAAGTGTTTCTCTCCTTGAAATATTTAAGTGGATTTTTTTTTCCAAAAAGTGATATTTGTTATAATATGATAATTTTGAGTCAGCTTTGGTAGCTGGAAACCTAGGTAGATTTATTGGGGGGGAAAAACAAGGCAAAATATTCTACTTTTTAGTCAACATCAGAGAAGACTTTAACTGGCAAATTGAAATCCTAGATTTTTTTTAGCTGTAGCTTTTACATGAATGTTAACAATGAATTCCCCAAGCAGTAATGATCTATAAAAAAAAAAATCAGGAATGTACATTTCTTTGTAGTATAATTTTTTTGCACTGCTTCAGAACAAGCTGTGCTTGTGATCTAATTTTAGTATTGTTATTAAGTATTATCCATTGTTGTATTCTTGAAGTATACATTAAAAAGATTAAGGTATAGCAAAAAAAAAATAGGTATACTTGGTTGTAATTATATAGTTCTCTTAGAAGAAGCAAGCATATCTAAAAAATGATAGTAAAATTGTACCATGGTTGCATAATAAGTTCTAAGTGGTACATCTTAATATAAAAAGGTCTAATGCACAGCACAAGCTTTACATTTTTAAAAAGAATAGTTTGCTAAAGTCTTTTGACATAAATATGTACTGTAAAACAAAATGTTAGTGTTATATAACCACAAGGAACTTAGATCTGTTGTCAAAAATAGCAAGATGATTTGTAGTGTATAACTTACTCTGAATGTCTGCATTGCCCTCCACTTAATGTCAGACGGACCCTTCTCAGCAAATAGCTACAGAACTGAATTACTACTTTATTAATGGGAAGAGATCTTGACACCATAATCTCCTTGAAAACAAGTAATGATCAAGCTATTAGATTTAGAGATTTTGATTTAGAGAATGTGCTTATCATTATGACATTAGATAATAACTAGAAAATCTGTTATGTTTTCTTAGCCAGAAACTTGAAATGTTGACATAGCTTAGTTCCTTACTGAAATTTCTGCGTCCTGTGACTAGAGGAGCATTAATCTTTTTAGAGAAAAGGAGTTGTCTACTCGACAGGAGATTTGGAGGTGGTGGAGAAAAATACACTTTTTCCTCCTTCTGTGATGTGTTGTGGGCAAATGTGTCCATCGGGTTTATCTTCCGCTCAGTTGAATAACACTGTACAATCTCTGGGGCAGAAACTCTCTTTTGCCCTGCAGTAAGGAAATTGGCAATCTTAGGCTTTTCTAGACTTTCCAACTGTTGTTATAAGGGTGGATAATAGTAACAATGAATTTACTCTCTATGACTGCATATGCTTGACTCTTGTTGAAATCATTAGGCACTGTTTGCATTCTTTGAAAGATTTTAGTTTAATATGTACTTCTTATTTACTGTATTGTGCTTTCAAAGCATGATGTAATGGGATTTAGTGGCCGCAGAAGCCAGGTTAGGTCATCAAGTCGAGCTAGGACCAGCCTGCCCTGCCTGATGAGCTTAGTCTGGACCTTCCTTCAGATCCTCTTTATGTTTTTTTTTTTTTTTTTTCCCCCAAAAACAAGTGAAAACAAGGTGAGAGGGGAGAGAAGAAATCAGGAAAATGTTTCTTGTTTGCTTAATGAAAATGATTCATTTCAGTTTTAAACAACCATTAAGAAGGTAAAATTCCAAAAGTAATTGCATTCCATTTTCGTTTTCTAGGAAATGTCAACCCTAATGAGTTGGCGTAACCCTTAGTTTGGGTGATTTCTTAGATTACTTTTTTGCATTTCATTTGGGAAAACAAAAAATTAAAAAAGACACACGCACACTCCTTTCGGATAAGCTCTGTCCATATAAGGATGAACTATATGCTTCTCTGCATGATCCTTTTGGCCTACTGACCAGGTTGAATTTAGGTGTGCAGTGATCTTGTTCAGTCCAGTGCTACTGCATTGATTTCCTTCCTTGTCAGAGAGGGGAAGGCAGGGCTAGAAGGAGTGGTATGCAATTGATAAGTGTTCCCATGGCAATTCTACATAGAGGCCTCAACTGAAGCTGATGAAAATTTCTGAAAAAAAAATCCCTACTCTTCCTGCATTGTGAGTTATGAGGAGTCTGAGGGGCATATTTCGACCAGTCTTTTAGTCTTCCAGTCTAGAGGTGAGAACTCTATGGAGTTATAACAAGGGGCTGGTCCACAAAAGAGATGTGCACATATTTGGGCCCTCAAAACTTGCAGTAGTGAATGGTCTTCATATTAAGGAAGACAGCAGCTCTATCTGCCTTTTTCTTTTCTTTTCTTTTCTTTTCTTTTCTTTTCTTTTCTTTTCTTTTCTTTTCTTTTCTTTTCTTTTCTTTTCTTTTCTTTTCTTTTCTTTTCTTTTCTTTTCTTTTTTCTTTTCTTTTTTTTTCCTCCTTCAAGAGTAGTTCTGTGCTTTTTGCTCTTTCCTGTAACGCTGCAGTATATTTGTACAAAACATTTGCAAGGCCAGATATCTATGTCATGTTCAAGGAACTGTGAGGCAGAGAGTACAGTTGCCTACTTGATGTACATCAGTACTGATAGTACTGATGCCTACTTGAGCTCAACAGTCTCAGGGATCCTGTGCCGCAAATGCCTGATAGAGATTCCTTCCTTTCCTTCCCTCCCTTTTCCTCTTCTGTTCCTCGCTTTCCCCAAATAAAGGGGCATCCACATCATGCTGCCCTTTCTGTGGCTTTCAGGGCATAATTCGTTGCACACTTCCTTCCCCCTTTAACACACTACAACAGCTGAGGTACCCCACAACTGCTGTTGCTACTTTGTTCTTCCCGAAGCAAGCCATTCTAGATATGAAGAGAATGAATTTGGGAGTAATGGCCTGCTTGGCCATTGGCATCTATATTCTCTCCATTATCTACTTGCAGTAAACGAAACGCGGATAGGCTGGACAAATTGTTGTTCTTCCTACTTGAAAAAACAAATGGCAAAAACTTAGCTGAATATTAACAGCCTCGTTAACTGCACTTAACTTTCCATCTTCCCCATCCTTTTCCTCCTTCCCCTACTTGTCCCCTCTCTCCCTGACCTGTGATTTTAAATGAACATAGATGTGGGGTAGCACAGAAACTCCTAATGCTACAGTAGTAGAGGAGGGAGGAGAAACTGATGATAGATGGCATAAACCAAAGTTATGGTTTTGTTTCTGTTTTCTGGATAAAGATGTGCTGTTTCTACTATGTCTTTGATATAGGATGGAAACCACTGACCACAGCTATATGAATCTGGTTTTGATTTCCAGGGATGAAAACAAGTTGTTTTGATTAGGTTTATGCCTTCTCAATGCTGTTTCAGTCAAAGTTCATATTCAGTATACCTGCAGATGTCAGTACTCAACTTCAAATGATCTGGAATGCTGTATGGGAATCATCTGAAATCCTGAGTTATTTCAGGAAGCAGAATTCTGCTATATCAGCAGTAGAGAACATGATGTGATAAAATCTTGTTTTTTTTCCCAACTCAGCCTTAAAAACAAGGCAAATCGGAAGGCAATGGAATTTAGAGTGAGGGCAGTTGAAGACTAATGTTTACTCTTATTTGAAGGAGGAGAGAATAAACTCTGTCCCAGACCACTTGTTCAAGATTATTTTAGTTGGCAATTCAAGTGTTGGAAAGACTTCATTCTTAAGGCGATTCTGTGAAGATCGTTTTTTCCCAGGCACAGCTGCTACTGTGGGTAAGTTTAAGAAACATTACAAATATTATTATTCCTCCAGCAGTACTTAGTAGCTTCTAATGATATTGAGTCTGTCTTGTAAAACACAAACGCACAGATCCTTTACCCAAAAGTGGAGGAGGACATGCAAAGAGAACTCTGCTAAATCAGGAAGCAGATTATTGACGGAGAGCATTCAAGTTAGCCTTCATAGTGAAATCCTGTCATTGAAGTCAATCAGAAAACCCTATTGATTGCATTGAAGTGCAGTTTCCGTATAAATCTCTTTGTTCTGAAACTAATACCCTGTTCAGTAGACTGCATATACTGTACCATCTCATCTCCACCCCTCCAACGAATTTGATTTTGTTTTAAAAGAGAAAGTAGTCTATCTATCTGAATTATGTTTAAAAATTTAGCACATAAGAAGCAAGAAAGACGTATGCTAGTGTTCTCACAAACTAGCAGCTACATTGTACTTGTATTGCCCAAAGTTGTAAGCCAAGCTTTTAGAAGTTAGACTTGTAATTAAGGTTCAAAAAACAAACAGATTTTTGCAAGGCAGCTGAATTACTGTAAATAATCAGATGGATGTTATTTAGTTTGTATGCTTGATCTCTAGCAGATGTGAAATAAAACTTATTTGTTCATAATAAAAGGTGTTGAAATTAGTGTATATCTAAGAACACCCAGGTGTGGCCAGCTGCTGTAAGGTCCCCTGACATGCTCATCATTCCAGTCAAAAGACCTAAGAGAGTCAATTTACATGACATGATGCTTCACTGTAAGCTTAATAATTTCCTAGACTTGTAGTTCTTCATTGACTGAAGCTCCAATATAACGGGAACTGAGACGCCAAAGCCTACATTAAAAGAGCCTTCATCTGGTGCTACCTTCTGTGCATGTTAACTTGTTGAATGGTGGCAGGATTTCCATGTCTCTGACATCTTATAAATTGTGAGTTATTGCCTGGAGCTTCCAGAAGAAAAGCATAGGAATGAGTCTGATCTTTTGATTTTTAGCTGCCATCCAATAATGACAAGAAAGTATTTGTCATAACTTTGATTCAGCCTTCGCATCTATGGGCTCTACAAGCCCTATGGTTGGCAAGACATACAGTTCAAAAGCAATGTGAACAATGTGAATGGAGAAGAGAATATTCCTGAAATTTTTAGGAATAGAATAGCCCAAATTCCTTCCCTTGAGATACAGGCAGTGAATATATCATCCATCCATATTTCTTGATTACCCATTGAAAGAATTCAGGCTTGGATTCTTCTACATTAATGCCAGTGGTAAATTGCATGGATGTGGAAGAAGACCTTGAAGGAATGATAGATGAGATGAGACCCTGACATCTCTTCCAACCTGAATAATTCTATGATTCTGTGATTCTATGATACAGTATAGTGTAGTTCAATAGATTGCAAGAGGGGAGGGTGATTGATTACTGTTTAAGACTCATTTTTGTTATAAATATCCAGAAGATGCTTATATCATCCCTGATGGAGAGAATTGGGAGATGATTCATTTAAAAACGTTGATAAATTTATCTTTGCCTCACTTCTGTTTAGCTACGTAGAAGTTAAGGTACTAGCCTAGCTTATAGGCTGCTCATCTCCTTTATGCCCTAGCAGGGAGGAAGTTCTTCAGCTATTCAGTTCTTTCATTTTCAGCATTCATCTTCGGTTCTGCTGTTCCCTTAGTGTGATGCCTTGTGCTTTTTCTACTGGCTGTAGAAAGTGCCTACATGGTTGGTTCAGACAAAATGCTGAACTTTCAGATAGCTGAAGTTATAAAGCATCAATTTCAGACTGAATGGCTTAGACTGCCATAGGCTCTTGATGGTCTCTTCAGATGGGCTCTTGAATCGTGATCCCTGCTTTGAAAAGTTATTTATCTAATAGCTTTTTCAAAATTCAGTTACTCTGTTACCATTCAGTATTTTATTACTGAAGATCTTTTGGCAAGTAAAAAAGTCCTAATGTCTTAGAGACTAGAGAGAGAGAGAAAGAAAGAGAGAGGGAGAGATAGAGAAATAGAAATTTGCATCTTTCTGTTAGAGGCATAATTTTTGCCTCTTACAAAATGTAACGTCTACATGAAATGTCTATGTGAGATTGTTACTCTGGTGGAATCGTTGTCATTTGCTGGATTGGGATTTCAAAGTTCTAACTGAGTGTATAAGGAGACAACTTACCTTGTATTTCTGTTATAGGAGTGGATTACAGTGTGAAAACAGTCACAGTAGATAATAGCCATGTAACCCTGCAACTCTGGGACACTGCTGGCCAGGAACGGTGAGAAAAACTTTCTAAGGTTTTATATGCTTGAAAAATCTATTTAAAGATTAGCATCCTGTTTCTTAGGAGAGGAACAAAGATAAGAAAATTCTTAACAGAGCCAATTAAATCACAGTACATATAGAACCTTCTATGGCATCTATAATGTGCTAAAAAGCCCCTAGAAATCTAAACTTTAGTCAGAGCTCTTTGTGAGAGAGAAATTTCTGCTGTGATTTCTAAACTAAAAATGAAGGAGGATGAGAGAAGGTGAAATATGCAACAGATTTTTGGGAGTAATCCAAACAAAATATGACAAGGCAGATGAATTTTTTCCAAACATTCTTTCCAAAAATATTTTTTTTTGCAAAGAATTTATTTGCTGTTGCAGTCACTGGTAGTAAAAGCATCATCCTTCAGCGTTCTGCTGAATGTGAAAAGGGAGCTCCTGACACCGGAAGAACGGGATTGCTTGCCACAATTTATAATCTGCCTCTGCTTTAAAACAAGTTCTGCAGTGAAGATCATCTAGTTTATGGAATTATAGAATTAATATATAAGCAAAATAAAAACATATTTAACTCTTACAAAGATTAGAATGTTGTAACTGCAGAGCAACATTCTCCATTCTTTTTTACATGTGTGTTTTGCTGGCTTCCAATGTAACTGCATTTTAATAGTTGTATGAATAGCCTATGGATTTAAAGTGTAAGCAATTAAGTAGTGGCAAAATTTGGGGCCATTACTTAGGAAGATACATATTTATACCCGCCTATATAGCTGTGGCCTAAGCTGTGGGCCAAGAGAGGGATAAACGCACAAGATGTCTGCATTTGGCTCTTGAGGAGATCTGGCGGGTTCTAGCCCCTGACAGCTCCTGTCTAGCAGAGAGGAATTACATTGTCACATTACTGCTTGTCTTGGCTAGTTATAAACAGATTCTTCCTTGCAGGTACCGCAGTATTACCAAGCAGTTTTTCCGAAAAGCTGATGGTGTCATTGTGATGTATGATATAACAGCAAAAGACACATTCACAGCTGTGAAGCAGTGGCTTGTGAGCATTGAGGTAACGTGGCATAGCTTTAAGTCTAAACTACTGTGTCACTAGTCTCTACATTTTTCCAGATAAGGAATGTTAGCTGGTGCAAAGCAGAGAAGGCAGCATGTTTCTTGTGGTAGCAATTCTCAGTTTTTAAGGAGTAAATATCTCCAATGGCCACTGATTACTGAGTCAGTTCAAGTGCTCCTGGCTTTCCTTCTACCGAACATAAAATGGGAGCTGGGGGAGGAAGCCCAGTATGGAGTCATCTGATTTCTCATGAAGGTTATATAGCTGAGGACTCCGCTTGTTTCATTGCTAACGCTGGGAGGTGCTTTGAATCACAGATACCATTGGTAAGTAACAGTTTGGCAACCAAATATTTGGCTCACAGGAACCTGAATGAAGACAAGCCTGTAATATCCACATGCTGTGCTATAAAACTGGCTCAGGGCAGAGAACTCAGTTTTTCGGCGTAATTGATAGAGATCATCTTTTTAAACACTTTAAAAGAATCATGGTCTGAACACTAGGTGGCTTGGCAGGTTGAAATTAGGTCTGTCATTCAACTCTTTCCTAATGGGCATAGCTTTCCACCTCTGAGTATCTCCATCGAAATAAAAGTAGTATGATGCATGTGATGCAGATTGATTAAGATTAAAACAAATCATAAGCTAATTTATCATGGTAAAACCAAGAGGAGAATTCAAATTTTTGATGAAGAATAATGCTGTGATCAAAACCTTAGTATTTTATTCCAAGCTGGAATAGTTCACTCATCTTTATGGATGGAATCCATTTACTGCTTTGCCATCCATCCCACTTTATTGTGATGTTTTAGGTAGTAATAATTCTAACCATGTTCAGAATTAATTTATATTTGTTCCTATTATGTGTATTTTTTTCTCTCTACCTATCTTATGTAATTTATTTGGTATAGTTGTCCTATACGTCATTATTATTGTCCTGTCTATGTAATTAGAAAATCAGTGGCTATATGTGAACATTGTCAGAGCCTGTGGAGTATCATATTTTTGTTCTCTCTCTATTTTTAATATGAAACCTGAATGTCTGCTGTGCTGGACCATTAATTGTAAATTCTGAGCACTTTATCTCATGCTCCAGGAGAATCTGTCTTCTTCAGTCCAGCTTGAATGCCTGATATGTTCCTAAGAAAAGTGGCTCTTACCTGGCTCATATGTCTTAAATTTCATGTTGCGCCATGACATTTGTTTGTTTATTCTCTTGATGTGTATTTTTTTTAAAGAAAATGCCTCAGCTGATACTTACTCTTTGATTTGCAGGAGGCAGCTGGGGAGAATGTACCTGTCCTTTTATTGGGTAATAAAACAGATAATGAAAAGGAACGAGAAGTCCCCAATGGAATGGGAGAGCATTTAGCTATGGTACAGTACTCAGAATGGAACTCTTATAGAACTTGAAGGTGAAGGTTCTTGATTTGAGTCTGAATGTGTCTACCTTTTTAGAAAAACAAATTCTTTTTAATCAGACAAATATTTTAAAGGTGAGGAATCTTGCTATTCATCAGTCTATCTCTCAGTGGTGTAAACAGTGGTATTAGGTGGTTATGAAGTGGTCTAAAGACAAAAATTAAAAGTTGAGTGGTGCCAAAAATTCATTCTTCCCTCTCTCTTTTTCTCTCACTTTCTTTCTCTCTTCCTTTTTGCATTCTTTCACTCTCATTTCTCTTTTTATCTCTCCTTTTTTGTCTCTCTCTTTCTTCTTTGTATTGATTCTTGAGAGTGAGATAATTTCAGGACATTTTCTGCATCCCACCCCCTTTAAGGCCACAGTAGTGTGGGAGTAGAAAGTGTGTTTATTTTTAGCATCTTTTCATCATGTAGAGAGACAAAGTAAATAGAGCTAGTATTTGCCAGAGCACTGAAAATATCTATGGGCCATAGTTTAAGAGCCAAAGGACTGCATATAGCCTATTTACATTCCTGCATATGATGTTTATCATTTTTTTTTCTTCTGAATCTCTCTCTATAATGCATATAATACGAACAGCAGTGACTCCAAATTATTCATTTATTTAGAATAAGTCAACCTAGTGTTCATGAGAAGTGAGCTAAGGTGGGTAGAAGTGTAGTTGAATTAAAGTAGGTGTTGCATTTCTCACATGTACTTACTTGTCTGTCACTAGAAGGTATACTGCAACAAACGGAAGGTAAGTGAAGGGAAAGTAATTAGAAATGCAGTTAAACTGTTCTCAGTTTATAGGAAAGATTACTATTGAATACCTCAGTATAAATGGACCACCCCCGACCCGCCCTTTTTTTTTTTTATTCACACTGTCTTGTATACAAGCATACTTCCACATTCAGGTTTGTGACCATTATTTATTTTTTATCTGAGGGCAATATCATCTTTTTTATCCCTCAAAGGTTCTTCCTTTAAGAAGTCTGTCTGGTTTTCTTGTAAGCATTGAAATGCAGTGGAATTTCATGTCCTGGAGGATTCTTGCTAGGTAGGAGTAGGATGTGTAACACTGAATCCTTCTTTGAAAAAGCAACTGACTCATAAACCATAAATGGACTGAGTGGGTGTCTTACATGTCATTTAGCTCTCTTCAAAATTTGCACTGGCAAAACAAAATTTAATCATTCTGCCTGATTTGCAGATCTCACACCCCACTAGGCCATTAATTCTAACTTGTTATGCAAGAAAAAATATTTTAAATAAGTAAAATGAAAGATGAAAAAATAATGAAAATGAAAAAAAGATAATGCTGAAATGAATAAAATCTCTGCTTAAAATCTTTTAATGATGGTTTACCATCAAAGCAGTCTAAAAAGAAAAAAAAGAATGACGTGAATGATATTTGAATGTTTAATTGTGCTCACAGGACTTAAGGGAAGGAATACCTGGTGACCACTGGCTAGTTGAAAAGCAGCTCAGAAATAATTGAATTGTAACGATTTGCTTGTTGAGCTCATCATAACCTTTTATTTTAATGAAATCTTAATTCTTGTTAAATTCCTATGAAACTACTTACTAATGTCTCTACTGGAAAATGCAGTTGAGTTGCTTATTTTGTGAATAATCTCATGAATTACTTGTAAGTGGCCCAAAATACACTTGACTAGATGCTGAGCTGATAGTCACCTGCATAGTCATCCTATGCTAAAAGGACCCTGTACAGAAAAGGGAATCAGGTCACTCAGTCAGCCCAGAAGTCCAACAGTATTTGTGGACTGTTTCATGGATATTAGCTCACACAGGATGGGATTGATTTTAGTTAGTTCCTTTCCTGTGGTTAGCAAAATAAGTTCTTCCAGAGGATGCTTCAGCCCAGCTGTTGTAACTCTTGCTTTGCTTCAGTCTCAGATCTTAGAAGTTGGTGTACTTTAAGATTCAGGAAGAAACGCAGGGGCTCCCATTATTAAGGCACATATCATTAAGCTTGTGGGGCATGGCAGGCAGCACAGTTCTTTATTAAAATGAAGCAGAGCAGCCTGAAGACTGGTAGTTGCAGTGTGATACTCCAAGAAAAGAGGAATAGTATGAGGATGGTAATTCTGGAAAGTATCAGAAGGAAAAGAAGATCCTCCTGAAACTGGTTGGCAGTTGGGGGAATATAAGAATAAACATCATGATGGTAATGAGAATTTTGCAGTATTAACTTTGCAGGAAGAAAAAGCTCTGACAAAAAATGTTCACATGCAAAACAAAACTGACCCGATAGCAAGCATCTGAAACTCTATTGCTAAGAAATATTCAAGTTATGGATGTGTGCTGTGCCTGTCTGGAAGGTGTGATCATTTAATCATCATACTTGATTGCAAAGTTCCCAGGGATTACTAAACCAACGGTGCAGACTGTTTGGGGTTGGGAAGAAGATACACCAGAATGTCACAAGGACAAAAGAAAAAAAAAATGTTATTTTTCTTGAAAATGTTAACATTCCTTTTGACTGCTGGAAAGCATTGGTTTCAGACCGCTGAATACAGAGCATTTCTGCTGAACCTTTCCAAGATTAAAGAAAAAAAGGAAAAATAGATCACGAGATTTTTTTTTTTTACCTTCTCTGACACACGCTCAGTGAATTGCCTCATCATCACAAAGAAAGTTCACTAAATTCAGCACACTCTAAGACATGTTTACATTTGAGCTTTTGAGAGATCAATTTATCAGAGAGGAAAGCCACTATATAGAACAAATATCATCTGATAAATGCATATGGTTGCTCTTTTGGGGTTACGTTGGGTCTTACTTTATTTTATTACTATTTTCAGTCAACTACAAAATATAGTCTATCTTTTCATACAGCTGGTTGGATAGAAAGGCCTATTTCTGCTTGTTTTTCTTCATTTATATATTTCAGTGTATGTCTTGCTTTTTTTTAGAACTGGCATGAGAAGCTGTGCAAAACTAATTGAAACAGACTTTCTGTTTTATCCTAGGATTACAATTTAATTTTCTATGAATGCAGTGCATGTTCTGGGCACAATACCAAAAAGTCCATTCTTCACTTAGCGAGGTAAGAAGAAAAAATGTGCAAGCTATAAATATACCTGACTGATCCCTGTCATTGATGATAGAATTATTTCTGTTTGTTAAAATAGTTTCACAGGAACTTAAGGTGAGAATTATTTTATTCCTTTTAAATGGGTCTATATCAGGTTGCTGCAACTCTCAAGTCCACAGAGAGATTCATGGAAGATGGTGACACTCTGCATGGATCTAGAATGACCTGAACTGATGCTAGGAAAGGTGTGTAGGGAGGACCTAATTGTTCTTGCAGGAAGGCCTTGGAGATTTGGAGAAACATGTTTGGATATGGATGCCGATGAGTCCTTTCAGCAGAGCACTGGATGTGCATCCTTCTTTACTTTGCTCATGACAGCTCAAATTTAGCTGTCTGCTTTGGGTCTGGGAGAGAGGGAATGGAGGATTTTCAAAACTACATCAAGATAAGGGATAAAAATACCAGTAAATCTCTCTCCCTTGAAATCCTTTAACTGGTGAAAATACTGGTAATGAAAGGGCAGATCTTTAATGTTGTTGGTGACATTTTTGGAATATGTCAGAGAATTGACAAATGTCTAAATACCTAGATATGCATGGGGGGTGGAGGGATGAGGGAGTTGCTCAAGCCTCAGAAATAAGAAATGAAAGTCACTGTTTTTATTCTCTGAAATGCAGAATAATGCTAGTAATGATGCTAATAAACAACACCATCAACATTTTTCCAATTGAATGAAAATGTGTTTTGTGATGGAGTCACTATTATTTTGCTTTGGTTTTGCTATTTTATTAGATCACAAAATTCTGCCATTTTCTGTTAATCTCCGCACTATTCTATGGGTGTGGAGGAGATGGTTCTTTTTTGATCTCTTATGAATATTACTGATGTTTTCTCTTAACAATTTTTTATTCCTTTGCTTCAGGATTTTAATGGAACATGAAGATAAAGTGAAAGAGAAAGCCATTCAGCTTCAACCTGATACAAATAAGAAATCTTGCTGTATTAGGCCATAAAATGATGGGACATTTAAAAAAAACACACTACAGTACATCATCAGATTTTCCTTATCCTTCAAATGTCACTTTTGCTATGTTCTGAATATAGGTGTAAGTAATCCTTAAAATTTTTGTATACTCTGATCTTCACTTGTTGGCAAGTAGTTGGTTGGTTAAAAGTAATACACCAAAAATTACTAAGAATACATCTTAAAATTTAATAAGAAATATACATGAAGGGATTGAAGATTTTTGTAAGTAGCATAAACATACATTGCTGCATATAGGTCCTTGATGAAAACCCCTTCCTTGCATTTGGATATGGTGGACTGGGTATGTCTAAGCAGGTTGGTGAAGTACCACAGAGTCTTGTCTAACCTATCACCAGATAAACTAATGCTAAGCTAATTTCCATGCTAAGAGGTGGTGCAATACAGAGATCTCAACTTAGTTTCCAGAAGAAGTGGTCACATAGGTGCACTGCTATACTGTCTAGTTTGCATCACACTCAGAAAAAAATCATCCTGGACTTTTCATGATATTTGAAATGGCTGTATAGCTTTGGATTTCATAGCTTGTGCAGATACGTCTGCTTGGCTATGGTTTACTTTGCACTCTGCATGGTGTTCCTTACACGTCCCATAGCAATCTGAGGACAACTTGAAAATTCAAGTTAGATCACTTTCATTAGTACTGGTGCAGCCCTAGATGGGAAGCATATTTTGCCAGTGCAAAACATTTTATAGCTGATTAAGCAGCTAGTGATCTCCAGAAGTCTCTCACAGAAGGTTTCATGCCAGATGTTGCTAAGACAGAACTTCAGAAACAGACATTCCTCTTTTGAGGAAGAATTTGAGAAACATTCCAGCATTTGAGGAGTATAAAGTACAAATCTCATCAAAATCCAATGGGATATTGCTCATTTTTACTGTTTTAAGAACAAGTTTGTTCTCATACACCAGAATATGCTATTGAGTTTTCAAAAGCATCTGCTGTGCAGCATTTTCCTTTGGTTTAAATGTATGTTAGCGCTGGGATACAATGCTTGAGAAATCAAAGTCTATTGCCAGAGACCTGCTTTACAAAATCATGCCCTACCTTCCATCATAAGAAACCTAGATCTCATATTTACTTTTGGAAACTTTTGTAGAATAAATAAAATCGAGCCACTTGAAAGTGGGTTATGCAGCCCGCATAGGTCAGCAATCATTCCTGTTGGCATTTGTCTTTCTTTAATGAATTTAGTTATTATGGTAAACATTCAAGAATAATTATGCATGATGGTGAGCATGTTGGAAAAATGGAATGTATGCCATAGTTTTATTTCATTAAAATATCAGAAGCAAAACTGTAGATGTTTTATAGGAGAATGTTATAGATGTATTATGTTTTTAAACTATTTTCTAAATACCTCTGAAAATTTACTTTTAGCTTGAGTAATGAATCAATATGAAACTCAAGAGACTAAATACAAATTCATGAAGTAATTCTCTTAATTTATCTTGGAATAAAATCTTTCATAGTAATTCATTGGGCTCTTGGGATTTCTGCTTGATGAAAGATATATATATACATATAAATATATATAAAGTCCCAAGAAACAGGAGTTTGCCGACTTTCTTCTACAGCAATTCGTCTTTCCCTGTCAGCACTCAAATGCCCTTCTCTTGGTTGGGATATAGCTGTGACTCCTTTCCCTATCAAGCAGAATAACCAGCATTTTCTTCCTATTAAGCAATGAAGCCAGTAACCTAGGATGATCTAACACATTTTTTCTGTTCTCTACTAATTCCTGCGAGTTTGCTCAAGCAGATGAAAAAGTCTCTCCTTGCTTTCAGTAAAATTACTTAACCTCATCTCCCCCCAAACCAAAACAAAAATAAAGAACATAGGAGTAGGCTTTCTGTTGGCTTCCTAGGGTGGCTTCTTGAAGTTCATTACCCTGTGTGGAGTGAAAGTCACCATATCATCTGTTACACATAATCCATCTTGGAAATCTTTCTGAACTTGAATTACCCATATTCAGCTGCAGCTGAGTTAATGCAAATGACTAATTTAAACAGTGAGACAAAACAACTGTTTATCCCATTTTCAATCAGTGAAGAGTTGTAATAAATTTAAATATTGTCTTTGCTATTGGACTGAAAATGAATCACATCTTGCTGCTCCCCTGCAGCAAGGTGTTTTCTATGACATTAATACCTAGAACTTAATTCCAAAATTACTACCACTCCAAATTCAGGTCCTTATTTTTTAGCTGTCTGAAGTTCATGTTAATTTTGGAGGATATCAGAATTTACTGCTGAGCTGAATTTTCTCATGTGACTTTTCTTCTGTAGCATCACTTTCATCTTTTAGCATACTGACAGACATAGTAAGATACATATATTGCTATACCATATCGTTATGAAGTAGTTAATAATGCTCAGATGCCATCTATTTCAGGTGAGAGGCTGCAGTATTGGTTAAAGGGCTCATCTTCCCTGTCAGTAATTACTGTTGTGTTTTACCTTGTGCTGATTGAAATACTCATTAGAGCACAACCATTAGACCAGTTCATAAACAAGTTTAAATTACTACTTTGGCAAAAACTGGGAAAAAATCAAGGAAGACAGAGGGAGCTTTCTGCTGCATTAGTGAGCTGAGCTAGTAGGATGCATAGGTGAGAACACAGAGCTAAAATAATGGGTGAGTTAAAAGAACAAGCCTAGAGGGATGGAGAGCCTGTTTTCAGTAAGCTGTTTAATCTGCTTATCACTTTAGCTTTAGATACCACTAAATAGGCTATGAACTGATATACCGTGCTTTTAGGGGGCTACTGAGCTCAGTAGTGCAGCAGCCAAAAAACAGTTTGGGTAGCCCTACCAAGAACTGAAAAGCCTCAAAACCGCCACCATGTAGTAGCTTATAGATACAGCACCCAAAGCTGCAAAGGTCAGTGCAGTTCGCATGTGAGTGAGTGCACTGATGATGCTGTATGGCCTTGCTTCTAGTCTGTACGAGTGGATGTGATTGAAGTAGATGCAAATCAGGTTTGGTTAAGGTCTTTTAAATCCAAGCTATTAATGTTCATCAATTGTCATAGCAACCCTCTATCTTATGCATATGTATTGTGATGCAAGACATAAATCATTAATGCAGCTTCTCAGTGACAGGACTTATTTTATGCCTTATGTTAATAGAGCAACCTATCTGCATTAAATCAGTCTGCTGTCAGAGAAAGCCAGGTCAGTGATACTGAATCCCTGTTTTGTTTGACCTTTTCACAATAGTCTTATCACTGATCAAGCTTGAAAATGACACTAAGATCGCCAAAAGGTGAAGAAAAATTGTTGAACCTTGGAAAGTATTTATTTATTTTTTCTTTTTTTTAATGTAGAATAAAATGAATCTGTTGCAGTGCAGTGCCTCTTGCAGAGCTAGTACTGGAAGATCACTTTGTGATCTACTTTTACTCAAAAATACGTACTATAGAATATAGAATATATTATACTATGATAATATAAAAGTATAATAAGAACTAAATACCTAGTTCTGCCTACAGGAAGGTCCTCAGAACAAACACTGTGAAAAAGAGCTCTAAGAACATCTGGCAAGAACTACTTGGAGCTGGGAATAAGAAATGCATATGAGAATGGAGGTACAGTATACAGTTCTGTAGAGACTCTATGTCCCCCTGGAAACATTGGGTGGTCCTCTTAATATGGAATCAGGACATAACAGCAACCCTCTCCCAAATCCTATAAGAGCTTGAAAGCCTCGATTTTTCCTTTTGGTCATTGTGATTTGGAAATACTCATCACTACAGTATGCATTCTCGGTTCCTACTGGGATGGATGGAGCTGTAAAACTGTGGTGTGCTTATGATATGAAGTAGAAAAAAAGTATAAGCCTCTTTCCTGGAGCTCAATGTGGTTGAAGTTTGGTCACAGTCTCTCAGAACTGTGTGATTAACAGTATTGGCAGGGACCTAATCTTGTAACACTGGAGTGAATGGGCACTTGCAGCAACAAAACATGGTGACAACTACAGAATAGGGGCACATATTTCACTGTAAATAACTGAAAGACAATGCAGAAAAGGAAGTACACAGCACTGTTTGAAATACCTCTTCAAAACTGGTAAGTGATCTTTTCTGGTCAAATTTTCTTTTTTCTTCTTCCTTTTCTAATGGTTTCTGTCATTAAAAAAAAAAGGTACATTCGTAGTGGAGGCAGACCCTTGTAAATTCTCCTTTTTCTTTGTGCTTTGTGCTTTTTTGTTTTTTAAACAATCTACCTCCTGTTTCCCCTCCCTCCCCCTTGCTGAAGACTCATACAGTTGGCAAGAGAAGTGGATGTCTTGAAGTGCTCACAAGGTATAAGTTAAACAAGTAAAACAATAATATTTCCTCTTTCATTTGTAGTCACATCAGTAATTATTGGCAGAAGAGAAGTTAAAAACAAGCATTGTTCTAAGGTTGAGGGCATCTTTATACAAATGGAATGGGCACAGAAAAAAATCTGGTAGAATTCCTTACCTTGAAGTCCCAGAATCACAGAAATGTTGGTAGAAGGAACTTTTGCACGTTTTCTTGTCTAGTCTACTGCTTAGAAAGCAGATGATCTAGTTATGAATAATCCCTTGAAGTATTTTAAGAATAAGATCCTAGTCATTTTGTTAGGAGATATAGCATCCTTTTGTTAGGAGATATAGTTTATCCCCATCCCAAGCATATGAAACAAACATGCTTTAAAGGAACTGTGATGAACTGTGCTCCACACAGTATATTTTGATGATGAGTTATGATTTAATAGAATTCTACGTAGATACCATGTACTAGGATTCCTAAAGCATGATCTTAGACCATAAAAAATGGAGGTACTGTACAGTTTCCTAATGCAGATAAAAGCAATATAAATAGTTTCTAGAAAGTGAAAAGCTAACAATCTTACATTGACAAATGAAGAAAATAAAAAAGTTTATGAATGAGCAGTGTTTTTAACTGTTCAAGTCTTCTAGTCTGCCTCATTTTCAGGTAATTACAAAGACTTTTAGGCAAAAAGATGCTCAATCTCATCCAGTACATGATGAGATCATGATTTAATGACTAATGCGTGGAGACTGGAAGATGCATGGATAAGGCCAGAGACGCAGTTTTGATCAATAGGATGTGATTAAATGGTCGTAATTCATATAGTAAAAAAAAAAAAAAAAACTTGAAGCATACATATCAAGGATTATAAACAATTAATAGTTTAAGCAAAAAATATTGAAAGAAAAACAACGAGTTTAAGGGAATAGGGACACTACAGACATTTCAGTAGTATCAGAAGCTACATACATTTTTTTAAAGACATACCTTCTTCCAGCAAAGAGGAACCACTGCACTCTTAAAACTAGTATTTGCACTTTGACTTATCTACAACATCAACAAAGTAAATACCAATTCTCTTTTTTTTTTCGAAAATTATTTTGTATTAAGAATATTGTGGAAAGGAGAACTGAAATACAGCATGGCCAAGAAACATGAATTACTCACCATTTTAGAGACTTTGCATTCATCACATCTAAATACCAAATATCTGATTTCAGAGGGTCTCATGCAATGCAAAATCCAGCTATAAAAATGCACCACAAAATATTTTAAAGGATAAAAAGCTAATGTTCTTTAAAGCTCTGGCAGAAACCCATTTGTGTAGATAAATTTTAAAATTAATGATGCATATTTTCCAAATGATATTCTAAAAAATAGCTGTTTGTCTTTCTATTACCTTACTTATACTTTGCATAGCTATTATTTTGGACAGCGAATGATAGATAGACCATGCCAGTGCCTAAAGTAGTGCGAGAAGTAACATTATTTTTCCGCAACTATATAATGACAAGTAATCACAAAACTAATTCCTATTATGAAGCAACAAATTTTTTCTCGTGTACAATATACACATATATACACATATATATATTGTATATTTATATTAAATATAAGGTCAGTAATGCTGCCATGACAAAGTGTTGTCATGGTTTTCTATATAAAGGAAACTGTCCTAATTGCCTGTAACATGCAAAGCTTGGAAGAACCATAAATTCACAGGAAGTAGTACAATTTCTACTCTTCTGCCATCCCAAAGCTAACCAGAATTCTCAAGACTGTTGCTTATTTTGCCTATATATTTGATAAAAGCTATGGTTCTGTATACTGTACATTCACAGTGGGAACCCAGCCCTCTGTACTACCTGCAAGAGGGAGCCAGTTACCACTTCCCATCAGAGTAAACATTCTAGTATCTAATATGATAGTCTTGCAAACACTTATTCCTAGCTTGAAGTTCAGCAGTTCAAGACTTGATGCCATTTTCCTTCCATCTTTCTGAAAGGTTTCTTGCTAGCGCATTTTGTAGTCATTAGATACTGATGTTTCACATAGCTGTCCTTTAAAATCCAAGTCTACTGTGAAATCCAGGTCACGCTGTAATAAGATTTAAATATAACATGTAAGTAAGGTTGTAAGTAGATTAGTTTATTAATTCAGTTATGATCGCTCAGACTGAAGAAACTTGCAGACTCAGGATATAACTAGAGTGTTTTAAAATGTTGCTAACACTGAAGAAGTAGGATGTAGGAAGTGTAATAGCATTCCTCATATAATCTATGTTTATGGCATCTTTTCATATTCTTCTTAAGCTTGCTTTAGTGTCCTGGCTACAACTAGGAAGCTCTTGTAAGGCTATGCTAACATAAATATCCTCAAATAATTCTTTTAAGGGTTTGCCACATTGAGGCACTCAATCTAAGGCATTCACACTTAAAATTGTTCAAAAGCAGCTGTTCTGGTAAATTTCTAACTGCAGAAAAGCAGTGTAGTGCTAAACAAGCCAGTATGAAGCACATTCTTTATTTTCCCCAAAAAGAAAATGGCTGAAAGAAAATGACTCAGTCCCCAAGGACAGCATTAAGTATTATTCTTAGAATTTAATATGAGATTTTTAGTACGGAATAGGAAAATGCATGCAAGAAAAAGGAAGGTAACACAATGATTTTTGCTTTAGAAATGGAATTTAAGATTCCTACAGTTTTAACCACTGCATGAATTGATTGTTGCTAAGTTGTTTTGATGGTTGGATATTGTAATCGAAAATGAAGGGGTTTTACTCGGATTGTTTTGGCAGAAATTGATGCCATTGTTTCTCCCAGGAGTCCTGCTTCTCATGTCTTGCTCTCCTCTACCAAAGGAGACCAAAAGACTCCATATCTCACACTCTCCTCAGAAGATAAAAGAAGTGCTGAATCAATGGCATATTTTGTGAGGGGTAGGAATTGAACTGTAGCAGATAATTTGAGGAAGTGGAACTACAACTCTCACCAGTCATTATAGCATGATATGTGTCATGTTTTAGCATTAGTCTTTAAAAAAAAAAAAGGTTAATATTTTCTGTGGAAATGCAAATCTTAAAAACATTTTTTTTTCTGTAATTGCAAATTGATTTGTTTTTCACAGGAAAGGTTCAACCAATTCTACAAGACATGTTTAGTCCACTGGGAGCTATTTCACTGCTTTTCATACATCTTCAGTTAGTCCTGCGAGTGGCATTCTGACAGTCACAGGGGACAGACTTTGAAATGGCATGCCTTAAAAAATAACTCATGGACCAGCAACCACCTTTATGAAAAACAAACAAACAGAACAATCTCCTTTTGAAAATTTGACTCTTGCAATTAGTGAGCTGAGCTCATCTGGCAGCTCTCTGTGCAAACTTGATAATCTGAAATCACAATTCTGTTTAGTGACTGCTCATTGTTATAGCATGCATTTACTGGTATGTACACATACAGTTCAGTGTTGAAACTATGTAATTTGCATAAGACGAAAGCACTAATGTGTTAGTAAATGTTCTAGCTAAACACTCTTATTTCATCAATGAAAAACAAATATGGAGGATAGTTGTGTTGGTAATCATGTCATTTGACTGGTGAGTTCATGCAGAAACTGAATTGATCTTTTTTTTAAAAAAAAATTAATTCCATGAAGGAGAGTTCTTGGACACTGAGTTTTTTAGGAAATCTGCTTACTAAAATTAGTTACTCTTGATCACCCTCTGTTGGCAGGGTGGAATTTACCACTGATTTTAAAGACGGCCTTTCCTGCCTGTGACACAAAATGTGATCCAGGCTGACTGCAGAAGACAGCTGACTTGGTGATGTAGCTAGAACCTTTCTTCCTTTCCCTGCTAACTTGTTTGCTGAGTTCTGGATCACTAGCACTGCATTACCATTGCTGTCATCAGCATTGGTTAAAGCTGTGACTAGAGCTCTTAATAATTAATACCAATATGGAGCCTTTTTTTTTCTTGTGTTATTTATACTTGTACAATACTGTAGTGTACACATACTATATATGCCTGTGTTATTTATACTCATTTATTGCTGATTATACTTTGTCATCAATGGAATTGAGAATTAGAAGCAGTGATGCTGACTCACCACATTTTTTGCGTTTGGTTTCATGGATATAGTCCCATAGATTTCTTCCCCTCGTCTCACAGTTAGATAGTCCTCTAAATAGAAGACTGTTTGCTTCCAGTGTGTATAAGGAGCATCAGGTGCTAGAAAAAATATAGAGACATTATTTATAGATATTTGATCATCTTACAAGTCAAGGTAGATTGGTGAAACAACTGAAAACAAAGCTCCTTCTCTCATTGGTTGCTTTAACTCCTACACTGCAGTAACAAACATGCTTCACAACAGCACAGTTGTATTGACAAAAATAAACTGGTTTACTCACTCTGATAAGCAATCACTCACAGGAATGGGGTAGTGGGGCTCACCAGAGTAAGTAAGAGTTTAGATTCTTTAGATTCTTAGGGCCTATTTACATAAGCGGTATGTATGAGGTTATATCATGGGGAAAAAATGATGGGTTTGTTCTAGACTCTAAGAGAAGCAAGTTTCAGGTTTGGGGGAATGTACACCCTGCTATGTCTTACAGAGGCAATATACCCTCTGTCTATTTCTATAACCAGTCATTCTATATCTATCTACCTAGTGATGGGCATGAACTCTTGGGACATGGAGTTCTAAACCTGATAGTTACTGTGAAATCCTGCTATGCTGTTGTTGTATTCCAGCAAGCAGTTGTCTTCCTCATCCTCTTCCCACTCCCAACAACAGTTGGGACAACAGTTTTCATCACTGAAAAGTATTGCTGCTACAGCAATTTCTCATGTACCATCTTACCAGTAGCAACAATATAATGACGTCAATAGAAATGAAAAGAAGTACAGATTACCTGTAGAAAATCCCATTTTCTTGTGGCACTTTGTAAATTCAATATTAAAATAGGTGACCAAGGCATGAATGTAATCATTACGTTGAATTTGGAGGCAGAATGCAGAAGTGAATGCCAGTTCTTCAGTCTTCACTGTATAAATATCTACTTCCTATTTTGAGAAGAAATAAAGAAATTATTTACATGCAGAGGTCTGTGCCCGTTGTAGGATAGGGCATTTTGTCTGGTTTAAGTAAGTATTAAATTAGGTATTTAAACACTATATTTAATAATAGCAATAAATAGCAATCCCTTAAACTCCAAGAAATCAGTGGTATATTGGACTCTATTATTTCATAAGTAAATGGCCCAGAAGAGGAAATTATAAAACCAGAAAAAATATCCAGTGATAGAAAGGCCAGGCAGTGAAGAGAGTGTGTCCATTGGGATAGCAGGGGTGGGCTGTGAGAGCAGAAATTAAGGTAAAATTCTGCTTTGACAAGTAGATGCAGAATAGATGTGGGAGGGGTCTATATCTAAGATCCGTCTCCACCAGGGACTGTCAGCCTTACTCAGCATGAGGAAAGATGGAAGAATTGTTTTTTTAATAAAAGTAAACTTCTGATGTGGGTATCTCTTACTTCCTCTGGAAAGGAATATTCCTTGTATCATGATAATCAAGGAAAGCATTGAGGCATGATAGGCGCTGCTTTCTATATCTTACAATTCTGAGGATTTGAAAAATTATGATAAGACAACTTATGTCTTTATTAAATGAGCTATTGGTTTTGGCCTATTTGATTACAATATTGTACAAGAAAAAATTACCCATAATGAAAATGATTCTTCTATATTGCAAAGGTCATGGCAAACTGTGTCAGTAATGCTTATAAGTGACTCATACTTACAATTTAAAGCTGGGGTAGCCTTATAATGTATTTTTGTCCTAAAAAAAAAAGAAAAAAAAAGAAAAAAAAAGAAAAAAAAACAGAATGGGAATGATCACTTATGAAACCTACTCAGGCTGCAGAACTTAAAATTCCATAGCACCCTGAAAATTTATCTTTACCAAGATGGAGTACAGTGATGGCTGTGGACTTCCGTAATTTTTGGCTCCCTCTCTCTAAGCTATTTTTGCTCTGCAGGGTTAATCATGATCAAAAACATTAGGAAATAATTTTTATTAGTGAATTCTGAGAAATTGTCTCAGAAATAATGAACAGATATGCTGGGTAAAAGCTGTCATTTTTACAGTCTTTTTTTTTTTTTTTTTGTAAGGACAGAGCTCTATTTTTTTGCTATGCAGGATTGGATACGAATGTGAAACTAGCCTGATCTCTGTTCTTGGTGCTTCCTTAAAACTTTCTTTGGTTACTATAAATCATATATGTAATGTTGTCATTCATTAAATGTTATTAATTAGTAATAACCCGAGGGGGAAAAATGTGATAAATGCTATTGTACAAAAAATTGAATGGAAAAGTCATTTATCACATTTCACTATAAACAATTTATGAGAAAAACAATAAGAAAATGGGCATATTTAAGTAGGATTCTGGTCAAACTATGGCTCTTAAGTACACTAAAAAGAGTGCTGTTTAACTGAGCAACATTAAAAGTCAGAGAACAATAAGCTACATACAAAGGTCCAGTCTGAGGGCTGACACTTTATGAAGGACTAACTATGAGACATCCCCTATGTTTCTGTGCCACAGAAAGACTATCAGGGGTTCAGTTCTGATATTCACAAGAGTATAAGGAATGGTTGTTGGGCTGTCCCGTGGCACTAATTAGTTCCATAGCTTTAGGACTGAGTGATTGCTGTATAGACCATGTAGAATCATAAGGATGATTACACTGAGGCTGAGATGAGGTATTGCCAGCTGCTACATATTCCTTGATTCAATGGTATCATTCCTAGCTAAAGGCAGATAGGATGATGGAAGAAAGAGGACTGAATTCTTCATCTGACTCTGGGGAAAAAAAAAGGGTTGTCTGGCTGCCTCATCCATTTCCTCATGCTTGTCCTAGTTAAGGTTGTTACAGGGATGCAAGTAGACCTCTCCATCCACCTTACAGCTACTTAGTTTACTAAGTTAGCACTGTGTGAGCAGAGAGATCACGTAATGGTTCAAATCTCAGTGAACTGCCTTATTTCTCCTTGTCTATCTCTGTGAGGAGCAGGAGTTTTTTTCCCTCTCTCCTTTTGCACCACCTGGTTTGGACAAAGAGGAGATGATCACCCAGACAGAGGGTATGATAGTGAATGCAAGGCTTCCCATGGCAGGTAAAGCTGCTGGATAGAAGCTAGAGGACAGGCAGCATCTACAGGAGCAGTACTGTCAGCTTCAGGAATAGGATTGATCTAATTGCTAGGGAAAGAAGAGGGAAGGGCCAAACCCTCTTTACTGAAAACAATTCAGAAAGTAATATATTGTCATGTGCACATATACACACAGCAATGAGGGGACTGCAGTGAATGCAATAGGAATAGGAATGAGTCATCCTAAACCTCTCGGGTCAAGATTACTGTGGGAGAAGCACATGTGATTCACCGGAGCTCAGGGACAAGTGCCTCACCTCTGCAACTGAATTCCTTTATAAGAAAAAAACATTTTTTTCTACAGAAAATACTGATGATCCTTTGAAATTGGGCTCAATATAGGTGAATCATGATATTTCCAGAATGGTGGAAATGTCTCATAATAATGGACATGTGAGCACATGGGAAGATGTTTTGTTGATACTGCATTATATTTTCAAATAAAGAAGAATGTGCATTAAAAATCACCACTTTTGTGAAAGACAGTGTAGGGAAGGCCGTTAGCGTTTTAAATGCCATTAAACATCTTAAATTGTTGTTGTAAATGAAGGGACTTTAAACATTTCCTGGGAAGCATGGGACAAATGGGAACATGAAGGTAGCTTTTCATTTTATATTTCTCTGTTGGTTATACAGGGGAGGAGATTCAGGAGCATTTTACCACAGTATTTTTTATGGTAAACTTTTTTTGAGTTTTTTTTGCCACATGTTCTCATTGCAGGCTTTTCTACAGTTGTGTGAGTAATTGCTTTGTTGTTGTTGCTGCTGCTTTTGATGCTGACACCAAAACTAACAAGGAAAATTATGCTTTGGGTTAATCCCAAACCAAATATATTTCTGCAATATGCAAGCAGATCAGAAAAAGAGAACCCAATTATTTCATTCAGTCTGAAAACAATGATTCCATTTTTCAGGCAATGCTGCTCAGAGCATTAGACACTCAGGAGGAGACTTAAACGCTTTTCCTGAGATGAGGAGAGGGTGCTGGTGCTCCCTCCTACGCCTTAATGACTTTGGTGGTTACCTGTGATTGCCGATGGCTTTAGTCCAACTGCCCTCCCTGCCTGATTTGGACAGGGGTTCACACAAAGGGCTGTGATATGCCAAGAGAAATTCTTTGCCACTAGGATAGAAAATTATTTTCCTTTTCTAACCAACCTGGCTAATATTTAAGACAGCATTCAAAGGGGAATTGCTTCCACATCAGAAGCAATTTCTTGTAATTCACCTCACTCTCACTCAGTGCACCTGCAGGTTAGTGGTTACTTACAGTTCTCTGACAGGGTCAAGACTTGGATTACATCCTGAAAGAGGATGGAGGATGTGTTATTTAAGTATCCTAATAGATGAGTGCCATCAAACCACAGCATGCAGGTGGATGATACCTTCTTTTACTGGTTTCGTGTCTAAATTAGCAGCTCAGATAACTGCAGAAGCACAGAGCACTAATTCGTTCATTAGAAAGGTCCATCTACAGCCTGATGTGCAGGGGATACAGACACTTCTGTAGTCACCCTAAGTTAGATGATCAAAACAACCTGGTTGAACATACCTCCACAGACTATGAATCCAATCTTATGAATAAGCCATGCCATCTTAAATGACATAATAAAACAGCTGGAGAAATAAACATTATTGCTCATTTTTTTCTCAAATTTCTTAGGCTGAAATTATTTTCTGAATTTACAGATATTTTCAGGGCCACAGAAATGCACATTATATAAAAAAAAATGTGCAAAAGTAAAACAACTTCTTTTAAAAAGAAATGCAGCCTCAGTTTTTCTGCTTCCATATTGTTACCATGAATAAAAGACAGACAAAATTGTTCATACATTTCCTATTCAGTTTTTAGTGATTTAGCTCTAGCAAGGCCTGACATTTTCTGTCCATACACTGAGATGGTGCTTTATGCACGTAAGCAGTTCCCAAGGAACTGTTACGTGATAAAGCACCATTCAGTGTATGGACAGAAAATGTCAGGCCTTGTAGAGCTAAATATAAAAACTGAATAGGAAATGTCTGAACAATTTTGTCTGTCTCTTTATACACAGTTACTTTCAAAGACCTTTTTAGAGATGGATTTGGATTTACACTTTAGCTAGGGGCATGCAGCTTTCACAAATCTTTATTACCAGAAAAGCCAACCCATTCTGCCACACGATCTCTCACTCTCTAGGCATATTTTATGCAGTCCATTTAAAATTCTTTTTTAAGAGTGGTAAATTGATTTAAACTCTCAAGTAGTCATTCTGGTTATATAACTCTTATTTTCTGTGTATTGTGATTTTAAATTGCTTTGCCTTAGGCTTTTTTTAGATACAACCATCTTGTGTCTCTCTGAGGATTTTGTATGCATGCCTATTCACACAAAGTTTCTACTTCAGTTACTTTTCCCTGCTGCTTTGAACAGAGGATTTGCAGACTGAGGCCTTTGCTTGTTATATGTAGGAATGCTTGATGCTGTGTTACTTTCAAAAGGTGAAATGGAAAAAAATGGAACTAAGTGCTTGGGATGTATGAGTGACATCTTGGCTTTGCAGAACTGATTCCACAACTGTTAATGAAGCAGATATAGATAGCTTTACTCATTCCCTGTGAGGAGGATTCCTCCCACATGAGAGGAATCTCAAAGTTTTTATATGTTCTTGCAGGCCATGGATTCTTACTCTGATCTTGTGAACAGTGAGCTGCAGTCTTTCTGTCTTATGTGTAGAACAGGGTCCATGGAAAGCTCTAGCTGCAGATGGAACATACTGGGGCTGGGAGAGCACAATGACATTCCAGATAAGCTATGAATCAGGAGTCTATACAAGTAAGTAAGGGTCCAATTCTGATCTCATACCTGGAGTAAATTAGAATTATTCCATCCTAGCTGACAAATTCAGAAGGTGACAAAAAGGCTGGTGCTCCAGCCTTTTTACTGTAAACAGAATTTACCTCTTCTCAGTATCTTTCCATTTGTAATTTTCAAACTCTATTTACAAGCAGTTAGTACAGTTAAAATGTGTATTTAGATACAACCTTATCCAGTGTACTCACATTTATAATTTGTGAGAGTCTGAGGTTACAGTTCCACTATATTAGTAGCCAAATGAATACTGAGTCACAGGGTGCATCTTGTATTTGGGTATTCCATAAGTGATCAAGGCATTAGTATTCATGTTTGGCTCAGAAGATGGTATTTGGCCCATGAAACATATTAGTACTGGCTAATTAAAAAACACATGTATAGTTTTTGTAGTGTGATAGCATTCTATGATGATGTCTTCTGTAGCTAGTTAGAAGCACACAAAGAGTATTAAAGCAAAAGCAGTACATCTCCAAAGAATGCTACAGTTAGGTGTAAACATTTATAATTAGGTATATTTGGAATTACCAAACCTTTATTAAACAGGCATTGGTCACCACTTGCTTTGGATCTACTATGTCCACCAAAGGCTCCTTCATGGCAACATCTCTAATACAGGTCATGTCAAAGCCGTACACATTCTCCCACCCTGTCAATGCAAATGGATGTGTCAAAGATAAATAGTAATTATAAAATGTTGTGTTTTTTTTTTCATTTTTCAAAGCATCTTCCACTTCAAAATATTTATACTTTCAGCTAACTTTCAGGTCTCCCCTTTAACCCTTTGGTCCCTGTCGCAGGGGATGATTTATCATTGCTATTTTATGGGGTGAAGCAATTGTGTCAAAATGACCTATCAATTTATACTTTTTCACAAGTAGCCCTTGCTGTTTGGCCTCAGATTTTGGGTGATCCCCAAAACTGTCTTCTGTAAAATTTCTGGATGATTTTCAAGGTATCAGACATTTGAGAATATTGCTGACAATTATACCATATTTCAGATTGAGACACAGAAATAGCCATGGGGAATTTCCTGCTCTTTAAATCTTTCATATCCATTCTGGATAGTATTTTTTGAGGCATTTATTGTTTGCATTTTCTATTATTTATTTAATTAGCCTTAATTTCATCCAGATGACTAGTGGGTAGAATAGAATTACAGATGACTGTAGGTATTTGGGGAATCAAACCTTTAATCGGCCTTTAATCTATCACGTACATCATGACAAAATATCCTCCTTCTAAATAATTTAAGAGCTGTGCCAATCGTCTATATTTGAGCTATTCTTATTCTTATTCTTCTGTACAACAAAATGCCTCATATTCTTATATATTCTTATATTCTCAAATAAATGAGTCTAGGAAAAAGAACTCTGGCTGTGCTGCTGAACTGCTGTCAGTTTCTCAACATTTCAGAGAGGCTGGTGTTAGTTACTTAGTTCCTGGCATTATGAGTATATGGGAACTTCGTATTATATTACTCAGAAAAGATTAGAAAGGAAAGAATTTTCCACAGAGTTATCTCATTTATTTGATGGAATACCTTTGAATATAAACTATGGTCCCTATTAGCTAGAGACTTGATGCGGGAATTATGAGATTAAAATATACATTCTATATTTTGTAGGAAATCAGACTAACTGACTATAGCAGTCCTCTGAGGCAGTAAAAAAGTTTGAAAAAAATCAGAAATCAGTTTTTTTTAGAAATCTTATACTTTATTAATTCTTAACCAATCTGGGATTCTTTAGTGCTCAGCCCTACATTTCACGTGAAGACTCTATCCTAAAGAAAACCAAAAAATTGACATGTAAAGAGACACAAGAAGTTATGAACTGAAAAGAAAGACAAATTATGGAGTGAGAAAGAAATAACTAAAGAAGATAAAGTAAACGCTGGAGGTATAAAAAGTAAAGGGTGAATGAGAGCTGAAACCAGACAAGAAAGTGTCTTAAAGGAAAACAACACTTTAGAAGACAAAAAGAATGTTAAACATATTTTAAAAGGATGAAAAAGTGAATGGATGAAAAAAAGATTGCTCAATAGATAGGAAGGCAGACAATAAAACAACAGACAATAAAAGGCCCAAGGTGTAGACAGGAAGGGGGACAAAAGAAAGAAGAATACATATGGGAACTTCTTAGGCCAAAAGGGCCTTGATTCTTTAACAGAAAGAGTGCTTCATATACCCTTTTGAATCTGTGATTTTTTTAAAGGAATTTAGTTTTTGAGGTCCCAACAAAACAGAGAAGATTCTGCTTATCTAGACTGTGACTGTGCTGTGAGGAATTGACATAATTGTCTCTGACACTTAAAATTTTTGTCATTGCCCTAGTACACAGAGTTTGTTTTTGACTAAAGGTGACTCTGGCATATGCAATGGCAGTTCTGTGTAGCCCATATTCGTAAGCAGGAAAAGATATGTGAACACGGTCACCGAATTTGTTTAGAGAAAGACTAAATTTCTTTTCTGAGAGGAAATGAACAGAAAAGGAAGTTACATATTTTTATCTACAGTTGGTTGAAACCACTAATCTTATCCAAGCTTTGCACGTATCTTTAATTAATAAAGCTGCTTCAAGATTTCATTTTTTCCCTAAAAAACAAAAAAAGCAAAAAAAAAAAAGAGGTAATGTAGAATTTGTTCATTTTATCAACAATATTATGACCAAGTAAATTCAGAGCTTGGGTGATCTGAGGGACAAGTCGAGCATAAACTAGCAGTATTACCATGCGGTGATGAGGGTGAACCACATACTGACATATGAGAAGTGTCTGAGAAATCTGCATTTGCTTAAGCCTGGGACAGCAAAGAATTAAGGTGTGTGGAGGGTCTGATGTCTGCCACTGCCTTAACAGAAGACAAAAACAACCTTTCAGATGTGAGGAAGGACAATGAATGCAAATTTCAGCAAGGCACATTCTGACTGGACATTTAGAAAAGTTTTTTCCTCCTAAGGGTTGCTAAGCATTTGAACAAGTGCCCAGACAGCCTTTGGTATCTCCATCTTTTTATTCTATAGGACAGGCCACAGAGTGACTTAATTTAACTTTGAAATCTGCCCTATTTTGCTCAGGACTCTGGACTAGGTGACCTCCAAAGGTCACTTATAAAACAAATAAATCGTTAAAACTTCAACCAAACACCACTTTAAATGGAAAGGAAAAGTCAATTTTTGCGTGTCTTTGAATTAAAGAAAAATGTAATTTATTTCCATCAAAGTAAAAGGAAAAACTCTGATCCTTATTTTTATTTTTAAAGTCTCACTTACTTAAACTTTGATATATTTATGCAGAAGAATAAAGAAATATTATGCTCTTCTAAGTTTAAATTTAAGTTTAAAAGGAAGTGAGATGATATAAGTTCTTACAGTCTTATTTCTTAACATTTACAATTCATTTGCATCTCATTAATTTTCTTTTGTTCTTATTAATTGAAACCCCAAAAATAGCAGCCAAGAGAATATTACAGATTGTAATAGCAATTGTGTGGGATGATGTATTTTTCAAAGCGAAACCAAAACTAAATCTCCTTAAATCCACATTTTTATATAGGGGTAACTTTAAGGAAACTCTAGATTGTTTTATTCATGTATCTTTAGCTTAAACTACTCTAAGTTTCCTGAATAATCTCCAGACTAGAGTTTTCTTAGTGTTCAGATATGCATTGTGACTCTGGCCTGGCCTACATGATTTCTTGTTTCTTTGCAAAGCTTTGTCAAACAAGAACTTACAGCACAACACTACATATCAAACATTTATAGGGAAATGACAATAGAAGAGGGTTGTTGTTAGGCATGTACTCACAGTGAATTTTGAAGTCCTTGTACTGTCTGTCTTCTATTGCTACCACGTACAAAGCAGCTCGGTCAGGAAACATTAGCCCTCCAGGTTTCTGTTGATGAATTGTGGGGAAATGGATCTCGTAATCTATTCACCTGACAAAGATACCACATTTTGAACTGCACGTACAAAAAACAGACAAGCACCCCTTGCATGCCTTTGTTGTTTTCCTTCAGATTGTCATATCAGCTTTAATTATTCAGCAATTCTTGCAGTCTGTAGCAATGTGATAGACAAATAGTGTCTATATGAATTGCACTGACAAAAAATCTAAAGCATAGCTTTTTAAAAATGTGACAGGTCTCCCAGATTGCTGAGATTCCCTTTGTTAGTCTTTCTTTTCAAGCCTAAGAAATGGCACTTGTACATATGTCTTTTTTATGGTGATGGTAGGAGAGGGAAGGCTTGTAGTTAAAAATAAATAAATAATGATTGCTCCAGCAAGAAGTATAACATGCAGAGCACCTACCAGCCACTTGTCTCGTGCGAAGATGACTGTGTTTAACATTGATTCATAGAAAAGACAGTAACCCATCCACTCGCTGATGATGATGTCTACTTTATCCACAGGTAATTCAACTTCTTCCACTTTACCTTTAAATATTGTGATTACTGAAAGAAGAATCCAAAGAAATATGTTTCACATGATAAAACACCTGACTAGGAGTTCCTTACTGGTGAATGTCAGGCTGACCTGTCTTTTCAATATGATTCTCTTCTCGATCCCCTGTAGATGAGGAGTGATCCCACATGAGTCAATGACTTTTAGACTACTATTGCACCAGTATTAACTAAAACAAGCAAAGTAAAACTCATATATCAAAACCAACCGACCTTACCTGGATACCTGCAGCACCTCATTTTACCTGCACCTTAGAATTTGAAAATTTGTAGATCATTGACCAAGAAATGCAACACCACTTACGCTTTAGCATTACACATTTATGAACTCACCATAAATATAGCAGAGATTTATCAAACTGGGATCTAATTCTTATCTGTTTTCTAAACACACCATGCTGGTTTCACAAAGAGGAGACTCAGACTATTTTTTTTAAATGAATCCTGGCTCAACTGGGAAAGGCAGCTGTAGCTTAGCAAGATATGAATGTGAAAGTTTGTACAAACATGGTTCTCATGAAAAATCATCTGTCATTCCCTTCTGTTTCTTGATTAAATCCTTCATAACATTCTCATTCTGAATTTCCTACCCAGTTTAGATTTGGATGTCTTTCCACAATTATTTAAAGTGACTGCTGGAAAACATTCCTGTCAGATAATTTGTCAGCTCATTAGTTTCATATAGCTTATAAAGGTTGCTAGAAGTTGGTGCAGCAGTATACCGGACCCTCAGAAATGGCATACAGTATGGCTCATTAAATGCTATGCTATACATATGGTAATGCTGTAGACTGCTTAGAGAGACGGATGGGAGAGCAAAAGCAGGTCAATAGCAATGGATAGAGCCAGAGTGGAGAATTTGCTCAAAGGAGAATGAAAGGTTGGTTCAGTTGTAACAGTTATTTTTTTCAGGATCACTAAGCAATTTACCCAATATTCTTGTATTTTTAAAATATATTTCCTATTTAAAGATGTGTGTGATTCTTTAGACATGTAACTTTCAGCTTGGGATTGTCTACTATTTTTATTGTTTGTTCCAGTAGGTAGTCAGTCACATGGTTCTGGATTCTTCCATGACAGTGATTTCCAAGAATAAAACCAAGGTTAGAGAATATTTTACTTTCCATTATTAATGATGACTATATTACACTTAAGAAGTAGCAATTAATAGTTTATTGATGAAAATATCTGATATCATTCAATTTGAGGAAGATAAAGTTTCTTCCATTTAACTAGAACTATGTTAGCTGAACAATAGGAAGTGAGGCTTGAATGATTTTTAGAGAATAATCCATGAAAATGAGGTTTTGTGTTTCCAGAATATGTATAGTATAAATACCAGAAGTTGGGAACATTTTGATTCAGACTGGTAGCATGAGATATTAAGCCTGTGAGAGCAAACTGACTGAAAAAGAGCATAAAACTCCCTCCTCCTTTCCCTTTTAAATTTGTCCTACTACATTTAGTAGTTCAGTAGTTCATCTATTGTCACATTGAAGACTTGCAGTTAAAAACTCCAGTCACAAGCACTATTTAGTGCGCCTAAGACCATTCACTGTCTCTATTCTTCTAGAGAATTTTAGCCTTGTTTAGCTGCCAGTGTGACACCTGAAGACTGTGAAACCCTTGGTTTCTACTTAGAACAGTCACAGCATGAGCAGCAGCAGTACAAGATCCTCCCACTGCCCTTCTCTTTGATGAAACACATTCGTAAGGACCATGTGGGAGCAGATTGCACTATATACGTAACTGTATACATAGCTATATTGCATCTGTTCTGAAAACACTGCGGTGTTTGTTCAGCACCTTTTGTGGGCTCTGGATTTCTCTAAACAATTAGGGAAAAAAGTAAAATTTTATGAGCAGCAAGATACTTGGGCTCAGCACCAGGTCTCATTAAAATAAATGTGGATATAATTGCGGATCAGTGCAAAGTGTGCAAGTGTAAATGTTAGCTCAGTAGGGTAATTTGATTATGCAGGAGACCAGCTGCTGTTCCACAGCCTGCTAAACTTGTCTAATGAGTCACTCCTGCCAAAGGGGACGAAAATCTACTTTGTCCTTCCACCACTTTTTCCAAGAACTTGAGCCTGCTATTTACCTTGTGATGCCTCTGGAGCTCACTGGATTCTCCTTGCAGCTAATTTAACCAACTGATTAATATTAATCACACATGAAGCTCCTATTGCCACAGGAGGCTTCAGCTGCTCTTAAAATTGAAAGAATGATCCTTCAATAACATTCACTCTAACAAAACCAAAAATCAGCAGAAGTTTTCCTTCAGAGCTCAGTGTTCGGTATAAAATCAAGAATACTGATATCTCCAGCTCTATGGAGTGGGATTCAGCTCTGTGGTGAAGGATTTGGGAGTTCTGGTTGACAACAAGGCTCAACCATGAGGCAGCAACGTGCCCTTGTGGCCAAGAAGGTCAATGGGTCCTGGGCTGCATTAGGAATGTCGCCAGCAGGTCAAGGGAGGGGATTCTGCCCCTCTACTCAGCTCTGGTGAGGCCGCACCTGGAGTATTGGATGCAGTTCTGGGCTCCCCAGTGCAAGAGGGACAAGAAGCTCCTAGACAGGGTCCACCATAGAGCAATGAAGATGATTAAGGGGCTTGAACATCTATCGTCTGAGGAAGGACTGAGCGAGCTGGGCCTGTTTAGCCTGGGGAAGAGAAGACTGAGAGGAGATCTTATCAACATGTACAAATACATGTGGGGAGAATGTAAAAGACGATGGGGTCAAATGGTGGCTAGTGAAAGAGCAAGGGGTAATAGGTACAAATTGAAACACAGGAAGTTTCATCTCTATATGAAGAAGAAGTTCTTTGCTGTGAGGGTTTCAGAGCACAGCCTGGGTTTAGCCTGGGAACCTGCCCAGAGAGGTTGTAGAGTCTCCTTCTTTGGAGATCTTCCAAACCCACCTGGATGCCACCCTGTGCCACGTGCTCTAGGTGTCCCTGCTGGAGCAGGGGCGCTGGACTAGATGGTCTGTAGAGGTCCCTTCCAACCTCAACCATTCTGTGAATATTCTGTGACATTTTCAGTTGCACATTCCCCAAAGGAATTGTCACTGTGGGCTTCTAATTCAGCAATTAATTCTAACAAGGGTTCCTGCACCCACAAAAATTCCCCGACCAGGTTGGAGGCTATTGGAAATCCAAACTAATATTTTAATATAGAAACCATTTAGTTTTCCAGGATGTTGTTTGTGCAGCTATTTCACTCAGGGCTATTCCAGGAACCTACCTGCTCTGCACCGAGAAGATAGGCTAATCAAGTTGAAACATTGACATTCCTTTAATGCCTTCTCCTTTTTGTGGCAGAAAAGTTTTTTTGAGTCCTTTGCTCCCTCCTTTTTCTGAACCACAATTTACATACACTACGTGGCCACTTATACGTCACTGTTATGTTCCTTCTGTTTCTTTCACGTCATTTGAATACTTGCTGCATGAGAAATTCTCCCTCCAAGAGGCTACTTGTTAGTCAAAAGCCCTAAGTGACAATAAAAATTAGGGAAGATCTAGAACAGAACAGAAATCCATTCCTGTACACATGCTAGCACAACATCAGTGCAGACACAGTGGATTGCCACGGGATTAGTCTTGCCAGCTAGGGTCTGCTTTGCTCTGCAGCAAACACAAGCTCTTTATAAATAGTGCCTTGAATCTGGATCTAACTCAGAGCCTCGCTTAAAAAAGCCTATTTTCTTCAGAGTGTTACGAAGATATCTTGTGTGTTGTGGTTGAGGAGAACTGAAGAGGAGAATTGGAGCTGGCTGGAAATTTTCTTTGTTTAACAACTTTCAGTAGGCTTTTTAAAAAAAAAAAAAAAACTGAAATGTTTCCAAAGCCCTGGAAAATTCACCAGTTTTCAAGGAAAAAAAAAAAAAGTATTTCAGTTGCATTTTCATCTGAGGAATTGAAAGTTTTGATATATGTGTGCATCTGTGTCTATTTAAATATGGCTTTTTGAAAAAAAAACATATTTTTTAGAAGTTGTTATCATAAGAAGCTCCCAGCCAGCAATAAATCTTTATGGACTTGGAATCCTTTTTGCTCAGAAACTCATTTTGGTTTAAGTTTAAAAGTATGTATTTTAAAAGTATGTAAAAGTTACAAGTGAGTTTATAATATATGATAGTGTATATGCGTATGTGTTGATTCTGTTTAAGACATGAGGTGGAAAAGAAATGTCAATTTCTTTGAAAAGGCAATTCTGATGCTTCTTCAGCTCTAATATGCTATCTGTTTTACTGAATCAAGCTAGCAGCAGATTCCATTTATTTCTGTTTACTGTAAGGCTAGAAGTAAAAATAACTTCTAGCTCTTGAGCTCTTGTTGACTGTCTAGGTGTTGTTTAGTTTTATACTTACACAAATAAATAATACAAACCCATCACTTACATGTAAGCTACACAACATAAATTAACCAGAAAAGGCAAAAATCAGTTAGCATCCCTTTCTCCTGAAGAAATTTTACTTATGCATATCTTACTGTTATCCAAGTGGTTGGCCTTGATAATTTTTTCTGAGTAATCAGAGATGCTTGAGCATTCAATCTAGAAAGAAAAAAGAAAGAAAAGAAAACAAAGAAGGACAATTGTTGCTTGTTATGGGCATCAAATATCTGAACAGGAATAAAATCTATTAAAATCAGCAAAGACTGTGTGGAATATGCAATCACCAATAACAGAATAAATCAAACATTTGTATGCAGTATCATGACATTTAAACAGAAGTCTATGTATGACCTGACATGGCTCATACAGAAAGGGTTGTTCTTAAAGCATTTTATGTGTGGAAAGATTTTATATGTGGAAAGAAGATATGGAAATTCTATATGAGTCAATTACAGTCATCTTAAAATTCACAGTGTCAGAAAATTCTATACAGGCAAGTTAACTCTAATGAGTTAAAGCATCAAATGACCATGTTGCAAATAAAGAGCATTTGCTCAGAGTTTTTACTGTCAAGAACCTTGATTATGTTTGGTTCATATTTGTACTATGCTGTGTTTAATTTGTTTCTGTTTCCTGTCAGTATTTCATTCAGAAAAACTGACAGAAATATATGTGTTGAAATCAGTGTGTGTGCGCATAGAAACCCATAAAAGAGGTCAAGAAGAATCAGCATCACCCTTTAAATCACTAATTAATTTTTCTTTTAAAAGAGATTAGATATGGCAGATAAGTTGTTTTCTTTACACATATTTACTAGTATGAATTCGGGGATTTTTGCTGTCTTTATCTTCTTTACATTCTCAAATATTTCTATTTCTTCCATAACAGGATAGATCTAATTTAAATTATCTATTTTCACTTTGACTAAGAAAGGAATTACAGCGTCTTCACGTTCTAGGTTTGCCCTTGACTTTGCTGAAACCTGAGCTGTAGCATAGGTTATTTTTGCCGTGTTTTCAAAGACATTTTTACATCTCTTAGAGAAAAGTTGCTTTGCCTGAATCACTCTGATTTTTCTTGCTCTTTCACATTCATGAAGGCAAAAGTTGTTAATGATTAAAACTAATCAATTCCTAATTTACCTCTTCCAGATATGATGACATTTATCTGTCAGTAGTACTTAATATAAATCTTTCCTCAATAATTCCTATGTATTTAATTTATCCTCTAAAAGCCAGACTGTGCTTGCTATTTCTTCTGCATCTTTTTATGATACAGTCACCACTCTTTATTCCCAAATTTCCTTTACCATTGGCAGGGTCCTCACATCTTCCTGACCATCCAGTTCAACTACCATCTTCTGTATATTATTGTGTCATGTGTTGGTTTAATTCCTGCTCCCTTATACTGTCTTGTTTGTCTGAAAGTAGCATAGATTTCGGATAGTTCTATTGTAGGACTGGCCTGAATTTTGTAGAACTAAATGCAGTAGATGAGCTTTTCAAGGGATAAAGTTCTCAATGTTAGGATAGATTTTCATGGGATATGATTTCAGGCTCTTCAAGGGATTCAAAAGGTTTCACACTGACAGTGGTGTGTCATTGGAACAGCTTGTGAAAGGATTTGGAGTCTCCAGTCTTGGAGGTTTTCAAAAGTGAACTGGACAAGTTGTTTTAGCTTTACAGTTAACACAGATTTGAACAGGTTGGATTAGAGATATTCAGATACCTCCCAACCAATTCCATAATTTTCATTTCTTGAAGACCTAGAGATGATTTCAGCAATTTCCTAAGCAGTGGAAAGAAATAATTTCCAAAAGTGAGTGGAGGATGCTGAGGAGAACCAGAGTAACGGATGAAATTTGACCCTGAAGAATAAGGAAGAAAATAATTATTTCAGTGTCAATATGTGTCAGGAAATAGACACTGTGCACTTGTCATCATTCTCGTAACATACTATTGAAACATCACATCTAAGTGTAGAGGAGAAATGAGGACATCTCACTGTAATCACTGTGTACATCATCCATATAATAACTCTTGTCAAATGTTTTCTTTTTAATAGGAACACAGAGTTCTGTTGGAAATCTTTCTCATTACAGTGGGATCGTAGAGCTCAATTTGAATTTCACTGCAAAGTTGCCACTGTCAGTTCTCTGAGATGTCTGCTGTTCCAGCGCAAAATGCAATTCTGCAGCTTTCTGTGTGATGGGATTATGGATGTGATCGCTCATGTGACAAGAAGATTGAAACTCTTAGGGGTAGCAGAGGATTTTCTCACCTAGTCCTGTTCCTCTGAGTGCAAAGTATTCCTAGATGGCACACTCTCCAGCTTTAGTGACTAGATTGAATGGTCCATGGATAAGCTGAACCTGATGTGGCATTGAAATTTATGAATGCCTGAGGTAAGTATAAAGAAGTTCAAAATAATAATAATAATAATAAAAAGTCTCCCTCCCCACACAGTGCTCCAAACAAAAAAATATGTGGGAAAGTATTCATTTTTATTTTTCTGGATGAATTTTATGCTAGTTTAGCATGCGGAGGTGGTTCAGTGCGGAATTAGATAAGCACCAGAGCCAGCACATGGAGAGAATGAGGACCATGCAGCCAGAGATCGGGAAAAAGGGAAGGTGGTAGCACTGCAGCACCCTTTTGTGGTGTGGTTAGCTTTGTTACAAAATGTGTGCAACACTTTGCACGAACAAAGCCTGCATTAGGGAAGGCTCCAGGCTAATTCTCCATCAGTTTTTGATATAATAAATAGTGTACCTGGTTTACAAGAAATACATTCTAGCTGCTGGTTCTGCACAGTAAGTCTCACGCTTAAACTTTTGCCAGCAGCTTCTGATTTTTACTTCCACTGTCAAGTCTGATATGCAGAAGAGGGGCCCAAGAATTAGCATATAATATAAGCCTTAGAATTAAGTTGAAGAGTTTGTATCATCATCAGAAATGCATAGTTGAGAGATATCCAGTGACATCTGTGTCTTCAAATGCATGACTTTAGCCATGTTTCAGGAAACAATGTTGTTGATTCTTGTCTACACAGAGAGAAATCATATACAGTTCCCTTTGTATGAGCTCTGTTGGCTCTTTAGGGCAAACAGAAGTCAAAAGCAATAAGAAATTGTGTTTGTTATTTTAGAGACCATACGAATAGCTCTGAATACACCGAAGGGGAAATCTTTAGAGTAAGATGCTATCCCTCTATAATAAGAAGTTGTACTCTGTGGAAAACTGTGCTTTAAGATTCCTACAGCTTAATGGCTTTAAGGTAACAATTCCCTCCCCTCTCCGAAAGGCATTGTTCTGTTCAGATTCTCTGAATTGTAGCAGACAGAAATTTGAATTAAAGGAATTTTTTTTTCCAAGACCTCAAAATTTCAGATCTTAGGAAGAATTAAAAAGAAGCAAGATAGTTCCTTTCATCTCTCTGAATAGGAATGAGTCCTTTCTACTTTTTTTTTTTTTTAGCCAAAATAAAACACAAGTGTACCCTAATATCACCAAAGATTATACACAAAAAGTTCTTAATCTAGAAAAGACACTCCAGGTGGTAGAAAACAACAGAACTCCACTGGCTTCACTGTGATGTGAACCATATAAGGAATTGGCTCTATATATAAGGAAGAATTTCAAATGAAGACAAAGCAGTCAGGAGGAATCATCAAGGCAAAACCCATTTTGCTTCTTAGGCAAAACACAACAAACAAAAAAAAATGTGAGGGAAAGTCTTCTTACCCCATATACCTTCTTGGCTCCTGCCTTTGCAGCAAACATGGAGAGGATTCCTGTGCCACTACCAACATCGAGTACAATTTTATCTTTAAAAACATGCTTATTGTGATACATGGAGTTTCTATAGGTTAATGTGCGCACTTCATCCTTTAACATTTCCTGTGGTGAAAATAAATAAATAAATAAATAAAATAAAACAGTGTGCTCATTTTCAATACTTAGATGCATTCAGTACTCCTGTTGAATGAATTTCCTTATTAAAATTATACATTAAAGCATTGTTAAAATCCCACCTGAAGAGTTATTCCAAGTATTTTGGGATGCACACATCAAATAGCTGTAAAATAAAAACTATAGAGGAAAAATATTAAGAAAAAGCATGACTTCCTTCCTAAAATTTTATTTCTCTAAGTATTAGTTCACTGTTAGAAATGATAACAGCAGTAGCAGCAACAAAAAGGAATCTGGCAGCACAGCTTTGAGCACAGTCAAAAATCTCCTAAATCATGCAAAATCTAGCCCCTCAGCAGATGCATTTTGGGAGATTCCTCTCAGATCACTTCCTAAGGCATTATAAAAAGATGTTCGTGAGATCTTTGATGTAAGGGATGCAGGAATTCCACAGTAGAGTTTGGAAATAGCATGCTTTATCCAGAGTCCACTCTACTCTCCTATTAATTTGTTCGTATTACCAAAGAACAAAGATTAAAATGAGTAACCTAGATCACTACTGCATTATTTTAAGCTGTCATTGTTACTGAATTTTACTTCATTGATAGCAGCATATACAGGTTTCTTTCCAGTGACACCATGAATTGCAGTAATCAGTAAAATAGAAAGTGCTGAGGTTAAGATCTGGGTCCCATCTTTAAGAGAAATACAAGAATATTCAACATACACTTCAATGTTTTTTTCAAAATTAATCTGTTATCTCTAGAGAGCTGAACCTTTGCTTATATTACTGACATCACCTCAAAGTTTTAAACAGCTAGACAAATGATTCTTTGAAGTTTAAAACAAAAAAGTCCACTGCCCAGCAGATGGAAGCACTGGTGCACCAAATTGTTACATGTATCATCTGCTCATTTATCTATTTTGGCAGGAGACTATACTCATAACTGTAGATAAATAAAGGACTATTTTGTCATTATGAAATACGGCTTGGTATCAGCAAAGAAAGAGGAAGAGAAATAGTCCAAGACTAACTATACATTTTCCTAAGTATGGGATTAAAACATGGAATGTCCTAAACATTCTGTGGGAATGTTTTCTGTTTCAATTTACATTTCTCATGTTTCCACAGGATTGTTACTTATATTATGGCATCACTTACTATTGCCAGATGGCACATTAGTAGAACCTACTTTTACAAAGCAACAATATTCCCTGAATACATAATCTGTTACTGAACCAAAGAATGGCTGAGGTTATAAAGGACTTTTGCCCCTGCAGGTTAAGCTAGTGTAAACTGCTCAGAACTTTAGGCAGTCAGGTTATGAATTTCCTAGAATAGAGACTCTACAATCTGTGTTTGACAAATATCACTGTGAAAAGGAATATATATATATATATATACACACACTTGGTTAATATTTAAAAGGAATTTCTGGTCTTCCAGTTTGTGCCCTTTGCTTCTTGTTCTTTCACTGGATACCACTTAAAAGAGTCTGGTTCCATCTTTTTTACTTCCTCACTCATCAGGAATTTATATATATTGATAAGATCCTCCCCGAGCTGTCTCTTCGTAGGCTAAACAGTTCCAGCACTCTCAAATCTCCTATGAGAGATATTCCAATATCTTAATCACCTTCTTGGGGCTTCACTGGGCTGATTCAGTGTCTGTTGTGTTGGGAGCCCAGAAGCTGTCAATGCACTCCCTGTTGTCCCATCATGTAGGTCATTAATGAAGAAGTTAAACAGTATTGCCTCTGCTATTGATCCCTTGGAGACACCCCTAATAACTGGCCTCCAGCTGGACTTTGTGCCATTAGCCACAATCCTGAGGCCAGCAGTTCAGCCACTTTTCGGTCCACTTCACTATCTGTTTACCTAGTCCATATTTCACCAGGAAGTTATGGCAGATAGAGTCGAAAGTCTTCCCAAAGTCAAGATAAAGAGCATCCACTGCTCTTCCCGCATCCATGGAGTCAGTCATTTCACCATGCAAAGCTGTCATGTTCATGAGGTATGACCGAATCCATGCTGACTAACACACATTGTCCCTTAATATGTCTGCAAATGGTTTCCAGAAGGGTTTGCTCCATCACCTTCCCAGGGCTTGAAGTAACATACTGAACACGGAGTAAAAACAGCTTTCTTCTAGTCTGCAGAAACCTTCTCCAGTCACCCTGATTTTTCAAATATAATCAAAACTTGAGTGTGAGGTGGCATCAGGTAGTTCCCTCAGTGCTCAGCACTCATAGATGCACCCCATCAGGTCCCAAGGGCTAGTTTGCTTAAATGTTTCATATCTTGATTCTTCTCTACTGAGGGTAGGTCTTTCTCGATCCTGAATTCGCCACTGCTCTTAAGTACCTGGGATACCTGGAGGAAAGTTTTACTGGTAAAGACTGCAGTGATGAAGTAAATTTCCATGTCCTTTGCCACCACATCCCCTGTCCCATCCATCCGTGGTCCCTAATTTTCTCTAGTCTTCCTTCTGCTGCTGATGTACCTATAAAAGTCCTTCACAACCCCTCCAGATTCATCTGCAAGAGTGTTTAACATTCCTAAATCCATCCCTGCACATGTTGACAATATCCTCAAAACACTCCTGAGTTATCTGTCCTGCTACTACCTCTTGGATGTACTTTCGTTGTTGTTGTTGTCACCACGTGCAGCTTGTTCATCCATGTACTGCTCCTGCTATTTCTGCTTGACTTTCTGCATGTCAGGATAGATGGTTCTTGAACTTAGAGGAGGTGATCCTTGAAAATCAACCATCTCTGTTAGACCCCTCGTCTCTCTAGTATCATCTCCCATGGTAACTGTCCAAGCGGATCCTTTAACTGGCCTAAGTCTGCATCCCTAAAGTCCAGTGTTGTGATCCTGCTTTTTGCCTTGTTCCTTCCTGACGGTATCCTGAACTCCAGCATCTCATGGCTGCTGCAACCAAGGCTGTCCCTGACTTTCACATATCCAAGGTTCTTCCTTGTTTGTAAATACTGAGTCTAGTTTGTAAATACTGAGTCTAGCAGAGCGCCTCTCCAAGTTGGTTCCTCACTCACTTGTGTCAGGAGCTGTCACGAGTGCACTCCAGAAACTCCTGAATTGCTAGGGGCTAGTTATGTTGCTCTTTCAGTAGATATTCTTTTGCCCTGTTTGGTCAGGTGGATCACACCTCTTCCTAATAGTCAACAGGCCTTGTCATTGACACCAGCTTCACAACATGTTATTGACCCACAGGAACTTTCCTCTTCTCAAGGCCTTCTCTTTCCCTGTTAGGATCAAGGAAAAAAAAACTTGGGACCTCTAGCTCTTGACATTTGCCTACTTGTGCCATGCTTGATATGCTTCAGGTTTCCCCCTTGGCAGTATGGTTCATGCCTATGTGGAAGAGCAGCATGGCATAATAGCCTGTGAGCTGGACAAGTGTCAGCAGTCTATCCACAGTCTCCCAGATCAAAGCGTCTCGCAAGCAGCAATCCTCCCTAGATGGCAGGATAGGTCAACATATAGGGGTCTCTGTGCCACACAGGAACTACTATCCCACTATCATCACTTCCCACTTTCTTCTGTTGCTTCTACATGGCTTAGTAGAGATTCAACAACTCTACTACTTCATTGGACAGCACTTCCAGCTCCTCATCTGCTATCAGTGCACTGAAATCAATCTATAGATGGAGATCTGCAGGTGGAGAAGGCACCTTTCTCCTGTTGCCAGAAGTCACAAGCTTCCAGTCTTTGCTGTCATAGGAGTCTCCATTTCCCAATCCAAAAACCACGGACTCTAGTTATGTTTCTTTCAATACAATTGGTTGTTCAGACTTTCGTACCTTCAGGGTCTTGGAGAAGATCCATTCTTGGAAAGGACTCTTGTACCTTCAGGATCTTGGAAAGAGATCCATAGCCTCTTTCTTGACACTTCTGATGCTACAAAGTCTGCTGACCAACTCCTGCAGTACCTGTACTTGGTGACAGTAGTGCACTTGCCGACTGCACACCTCCTACTGGCAAAGGACACTATGTCTCTTTGTCACAGTTTCAGTGAGAGGCCCTAAGAATTCTCTGAATCCTAATGCTTACAGAGCTGTATCATTCCATTGGGATCTTGATCTGAGTCAACTAGAGTAAGGAAATAGATGTGTTGTGTGAAAGAACCACTGATCTCACATTGCTTACCTTTTTTCAGCCTGGGCTATAAGCACTCATCCTCTTGGGTCATCTAAGTATACAGTATCCGTGTCCTCTTTGGAGTTAGTCTGGTATCAAATTTTGGATGATAGAATATGGTCTACTGTATTGTAAATTCTCTGCAGGAATGATTTTTCTGGAGGCTTATATGTCTGCATTAGTACAGCCAGTTCATTCAAATAACATGCCAGGAATCAAAAGACTACTTGGCTTCCCTGTGTCAGTTAAGCAACTGTTCTGCTGGCATCAAGTGTTCAAGACAGCAAAGGCTCTAAGTTAACAATAAGGTAGTTTCCATATGCAGCTGGGTTAATTTGCAGCCTCATCAGTGTGCTAAGTGGCATGTACTCAAATGAAGATTACCACTATGCAGATACCTAAGGTAAGCTCTGTGGACAAGTTTTACATATATACACATATTATATATATATTACATATTGCATATAGTATATTTTATGTGTATTATTCATATATATATGGATTTAAGTTCATAATGCATATTTAATATATAATATGGATTTAAGAAAAACAGAGTATTGAGTATGGGTGTTCTAGAGAAGTAGGTGATATCTTTAGCACTTAACTAGACTGACCAATGCACTGAGGACAAACAGAAGAATGTAACTGTTAGATAGTGGGAACAGTAACAAATCCGAGAACACTTTTCTTTTTCCTGCAGTGATTAATGAAATAAAAATAAGTAAATAAATAAATATTACCTCATGAATTCCAAAGTGAGCATAGGAGTCAAAATAATAATCCCTGGATGTCATCTCCTCTGGATTGAGAAGTTTTGCCATCTTGCCTCGGCCTGGGCAGCTTGGTTGCAATGGGACATGTATGACAGATTGCACTGGCTTTGGAACAACAATGGGCTGAGGAGGCTGGGATGGGACAGGGCAAGCCTAGGAAAACATGTAATATTGTTAAAAGGAATCATTAAAACATAACGTTTCTGTGTATACCTAACCATTGGCTCTGACATATTACTGTAATTAGCTATGAGATGATAACTTAGAGGACACGTGTGTTATCATAAGTGGAACTTATTGAAATGACTGCATTCTCTTCCCAGATCTTTAACATATTTACTTTGTTTTGGCAAATTTCCTTAGTGGTTTTTTGCTTGGTGCCCTCCTGCATCTATTTATGGCAGTGCAAAGTAATTGCAAAATATTGATATTTGCTGATTCTAACCACGCACAAAGCAGTTAAAAGCTGAGCTTTCTCCTATAATGGCATTTTCTGTCAAATTGTCACAACTTTATGGGACACAACTTGTAATAGTTCCCCAAAAAGAAGAACTGATAATCAAAGGATTTTAAGTATTGCTGACCTGAAAGAGGACTCTTAGTATGCTCTCAGAGAAGTCCCTTGTGCTCTTTGTAGTCCCTCAGCATGCACAGAAAATGCTGTGAGGAGCTGCGTGAGATATATTATCCTTACTTTAGTTTCCTATTATTGGAAATGTAGGATTCTGGTACTACCAATACCTTCCTGCCCTACCACACTTCAATTTTCCCTGGTATTATGTTTCCAACAACAAAACTTCAATAGAACAATAGAAACATACAACATCTCCCTGACTTGGATTTGACACCTATAAGGCGGAAGACAGAATGCTTCCCAAAAAAAAATAAATAGTGGGAAAGAGATGCAGAACATAGAAGGGCCCATAGTGTATCTGATCATAAAACAAAGTGCTGAAAGCTGAGAAAGGCTGAATGAAACACCACAGCTTCACATGGTCACCTGCAAACTGTGGGTCAAAAAATTCTTGAACTGAGAAAATGGACCCTGCTTAAACTGTGTCATACTTCTTCCAATCTTCTCTTGCTCCAAATTCAGTATTTTTCCAGTAGGGACCTGAATTTTCTCAGCCTCTCCTAGATAGTTTTACAAAGTTTGCATTATTTTCTCTAGATACTGTAAGAAATCAATCCCTTGTAGGCTTTCTGAATAGCATCAATTAACCTAATTACTTTAATATTTTTTATATCACTTTAACCTTTTCTTCTCTTGCTCATTTGAGATTTAAAGGTGTCATCTTTCAAGTATTTCTTTGGTCCATGAATACTAGGGGTTTACATTCATGTAACATGTTTCATCAAAAAAGATCAATAGAAGTGCTTTAATTATAGGTCTTCCCTATTTCTTGCTTTTTTGACTCTGTCATATCACTCTGTTCACCTCACAGCCAGAATACCTATTCTCAGTTGGTATTTTTGTTCTGCCTGGTTTTGAAGTCATTTCTCTTAGGATATTAAATCATTGTCAAATACTGCTCATTCTGTAAAGGTGTTGCTTGTGATGTTCAATTCTTCTCATCCCAAATTCATCTTGATACTTTAATTATATACTTGAGGTTATACCCTAACTAACATCTTTTTCCATTTGGTGTACACACTATCATTTTTTTCCATTTATACTGCCCTCCAGTCCTTTCTGTATCCTCTGCTTATTTAAACTGTGGATGTTCAAAATTGTGTTTCCATTTAATACAAACTCTGTAAGGATTTAGGCTTTTCTCCTAAAGCACGTCCTTCATCTTCCAGATCATTTTACAGGTTATATATATATATATATATATATAAATATATATATATGTGTGTGTGTGCGTGTGTGTGTGTGTATATAAAACATTCATGGAATTTTCCATTCTGTTCCTCTCTTAGCTAATAAGGTTTCCAGATAGAATATAATAAAAGACAGGCAGTTGCAAAAGAGCTATCTACACTACTGGAGAAACAATCTGTCAGTTTTTGTAAATTACGCTAAGGAGTATTAGCGTCTCTAATACTGTCAAACTGCAAACTCAGATGATTTTTTTTCTACAATAGAAAGGATTTTCCACAGGAAAATGAACGCAAATTGAAGATGAATATTCTTACTGAATCTCAGGCCGTATCTGTTCTGTTCCCAGATGAGTAGAGCTTGCCTAGATAGGGTTGTGAGAACTGGATTTATTCTGACCAAAGATACAAAATGAAACATAATTCATCAATTCTGGCTGAGTAAGAATGAAAAATTGATTTTTTTCTGTTGTAAAGGAACTAACATTGTCATCTCATGGTGTGCAAGACAGCCATACTTTTCTTTAGAGGCTGCAGCAGGTTTTTGGCTGATTCTGCTACAGCCAAGGAGTGGCAAGAAAACTTTTATTATCAATGAGACAGTATTAGAGCTTCAGTTCAAGTTTATCTGCAGTGCCTGGAGCCTTACTGCTCTCAATAGTCCACCTACTTCTCTGCCAGAGGATGGATATCCCACGTAGTGAAAAAAGCAGGCAGCTATCAGGTCTGCTTCTCACTTGTCTCTTGCCACCCAGAATTCTGTAGTAAAATGTGTTTGTGGTGGTTGTGTGAAATGGAGCACCTCTGACTCATGCGCTGTCCATCTGCTGTGTGCTTATTCAGAGGAGGACATAAAACTGGGAAACTCAGAAAACTGGGTGGGAAGACCTTCTCAGTCAGTAGCACATGTCATGGAAACTTTAAATCAACTTCTTCAGTGAAGTTCTGCTCTAGGCATTTCAAAAATGGGCAGGCATTTCTAATTTGAATAATGCAATTTCGCACACTTGTAATTGACACCAATTATATTCACTTTAATTTTGAAAATGTAGGACAAGATAACCATTACAGAAATAGTTTTGTAAGTGGGGCTCAGGAAATCAGTGGATCCTTCCAAAGTTTTCTATGACACTGTAAACAATTTCGATTGAGAGTAACTCATGGCCTATGAAGGCTAACATCATGCAAGAACACCTGTGCTTGCTGAGATAGAAAGGACTAAACTTTTAAGAATACAGCTTGAAGAGAAAACATGCCTCTAGAGAAAAGCCATTCAGGAAAGACAGTTTCCAGAATCTCTTCAGCAGAAAAGTATCCCTGATATGACTTACTAGTTTAGTACATATATATGTTCTGTCAAAAATGGTTAATTTAATAACTCCTCAAAAGAGAAGGTACCAGGACTGGCAGTAAACCTCACATCAAACCATCTAAATTAACCAGTTATCAAATATGGGTTCCAGTAGGCTGCACACAAATCCAGAACACTGACCATTGCTGATGCTGAAGTTTGAAAGAATGCAAGCAGTTGCCTCAGAAACTATTATTCAGTGTGCTAAATAAGCCTTCCTCCAGTTTTCCATCCTCCCCTTTCCTACTGCAAACTGAGCTGGAGGATCTGCAGGACCTGGGAACAGCCTTTTCCACTACTATTATGGGATTTAGACCCTGGTGTTGTGTGTCATTTCAACATCTAAGTTAGATGGAAATTAGGCTATCTAGAAATACAGTTCCTGTTGCCGTTCGCTGTCTCTGGCCACGCGGTCTCCAGACTCAGCTCTCGGCAACGTAACGTGTTCACCCGGAGGTCGGGCTCTCCGGGGCCATCCTACCCTGCTAGGGGACAAACCACGTAACACCAATATGGTTGAAGTGGAGTGCCGTTTATTGTTTACTGCTCACTACAGTTATACTCCTTGTGAATGCGGAAGCTTGCTCTGCCACCAGTTAGCAACCATGTTACCTTATATGGCCATGTACTGATTCTTCAGAGTAAGACAGCTGACTCGCCTTAATCTCTGCTGACCCTTTGCTTTCTGTAACATCGTGAGATCTTCCGAGCGCCAGGTCCTAAGCCTAAGTTTGGCCAAGTCAGCTTATGTCAAGCACGAAGCCGTATTGCTATATCTATATATCCGTCCACAAGTTCCCATAATGCAGAAGAGAACTGGGTATTCAAGAATTGCAGGCTATTTCGAAAATGTGATGTTTTAAGGATATCCATCTGCCTACAGAGAAGCAAGATGAGTTTGGCACCTTTTTTGAAAGATTTGTGACAAAAACTGAAGCATTCAGTGTAAAAATAAACTTAAATTTCAATGTCAGTTCCTTGACATTGCAGTAGAGCCACAAGACCGGAGATGAAAATTAAGTCCAGATAAAATTGTTGTTCGAGCTGCAGTGGTTTCTCCTTATCAAGTTCTTATTTATTTATGATATTTTTATGGCCATAGAGGAGATTAAAAATAACTTCTGCCTGGAAAGTCCTACCCTTTCATTAAGAAACTCAGATTGCAGATGGTGTTATGGTTTAATTAGAATCATTTTCAGCATTCACTTAAAAAAATCCTTTATAGCATCTGAATGTTAAAAGCAATTATTTCTTGGGTCAGATAAATTATCATGTCAAACTAATAGAATTGAGTATGCCTAGTACTATTTTCATCAGTTTGAACTTAATAATATGCATCCTTAGCATTTAAAAGATTATCATTTGATATGCAATTGCCATAGCAGCTCCAACAATACAGCCTCTTTCTTCTGCAGGAATAAGAGCATAGCCAAATAAGGTAGGCATTTTGTACCCTTTTGCCAAATGTGAGTCTTATCTTTATAACAATTCTTGGGAGTCACTATCCAAGTGCACATGTTAAAACATTCCATAGTTCTTTTGTCTTATAGACTTTTGGAATAAGTCTTGCCATACATTTATTAAAGTGTATCTTGAATGATCTTTGGGTTAAGGATGGAATCTGGTCCATTAACTAACCAAAGGAAATCTTGATCTATTTTCTGAGAAAATTAAGTTGAGCTTGTCCACACCAATTTGAAGGAACAGGGGAAATTTCAAGTACATTTGTATTCCTACATGTTTATTGAAAAGCAGAAAATAGGCAGAAGGAAGCCCAAATTAATGATGCATTAAAAGTAAAGCACACATTTCATTTCTTATTCTACTTGATAGCAGCTAATTGAGCTAACTAATATATGTTACATGTGTGTAGTCTCCAGACTAACCGTACAATGTGATTAATAATGAAGATGTAGTAGGAAATCTAGGCAGAGCTCAGAACTGATCTGGAAGATGAGGGAATAAAATGCACACAGATGCTGGAAGCAAATCTTAATTTATTCCCCTGCTCATGGAAAAGTTTTTTTTTTTTTTCCAAGGATGTAAAGTGTCAAAGGAGTGTGATGTGCAGAAAGACAAAGGGATAACAAGAGAGAGGCCAGGCGAGACAGACACAAACATTCAAATGTAGATGGATAGTACTGGCTGGCAAAGAAAACTTTACATACTTACAAATGAAAACTTTACATACTTACAAATTTTCGACAAATAGAGACCTGAAAAACTAGTAGAACCTTGATGGACTAAATAGAATCTATCTTTCCTGGTGGATTTTCTCTCTGTTAGTGTAAGCTATATGGCATGGTATTTTTAACAATCACCATGAAATAGCCAGTCCTCAGTGGCTGTAAATCTGCTTACTGCTTCATGAAAATTAGGATTATTTTGTTTACAATTGCAAGTAATTTAGAATTCAGTGCAACTGCAAATCTGTCCACTGTGTAAAAATTTTAGGAGTTTCTCAGTTATGAAATATGTTCTGTGAGATGGGATAGAGAACTGATTCTTAGGACTGCTTGTTTAGAAGCTACTATTTTTTCAGCCATTTCAAGCCACACATTCTTCTCAACTTTCCTGATAGAGGGTCTGAAATGCACAGTTGGATGGACTTGTCATAGACAAACCCATCCACTCGTTATCATTTTAATTCACTGTCTTTCGCAGATAAGAATAGTTCAGAGTGCCTTGCTGTTGCTTCATGTTATCCTTATACTAATAGTGATGCTAAGAATATTGTAAAAACCCTGAGACATATTCTGAAAGCAAGGCTCCTTCGCCTTAGAATAAAGGCTCAGGCTAGAAACACTGTGGCTAAGCAGACATACAAGGAGCTTATTTATATAGTAAGCAGTCAAATCCCAAATAGGTTAAAGATACAAGGAGGTCATCAGTATGCTAAAGGCATGCTAGCATATTTGGGCTTCAGCAGAAATAGCACTGGCTGGTGAGAAAGAATGCAAAGACCACAAAAATATCCAAATCTATTACATACTGTTTGAAAGTTTAAATGTTCAGGTATCAGAATGCAAACACAAGATATGAACTTTGATACCTTTGTGAATCTGACCTAGGGATACTACATACTGTTAAGACTCCTAATGATGACTATCAAATAGGGACTTACAGAGAAGATGGAACCAGACTGTTTTTCATAGGTGCCCACTGGCAGGTCACAAGCTATAGCAAGGGAGATTGCAATTGGGTGTAACGGAATATTTATCCCCCTGGAGAGTGGTTAAGCATTGAAACAAATATCCAGTTCCTGCCTATGCTGCTCTTGCTTTGCAAATATCTTTGTTCTGAATAGGATGCTGGGCTGCACAACCTCCATGTCTTTCCATGTGTATTATTCTATGATGGCAAAATATGGATTATGCAGGAGAAAGAGACAATATTGACAGGATAAACTTGTAAACCTAAGCTTTGTGGAGACGAAGAGTTATGTTAGGTCCTGGACTTAAAAATTTACACATTCAATACGAACACACAGTAGCTACACACGTAGCCTTTTCTCAAGAAATTTAGGAGTACAGACTGTCGGGAGAACAGGAGGACATAGTGCTCTGAAATGAATGGATAGGGAATGGAGAAAGTCTGAAGCTTTCAGAACTCTTCTAAAGCGACGTGAAATGAGATGACAGGAAGCAAGGTTGGGAATGATCTTAAGAATCTGAAGCATTACTAAATACCTGAGCAATTTTAGATTATGCTATGTGCTGGTGCAGTTAAAAATAATAGACATAAAACCTGCCCTTTTGCCTAGTGCAGCCTAGAATAGGGCAGCCAAAGACTGTTTCAGGTTGCAAATTGTATGAAAACTAAGGTTTAATTCAAGTTGGTTTTTGTAAAGATAGAGAATGTGCAACAGATGTAGAGTAGAAGGTCCAATGTAGGGCTGAATACCTTATAATAGTCCCTGTTTGAGCATAGAGCAGAAGATACAATAAGAGAAAATGTATTACTATTAACAGAGATTTAGTACTTTCAAATAGTCTCATGAAAGGATAGCAAAGCATCATTTGAACAATGTTGAGAGGTCTTTGTCTTAGGATAGGTTTGCAGCTCGATCATCTTTGGCATGTGATAGATCTAATGTCTATTATTCTCTTAGACTTATTGCCTCACCTTCTTGGTTTACGAGACCCCTATTACAAGGAACAGCTACAAAGATACCTGTGCTTTCACCTATGCGATATTGTGTAGAGTTGGGAATCTATCTCGCATCTGTTTTGGTATTGGTTTGGTTTGATCTGGTTTTGCATGTGTTGCTATGAGCTCCTTTCTACAGACAGTTTCCATGGAAATAGTTCGAGACCACATGTGGCTACTGACTCATCATGAGATCATATGGTACATTTTTTCCTCAGTGTTAGGATGCCGTTTATGAACAAAAGAACATAAGGGAAACTACTACAGCAAAAGGATAAGACTATACCTTTCTTCTTTAGGTAATCTCATTCACTAGTTTCATAAAAACAGATTAATCAAATTAAAAAGGCAAAACATTTAAAGATAGAAAGAAAAAAAAAGAAAAAGCAAGATACTGTTGGTGTGGAGCTTAGTATATTTAGGCAAGTGTTATACATATGAGTAAAAGAACCTTACAAGGAATTCAAAAAGAGAATATTAGAAACTTAGTGGCACACCACAGGTATTAGCTGACTATGATCACAAAGGTTTGTTGCACAGATTACCATATCTCTCTCCATTCTGATCTCCTTTCAATTTTTGTTTGAAACTTCATTTATAATATTCTTGTATTCATATTATATATCTCAATCTCGATATTATATATTATTCATATATAATATTCCAGTTCTACTGATAGGGTACTGGCATAGAAGCAGTACTTGTCCAATCTGTTTCATCAATTTCTACAAAGGATGACAAAGATACCTGACTGTCCTATAAGCCGTGAGCATTTCCAGTATAAATAACTGCACTAAGCCTGATTTTTTGTTCAGTGAACATTTTGACAAGTAGAAGCTTGCTCAACCCAATGTCCATGAAGATGACTGTAAGCAAATGAAACTGCTGAGCTAATTTTTGTTTAGTAAGCTTCCAGGAATTATGCACTTTTCTAATCACCTGAGTCTTGCCACAGTGCCCCTTCTCTCTGGAGGAAAAATATGTGGACAAAAAAAAAAACGTTTTCTCCATCAAAATATGAATTAAGTTCTTTTGCCATCTGCTTGTTAAAAGCCCTTGACTATCATGTAGGATGAGATAAATTTTGGCGTGAATAGTTTGTTATGTGGTAGCTAAGGTCTCTAGGCCATTTTTATTGGAGTAAAAAGGGACTTTTGCATGCTTCATCTCAGTGAGGAACCTTCCCTTCTTTCGAAAGGGATTGAAAGTGCAGTAGAGAGAAGGGCAAATCCAGTCTTAATTTCAAGGAGTAGAAGCTGAAATAAATAATCTGGAAAAGAATCTCCACCACCAGCCATGCTGTCTCCCTCCAAACACGCAGCATATGTATTTATTATAGTGTAACAAGTGATTCAAGAATCAGAAATGCAAGAATGAAATAGATGTGAATTCTAAAGTCATGAAGAAGAATAGCTAGGATATTCTATGGCTGAATGTTTGGACATTTTATTTCCATTCTTCAGTTTGGTCAGGAATGGAAAGGGTGCATGCAGATATTCAAGTGCTGGTTATTTTGACACAAGCTTTACACCTATAAGTACGTCCAGCAGGCTGAAAATACAGGCTAGACAAAGAGTTTTGCTGTGTTTAGAAGAGCCATTCCAGAACTCTCACCCTTTTTCGGGCTCAGTACCATATATCGACAGTTAGGACAGAAAGATTTCTTACAGAGCTCTTCTGAACTTGGTATCTTGCCTAGGAGCATGGGCTTTCTGGTTGTCACAGGTTACCACATCCTGTCTTCTGTTCCATAATCTGGACTGAACAGCTGACTCAGCTGTGTGGATCATGAACAATGTAGATTGGCAGCACAAACTTTTCACAAGGCTAGAGGCTTTGACAGGTTGCAGCTTCTAGTCTCATACACATGGACAGATGATAACATTGCTATTTCTGGCATTAAAAAAAAAAAGTGAGAATGATTTAAATTCATCATTCTGCATTCATGTAGGAGGACCTGAGACATAACAGCAAGGAAGAATGGAAATGTACCATAATGAGAGGTCGTCAAGCTCTCAGAATTGACAAGTTGAAATGATCATAGGAAATTAAAATTAAAAAGAAGGTCCACCGTGAGAGAAAGATGTTACCAGCCATGTCTTGCATTTTGTTTTCTGTTATCAAAGTCTGAGGTACACTTAATACACAAATTGACTGATTGCACAATGTTAAGAAATTATTAAAATGCCTTAGCTGTTCCAGCTGATTTTAAAATGTTGATCACAATCTCAGAGAATCTCAAACTCAAACATGCCGATTGCAAAGTAAGTCACCTCTAAATCTAGTATAGGCAGTTGATAATATAAAATGTATATTACTTGCACTGATATAGGCATTTTGATGACCTATCTGGCCTCATTTGTGAAAGTCTTTTAAGGGCAAGCATTTCTATTCCAACAGCAAATAACAGTTATGCCACACTGTTCAGGAGCCAAACTCACAATGCCACCTCAAACTCTCATAAACAGACTTATGGCTGAAGGAGAAGACTGTGAAACAGCACTGTATTAAACTGTCAGTCTTCCCCTTCCCTTCAGGCCATGAAGCCTCAGCTGTCTAGCTGGTGTCATTGCCCTGTTTCTGCAATGGCAAGTGCAATTGCTGCAGGTAATCAACTAGCACCAGACTTGCATTGTATTTTGAATCCTAAGTTGGGATGAAAACAGCAGATTTATTTGTGGCTGAGTGGAGTTTTAGAGTTCTGCCTATTCACTACTAATTATAGAGCACCTTGGCTGTAGCTGGCCCAAGAACAGCAATTCCCATCCTGTGATGTGCATGTGAATAGTGATTGCTTTAAGGTTCCTAGTGATGTTCTCTGCAGGTTGGCTAGACTTGGCAGTTTGCAATAAAATAGGAGAAAGAACTTGTTCAGTGCTATGATTCCCAAGAGTACCTCAAAGCCTGATTTAATATCTAGAATTTCATAATTCAGTACATTTTCCTCTTGAAGTGTGGGTAAATAATCGAGCAGTTTTCTAAGTTTGTCTTTACTCCTATATTGTGCAAACCTGCTAGAACAAGCTAGGAGAAGAATCTAAGATTCTCATTGTTCTTTTGTTGTCCCCTTCCTTTCCATGTGCATCAAAAGGAGCTCATTCCTGTCCCCTTAATATTTCCATTCTGCAATGTAACTCACTCACAGTACAGATAGATTGTACCTGAGAATGAAAAGCATGCCCTTTCACTTCTTGGCAGAGGCTAACAGCTAGTGCACTAGGCATTTTAAAATAAGCTCCATGGTTTGTGGAAGGTCACTCTGGGATGCTAATTTCAAATAAATTCTGAACTAGAGACTATATGTCATCTTAAGCTATGAAGACATGAATGATGCATAGGGATCTGTAATAGAGCCCTGGTAAGAGGTGGTAGTTAGTTATATTTCAAGGATGTCTAGGAAGATCAGGTCTTTTTGTGAAAAGAATTTTCTTAAGCATGAGGTAATTTTCTGAATCATGAACCGCTAACTTTGTTAGTATTTGTTTTCAAATAGTAATGAGCCAGGTAGGACAGGCTGCCTTTGTCTTGAAGCAGTGAGTAGAAATGTTAATGGAACTGGTGTTTTTTGTTAATCTTCATATATTCATATACCAAATTCCTTTTAAACTCATTTCAGAAGATGCTTGTTGAAAGGGCAGCAAAAGTTATACGATCCTCTACTGTAAATATCAAAACTGTACTCTGTAAAGACGGAGAGTTTGTTGCAGTTCCTCGAATAAACAATTATCCATCAATTTCAACAGTTCCAATTGGATATCCAATGCCCAGAAATTAAGATCTATGAAACCAGACATGTGCAAACATTTGTTTAGATTCTGCATTATGACTTCTTTATTAGTTGCTACTATGATTGCTACTGCATTAGTGCCTGCTTTGCTAAGCAGAATCATACGTCCAGTGTGCTACTTGATGTATACCAAAATTATACTCCATTTGGAGAAACTCCACAAGACATTCAAAGTAGAAAGGAAAAAGGGATTTTTAAGTTGCTTTACATCACCCTGACAAATGTGGGAATTTCAGCTGAAAGAAGGGGATAGGTGCAAGAGGGGTTGCAGCATCCTGTTATCACTTCTCATAATTTGTCCCTTGTGGTGAAGGATGTGGAGGAGTAGCTGTACCACTATCAGCCTCTTCTCCACCCCATCATTATCATTCTTCACTGCAAATAGAAGGCTTAATTAACCAAACTCTTAAAACAACAGATCATACTTAGAATAAGGAAATAGCTTACAGCTGATTTAGATTAAAATGATAGGCATATCATTTGGCAGGCATATCAAATGATAGGCTAGTTAACTAGTATTATAGTTAATTTTATAAAATAAACATATTATTTATCATAATTATTATCATTAAAATATTACCGTAGTTATGTAATATGTATATTACCATAGTTTATTTTATAAAATAAAATCCAGGCCTACTTCAAACCTCCGTGTGAGAAGTACGAATAATTTTTCAAGCATTATTTAGCCAATTAGTTAAAGAGGTGTTGAGAAGATAATAGTTACGACCTGTTGACCTTAGCTGATCTGAAACACCTTGCTGGTTTGTAGGTGTGGTAGATAAGTCATAGGTGGTGTATAGAAGAGAAGATTGAAACCAAAATGTATAGCATATTTTGGTTCCTCTCCCCGGTGTTTTCAATCTGCTCAGCTGCCTTTTTTTTAAGTCTGAAATTGTATTTACTGTTCATGAAAGGCAGGAGATGGAAGCACTGAAAAATAAAGAAGTCCTCACTTTATCTTCATAATAGAAGAAATAAATTTACCATTTCCTCTGCCAAGATATCTCAGTCCTGCTTGCATCTCCAGGTAAATGGAGAATGGAAAGCCCAGAGTAGTCCTCAGATCCCTTGCCTGCAGTGAGATTACTAAAACCATAAGGTTTTTACTGATGCCTGCTCCATATGAAACGTTACAAGATCTCTTTCTTACTACAGTCATCCATCTTTACTCAGGCAAATAGGATCTTTACTTGAATGGTTTTACTTCATGAGTTAGGGAAAATCAGATGAGTAAGGAGTGCAGTGTTAGTGATTCCATTACATTTGGAATAGGAATCTAGAGGTTGGAGACTACAAAGAGCATGTCACTAGACCTGGGTAATCCACCTGTAGAGCGAATAGTCCTGCTGGACACCAATTGTACTTCTTGTCTGTTAGAGGAAGCTGCCAAAAAATAAAGATACAAGTTCAAAGCATAATACTTATTCATTTCTTTCTTTCCATTTAGACACTGATGCTGAATCAAAACTGCCTCTATGAGTTTTAGCTTCATCTACTTCCTTGTTTGACAAAAACAACACTTCTAGTGCAGCATAGGTGTTCACTCATGGAGTTATTCCACAGTGGGTATTCCATGATCTTCCAAGACAAAGCATTGTTCAAATTCTGTCAGGATAATTAAATGGGGGACAGCAGCTCCTGACCAAATGATCACCTCACTTACAGATCCATGGAAAAATGAAACTGCTAGATCGGGTGAAAATTTTCACCTGTGAAGAACAGTCTGCTCTGTCAGCTCAGTAGAACAAGAACAGCTGGCTCATAATTATTAAATTCTTTATGTGCTCAGAAACTTCTTGGAAAGACAAAAGATTATTTTTACAAAAAAAAACCATTTTTTTCTGATGTTTCTTAGAGCTGCATGCTAAACTGATCTTTATTAATGAGCTTATGGTATAACTGTACAGAGACAATTTCAGGCTTGATTATTCTGAGCATATATTTTCTTCCACAATGTTGTTATAAGACCTCTGAATATATGAGATTTCCCATATTTGCTATTTCCTCATACTTGCTGTGACCATGCTATTTTTAAAGAGGGAGCCAGGCAACTTGTTTCCTTTTTAATAGCCTTTATGGATATAGTCCAATGGCCACAAAGTCATTTTCCATCTCTTATCCTAGCCACTCGTTTCCTTTGTTTTATAGCTTCAGACAGCTCAGAATGACAACTCTTGGAAGACATTACACCCCATAGGCTTTGCTAAGCTTTAGGATGGAAGAAGGGAAAAAGATCTCCAAATAGTTGCCTACTCTTCATCTTAACCTGGCTTTTGCTCTTCTTTGAGTTTAGTATCTCATCCATAAAAGAGACTCAGCCTAAGGAGCCCCTAGATTTATCCACTATTACTTTTCAACTTCTGCAGGATAAAAAAAAAAAAGAAGAAGAAGAAAGTAGAGCAGGGCTGAGAAGTGACAGTTCCTGAGAGGAAATGCCAGGAAAAAAATCAACACACCGATTTACACAGCTAGTGCAGCTTCAGAACTACCAACAGATATGCCTCAACACTGAATAGAAGTCCCACATTTGGCACCTTCAAGTGTCAAAGTGTCAAAAAATTGTATATTTGCTTGCACAGAGCAAAGACCTCCCACCCCTTCCTCTGGAGCTATAGCTCACTGGTATATATTACAACATAAGTTTTCTTCTGTCCTCCTGCCATAACCAGGCTAGAAGTACTTGGTCCTCAATGTCGGGTCTAAGCCCAACTCATTGTGTGACTCTGAAGAAGTCAGACATTTCTTAGTGTAGGTTATCTGAGTATTACATCCTTTTCACAACTCAGTGTTTCTGTTTGTAATGGTTAGAATAAATCACTTGTGAGGAGATTCAAAGCTTGATTTGTTATAAGATATAAAATGTCCAACTGTAGAAAGACTCTTGGGCAAAGATTGGCAGAGAGTCCTTACTGTATGTGTAGAAGCCCTAGCTGCTGACACAAAGAGAGGAACTTTTCTGCCTCACAAATCATGGATCGGTGTACAGTGGTACGATCATTCAACCTCTGTCATGTCTTGGGCACTTGGAAGTTAACGAAGATGATTTCCCTTCAGGATTTACAAGGCATAGTGCATCTTACCGTCTCTCTCCAGACTTTTCCTGGAGTGAGAATATTTTTATTTTACGTTGAATTGAGCATGTTGGTTACTTTATCACAGGTAGTTTACTTTGAAGCTCATCTATCCTTATTTTGTAGGCAGCTCTCTCCATCTTGGCTTTTGCTATTGCCATTTGCTTTCTCTTACTTTCTGTTTTCATTTTCATAAGGGCCTGGGTGTTTTGTCTCAGATGGTGTTTTCATTGATGCTGTTTCATAAGGCAACATATGCTATTGTGTGATGACAGAGGGCACACATTTCACTAGAATTAAATCCTTTCTTGAATTATGGACATAATTTATACTCCCCTTCTTTTTTTTTTTTTCCACAATTGCCTACCTATGATCGTCCTGATAAGCATCAGAGCCTCTTTGCAACAAGCAAATGCAACTTGCACCAAAAAGTGGCAGCTGAAGAAGCAATTACTGTTAAAAAAAAATAGAGTTGCAATGTGACCAGTGTATTCACAAGAGTGCACATGAAATAAACACGCATGATCTGTCTTCTGCCTCCACAATCATTATTGAAAGAAAAACCACAAATGATTCATAGGAAAGTGAAGATTTTGGCTAGTACATATTTATATGAAGAGCTTTCCTAAGTTGTTCTTACAATATGAAACCAAATCAGCATATTCTTACCATTGATGAAGATGGAAGATATTCCAAATACACTGATAGATGGGCTAAAGGTCCATCTGTAGCCATGTACTGAAAGTGATAAATGAGGAGCACTGTTCAGGGAAGAACAAAGGGACACAGCAGGGCAGAGATTGAGGGTAATGCTTGTATAGGCTGGAGGCCTTGCCACACCTTCTAAAACCTCTGCCTTTGGCCAACACAACTGCCCAACATATCTGCTTTAGCAGATACTCCCTAGATATGAAGGGCAGACAGTATTGACTATATGCATGGAATAATCCTTTCTACAAGCATGCAAGGGCTGTCTCCATTCTGCTACCACATTTCTGGAGCTGCTGCATGCCCTACTATGCTTTTCTATTGGGGTGCTGTGTGAGGTCTGATTCTTCCTTCTTGCTAGGAAAAGTTTTGGCTCTGAAGAACAAGAACTGCCTATGTAGGCAAGAGTGTCTCCTCTTCCCTTTTATTTGTGAAATAATAGAGAAGATACTCAAATGATTGCTATAGAATTACTGCAGACTAAAGAAGTCCTTCTGAAATGAGGAAAAAAAAAAAGGCACTGAGATGAAAGTGTGATGGGTGTGCTCCTTCCCCAGTCTGACCTGATCTTTAACACTTAGCCCTATTCAAGTGTATCACCAGTGGCATTATCTGATCATGGTGACTACCTCCCTGTTCTCTTGCTCCACTCACACAATAACTATCAATAACAGTCATGATGGCTGCATACTGATGGGAGACATTCTGATGGATTCTGCAGAGACAGGTAACAAAGAGCTCAGCTCTGCAGAGAAAGACCTGGACATCATGCTGGACGACAAGTTGACCATGAGGCAGCAGTGTGCCCTTGTGGCCAAGAAGACCAATGGGATCCTGGGGTGCATTAAGAAGAGCGTCTCCAGCAGGTCGAGGGAGGTGATCCTGCCCCTCTACTCGGCCCTGGTGAGGCCACATCTGGAGTATTGTGTCCAGTTCTGGGCCCCCCAGTAGAAGAAGGATGTGGAGCTGCTGGAGAGAGTCCAGCACAGGGCTACAAGGATGATCAGGGGCCTGGAACATCTGCTGTATGAGGAGAGGCTGAGGGAGCTGGGCCTGTTCAGCCTGGAGAAGAGAAGGCTGAGAGGGGATCTAATCAGTGTCTATAAGTACCTCAAGGGAGGCAGTGAGGAGGATGGTGCTGGCCTCTTTTCAGTGGTGGCTACCGACAGAACAAGAGGAAATGGCCAGAAACTGAAGCATCAAAAGTTCTACAGGAACTTAAGGAAAAATTTCTTAATGGTGAGGGTGACAGAGCACTAGAAGAGGCTGCCCAGAGAGGTTGTGGAGCCTCCTTCTCTGGAGATCTTCAAAACCCGCTTGGATGCAGTTCTGCGGCACATGCTCTAGGTGACCCTGCGTGTGGAGGGGGATTGGATTAGATGACCTCTAGAGGTCCCTTCCAACCTTAAGCTTTCTATGATTCTATGACAGTAACCAAGGACTAATTGAGCTTGTGCAGAAGAAGCAGAGCTTCGTCCAACATGCAAAAAAGACTATAAGTCAATCATCTTATTTCTTAAATATGGGGACAGCCCCAGAGCCTGTTGAGCTCTCCTTGCATGGCAGTGGGCTGCATGTCAGGATCTCCCCTTAGGCAGAGATGCCTCTCAAGATTACTCCTTTGGGTTAAAAGATCCCTTACCAACAACAGCTCCACGGTAAAGTGAACATAACATGCTAAAGCTTTCTAAAACTTTGTAAGCTTTACTAAATTTTATCCAGGATTGACTGTGCACATAATGCCTTAGAAATAAACCACTGACTAAGTCTGGAACTAAGATTGGATCCAACCATACCCAAATTCCTCTGAGCAGGAGTTTAGAAAGCAAGGGGGACCAATATAAACCTTGTGACTCAGTAGGAGAATTTCAGGTGTAATTTTTTATAAAACTGCCCTCCATGCAGTAAATAACAGTGATCTTACCATTGAATCTTATCAAAGTAATTGTGCATATCAATAAAACATATTACTATATCTCTCATACAAGTGAAGTGTACTGCATTACTCACCCCTCCCCAGCTTGTTCTGTACAGAAGTATAGAGCTAAAAGGACATTATTAGAGACAATGTGACTTAAAAACGTAACTGACAGTAGAATGGTTGGTATAACTCAGCTTCTGTTCGAATTAATTCTGCATGACGTCTGTGTAAATAGGTTGATCAACATGAAGACTATTGTTGCTTGATAGAAGTGCTTTTGATTTGTGATTATTTCACTGGTGTTTCACATGTCTTCTCTTAACTTGAAAATGTTAGTCAATGCATCTCGGCTTTATAGAAGTTCTTACCATTCACAGTTATGAAGAAAAGCTTGAAAATAATGAGACCCCTGAAAGGCCTATAAAAGAAACTTCTTTACACAAATTCAGTACTTTTTTAGCCATTTTTTTTCTCCTTATACTGAGCTGTTGGCCATATCACTGAATTCAGATCAGCCTAAGGTAATTTATCTGCTTCAGGAATCTCAGGATCCTAAGAACAACATTTGTGTCACTCCACATTCATGCCTCATTTGCACAGGAAAAAACCTTTCTCTTTAGATAGAGTGGTGATTGCTACACAGTGTTGGAAGCTACAGCAGCTTAACCTGGGGAATGGGAAAAGAGCAAATATGTGATTGAAACAGGAGCTCCTTTGTTCTAAATTGAAGCATACCAAGCCTCTTGGGATCTTGTCTCTTTAAACAATTTGCTTGTACATAGAGGATTGTCAGCTGAGTAGAACAGAAAAGGCAGAGCATCAGCTCTCACTTCTGAACTTACTGCACATTTAGAACTAACAGGAAGGGGGACTTTTTTGACAGTGAGAAGAGAGAAAATTTCTGAGAGAAATTTTGAAAAATACGTAAGAAATATATTTACCAAAGGAAAACAATAGGTGAATCAGGGAAATATGTTTTCAGAACTGCTGCATAAAATGAAAATACCAGTGGTTGGTCTGTTAATATTATTACAAGGACATCAGCAGTGAAGTGACACATCTGCACAGTTATAATCACATGAACTAGATATACTATGCTGAATGATAATATAAGGAAAGTGTGAGACCTGATCTTGGATCTATTTGTGTATACATAAATCCATAGAGGCCTAGATTGCACTAATTCCGGAAACTTAAGAGAGGCCTCTGGGTTCGCAGCCTAGTTACAAAGATTCTATTTAGGGACAATGGAAAGAAAGATGCTCCTTTCAAAGGTAATTCAGGTCTGAGATGGGCAGAGTTGATGTCCAAGAGGTGCTTGTCTCTGTTGTTTAGACAAGACAAGTAGGCCACCTTGTTAAAGCATTTCAAGTTATACAGACTGAATCCAGATTTTTGTTTGTCCATTTAAAACAAAATGATAATAAAGTTTTGTTGAATAGGTGCTAGAAGACATCAGGAGCCTAAGAAATGAGTTATGCATATTTGTTAAAATATCATGGAAAAAACCTACTGCCATCCTGAAGATCCCAAAAGAGGGATTCAAATAACTGCTGAATCCTTTCAAGAGCTTAAGCATTGTGAAAGTGTCTTTATCTTGAGTCATTGAAGCATTGGACGCACCAAATCAAAAACAGCCCTTTTTCTCCTTTTATTGACAATACACTTGTTTTCAGCAGACTAATTATGAGACATTGTGAGAGTCAGAGGAATGCACCTGTTCTGTCACCAGAAACATGACTGACGTGAATTGAATACCACAGGCAATAAGCTTTCTTTTGAATGCCACACTGTGAAAAAAGGTCTATAGTAAAGAATAAGAAAAATGAGAAAGTAGAACAAAGCAAACTGACAAGAGTGACTTCCCTACCTCCTTAGAAAGATCCAAATAATATCTTGATTGCATGGAGGATTCCTAACTAAAAAAAAAAAAAAAAAGAGATTATCCAGTAGTATTTGGATCTTCAATTGATATCAGAGATAAAGAAGCAGTTAAGAGACTTTTAAACTGACCTGAAGTGGTAAAAGTTAAATATGGTGTTGCTGGCAAATGGATTAAGCATTTAACTAACGTGATTTTCATTGTTCTGGATTATCACATTAGAGACTGTAAGATATAGTTTGTTCTTTCATTTTACTGAGACTTCGTTTTGTCAAGTGTTGAGCAGAATTGCAGCCTAAATACAGAATAAATGTTCTATTTCATTTGAATTACTCCAGGTGCATATTTCTGTAAGTAAAAGCAAGTGTAGTCAGCAGAGATGTGAACATGCTCAACATTTCACAGGACAGACCCCTTGAGGAGAACATGGGGCTGTGTTCCTGTGTTGCAGATTTCTAAATTTACTAGAATTTTTAAATATCAACCAGAGGAAGAAAAAGAATGCAATTCATAAAATGCATATTTAAAGATCTTAGATTTCCATTTTTATTTGCATTTTTGGTTTATTTTGCATATTAAATTCCATTTGAATATAAAATCAATGTTTTGGAAATCTTCTATTTTCGTTTTTATTTTTCCCCATGACCACCAAAATCAGAAAAGGGAATTGTAACATATTTCCTCTTTCTGACCAAAATATTTAACTCTATGTGTTATTTTACTCTTCCTACACATATGTAACTTACACGTCCTTTATTGGGGCTCTAAGTGCCAGTGGCTTCTAAGAGAAACTTTGATTCCCATTGGCATGTGTGTTTTTAACACAGATTACAATTTCACATCTCTGAAAGGCATGAAAGTAATGAGCACTATAGATGCAGTGAAAGGACCCTAAATATTCACTATGGCATGGAAAATAAAACTGGTGCTTTATAGAATATGATTAATATACATTTTCATTATCACAGGAAATGTACTGGTAATGATTTAGGAAATGATTATTGTCGTCTTTATATGAAATGCACTGTGTGCACACAATGTGGCTTTCATACAATTCAAAATTACAAAATTCTTTAAAAAATGCTTACCACAAATAAGTAGTTCGTGCATTTATCTATGCTTGTAACATTGCAATGTTCATGGGTACATGTAGGTATATAATTTTGACTTCTAAGAAAGAACAATCTGACATATCTTGCTCATATATAATAAAAAGAATGATAGTATCCCAAGATTAACACTACAACAAGTTTGTAAATGAAGCAAAATTGAAATCTTATTTTTTTAAATTTTAATGATTTAATATATCATCTACATTTGACTCAGTTAACCTACAAGGTACATCTGATTTTTCCATGTCATTCCCTTAATAAGTCTATAGGTATCCAAAGAATTTCACTGAGATTTACAGTCCTAAGTGACTTAACATAGGATTATTTTATCTGTCTGCAATTTACTGGATAGAAATATGTAAATATGTTGCAGAAAATGCCAGATTTTCTGCACAGACATTTGGGGATTGTGTACACTAAATCCAGCACATTAGTGAAGCATAAAACTGTACTACATGAACATTGAATCCCAGGCTTTGTTTATTTGTGGTGTGCAGAAAGATCTTAATTAAAAAAACAGGGCTCACTTTGACATTCCAAGTGGAGTATAATCTCAGGTAATCTTCCAAAATCCTCATCTTTAACCTAGACAAGATATCTGTGTAGAGCTAAAATAAATGTCGAAGTATGGACTTAAAATATAGCTAAGGCCAGGCTTTCAAAAGTACATAGGCAGAGAAATATTCAGAAATGTACAGCTATGGTTTTTAAAAGCACCCAATGAGCTAGAATATTCCTCAGATCTTTAGCAGCTTGAGTATTTAGGAAAAAAATGCTGTCATGATTTAGCATCCTAATGGAGTCTAAAGATGGCACCAAAAACATGAAAAATCCACTGTAGAGAAAAGCACAAGCCGATCCTTCCCCACCTGCTTTATTATTATCTGGTGAGCAAAGATTCTTTGGGGGTCCTATTTTCTGAATGCACATTAACATTTACCCCAGTATCTTGCTAATCCTAATTCTTTGATATATTAGCTCATAAATACTTGTTTTGTCCTTTTAACTTGTCTATATTCTTCTTAAGACATTACTCAGGCACGGCAAAAGGTGCCTGAACGAAGTGACTCTGAGAGAATGATAGGAACAGTGTCTAAACTGCTGAAGAAGTTTTAAGATAAAATATTTTTGAGAATCAACTTTTTCTGAATTTCTGTTATTGGCAAAAAAAAATCAAATCTAAGTGGTATCTGTGAAAGCAGTTAAAATGCCTTTTATGCATCCTAATAAAGTTGACCTAATTTGCAATCACACTTCAAGCGTGCTAAATGTCTTATCCTTCTCTGACGTCTATGAGATATATAGGTGGTTCAGAACTTCAGAAAACAAGATTCGTTATACATAATTGCTGAAACAAAGGCATAAAAGCTTGGAAAAGGTATACACTGAAACAAACAGGTATTTTCAAATGTTCCCTTTCTGCATTGGGAGTTTGTATTCCTTACATCTCACCAAGACAGTTCATCCTAAAGCTAACTTAGAACATTATACCTGTTATATCTGAAATGTTAGCTTGTTTTCTTAACTTGAAATGGAAAAGGCTACATATTCCTGTAATTCTCCACAATTAGACCAAGTTTTTCAGAAAATATACCTATAGAAAGGAAGACAGTCACTACAAAGGATGTTATTGTATGAAAAGCCAGGACTTTTCTGTAAAAGTGCCTTTTAAAAACAGAGTTTAAATTACTCAAGTTATTTCATCATAATTGAAACAGATGCATATATGGTAGGACCACCAGGCTCAATGAGTAGTCATCAATGGCTCAGGATCTAGCTAGGTTCCTGTAGGAAATGGAATGTGCCTGAGTCAATATTTGGGCCTATACTGTTCATTTTGTTTCCTCAATGCTATGGGTACTGTCATAGATTTCAGTTTCAGCAAATATGCGAAGAACACTAAAAAACCAAGAGTATAAATAATGAATTTAGAACTATGGTTTACAGGACCTTGAGAAATTTGAGGACTAGGTCAACAGAAACCTCATTAAGTTCGACATAAAGTGCAAAATTCTGCACCTGAGATAAAACTGTAATAGTTAATTCCAGGCATAACTGCAGTTTGGGGATCCCTTCTGCAAAGACCTGAAGATTACAGTGGATGCCAAACTGAATGTGAGCCTGCATTCATTACACTGTCATTGCAAGTAAGACAAGTTGAATACTGAGCTGCATTAGACGGAGAGTGACCACCATATCAAGCGATACTACCATCCCTCTCTACTAAGTGCTGAAATTGCACCTAGAATGCTGTATTAAGTTTTATCCTGCTCCCCTTGGTTCAAGAAGGATGCAGAGAAGCCAAATGGATCCAGTGGAGAGTTAGTACAACAGCTAGGGGACTGGAGAATATCTTATTAAGAGAGACTGGGAGAGCTGGCTTTCTTTATTTTATTTATAATTACCTGAAGGCTATTACCTGAAGGGTAATTACAAGGATGACAACAAAACTCTCCTTAGTTGGAGCATATGATACAAAAAGGACAAATGAGCTAAAATCTGCATATTAGAAAATTCTGTTTGGAATCTTAGAGGGAAAAAATCACAAATGCAGTACCGGCATACGTCACCTAGAGAAGCTGCACAATCTGCATCCTTGATCATTTTCAAGACTCAGGTAGACAAAGCCATAGTGACCTGACACCTTATTGGCATCAGGGTGATCCCACTCTAAGCATGAGATTGGGGTGGAGATTTCCAGAGATTCATTCTAACTGCCAGTTCTGTGCTTCTATGATTAATGTATATATAGAAGTCACAGGGCTTTGAAATTGTAATGCTTGTTTGTTACACTGAATCTTCTTCTTATATTATGTATAGTAGTAGTGACTTGGAGCTTAAAATGTTCTTACTTGCATGTTAGGTTATGTTATGCCTAGTGTCATAACAGGGCACTAGCCTATTGTGTAAAGCATGACACCATAACTCATAATTGGTACAAAATAAAATGGACAAATGGTGTTTGTGAAACTGGGAATAAATGGAAAAAGTTCATTTTTAAGTGTGCTTATGAATGTATTAAGAAAATTTCCACTATACCCTATTTTTTGCAGAGGGAAGACATTCAAGCCTTTGGCACCCTGAAAGCAGAACATCTTGTCTGACCTTGCCTTAGCCCTGTTTTTCATATAAAGATATGCAAAGAAAGCAATTTCATCAGGCCAGCAGTGCAAAAGTTGTTCAAAGCTAACACCAGAAGAGGTGCAGATCAGCTAATGAATAATTATAAGGTGGACCATATAAGGCTGGCATGGAAATATCTCTTACTGTAACATGGCAAGGGGACTAGTAGAACTAAATCGTGGAAAGATTAAGTTAGTTGTGTAAACTAAATATTGAATATGTAAGAATTTACTATAGCTTAAAAGTCATGACAAAAAGCTGCTCGGGATCCCAGGAAGATGAAGAAGGGCTCCCAGCCAGCAGGAACCTTACTTAAAAAAAGACTTAAAAAACTTGGAAATCTGATTCCTGCTATGCATTAGCCCTGCCTGCAAATGAACACAAAAGAAAAGAAGATTTTAACAAATGAGTTTTGAAATAACTTTCAAGACCAGAAATCCGTTGAGGACAACCTTTAACATGAGGGTTTGGTCCCATTTAGTTCATGTGCCTAAGCATTCTTCATGACCAGGATCTTCTAAACCAAGACTTAGCAAAGGATGGTTTTAGCCATCTGACTTCTTCTAACCCATCATGACGTAAGAATAGAAAAAAATGTAAATCTGCAGTTGATCCACTGGCCATAAGTAAAATGAAACTGATCATCTAGCTTTATCTCATCATCCATGCATAGTGAATTGCAGAATGTGGGTTAAAAAAAAGAAAGCATGAGCAATATTATATATGTTTTAAACTACTGTGTTCATCTAATACATTAATATAGGATACCATGAAGGATATCTCTTAAAATATGCCTAAAAAATAGAGGGATCTGGACAGGCCGAATCAATGGGCTGAGGACAACTGTATGAGGTTCAACAAGGCCAGGTGCATCCTGCACTTGGGCCACAACAACCCCATGCAGCCCTACAGGCCTGGGGCAGAGGGGCTGGAGAGCTGCATGGCAGAAAAGGATCTGGGGGTGCTGGACAACAGCAGGCTGAACACGAGTCAGCAGGGTGCCCAGGGGGCCAAGAAGGCCAATGGCCTCCTGGCTTGTGTCAGGAACAGTGTAGCCAGCAGGACCAGGGAAGTGATTGTCAACCTCCATTCAGCACTGGAGAGGCCACACCTCGAATACTGTGTTCAGTTTTGGGCCCCTCACTACAGGGGAAGGACATGGAGGTGCTGGAGTGTGTCCAGAGAAGAGCAGCGAAGCTGGTGAAGGCGCTGGAGCACAGACCTTACGAGTAGTGGCTGAGGGAGCTGCAGTTATTTAGTCTGGAGAAGAGGAGGCTCAGGGGTGAACTTATCGCGTACTGCAATTAACCTGAAAGGAGGTTGCAGTGAGGGAGGGGTCAGTCTCTTCTTCAAAATAACTACTGATAGTACAAGAGGAAATGGCCTTAAGTTGCACCAGGGGAGGTTCAGGTTAGATATTAGGAAGAATTTCTACACGGAGGGCGTGGCGAAGCCTTGGAACAGGCTGCCTATGGAAATGGTGGAGTCACCATTCCTGGCAGTGTTCAAGAAAAGTGTAGATGAGGCTCTTAGGGACACAGTTTAACAGGCATGGTGGTGATGCCATTACAGTTGGACTTGATGATCCTGAAGGTCTTTTCCAACCATGATGATTCTATGATTCTATATGACTCTTAGCTATCTTTGAAACAAAATATTTCAAAAATCATCTTTTATTGTAGTTTCAAAAGCTTCCAAGTGAAAATGAGAAAGGAACTCCTATAAAATAGGAAGAATAAAAAATCTACTATTTCTATTTTAGATTTAGATTTAGATTAAGACCGTCAATGTACATAGGGAGGAATAACCCCAGGCACCAGTACAGGTTAGGGGTTGACCTGCTGCAAAGCAGCTCTGTCAAGAGGGATTTGCAAGTCCCGGCTGACAAGTTACCCATGAGGCAGCAATGTGCCCTCATGGTCAAGAAGGCCAATGGGATCCTGGCCTGCATCAGGAGGAGTGTTGCCAGCAGGTCGAAGGAGGTGATCCTGCCCCTCTGCTCAGCTGTGGTGAGGCCACACCTGGAGTATTGGGTGCAGTTCTGGACTCCTCTGTACAAGAGGGGAGAGGAGCTTCTAGAGAGGGTGCAGCATAGAGCAAAAAAGATGATTAAGGGACTGGAGCATCTATGTTATGAGGAAAGACTAAGCTACTAGATCTCTTTAGCCTAGATAAGAGAAGTTTGAGAGGGGATCTTATCAACATGTACAAATACATGACAGGAGAATGTAAAGAGAATGGGGCCAAACTCTTCTCTGTGGTGGCCAGCCACAGAACAAGGATTAGTGGGGGATAATGAGTACAAATTAAAACACAAGAAGTTCCATCTCCGTGTGAGGAACAACTTCTGTACTGTGAAGGTGACAGAGTCCTGGAACAGGCTGCCCGGAGAGGTTGTGGAATCTCCTTCTTTGGAGGTCTTCCAAACCTGCCTGGATGTGACCCTGTGCCATATGCTCTAGGTGTCCCTGCTTGAGCAGGGGGGTTGGCCTAGATGATCTCTAGAGGTCCCTTCCAACCTCAACCATTCTGTGATTTTGTGAATATTCTTTGCCAGGCTGCAATCAATATTCCAGATTAGTGACATCTTAAAATTCAGGATTTGCATTTTTAATGCTCACTCTGTTGCCAATGTATTTAAAATACTGTCACTGTATAGTTTATCCATGAGAAAATACCACATCAATATAGTTGGATTCAATCACAGAAGTGCTGACAAAGCATATTGTACTCCAACAAGAAAATATTATATTCCCAAAAGCCTTCATTCTCAGATCATTTCAGCTAAAAGTGAAAATCACTGTCCAAAGAGCATTAAAATGTTTCCTTGGGGATGTAAACTCCAGCTGGAGGTTAGTGATATGGGGATGATTTCCTAATCAGGAAAGCAAAGTAGTGAGGACTTCTACAGAAAAGTAAGTAGACTCACATTCACAGGCCCTGCTCTTTACAGAGGACTTGGACCATTTCAGTATCTGCTGAAAGGGACACCAGGACACAAGCAATTCAGCAGGTTTCTGGAGAGCATCAATGACAACTTTTCTGAAGTGCTTTGATGACAGCTCCTGACATGTGAATGAGTAGCCAATGAGGACAGGTGCTCTGCTGAACCTAATACTTAAAAACAGGGAATGGCTGCTTGTGGATGTGAAGGCTAGGGGAAAGCCTTGGCTGCAGTGACTTTGAGAGGGATCCTTCAGGATCCTGTGAGGAGGGAGCAGGATCACAAACCTGGAGAACAGACGTGGGGCTGTTCAGGGACCTGCTTGGAAGAATCCTGTGGGATCCAGCCTGGGGAAAAGAGTGATCCAAGAAAACTGCTTGATTTTCAAGGATTCCCTCCTCCAAGCTCAAAACAGTCCCTCCTGATTAGCAGGAAAACAAGGAAAGGTAGCAGGAGACTGGCATGGATGAACAAGGACCTCCTGATTAAACTCAGTCACAAAAATGAAGCAATCAAGGTAGAAGCAGGGACAGGTAACCTGGGAGGAATGTAGAGACACTGAGTAGGGAGAGATGGGGCTAGAAAAGTCCACCTGGTGTTTAATTTGGCAAAGGACATGAGGAAAATGAAGAAGAGCTTCCTTAAGGACTTTGGTAGTAAATGAAAGACTGGAAGAAATGTGGGCTTGTTATTGAATGAGTCAGGAGCCCTGGTGATTAAGGACACTGAAAAGCCTTCATTGCCTCAGTCCTTATTGGTAAGACTGGCCTTCAGGAATCCCAGTCCCCAGTGAAAGGGAAAAGGTGTCGAAGGGAGGGGAAGAAGGAATCTGAAGAAAGGAAGACATTGACTTTGTGGATGAGGTTAGGGAATAGGCCCTGATATGCCCACAAATTCTGAGGGAGCTGGCTGATGTCATTGCATAGCCACTCTCAATCGCCTTTGAAAGGCCATGGAGATCCAGGGAAGGCTGGCTCCAGTATTCAAAAAGGGCAAGAAGGGGATGATTCATGCTTTTTAGCACCATGATCACACACAGGTGACCTGATTTTGAATCCATTTACACTAGAGTGCATTTGAATGCATTTACACTAGAGTAAACCTGTCCTGAGATCAATATGCCTTTGTTACCAGCTGGCACAGCTAGAAGAAGCAGTTGCACCTGTTAGAAACAGATCTTACAAGCAAAATTACTTTTGTTTTCCACTCCATAAGGTCACAAGTTAAAGAGATATTTTATGGGCTCTGAGAGTATTATTGGTTCTCTGTTGAGAAAGGAGCTGACCTATCAGAAAGAGGAATGAAAGGGACTTTTTCCTTGAATGGAATGATTGACTTGAGGCTTTGTGAAAGTATGTCTTCTGCAAAAGAAAAAAAAAAAAACAAAAGCTCTAGAATAACATGGTTTCACATTTTATGAAACCTCCATAGCCGCTTGAGTCACATCTTTTCTTAAAATCCTTATCTATCACCTCCCATTAAGTACACTGCTTAAACAAACATTATCTAAAGAAAGCAGGACAGAAATTGAAAGTCAAATATAAAGAGAACTAAAATATAAATACACACTATCACAGCACTATTTCCTTTGCTCTTAATGATTAAGGGAGTAATAGCATCTAGAAACAAGGAAAATATAATTCTGCATAAAGAAAAGAGATGGTGCCGTCGTCGTGAGAAGGGGGACACATTTTTATGTGAATGTCTAAGACAATATAGAAGCAGAGTGCCTGAATATTGTGTGTTGGAGATAAGTTGCTCTTTAAAAGCTGGGTACTGAGACTAGTGGGAAGGAGTGTTGCATTTCTGCTGGATGTATTCACTGGAGTGGTTATAGAGCTAGTTTTCAACAAATAGTATTCGTGTGTGGGGATGAGTGAAAATCTTTCCCTGGGAGTCTATCCATCTCTCGAGTCTAGCAGTGTTATGTCGTTGTTGTTATTATTGTGGATGTTGTTGAGTTCCTTTTGCCTCTCTAACAGCAAAACTACCATGTAGTTTGGAACTGAACGCCTATGAAGAGACCTGATTGGAATGCAATGTATGTGCTATAGTCTGTGAGACAAGAAGAATATATAATGAGGGAAAGAGGAAGCAGGAAAGGCTTCAGAGAAAAAGTAAATTAACTCCAAGATTGAGGTGCTGGCTAGACATCCATATGTAAATGTCAGAGTGGCCTAAATTTTAGTTTGGAGACACTATGAACTATCTGTTAATTATTATGAAAAAGATGGTCACTGATTTCCTAATATAGAGAAGAGGGTAAGTTATAATCTATATATGAAGACTAAGTACTCTCTGGTCCATATACGGGATCCATTTCCTGCTGCACTTTCTTTTGTTGGCCTTTAAACATGGGAGGTTGTATGCTGATTCCAGATGAAATGCTCTTGAAGTTCACTGCCACTACTCTGTTTCCTGAAAATCTAATAGCCCCTCACATGACTGAAATTCAGTAATTATGACTACAATGTGGACATACCCGGTTGTATGATAGATACATGCTAGACATGTGAAGGGGAATTCTTAAACAGGTGATGGGGGCATGTCATGTTTTGTAGTCAGAGATCAACATTGTCAGATGACTATCTATATAGTCATTCCCTTTTTCATGCCAGATGCTTACCTATAACATGCAATGAAAAAGCATCTGTTTTGAACAGGTGTAACTCCAGTCAAACATATGAAACCCTTCAGAGACTCTCTGAGAGTTTCTGTGGACCATTCTGACTTTCTGTTCCTTGAGAATGAAAAAATATAGCAGCTTATGAGTGCCCCATAGAAAATCAGAGCAGGAAGCAGCAAGCTCTTGTGAGGGACACAGAAAAACAGTCAGTAGGACTGAAACTTGAAGCTAAAAGCAAATTATCCAGAAAAAAAGTTTAGCACTGTGTCATTTGAATCACTTGGCCTCATTGATTAATGGTCAATCAAACATTATGCTCAGAACAATATGCTAAATATGAAGCAGGATTTAGTACATTTTCCTGAAACAAATGTCCTGTGCTTTCCTCATTCATGGTTGGTTGGAGTGGATCGTGTTATTAGAACTACATGCTGCCTCCTCTTATTCCAAGACTGAGTAATCTACCTCATGCAGTCAAAAACTAGTAAGCATTGTTTTTCTTCTCTTTTGAGTACAGAGAAAGTGAATTTTGCACAAGACCTTGACAGATGTTGCAAAGAAAAAAAAAACAACATCCAAAAAAACAACAAAAAAGCAACCCTGTTATGTCTTTATACAAGCTGTAAAATTGATCCATTCCCCTGAAAGCCTCACATAAACATGTAAGCCTCAGCCTCCAGCTTCTTGGTCCCTGATATTCCTTCCTTGCTTGCTTGCTTGCTTCCTTCCTTCCTTCCTTCCTTCCTCCTTTTCTTTCATTTTCACGTTTTCACAAAATGCTTTCAATATTTTATCCTCCTGTAAATTTATAACATTCTCTTTCACAACTAAATTGCATTATTTTCCACAACAGGCCTTTTCACCTGGAGAGAAGGAGATAAGAAATATACTACTGTAATGGCCAATAACCTGAGAAAATGACATGCAAAAAGAGATTGTCAAGGTTGTTCTGTTTGTGGAAAAGAAAAATTACAAAGACCAAACTCTTATTGGTAGCAGCAAATGGGATAACAAAGGGTAAAGATCATTGCTAAGAGCTTGAGATGTTAGGATAAGACATTAGGAAAATATTTTTTTCACTAAGAAAGTAAAACACTTGAAGAAGTTGCTTAGAGAGTCAGGCACTGTCCTTGAAGATTTTAAAGACTTGGCTAGAGAAAGCCATGACCAACATGTTCTAATGTTTGTGATTGTTCTACCTGACTGGCAGGTTGCATGAGGTGGTCTCCAGATGTTCCTTCTAATCAATACTTCTGTGATTCAGCAGTGATCCCTATTTGTAAAGGACTTAGTGGAGTTACTCCAAATACATCTCAGTGTAACTGACTTTAGAGTCAAAACGTACATATCCTGTACTTCAAACAGTATAATGTCTAATATGGGGCACAATTATGAGGTGTATGAACACCAGACAAAACTAGTAAAGAAAGTATTAACAAAAGGGTCAGCTGATTTCCCTATTTGTGACTAAGGAACAGGAAAGTAGTTGCTTCTCTTCATTCCAAAACAGGGATCAACTTCAGGGCATACAGATGAACTGTATCAGGATGAATGTGATAGACAGGTAGGGTAGAAGCAGCAGGTCCATGTACTAGAAACTAAAATGGATAGCAGGTTCTTCTGTCTTCCTTTCTAAATGGGAAATGAAAGTCTGCAACAGAAATAAATTTGGACTGGTGGACTAGCGATGGAAGACTTTGGCTTGGTTGCACTTTCCTCTGGGCTCTAAGACTAGTTTTGAGCTTTCTGTTGCTACTAGGAATAATGAAATATAAGCTCTATGGGCAGAAAAGGTTAACAGAGACAGAAGAATTGCTATGACATATATGGGCTGTGTGTGTACTGATGGCACTGAAGGAACACTTTGATGTCATCCCTTGGAGAATACCACTCTTTCCAAACGCTGTTACAACAGAGGGAAATGCTACTATTGCTTTTGCAAGAAAGAAAGTGAACAGTGACAGAATGATTCTGATATGTCTGGAACCCTGGGTAGGACAAAGAGAGCACCAGGCTCTTAAGCATATTGTCCAGACCTGGACAGCATGCTAAGTACGAAGCCTCCAGCCTGCAGTATGATGAAGAGCTTGACATCAGGAAAAGCTGAGGAAGACTGAGGTATAAAATAATGTCTTAGTAAATACATATCTTCACAATTTTTGCCATACTGTCTCTTCTTAGAAGAGCTATCATAGAGAACTCCTTTTCTCTGAATAACAGCCAGAAAAGATGGTGATGCCCCTTCCTTTATATTAGCTCACTCTGGAAAGAAAAGTGCATGAGAAATACAGTCCTAAAAATAACAAAGCTTCCAAAAGCACAACTTAATTGCAGAACAGGTATTTTAAGTGAGTCAGAAGAGTATTCTCCTTACATTTTTAATGTGTCTTTGTTTCTCTGTTTAAAATTTTAGCTAAGTGTTTTATTTTCTCCCTAATTTCCTTGCAAGGAAATGTTGCTATGAAAATTTTCTCTTCATTTTGGAAACTGAAGACACACATTAAGATCTTATTTGTGACCGTCTAGCAATTCAGACTGACAACATAAAGAAAAAATATATTTTATTTTTTACTTAATAGAATTTTCAGTAAATATGGCAGTAAATGTCTGCTTGAGTATACCTTATTTCCAATTCTGGTGTCTAATTCTGCACATTTTTGATGCAATTAAACCAAAATATATCAATTTGATATTCTAGATTTTCAAAATGCTTTTATACTTTTATATATGCTTATGGAACAGACAGAATTTTAGATTTTTTTTTTAACTTGGACCTTTTTCACATAAAATGATTTTTCTTGTCTGGAGTCTGAAAAACCCATGAAAAACCATCATCATCCATTTGATACTCCTGTTAAATCTCAGTTTAGCACTGAAATAGTGAACTGAACTGTTATTAGAGGTGCTCATCCTCCTACAGTTCATGTGAAGTTGTCTCAGTTCCTGCACAACAGCTTGGCAATAACATTCCAAGGACCACCCTGGAGTCAGTCAGGGCCTGTTTATGAACAAATTGGAAAGCCAGGCATGGCTGTGATTAGCGATTATTCCAGTCCTGCATGGTGAGGACATCCTTGTAGCTCCCCCAATTTATGCACCTAGTGGAGATTCTCAGATTTGCTTCTTAAGACGAGTGCGTGTTGCCTATTTGGTTTCAGGCTTATTCCCAAAGAAAAAAGTAAGGAAAGGACAACCTCATCCCTAACATCTAGTTCAGAGTAAATCTGTCATTAAAGCTAGTGAGCAGGACAGCAGGCAGCAGGATGCCCTGTGAAAGTGGAGGCAAGAGCAACTGCTTTCACCATTCAACCCCTCTGACTGGTGATTACCTCATATGTCAGTGGATTGAATTTTTCTGTAGACTGAGAAAGACTGAGTCAAATATTATGAATAAATTAGGCTGTGTTCTTTTTTACCTTTATGTATTTGCCTCTGTTCTCTTTGCCTCACCCCAGCCCTCCTGAGACACAAGTTTTTATCCTTCACAGTCAGGCTGGGTGGGAAAGCCTGGAAAGGCAGCTGAATCAGACTTGTTAACCCCACTTTGCCTGTGCATGCGGATAGAACAATCGAAAAAGGTAGCCACCTACAGAATTTCTTGCATTCCTCTTCTTTGAAGAATTTTAGTGCTTTTTACAGAGGCTGAACAAAGAGGTGTTATGACAACTTCTGCGCAGATTGCTCACTACCTCCACTGACTCTTAAAGGACAGTCTTCCCCGGAGCTCTCTTTTAGCAGAGGTTGTGTTGCCACAATGCCACAATATAACCTGGCCCTTGATGCCATAAAGATGAACTGTACCTTTTATAAAAAAATATCAGTCTGGTAGAGGAGGTGAAAATCCAGGCTGAATCATTTATCTTCAGACTCATGTTCTGAGTGATTGCGATTATTTTTTATTTATGCTTAAGCATTTTTGAATCTTCTTCATATCATTAATGCAAGCCGTAAGTTTTCTCTGCAATGGAGCCAAAAAAGAATATTGTAGGACGATGTCTCAAATTTTTAGTATTAAATCCGAGAAAGGAATAGAATGCATTTAGCTACACTGAGAAGATCTTCTGCTGTGCTAAATTTATGTTTTGCACAGCTGAAGTGGGTAGGAGAAGATGGCTCAGAGTCATATTTCTGTTCTCCCACTCTTGCATTGGCTAGAAACCAAAACAACCCCCATGATTACATTAGAGCTACACTGTTATTAGTCTAAGTAGCATTGTCTACAGAGGTCCTATCAGGAGCACTGCACAGGATAATAAAAAATGAACTGCTATGCACCCTTCTTTGACTCAGAGTTGACTCTGTAGCACTTGGGGATTTAACTATGCATACAGTGACATCATATTTCACTGACATGATGGGTCAGCTTCTTGACTGCCTCGTCAGCAGTGCAGAAGATCTAGAACTTGGGCCAGAGGTCTGCTCTCTATAGCACAGTTATACTACTTGCACAAAAACAGCTATCACTATGTTTTGCTATTTAAAAATAAGACATGCTAGCATATGGAATACTATTCAGTGAAGCTGAAGGGCATGTCATAAGGTGCTTCTTCAGCTGGCTATCTGGCACCATGCCAGATATGTCATGGTTTCCACTAAACTGAGAAGTACACTACATACTGGAGCTACTTGTCTCTTGGTTAAAAAACACCTACTCCGCATTATTCATTCATATATGGTGTTCTTAGCAAGTTAATAACACTAACTAATTATCTCCTCCAGCACCTTTTACTAAAGATTCCATAATTCTACAGTCTGTATGGGAATGCTCAGATACAGGAGATTAGATTATATGCCTAAAATCATTCATTGGCAAAACTGGTAACAGAACTTTACTGATTTTTTTTTATTTAGGTTATTGAATAAAATGAATATATTGTGCTAGGCACACTGCCTTTCTCTTGCTCTGCCTCTGTTAAGTTATACTTTGATAATTTATTGAGTGGAAAACCATATTCCTATTCATGAATCACATGCAGGAGCTCATGATTTCAACATATTTCCGTACAGCACGATATCTTCTGGCCGCCGAACCCTAACTATCTGCAACATGACCTATTCTTCTCTTAGTAGTGGTTTGACTGGCTTTCCTGCAACTAGGACAGTGTAATCTCCCCACTCCAAATGACAGTGTAAATACTTTCACAGATCCGTATTCCATGAGGAGATTACATTCATTTGAATAGGGAAGAATTACAACTCTTCTATTATACCCAATACACCAAACCATCAAAAGGAAAAATGTAGTCCTTTTCAATTCAGAAAAGAAGATTTATGTAATAGGACATTCAGGTAGAACTCCAAGTTTGTTTCACTACCATTCATAAATTGCCTAATTTCTCTATTCTCAGCTATGCAACAGGCATACTTTTGCTCAAAAGACATTGCAAAATTTTCAGCATAAGACTTGCTCTTTATTATTTCACTGAAATTTGTGACATTATGTGAAATTGTGTCGTACAGAAAGAGCCCCTTTTGAGATCCTAGAATCTAGAGGTTTTTTTGTTTGTTTTCTGTATGGAAATGATGATTTCTGGCAGAGGCTAACCCATTGCATGTATATCTCTGTTGTATGTACATATGAACTGTGGAGTTTTGTACTGGTTGTAGTGGTACGGGGAACTTGACTGGTTCCCAAACCACAATTATGCACACTTCTACTCACTTCTTTCAGTTTGGTTCCCATCACTGATATCAGGGATATTAATTATTACTAACTTTTAATATGACTTGCCTGCATGCTCAGATACATTAAAAAGAAGAAAGAAAAAAAAACAAACAGAAATTGAAATACACAGCAGATCAGCACTGTGAATTTGGGAGAATCTTCATGCATATGTACAAAAAAGAATTCTCTTCTATTTTGTTTTCTGTCTGATGATCTTTGATTACTCCCAGAGGGAATCTGTTTTATGTAGACAAGGCTTTTTTCTTGACTAAAGATACAGAAGATTAATTCTGTATTTTAATGAGTGATTCTACAGCTTTTTTTTTTTTTTTTTTTTCTCCAGTGGAACTTCTCTTGAAGTTTATGGGATCATCTGGGGGAATTAAGATTTTCAGAATATTTTTCGTTTTCGCTGTGCACTCCTCTAAGAAGGAAATGAAATCTTTCTTGCAAGGTTGCCACTTCTAAGGCCTTCAGAGAGATTCTAAACAGAAAAAAAAAAGTGTGGCTTTATGACCCTTGAGTTTAATTTTTCCAAAAAGCACTATTCACAGGCTGCTAAAAACACAGCACTCACATCAAAACAACAACAACAACAAAACCACTGAAACTTAGGGTCCTCAGGGTCCTCGTTGAAATGCTGGCAGACATTGACTAATATACTTGCTGAATAAAATTGCAAAAACATTCCAAGACTGTTCCAAGACCCAACAGCACTAGTGGCTAAATTTTCATACACTTATTGAGGCTTTGGATCAAAATATAAGACTATGGTATATTGATAATATAAATGTCTGTAAAATCTGAGAGCACACTTCTGTGGCTGCCTTGATAGCATTAAGAGTCCTCTTGACTGGGAACTATTGCTTTCCTGCTCTTTTGTAACGTTTTTTTTTGTGAAGTTTGTATTAAAATGTGTTTTTTTTTCTTGTCTGCTTTTATTTAAGTTCTTTCAGATATTAACCTTGCACTGTGATCAACAGAAGAACTAATAAAGTGAACAAAATTTTTCTGATACAATATGCCTATACTTTGTCTTAATACATTTTTTGTGAACCGTCCCACTACTGAAGCAGAATACATGCCATACTAGACCTTGAATGCTTGGTTTATCTGCTTTCAACTGTGCTGGGTTTCAATGAACTTGTATATTGTTATTTTTAAGTTGTGACGTACCTAATTGTCTCATTTGAACTTGAAATCAATCTGGTTAAGATCCAGAAGGTTTTTCAGTCTTTTGGCAATGGAGAATTTTGATCACCTTTTAGATGTTTTAATGGTTCATCTGTCTATGTCTACCTGACATTTTTCCTATTTTTCCTATTACAATGGCATAATTAATATTAATGGCATATATTGGCATATATAATGGCATAATATTAATATTATGTAATAATTATTGGATCATCGTGTGTATCAGTTAAGCCCCATTGGTTTCAAATGGATGCATTTTATACTGTTTTTAAATTTCCTCCTATATAATCCTCATTGTGATAAATCCAAAAGTGGGATGCTTTGTCTCACATTCTTTGTGTCACACAACATTTGCTATTTTCAGGAAAAAGTTAAAGAAATATAGACCTGAGGGTCAAATTGCTATCATATTATTTTGCTTGACTAGTGCAAGAGCTGCAAAGGTCTTGGTATATTTTCTCTAGTACATTTCTAATTGTTCAGACTAAGCCTCTCAGTAGAAAAACAAAGCTTAACATCAATTACCTGAAAATTAATAAACTAGAAAACATTCTGTTATGTGTTATGAGCATATTGACTCTGCCTTTCTAAATGTAGAAGCACAATAGAAGATGCCTAATCTGCAGTAGTTTCATCCTCATTTCATGAATCTGTCACTGACAAATACTTTAAGGAGAAGTAAGACAGCATTTGCTATTTGCATATTCTCCTGACTGGTATACAGGCTTGGGATGAAACTGCTGTTGTTAAGAAAGCCTTTTTCTGTAAAAGCATATTGCAGTGTGTACAGCATTGCACAAACAGAAAGACAAATGGATTTAAACAATAGGTACAAATACTGAGTTGAAATAGAAGAGGAAAATTTAGAGAGCTCCTCTCACCTGAACCCCTGTTGCTATTTAAGGTCAAATTTTATCAAAGAATGAATCTGGAAACAACTGCTTGTCAATCTACCTTTCTACTTGCAATACTGCTGAGATCCTGGGACCCTTAATACAATATTTGCTGTCAGTACTAGGACAGTTTGACAGTGTACAGTTGTGTAGCCTGACTCCTTGCTATTTATAGATGGCTTTTCTGCAGGCTGTACTTGAGGGGACTGCAATGTGGTAACAGGCATGTTCTTTGATTTATTGCTTAAATGACATTAATGCTGCTCTGTACCTGGCATGGCAAAAGAGGCATTTTTTACGTTTACGAAGGTCAAGTATGTCTTACTTTGCAGAGATAGCAGCATTAGGAGGAAAAATGTGAGATTAACAAGGGAGCAGGGTATCCACTATGAAGACTTTGTGGCAGGAAGAGCAATTTTGCAGAGACTCTGTAGACTGGAAGAAGGAATAATGGAATAGTCAAGTGCTCAGTCACACTGGAGTGATACTTGTGTTCTTTAGTATCTCTGCAGAGCAACTGGGGAGGGACATCAGTGTAATTTATGCATGTGAGGGGAAAACTGTTGAAGCTGGTTGGTGTGCAACGTCCCTGGGAGTCCATACATGGCCATGCTGCATATCGGGTAACCGTATGTCAAATGTGGAGGCAGAATGCTAAGCACAAGCTATTAATAGAAACAGGGAGTTTGGCGTGCACTCATGCTTTCGCCTGGCTCCCTATCATACGCTCCCAGGGGCTGGGACCGCATCCTGCTGCCTTCCACATATGGAAAAGACTTGGCACATTACGCCTGTCCCTTGAGAAGCCTCTGTGAAGTCAAGGCAACGTGAGGAAAGGGACTGAGCCTGCTGCTCAGCCCCCCTGCGACTGAGATGGGAAAGGTTGAGGGAAGGGTGAATTATGCAGCTTCTCTCTTTTCTCCCAGAAACCTGGAGAGTTCTGAGGGCACCATCTCAGTCCCAGTGCGAGGCAAATCACTCCTCTGCACAACTCGGGCCAGTCGGGCTCGCGGGGCAAAGCTGCTGTGCCCTTCCCTAGCCTCGGGCAGCTCCACTTTGTGATACCCACAGTGCTGCAGAAACACATTCTCTGCAACCCCCTCAAGCGCTCCTGCCAAAAAGCCCTCCACGGCTCTCTCCCGGCGGAAAACTCTGGGAGCTGGCCAAGGTGCTGCAGAAATATATATATATATTTTTTTTCCCACTCAGCCCCTCAAAATAACCATCCCCACCACGAAATCCCGGCCCCTGTATACACACCACAGAGCATCTCCTCTGCCTGACCTACAAGGGTCCGCTGGGCGCGAAGTTCTCCGTGAGGACGTAACCGGAGGGTGAGGGGGGCACATGCAGGAAATCGCAGCAGCACCGGCGCCGGGGGAAAGCGGAAGGAGCTGGGAAGTTCCCCTGCACTTTCTGCGCTGCAGAAGGCTCTGCAGCCCAGCCTGCGAGGGCCAGGGTGCAGGGCTCTGCTTGTGTCCTTACCTCGGTGCTCTCGGCGGCGTTCTCCGCCATTTTCCTCCTGAGGAGCAGGCAGCGGGAGGAGTGTTTCATTCCCATAAGAGCTAGCCAAGGGGTTGGGGCTTCGGGGTTGGTGTTCTGGTTTGTGCTGTGTTTTCAAAAAAGCTCCAGAAGAATAGGGAGGGAAAAAAAAAAAAAAAAAAAGGGAAAACAGCAATTAAATCAGTCTGTGCTGTCCTTTCTTGCTTTGTCCACAGGAGCGTTTGCCTCCGTCTGGCATCCAGCATTCGTCAGGCACTTTCAAATTATCCTCTTTCCCTCGCTCCTCCACCTCCAGCAAGCTTTTAGGATGGGTAAAGAGGCGGAACACGCTCTTCAGGTTAAACTAAAGGGCTGTCGGGCTGAGAGTCCTCCCCTTCAGAGAAAGCAGGGCTAAACAGGAGAGAAACACCAGCTAAACTGAACTTGGGCATGCAGTGACCAGCTGGGCATCTTTGCGTCCTGTGGCTAATCTTCCAGAGCCAGAGGGAGCCAGAGACAAAGCAATAGGACAAGGAAATCATAGCCCCTTTCTTTCCTTCTTTGGGCTTCTCTCTCTCTTTCTCTCTAGATCTCCAGAAAGCTTCCTTTAAAGATGCTCACAGCATTTGCCACCCTCTTTGTGCGAATGTCTTTAGAAATAGCAGCCCCCTCCCCCTTCCCTCTCCCCTCCCCCTTCTGCTCTTGGGCTGAGCTGGATGTCCTTGTCCGCGAATTGCATTCACATGTCTTTCCTCGATAAAAGAATATATCAAGCTCTCCCTCCAACCTCATCATTGCCTACATATTTTCTCACATCCATGCACCCACACATCTACATGAACTGGCACAATGTTTCTCTTTCATATAGATATTTGCAATTCTTTTCTTTCCCATCCCATTCTCTCTTCCCCTTTCTAAAGCAGCACTAGTTTTCTTTGCAAAGACTCTCGGCAAAGGTCTCATGGGGCAGTGGAAGAAATCTGCTTCAGTTTCTTCGAGTAAAAGAGCAAACCTGCTTTCTTCTCATGTGTGTGAGTGCACATTTCCAGCTTCTGTTTCACTTGATTTTTTTCAGCAGGAGCCATGCTCCATCAGTAGTGCTGGACTGTTGAATTGCAAAAATATAGTCCTGGTCCGGACACAGCTCTTGCTGAAAAGAGTTGGGGGTGGAGGGAGCAGGCGGGGAAGGAGAGGAGAAGGGAATGAGGAGGAGAAGAGAGGGGGCAGAAGCGGGGAGCGAGAGGAAGGAGATGGAGGCAGAGAGGAAGGAAGGGAAGGGGTCTTGATGGGGAGGGAAAGGGGGTGAAAGTGCTTTGGAGTTCTTTTTAGATTTCCCTAGTGACATTTTTCTCCTTGGGAATGCATTGCCACCTGCCACGAACGTTTGTCTTGCTCTTACCTCACTTGTTTTGCTGTGGGTAAGGGTGGGAGAGGGGGTGTATTACATAATTTAGCTTTCCACCTTCGCTTTCTCCAGCTCAATCTCCAGCCTACTCTTTATATATATATGTATGTATGTATGTATGTATGTATATGGAGTGAGAAAATAATGCTAGGACTGTGCGTATATGTGTTGCACTCAAGATTTCAAGGGCCAGCTGCTCTCTGAAAATCATTTCCTCTGGGAGTGATAATGGAAGCCCAAAAAAGTCTGAAAGATTGTTTAGGACTTTAGACATATAACCAGTGCAGATGCTACATCAATCTCTGATTTGGATAGGTTTGGATTCTTGAAATTTTGGCCCCCTACCTCCTTTTTTTGGGGGGTGGGGAGGGCGGGGAGAGAGGAAGATTTTATCCTCAAATGACCTCTAGAATATTGGCATTCCCTCAAGAACTATCAGAGAAACAGGAAGTTCTTGCATACATAGGACACTGAACTGTTCCTGGGGACTCAGGAATGGGGACAAGGAATGTGAATTAAGGAGCAGAAAGCAAAATTATCCTCCCACAGTGAACTGATGAGGGAGTGGGGTCAAGGAAATTAAATGAACAAATTTCTCCCTTGGGCTTAAGAATCACCTTCAGTTCGCCTTCAATATACGGCAGCACACAGTCCTTCCATAGAATCAGTAGGTATAAAAATAAGTTTCAGAGATGTGTGATAAATCACATAAAAGTGAGCAACCCAGGGAAGCATAAGGTGATGTGATACACTGAAATGCCAAATGACAGATGACAATATGCCTTGTAGGGAGTGATGGCATCATATAAAAACATTTCAGAATATCAGAGTCTGTCATAGAAATATATGCCATATGACCAGAGATTGGACCTCCATGAGGTACTTTGTAGAGCCATTTGATCATTCAGTTATTCAAAAGTCTTATTTTCTGCTATTACTTTCTTCTTATTCTAACAACTCTAAAACTTTCATTAGTTCACACAACTACTAATTTTTTCAGTGCTTTGATTCCTAGGTGGAGGGATAAGGAAACAAATCTAATGAGTAAGAACTAAATCTCTGCAATCTTTGTCACATATATTTCTCTGCCATGTTGTGAGTATCTGGTGGTGAGTGTATGAAATTTTAATCAGCATGAATTTAGATTGACCTGCATGTTTTACTGTAGATTCTCTATTTTCAGGTAATACACATAGCCAAACGTAGCCTAATGATACCATTTACAGCAAAATCATTATTCTTTTTGGAGAATAAGTAGATTAAAAAAAAATCCAGGACAGTTTTTCTAGTGTTCTTTGACAACTGAGTCTGTATTTCTAATACACCTCAATCACTCTTCAGTCAGATGAAGCATCAAATTTTCAAAAGCACTCAGCAACTGACAGGTAGAGATTTGACATGAATCTTGTGCCACTTGTCCTGAACTCTAACTTACCCTTGCTCTTCTCCATATCTATGGCAAAATACATGATGTCTGACTGCTCAACCCTGAACTCTTTGTTGGTGCTTATCAGATACCAGAAATGCCTTACTGTCTCCTTGTTTCTAGCACAGGGAAGAAAGAGGTTTTTGGTCCTCAACTCTTTTGAAAATCTGACAAATGTTTAGAGATATCTAGTCCAACCCCCCTGCTCCAGCAGGGACACCTAGAGCACGTGGCACAGGGTAGTATCCAGGCGGGTTTTGAAGATCTCCAGAGAAGGAGACTCTACAACCTCTCTGGACAGCCTGTTCCAGGGCTCTGGCACCTTCACAGGAAAGAAGTTCTTCCTCCCATGGAGATGGAACTTCCTGTGTTTCAGCTTGTACCTGTTACCCCTTGTCCTATCACTTGCCACCATCAAGAAGAGTTTGGCCCCATCCTCCCTACATTCTCCCCTCAGGTACTTATACATATTAATCAGATCTCCTCTCAATCTTCTCTTCTCCAGGCTAAGCAGACCTAGTTTGCTTAGTCTTTCTTCATGTAATAATACTGTGCTGCTCCACAGAAGACACAGGCTCATTCCTAGTTCTGTCATTATCTTAAATGAATGCAAAATTCTGTATCTGAGTGTAATTCCATGCATCAGTACTGGCTGAGATGCCTAGGAGTCCTGATGGAAAGCACCATGGAGTTACGGGGTGGTAGCAGGGTCAAGATGAATATGACCCATCATGATATCACTGAAAAAAAAAAAAAAAAGGAAACCTCAAACTTAGTTACGTTAAGTGGAATTGGCCAGCAGATCAAGAGAAGTTAAGAGAAGTTCCCTCACTGCTTTACACTGGTAAGACCCTGTCTTTGATTCTGTACCCAGTTCCGGGTCCCCTGTTTCAGGATACAGCTAGTTAGAGTAGACATGGAAAGTTGTGCTTGTTGAATACAGTGAAGAAGAGGCTAAGGAGCACTCTTAACAATGGCCTATAAATATTTTTAAGGACAGTTACTAAGGTGACAGATAACAGAAAAAGTGACAACAATTACATGCTGTCGTTTGGGAAGTTCAGACTGAATATTAGAGAAATAAATGCCACTTCAATTTTTAAAAAAACTAACATCCTTCAGGCTTTGTACCTCAAGGACAGCCTTTTTTTTTCAGTTGCACTTAGTGCCAGAGGATGACATCACTAGAGTATGTGAGCTGCTAAAGATGAAAACGTACGTCAATAGGAGATCACCTTTTTCCTCTGATAAAAGCTTTCCCAAAATAACTATTTGGGAAGATGGTTGCTGCTATCATATTTACCCTATTGGAGTATGTGCAGAGTACTTCACACACAGACAACTTGGTATCATTTCAAGAAGAAGGCGACGCCAGTGCTCCCATTAAACCATGAAAAGGAAATACAAAGATGAATAAGTAAAGCAAAAGAAAATGTGAATAAAGAAGGGGCTCAGTTTGTCCTTCAAAGTTTGTTCAGTTTGTTCATTCAGATTGTCAGAGGAAGGCTGACAGAGAAGTTAAAAAAAATCTGCAAAAATGTGCATAGGGAAGCATGGGGTAGGCAAAGAAACGCAATGGTAGAAAGATTGAAGAGAGAAGAAATAGTAAAAGAAAGCACACTAATATCACAGGGAGTATTGACATGGATCATTGTTAAAATGTTATGTTTATAATAGTGGACTATTGAGTCATATAATACAGATTTCTTTCCACTGGGTCTTTTGAGCACTCCTGTCTTCCCTGATAGAAACTCTGTCCATCTCTTCTTCAATCATTTCTGCACATGTAACAAGATAGCTTACACTAGGAAGTTTCATTATTCTCAGTACCTTGCATCTTGATAAAAGGAGGAAGACAGAAGATAATCAGCCTGGAAGAGACATATTCTCTCTTCTGTTTGAGCTCAGACTTAGGCAGAATGACTAGACACCAGGTGTCTTTCATCTGTGTTGTCTTCGGAAAAGAGAAGAAGGGGATAACACTAAGATTGGGAGCATTCACTGAACTCTAACTTCTCTTTCTCAGTGGAAGATAAAATATTGTAGCACAGACTTCTTCCTGCTCCAAAATCCTCATGCTCCCACTGCCCTAAATTTTGCTTGTTATCTGATCTAAGGAAGACAGGGGGCAGGACCTCATTTTGTATTGCTCTTTCCAGTTAGTAGCTCTGCTTTAACTGATGCCAGTTGAGGATTCTGACCTTTAAGTGAAAAACTGCCATAACTGATGAGTCAAGACTGACTAGTTCTCATTAACTGTTTTTCTTCTTTTTTTTTTCTTTATGGAATCTTCAGAAAGTGACTGTTTTTCAGTGATTTTAAGTATTTACCTGTTGCTGAATTTAGTATTGTTGATCAGAAAGTCGCCGTTTTTTCTTTTTCCTCAAAATATGCATAGTATGTAGCAAACCTTCCAGTCTCCTGATGCAAATTGCATCTCACAAAAATGCCAATATTCCAGATAAATCTCTTGGTTCCTGCAGATCACCCATATTCATCCTGAAGATTCTGAAGTGAATTTTAACAGACACTGAATGCAAATACCTTTTATTTTGTAAATACTTAAATGTTGTTTCGTCTTGGGTCTTCAGCTTTTCTTATTATTGTTATTATTATTATTAAAATATCATCTTATTTTCCTCATTTGCGAATATGTGAACACATTCTAACCTGCTCTGGGCATTACAGCTTCTCAGAGTTGTATCAAACTACTCTTTCCATGGCTACATCCTCCACTTAAAATTCTCCCTTTCTTTTTTTTACAGCTCTTTGCAGCATATATTTATTTTGTTCTTTTTCAGTCGGACTATATTCTCCCTGAATTTTCTTCTGGTAATAAGCAATTCCAGTTTCAGCATCACAGAATGGTTGAGGTTGGAAGGGACCTCTAAATGCCATTTAGCCCAACCCCCCTGTTCAAGCAGGGACACCTAGAGCACGTGGCACAGGATCGCGTTCAGATAAGGCTGGAAGATCTCCAGAGGAGGAGGGCTCTGTCACCCTCACAGTAAAGAAGTTCTTCAAATGCAGATGAAACTTCCTGTGTTTCAGTTTGTACCCATTACCCCTTGTTCTGTTGCTGGCCACCACTGAGAAGAGTTTAGCCCGATTCTCTTTACATTCTCCCGTGACGTATTTCTCTTTACATTTCCCGTCATTGTACAGATTGATAAGATCCCCTCTCAAACTTCTCTTCTCTAGGCTAAACAGGCCCAGCTCGCTTAGTCTTTCCTAATAAGATAGATGCTCCAGTCCCTTAATCATCTTTGTTGCTTTATGCTTACCCCCTCTCAAGAAGCTCCATGCCCCTCTTGCACAGAGGAGTCCAGAACTGCACCCAATACTCCAGGTGCGACCTCACCAGAGCTGAGCAGAGGGGCAGGATCACCTCCCTCTACCTGCTGGCAACATTCCTCCTGATGCAGGCCAGGATTCCATTGGCCTTCTTGGTCACGAGGGCACGTTGCTGCCTCATGGTTGAACCATGTTGTCAACCAGAACTCCCAAATCTCCCTCCAACAGGTCAACTCCTAGTCTCTACTGGTGCCTGGGGTTATTCCTCCCAGGTGCAGGGCTCCAGACTTGCCTTTGTTGAAGCTCTTGAGGTTCCTCTCTGCCCAGCTCTCTAACCTGTCCGGGTCCCTCTGAATGGCAGCACAGCCCTCTGGAGTGTTGGCCCCTCCAACCAGTTTGGTATTATCTGCAAACTTGCTGAGCCAGAAGATGTCAAAATAATACTGAATTTAAACAAAGTGCATATGAAGGCCAAAAAGCATTACAAATGGAGATGGGGTGATAATGAAGAACAAATAAGAAGAAAATCTTTATTGCTTCAAATGTCTTATAATAACAACTGCAGTTGTGGATTCTGTGCTGCTTGCTGAGGAATAACCTGGGTTATTCCTCCCCACATGCAGGACCCTGCACTTGCCTTTGTTGAACCTCATGAGGTTTCTCTCTGCCCAACTCTCCAACCTGTCCAGGTCCCTCTGAATGGCAGCACAGCCCTCTGGGGTGTTGGCTGCTCTTACCTGCTTTATATCATCCACAAACTAGCTGAGGTCCTCTGTCCTCTCATCCAAGTCACTGATGAATAAGTTGAACAGCAGTGGACCCAGTACTGACCCCTGCGGGACACCACTCGTCACAGGCCTCCAACTAGACTCAGGCCCGCTTACCACAACCCTCTAAGGTATACCATCCAGCCAGTTCTAGATCCACCCCACTTTCCACTCATCTAACCTACACTTCCTGGGCTTTTGCAAGAGGATGTAATGGGAGATGACTTTGAAAGCCTTGCTTAAGTCAAGGTAGGCAACAACCACTGCTCTCTTATCCACCCAGCCAGTCATCCCACTGTAGAAGGCTATGAGGTTGGTTGAAAATGAGTTCTCCTTGATGAATCCGTGCTGTCTATTCCTGATCATCTTCTTCTTCCTGACATGCCTAGAGATGGCTTCATCACCTTTCCAGGTATGAAGGTGAGACTGGTTCATAGTTTCCTGGGTCCTCCTCCTTGCCCTTTTTGAAGACTGGAGTGACTTTGGCTTTCTTCCAGTCCTTTGGCACCTCTCCTGTTCTCCATGACCTTTTGAAGATGATAGAGTGGCTTAGCAATAATGCCACTCTTCGCCAGTTCCCTCAGCACCTGGGAAGTATTCCATTAAGGCCCATGGATGCGTAGGTGTCTAATTTGCCTAAATAACCTCTAATTCAGTCCTCTTCAACTAGGGGAAAGTCTTTCTTTATCCAGATTTTCTCTCTTGCCTCCAGGCTCTGTAGCTGGTGGGGACTAGACTTAGCAGTAAAAACTGAAGCAAAGAAGGCATTTAGTAACTCTACCTTCTCTGTATTCCATCACCAAGGCACCCACCCCATTCAGCAGCAGGCCCACACTTTCCCTAGTCCTCTTTTCACTTCTGATGTATTTGTAGAAGCCCTTCCTGTTGCCCCTGACATCTCTTGCTAAATTTAATTCTAAATAGGCCTTGGCCTTCCTCGATGCCTCACTATATTCTCTGATAATGTTCTTATATTCCCCCCATGTGGTTTGACCCTTCTTCCACATTATGTACGCTTTCCCAAGATCTCCTTGCCTTATGTACATTTTCCCAAGACCTCCTTGCCCATTCACACACGTCTCCTGCCCCCCTTGCCTGACTTCCTTCTTCTAGGGATGCACAGATCCTGAGCTTGGAGGAAATGGTGTTTAAATATTAGCCAATATTTATGAATTAAATATTACGGTCCAGGAGATTCCTCCATGTAGGTCCCTGAGGAGGTCAAAGTTAGCTCTCTTGAAATCCAGGATCGCAATCCTACTTCTTGACCAGCTTCCTCCTCAAGGGATCTTGAACTTCAGCATCTTGTTGAAGGTTAGACTGCCCCTAACCTTCACATTTCCAACCAGACCGTCTTTGCTTGGTAGTTCAAGGTCTAGCAGTGCCTCTCTCATCATTGGCTCATCTGTCACCTGGATCAAAATGTCAACCACAATATTTTGCAGGAACCTCCTGAATTGTTTGTTACTATCTTAGGTATATTTCTGGTCTTTAAAAAATTGTGTTGCAGACTTTGAGAAGGATAAAATCCATCGTCTAGGGGACCCCATCATTTTCCCCTTGTCCCATAATCCTTCATCACTTGCTATCTTCGCTTTCAGTTTTCTGCTTCCATTCAAAATTATTATTGTCCATTTGTCCTTGCTGGTTTTGTTTAGCTTTACCTTAATCGTAGGAAATAAAACTGGGGATTTTTTTTTGTTAATAAGCAATGTTAGTCCCTATTAAATGTCATTATACACAGCATAGATTCCTTTAAAGCTATTGTATGATCTTCAACAGCTCTAACATTTTTTTTGAAATATTTGCAGTTGTGTTGCTAGTTTTTAACCACTGATATTTAATTTCAGTGAGGAACTGACTATCAGAAGCCAGGCTGATCAGAGGTACTTCACCATTACTACAAAAGTATATACACAGACACTTACTGTTGCTCTGTTAATTCAGTGTAACTTGTTAAACTATAGAAACCTAGGCATGAACTGAACCCTTAGCTATGCATACAGTGATGAAACACCTTGTTCCTTGCAGACTCATTTCTAGATTTTTTTTTCTGAAGTTGTAGACTCCATTTTATTTAGGGATAGAAACTGGATTATACAATAATAAAAAGGGAAAATTAATCAAATATTAATCAAAATATTCCTTCCATTATTTTGTTCGTAATAAGTGCTAAAGCAATAAAAAGTTGTAATTGGGTCAACTTAAAGAATCTGCTGGAAAAAAAGTTCTATTCTGAAAACTCTTATATAGGCCACCAAAGTGGGTCTCCCATCCTCAGTGGGTTAGGATGCTTAGAGGAGCTGGATGGCTGTTGAGAATTGAAATTACTTCCAATGGCAGATATAAATGGGCATAATATCCTGAAGTGTATGCTGACCTGCATAATATGACCTTGTCCAATTTCTGCCTAACCATTCTGAAACACACACGCAGAATGGACAACAAAATGCCTGTTATGCTTAATAGCAAAGTCATCCTCAAGTTACAGTGACACTAAGATATATCATTAAATTTTTTTTTCAACATAGTACAGTTGGTATCCTATCTTCTCAGATTACATTTCTCCTGAGATGAGATGCAGAATTTTCAGTTTTTGGGGAATTAATTTACTTCTATCAAAACTAATGGATGGTTTTTTAAAATCAGCTTTATAAGGCATAGCCAAGTGTCACGTGAGATCCCCTAAAAGCGGGATCAGGTCCCTCATAAATCCCATGACCAGGCTGTTGATTGTTCATGTTCTTTACCTTCCAGACATGCTTTTTTTTTTCTAGAGTAAAGCTAAAATAGCAAAAGAGAATTTTCAGAATCAAGCCTTTCTGTCCCTGAGAACTGGAAACATTTAAATATTTTGGCACAGCTTCATTGTCTATGATTTTTCAGGAGTGACTGTCACTGAGACAGAAATTTTACTGTTTTTTCTTATCGTTTTTAAGGGTGCTTATTATTGAGACCAGATGATTCATGAGCATTTCAAGTTTCCTATGTGATCATTAATCTGGATTTTGGTTTGCAAGTTCCTCTTCATTACTTGTTCAACCTTCACAGTTTAACTTTCCATATGATTCTCTCTCTCTCCATTTTTATTTATTGGTGTGCGTGTTGAACTTTACTTTTGAAAAATGCTCACCATGTTAGCTGTTTCCAAATATCACTAATTTTTTGTTGTATCTGGGCCTCCCTTGCACTTCTGCATTCTCTGGCATATAAATAAAATTTCTTTGCAGCCTTACTAATGTCCTTAGCTATAGCATTAAGTCACTTCTTTGACCCTCAATATTTCATACACAAAGTCTGACAAGCTTTGAATTTGAACATTATACAAAATATAAAATGTTACTGATTACTATGATGATGTGGAGAACTTAGTATTTTTCTGCACATGATGGAGTAGGATTGAATGTATGTAAACAGAATTTAGCAGGCATTTCTGGAGTAAATGTTCCTTGTCCTACTTTTCACTGGGGATCTGCCTTTAAGGAAGGTGGATTATGGGGAATATATTTTGCAATTTAGAGGGAATATAGTTGTGGGTTTTTTATTTATTTTTAAGCAAGAGACACAGAAGCTATCAAAGAAAGAAGACCAGAATTTGACCTGAAATTGACTCATGTCAGTCTTGTAATCAAAGCATAAGAAATTGGCAACTTGGTGATAGCTAAAATCTTCTGAGTGATCTGAGATGGAATGAAAGGATTTGGCTTGTCAACACAAGAAAGATATGGATATGCAGCAACAGGTCCAGTGAGGGGCTACTATGATGGTTAAGAAACTGGAGCATCTCTTATGAGAACAGACTGAGAGAGCTGCTATTAGTTAGCCTCAAGAAAAGCAGGCTGCAGGGGGCTAGGGATCTTGCCAATGTGGATAAATATCTGATGGGGCAAAGAGTAAAGAAAATGGATCCAATGGATTTCAGGGGCATCCAGTGAAAGGACAAGAGATGATGAGCACAAACTGAAATATAGGAAATTCTTTTTAGACATAAAAAAAAGGAAAAAAATTCCAACATTTCTCCTGATTTAATTTAAGCAAGATATTCGGTTGCTTTGTAAATACCAAATCTTATTAGATTTTTTTTATTATTATTCTTAGGCTACTATCTATGGTTAATCTTTTTAACTGCTTTGTTGCACAGGGTTAAGGGAATTTAACTAGATCACAAATGAAGTTACAATAGTCGAGATTAGTCCTCTCTATTCTTTCTTTGGCAGAGGGCACTTCTGTATATAATATTGGTTTCTGTTTTTCACCCTTTCCCAAGTTTCTACCCTTTTCCTCTCACCTTTTTTGGGGGGATAGAATACAGGTTGAAAATGCCAGATTTATATACTTGCCTCTTTCTGTAATAGGCTTAGAGATCACTCTTGAAAAGCATTTTAAATGGAAGATGTATGAGAATCACTCAGAGAGCCCTCTGGGCTGGGCTGGGCTGTCAGACCCAGCAAACTGTACTCTTGTCTTCTCCATTCCTTCTTTTTCATTAGTCTTATACACTAATTAATTCCTCCATGTATCTCGCTTTTGATGTTATCATCAGTTTCCTCCTAATACTTAGAAGCTCAGACTTCACTGCTGACAAACCAGTAAGTGAGGTAGTGATAGTGGGTTGGATTTTTTTTCTTTCCGGTTCATTTTTCCCTTCCTCTTCCACCAAAAAAAAACTGTGAAAACTCTGTTGCATCTCATTAAAGCACAAAAATTAAGAAAGTCTGATCAGTACCACAGGTGTTTCATGGGCTGGGAGCAATGTAGCTTATTTTTTAGAACCAGTCTAGAACTCAGCAAAAGGCTAGGTCATACTGTACTGCCTGATGATGATCACAATATATTAAATCCAAATAATCTTTGGCCACATTATACTGTGTAGTCAGCAGTTTGAGGTGCCTAAAATGATGACCCTTCTGGCTGCAAACATTGCTCAGCCTTCCAGATTAATTGATTATATCTGACAATATTGATCTGGATATTCTGTTAGTTCATTTGTGGTCCCAGTCAGAGGGAAGATGGATTTCTTTATACTGAATTTTCTCTATTTTTCTCTTTTCAAAATACCAGTGATATGGCTCCACTCTTCATTAATCTACTATGCCCTGCTGAGAATGAAATCATTAACAGATTAGTTAAGGGTTGTCTGTTCCATAAAATAAACCAGGAAACAACACCCTTCCCTAATGGTGTACATTGTGCATAATACATGCATTACACAGTGCTCTTTGTGTTAATGGTGCCCATCTCTCCTTCTTCAAACCAAATAAAGTAGAGTAAAAAGAGCAAGAATGAAAAAGGCCACGCTTAAGGAGTGCGTAAGCATGTAGTATATCTTCTTTCAGAGAGAAAACATTTCATGGGCATTATGATTTTGACAGGAATATTCAGATACAATAAAAAGTCCCAGGGAATACAGATTCATAAGGTAATATTTCCTGAAATTATTGTATACCCAGTGAGTATTGTAGTTAGTCACAGTTTGTATTATTGTGAAATCTTTTTTCTGAGAAGGGACAGGGAACTGCTAAAGACAAGACAAAGCTTCTTTAAAGCAAAAGCTTTTCATAACAGCTACTTTTGTAACAATAGTGGATCAGAGAAGCTCATCAAATTCAGGATGCCATTTTTTTGAATATTTCCCTTCAGATCTAGCTTCAGGTAGTTTCCTATCTAAGAAGATGACAACGATAAGTAATAGCATTCTTCTTTCCCTATTTCTTGTTTAATGCTGGTATCACAGGGCTCATGATTATTAAATACTCATACATACTCTTTACATACATTACATTACAGAAAATTCCAAGAGAGCTGGGCCAAAGCAAGTAACTGCTGCCAGGTTGTTTTGGTAGTAGACAGCATCTCCCTGGGTTGGCATATCTTTCCTAGCAAGTTAGAAAGACTGGAAATAAAATTCAACCTGCTGATGAAAATGGCACATAACCAAAAATGGAGGATTTGAAAACACTGTGCTACTGCAGAGTTAGAAATTTTCTTGTCAAAAAACTAGTTTTGTGATCCATTGTTTTTCATTAGGAATACTGCCTATTTCAGTGTACAAATGGGAAAAATAGAAAAGTATTCTTATCTTTACTGAAATCCTGGGATTTGTGAGAGGTTTGGTAACAAACAGAATCACTTCAAAAAACTTTATCTCTTCAAAAACTGTAAGAAAATGCACATACTTTCCTTTGCATCTAATTTCTCCAGAAAAAAAGAATCTATACACGTACCAGCTTACACATATAGACTACATGGTATAGATTACATGTAATACTTACATTGTGAGAAGAAAACCTAGGGGACTTTAAAATATAGAGGATTCATGTTACAAGTCATTTTAAAGCAAATTTTAAAAATGGCACCTAGAAGGTCATGTTCATTCAGTGAGAATATAAGCTCAGGAGAAATTTAGGACAAACTGTTGTCAAAAGTAATATGCTAATCTTCATCTTTTGCTGTCAGGATAACCAAAAAAAGACAAACTTAAGCAATAATGATTCCAAAATAGTCTCTGCGAAGTATAGTCTAACAAAAGCATGAACCTTGAAGTACATTTTTAATAGAAAAAATTATTGAACTTTCTAACATATTCTAAGCTGAAATGCTTAGAAGCATTATATTCTCATGCAGTCTCTAACTCTGATTTAGTGATGATTTTCTCCGCACTCCAATTTTTTAACTTTTAATACTAGTTTACTTACACACCTGTCTTCCAGGGTATGGAGGGTTAATTAGCTCATGTCTGTACCTGCTTTGTATTATACAAAAGATCTCTGTGGGTGCAATGTATTATTTAAAATCATCCTTTTGTGGGACAAAAGGAGAGGAACAGAGAAATCACCTGGATTATAATATTACGTACCCTAATAGGACAAATTCATATATTATTATGATTTACAAAACACTTACTCCATACAAACACCTATACACTGCAAATCAAAAATGTTTCATTGCCCAGTATGATTTTACAGCTTGCAGTACTGAAAAACAAACAAAAGTTCTCAAACTGTTTTTTGTAAGAGAAAGAGCAGAAGAGATATAGGGCATGGTCAAATAGAGGACACTGTCAAATAGAGTAGCTTCATCTTGGTTACTCCCTTGGGCTGAATGTGGTTTATACCACTTGAAATTAGATTTTTTTTTAACTATGTTGCTTCTTTGAATGGTAATCTGCTGTACCTAAAATGTACTTTATCTTCAGCACGAGTATAGATGAGAGCAAAGAAAGCAAAATTCTCACATCTAAAACAAAACAATTGCATTATAGAATTTAAAGATTGATTTGTGCAATAAAAATAAAATTCAAGTTTGTGAGCAAGACGGAGTCCTGTGAAACATGACTGTGGAGGACTTCCAGAGATGCCTGGGACCAAGCCTGCATGTATATAAACCACTCTTTCACAGAAACAGTAAATATCCAAACTCCTTCACACACATCCATATCTTGCACAATAATTAGTGAGCATTTAGGTCTGCCCTGACCTTAATCACAAAAAAATTCTGTGCATTCTGTTCTGGAGAAAGTGGTAAGCTATTTTTTGCCCGTATATTAATTCTATGCAGACTTTTGAAAGGATCTGTGCTGTCTTAGGAAAGGCCCCTTTCCCAGATAGACATCTGCAATTATTTCCATTGTAAATCTTCCTGCCTCAGAATCACAAGGGCTGTTTTGAGTGTGCATGCCACAGTGGAATAGAAGGATCAAGACAATATGAGAAAAATACAGGCTTTAACCCCTACATTGCAGAATCAGATTTAGCTAAAGATGTTGGTTGTTGTCCTGTAACGGGAATTTATCTGAGTCAATATGTGAAATGAGGTGGCAAGCTCATAATACAACTCCACCAAGCAATTTTGTCAACAGCAAGGGTGGATATCCATTGCCGATTTTTTTGTTTGCTGGCATAGTTATTTGTCTGGCTGATCCAGACAGGGGAACTGATTACAATTAAAAATGCTCTTTCATTTGTTTCTTTTTTTTTCACAGGGAGGGACATTTTGCTCTTGGAGAAACTATTTATACTATAAAATGAAATAATTTTGCTAAATCAATAACTGTTTGGCTACACAAAGAGCAGAACCAGCACAAACCATCTGGAAGGGCAAGGCACACTATCACCCAACAAATGGGGGAGGAGGAGAAACCTCATGTGCCTTTTTCTTACCTAAATAGAACCTGAGTCATATAGTCCAGATCAGGATCTCTGTGTGGGAGATGGGAAATCCTGATGATACAGATCTCCAAGCATGCTCTCATGCCTTTATCCTGTCTTCAGGTTTATGGTGCTTGAGGAAAACTCTGAGTCTCTGAAGACATACTGTCTTTTCTTCAGTCCCCTTGTATAATTTGGTCTGTGACCTTACAGACTCTATATAAACCTCCTCTAACTTTCCTCAGAGCCTCTGTTAGAGGTTAGAATGTTGCAAGCATGTTCTAAATGATATTACATGTTGATGTTTCCCAAGAGACTGTGAACCTGCTGAAGGCTCTCTGAATAGAAACTCACCTGAGTCAGAGTTTATGGCTGCTTAACCAAAGGCCTCATTGAATACTATTAGAGCAGTTTCTTTTTGAACTACACTTCTGAAGTTGAAATGTTGTTAGATTTTTTTTGTCAAAGTAATAAAACCATTCATATATTTCTTGAATAGGGAGCATTTCATTTAACATGTTTCTTCACTGGCAGCAGCTGAAGTACAGGGTAGATTCTGGGAGCCTACTGATCTGAAAGCAAGTCACAGACATGTCTTAATAGACACGTACAACTCAGCTAAAGACTAACTGTTCAATTGGCAGGCAGAAAAGTAAAGGTCACTGTTTTATTTAGAATAGAACCTGAATATTCACAGTGAAGACATTTGCCAGATCTTTGAAACTGCTGAGCACGAAACGGTTCATCCTGAATATTATGCTTAAAAATTGCTGGTAACAAACATTAGCATACTCTCAGGTGCCAAATATGCATTTGGGTCAAGTAACAATGCAGACACTCCTGGGGATAAGAAGTGAATGTGGAATTTAGACCAGGAGAGAAGAGAACACTGATATCCCCAAGGACATGGCATCCATTACAAAGCCATAGAGAGCCCAGTATCCAGTATTGTACAAAGGAGACTGAAAGAGTTTAGCTTGTTTAGCACAGCAAAACAGAGACTAAGAGGGAAAATAATTGCTCTACAAATATATTAAGAATAAGCAGAAGAGCAAGGAGGAGCTACCTCGGACAAAGGATAATGTTGTCACAGGAACGAAAAGGTATAAACTTGTCATGGCTAAATTTAGGTTAATAATTTGTAATTAGTTATAAGCCTCTAAACAGGGAGTCTGGAACACTGTGCTGCTAGGGGCAGTGGAGCAAACAATCAGCACTCTACATTATGATAATGTGGAATCTGTGATTTGAGTCACTGGGCTTAATAACCCACCAAGCTCCTTATGTACTATCTACTAATGGTATTTGTGTCTCTACAACCACTTATATTTCTAGTGATCCATAATGTCTCCTTGTTTCAATAATCTTCCTCAACCTATTTTTAATGACACACCATTGCATGTTCAAACTAGGCAGGAATCATTTTGGGGCAGCATCAAACACACGGAAGACTTGATTCTCAGTTGCAGATTCTGCAACAGCAGAATTTATGAGCTTTTCTTCAAGCTGTATCTTTTAAAACTTCATTAATTATGGAAGAATATCTATAGATACTGTTTTTGATATGAAGGAGTTACTGGAAGGATTGAAGGCAGTGCCTGCTTCTTGCACCATTTGTTGGAGAGGCTGCTTAAACTGGATCACAGAATGCTCTTGCAAATGTATTTGCTGAGCCCTGCCTGAAGGTTTTCAGGCTATTAATCAGGCAAGGAGCTTGTAGAAGCAACAGTAAGAGGGGAGAGTTTTGATGATATAATATAAATGGACATGTTATATTTTGACTTGCCATACTCTGCACTGACATGACAGCACTGGCACAGAGGAGATCAATATCAAAAAAGAGGCTAGAGATTTTTTAATGCTTTTTTCCCCTATTTTATTTTGAGTAATAATAAATTCTGAGTGATAACAAAAAAACAGTGATGCAATCAGCCAGTAAATGTTGTCATTTCTGCACAGAGAAAAACATGCTCAATTCAGAGTACTTGCAGGTGGTTAGCTCTAGATGCTTCTTTAAGATTCCTTAAAGTGTAAGAAAACCATTTTAAAATCGCTGAAAAAACACAGCTGCTGGTGAAGTAACATGGCTGGCATCAGAATTGTAGCAATTGGATGAAAGTTTACCAAGTTTGTGATGTTTAGCATTTGAGGTAAAAAACAATTTGCATCATATTGCCCAGCAACACCAGCACCAGGATTTTCCCACAAAACACTGTCTTGAATTTTATCATATGATTTATGAAACTCCTGGAGCATTCCGGCAAGTGAGAAGGAAGGCTGGAAGAAATACAATACACAGCTGGAATAATATCAGCAAAGACATTGCCTTTGAAATATGGCATATGGCTAAGGAATGGCACTATACTTTGCAGAGAGGCTTTTAACTGTCCCTCTCCATGATAATGGAATGTAAGCTTTGTCTCCATCTCTCCATCCCTATACCATGGTCTATGTTCCCAAGCCTAGGAAAATGAAATTTAAAAGAGATAAAATCTTTATACTTAGGTACAGTGTGGGATTTAGTATGTATTTTTGAGGCTTGTCTGTGGGTTTCCACTGAGAAATTCCCACCTGCACCAGAGCTCACATGGTTCTTGTGGAACACTGGCTGTTTGGAAACTTCTTGGTTCCATTTATTCCAATGCGCTGAATGCACTGTGTTGCAACTGTGTTGCCAGTAATAACAAGATCATTACAGTGATGTATGACAAGCTATTCTATGTGCCAGAGAACTGGCAGCACACAAGCTTGATAAACATTAAATTTATGACCCACCAGAACAAGAACATTTAATTTCAGGCTGAGGTGACCTCACAGGATTGGTCCCCAGCCCCATACACACGTGCCTGACATTAGCCTGCAAACTGCATTGCCCCCACATCACTGTTGCAACCCATTATCCTAAAAATTACCCAAGAGCAAATTTGTTAGAACTTGATCAGCTGACTTTTAAAGTGGGGCTCGTGGACATGTATTTCCTTTTTAATTAATTTTCTCCTTGTGATACTGAAAGTGGAATTATTAATTTCATTATTGGTCATTAAACAAATGTTTATTAAGACACAAACTCAAAAGCTGGACAGGCTCAAGGGAAAGGAAAACTGCCCTACTGTGCTGGAAAGTTATGCGGCCTGGAGGGGAGTGAGACTCTAAGCCACCCTAGTGGACCGTGGAGACTGGACAGGCTCAAGGACAGTGAGGATCTAAGGTGTCTGCTGGGTCATGGAGCTGGAGCTGGCTTGAGGGAAGAGAGGCTCAAAGCTGTCCCAGCAGGCTCAAGGGGAGCAGCCTCTGGGCCCTGGAGGCGAGGTAGGCTTACAGGACCCTCCAGGCTGGTCTACTGGGGCCCAAAAACTAAGGATTCTTCAAGGGAGGGAAGTTGACATAGAAGCACCAGAAGGAGATGGTGAGTATTAGTAGCAGCAGATTCCTTGTTGTGGAAGATGGAGGTCACACCTGCTGAACTGACTTTCTATGTAAGGAGGTTTGTTTCTTGCTAAGAGCCTTGATCTGGAACGCTGCAGAGAGTCTGCTGCTATTAACTCCTGGTCCTGTTCCACATGGAGAAGAACAGTTCTGCCATGGGAAATCTGGCACACGTTAAGTGTGACTATGTGGTTCTAGGGTGATGGTCCCAGATAAGGGGTCTGAAGTGATATTCTTCCTCAGTCCTAACAGGGAAAGAGAAGGGTTTGAGGAGAAGTGGAAAGTTCCTGTGGGTCAGTTGCAGATTGTGCAGCTGGTGTTAATGACAAGAATTGATGAGGTATGCTCCTGACCAAGCAGGGCAAAAGAATATCTACTAGAAGGACAACATATCATGCCACAAGCAATTCAGGAGTTTCTAGATTGCATTAAAGACAGTCTCCTGACACGGGTGATAGAGGAGCCAATGTTTTTCTAGCTCATTAAAGGAGACAGTAGAACTGTTCAGAGAGGCAACAACCACTAGACTTTAGTTAGTTCATTTTATTCACCAGCAAAAGATATTTGTGATAACAACTTCCACCGTTAACAGGCACAATTGTTATAGGGATAGACTTAGCAACTAGCAATTAGCATAACTAAATGGAATACACTGCTTGTCCCAGTAAAATGCTATAGTATTTCTTCACCCTGAGTGTACAGGGACCTCTCAACCTTGCAAGGAAATGCTAGTGCTTTTCTTCACCTTGAATGCACAGGGGACTCTCAGCCTCATAAGGTGTTACCTTAGCCCAGCATCCCAGATAAGGGAAGGGAAGGGACACTCAGGATTCAGCCAGAGGAGTTGCTCAGGCGTCATTCCAATCCCTGCTCCACTCATCAATTCCAATCCCTGCTCCACTCATCAATACTAGACTCTGTCCTTTATACCCCTGGGGAGACATACATGACTCTACTATGGTCATCCTTATGAGGTAATCTTTACAGAACCTCTAGGTGAGATCCATGAGAGTATTTACTCTTTGCAGGGTCAGTGAGGCAATTTTTGCAAAGGTATCAGGTTTTATTATCAAGTTTGGTACTGTTGCAATTTTCAGCAAAGCAAGACTGCCCTGCCTCCACAACACTTCCCACTTCTCTACCTTGCTGCTGGAGACAGTACTCAACATTTCCCCATCACATACTTGCCACATCGGCAGAGTTCATGTGAGAGTTTCATTGTTAACTCTTTACTCACCCATCAGCCAATGAAGAGGGATGCTCTGCTGGGCTACCTACAAACAGGGAAGGCCTGCTTGTGGATGTGAAGATCATACCTTGGCTACAGTGACCTTGATAGGGTATTGCTCAAGATCCTGTGAAGAGGGAGCAGTATCACAAACCTGGAAAGCAGACTTGGGGATGTTCAGGGACCTGCTTTTAAGGACTTCGGTAGCAAAGGAAAGACCGGGGGAATTGTGAGCTTTTTGCTGAATGAGCCAGGGGCCCTGCTGACTGAGGAGCAAGGAGCGGGTGGAGGGGATGGGCAGTATGAATTTGGAGAAAGGAAGACCAACTTTGTGGAGGGGGTTAGGGAATAGGCCCTGATACACCCATGAGTGCTGAGAGAGCTGACTGATGTCATTGCATGGCCACTCTCAATCACCTTTTAAAGGTCGTGGAGACCTGAGTACTGGGAGAAAGCAAATGTCACTCCAGTCTTCAAAAAGGGCAAGAAGGAGATCCCAGGGAACTACAGGCCATTCAGCCTCAGTCCTGGAGAGGTAATGGAGTAACTGATTCTGGGCACCATTTCCAGGCATGTGGAGGATAAGAAGGTGATCAGGAGTGGTTAGCATGGATTCACCAAAGGGAAACTGTTTTCAACCAAGTTGATTACCTTCTATGATGGAATGACTGGCTAGGTTGAGGATAGAGGAGGCCCAGATGGGATCTTATCAATCTGTACAATGTGTATAAAGGGAAGGTCTAAAGAAGATGGGTCCAGACTCTCCTCAGTGGTGCCCAGTGACATGGAAAGAGCGAATGGGCATAAACTGAAACACAGGTATTTCCATTTGAATTTAAGGAAAAATTTCTTTACATTGAGCTTGGCAGGGCGCTGGTACAGATAGCCCAGAGTGGCTGTGGAATTCTTGTTTTAACAATAATAACCTTGAGATGTTAGATATTTCAGAATCTTTTGTGTTACATATTCCAGAACCTTCTGTGTTAAACTACAATGCTGGAATTTTCCTGCAGTTTTTCAAGATGTCAATGTCTCATTTGCTGGCCGGTAATGAACATCCCAAGTGTCGATGCTGGGGGCATCATTCAGCATCAGTGGCCTGGATAATAACATAGACATGAATATGCCAGTGACACTAAACTACAGGCAGTGGTTGACACAGTGAATGGCAAAACTTCATTTGAGAGGGACCTTAAGAAATTTAAGTCTGGGCTGACACAGACTTCATGAACTCAAGAAATGTGAGGCAGAATAATTGCTAGTAAGATAAGAGTCATTTTCATGCATCTGTGCAGACCGGGAATGGTCTGTCTGAGTACAGGTCCAGCTGCTTGGGAATGGAGAGTTACAGTGGAGGGTAAATAGATTAGGGGCCAACTATGTGCTCTCATTGCAAGTAAAGGAAACTGCAAACTGGGTTGTATTAGGAAGGCAGTACCAGAAGATTAAGGGAAATTCCTGACCCATTTTACTTGGCATTGGTGAGGCTACACCTGGAATATTGTATTCATTTAAATGATTCAGACATGCTAAAATTGCCCTGTGTAGTACAAGAGTAATAGAGACACTTTGAAATGCACAAAAATAAACTTGCATGTGCAATTGTTTGTTTCTTATTTAGATTTATTTCTTCTGCACAGTATTTATGTTTTCAGAAATGGCAACATTCTGAAAATATAGCACTTGCAAGAATGTATTCCATCTTTCACATTTTAACAAGTAATTTTGTATGGAAAAGCAAAATTCATGCTTATATAGTTTATACCAAAATATATATGTGTTATAGCCATAGTTCTTTGGGCATTTATTTGAATATATAGTTTTCAAAAGCAATTTAAGTGCTTATGGTTCTAAATATTCAGTCATTTTGGTGTTGAGTTTTTACACAATATGGCACAACGAGGGATTTCTGTTCCGTTTGAGTTTTATATTCCATTAAATCTCCTTTTCTGGTACTCAAGTCGTTGCTAATCATTTCTGTTTCATGGTAAGGTCACATGGTATTTCAAAAATATTTCATAACTCTGATGTAGAACTCTTTTGTTCTAGTGTCCTTAGTCAAAGCACCCTGTCAAGTAAGACTGATATGGCTTTTGCTGTATCTTGTAAGATAATATTCTATAAACAACTAGTGTAGCAGTGTAGTTGAACTCTGCTAAACTTATTGCAAAGATTATCATTGAAAACATCAAATACTTATGTATAGAATAACCGGCAATAATATTCAATCCAAATATATATATGGCTAACACTAGAGAAAATAGATTGTATAGCACTTAGACCAGTGTCTTTATCAGAATTATGAAAATGCGTATTCATTTTTGGTATGGTGTCCCCTTGTTCTCACTCTCATCTTTAAAGATGATTTGCATGTTCTGTATATCTGTATAACTGTTTAAGAGAGAGATTATCTAGCAGTCATTGTTTTACTCGAATTTTGATCATTTACTGTTGCAGGACAACCCACTACTGCACAGTCCTGGACTGTGAGGCTTTCCTGTCACACCGAGGCAGGGTGAGGAGGGGAGCGGGCAGGGGCAGAGGAGAAAGAGAGGAAGAGGGAGGGGGAGAAGGAGATGAGGAAGAGATTTACTGCATAACTCCAGAACTTGTCTCAAAAATCAAAATTTACTGCACAAGTTACAATGGTACACAGAAACAACTTTCTTATCAACAGAAATTTAGCTCAGCTAGAATATTTACTTTCTAATTATACTAAAAGTTATGCTAACAGCAACTACTCTAAACAGGCAAAGCTAGCTAATTTATACAGACTGTAGTTACCCAAACAAAAGAACTTGGCAGACCAATTCTGATTAATATTACCCACACTTTGCGTCAGCAGGCATTGTACACTGAATCTCAGGAAAGTAACTGTGGGAGGGTATCCCCATCCTGAGGTGTTTCACAGGCTGGCATGTCCACTGTCACCCACAAAGAGCCAAAGACGCCTTCAGAGGCAACCTATTTATAGCTTTCAAGGGAAGGTGGAAGGAGGAGTCGCTAAGCCAGTTCTCTTCAGGCAGCTGTAGTCCCTGGCTTTCGGCTGCTGCAGGTTTCAATTCTCTTCCCTCATTGTCATGAGGATCGCACCCACAAGTCATGGGGCTGGGGGAAGAGTGAGGGGGTGTCTGAACACCCACAATGGCAAGCAGGCTAACTGCCTTGAGCACTCATCAACACTGAAGAAAGGAGTCTGAGTGACTGCAAATGACTGCCTTACCCATAGCTGAGATAGGGAGCTAGTTGCAGACCACAGTAATTAATGGTACCCCAGCAGTGAGAGTAGACTTGTTTTCCAAGGTCCTGACATCCAAGCAGGCCTTATCTCAAGGTCTTTAGATCCTCTGTTTCAAAGTGTGAGGCACAGGAATGTAGCCTTGTGGTAACTTGCACAACATGGGAGGTAGGGGAAACCTCTTACTGCTTTCTGTGCTCTAGATACAGATTCAATAGAGCATTGTGTTGAAGGGTAGTGTGACCATTCAGAAACACCTCAATAGACAGGATAAATTACCTGCCAGGAACCTCATTAAGGCAAATGCAGAGCCCTGCAGTTGAGGCTGAATAATCTCATTCAGCAGTATGGGGTTGGGGCTGAGTGACTGCAGAAAATGACCTGATCATGACCCTCATGATTCAGCAGTGTGTCCTTGTGAAGAAGCCCAAGATCATTCTAGGCTACTGTAGCAACAATGTAGACAGCCAGTCTTACCCTCTACTCACTGCTTCAGAGACCACATGTAGAATATCGTGTTCAGTTTGGAGCTCTTCACAGCAAGAAAGATATTGACATGCTGGAGCGAGTGCAGTGGAAGGCCATTGTGATGGTCAGGTTACTAGAACATATGAGATACAAGAAGAATATGGCTGAGGGTAAGATTTTTCAGTTTTAGGAACAGAAGAATCAGGGGACATATTTTTGCTGTCTTCAGTGACCTGATAGGGGAATATAGAGAGAAACTTCCCTTATAGGTGCATATAAAATGTGTTGCAACATGAGATATTCCAATTTTCTACAGTGAGAGTAGACAAACACTGGTAGATATTGCCCAGAGAGGTTGTGGAATACCTGGAGATGCTAAAAAAATATCTGGATAAGACCCTGAACAAGATGATTTAACATTTAGTTGGATGTAAGTTCAAAGCTGATCGTGCTTTGAACCACAGTGTTCTGCTAAATTAAAACTCCTGTGTAACTTTCAAATACTTTCAAAATAAACTATTATATTAAACTTTGCACTCTCTGTGTGTGTAATATCTGAAAGAATCTGGTCAGAGAGTACCGGATGCTCACATGGGATTTGTACCAGCTGACATCTACAGGCCTTGTGCAATTTAAATTATTATATGATACTATTTCTGCCAGTATTGTGATTAGCACACAGAAGATTTCTGTAGTATGCAGAAGTTCACAGGTTGCACTTTTTACCTGCCTGGCTTGCTCTCTGCCTATACAGACTGAGGGCCCTCTAGACAGGCCCTTTGTTATCTCTATGTTGTGCATGACTTTTAGTCTGTATTCACAGCACGGTTTCAAGCCTTTCTCTTTTTTCTTCTCCTTCCACCATGCTTCCTGAAAATGAATCCAGAGTATGTTTCACATTAATTTGGTAATAGCAAAAGGCCATGTCTTGAGAGGAAAGAAATGTTGCATCTATTTAATTTTCTCCTTATCTCTATCCACTCTTGTAGACACACTTGTTTTAATCATCTGACAATATGTTATGGGTTCAAAAATTCCAGATGAAAGAGACAGAATTGTGAAGGGATTATGGTGAATGGCTATCTATCTGAAGTGTTAGGTTGCATAGAATAATTTTCTCCTGGTTATAACTTTCTCCTAACTACAGCCATGTATATACTTCATGGTAAATACTGCTTGGAAGACTTAGGTGTTTGCTTATCATACCTATGTAAATATACTTTGGGAAACAAACTTCTTATATTTTTGAACACTAGCAAATGAGCATAAATTCAGAAAGCAGCTTTGGAAGGTAGAGAGGAGAGAGAAGAGTTAGAGAAAAACAAATTTATGTGGCAAAAAAAAATCACAAAAAAAGAGAAAAAAATCCTCCTTCCTAACAGAAAGATTTTCCTGTGGATTCTTGCTATCAAGAAACATGACTTAAAGCATCGTAACAGAAATGAATCAGCCCATTCTTATATAAATGTTCTGTAGCAAGGTAGTAGCAGATATCAAAATTAGATTAGAAAAACAATCAGTGACTTGGGCTTTTTAAATCATTATTCCTGACCCATTTTGTCAGTTCCTGTAGTTCTCTCACCAGCAAAGGAAGAGTCAGAGTAACAGATGGCCTCTGGTGATGCTATACTGTGCTTGCTGTGTGTCCCTTTTCGTGGCACCAGTAGTTTCTACCCAGCCTGTGTAGGTCAGCTACTCATGGAAAGAGAAATAAGTTATATGGAGCTTGAATGTACTCAAAGAGTAACTTTCTTTAGTCATACGAGTATCTTTTGCTGTAGATGGATGAGTAAGATGAGTAAGTAAATTCTATCCAGGAATCTCTGCCTAACACCATGCTTCTTTTCCCCAGAAGCAATGCTCAATGCTGCTTCATTCTATACAGAACCAAGGACAGAAAACACAGTCTTACTCATGCAGTGCCATCTATTACCAAATTGCTAGTAAAAAAAAAAAAAAAGCCTTGTATGGTCCAATATAAATAGCATAGCATATCTTTGTAAAGGTCAAAGCTTCTTGCACATTGATAATTTGGGACACCGTGATTAAAAATAACTGCTAGATAAGATCTGTTGACTCAATAGCTACTGAAGTAAACCACAGAGCTAAAAACAATATGCATGTTTTGCCTGATTGCCTGATTGCAGCAATTTGTTGAATGTTTTTTTTTTTACTTTCGTTTGTGTTAAACAGGTGGGGGAATGCAGCTGGCATCATTGCAATGATGGCAGCTGGAATATGGACCCTTGCTGGGAAAAGTGATTATCTGAGTATCCTGGTGTCTGGTACATTTGTTGTTTCTGCTGATATCCTATAATCTTTGAAGGAGGTGTTGTGATGACTGGGTTTTCTGGACTTCTGGAAAGGAAAGGAACTGTCTTTCCTCAGTGAGTTAAGAGGATAATGTACATGAGAACATACGTAAATGGATTTGCTGCTTAAAAGAATAGAAATGCTGCATTCTATATGGGCCTTTACTTATATTGTAGAAGGAATAAAAGACCATAAGAAAGCACGTCCTTCAGCAAAAACATGTTTTCAGAACTGCTTCCAAATGCGCTGATTTTTTCTTTTTGATTTGAGATACAATGGAGAAAATTTTAAAAATAGACATTTCTAAGGGTTGGGAACCCCTAGAACAAAGTTAGCTAGGCTATCTTTTAGTGATTTTTTTAAAATATGGTTGTATTTCTAAAAGGTTCAAATTTCTCATTGAATGAACAGAAAGGGCTCTGACAGTATTGACTGCTATGCTATAAACCTAAAGAAGAGTGACAGTATGAGACTGCCCCTTCTGAGTTGTTCAGTTTGCACTATGTTTTTGTTCAAAATGGGATGGACAGAAACAATCGGCTTTTGCTTTCCTTGCGAGGCCAACAAAGTTCAAGAATTTGAATTTGTTTGCACTTGTGCATTAGCAATCTCTTGCATGCTTATCAGTCTGTTGTAGATGAGCTTGACTTTTGCAAAGTACAGTTGCACACTGTCACTGTCACTAAAGACAGTCTTCCATAGCCACTATTGCAGATGGACATACATGGGACAGAAACTATCAAGTCTGACCATTGCTTGAGCTGGAAGATGAGAGCTTTATTGGGAGAGAGAAAAAAAAAAAAAGCAATTTATAAGCACATTTAGCACAACATTTTTGAGAAATAATAAAAGTGATCCCCTAGGCACCATTTTTACAGTCTTTTTTTTTTTTTCTGAACAGACCATATATAGCAGTTTGGCTTAGATAGGAAATACAAGAGATAAACACCTACACAAGCGATTAAAGCCAAAGGGCAAGTCAGCATGTGTGGCGTGTATGGTGTGTATAGGCTGAAATTTACTATTGGAGAAAAGATGAGAGGATTGCAGTACAGTTACCAACAGTGAGAATACTCTACATCCTCAGTTGCAGAGGCCATTCACAGCTGTTGTCAGCCTGGACAACCGTCTCTCTCAGCGCCCTGTTCGCAGAGGACCTCGTCAGAAACTTTGATGTGTCATAGTTCATAGAGCTTCACTTTCACAGCTTTACCATTTGGACCTGGAATAGGTCAGTCTCTTCTTTTTTTCCTCTTTTTTTGAGCTTTCTTCTTACCTCTGAGACATGATAGACATCTTGATTACTCTTAATTTTGCATATTTTTGCAGTGTAAAAAAAAAAAAAAACTGGTAACTGAAGTTGCTTTACAGACTCGTTCAGCATCAGAGCTTTCCAAAAGAAACTTGATACAAATACAGATCAGACCATTTATGTCTGAGAACATTAATTTTTGATGAAGGAAGAAATTTCTCTTTTCCTAGTATAACTTCTTATGATTAGTGATTGACTTTGTTTAAGCAGTCAGGGGTTAGAACAAAGGTAATTTTAAGAATGAAAGGTCACATATTTGTGAAGTGTTAGGAATAAAAAGGACAGGAAAGAATTCCAAGTAAAATGTCATTATATCCAAATGTATAGCCATCCAAAATGTATCTGTAATTGCACAATCATTTGTGCAATTTATGTAGCAGTTAATCTCATGTATACATATTTCTATTCATCCATATTTAGATGGATTTAGATTTTATGTTTCATAAAATAAACGGTATTTACCTGGCATGCTGATCATACATAATAAAAGAAAAATAATTTCTAAAATATCATTAGATTTTAAAGAGTTTTCAAAAGGCCTTGGCAGCTTTTATATATTTTTTCAGTATCTTCCAGTACTGGAAGATATTCCAAGCCTCTTTTTCCTCTCAGACCAGAGTTTTGTTGTCTTTTTGAATAACTGTATAAGGAGCCATGACCAACATTTATTTTAACATAGTATGTTCCAGATGTTTTTCTAAATACAGTGAAACATCCAGGGAGAATGAAAATATTCTGAATCAGTCAAAAACATTTAAGAATGGCAGAGATTTGCAGAAATAACTTGCAAATTCACAGGGAACCTTCTAGCATTTATTACCTTTGTCCTTCTGAGATCTCATTCTTATGGGAATCTTTACCAGTATGGGCTACATTAAATAGCATCATCAGTCCCATTCTAATTGTTTTTAGAAAACTTTGGGGAAACAAAGTAAAGAAATTATAAAATATGATTACTACTCAAACACCCCAGGGTGATTTCATAGAGCTGTTTTATGCTATTTATTTAAAGTCTCACCACATAGGCAGGTGTCCTGTCTCTCATGGGTTACAGTTTAAGCTTTTGCTTACTGTACATATCTCAGTTTGTCAGCCCAAGGACATAAGAAAACAGGAAGTATTTTCCTTCTGTAGAGAGCCTATGCTGTTCTTTTTGTGAAACTTGACTTTACTCTAAATAGGTTCAGTGTAAATTATCTCAGTGACAATAGAGTTTTACTTCCATATCCTTGGCAAAAAATTTCCTTTGAAATCAATTGCTGCTAGTGTTGTGGTTCTACTTACGGAAAAAACAGAACTACCATCAGTTCCCTTTGGCCAAATCCTGCTCTAATTATTCAGATGCAGGTGCCCTGAAAACACAGAATCCATTTTAAAAAAAGATTGTGAATGATACTTCCTTTGGCCTTATCATTTAAATAAATGAATCATGATTCCTGTTCCAAAAAAGAAAAATATAATACATAATTGAAAAAATGGTAGGAATTATATTGAAATGAAGGGTTTGGTTTATTTTTTGTTTAATGAAAGCACGTCTTAAGGCAAGCTGAATGGCATTAACCATATCAATATCTGAGACCCAATTTAAGCGGAAAAAAAAAAAAAGAGAAGTTGCTGAAGAGAAAAGAAAAATGTTTGGAGAAAGTTGTTTTCCAAAAATAATTATTTACTTGAATAGAATCATAGAATGCTTAGGGTTGGAAGGGACCTCTAGAGATCATCTAGTCCAACCCCCCTGCATATGCAGGGTCACCTAGAGCACGTGGCACAGGACTACATCCAAGTGGGCTTTGAAGATCTCCAGAGAAGGAGACTCCACAACCTCTCTGGGCAGCCTGTTCCAGTGCTCTGTCACCCTCACTGTTAAGAAATTTTTCCTTAAGTTCCTGTGGAACTTTTGGTGCTTCAGTTTCCAGCCATTTCCTCTAGTCCTATCAGTGGCCACCACTGAAAAGAGACCAGCACCATTCTCCTCACTGCCTCCCTTGAGGTACTTATAGACACTGATTAGATCCCCTCTCAGCCTTCTCTTCTCCAGGCTGAACAGGCCCAGCTCCCTCAGCCTCTCCTCGTAGGGCAGATGTTCCAGGCCCCTGATCATCCTTGTGGCCCTGCGCTGGACTCTCTCCAGCAGCTCCACATCCCTCTTGTACTGTGGAGCCCAGAACTGGACACAATACTCCAGATGCGGCCTCACTAGGACTGAGTAGAGGGGCAGGATCACCTCCCTCGATCTGCTGGAGACGCTCTTCTTAATGCACCCCAGGATCTCATTGGCCTTCTTGGCCACAAGAGCACACTGCTGCCTCATGGTCAACTTATCATCCACCATGACACCCAGGTCTTTCTCTGCAGAGCTGCTCTCCAGAAGGTCGGTCCCCAGCCTGTACTGGTGTCTAGGGTTATTCCTCCCCAGGTGCAGGACCCTGCACTCAACCTTGTCGAATTGCATGAAGTTTTTCACCGCCCAGTTGTCCAGTCTGTCCAGGTCCCTCTGGTTGGCAGCGCAGCCCTCTGGGGTATCGGCTACTCCTCCCAGTTTCATATCATCAGCAAACTTGCTGAGGGAGCACTCTGTGCCTTCATCCAGGTCATTGATGAATAAATTGAACAGGACTGGACCAAGGACTGACCCCTGGGGGACCCCGCTAGCTACAGGCCTCCAACTAGACTCTGCACCGCTGATCACCACTCTCTGGGCCCTGCCATCCAGCCAGTTCCTAATCCACCTCACTGTCCACTCATCTATCCCGCACTTCCGGAGCTTGCCCAGGAGGATATTGTGAGGGACGGTGTCAAAAGCCTTGGTGAAGTCGAGATAGACGACATCCACCGCTCTCCCCTCGTCTATCCAGCCGGTCATTTCATCATAGAAGGCTATCAGGTTAGTCAAGCAAGATTTCATCTTGGTGAATCCATGCTGACTACTCTTGAGCACAATAGTGTTTGATTAAAGAAAGACAGAAGAATTCTAGGCTTGATTCCTTGATTTCAGGCAAAAGCCTAAGTTCAGAAGCTTTCTGTTAGTGCAAATCCAGCCCCAAAAAAGAGCTTCATTCAAATGATCTGAGACCTTAGGTTATATGATAAAAAGCTTGTCTGAAGAAACACTGAGGAGCACTGAGGAACAACAGCAGGGGAATCTGGATAACAAACACCCTAATCTGGCTACTGACAGGACCATCACAGGAGAGAGGTCAACACATAAAATGCTCATCTGCACACAGATTATGATGTAAAGGAGGAGATGATCAAGATACCAAGATCCAGGGAACATCTGTTCTACTTAGTTTTAAACAAGGTGAATCATTCTAATCCTGCAACAATGCCACAGAAAAAGTTGCCTCATGTAGGGACCAGAGGAGTCCTGGCCAGCTTCCGGAGAGGAGAATCTACCGAGACCACTGTGTGTGTCTGAGGGTGAGACCACAGGAAGAGTTGACTATCACAGGGACCAAGAGGTCCAGGCCACAAGGTTAGGTGTTAAATAAGACATATTTTTATGTGTGTGCATCTCTAGATGTGAGATAATCTGGAAAGAGCAAGGATCCAGGACCAAGCTGAGTGTCTCAGGCCAGCTACTGGAGAGATCCACTTTGTATATATGTATGTATTTCCCACTAAGAGATCTTCATTCTGATCAGTCAGAGAGGAAATAGATGCTGTCCTGTTGTCCTGTTTGTGTTTCTCTGAGTACGGCATGTGTCTGTCTGTGTTGAGCTGCATGGACAGCAGTATCCATACATGTGTTACATATGTACTGTACCTGTGTACTGAAAGTACATGCTCAGCCTCACTACTGTTTGGATCTGGGGCATGGAACTACATCAGTCTTGCCTCGATCAGGCCTCTCCCTAATATAAATGGCCTACTATATTCTCTCTGTTCTTTTATAAATGCCTAATAATGAATCTATATCTACTTACCACCATTTCTTATGCATGATTACATATGGCTGTGTTAATTATAAGACAAACTGCTTAAGAATTTCTAAAGTGGTTGTTCACAAATACCCAGAAGTTTCTAGATTTGATTTTCTTTTTTTGGCTGATCAACTGGTCAGAAGCACTTAAGGAAAAATTTAGATTGAATATGCTTTCTAACTGGGATCATTGGCACAGAACTTTAACCAGTCTGTTTTATTTCTGGATTTTGATTTATCTCTATAGCACTCTCTCCCATAGGAAATGATGTGCAACATTACAGAATATTCTTGGCTTCTTAACTCAGTCCAAAATGTTGTTACTCCTGGAGGAGATATTTGGTGCATTTCAGACAATGAAGATAAAGGCTTCAAAACTCCTAAATGGATCAAAATTGCATCTGCTGTAAAAATTAATAATAATGATAATAAATTAAATAATAAAATTAAATAAAAAGTAAATCCCCAGACATGTAGGAGACACTCAGCTGGTAAGAGCAGTATATTGTAAATCATGAGAATGGAGGGGAATGGAAGAAGGTTAATTGTGCCTCTAACCCATGAACCTCCCTCACAGCTCTTGGCAAGTCAAGCAAAAGCAGATATCAAAATCATCCATCTGTTTTAAGTGATTTTAGAACTTGTGTGAAGCACTGACCTATCTGACAGCTCTGGAGACTGAAATCATTTAACAGTAGATCAGGAAGCAGCTGTACAGAATTTCCCACCTTACTCCTGCTAATACGTTGTGCTTATATTCTGAAAGAGCTGTCTCAAGATACTATTGTCCAATAGGCCAACAAATGGAAATTCATGGGCCTCTTTCCCCTTCTCAAACTAAGCCTAAACTCATTCTTATTTTTAAACAGGTTGGAACAGGTTATAATATGCTTTTACTCTCCAGTGTCCCTGCTGAGTCACAGCTACAAGTAGTTAAATCCACTTCATGTACGAATAGCAACACCAACATAAATAGCCTTACATAAGTCACATTTGAAATTAGTGAAATCTCTGAAAGTTGTGTTGCCTCATTTTGAAAAGTAGAGTGAAATAAATGATGTCAAATGAAACAACTTACTTTCAGTCTAAAAAGTTGAAAAATTGATTCACATAATATGATATACATTTGGTTACTTTCATTTATAAACGGGACTTCTGAGTTTGTATAATACAATCCCTTCTTTTGCTAATCAAAAAGACACATTGTCTCTGTGTAAATTTGTTACAGTACTCATGCCTGTATTCTGATCAGATTTTCATTTTTGACAATCTTAGCATCTTAAAAGTGCTGATTTTCCTACTTGGTAGATGAGAAATGTTTTCATTCGTCATGTATGTTAAGCAGCATTTTGAGAAAAAAAAAAGAGGAACTGAGCTCAAAATTCAAAGAAAAGATTTTAATTATGTTTGTGATTGAATAAAGCTGCTGTAAAGATGTTGACTATGTAAGAATAAACTAGTTTATCAAATTGTGAATTCTTAGTAAGACAGATGAATGTCATCTGCAGTTATCTGTAGAAATACAGAGATTTTGATTAACACATATTTTAGAACTTGAAAACAAATATATTTATTTGTACTTCATGTTTATAACTAAGCAGGAAGAGAAAAAAATAGCTTCATTTTGGGTGGTCAGTGGAAATGAAGTGACAGTTCTCTGTGTATCTAGAGAATGAACAAGTTGCCAAAGGCAATTGCTAAATCAACAGTAACAGGAAAAACATGAATAGAACAGAGTACTACAAGAACAGTGAACCACCAGTTGAGGTATTCTATACAGAATCTGACAATGACTGACTTTGAGGGATTTTATGGGGAAAAAGATTTCACATTTTAAAGAGTTCATTTGCAGAACCATTTAATCTAGTATTTTAATATGATATAATGCTGGAAAGCATGGTTTGACGACATCACAGAATCATCACAGAATCACAAAATGGTTGAGGTTGGCAGGGACCTCTGGAGACAACTTAGTTCAATCCTTCTGCTCAAGCAGAGTCACCCTGATCAGGTCTCTTTTCTGAAAAGCTGCTTTCCAGTAGGTCAGGCCTCAACATGTGCTGGTACATGAGATTATTCCTCCCTAGGTGCAGGAGTCTGCACTTCCCTTTCTTGAAGTTCATGAGGTTCCTCTCTGCTCCTTTCTCTAGATATCCCTCAGAATGGCATGACAATCCTCTGGTGTATCATATCTGCAAGCTTGATGAGGGTGTGCTCTACCCTATTCCTCAGACTGTTAATTAATAAGCTGACCAGTACTGGGCCCGGTATTGACCCGGGGAATGATGCCTAATCATCAGCGTCCAACTAGACTTTACACAACTGATCACAACCCTCTGAACTCATTCAGCCAGTTTTCAATCTACGTTACTGTCTGCTCATCTAGCCCACACTTCATCAGTTTGCTTGGGAGGTTGTTATGGAAAGCAGTGTCAAAGCAGCCACTGCTCTCCCCTCATCAACCCAGCCATTCATTCCATGATTACATGTTAACTACGATTTCCCCTTGGGGAACCCATGCTGACCGCTTCTGATCACCTTCTTACCCTCCGCATGCCTGGAAATGGTGTCTAGGATTAGTTTCTCTACTACCTTTCCAGAGCTGAGATCGGCCTGTCATTCCCTGGGTCCTCCTTCTCGCCCGTTTTGAAGTGTGGAGTGATATTTGCTTTCTCAGCCACCCCTTCAGATCTCCATGGCATTTCAAAGGTAATTACCCTTCACTGATTTCAGCCAGCTCTCTCAGCACTTGCGGGTACATCAGGGCCTATTCCCTAACCTCCTCCACAAAGTCAAAGTTTTCTTGCTCCAGATTCCTTCTTTCCCTTGTCTTCCCTTTCCTCCTCCCCCTTCCTTACTCTTTGGAGACTGGGATTCCTGAAGGCCAGTCTTACCAACAAGGTCTGAGGCAATGACGGCCTCACTTACATGCATCAGTTGTTGTCACTGATGCTCTACAGAAAGATGAATTGCTTGTGGCCTGATCTGTTGTCCCTCCAGCAAATACCAGGATGGCCATGAAGACTATGGCCTCTGATGATGAGTTGACTGAGCTCATTGTAGGAGATTTCATCTACTTTGCTTTCCAGATCAGGCAGCCTTTAGCAAACATCCACAATGTCACTCCTATTGACTTGCCCCTTAATCCTTTTCCATAAGCTCTCAGTTGCTTCATCATCCCCGCTAAGAAGAGCTCCAAACATTGCAACTGCTCTCACATCATGCCCCCTCATCTCCCTTTTCTGATCTGTCCTTTCTAAAGACCCTGTACTCATCCACTACAGCCAGTCATGTGATCTATCCCACCACATGTCTATGATCCCAGCAGTATCATAGCTTTGCAACTGTACACAGACCTCGGGTTCCTCCTGTTTAATCCCCAGCCTGTTGACAAAGATAATTTTACTTCTTTTAGTGAATCGATTCATTCTCTCCTAAGCAGATATCAGCCTTCAAACAGGGTCCCAGGGTCATAGAAAATAAAGTCCTGCTGGTGACATTAGCTGCACAGCCAATTCTTTTCACACATTATCAGCCTATACCTCTCACCAGCAGAATTGAGTGCAAAAACACCTGGGCCCCCATACCCCTGACTGTTGTCCACAGAGCTATGTAGTCAGATTAGATCCTTGGCAAATTTCTGGGCTGGACTAGCTGTCCACCAGAATCACTCTCAGATTTAAGTTGCTCTATGATTCTATGGCTAGAGAGACTTTAGTATTGCTAAATAAAAGAATTAACTCCCTTATGTTAGTTATTTAGTAATATTATTTTAACAGCTAGAGATTTAGCAGAAATTATTTCTATAAATGGCAAATAAGCCACACAGATTTAAAAAAAAAAAAAAAAAAAAAGGGAATGCCTGCCTTGAGCATAGTGTACTTGCATAGACTGCAAAGCCAATGAAAAGACTACTCTTTCTCATGCAATTTAAGATCCCGACATACTATATTCAGAAGCAGTTAATAAACGACAAATGGTAGGCAATAAATAAATGATGATAAATTAATACTGATAGATTAATTGCCATATTTGCTTGTATAATGGACACGAATTTGTCCTTTACAAATTTTAGAACAGAAAAATTTAGCTTAGCCACTTGCTAAGTCGACCCTTACAATACAAATATATTGTTGGCTGTTGTCAAGGATGCAGCCATTATATTTTCAAATGTTACATGAGATTTATGCATCATGATAGGGAAACAGTTAACAGCATATGAATATCTCTGGTAAATCTCTGAATGGAAACATGAATTTTCCTTAAGTGCCAGTCAGCACCAAAAATTGAACTAGGCAACAATGAATTATTGGAGCAAGTTTAAAAAGTATCTAATTAATTTTTGCTACAACTTATTATACCCAAGCAATTTTTAGACAATGTATTTGAAAGTTCAGTGAGAAACTCTGGCATGCTTCAGCAAAGAACTAAATGCATGTTATATAACTCCAACAAGATTTTGCTAAATATTTCCTTCCATTTCCACAAGTGCAAATGGCAGCCAATCACCATGGTTCTACAGCTTATGTTGTACACCATATCTAATTCTATACCATATCTGAAGTTTCCTGAAGTAATTTCCTCACATAAATAGATTTTCAGTTCTTAAGAAAGATGGGCAACATCTTTGAGGCTTAGCCTTTCAAAGAGATGGAAACAGATGCTGTACTTCATCCAAACACTAATGACCAAAGGAGGTCTTCCAGCTCATATCCCAAAATTGCATTTTCAAACAGTGATAAAAACTAAATAATGCAAAGGCATGACTTGTGGAATTTACAAAAATTACCATAGACTGATTTATAGCTTTTATTACAGAAGAACAGAACAGGCATCACTTTCTACTTGGTTTTCAAGAACGAGTACTTGTTCCAGCAATTCAAAAACACTGTGCTAATAAAACAGATGAAGAATGGATTTCCTTAAAAGATATATTTAAAAGTAAGGATTTTTCCCTATCACTTTCATTGGATCGTGTGGACTCTGTAGATAAATTAACTGTCAAAGCATCAGTTTTTGAAATAATTATTGCTGTCTGAAAATCAACATTTACAGCAAATGTTGCCAATGCTACCACTTGAATATTTCATCTATCTGCATTTTGCAAAAAAAAAATGGGTGTGTCTCCAGCTTTTACCCTTTTTTTCCTGATTAAGAAAGAAGGCTAGGATTTACAGACTTCACCCACAATATCAATGCATCACCACAAACACTCTAATCTGTCTTGTCTTGACATACAGTGGTTTATTTTGATCAATTGCTTTACTAAGCAAATGTGCCTGTAAAAATGATGAAATTTCTCTCTTGCTTGATTTATGATCTTATGTGCACAGCAATGATAACTGTCATTGGAATAAAATGGCATGGCATGACCATACATGTTCGACATAATGTGGAAAATGTGCTGAGATATGGATTGGATAAGTGAATTCTACATTGCTCCACAAGGGTACTCCTATTGCCCCACTCTAATTAATTTATGTCGATTGCAAATTCTTCAGAGCACGGGAGAACTCTCTTCTTTAGAAACAACAGGCCCTAATCTTACCTGATGTTCCTGAATAATACTTTAGAATAAATAGTAAGCTTAAATAGACTGAGAAGTGTCTAATAAACATAAATACACTGGTGTGAAATGTAGCTTGCTCAAGTACTAATGTGTCCTATGAAGAATATACCACTCACTCATTGATTATTTAAAACCTGTAGGTACATGACAGAGAGTTCAAAGGTGCTTTTGCTGACAGAGGAAAGATAGGTACACATATGAGTAGGAGGGAGAAGTTCAGAAGTTATTTCCAGTGCCTAAGACCTTTCCGAACCAGATTGAGGAACACTACATCTCTAATATGTAAAAGGGAATTTAGAGCTCATAGATGAAAAAACACATGATAATCTTACTGAACCACAAACCACGAACAACAAGAGGACTTCACAATTTAAAAGAACTGGATGTTGCAATGTTGAAAAAATGCAGAAATAGGCAAAATTAGACAGCACAACCCAACTTACTAGTATTTAGCTATATTTTAAATTTTCTGAAAAACATTTTGCCATGACAAACACCAAGATTGCTGAGGGCTGCCTTGTCTGTACTATTCACTAGCCAGATCGCATCTGTAGAAAACTTCCTAAGACTCAGGGTTATGTAGCAGGAGAGTGGCAGAGCAAAAATAGGTTCAGTGTAAAGACCTGCTTTCTATTTTTGCTCTGTTACTGTCTTTTTACATGACCTTTTTTGAGACTTACTTCCCTCTTTATAAAGCATTTAGAGATCTAGGGCTGAAAGCACTGTGCTGAGCATTACTGCTGTCAACTCCTGGGAAGCTTGTCTTCACAAGGTAGCCAATACCCTCAACTCCTGTCTGTAGCCATAGGAGTTGAAGCGAGGCAGAACCTTCCAAGAGGAAGCCCTTAAAAGTGACTATAAAATGGACTAATTTCCTTGCCTCTCACATAGGACTAGGGTTTAAAATATTAGTACTTGTCTCTGCTGGTACCTCTCACACTTCTTTATTACCACAGGAATGTTCAGATGTCATATCTTGGAGACTGCATATAGCTCAGTTTCCTGAGATGCTCGATCATTTTTTTCAACTTGTGAAGAATAGATCTGGGGAAAGTATTTCTCCATCACCTGCTGCTGTTAGTGTCAAATGCAAAAAAAATCCATTTAACTTCTCAATAAACTCCTCCTTCCCCTTCACTGCAACCTCAGGGCCCTACCAACCTTCATTGCCTCTCCTGAAGGCATCCTATTCCTGCTGCACTTTAGAAAAAGAACTAATTATTTGTCTTTATATCTTTTGGTATTTCTGTTTCAAAAATCCTTTTGCATTGTTCTTACATCTTTTCTCTTTTGCCCTCGGCTGTATTTTTCGTCTCAGGTGCCTTTGATGTTTAGAGTTTTCCTATTCACCTACATTTTTCCACTCTCCCCACAAACCTCATTCTGAACTGAGTGTATCCATTCAGACACTAGGGAGATACCCTAACTGGCTGCTGTTAATCCATACTGAGTCTGGAGAGTTTATTTTTTCCATTTTCTTCCTAGCTTGCTGAAAGCATCTCACATTCACTACTCAGGTTTAAACTTTACCTGTCTTTCTGATCACTAAGGTCTCTAGGTTTTGGCACACAGGCTGTCTGAAGTCATTCAGAAAGTTTAATGGCAAGATTATTATGCGTTACCTTTTTTCAGCTGTTCCTCCTCCTCACTGAGTCATGTGTACTCATGTGTACTGTCCCACTCAGAAAAACATGAGCACAAGATTGAAACCAAAATAATCCACTGATGGATAATGACTGATCTAGAGACATTTATTCCTTCATATTTAAGTGCTCTGGATCTTAAGGAGTCCACATAGGTCTTCCTTGGTGCCACAAACTTGCCGAAGACAAACGTGTATATAGCAAACTTTATAGGTATTGACAGTGGAAGTTTCCAAGGAAAGGATTTCAGCTCCCTAGGAGATCAAATTAATTCAGGAGAGTGTTCATGATAGGCTGAGCACTGCCAACTCTGTACAGCAGTGACCTCTCCTAGTTCAGCAAAGTAATGCATGTAATTTACCATGATTACAAACTGTGACATTTACTGCTGTTTGTATAGGTATCATAAAAGATTCTGAGAGTATCACTTATCACCAAGCACAGCATTAAAATCAACTTTGAGAAGTTCTCTTTCACAGTATGATCCTTTACTACAAGATCCACAAAGACATTAAGACATATAATTCCTATTTAGACACCTAATTCCCAAACAACTCATGTTTTTACCCGTTACAATGCGTTCTATGTTAGATTATGACCACAATTACTCTAAAGCAGTCCCATTATTTCAGCCAAATCCATGTAACAAGCTCAACAGTGCAGCTTAATATGGTAACTACTTGCTCTTACATCAAAGTTTGCTTTTAAATCAAATTGTTTTGAAATGATTCACAAAGGTTTTTTTTTTTTTTTTTTTTTTTTTTTTGTCAGGGTGTGCTGTTGCATTTAAGTAAATAGAGCAAAGACAGGTTAAGACAATATTTTCAAAGCCCTCCTATTTGAAACACATTTCTGGTAGAGAAGCTTTCAATTACACTCCTTCAGGAAATATTTTTAGCATTAAGTCTTTACTTAAACACTTAGCATCAAATGAATGTAATTGCAGCTGCAGCTCTCTTGCTGCTGAAAATCAAGCTGAAGAGTTTTCATGTGGAAGTCACAAAAAATATAGTGAGTGCTTTGATTACCCCAAATTAATGGGTGCTTTTGTGTTAGACTAGCATGTGCTCCTACTGATTATCCTTTCATCCTGCTGACCCTACCCTGAAATGCTTCCTGTCTTCTGCCTTTATATATTATTGAGAGCTGAATATGTTTTTAAAACACAGTGCCTGACAAAAATAAACTGTGAATAGAGCTCTCACTTTGCAGAATAAAGATTTGGAAATTAAGTTTGAAATTAAGTTTAAAAAATAGCAATAGTTTAAAAGTAACAGCAACTTAAAACTTTATGTAGTCCATCTGTGCCAAACAGTTCACTTCTGAAATATTCACTACAGTAAAAATATCCTAGTAACAAAACTATAGAGCTTAGTAGGCCAAATCTTTGAGTCGCTATTCACTGTTTCACTGTTTCCTCCAGAATACTTCCCAGTTGTTTATTTTTTCCCTTTTCTCAGCTGATTTGATTCATAAGTCATTGAGATATAAAAAATATGGAGCTCCACAAAGCCATTGAAAATAGAACTGCAGTGCTTTTCAAAACAGCAGTGGACTTTAATTTTTGTCTTACAAGCAGAATCTGTATAGAGTGGTGGTAAAAGTAAAACTGTACATAGAAATATGTACATGTAGGGCATGTAGATGTATAGGAGTGTGTGGACTCAGATATAATTTTATTTCCCTTCCTTGAGGTTTTTTGTCAGTGTCTTATCACAGTAACACTGAGTAAGATGACTGGTTGTTTTTCTGAAGTACCTCTTGTTTGCATTTAATCCTTTTTCTTTTGGGTAAGTATGGTTTTCTGATAATGTCAGGAAATCCCTGTTGATAAAGTCGCATCTTTCCTCCTGCTTTGCAGGAAGGCAAAGGTAAGAGAGGTTTATGGAAACCATAGTTGAACTAGCAGAACTAGACTGATTGACTAACAAGCATATTTAAACAGTTTTATGGTCATGCTGAGTCCCTTGTGTTCCTAGCAGCAGTGCTAAGTGCATCTGAGATAGTTTTACAGTTTTGTTATTTTTTTCATCATCTCTTATAGATCACCTGTGCAGTTCATTATGTTTCGTGTTGTGCTAACTGTGTCTAATATTTTCTTTTTTTTTTCTTTTTTTTTTTTTGGTGAGTTTTGCTCTCTGGAGGAACCTCTTTCTCCCTCTGTTGTGGGAGCAGGGAAAGGCACAGCAGCAGCTCTGGCATCATATGGTTAAAATCCAGCCAAACAATTCTTCCTCTGAAGCTGCAGCATTATAAGCCAAGGCAATTCTACCTTGGACTCCATGTCTGACCCAGGTACACAGTTGTGTAACAAGTATTTATCTCATCTAGGCTTAATTCTGTTACATAATTACTCAAAGGAACGAAAAGAACTTGTTGAATTTAACCTGGAGTGATGCGGGGGTAATGCAAATTGTGACTTTGGTCACCTGCACACCCCTGTAAGAGTGAGACACGATCTGCCAACAAATGAAGACTCAGACTGTTTGAACCCAGATCTCTTACCTTCCAGAACTGGGACTGACCTGATCACCCAATATACATAGAGCAGGGACCACAACAGCACTTGTCTGTAAAGGGAAATCTTCTGAAATCTTCCTGTCCAAACTGAGCCCTTGCTCAATAAAATTCTGTGTGCTTAATATAAGACTCTTTCTAACCAATGGCACCATAATCTTGCATAAGACAACCACAGATTCCATTTCATCTCTTTGAAATACCACAAGAAAAAAGATCATTTGGAATAATTTTCTGGAAAGCAAATGCTGGGGAGATTTTAACATCTTCCTAACTATAATTACTGACTGAACTCAAGTTTTGAGATTATTTTTTCATGAAATATGATAAAAGAAGGATTTGAGCTGTTTATAGTAAAGGTAGGAGGTGTTAAAATTGGCTTCTGTGGTGAAACTGACTGACTACAAAACACGAAGCAACTTTTGAATCCTTTTAAGGGCAGTACTTTCAGAAAGTTTTTGAAGAGAATCACAAATACATTATAGCATGTAGAATCAAATTTAGTGGCAAGCAAATAATTAATAAAATGGGGCCCGCATGAGAGGGTGAAAGAAGACTAGAAGCTGCAGGCAGGTATTTTTTTGTTGGATTTGTTGAGGGGCCAGCCTAGTCATTTTATACCTTCATTAACAATTCATACAAAATAAAATACATCATTAATGCTGTAGTTAATACAGAGTAGCTGAAGCCAACCAAGTGAAGAGAAATGAATGGCCAAATAGATTAAGAAATGGAATATGACGTTTAACGCAAAGCAGTATAATTGAGTAAACAAATACCCCCAGAAGCAAACAGTTTTAGTTTTATTCCAGTCCAAGGTATTGGGAGAGAAGAATAATCTGCATGTACTGATAAACCCAAATTTTAACTTCTAATCTACGACACACAAGCAGTAATGAAAACAATTGCAGAGAGTACTTTCAGAACACAGTGCTCTCACTGACAGTTTGTTCTTCTGCATAACATTAGTTACACTAGTGTGTTTGAAAGACACCATGCGTTTGAAAGGCACCATGCAGACACATCACTCATGTTGCGTATGCAGAAGCACAAGATGAGTTAGGCTGTGTTTGAAAGACACTATGCATTTCCAAGGAGCAAACATAAAACAGAGGACAAGCCAAATAAAATGATAAATGAAAATGAATGAATTACACTTCAGGTGAGGACTGGGGAGTACATAATCTTGTGAAATGACTACAGCTGACAGCACCAAAATAGTTGAACTTTCAAAATGTGACAATAAAAATTAAATTGTAGCTAAGGAGGCAAGGACAGACTAGAAAACTACTTAGGCTAAATCAAACAGTGAAGTGGGTAAGCTGCAGGTATTATTTTACATAAATGAGCTAGAATGGATGTCTCAGCAAGGTACTTGGACTCAATTTGTACTCATGGTGTATACTCAAAACTGCATGGATAACAGTATGGAATGTTGCAAGTTCTATTCCAAAAGTGATTACGTAAAAATTGCACCTTCCTACTCAACAGATCTCATTGCTGTGTTTATTCAGAGTCAGATCAGATCTATTTACCTCAAAGACAAAAATATGCCCTTGCAACTTCTTATTCTTGTCCCTGCTCCTTGCAGAGCCCACACAATTCAGTAATGAGGCTAGATGTTATTCTTTCTTCTGCAATAATTAAATTAAATTACAAGCAATAATAGAAAGTTTTCACCACTCATACATGTAAGAACATTTGAAACATTGATTTAGTGCAAATATTACAGGATGAAATTTTGTAGTCTACATTTTGGCATAGATCTTAGTGATTCCTCCTGAACTTAAGTTTATAAGTTCAAGACTGCCTGCCTTAAAAATCGTGACTTAAATCTGGAAAGCCATTTGAAGACTCCACAAATACTTGGATGCCACAGAGAACATCAGGTGAAAATATTGATCCTCTGAAAAGCAGAGTTACAACAGGTGATTTGCAGAAAAAAAAATCTGAACCTTTATCTCTGCATTCGAATTGAGGTAGTGGGGTTGTAGAATCCCCTCCTCTTCAACACAGGAGGAGTGAGTTCAGAGATGCATTTTGCCTCAAGTAAAAGCCTACTGAAGTAGTGCTTCCACCATTCTGTATGAACTATGCATCTCAGACTTTGACTCTGTCCATTGTCCCACTCCAAATCTGACCCATTACAAAAAAAAAAAAAAAGAAAAGAAACCAACACAATGTAATTTCTAAAGTAACTGATGGCTTCTCAGTTCAAAATAAAGGCAATATGAGTAAAATGCTTCTGTTTGCAAAATGAAGGGTCTCATAGAATTAAAGCTGGTTCAGAAAATTACATAATCCTTGAGAAGGCACATGTAGCACTTAACAGCTCAAAAGTAGGTCTGATACAACACACAGATCAAAGCCAAATTTACTGTCCAGTACATACACAGTACAACTTGAATCACTATGAGCAGCCAGTACTTGACACCTTTATGGTTTAATATGCCCAAATGACTGCTGCTTTTAGTCTAGAGGACTGCACTTAAACTAGGGAGAAGTCTTGTAAACTATTATTTGCTCAATCAATAACAGCAAATGAAGAGAAAAAATCCAATTTTTACTGACATGTTTATAGCAAATTGGTAAGAGTGAAGTTCATCAAATCAACAACCATACATTCACTTTAAGCCTGAAATGCCTTTTTTCATCCATTCCTCTAAATCATCCAATATAACAAAGTTTTTCATATACATCTTTATCTCAGGGATTATTTCAAAAGCCAATACTGATTTCACTGTGTTTGGCCCTCCTAAAAAAAAAAATTCATTTTAAATGCAAACAACATCCTCTCCCACAGACATAAAAATAAGCAATGGTCAAAAATACTATAATTTAAGCAAAAAAGAAAGTTTCAGAAAACTTCAATGAGGTTGCTAGAAATCATCAAATCCAGAGCAAATGTAACATTTACCTCAGAAACACTATGATTAGTTGGAAATCTGTATTCACACCAAAGTCTGAAAATCACAACCTGAGCATACACTTAAATGATGGATGACACACATATGAGAAGGCAGAAGAGACAGGAACTTAAATTTATACTACTCGACAGTAGCTTTAACACAGTTTCCAAAGAGGAAATTCTTTGGACAGGTTCTTGTGAGATGTAAATCTACAAAACTCTATTGTTGTCAAAGGATTTAGGCTTGCTTAAGACATAATGATTCATACCATGGATATTCAGGAAGCTAATGTGTAAGTGAGAAGGTACAGCTCCCACACATCTTTCTCTTTTTTATACATGATCTAAAAAAAAAACAAAATAGGAGATTTGATTCAATAAAATAACTGTGAAATTAAAGTCAAATCAAAATTAAATAAATTTTCAAGAAATTCATCATATCAAACCCCTAGCATGATAGCTTGAGGACTATGACCACAAGAGGTCATATTCATGTTTAAAAGAACTATCAGTGGGAACAAATTCAAAAAGCACAGGAAATGTTGTCAGTGAGCCTGTGGCAGTAAATGATCTTATTACCATACCTGCAGTTTTCTAGCACAAAGCTCACACCAGATTTTATGAGTGCTCACTATTTCACTTTAGCCTGAAGTCAAATGACTTTGTGCTACCATGCAAGTTGAAAACAAGCTAGGCTTGGGGCCGGCTATAAGCGTAGTAAAAGTGGATGTCTGCTTAAGGTCTTGGACTGCCTGGGACATATTTTGTCCACCCCAGAACCCTTAAAGCTAAAGCTGCCTGCTGCTGGAAAACAGTCTGGTTAATGATAGGGGTCAGACTGAAGCTGTAATTACCACCACACCATGCCTCTCTCATTGCCCACCTCCTAGACAGCAGCAATATATCCAAACCTTTCCTCTCCTTTCTAACTTCTATGGCAGTCATGATCCAGACCTTCACATCTGGGGAGAATGATAAAATTTTGTTTATCCTGCTAAGAATGCCTTTCCTCCAGCTGCAGACTTTCCTGTCTTGGCACTGAAATAAGGAGAAACACAAAAAATGATCTACTTTGCTGACTGATCAGCAAGAATGGTAATTTTAAATGATGCTACCACAGTTACTTCTGCAGTGGTAGACTGTAGAAATCAGTCAGCTCTAAATATGGTCTGAGAAAGATCATCTCAATACCTTATGGACTCTACTATGAAGGCACTTTCATGATAAATGATCCTTTATTGATTTGAAGGGTGTTTGGCACGTAACCCTGAAAGTGTTCGATTATTTCAATGGGTTTACTAGGTCAACACTAAAATGTTTTGCCTTAGCGGCCGCTCTTGCCTCATAATGATGATTCTCATGACACCAAGATTAAATTCATTGAAGTCAATGGAATGTCACTACAGTACTGACATGAAAAGATTAATCCCACAGAAATCTGCTGTAGCCAAAACCGGATAACAACAACTTTTTTTCCTTAGCTTGGTAATATCACTCAGCTATGTCTTGTCATAGAGCGTATTTTACATGTAATTTTTACAGCTCCTATAAATTACATATTAATGCTCTTTTTTCCTTGCTATGAGAAATGAAATAAATGTAGAAAACATATCACAGAATCATGCAAAATCACAGGGTGGCTGAGCCTGGAAGGGACTCTAGAGAGCATCTAGTCTGACTTCCCTCCACAAGCAGGGTCACCTAGAGCACGTTGCATGGGATCACACCTAGGCAGGTTTTTAATATCTCCAAGGAAGGAGACTCTACAATCCCTCTGGGCAGCCTGTTCCAGTGCCCTATCACTTTAAGAGTAAAGAAGTTTTTCCTTATATGGAGATGTATCTACCCTGATTACTGAACCTGGACGCATCCATGTTGAAATTCCCCCACTGAATGTTTGATATGTGGATACAATCCACAAGGAAATTAAATCACATGAGTCAAGATGTGTAAAAATGGAATATCTGTATTGAGGTTCTCATGTAAAATGTAACTGAAATTGAATTTACCTTGAAATGGATCTTAAAAGACCTGGGCCAGATGTTCGGTGGCACAAAATGGTACAGTTTTACTGATGCCACTGCATCTACAGTGATTTATACCAGCAGCTAAGGATACAGTCCCTTTCTATTCAATTTTAGCTATCAACACCACACCAGTTTTGGGAGATATGTAAAAAGAGCTCATATACATCAAGGAATCAAAAAGACCATAATATATTTCAATAAATATATCTTATATTTGCTGCTTGAACAAAATGCCATTTAAACAAAAGGCTTTTAAACAACAGGCCTTTAAACAAAATGACATTTATGAACTCAGAAGATATTTTAATCAGAGAAAACACATTCAAAGTTTACAAGACAACACAAAAAAAATCTCACAGGTGTGTGTAGTACATTCCCAGCAACATATAAAGTCACAAAATATTGTGGAATAGAAAGGAAAATAAGTAGATATGACTCAAATATCATAATCAAAATGGAAATTTGAACATGTTAGTGTAACCTTGAAATGAATTAATGGAAAATAAAAATGGAACGGCATTTAAACTTTTTTTCAGTGTCTCCACCAAGTTTTTACTGCATGTCTACCACTCAGCTTAGACAATAGAAAAAAGGGCCACGAGAGTTAGATTCTGGTTTAGAATGCACTTGTTCAATGATTGTTTAGTTTGTTTTAAAACTGCTGCAGGAAGAGGTTGAAGTTTGACAAGATATAATTCTTTAGTTTGATTTCATTCATATTTACCTTTCTAGTGAAGAAATAAAAAGTAAAAGCAATCTACATTGTATAGTATTTGTTTTAATGTTGCCAGTTCAGTGGCTCCACTCTACTACAGACACTCCAAAACTAGACAACCACAAAAAGACCTGCTGCTCTCCAGTACAACACATTTATAATCACTCACTATTTCACTGTATCACTTAAGACTAAAACAAAGCCACTAAGGAGATTGGGAGTTTTCCACTGGAGACTGGGAGTTTTTTGCTGAAGTCAATGGGCCACTGAATCAGCACATGCTTCCTTTCTTAGTCCTTCCTCCCTGTGCAATTACCAGTCTACTTTCAACTATTCTCACCTAAGAATAAGTACAACAGATAGAACACCCTTGTCACTTGTATGTTTTGGTCATTGTTTTATGTTCCTTTTAACTTTTATATCAAAATTTGCTTAATACAGCTCTGCCCATGGCTAATCCTCTATCTGAATATGATTTTCACCATTAACAAGATCTTCAAAGAAGTGGACATCTTTTAACAGAACGTATGTAGATCTAAGCCAACACTCACCAAATTGTCACAGAAAAACAGCAGAAGCCACATAATTAGAAAATATGTCACATGAGTCCCGCAGACAGTTACTTGCTGATAGCAAGCAATTTTAAAAATACCAAGAAATAGAACACCTTGAGAATAGAGTACCTTGCACCCAGTAAGAGTCACACCGTAAGTCAACTTTCTACATGAGAAGAAAAAAAATAAATAACAAAAAAGAAAGAATACATCAAGAAAAAAGTGTACTGTGAATCTTTCTTGATGCCTGTAAACTTTAAATGAGGATGTGTAAGTTTTGTTAAGAACAGTACATATCAAATAGTTTTAGTAACACATGCTATTCACAGATCACTCAAGTACATAAAAGATCAAATTCTTTAATATGAATTACTATCTTCTCTCACCGTCAAGCAAAGTCTTGCTTCACAATATGACTAAATAGAAATATGAATAAACATGCAATAGCTGGTAAATCTTTGCTTTAAAATATGAAATAAGTTATGTCCCAAGATGAAATAATATTGTTAAAAGTTGATTTCTTCAATGACCACTGATATGTATGAATTTACAGGGCACATGGCATACCAGACATCTGGGCACCATCTTAAAAACCAAATACATTGCCTGCCCTAAAAATGCAACTACTATTCTTCCTGTTTAAAGTGTTTTCCTAACCACCTGCCTTGGCAACACTTTTCATTTTACAGGAACTCAGCCGGGAAACACTACTGTTTGTGTTCACCAGTAGGGGTATCAGAGCAGCATGTATTCAAAATATTGAAGGCATTTGTAAAATACTATAGACTACAGTAATGTTTCTAAATCACAGAATCACCAAATGATTTATATTGGAAGAGACCTTTGGACATCATCTGATTCAACCCCCTCCACAAGCAGGGTTGCCTAGAGAAAGTTACATGGGGTTGCTTGCATCTGAATTTTGAATGTAAACCATTTACCATCACACTAAGTGCTTTTCTCAACACATTTGGGTTTGAAATCTGACTAGAAGGAATCTGAAGTGCTAAGAAAGGTCAGCCCTTCTGGAGTCAACCGGTTGCCATATGCATACAGTATCTTACCCCAAGAAAGAAGACTCGAGAGGAATACAGCTGAGTACTACTTTTGGGGAGAGGGAAGAATACCGAGCTGAAAATCACAGGCCTAAGAATGATCTATTGCTCATTCCTTACCCTCTGAAAAAAGAAGCAGTGACAAACCCATTCAACAATCCATTCAAAATACATACTTCTCACCTTCCTCCATAAAGCACAACAAGCTTAGGGTAGTTTTGATGAAGTGACACATGCTTTAGTATTTTAGCAGACCATCCAGAAGGGTGGTCTGATTTGTTCCATCTATCCTATCTGAATTCTTGCATATGGGAAAAATTTAGTCAATCTTTCTTGTCAAGTGGGATGAGAGCATCTTTCAGCAGGAGGCACATAGACAGGAAGCAGCATGAAAGCAGCGTGGGTTGGTTTAGCTCACTGTCTGGAGTAGTTCTGCTGATACGAACTTATACAGACATTGTGGTGTAAAACTAAAGTTTTCTCTGAAGAGAAAAAACAAAAAGCTCTCTTCCATGTTTATGTCCCATATTTTATGACCTCCTCATTGTCAGCCATCAGATTTAGAATCCTAATATTTGTCACTAGTGCTCCTCGGTTTTGTTCTGCTGATTTGCTGTCTTGTAGTTTTTTTTTATTTTGTGATTATGTAAACTGCAAATACATTCCTTACAGGACTTGGACATTCCTTGAGGGGCTCAGAGACCCTTATAGTTGACATTGCCAACACAGACAGCCAACAGGTAGCTTCCTTGTTAACACATGGCTCCTTTATAAATGGAGCACTGCTTTCACCCTGAGGTATAGAAAAGACACTATATATTAATAGCTCTTTAGGTGTGAATCATTAAATTTGAAAAAAAAGGAAATGTAGAGGGTTTTTTTTCATGTTTACTATAAGATAATAATGACAGAAAAGAAACAGGCTGATTCTATTACACGTACCTAGGAGTCAGTTGTCTGAACAAATACATGCTCTTGCTGTGCAAAGAGTTTTAAAGGATTTACCTCTACTATCACATCTTTCAGGGTTGCATCCCAACCAAAATGGGATGTAGCAGCACATACATAAATTGAGTCATGTGTTTGTAAAAACTTCCAGAGTTTTTACAATTGAATTGACTATTGAGTTTCTGCTGTAAATGAGAGTCTCGCGGATCCAGAGATTGGTGATGTGCAAGAAAGTGTAAGTCACTGCTCTCTCCAGACTCCTCAGGCTCTGAAAGAGAACTGAGATGATAACTAGTGAAAAGAATGTTTCAGTCATTAAAGGAAGGAAATTACTCTATGACAGGGAACAAGAAGTCCACTTAATAAGAAGATGCCATTTTTATCTAGACATTTATCAGAGCAGACTGGCTATCAAAAAGGTCTTAAAATAGTACAACATGAGGACAGTTGGAGATGGTAATCAACAATTAAATAGATTAGCCTAATGTATCATAACAATTTCAGCAGCAAAATTAAACTAGAATTGACAAATAATTTCCATATTGTTTTCAAATATATAGAACCTGAAAAATACAGATTTTTTTGAAGATTGTGGTATTTTTAACTGCTTTTAACTTTCAAATTAAAATATTTAAAGAAAATTGCAAAATGTCTTTAGAATTGCACGTAACAAGGACTATTCCAATTCAGTTGAGACCAAAGACTCCAATTCAGACTTCCTGGCAGTTTAAGATATTGGTGTTCCCTATTGGCTAATTACTAAAGGTTGTTAGATGTCATCATGTGCACTGCAGAGTCAACAGGATAGGTATGAGCTTCAAACACTCGCATTCATGATCTAGTATCTTAACATAAATCCACCTTCACTAGACCTCAAGAAGAAGTGACTAAAATCCAGACTTCTGTAAGCTTCACCAGAGAATGATAAGCTTGATCATAGAGCACAGTGAACAGATTTGTGGGAAGTATAACATTTTCGCATCACAGCTGGTTCATCAGAATTCAGAAAGTACATTTTGGTCTTGTTTATCCTAGTAAGATAGTAATTTCAATTGGGTCACACCTGATGACTGAAGCCAAAACAGAAAACCATTTCTGGAATGAGGTGATTCAAAAAAGATCAGTGGCTGGAATACTAGTTGTTACACATAGCAGAGACTAGATACAGATTAAAGGTTATGTACGAGAGTAACTAAGGAACATGGAAGCTACACCAGCAACTGGTGACCAGCAATGAAGCCAACACTGCTTATATGACAAATACTTGTCTTTAAATAAAACCCGTGTGGATTCTAATTCATTTTTGCCAGGAATATATCTTCTAGGTCTCCATGCAGATATAACTTATTTCGTACAAACGATCTCATATTACTCTAAAATGTCAAGCAAAAAGAAAAAAAAACATTTTCTAATACTCTTTCTAATACTTTTTTGAAAAACACAGATGACTAATGTTATAAATTCACATGGTATCTTCTAGGTTAGGACACTTTCCTAGAATTAGGCCAAAACACTTTACAGGTTAACACTGACTACTGGAACTCATCTCTTCTCAATAGATACATGCAAGATCTACTCATCAAACACATATGAAATTCAGCAGAGACCCATCTTGCCATTGGAATAACGTGGAGTGCTAGGCTTTGCAAGAGTGGTCCAGGATCCCTTAACACAAAAACTTCACAGAGAAGATCTATTGAAGTAACTTTAAATACAAGCCACATGATTACAAAGGCTTCATGTTCCCAGATTACTGACTGCCACCCACCTCTCTAAAAATGCTAGTGCCCCTCAGGGAAGCCAGATGCGATCACCTATCTCTGAACCTAATGCTTGATTAAACCATAAACTTACCATAAGTAAGAAATGTAAACTAGTAAACTAGGCAAGAAGGGGGAAGGGGAGTGTCACATAGATACGGCAAGCAGTACCGCACAGCCTAGGTCAGATGGCATCCAGTGGGAGTATGCTAGTGGGGAAGTGAGCATAGGAAATGATCACGGAGGGTCCTCTTTCACCCCTCCTGGGAAACCTGTGGCCTCTGTTGCTTCCCTGAAATGCCTGTACACCAATGCGCGAAGCATGGGGAATAAGCAGGATGAACTGGAGATGTGTGTGCGGTCCCAGGGTCATGATCTTATTGGTATCACAGAGACGTGGTGGGATAGCTCACACGACTGGAGCGCTGCCATGGAAGGCTATGTGCTCTTTAGGAAGGACAGGCTGGGAAGGTGAGGTGGTGGAGTTGCTCTTTATGTGAGAGAGCAACTGGAATGCATGGAGCTCAACCTGGGAGTGGAGGATGAGCGAGCTGAGAGCTTGTGGGTAAGGATTAGAGGGCAGGCTAATGTGGGAGACACTGTGGTGGGTGTCTGCTACAGGCCACCTGACCAAGACGAGGAGGTTGATGAGGCCTTCTATAGGCAGCTGGATATTGCCTCACGGTCACAGGCCCTGGTTCTCATGGGGGACTTCAACTACCCCAACATCAACTGGGAGGACAACACAGTCAGGCACAAGCAGTCCTGGAGGTTCCTGCAGAGCGTCGACGATAACTTTTTGATGCAGGTTGTGGAGGAGCCGACGAAGAGAGGTGGACTACTGGACCTCGTGCTATCGAATAGGGAGGGCCTAGTAGGGGATGTTAAGGTGGGGGGTAGCCTCGGCTGCAGTGACCATGAGTTGGTGGAGTTCAGGATTCAACGAGGAGGAGGCGGGGCTGTAAGTAGCCTTGCGACGATGGACTTCAGGAGGGCCAACTTTAGCCTCTTCAGGGACCTCCTCAGTAGAATCCCATGGGCTAGTGCTCTAGAAGGAAGGGGGGCCCAAGAGAGCTGGTTAGTTTTCAAGCAGCACTTCCTCCACGCCCAGCAGCAGTGCATCCCTGTGTGTAGGAAGGCAGGCAGAGGGGACAGGAGACCTGTGTGGATGAGCAGGGAGCTTGTGGCAATGCTCAAGCAGAAGGCAGCGATATACAGAATGTGGAAAAAAGGACAGACCCCTTGGGAGAAATACAGGAACGTAGTCAGGGAATGCAGAGATGCGGCAAGGAAAGCTAAGGCACGGTTGGAACGCAATCTGGCAAGGGACGTTAAAAATAACAAGAAAAATTTCTTTAAATACATTAACAGCAAAAGGAAAATCAGGGAAAACGTGGGTCCGCTGGCGGACAGGATGGGCACCCTGGTTACAAATAACACAGAAAAAGCAGAGTTGCTCAATGCCTTCTTTGCTTCGGTGTTTACCAAGGGCAGCCCATTAGAGCCCCAGGCCCTAGGGACAAGAGAAGAAGCTGGTGGAGAGGAAGACCTGCCCTGGGTAAAGGAAGACAGAATCAGAGAGCACCTAAGGAAACTTGATACCCACAAATCCATGGGCCCTGATGGGATGCACCCCAGAGTGCTGCGTGAGCTGGCAGAGGTCATAGCTAAGCCGCTCTCCATCATCTTTGAAAGATCTTGGAGAACAGGGGAGGTGCCAGGAGACTGGAAGAAAGCCAATGTCACGCCAGTCTTCAAAAAAGGCAAGAAGGAGGACCCAGGCAACTACAGGCCAGTCAGCCTCACCTCCGTCCCCGGAAAAGTGATGGAACGGCTCATACTGGCCATTGTCTCCAGGCACGTGGAGGACAAGAAGGTGCTCAAGAGTAGTCAGCATGGATTCACCAAGGGGAGCTCATGCTTGACTAACCTGATAGCCTTCTATGATGAAATGACCAGCTGGATAGACGAGGGGAGAGCGGTGGATGTCGTCTATCTCGACTTCACCAAGGCTTTTGACACCGTCCCTCACAATATCCTCCTGGGCAAGCTCCGGAAGTGTGGGATAGATGAGTGGACAGTGAGATGGATTAGGAACTGGCTGGATGGCAGAGCCCAGAGAGTGGTGATCAGCGGTGCAGAGTCTAGTTGGAGGCCTGTAGCTAGCGGTGTCCCCCAGGGGTCAGTCCTTGGTCCAGTCCTGTTCAATTTATTCATCAATGACCTGGATGAAGGCACAGAGTGCTCCCTCAGCAAGTTTGCTGATGATATGAAACTGGGAGGAGTAGCCGATACCCCAGAGGGCTGCGCTGCCCTCCAGAGGGACCTGGACAGATTGGACAACTGGGCGGTGAAAAACCTCATGCAATTCAACAAGGCCGAGTGCAGGGTCTTGCACCTGGGGAGGAATAACCCTAGACACCAGTACAGGCTGGGGACCGACCTTCTGGAGAGCAGCTCTGCGGAGAAAGACCTGGGTGTCATGGTGGATAAGTTGACCATGAGGTAGCAGTGTGCTCTTGTGGCCAAGAAGGCTAATGGGATCCTGGGGTGCATTAAGAAGAGCGTCTCCAGCAGGTCGAGGGAGGTCCCCCCTCTACTCAGCCCTAGTGAGGCCACATCTGGAGTATTGTGTCCAGTTCTGGGCTCCACAGTCCAAGAGGGATGTGGAGCTGCTGGAGAGAGTCCAGTGCAGGGCCACAAGGATGATCAGGGGCCTGGAACATCTGCCCTATGAGGAGAGGCTGAGGGAGCTGGGCCTGTTCAGCCTGGAGAAGAGAAGGCTGAGAGGGGATCTAATCAGTGTATATAAGTACCTCAAGGGAGGGAGTGCAGAGGATGGTGCTGGTCTCTTTTCAGTGGTGGCCACTGATAGGACTGGCCGGAAACTGAAGCACCATAAGTTCCACAGGAACTTAAGGAAAAATTTCTTAACAGTGAGGGTGACAGAGCCCTGGAACAGGCTGCCCAGAGAGGTTGTAGAGTCTCCTTCTCTGGAGATCTTCAAAACCCGCTTGGATGCAGTCCTGTGCCACGTGCTCTAGGTGACCCTGCATATGCAGGGGGGTTGGACTAGATGATCTCTAGAGGTCCCTTCCAATCCTAAGCATTCTATGATTCTATTCTATGATTCTATGAAATCCACCAGCTTACAGTGAGCATGCCACCCCCTACACCAAGTGACATTAAAATCATCAAAGCAATGTTAAATGTTAACATCTCGAAGGAAAGCATTTAACACTGTACTTAATATTTTCTAAACATGCATGGATATTGATGACTATGCCTCATAGAAACATAAAAATTAGACTAAAACATATGACTCAATACAGTCTGCTGACTGAAACTGGTGTTTGGTTACACTCATGTCCTGGGCATCATGAACAGATTTATGGGAACTGATTCTAACCCAGTTTTTGAGGGACACTGTGAAAACTGAATAGTAATGAATACTCTTTCAGCAAGAATATAAAACCACATTTAGATTAGACAGTAGAAGTAAATTGTACACATAGGTGTTAACATCAATTAAGGTACATAAAAAGATACTGCTTTAATCCACAGAGGTATATAAGTCTGACTGATCACAGGGGAAAAATTAGCCCCTTTCTAGTTTGCAATAACTATATGGCTTTCTGACAGCTGAATTTCAAGCTATGAAGAAGTTACATTAGAATAATGCACATTCAGACCTATATTCTGTATACTTTCTATTTTCTGTAAAATTCAAATTATAACCCCCAAGAGAAAGTAATAAAGTAAAGATTTAACACTTATCTAGCCATCAGGAATCACAAGTAGAAAGATTTTCTTCCTGGAAAGGAAGGAATAAAAATAAAATTTGGCAGAAGTTGAGATACAAACAGACTGCTGTCTTGTTTGTCAGGATAGTCAGGTTTGGCAGAATTCTAAGTAATAAAAACACACTACAATCTGTATCTCTTGCCTATTAAATTTTCTGAGATTTGAAATAAACCCCAGTAGATAGACAGATTTCTGGTCTACTCATGGAATACAGCATCACTTCACAGATGGACAAACTGAGACATACTGCAATTAGCTGATTGTTGCAGGTCAAATACAAAATAAGTGCTAGGAGTAGAAACTTCAGGAGTTCCTGTATTTCCTCTACTGAAGAGATCGGGAAAGAAAAAAAAATTCTTAAATGGCTATGCTTAAAACTAATGTTGTTTCTTTCACTCTCTACTGTTAACTTTTATTTTCAGTTTTTCTTTATATACTCATAATTTAAATTATCCACACAACACACATTCTTGTAGCATGACACTCAGCTCAGTTGCATTGGCTTACTGTTTGCACTGCAGCCAAGCAGCGCCTGGCTGAGAAGCTTTAATCGTCAAAAGTCTGTTTTGGCTGATTGGTTGAGAAACCTTAGTTATGAATACTTCTGTTACAAAATAATGACTAGAACCTCATCACAAAAATAATAAATACAAGCACATTGCCTTTATCTCTTACCTGTCTAGAAATCTACCAGGCCAATTTTAGTCCAACAAGTCCCAGACTGAGAGAGCTACAGATGACTGCATGTACCAAATTTCTAGGACAGGTTGCAGCACACTATTTCCTAAGGCAACAATCACAGATGGCTGCTACCCTGAATGTCTTTGTACGTGTAGGTAATGCATGGTGTAATTCATTTTTCCCTAGAGAAAACAACAGGATCTGGATCCCTTTCACACATAGCAGCTATCCCATGCCTTCTAAGAGCATAAGCCAGGTTCTGAGGCAGGCAGTTCTGACTGCAAGCCAGGCACAACTCCATGAGTATTCATGGAGTAATGCAAGGGCCTCTCTTGTTTTGAATTGTAGGAAGCTGAGGTGGACAAATCCTTCTGAAAGACACGATTCTCAGGAACAGCCTTTACCTTCTCCAGGGCCTCCCAATTCTTAAAAGACAAAATATTTTTTGTAAAATTGATAAATTCATGTAAATTTGAAATCAGATTTCACAAAGTGGTGTTTAGGTACTTCTGGCATATTAGCACTTTGTGGCATGTGAAGAGGGGTTTACAGACATATTAAGAAACCCTTAAGGGATCTGTTAAGGGAAATCCCTTAGCCATTGACAAGAGGATACTTACAGGTACAGCTATAAGAAGCAAGGTCTAAAAACAAGGGTAGTATCTCCAAGGAAGTGAGAAGCCAGCATTTCATTTGATCTATATACAACAGTCAGAGTGCAAGAAAAAGCAAGCAGACAAGAGCTATCCATCCTTTTTGAAACCAATTTTGATGGATTGGAATGTTAAAACTACAAATTCTTCTATGGGCAAGTTTGGGAGTGGACTGCCTAGGGAGAAGCAGGAAAAGCAAGGAACTAGTCTGGACAGAAGAAACAGTGATGGGGTGCAGAGATACTTTTCACAGCAGAATTCCAGGCTGAGGGATGCAGGATATAATAGGAGGAATAACCTGTACTGCAGAGAGAGGAAGACAAGATCTGTGAGGGAAGCACTACTTGAGATGCAACAGAACACAGAGGGGCTGGCTCATTTTGGAAAGCTGAAAGTACTCAGCTGGCATGCCAGAGAAGAGGGAGGCCAATGTAAATTCACTAAGGCAAAGCTGTACCTGAACATGTTGCCCTCAGGGAGATACAGAAGTCAGAGTGAGGACACAGGCTCCAGATGACGCAGTGTGGCAAGCAGCCCATGAGGACAGCACCACCAATGCCAGATCCATTGCTTTGCTACACCAGAGAAAAGTTTACACCCCATCAGGCATATTTGATAACACGATCTGGGTTCTCTGCACAGAGCCTGCTCCTCCCTTCTTCTTCCTCCCCTTCCAAACCCTGTGGTCAGGTGTGTCTTCCCTTCTGAGTTTTTTCAAGGGGTACAGCAGTTTAGAGTTGGGTGTGGCTTCCATGATTTTTATACATAAAAGACAAAAGAAAAGCAAATAAATAGTGAAGGAAATTATGCAGTAATGGAATCACTTTTGATTATTTGTTTTTGTTTTCTTTTTATTAACATAACGGCATTGATGGTGTGGAAATGAGCTATGCATTTCTCACACTCAAGTTTCTCTGCTGTAGGACTTAGATTGAGGAGAGAGCTATTCACAATCTCTTTTTGTAGTTAAACATACCAGCTGAAGGAAGGAAGTGGCGATATGGGACAAAACATTACCTACACAATCACACGTAAAGTGACTGGGAAAACGTGCTTTTCCTGAGACCTGAAAGAACAGTCACCTCAAAACCCACAACTGTACTGTATAAAGAAAAGTACAGTAGTTCTCTTCACTTCATAGAGTAGCTAACCATCTGTAAAGTGCCAAAACCAAATTTGAGTAAGGTCTCTGTTTCACTGTCAACAAGAAAAAGGAAGTCATAGAATGGTTCTTCCGTATCTGACTAATGCATTTAACCTCCTGTGCCTGGTCAGTCATAAACTGCTACTACTAGAGATCATATGGAGCTTTCAAGTGGGCCACAAGGAACCATCAATCCCCTGAGTCAGAAAGTCTCAAGTCCCATCAGAGTCTCCATCCTCCTTCACTGTAACCTAAAGATGCCATGTCCAGCTAGATTTGGCAGGGATAAATCCTGTTTTGCAGCAAAATATTATTGATATTTATTTGTTTGACCCATATTTTATCTTCCCTTCATGGTGTCAGTGAAGAGATTATTTCTGCTGTAAGTAAGAAGATAGACGAATATAATATCTGCTTCTTTCACGTCTTTCCAAACACACAGCCAGGCAGACACTGAGTTAATCACAGCCTAAGAGTAATACAGAAGTAGTTTCTGTGACCTGGCCATCTCAGAGGTGAATATCAAATACTTTCAAAAGAGACGCCCAGTCCCAAAGAAAACAAAGAGTGACTTCCTCAAAGGGAAAGTTGTTTTACACCCCCATCCTTTATTGGATGAGTTTCATCCATGAAAACAGGGTTTTCTCTCTCTCAAGTCTTTCAACTCCTCGTTTAATTCTCTTTCTTAAACCTTTTAAACATTTAAATCATTATAAGGATCAACTTTTTTTTTTCTTTCCAAACAAACATAAGAACCAAAACAAAAGAAGCATGAGAAACCACCAAAGAAAAAAACTTACAAAACCAGTTATCTTTTATATATATTTTATAAATTCATAAAATATTTTTAACTTCATAATTAAACTCCTAACTTCTTTTTCCATCATTTGAGATTGCTAATGGAAATGAGAAGATAATTAAACTAACTGAGACAAGCGGTAGGGCAGAGGACTGATTTGCTGTACTGTATAGTCACATTATAAATAATTACTATATACTGAACTATGAATAGTAGATTGATTGGCTGGGCCAGGATGACCTTGCAATTCCTCAGGAGGCATGATTTTACTTAAGAAATTTATCAGTATGACATTTATTAGTTTTTCAGATCACTCACATTGCAAGATAAGGAAAAAGAGCTATTTCTACTCATGGTGAGTTAGAAGTGCAAATTCTTCCCCAAGACAACAACCTACCAACACCCTCAAATAAAAGGAAAAAAAGCAAGCACCTGTGCCCGCCAGAAAGTTGAGCTCTGAGAATGCTATGCTTGTCTCATGCTTCATTCAGTGAGGTTTCATTTAGTCTCATCTTTCTTATAAATAACTTGTAGTGAGTTAATGCTGCTGTGACATTTTATTCTGCAGAGGAGTCTCTGGGTTCAAAGTGATTCAGGAAAGGAAGCTGATGTGCTGTTATGGTGCACATAATCTACTTTTTTGGAGGTCACTGCTGTCAATTAGAGCAGTCTCATGATTGGTCTAAGTGATGCTTTACTGACAGTAGAGACTGGGAAAAGAGAAAACTGCCTAGAGCACAAATGGCTCAAGCCTCTTCACCTTCCTCTTTTCAGCTTGAACATCTCCTCCTGTCTCTAACCTGCCTTACTTCATTCTCTTCTTTGGAAGAAGTATTGGCACAGAACCACCTGAAATGCCTTACACGTGGGCCACTCCTCTGGGACCATTTATAGGTGTTTTTATACCACTGGAGTAGTAAATATGTAACATAGCACAAGGTAGGATCAAGCTCAAAGGGAGTTCTTAGTAACATAAAATGCATCATCACAAAAGATTACAAAAGAAAAAGACATAACATTTTCATGGACAGACACTATTATCCCACTTAGGGACATCTAACAAGGGACATTCTGCTGTTTAAAGGACTGACTTCTCTGTTTTTTCTCCAAAAGATTGCTCAGTAAAGGTACCCTGAATGCTTTCATTTCCATCTGAGTTAAGCATATGGCATGAAACTTAAGGCATACACTTAATGCAAATGTAGCTGGAGGTAGAGAGAAGCTAGGAAACTTAAACAGGAGCTGAGGCCTCCAGGCTTTCTGCTCCAGCCAGACCTTCCTACAGGGAAGAGGGAAAACAGTCATTGCCTTGCGTTTTTTTTTCAATACAATAAAACACCTGATCGTAACATTATCACATAGGAACAGTCCTGTAGTTTGTGGATGCTTTGACTGAGCTGAAAAGAAAGAGGAAATTGTAAGTTGTGGCTTTTCTGCTCTACTGGAGGAGACACCACAACATCTCTAGGCAACCTGTTCCAGTGCTCTGTGACCCTCACGGTCAAATTTTACTTGATGTTCAGGAGGTCACAAACTGAAACACATTGCCTCTTGTCCTGTCACTGTGCACCTTTCAAAAGGGTCTGGCCCCATCCTCTTGACACCTTCCCGTCAGATATTTGTGTGCTTATGTAAGATCCCCTCTCGGTCTTCTGTTCTCCAGGTTGAACAGGCCCAGCTCTGTCAGCCTTTCCTCACAGTCTCTCTTCATAAGAGGGATGCCCCAGTCCTTTAATCATCTTCACAGCCCCACACTGTCATGTCTTTCTTGTACCAGGACCCCAGAATTAGCAATGATACTCCAAATATGGCCTCACTAGGGCTGAGTAGAGGGGAGGATCGACTCCCTCCTGCTGTAAGCAATGCTCTTCCTAATGCACCTAAATACCCTTAGCCTTCTTGGCCACAAGGGCACACTGCTGGCTCATGGTTAACTTGTTATCCAGCAGGACTCCCCAGTCCTTAGCCACAGAGCTCTTTCCAGCAGGTCAACCCCAGCCTGTAATGGCACATGGGGTTATTCCCCAATCGGTGCAGGACCCAGCACTGGCTTTGGTTGAGCATCATGAGGTTCCTGTCTGCTCATCTCTCCAACCTCTCCAGATCCCTTTGGGTGGCATCATAGCCCTCTGATGCATCAGCCACTCCTGTTTTGGATCTTAAGCAAACTTGCTAAGGGTGCCCTCTGTCCCTTCATCCAGGTCATTGGTAAGTAAGCTGAACAAGACTGGACCCAATACTGAGCCCTGGAAGACACTAGATAGCTACAGGCTTCCAATTGACTTTGTGCCACTGATGATAGCTCTCTGAGCTCAGCCATTTAGCCAGTTTTCAATGTCCACTCATCTATCTCATGGTTCCTGAGCTTACCAATGAGGGTGTTACGGGGTAGTCAGTGTCAAAAACCTTGTTGAATTCAAGGTAGACAGCAGCCACTGCTCTCCTCTCATCTACCCAGGCAGTCATTCCATTATAAAGGCTATTAGGTTGGGTAAACATGTTTTTTCTCTTCATTAATCCATGCTGGCTACTACCACTGACCTTCTTGTCCTCCACATACTTTGAGATAACATCCACGACAAGTTGCTCCATCACCTTTCCAGGAATGAAATTGAGGCTCACTGGCCTGTAACTACTGGATCCTTCTTGCCCTTTTTGATGACTGGAGTGACACTGGCTTTCTTCCAGTCCTCAGGCATTTCTCCTGATCTTCGGGACTTTTCAAAGATGATGGAGAATGTACTAGTGATAACATTTGCTAGCTTTCTCAACACTTTTGGGTGCATCCCATTGAGGCCCAGGGATCTGGGGGTGTCAAGTTTGCCTAAATGACCTTTAACCCAATCCTCCTTGAGCAAGGGTAAGTCTTTCTTCCTCGAAACTTTATTTTCTTGGTCAGATGGTTGTGAGCTAGCTTGTCTCTTGCTGTGAGCCCCATCTAGAGCAAACACTTTTTCTGTCTTGAGATTAAGAGCTTCTTAGCTCAAACTCAATCCTGTGTCAATATGTATAAATGGCTTGTGAACAGAACTGCTTTAAGTCCTGCCAGCTGAGAGCATAGACAGGGCAGGCTATTAGCTGATCCCCACACATGCAGGGTGGCAAGCCCTGCAAACTTTCCATTCTATTAAAACACCATTCTTCTCAGAGAGCATTCAGAATCAATCATCAGAGCTATGATTCAAATTACTTTTTTTTTTCAGTGACAAACATCCATTTCCATCCCTAAAAAGAGAAATAAGCAAAAGAACAGAACATAAAATAACCACCCAGAAGAGCAGCAAACCCAAAATATTACCACATTTATTGACAACTGAAATAAAAGATCACAGCAATGCCCTTCAGCTTTCCCTGCATCTGCAAAATTCTGTATAATAAAATATTTAATATGCGTCACTGCTTAGATTTTAAAATTCTGGAACAGCAGCAAGTGAAAGTCCAAAAAATGAGAACAATCCAAAAAGAAAGGGAGAATTCTGATACTGAAGAACATGACCCAAAGAGCCTAATTTTCCAAGGACATTAGAGTAAGGCTCAAAATGATGAATATATCACCTTCTGTTGTTGACAGGAATAGAATGCCTATGTACTTCAAACAGCAAAAGATCTGTCTGTCATGTTGCATTACAGTGTCTTAAAGAATAATTATAGAACTTTGAAATCAATACAGAGCTGTACAGGATTTTATGTTGTACAGTAAGAATGATGTTCCAAACCCCATGAGCAATAGCACTTATAACACTAAAACTCCACAGAGAGCTAGGTACGGTAAATGAGCTTAAACTTGATTCCATTGTCAATAACAACCAGTCTTTGTAGGAGTAAAATGAAACTTCCCTCTCTCTCCCAAACGGCTTGTCTCCGGACACACTGTCTTTTTATAGCATTTTCATCTGACTTTTTTTGAGTTACTTATAGCTTACCTACATATAATGTGGCCTAGCTCTTAAAAGCTCTGGTTCCCAACAACTAGGATATAAGATAAGGTTGATGAAGCTTTGATTAAAATTACACCTGCTTGAAGACTGAATTGCATTGAACTAACACTGGCGTCTTATAAAAGAAAAGATACTTGTCATTGGAGGACAGCCAAATATTGCAAAAAATTGGCTCAATATTTTGTCCAGTGAAATTGATAGCAGTACTGCCAGTCTTTCTGGACTGTAGAGTCTGGTGTATTAGCCAGACTCTGTGACTGGAATATTCTCCTCGTGTGGGGCCCAACTTGTCAGAATCATCCTGAAGGGGAAGGACTTATATTTTACTAAGTTCAGCAGGGGCTGAGGAATTGCTAGGTCTGATGAATAACCCTCATTTTGCTGCTACTGACCAAATGTTGGAACTTGAACTAATCTCAAAAAACAGAACTTTGGACATGGAATTGTGTGGGATGTCGTAGATAGACTTGCTTAACACTGTGCAAAACACCTGATTTGTCACTTGGCTGTTCAAACCATTTTCATGAGATTTGCAGTTTTTTAGCAATTGTATCAGCATATAGCTGCCAATTGCTCAGGCTTTACTAGTAGCATTCCAGATTCTGGAAGCCTATGCCAGACGCTTAGCTTCAACAAATATCTTGCTGACTTTCCCTCTATGACTGAGAAATCTTTACTTGGAGAGACTCTCTTCATACCATGAAACAACATTGCTCATGCTCTGCCCATCTGTTGAGAGTGTCCAAAGAATAAATACACTTCTAGCGTTTGATAGAGAATCTCTCCTTAAACTGCAGTCTCTGGAGTAATTGACAGAACTGCAGAGACTGTCTTTGTTTCCTTCTTAGAAAAGATGAGTAAATCAATGAAACAATTGAAGGCTATTCCATTGGAAATAAATCTTCAGGGAGATAAAAATTATCTCCCTGAAGGACATAAGGAGAGGGAAGGGTTATTGGTGAGGTAAAGCAAGGTTGAAGGGTGGGAAGAGGTTGTAGGATCTCTGAAAGAATTTCGTATAAATGAGACAAACTAGATCACTTGCAAAAGTTGAGTCATACTGCAAATTTTCCTAAAGGAGGGCAGAATAGCCCACCCATTCCTGTCATTCACCTGCCTCCTTCAAGGCACGCACGGATCTTGGAAACAAAGCAGTAGTCCAAAATGAACTGGCAATGAGGTAGACATTTTGAAATGACAGTGAAAAAATACGAGGTTAGCAAAGGTCAGCGTGATTCAGACAGCATTTCAATAACTGTTTCCATAGAATCTTCTCTTCAAACTACTCCTGGTTTCCTCCACACATATTTCAGGACCAAGTGGTATGAATCCTTACCAGGTCTATACTCTGTAGGAAAATATATTTAGCTGGTATTATTTCCTTTTTGATATTTTAACAAGATTAAAGAGAGAAAAATGTAGGAGAGAAACAGAAGGGTGAAGGAGGACTGAGCTACTCAGCAAATTAATGATGGCCCACAGAATCTTTTGTCTTGCTGCTTAAAATTAATTTACCTTTGGTAATTTTTAGCTAGGCTTTGTAAGCCTCTTCAAGAGAATTCAAGTAGGAAATCAGAACTGCCATTCAGACTGAAACTATCATCTGAGGGCTGGGATATGTATAGGTGCCAAAATTTGACTCCTGTCAGTGAGGAGGAAAAATGAAGACTATAATTTGCAGTGCTCTAACTATGGCATTCTTTGTAAAACTGATGAAGATAGAAATTACAAAAATCTGTTAAACAGGTTTCAATCCATAGCAAGTATCTATAGACAATCTTAGTTAAAACTATTTTTTTCCAAAAGTGAGACTTTATACGTAAAATCTTTCATAGCTTACTTTGAAGTATGTATCAGTAAGTGGAATATATGTTCCTGATAGACTCCATAGGGAATATAGCTATTCCTGGGAGACTAGGGCTAAAATTTGCTTCTTCTGAAATATTAAGAATGTTAAGGGAGTAGGGTCTTTATCAAAAATCTGTTCAGGTTAGTAGAACATTTTCCATTGCCTTTAATGAGTCTTGCATTGATGCCCTGAAGACAACATAACAGTGACCTGCACAATGAAAGATGAAATTTTGTGCTGTTATAAGGATAGATTCACCTTAGTGGCAAAGATAGTGGGCAAAGAAAAATACATTTTGAATTTTCTGGGGTCTATTACTATTCCGGGGTCTATTATTATCCTCTTCACTTCGGAAGTGAAGAGAAGGGGCCAGCCTCTTTTCAGTGGTGGCCACCAATAGAACTAGAGGTAATGGCCACAAACTGAAGCACCAAAAACTCCACAGGAGCTTAAGGAAAAATTGTTTAACAGTGAGGGTGATGGAGCACTGGAACATGTTGCCAAGAGAGGCTGTGGAATCTCCTTCTCTGGAGATCTTTAAAATCTACTTGGATGCAGTCCTGCACCCCATGCTCTGAGTGACCCTGCGAGTGCAGGGGGGATTGGACTAGATGATCTCTAAAGCTCCCTTTCAACTTTAAGGATTCTATGATTCAAGTCACTAATTTCAAGGATTAGAATTTATTTATATGAAAATCTCAATAAAAAAAATCCTTCAGCTTTAAGAATAGATCAATTATTCTAAATTTAGATGTCTTGTTAAGACATCTAAAACTATGAGCCTCTCTTAGTTCTCTACTAAGAACGCCAGTCAGTGGACATCTACTACAGGATGAGCTGAATTGCACTCTGAGCTCTATGACTGAACTGACTGGTGGTTTGGTTTAGTTTCATCATTACATCATTCGTAGAATCCCTCAGAACCACTGAGGTTGGAAGCAACCTCTGGAGATGTTTCTAGTCTAACCCTCTTGCTCAACTAAAGCAGGCAGCCCAGGGCCATGTTCTGATGTTTTCTGACTGTCTCCTAAGATGGAGAGTATACAACATGCTTGTGCAAACCTGTTCCAATGTTTGACTACTCTCTCAATAAAAAAAAAATGTATTTTCTGAAGTTCAAATAGAATTTCCTGCATTTCAATTTGTGCCCAGTGCCTTTTCTCTTTCACAGGATACCACTGAGAAGAACCTGGCTCCATCTTCTTTACTCACTGTCCCCACCACCACTATAAGATATTCATACACATTACTAGGAGTCACCATGAGCCTTCCCTGGATACACTTGAATATGTTCGTATTTTTCTTGTACTGGGGAACCGAGGACTGGACATAGTAGTCCAGATGTGGCCTCACGAGTACTGAGCAAAGAGGAAAGGTCACCTTCCCTGAGCTACTGGAGATGCTCTCCCTATAGCAGCCCAGGATGCTGCTGGACTTCTTAGTTTATGACTCATATTTAACATTTCTACCAGGACCTCCATTGTTGAAAAGCTGCTTTCAGGCAGGTCAGTTCACAGCCTGTACTCATGCATAGGTTTATTCCTCCCTAGGAGCAGGATGTTGCATTTTCCTTTGCTAAACTCTATCATCCACTCCTTCAAATTTTGAATCACCTGAAAACTTGCACTCTTCCTTGTCATACAGATCACTAATGAAGGTGTTGAAATGCATTGGCATTAGAACTGCCAGGTTTTTTACACCAGGTTTTCAGTCTCAATAAATGTCTGTGCGTCTAGCCCATACTTCATCAGGTTATTATGAGATATAGTGTCAAAGGCCTTACTGAAGTCAAGGTAGACAACGACCACTGCTCTTCCCTCATCAACCCAGCAAGCCATTTCATCACAGAGAGCTAACAGGTCATGGTTAATCCATGCTGGCCATTGCCTAATCACCTTCTTATCTTTCACATGCCTGGAAATAGTGTTAGAGTTAGTTACTCCCTCGTCTTTCCAGGACTGAGGCTGACGGGCCTGTTGTTTCCTGAGTCTTCCTTTTTGCAGACATTTGCTTTCTCCCAGTCCTCAGGTACCTCTCCGGATCTCCATGCCCTTTCAAAGGTGATTGAGAGCGGCTTTGCAGTGATATCAGCCAGCTCCCTCAACATACATGGGTGCATACTGTCAGGTCCTATGGACCTGTGCATGCCCAGTTTGTCTAAATATTCCCTCACCTAACCTTCATCCACTAAAGGAAAGTCTTTCTTGCTCCAGATTTGCCCTCTGGTGTGAAGTGTTAGGGATTCCAGAAAGCTGGTTTTACCAATGACCACTGAGATGTAGATGGCATTCAGTGCTTCAGCATCTTCTATGTGCTTTGCCACCAGAGTCTCTGTCCAAATTTAGTAGTGGGCCCAAGTTTTCCCCTAGTCTTCCTTTTGCTGCTTATGTACCTATAGAAACCATTCTGCTGCCTTTCACATTGCTTTCCAGTATCTTCTCCAGGTGGGCTTTAGTTCTTTAAATTCCATCCCTACATGCCCAGTGTTTTGTATTCCTGCTATCTCTCTTCTACCTCTTGATTGCTTTATTTTTACGTCTGAGTTTAATCAGGAGATCCCTGTTCATCCGTGCCAGTCTCCTGCTACATTTCCTTGTTTTCCTGCTAATCAGGAGGGGTTGTTCTTGAGTTTGGAGGAGGGAATTCTTGAAAATCAACCACCTGTCTTGGATCCATCTTTTCTCCAGGCCACCATCCCACCTCCAAACGGGTCCCTGAACAGCCCAAGATCTGCTCTCCTGAAGACTAGTGCTGTAAACCTGCTTCTGCCCTGCTCCCTCCTCACAGGACCCTGAACTATACCATCTCATGGTCACTGCAGCAAAGGTGGCCCACTGACCTTTATACTGACACTGGGCACTATTTGAAAGTATGAGATCCAGCAGAACACCTGTCCTCACTGTTTCCTCACTCATAGGTGTCAGGAATTTGTCATCAACGATCTCCAGAAACTGCACTGCTTGTGGCCTGATTTGTTACCCTTCCAGCACATGCTGAGGTGTTTAAAGTACTTACCAAGGATCAGAGACTGCAGATGTGGTGCTTCCTTCATTTGCCTAAAGAAGATATTACTTCTTCCTCCTGGTGAGGTGGTCTGCAGCACAGAGCCACAACAATGTCACTTGTATTGGTGTGCTACCTAATCTACGCCCATAAACTCTCAGCTGGCTTGCTGGCTCTCAATCCCCCTCTAGACACAGCTTCCTGCATTCCAGGTGCTTTCTCATATAAAGGGCAACTCACCTTCTCACCTTTATAGTCTGTCCTTCCTAAAGATCCTGTGCAGAGCCACTACATACAAACAGCCATTACTGGCCAGGAACCCAGAACTAGCCATGATATTTCAAATATGGCCTTACTAGGGCTGAGTAGAGGGGAGGATCAACTCCCTCCTGCTGTAGGTAATGCCCTTCCTAATGCACCTAAAGAATACCCTTAGCCTTCTTGGCCACAAGGGCACACTGCTGGCTCATGGTTAACTTGTTGTCCAGCAGGACTCCCCAGTCCTTAGCCACAGAGCTCTTTCTAGCAGGTCAACCCCAGCCTGTAATGGCACATGGAGTTATTCCCCAATCGGTGCAGGACCCAGCACTGGCCTTGGTTGAGCATCATGAGGTTCCTGTCTGCTCATCTCTCCAACCTCTCCAGGTCCCTTTGGGTGGCATCATAGCCCTCTGGTGCATCAGCCACTCCTCCCGTTTTGCATCTTAAGCAAACTTGCTAAGGGTGCCCTCTGTCCCTTCGTCCAGGTCATTGGTAAGCTGAACAAGACTGGACCCAATACTGAGCCCTGGAAGACACTAGATAGCTACAGGCTTCCAATTGACTTTGTGCCACTGATGATAGCACTTTGAGTTTGACCATTCAGCCAGTTAGAGGTGGTATAAGCTGGTGATTACTGTTTTAAAGGGGAAGAATACTGGTGGACATAATAAGTAGTGCAATAGATTTCTTCAGCCTGTGTATTTGCTTCTGATGCTAGTAGTATGCTTTGCTAGTGTGCTGTTGTCACGCTGCCCCTACTTGTTTCCATCTTTTCTCTGGGCCAGCTCTGGTCCCTTTTTTTCCTTCATACTCACAGTTGCTAGGACTTCATACTTGCCAACATCAGTGTATAAATTTCCCCCCCCCCCCTTTTTTTTTTTTTTTGAGACTAGAGGATTATCAGTATCATCACTTAGCTATATTTTTGCTACTTATGAACTTAAAATGGACAATGGGCACTTGTTACAAACATTCAGCTAGAAAAAATCAAATTGCCTTTAGATTCCATAGTGCTTCATTTTTCCTGAGGCCTGAAGATTCTTTGACTTCTCCAATGTTCTATAAACACCCTGTCCTATAAAGTCTTAGTCCTATGATAGTACAGTACTGATAGCCTCCTACCTTTTCAAAGATCCTGAATGCAAATCCATAATGAAAGGTCTACTAGCAAAACTAGTGTAACTAGTGTTACCCCTGACATTGTCCTATTTCTTTGCAATTATGACATGCATGAGTTTGGGCTCCAGAGGAAGGCTAAGAAGATAAGCAGCTGAGTTTGAACTCTAGACTTATTCAGGGAACTGCTAGGCAGAATCTTCCAGGAGGCTACTATGAACAGCAAAGGTATCCAGTAGAGTGGGCTGTTTTGAAAGAGGACGTATTGAGTGCTCATAAACAAACTCTCAGTTCACTGGAAGACCAGCAAAAGATTTATCTGGTTGTGTATGCATAGGAAAGAAGGATAGGTAGCAGACGAGGAGTACAATAGCATTGCACAGGCTCTTAGGTAGAAAATCTGGAAGATCAAAGAGCAACTAGAGCCGAGACTAGGGAAATAAGAAATAATTCTTGTTAGAATTTAGGGGCAATTAACAAGTAAAGCTGGACACCTAAAAACAAGTGAGGAAAATTTTGGATCTATTGATGAGACAAGATAGTCTGATGCGGGAGAGTTAGGCATGCTATACTGTGGTTTTGGAAGAAGAGAGTCAACTAGCAGCACAAAGTAATGGAATGGGTCCTGCTTAAACCTGTTGGATGGCATTGCTCTAATCCATGGGGCCAGATGTGATTCAGCCAATGCCACTGCAAGAAACAGACTTCAAGGCTGCTGTCTGTCAATTATGCAGCATCATAGCAGCCAGTTTCCATCTCTTACTGATAGCTGGAGAAAAAAAATTGAAAAGGTAATACTGTATCATTTTTTAAAAGGAAGAGAAAGACACCATTGGGAACTACAGGCTGGTCAGTCACATGTCACTCCCTGGAATGTTCGTGGAGTGCAATGTCTGTAATTCCATTTCCACACTCATGAAGGACAAGAAGGTGTCAGGAATAATCACCGTAAATTTACCCATGGCAAGTCATGTTTGACTGACCTGATTGCCTTCTAGGATGTGAAAAAAACAAACAAACAAACAAACAAAGAAACAAACTTGTTTCTGCAAACTTGTTTCTGGAGCCCCACAGCAATGACGACAGGTAGCACAGCCAGGGGGAAAGTTCCCAGACTGCCTTTTTGGGAGGATACCAGCTGGAGAGCAATCGCTTGCGTGTGTGAGTTAAATATGAGCAGATAACAGTTTTCCATAGTTGAGATTCCAAATGGTGTTGTTCTGTCTCTGTCAAATCACTGGTTCCATTCTACACTAGATCTAGGATCTGTGTACGGCAATCCATTGCCCAGTGCAGACTACTGCTATTGGCTGAGTTTCTACCATCTGTTTCAAATTTTTCAATGTCGGCATTTGAGGAAAATCATGTGCTGAAGATGTTGTCTAGATGCATTCCAAACTCAGATTATGTTTTCTGTAATATCTCAAAACTTTAGCTGTTCTCACTGAACCAAAGAATCACCGAATTTGGAAAGAATCTCTTAAAATTATCTAGTCCAACTCATTTTTGACTAGTCATTTTTAGTGCTGATTAAAGCTTTAAAAAATTTTGGAGGCATTGGAGGTACTTAGAAACTTTAAATTAGTTCCTTTTTTTATAGTAGCTTGATTTTTCTGGAAAAGTTATTTCTAAAGTCATTTATTTGACATTGCAGGTAGCTGGAAGATTGTGAAACAAATGAAAATGTATGTCTTTAAACTACCAAGAGTTCCAAGACTACCAAGACTACCAAGAGTACCAAGAGTTGGATCTTACTCCTATTATTCCAATTGCTTTCAAAGGGTCGTGTCTCAGACCTTTAAGAGATATTAACAATAGAGCCACTATGTTAAATTTTGATTTTGTTCATTTTCAGCAGCTTATCAACTTTTTTTTGAGGATGCTAATGCTGGGATAATCTTTGATTAATACCTCATACTAGGGGACTTCTGCCATCACCATTCTTTTTCTTCTTAGGTGTAGAAGCCAGAATAGGCTTCTGTCACTATGGGGTGAAATAGGTTGTTCTGTACTGTGAAACTTTGTTTGAACACAGCTTGATATTAAGTGTTTGCTTTTTAAGAAAGGTAAGGAAGACTGAAAGAATGACTTAAAATCAGATTTTGACAGGTTAAAAAAAAAAAGAAAGAAAGAAAAACACGATGGGAGGAAGAGGAAAGTAATAACTGAACTTTCTTTGATCTCTCAATTAACTCCTTGAATTTCTCTCTCAATGTTCTACCTTTCGGCAAGCCCACCAGATATTGGTAGCCTCACAAGTTAAGCCACTGTAGAACTTATATTCCACCTGCACCATCTGTTTTTGCAATTGTGTATTCAGACACTCATTGATACAGAAGCGAGAACTTTTAGATCCATTTCTGAGGCCTTTTTCACTCTCATAGAATAAAGTAGGTCTTAGCCTCATTTTAGAATGTTTGTGACTAGTTTTCTGAGCCTGTGAAAATCATGCTACAATCTTGAGCCCTGAGGCCACGAAGCTCAGTCCGTGAGCATTGTGTAAATGGTGATAAGTCTGCGAGTGTCCATTACACAGGTTATGAAAGAGCAGGCTTAAAGTATAAACATGAGTAACAAAGATGCTAATTGTACAGAAAATTAGCTAGCTCCTGTTGGCTGAATTTATCCTACAGCCAAGGATTTGGATTATTTGACAGCTCTGGTGCCAGGATAGTCCCACTGCTGTCCATGTGTTACCCTTGCACAGGATTCATACTTGGGCTGCTCAAAAGCCTTACATTGGGTAGTCATACCTCTAGCATTTCCAACAACACATTTGATCTTCTTCAATATGCTGATCTCATGGAGGACTTTTTATGAACAACTATTTAGCTTTATTTGAAATACGAGAAATGGGACAGATTGTACAAGGAACAAGGCAAGATAGGTTATTTCTTGGGAAATTGATATTGGCCAGAATCTTTTTGTTACAGCCTGATCTGTATAGGTTTAAATTCACAGTGACAGGAACAAAGTTTGAACTAATTATCCACAGATTATTCACAGATGATTCACTTTTCTGAGAACAGGAAAAAAAAAACAGGGAAGTTAACAGAAAGGCTAAAACATTTCCCTTAGAGCAGTCCCATGGACATACTTCACTAGAGAGCTTACTTGGTTTTTCCGTGTGCTTATTCTTCTCATGTTAGATTTTTGAATAAGCACATGCATGTGTGCATGAAATGCCTTCAGAAAGGTATCCAAAAGAAAAGTTTACTTCTTTCAAATTTACCTGATTACAGCCAGTAAGAAGGATTACTCATTTCATACGCTATTTTTTAAATCTTAATGAGGATGAATCACAGCTTTCAAAGAAAAAGCATGTCAGACAGGCTATTCCTTTAAAAAAAAATCTAAAGAATTTGATTTAAAAAAGCAAGAAGGTCATCTATGGCTTGTCATTATAGTGGAAAGAAAAGTAGGCAGGGTAAAAATATTAATATGCCACTTGGCAATAGAGAGAAAAGAGAAAGGTGGGATTAAAATGACTATTGATGGGAACTATTGATGATTATTCATCTATCTCAACGAAGTAGTGTTGGTGAAATTATTATATTTACCAATCAGAAATAAAGAGAGTCATCAAGGAAAAAAAAATGTTAAAAATATATCATTCTTTTAAGACAGAAAGAAAGAAAAAAAACAAAATATATTTTTTCTCCGAAATGCTGACCATTCAACTGAAGGAAAGTGTGAGCTTCATAGAATCATAGAATCATAGAATCATAGAATGCTTAGGGTTGGAAGGGACCTCTAGAGATCATCTAGTCCAACCCCCCTGCATACGCAGGGACACCTAGAGCACGTGGCACAGGACTGCATCCAAGCGGGTTTTGAAGATCTCCAGAGAAGGAGACTCCACAACCTCTCTGGGCAGCCTGTTCCAGTGCTCTGTCACCCTCACTGTTAAGAAATTTTTCCTTAAGTTCCTATGGAATTTTTGGTGTTTCAGTTTCCGGCCATTTCCTCTAGTCCTATCAGTGGCCACCACCGTCCTCTGCACTCCCTCCCTTGAGGTACTTATATACACTGATTAGATCCCCTCTCAGCCTTCTCTTCTCCAGGCTGAACAGGCCCAGCTCCCTCAGCCTCTCCTCATAGGGCAGATGTTCCAGGCCCCTGATCATCCTTGTGGCCCTGCGCTGGACTCTCTCCAGAAGCTCCACATGTCTCTTGTACTGTGGAGCCCAGAACTGGACACAATACTCCAGATGTGGCCTCACCAGGGCTGAGTAGAGGGGCAGGATCACCTCCCTCGACCTGCTGGAGATGCTCTTCTTAATGCAGCCCAGGATTCCATTGGCCTTCTTGGCCACGAGGGCACACTGCTGCCTCATGGTCAACTTGTCATCCACCATGACACCCAGGTCTCTCTCTGCAGAGCTGCTCTCCAGAAGGTCAGTCCCCAGCCTTTACTGGTGTCTGGGGTTATTCCTCCCCAGATGGAGGACCTTGCACTTGGCCTTGTTGAATTGCATGAGGTTTTTCAGCGTCCAGTCGTCCAGTCCTTCCAGGTCCCTGTGGATGGCAGCGCAGCCCTCTGGGGTATCAGCTACTCCTCCCAGTTTGGTATCATCAGCAAACTTACCGAGGGAGCACTCTGTGCATTCATCCAGGTCATTGATGAATAAATTGAACAGGACTGCCCCCTGGGGGACCCCGCTAGCTACAGGCCTCCAACTAGACTCGGCACCGCTGATCACCACCCTCTGAGCTCTGCCATCCAGCCAGTTCCTAATCCACCTCACTGTGCACTCATCTATCCCACACTTCTGGAGCTTGCCCAGGAGGATGTTGTGAGGGATGGTGTCAAAAGCCTTGGTGAAGTCAAGATAGACAACATCCACCACTCTCCCCTCATCTATCCAGCCGGTCATTCCATCATAGAAGGCTATCAGATTAGTCAAGCGTGATTTCCCCTTGGTGAATCCATGCTGACTACCCTTAAGCACCTTCTTGTCCTCCATGTGCCCGGAGAAAACAGCCAGTATGAGCCGTTCCATCACTTTTCCGGGGATGGAGGTGAGGCTGACTGGCCTGTAGTTGCCTGGGTCCTCCTTCTTGCCTTTTTTGAAGACTGGTGTGACATTGGCCTTCCAGTCTTGGGGCACCTCCGCCGTTCTCCAGGATCTTTCAAAGATGATGGAGAGCGGCTTAGCTATGACCTCTGCCAGCTCACGCAGCACTCTGGGGTGCATCCCATCAGGGCCCATGGATTTGTGGGTATCAAGTTTCCTTAGGTGCTCTCTGATTCTGTCTTCCTTTACCCAGGGCAGGTCTTCCTCTCCACCAGCTTCTTCTCTTGTCCCTAGGGCCTGGGGCTCTAATGGGCTGCCCTTGGTAAACACCGAAGCAAAGAAGGCATTGAGCAACTCTGCTTTTTCTGTGTTATTTGTAACCAGGGTGCCCATCCTGTCCGCCAGCGGACCCACGTTTTCCCTGATTTTCCTTTTGCTGTTAATGTATTTAAAGAAATTTTTCTTGTTATTTTTAACGTCCCTTGCCAGATTGCGTTCCAACCGTGCCTTAGCTTTCCTTGCCGCATCTCTGCATTCCCTGACTACGTTCCTGTATTTCTTCCATGGGACCTGTCCTTTTTTCCACATTCTGTATATCGCTGCCTTCTGCTTGAGCATTGCCACAAGCTCCCGGCTCATCCACGCAGGTCTCCTCCCCTCTCTGCCTGCCTTCCTACACACAGGGATGCACTGCTGCTGGGCGTGGAGGAAGTGCCGCTTGAAAACTAACCAGCTCTCTTGGGCCCCCCTGCCTTCTAGAGCACTAGCCCATGGGATTCTACCGAGGAGGTCTCTGAAGAGGCTAAAGTTGGCCCTCCTGAAGTCCATCGTCGCAAGGCTACTTACAGCCCTGCCTCCTCCTCGTTGAATCCTGAACTCCACCAAGTTTGAGCTTACTTGTGGATGCTACAGTTATGGATGCTGGAGTCAAAAAATGCATTTTTCACAAAATGGGTGCAATGTGTTTTGTCAAGGAAAGAAGTTAAGAGACAGTCATAAAACATGCAGACAGAAAAGATTTTCTACATACATGACTGCCTTCATAATACAGAAGCAGGTGATCAGCAAATGTGCAAAATGTGCAGCTATGCTTTGACATTGCTTGCATAGGAACAGCTGTTTTCTAACTCTTGTTCAACAAAATATGTAGCTTTCCCTCATTTTTTTTTCTCTGTAAATCAGGCTGTAGTTATACAAATGTTTGTCTGAAAGCAACTGCAGCTTTTGTAGTTCAAGCTTCAACTTAATGACTTTATTCCCACTCTTCTATTATAACCAGTTTAATAGTACAACTGTTTGTGCTGATGCTTAATGAAGAAGGTTAAGAAAACACTCTAACTGCAAAGTAACTATTTTGGTTTATTTCTGACGTCAGAATCAGTTCGTAGAGTTCCTCCAACAAAAAGCTCTGTTGACAGAGTATATGGAACATCCCTAGGGAGGAAAATAGCAGACGGCAACAATTTTCCATTAGCAAAGCATTATGATTTAAAGAGTATTGTCTGAGACCCTCGTGGGCTTGGGAAAATCAGCTTTGCAAAGATATGAGACTTTTGCTCCATCTGTGACACATTCCTTTGGAGACAGTGAAACAGTTGAGCTTTGAGTATGGTAGATCTTTTTCAACAGACAGGAACACATTTGCATGTATTTGTATTTGTGCACACATGTGTATGTGTAAAAGTTCATTTTATGCAAATATTCCACAAAATATGGAATAAATGCATATGTGTTTAGTATGGAATAAGTGAAAGGTGTCTCCATATTAAATTACACTGGGAATACGCATACTCTTATTGTCTACTCTTCTAGTTTATGCCAAACTCCACAGACACACTTTTCAGTCCTGAGACAGGCAAGTGTGACCCTCCTGCATAGTGCAGTGCATAAAAAACAGATTAGTTTTGGGCTGCTCCTTGCAAAAATCTCGGGTGCAACATGCCCAGAACCTCTACATTATGGAGTTGATGTAGCCTAGGGACCCCATCACTAACAAGACCAAACAAAAGAGAAAGGACACTGCTGACCCATGCCATAAACATCTAGATATGGTGGAGCAATTTCCCACAGAATGACCTCTTAAAGGGTGTAGTGTTACTAACCTGTGTGGTGGTTGAGTACTCTATACCTACTGATAAGCACGCTGTTATTGAGTAGAGCAATACAGCTTTGGTATAACTCTGGGCAGGCGTTGTTTTGAGCAGGTATAAAAGAGAGTAAGCCACGTACATTTGGTGTGGACTTGTACCAACGGTCAGCAGGCCTGTGGACCTGAGAGCCCACTTGCCGGTGGGGACACCACAATGCCAACAGCATGGTGAAGAAAAAAATATGGAAAACGAAACCAGAAAGATGGCACCTGTCTGCATGCCATATAGCTGTTTGCTTGAGAAACTGGGGAAAACTGGAAGGGAGGCCCTTGAGGATAAGGCAAGAGTGCATCCATAATTTAGTTGTAGACCTCTAATACTAATATACGTTTTTTCCATTCTGTTGCTAGCTTTACTATACTTTCAGCTCTGATGAAACTTCTTATCACTAGTGAATTCTCACACTTGATAATTGATGATCTCTTAAATTCAGTACAACTAATCCCAGAAACTGAAAGAATCTCAGACGCCCCGCTAGAGCTGTGTCACAGTGTCACCGAAATCAGGAATAAACCTCTTAACACAAACGTGAAGAAGGCGGCATTCTCTTTATCATTGCACCAGATGCACAGGGGATTGCTTCTCCTATCATGCATGCCATATGTTGCGTTAGCCAAAGGTTATATCACCCTGTTACACACATACGCAATACATTACCCAGAATGATCATACATAATCATTCTGTTTCCTGGAATTCATTACAATATGGCCCACCGTCAGGCATGCGCTCCCTTTGTCCCTTCCATGGCCTTTGGTGGTCTTTCGGGACCCCTGGTGGTCATCTTTCTGTGTCTTTTTGATGAACTCCTGCAGCTGACTTCCGTATCTGCCTTGTTTTGGTTGATGGTGCCAAAGTCAGTCTCATTGACAAGTTTCAGCCAGTTCCTTCAAGATCCTTTTCTTCCTTTCAACTGGTGTTTTATTGTTTTGTCAGTATTCCTTCAGGATGTACTAGTAACCACAAAAACTATGTCCCTGAGTGCAGTCTTACCTGAGGCCTTTTGTAACAACAGCTCTAGAATAAGACACAGTGCAAATGTTGATACTTTCCTGCTGTGCTCAATTTAAGAGAACATATATATGTAAGAACTGAGATAGTATCCACTACTCCACCCCCTAGACATCCATAATCATCCATTAGGAAGTGAACTGGGCCTTTGATGGCTCATTTCTCAAACACTGTTGAAAGCCAATAGCTAAATCATCATTTGAAGGAAAATTTTAGGTGGTGAATCTGTTGAACAGAGATATATAAGCAAAAGAAAATTCTACTTCAATTGGGATCAAAATTCTCTGTGAGTAATCTTCTGCTGAGGAATTCATTCTGCACACAATCCAAGCCTGTTTACCTTCACATTATGGTGCTAGATCCACCTGTTTCCACCCTCTCAATCTGCATGAAGAGGTTGGTGGGGTATTTTATAAAGTCTGGTGAAACTTGCAAGACTGAGAGCATTTTTAAATTATCTTTGGTCAGATTTGTTTTCTTAATGTTGTAAAATACATTTGTGAATCTAGGGAATAATCTGAGGATGTTTTTTAGAAAACACACAAATAAATGCATAAATTATATTACATGCCATTGCCTCATCTCAGTAGCTTCTTCTGATATGTTATATGCATCTGACACATTGCATACCTTTCTTTAGATATACTTGTTAAGTGAGACATTTACATGTCAGACTATAACATCTCTAAGGAAGTTTATTATTTACCCCCATAGAACAGAATTTTGGTTCGAACATGCCACTGTATTGTCTGCATAAGTAATTGCCATTCTCCCAAAGCATAAGGAATTCATGACAGCAAGCCTTGCTCAACAGTTCAGCTATATGATTTGCAAGTTATTTTTACTCTGAAGCAGAAAAGAAAATTTTAACATTGAAAAAGAATGCAATTCATTTTTATGTATTTAGTGTGACAGCAGTACAAAATAAAATTATACGGTCAAACATCTTAATTTCTTACCAGCTCTGCTGACCCATTAAAGTGCTGAGAAGGCGGTTGATGGCATTTCTTTAGCTTATAAGTACTTCAGAGTGTATTAATCCTATTTTTATCAACATGTTTCATTTTTGCAATGAATTTTTTGATGGCTGTTCTGTGTTTAAAATACTGATGCTTTCCAGAACATTGTTCTACTTTAGGACATATATTTGATGCCTTTCAGATATTAGTTATCTAGGCAGAGAACAACCTCCATAAAGTCTCAGTTTTCAGGCCTTATGTCACTGAGTTATCTCACACATGGCCAAATGTAGCCGAATTCGGCTTGGGAATACTTATTTTTCACATGTATCTATGCATTTGTTCTTTCCTATTTTAACAATGTTCCTTTTCTTGAATGGATTAAAAAAATTGTGTAATTTGAACTTTATTTGAACTTTTGTTCTAGCTGTGTCATTGAACAAATGGAAATGCAATATACATATAAAAGGACAATGGCTGCAGGTGTCTAAGGTATATTTTCAAGAACAATGATTATATATATAAAAAAGGAACCAAATCTGGTTACTGAAATTATATTCAACCATCTAAATAACTACCCCGATCTTTAAAAAGTAAAGTGACCAACTTAATTCCTGAAATATCTCTGAAAAACAACCTGCCAATTTACAGCTTGCATATCAAATCAATGTATTTTTTTCAGGCTTTTGGGTTTCCAACTTTATAGCTACTATATTTGTCAGTTGAATGACATTAAACAACTGTGGATTCATGAGAAATGATACACCCCACATTACATTTTACTTGAGTTGTTCCCTCTCTACATCCCTTTACAACAATTACATCTTTTCTGCCATGTGTAATTCTAACTTTATGAGTGAAATTCTGGATATTCCCTGCAGGAGGAATTCACTTTTTTTTCCCCAACCTGAAGAAATGCCAATATGCCAATGAAAACAAGTTCTGCAGCCATCTGATAAATTTGCCCTTCGGAAAAAAATACTTTAAACCTTGGAGAACTTTTCATCTTCTTACATTCAAGTTGTTTTGTAGTGCCCTTAAGTGTTTCACCAGCGCTGTCTTGAAAACACTCCTCTTTCTCTCATTTTCTTTCTCTCTTTCCCGTGATCCACGTTTTTTCTTCCTACTCTCAAGCAGAGCAGTTTTAACTGGTCATCCAAAACGCTTTTGCTTACTGTTATCTTTTCTTTCTAGAAGTCACATAGGTATTTTGAAGATTCTCCAGCTTTCTGAACTTGTGGAGCCTAATGAATTCAAGAATGACATTTAAAATCAAAGCAAAATATTAAAGAAATTGTTCTGCTTGTCTAGCACAGTATCAAATAAGTGCTTAAATATAGCCTCTTATGTGAATTACTAAAAGTTATTAGTTCATTATTGGGCATTGGCTCCCAAGTTTAAGCAAATATTTCAGTTGTTAACATCAACAGAAAAATGAGACATAAAAATATGTCACATAAGAAAAAGAGTGTAGGAACTGGAAACATACATTTTACCAAAGTTTGTTAAATCTAGATTCAAAGCACATTTTGCAACAGAAGCATATTGAGGATCCATTTCTGTAATCAAGATTCCCACTCATACTTCTGAAACCATTTACTGATTCACCTCCTTTGATTATTTAATATAAGAACTGGACTGGATCTGGACTATAAGAGCAGAATACAGCAGAGGGCACCAGAGTTTAAATTTATGTTCAATTTTACACAGGCGTGTTCGAAAATGCGATGCTACCAAGTTGCTGCTTAATCGTAGGTCTGTCTAAACTCTGCAGGCAATTCAGTGTGATATGAGCTGGATGTCTGGCAGTTAACACCCAGAAGGGGGCAAAATTTAAGGCATTTTTTTCTTCCCCTCATTTAATTACTGTCTTGCTCTTGGCAGCTCCTAACATAAAATATGTTTGGCTTTTCCATCAAACTCAAATTCCATGGTTCTACTGTATAGGCCAAGTATATAAACACTATACACTGCATGTCCCAGTCCATATTTAAGCCCAGCCCAATATTTAAGAATTAGGAGCAGTATGGCAAGGAACACTACAAAACCATGTACTCTCCTACTGCAATATGACCACAGATGCCATGACTCCGATAGGACATGCTGATTTAAAATTAATGATGAATCGACATCCGTTGAGAGTGATCAAAGACACTTACAAAACATTATACAACATATGCAGCAGAATGGCAGAGAGGCCTAGCGAACTATTTATCTTGGCTCCCTGATAAGGTGGCCTGTATGAGGTGCTAGGCCACCTCATACAAGGAGTATTCTTGTTTGTCTTTTGTTATGTTATGTTTTGATTCCATTATGTTGCACATGCCCTGTCCTTACACCGCAGGCCCTCCTGAAAATTGGGATATCCTATTACTAGCTTTCCATTGTGGGGTTGGATTAGACACAGGAAAGTACAGAAGAGTATTGAGGAGATGGGCGATGGAGGCTAGCCAGACCATCCCATGGGAAAAGGAGCCTCAACAGGGCATCTAGACCCACAGTCCCAAACGCATGTGGCAGGGCCTGGGCCAGGACAGCCCCACACCTGGGCTTTGAAACAAAATTGGCGAGGAACTCAATGTGCTTACCGTGCATGTATATAGTACATAACCTTTAGTGTGCCTCCAGCCTTCCTTCCTCACAGTGGACTGACACTCAGAGGTGCCAGAACTCTCCCGCCTCTTCATTGCCTCCACCAGTAAACCACTGGGGAATCCCCCACCCAGGCGCAGAGGTACTAAATGCTCCATATTGATCACAGTGTGCCTTGTGGTTGTGCATCTGTCCCTGCCAGGAGGCCACGCGGCACCCCTACCTGGCTCTTACAGTAATGTAACCCCTCTCCTTTGCAGACAGCCTAGGCTTCCGCAACAGCCTGAATGCACCTAACGAGCATGTTCCAGCTCTGTGGTATTCTGCCAGATTTCTGTGATTCTGATCCTGTCATAGCAATATGATTGCATATGATCTTTCAATCTTTGCAGTGCAAAAGGATAAAGTTATAAAACTAGTCTGATTATTATTATTATGTAGAACTAAGCATCACGTGGAAGCATCATTTTCTATGGAAAAGAGACTTTTATGATTGTACATGCTGGGGAGCGTGTGTGTGTGTCAAAATGTAAATCATGTCATGTTTGCATGTCAAATGTAAGAGTGAGCCTTCATGCTTCTTCATATTCTTTAAATGGTCTATTTTGACAGAGAGGTAACTATCTCAGCAACACAGTCTTTTAAGATCTGTTAAAACAAATTGCCAGACCAGCAGTGCATGCTTCTACTGATGCTAGTCAACAATAAGTTCTGCTGTATTAGATACAAGTGGGTTGTACTACAGAATGATGCTTGCAACTAGGCTTTTTTTAGTGCCAGTGCAGGCTTTGGGGAATCGCCTGTCACCATCTTTAGAATGCTTGAAGTATATTTTAAATTACTGGACAGTGTTTACTTGCAGTGCTTTCTCTGTATGGGTTTAATGAAAACAGACTTGAGGTTTTCATTTGAAGGTTATGACTGGTATCTGAATTGCAAGCAATAAAGCAAGATAGATGGACTTTTATAAAACAGGCAAATCTTTAGGCAATCTGAATGTACTTACACAGGCTTCATACACGCTTCCTTTGTTCAAGCTGGGATATTGTAGACCTGACATTTCTTCCTTGGTTCTGTCTACTAAAAATCTGCTATTTCTTTGTTTTATGAGTTTAATTTAACAGTAAGTGAATTGTGGAGAAAGGGTTATTTTTAAAAGGCACAAGGCAAAAGCAGTTTGATGTGACTAGGATTTCCTGCCCCACATACCATACTTAAGAGGAAGTCGTAATATCTGCATTGACTTTAGCATGCAGCTAGTTAATAGTAGCTAGGAAATTCTTGACTCTATGTCAATATCACTAAAAAAAATAGTTTAAAAAAAATCTGTTTTGTATTACCAGTTTGGTTACTGTCCTTGTACTTTATTATCATATGTAGCACTTCCAAACTTGCCCCAATCCTACACATCCTCCCTCCACCCATAGATCTTTTGCTTCTATGAGTTCCATTCAGAGGTCAGCGTGGGCAGTCTGTATTACTGTTTTTAATGCATTTTTTTTTCATTAATCTTCCATGTTAACATGAGGGGAACCACTCATGTAAATGAAGAAAACCACACCAGCTGTGGTTCTATGACAACATAAACAAGTCAACAGTGCAGCATTTGTGTTTCTTCTCTTGTGCTGGCCTCAGTTCTCATCTGCCGCTGTGGCAAGGCAGGTCAGAGAGCTTAAGATGGCAGACTATGGTCCTGAGGCTGCACGATAAGATGAGCCAGTGAAAGGCAAAAGGTGGACATATGCCTGAGCCCAGGATCGAAAGTAGAACTGTGACATCCTCAATTTTGGTTCCTGCTACAGAAATGCAGTCCCAAGAGTGGCTCTGTTATGGTCCTTCAAGGACAATACCAGTTCTCTGCTGTTTATGATATCTCTTGCTGCTGACTCTTGCTTTTTCAACTCCTTAGCAAGAGTTTATTGCCTAGTTTCTGGACAGGAGTGGCAGCTGTGAAATAATCCCTTAAAAAAAAAAAAAAAGACGCAGCACACTTGGTGCTAGGGGAAGCAGTCACCCCCAGGAGCGGATGGCAGAGAAAAATGTGTTAACAGCATCTTTACTGTTTCACGAAGGGGTTTGTAGCATGAAACTTCACACTTCACCATTATCTTTCTTTCTACTTCAGTGAGATAGAAAGAGATCCTTTATATCCATAAGCCCTAGGGAGCCCCATCCCAAATAAACCTCCATGAGGGAAATACTCAGTTAAGATAGACACTCTCCCCTATCACCTTCCTTCTTGCCCCCTTCATGCAGGTAGGAGTTCCCCAGATTTATACCTGAGTGGTAAATGGCTTTAATGAGCAGAGCAGGCATGAGACTCCAAAGCGCAGGTGAATCACATTTTCAGTACTCTGGGAAGGAGGAGACGGAGATGAAACAAAGCTTCTCAGCAACAGTGCTATATCCTGGACCCTTCGCAGTTCTTGGAAGCAGAATTAACCTTGGCTTTTCTGGGGCTGTACTGCTAGGGAAAGTCATAAACCACTTCACTGGTCTGCAGAGCCTGCTGCTTAGCACTAAGTAGGTAGTGGTCCTGCTTAGTATGGGCCCAGAGCCAAGGCTGCTCCTCAGGATTTCTGCATTCATTTTTCCTTTCCCTTCCTCACTGGGTATATCTTCCCTTATAAACCAGCCGAGATACCCAAGCTGAATGCCAGATTGGGGGTCTGATCATGCTTTCAAATCTTTGTTCACAGATAAAAAGAGAAATCAGTTTTTAGTGGGAAGAAATCTTTCAATAACTGTTGAAAGAACACATCATTTTTTTATTTTCTGTGTGCACTACGGTACAATCAGATATGGAAACACCATTTTCCACAAGGCAATGTTATTGGTCTGAACAAGTGGTCACCTAAGTATGTCTTTTTTAGAAGGGGCCTTGAGAAAGTCCTTTTTTATCAGATTCCTTTTGTAACCTTAAAAGGTATTTCTTGCCTGTTAACTTGACTATTCATAGGACACAGTTCTAAATATATATATATTTTTTGAGATGAAGAGATGTACTAAATTAGACTACCATCAAAAGAAGTTTCTCGTCAATAATAACCATAGCAATTTCATTCTTTAAGGACAACTCCAAAGCTACATTTGTAAGGCTGCTTCAGTGACAAATGAACTGGTACTGCCAAAATGAACCTGCCATTTTGTTAGAATTTCCATTCAGAATCACTCACTGTCCCATGCAGCATCAAGCACAAATTTCACACACAGGCTGAAAAATGATCTTTCAGTCTTGTGCAAAAAAAATCCACCTTGGAAGTTTACTTCTTGATACTACTTTTGACTGAAATTTTACTGAATATTGATTTCCCAAATAGTTGTTGCATCATTGTGTCCTTTCAATATGTAAAACATGCCACATGTGGAGCAAATAAGCATGAAGGACAAGTTAACGTGGCAAGCATTTTAATCACAAAGAGTCATTTTAATCACAAAGAGTCATTTTAAAATTACCAGCATCCAGAACTTCTGGAGCTCAAAAGAAAACAAACAAACAAACAAACAAACCCACCACCACCACCACCACCGCCAGATAATGAAAATGAATGTACTTCCTCCTGATCATGTGATCTGTAGCAAACAGCCACAACAATGTCACCCCAAATGGTCTGTCCCTTAAGCCTTATCCATAAGAATCACAGAATAGTTGAGGGTGGAAGGGACCTTGAGATCCTACAGTCCGTTCTGCCTGCTCAAGCAGGGTCATCTAGAACACCTTGCACAGGATCATATCCAGGCAGGACAAGAGGTTTCCTCCTAATCGCATCTCATGCTGCAGAAAGGGCATGTCAAAGGAAATGTAGTGCTATACCCAGAACAATTCTAGGACAAGTGTCTGTTTTAGCCAGGCTAGCCCTCATAGCCTCAGCCTCTGGAATGACCTGAAATGACCTGGCTAAAAACTATGGTTTGGGTTAGGTTAGGGATAAGAGAGGATGAAAGGCTAGAGGATCATGGAAACAGGGGCTAGAAAGGGCATGCCAAAGGAACTGTAGTGCTATATCCAGATTCCTTCTGGGATAACACTTACCTTTGAGCCAGTACTAGGCCTGTTGGCCTCCAGATTCATTTGAGACAATTCTGAGTCCTTACAGTTTGGATGAAGAGAAGGTCTATAGAGTCTCATGGGCAGTGGGGTTAAAAATGGCATGCCAAAGACAATATGGCCCTATACCATTATTGGCTTTAGGGCATTATGTGCCATTCAAACAGCACCAGGCCTGGTGGGCTCAGCCTATAGACCCACATGAGATTTGAGTGTGCAAAAAAGAATAAAGCTAGCAAAACTTATGCACACCTTTGCTTTGAAGTGGCTTTGCAACCTCCTTTAGGAAGGAGTGGCTTTAAGGTCTTGTGCCACTCATCCTTCTAGAAGCAGCCAACAAACCTTGAGAAGGAAGACACTTTATGGATGCTCAATACACTTATCAGCTTTGATATTAGGCTCAAACTAAGTGTGCCTGTGTGTGTGTGTGTGTGTGTGTGTGTGTGTGTGTGTGTGTGTGTGTAAAATACTGAACAAATAAAATCCAAACTAGAAGGCACTATCAACATTCTATGCAGAATGACGCAGGGAAGTAATTGTCTGTGGAAGTTACTGGCCTAAAGCATAAGATGAAGCACCTGGGTATTTTTTTTTCCCCAAAAGCAAGAGCAGAACAACTTAGTCATTACTTAAAGTAGACAGGGGTAGAAGCTCTTCAGATGGTGATCTTCCACATGCTGCATCTGCTCTAGTCTGCCATGCTGCTGCAAATAATAGCAGATGCCATTGCAGTCATTGTCCCCTGCTCCATAAGAGCTGGAGGAGATTTTAACAGGTCTGAATTTACATCATAGATCTCTACCTTCCTAACACCCTTAAGTAACGTTTAGACCACTGCTTAGGCTGTAAAATAAACCCATTATACAGTGATTTAGCACCGTGATTTAGTGCCCAAACAGTGATTTATTCACTTCCCCTCTCTTTTTGAGGAAGGAAATGCTTTAATTAAGAAAAAAAAAATCACTGTCCTAATTGTTCCACTTGAGTTAAGCAGAATTTCCCCTGAGGAAACTATGCAGTTTCCCATGAAGATAGTGAGTGATCTGCAAAATATCTGTCTCAGGCTCATAAATCAGAGATGCACATTCTGCTTCAGCTCCCCATACATACAAGGGAACATTAAATAATACAATATTTGTTTTAATATAAATGAGTATTTGCAATAGCTTTATTTACACAAAATATGTAAATATTTTGTAAATAAGTAGACACAATATATGCACACTGTGTGCTGTAGACCCCAAGCAATGGTTACCATGTGGGAGATACTCAACATTTCTCCCCTAAAACATAGCCCTGGTGGCAGTGGTCCAGAACGACCACCCAGGAATTCCACAAGTCACAGCAGCCTCCTGGGTACCTTGACCCAGTGCTCACAAGCCCTTGTTCTCTTCAATGTGAAGGAGAAAAATAAAACTCTCCCAACCTCAGGTTTCTCCACATTATTAATACTCTCCCTATTTCTTCTTAGTGGCAGAGGAGCTAAGCAGCATCTCACACTCAGCAGCAGTTAGGGAACCTCCTAATCCTCTCACTGTTCAGACAGCACAGGGCTTTTTGTTCTACTTCTTCCACATTCAGGCACAGCAAGCTTGGTCGAGGTGGTACTTGTGACACAAACTCCACTTCACCACACCGAAAATTCCTCAGCTGCAGTGGAGCTAGAAGTAAAAGGAGAAAAGCTGTAACAGCTCTGCACAGGGTTCCTGGTCCCCTCTAGCGCTGTGAAAGTTACTGATGGCAGGAAAGGGAAGGCCTTGCAACAGCTGCCTGGCATCTGCTAAACCACAGAGGACAGGAAGATTCATGAATGCAATACGAAAGCAGATTAATGCATTTGGCCACAACGTTTCCGACTTGGAGAAAACAGACTTTTTTTTTTTTTTTTTTAATAGCATGAATCACTGAACTGTGCTGTTCAGGTAGCTGATGCACTGGGCCATGTAATCTTTCCCACCAGCAGCACCATGGCCTTACAGACTGATCTCCAAAAATGATGATCTCCAAAAGATGCTATCTCAACAGCAAAGCATCTTCTGGTGAGCATAACAATTCAACCCCTGCAGTGTCTAGATCTGAACCAAAGCAGTAGGGTCAGCACAAGCAGCTTGAGGAGATTGTCTCCTTCACACAGAGACATCCTTTGTGCAGCTGTGGCAGCATGAGCTCTGGCACCAGCATCTGTGAATTCAAAACTCTTCAAGACTCTAAGTTCTGGGATCACAGTGAAGATTCCCACTCTGCTAAGACCTCTTAGAGCTACTCAGAATTCATAATACCACAGAAATCCTCCAAAGTTCTTGTTTCATAGAGAGTGAGGGCAACTCCTTCCCAAGCTGAGCAGTACACAAGCCACAATGCTTACCAGGCTGCAGGATCTTGGAGGGCTTCCTGTCTAGGCTGAAATCCAGGAGCATAGGGCGACAGATGAGAGGACTCCTGCACAGGCTCCTTAGGTAGCAGGCAATATGATCCTCAGTTTCCTCTAAACACTGAGGAAGGAGATGGATCACTGCCAGTGAATTTGTGGAGAGAAGCAGAATACCACAGGAATGCCTGTAGCAAAGCAGGGGGAAAACCCAGCCCAACCAAGGCTCAGGGCCAGCATCCTGTAAGTCACTGCCACAACAAGCTACTCACCCCCGTCCCAGTAGCTTCCCCGTGCTGGATGGACACTCTGCCTCTGCTCTGCACACAGTTCTGCAGGGCCTCCCACTCAAGGAGGCCCAGACCCAGCACTGCTGCTACGTGCTGGTTCCTACACAGCACCAGCGCTTCACCCGTGCCATCCTCCACCAGCACCCTACAGACAGGACGAGCCAAGGAAAAAGGGGAAGGAGGTCAGAAGGACAAGACCCTGCTCTTTCATGAGAGAATGGATCTAAGCAGAGAGAGAAGGTTTGTTCACACCTGGGAAGATGTGAACTTCAACATCTACCTTTGCTATTCTGACCGTGGCCCGTCTTTGGCCTGCCTTCCTTTCCCGCCCTTAAATGCTGTCATCTTCCCACCTCTTCCCACTTCCAAGCTCTCCAGCGCTTACCGTGCACTGGCTTGTCTCACTCCTACGTGCGATGGGCAGGGTGGATTGTGCCGGGTGCACTTCCCCTGAAGGAAGAGTAAAGCTACAGCTGTGTATGGGAGGGTATGTGAGAGAAAAGGCAAAGGCCAATGCTTCTTTTAAGCCTCCTAAAGAAGGATGCAATGGATTAAGGATTTATTTCCAATGAGCATCTTAGGAAGTTTGTATGGGGAGAGAAACAGCAGCAAAACCCAATAACAGTGAATGTAGAGAAAGCAGATCACTAACACAGCAGGATTCTCTCCTGAAAACCCTCCCCTTCCCTCCAGCTCTGGCTGCAGCCTTGCCCAATACTAGCTGCATAATACTAATGGAAAGGGACCAAAATGACAAACTATTATGCAAGTCCTTTTCACACACTAGAAAAAGAGGTGGTAGAATTGGGAAAGGAACTGTTTCTTCTGAATGATAACACAGGATGTGTCTGAGCAGAAAATCTGCACAGCTCCTCCCAGACTACCCCTCTGGCAGCTTGAGTACCTCTTTGAAGATGCTGTTGCAAAGCGAGCAAACCCATTGCAGGGACAGAGTCAGTACACAGGACAAGTGGCATAAAATCCGAGCCTGGGGCACATTTTGTAGGTAAAGTTGCAAGTTGGACAGAAACACTAAATTAGGCGATGAGGCTTCTTCTGCAAGACTAGAAGAGATAAGAATGTGACAAATTTGCAACAGTTGGGACAGTGAAAGGTGGGGACAGACCCTAGACTCACCTGGAAGGAAGAGGTAAGTGAGAAGTTGGCAAAGACATGATGCTTATACAGCTGGAGGCAATGTACGTGCAATAAACATTCTTGAATCTGCAATATGAGAAGGGTAAATGTCAAAAAAAGAAAAGCTTGTAGAAACCAAGCTATCTAGTCTTATTGGGATAGCTGGTGTGGTATTTTCCTGTAACAATCCTTAATGTTGTAGGAAAATCATTTATACTAAGGGCTGAAGAGACAGAAAGCTAAGGACAAGGGAGAGAAGAGTGGCAGATTCTTGGGAGAGGCGAGATTAAGAGACAGCAAGGGAGGTCAGAGCTGGGGCCTGGGTCAAAAGAGGAGTACCTTGACACTTTGCATTCCAAGTTCTGGAAAAGGACCTTGGCCCCAGGCAGCAGACCCCAGAGATGCTGCAAGTAGGTGGCAGCAACGTAAACATCCAATACAAGAGGGGAGCCACGGGCAACAGAGATGCTGAGCTTCACACTGTGATCACTGGCCAGCAGACTCCCTGAGGGGACACAAAACCACAACCCCCATGAGCTCACACACACAGCCAGCAGGCTAGTCCACCCTGACCTGGCTCTGCTAGAGGTATTTTCCCTCCCATGATAGAGGGGCCATCACTGCTCCAGTACACACAGAGAGAGCAAAGAGTTTCCCAGCCCTGTGGTGTGCGATGGGATACAGAATCCTGCCATACTTCCACCTACTCTCAGGTATACAAGCACAGTTAGCCAAGTACATTGGCTTCCTAGAACGGAAAGATGCAAGAACTGTTACCTGTGTTACCCGGCATGGGCTGTCACATCCTCACCTTTCTGCTGTAGGAGACTCGGAGACATAGATGGCTTCTCATTCTTGGGAGAGGCACACAGGGTCCTCTCTGCTATTTCACCAGGGAAAGAAACAAGGGAACCTGTGAATCTGAGAGCAGAAGAGAATCAAGGGGCTTTGTCTTGCCTGAAGACAGAGAGAAATATGGCCCAGACTGCAGATACGAAGGACAGGGGGAACACAGATGAACCCGACTTCCCCAGGGCTGGATGCCCATGCCTGGCCCTACAGCAAGCTATAGGCACATTTCTCCAATCACAGGCCAACAGAACCCACCTACTTCTCCACAGGAAGCCCTGAAACAACAGGTGAGAGTAAAGGCTGAAACAGACCATGTGCCCATCACAACACTATAGCTTAGGGGTGCAACAACACGGCTTCCCCCAGAAATACAGCATGAAGCTGTGACAGTCTCATCGTGATACGGTCCACATCGCTGCCTGTAAGGGAATCTGCCCTTGAGTACCTGAAATATTGCACTCGGCGCAGCTTGTTGCATCCTGCCCTGCTCAGGGAGGTCGCTTCATCTTGCCTTTTGCATCTGCAGGCTCAGTGATGAAGAAAAGCAGGCCAATATCATAGCTTTCCTTTCTGCCTAATTCCTATTCATTTCCCATGATAAAATGAAGCAGCCAAACACAGGAGAACTCATTTTACTGTGAAGGACCAGTGCAGATTTTGGTGTGTAGGCATATCACCCCAGATTAAACATGCTTTGTTAAGAAAAGATTCTAAACCCAGTACTTGTTTGAGCAAGTTGTGTTAAAATAAATAAATAAACAGCCTCATTTTGATGGCTGCTCCTGCTTTCATCTTGACTGGACTTGGGTACTTAGTACATGCTATTAGTAGCTCAAATATTATCTTGTTATTACAGTCTTGCCATCCCCAATCTCTCTGTTTTCCGAAACTGGAGATCTTCGTGTGTGCAGGTAGTCCCAAATGACCCCAGTCAAACAATATTCCCAGAATAGAAAATTCACCCCTGGTTTAATGTGGCACCTCCTCCACTCTCTAAAGCTGAGATGATCTAATGTACCTGTTCCTAAGTATCTCTGGAATGGAGGAAATTCTCTGCTCCACGCCTGCCAGCAGTGACCCCCGTGCCAGCTAGAAGCGAAGGAGATAAACTGCAGTCATTTTGAGTCTATAATTACGTCCCGCCAGCCTCAACGATAACAAGTTCAAAATGCTTAGAACTATTTTATACCAGACAACTGATGCTTCCTCCAAATTATTTTACACCAAACAACTGATGCCTCCCCAAATCAATTCCAAGGCAGGAAAACGTCAAGCCCACTGATGGCATCTGCTGGAGCTTACAGCAGAATGGTCTCCTCCTCACAGCATTCTCTTATCTAGTTTTTGAGCTAGTTCTGGAGAGATCTACAAGTCACCCATGAAAACTCAGAGCAACAGGACACTGCATACCTGGTGCTCAGTCAGACAGGAGATCCACGTCTCGTGCTGCAAGTGCCAGGTATCTGGCACAGGCAGGCATGTGGGGCAGCACGATCTATTCAGGAATCTGGTTGGCACAGGTGGAAACTGTGCTGGTGGCTGACACAGCTTGTCAAACACTTCCAAGTCCTAGGAAAACAGGGAACGAGTAAGGCAAAGGAGAAAATCATTTAGGCAAAGGAGATGAAAGTTCTAGAGAAAAAGAGGGCCACTGTGGAACAATGGTTAAAATGGATAAATAGATTGAAAAAATCCTCACACACTGAACTCAGAGCTTTGAGGATTTTAACTAAGCACAGAACTGAAGCAGATCCTTGGCAAGGTGAGGGTGAACTCCAAGCCTCAGAAGAGCTTTGTCGCTTCTGCGACTCCTCATCTCCCAGATGCAAGAATTTTGCATCAGGCAAGACAGCCTTTCCCTTACCGAGCAGTGAGGGACAACGAGGCGATACAGCCCGTCCAAGTGCAGAAACGGAAACCATCGCAGTGACTTCCCCATGAAGAGCAGTAGTGCCTGAAAGAGAGAGAGAGAGAAGGTGAGAAAAGATCAACGGAGATGTTAGCAAAAAGGTAGGAAACAAACAAACGAAAAAGGCCCCAACAAAAACAGCAAACCCAGCAGAGGATGTCTTGTGCAAGAAGTGAGGTTAGCTCCATCAGGGGAAGGCAGACGCATTTACAGCAAATTGACAGAGGCAGACAGAACTCCCTTGGGGTGGCAGGAAGGAAGTTACCTGCATAAACATACATCTGTACCCAAGGCAAAAAACATCCTCCCATTGATTATAAATCTGGGTCCTTAATTATCAGACAGGCTCCTTCAGGAGCCAGCTTACACCCCTATCTATCCCTCCACACCCCCAGTCACCCCTGTGGCCTCACTTCTTGCTGTGCCATGTCCTCTTCCCCTCGACAGTTGGTCTCCTCCAGCTCCGGAAGAGTCGCAGTTTTCCTGGGAGGGCTCCAGAGTTGAGGTCTGCCCAACCACAGCACTGTGGCTTGGAAACTGCGCTGCAGCTCCTGCCCTTCTGCATTTTCTTCTCCACACAGTTGATAATTGCGTAACATAAGACCTTCCTTCTGGGTAACCAAGAACAGACGAGAGATGCAGCTGGTTTTCCCCGTGCTGCTCTGGTCACTCTGACAGCTCTCATTTCTCTCCATATCCGGCTTGGCATTCTCCAATTTCAACACTTTTGCCTCTGGAATTTCCATCTCCAATGCTGAACCACTATCATCCCTTTTCCTCAGAGAGGAGCTGGTTTTGCTACTGGGACCATCCTGGATTTGTACTTCAGGAGCTTGGAGAACTAGTGCATCCTCAAAGTAGAACTGCACATAGACACTGAAACGAGAAGTAGCAGCAGTAACACTCCCTGCTGCTGACACGTAGCCTTGAAAACCAAGCAGCTGTGACTGCCCAGCGGGTATTCAGAAAGAGGCATCTGCCAGCTGCTTTGAACAAAACAGAGAAGACAGACTTATTGCTGATACAGATCTCCTGTCCTGTGAGCAGCTAAGGAGTTGCTTTCGTACTGAAATACTGTGCTGGTAAGCACTTAACTATAGACCTAAATAACTGTGGAATTGTGGAGTGATTTTACCTAGGCAATGAATAAAGGCACTCACTTGTTTTTCTTCTCCCTCACGTGCTCTAGATTTTCCAGCTCTTTCCAGGAGGGGAAATCACTCCGAAGGAATCTCTCCACTACAAGCTGGTAGGTTTCCACTTGCAAGAGAGCACCTGCAAGCACAACAGAGAAAAGAGACGAGCTAATAAGAAGAAAGCATACAAAGAGTAAACTTGGTTTCCTCATTTTAAAGCCACAAGGCCAGGCAGTGGCAGTTCAGCATCTCTGTACCAGATCTCCTCTTCTTTGTTTTGGACCAGGAGAGCAAAACAACAAAACTCCAGCGTGCCAAGTTTAGCTTAGCTGAACATACCTATGAGAGCGGTATTGGCAAAGGGGCTCCCATCTTTATGGGATATCACACAGGGAAGTGTGCTGCTGTTGTCCTGCAGGTAGAGGGAGCTGCTCCTGGAGAAAATTCTCAGCACACCCAGTAAAATCTGCAACAGAAAGGAAGCTGCAAAGAGCATCAAACGACTCCCAGCTTTGAAGGCCGTAAATCAAAGAGTACATAACGGCAGCCCCAAATCAGCCCACGTTCAACACCCCACAGGTAAGAAAAGCAGTGTCAACCTCTAAGAGAAATGGGCATGTACCAGATAGGACATCAGAGAGCACACAGACCAGAAGGGATGCGGACAGCAGAGAGCTCTCAGGGCACAGACAATAAAGACAACAAGGCACTTACCACTTGAGGCTGAAAACTTTCTGCTGAGAACGTGCAGTAGGACCAGGCCAGTCTGCGATTCAACTCCTGGGTGCCCATGTGCTGCACCTCTGAGGAAGGTAGCAGCTGGGATGGACAAAAGTTGTCCCAGCTCTTCTGTTTTGCCATGCAACACAGTTCATACAGAGATGGGGCCTGGTATGGGGGGTCCAAAGTCTCATACTAAGTGTGGGAAGGAAGGGAACAAGAACAAACAAACTGATTTTCTTCCCCTCAAACAAACAGGAAACAGCTTGCAGCCAGCAGATCAGCTGTCCCACCTGCTGCAGCGGACACTGGTGTCTTTTTGCTAGCATTTCATTGTAAATGTCTCTCGTTTCTTCTCTGCCCGATACCATTCCTTGCAGTAAAGGGACAAGAAACTTCTCAGCAGCTCCACGGTCTTGGTGCACAGAGCTACGCAACAGCCGCCGGCGTCCGAAGAAACAGGAAAACCTGGGGAAAAAAAATAAAAAAAAAAGTTAGAGGCATTAGCAGTCCTCACTTTTTAGTTCCCCCCTCCCCTGCTGCCATAATTCAGAGATTCTTTCAGTTTGTTACAAGCAGATACAGGATACAGGAACAGAACATGAAATTATTAAAAAAAAAAAAAAAAAGTGATTTAAGGGTGATGTCAATTTATGTCAGGCAACCGGACAAGCAATAGAAAGATACACAGAAATGGAGAGACTGGAAAAACCCCAAAACACAAGTGTACAAAAGAACCCACTCAAAGATACTCTCTTTCTCTAATCTCCCTCTAAGTCACACAAACAGACCTCCCTGCATTTTGGCTTAGCTTGATACGATTACTCCTGTTAGGCAAACTTGACTTTCCTGCATAGTAGGAAAATCAGAAGGCAGAATAAAATACACACAATTTGCTCTCATTCATATTTTCCTTATATTGGGTTCCTTTCCAAAGTCTACCTCACTCTTCTTGCATGCCTGGAAGTGGCAACATTGGCAGTCAAAAGCTTACTTATAGAAGGTGAAGTCAAATAATAAGGCACAGTAACTAATTCACTGGAATGATTTTGAAGCAACAGAAAGACCTGGCAATTGCACAGAAAGTGAAAAAGCACTCATTCCAGAGGCAGAACTGAAGCTGTTTTATTATAGAATGTAGTAAAAACTTCATGATGCCAAGAGAACACAAGAAGCTAGTGCATTCTTTAAAATGCTACTAACTGCCTGAGATTAAATGTTTACCTGTTTGCTTTACAGCTGTGAGACAGTGGTTACAGTGATCAACCAGAACACACAAATATTTTCACTAACAGAACCTAGACACAAACCCAGATCTAGAGCTGTAGTTCAAACAAACTATAGTGCAGCTGTCAGGGAGAGCGAGCTCTTCAGACACTCACACTACTGACAATATGGGGAACATCTCAAGGCAACATGCAGAGCCCTGCTCAGACCTGGCCCCTCACAAGAGTCAATACCTACAGGTCTCTGTTCTGGCTGTCATCTGCTTGTTTCCATCTCCAGCCATAGTGGCCACCTTGATTTGCCAGGCAAACCAGGTTGGAAGGTGCACATTCACATCCCTACAGGGCTAAGATATTTTAAGACAAAAGTTCTCAGGCAGAAATAGGTGTGCACATGTTCTGGGAAGCTGCAGCTTCCAGAGAACAGCAGGCTTACTGCATATGCTCTTGAAAAAACACACAGGATTTCCTGATAAGAGCAATTGCAAGGTACAAATGACTGGACTTCCAGAGAATGGGAAATCTAGATGCATGTTAAGCTTATGCTAGTAAGCCAGAAGCAATTACTGCTGCCATTGGTGGTACTGTTCAAGCATAATAACGTCGTGAACATCTGGTCCAGAGGTGCCCAGATAGGCGACAAAATAAGTTTCCTTGCAGCCTGACTTCACAAGGACTGTCCTCACCTCTCCACAAATGTCTCCAGGAGGCTCACCAACCAGAGGTAGAGTGCTATGCCAAGATTATAGCGGAAGAGCAGCTGTAAGTAGATATTTCCTGAAGACACAGTTGGCTGGTAAAACGTGCTGAGCCTTGAAAAACTTTTCAGCACAACAGTGCTGTTCAGGCAAGCACCAAGTACAATGGAGTGGAAGGACACCAGAGGTTTCTGTAGGAGGTGGACATCGACGAGCTAAGAAACATAGACATATAACTTAAGAGAGAGAAGATGGTTGCCCGTTCTCCAAAACTATCACCCCACACCAAATGCTTCAGTTCCCCACTGGATTAATGATAAGCCCAATGGGCCTTGAAAGATGACACTGGAAAGGTTCCTTAGGGAGGAATCCTGTAAGTATCATTTCAACTTCCTATGGGCCAAGCCCAATCAGATTCCCGATTTTGTGCTAGGCATTTGCTAACAAAGATTTAGCATTCCTGATAAATACGTTTCAAATACTCAGGAGCCATCCCCAGGGCCTGTATCTTATTCTCTGAAAGCTTGATTTCTTATCAGACTCAAACTTTACCTTCACACACGCTCCTGGTCGGAGTCCATGTGCAGAGTTCAACAACTGCTGGTAAGCAAGGCACAAGCAGACTTTGTTATCTAATTCAAAGAGACCAGCTTGGGCGTTGAGTATTTTGGTGACAGTCCCCTAAACAGAAAGCAAGCAGTTAAGCTACTAATAATCAGTTACCAAAGAGCAGAGTTAAGAAAGTGTACAGAGTCCTAGAATATAACAGACTCAATGGCCTCAGTGATAGGGAAGTCTATCTGTGAGGCAAAGGAGACCTTGCAGATCAGGAGATCTTGAAGTCCCAATAGCACGAGTGAATAAAGGCTAACGTTACAAATTCTTACCACGTATGAGATGATCTTGGACTCTTTGGTAGATCCTGGCCTTTCCTCTTCAAACCCCAGCTCTGAGGAGTCACTGAACTGGACAGAGGCCTCAGGAGAAGCAGACTGAGGGGCTTCTCCTTGCCAAGCACTGTCCAGGGGCTGCTCCTTCACCTGCTCGGCACAGTAGGGCAGGAGGCACGAAGAGACACCAGTGACAAACACCCTTTGCCCAGATTTCTTCAGACTGGACACACTCAGGCCTGTTATTATGTACCTGTGGTCCAGCTGAAGGACATGGTGCCATGCCAGCTGGTTGCGTTTCTGGAACAGAGAAACCAGAAACAACATGAGAATCTCCAGCATTCAAGAAGTTTTTCCCTCGGGCCCTGATAACCCACCCCAAAATCTTTTATGCCATGACAACTGCATCACGCTCTACCATAAGTGGGAAATCTGCAAGCTCTTCCGGGGTCCTGTGACTGCAGGAGGGAGGAGGTCTGTATTTCTGCATGGCATAGCACTAGACTTAGCACAAAGACTGTTGTAAGCCATATGGATTTTAAAAGGTAGTGTCAATGGTAAAGAAATCAATAAAGCAAAATGGAAGCCAAGGGCAAGCCTTAATGAATGAATTAACCAGAATCTACACAGACATAGCTGGTAAATTTGTGGGCAAAGTTCCAAAAACTTACCTGGACCAGCACAGGAACCCCAACAGCTGAAACAAAGCACTTCAGAAAGAGAAAGAAAAAGGTCTTGTGGTGAATGCAAAGGAGGGGGCTGAGTTTGGCCAGCTCACCTGCCACACTCAGCTTTGATCTCTTCTTACACGGAATCCTAGAGGGAAATTGAGGAGGCAACAAAATCAGAGATTAAAGAACTCAAGAGTATGTCAGAAGCAAAGTATGCTAATATGAAACATGCATGTTCTAGAAATAAAGGATCCAACAAAGTAACAAAAGTACGATGGTTTCAAAACAGGACTTGACTACAAAACCACTACCTTTATTTTTATATATTATAAAATTCTCTAGACACGTAAAAAATATTTTAACATTTTAAGACAGAAAGATCGAGTTGAACAGATTAATGTGTTCCAAGACAGTGGCCAGATTCTGAAAAGCTTTAGCACAAATGAAAAGCTAATTATAGGTCAAAAGGAAGCACAGCAAGTCACAAGCAATTCTTCAGCAGAAAACAGAACTCGATATTGTAGATCCATGCAGTGTGACACCGTGGCAGCTCTAAACCAAGAAACAAAGGTGGCCTGAAAGCAACAATGGTGCTGGCATATGGTTAAAGAACAGCAAAACTTAAAGCAGAAGCAGGGTAGAGGAGAGGTGGGGTGCGGAAAGGAGAGGGAAGGAAAACATTTTTTCATCATTTCTATTTGACACAACTCCCACTTAAATATAATCACTGCACTTATTCTAAACAAAAAGATATTCTTGTTTCTCAGACAAAAACAACTATGTAACATTAAGACTTTTCTAAAGAGATAACAAAACCTCAACACACACAAGTACCAGGAACATCATTAAAGATGTTATCAGCCAAGTCATTAAAGGATGATCTCAACCAACCAGATACATATCTTAATAACACATCTGCAAATCTATAATCCGCAAACGGCTGCAATCACTGCATTTAAAATGGATATTTTAAGTGGATACTTTCTATTGTACAATTCAATTTTCAATTACGTAAAACATTTATCAGAGAAAAGATTGTAAGGATTTAATTTCCACTAGTTTATTTTTATATGCAATATAGCAAGTAATGCTCAAGGAAGCTAGACACATCACACACACAAAAAGAGCACCAAAGGAGAGCAACAAGACCTAAACATGCCAACTTTGATTCTATTTATCACACAGTTAGTTGTGGTGCTTCAAACCGTTAAAGCTGTTACAGAGGTCACTATAAATGGGCATACACTCATGTGCAAAGCTACATGATTCTGAATAAACATATACTGGGGTTACACACAAGTGCAGCGTTTCCTCATACTTTTATACGAAGGCAAAGAGGGCAGGAATGCTTTTGTGTTTCCTGGAACTGACAGCAAACAGAGCACACTGATCTCCTAACCTACCATAACACTCTTCTGACATGCCAGGAAGCTACTGCCTAACCACGGTGAGGGGCTCTCTATCATGCCTCTCAAGTCTGCCCTGCTTTCAGCATAGGCTAAAGCTGTTAGCAACCTGTCACAGTGTGGCTAAAGGTTCAGTTGTATGTGCCAGCTGATCACAGGCCGAGATAAAAAAGAAAAAACAGCTCATGTTTGTGCTTAGAGTTTGCTCTGCTAATAGGATAGAGACCACAATATATTTAGATGGTCAAAGTAGTTCAGCCCCAAAAGTGGGGCAGAGAAAAGGTGCCAGGAAACATGCTCTATTACCTAATTTTTCCCAGGTGTCAAATGTGGCTAGGTGGAAAGGCACAGCCAAGGAACTTGTGCTTCAGTGATAAAAACCTTAACATAAGGTAAAGTATCATACACTGAATAAGAATACCACAGTTTTCAAAACAATAGCATTACTGTTCCGCATTTAGGATAACTCTTTAACAAACAGGCAAACAAGAAGACTTTGATATTGCTAACCTGTCTAAGTTACTCCCCTGAAATCTGCTTCAATGTACAACATGGATTTTGAGATACTGCAATACAGAGCAGAATCAAGGTCAAGTGCAGCTAGAAGCTTTGAAGCAGAGTCTAAATCATGCAGACTTGTCCACAGGAAAACAGTTCTACTTGAAGTCTATTTTTGCCTGACAGATCTACAAAACTCCCTTCTTAAGAATCTGTCATTAACTCTTGTTTCTAAGCACTGCCCAGTGAGTTTTACCATGGCTAGCATTTCCTCTCAAGTAAGCAGAGAGTCTCTAAGCTTTGTTTTTTTATAAGGTACAAAATTCTTCTCTAACTGCAGAATCAAGAGAGCTGAAGCAACTACTCAGTGAACAAGCTCTTTAACAACTATCTGTTTTCCACATCCTGAAAAAGGTTTCTCCCACTACACAGGGAAAGGTTTATATGCAACCTCTGGTCTATCATTTTAGAAAAGCATTTACAGGAGGCTTACTACAATGTAGGTACAGTTAGTGGACAGAAGTGACTGCACAGAGAGGTGCTGCAACCAAAACTCAGTACCACCAGGTCATGTCTATTTAGCAATCTGACTGTGCAGATGGTGCACATCCATCCCTTCAGTGGAACATATATGGCCACTAAGCAGCAAGAAGTTCTATTTTCACTATCGTAAACAAACCTACAAACAAAAATCAGGGTCTAGATAATGACGCAAACATTTATTATGCAAAAAAAAAGAAAAAAAAAGATTTCACTAAACTCTGCTATACAGACACACTGCTATAACAGAGTAATTAAAATTAACGTGGACAAGCAGATGAGCTTTAGTTTAACAAGAACCTAACGGCAAACACTATAAGAAAATAATTACCCTGTTGAGAGAATTTTGTTGAGCAAAGCCAAATATTTATGCTTGAAGCAAGTTTCTCAAAAGCAGATAAACCCAATTAAAACAAAAGAGGCTAAAGCAGTCTGGTGACCTTTTAGTGTTATCAACTTACATTTAAGACCTCTTTGCTTGAGAAGATATTTGATCTAGCACAACCTGAAATTATGAACTTGATTATGATGTGCAATTCCACTGACTACACTTTGACATATTCTAAATATTATCTGCATTAAAGACAAGTTACTCTATCAAGGTGTTCACCTTAGTGATCCAATTAGAATTTGATCAGTGGTTTATACTAACTCCATATTAGAATCTAGGATTATTTCTCAATAATACTTTGGATTTGCTGTAGATTCAAAAAATTAAAATAGTGAACTTCAGTTCAAATGCTTTCATCTTTTCTAAATTACCAAAATATATTAGAAAAGATCCTATAAATTATTATGTTACAATACACAATAAAACTTCCAAAAAACTCCTGAAAAATGCAGCTGGTTACTGAAAAGTGGCTTTACTGTCTAACTTATCCCCACCACTCACCCCTTAACTTCCACCTGTGGCAGAAACATAATTTGGCTCTTCCTAAGCCAACTGTTCCTCATGATGCTGCCAAGAAAGCCTGCAGAATGACAGCACGAGAACTGTGATGCAGTTACACGAACTATGCACTTACCTGGAGGCAAGCAGGGGCTCAGCTGCTGCTGGGTAGATGACAGGAATGGTGCCTAGCACTTTCTTTGGGAGGACATTTACCGGTATTGGATCCCCTAGGATTTCCAAATACCCGCCTGCACGCTGGTCAGTTTGTGGAATGTAAGCCCAACTTGGGAAGAGCAACAGCGATTCCAGCCACTCAAGCTCAAAATGTAGGATCTAAAACAAAAAATAAAGGGTACCATAACCTGAGATGAGCTATAGTACATTTTCTCACTTCTACCTACAGCATTAATCTAGCATTACCTACAAAGTTAGTCTGCCATGCACATCCAGAGTTAATCTTTCACACATATTGTGAGTTCTTGTTCTACTGCTAGGATTCATCACTGTATGACAACACTGTTTTCTGCTCCCTCCTCTACTTTGAAAGAAATTCTGTGCTTCCAGATGCAAATCTGCAACAGATTTGGCGAGTTTCAGGGCTGGGATTTCTTGGGTTCCAGTCTTTCTCTCCCTCCCAGCAAGTTGAGACTTAATTCATCACGGGGCTTATTTACTTCCAGACTATTTTTCTCATCTTCTCACCTGCCTTCTTTGCTCTGCTTTCAGTTTGACACTCATTCCTATGTAATTGACACACTTGCACCTAATCTTCATCTTTTTGGTAAACACAATCTCATCACCCTTCCATCATCTTTCTGCGATCCATGGTCTCCTACTATGACTTTATGAAGGCTTTCAATCTAATACAACTGTCACCTCAAGTTGTTTATTTCCTGAAAATATCTCATGATTGTGTTACTCAATGCCCACAGTTATTTCTCATCTACTGGTTGAAATTCAGCAGAGGATATTGCTGTCCTCTCCAGGTCTCCCAGGCCACCTCACACTGTTGAGAATTCAGCAGAACTCGACATCAGGCTTCTCTACCTCTTTTTCTCCCAATCAAGCACATTTGATATTTGCAGTCCTAGCAAAGACTAATTTGACATAGTCTGTCCTCTCCCTTAAAGGTGAACTTGCTGTTTTCTCACCTGCATCACAAATGTGTTCTCTCCTTAACTACAGTCCCCAGAAGCGGAAATAAACACATAATCCATTGGATTGAAAATGTACCTCACAGGGGATTATCCCAGTATCGTCTTTCACATACAGGCAACCATCTACCAACTTCTCTTTGTCCTCTTGCCTTCCATCTGTTAAGTAGCCAACCAAGATCAGATAAGCCCGTGGCAAAGAGCTCTGCATGGGTAAAGCACCTGGTCCTTGATGAGCCCATTCCTTAAATTCTCTTGTGCTCCAGGTCAGGTGGCTGCAACATGGTGTGCTCTGTTGACGATGTAAGTCAGAGACAGATACGAAACTGTAAGAAAAAAAAAAAAAAAAAAAAAACATAGAATGATGCAGGAGAAACCCAGAGTTTGAAGATTACAGTGATCACTGCAGTGGCCCAGAGCCTGGCTAAGCCAGAGGCACCTTAGCCATTGGCATGATGACACCACACAGCAAGAAGTGACCCACTTGCTCGCATTTGTTAAGGATCTCTCACAGCTCTGTCTGCGTATCTGTTCTGCTTGAGCACTATCTCTGAAAACAGACACTCCTCTGTACTAAAGTCTCCTGGTTAGGCACACAGAATACTTGAGGAAAACAAAGTAACTGAGGTTCGACAAAGAAAGCATGTTTTCATATATGTGTGAGGGTAGATGGGAGTGAGAACCGTTTATCAGTTCAGGCATTTTTAACTTGAATGTGAGAGAACATGAGAAAATGCCAGCTCAGGGCAGTCTACCTGTCAGCAAGGACGCTGGTAATTGCTGGTAAACAGACTCTTCATCATTAGGTGCCATGCAGTGCTATCAAGCTAGCAATCTTAGGCTGTGTCTTCACTCCCAGGATCACAGCCATGCCAATCTTCTGAAAATTTAAGCCTGCTTTCTTGTTCTTTTTTTTTTTTTTTTTGGGGGGGGGGGGGTGAGGTTTAACATTAAATATCAATTACAGATGAAGCTGTTTCCAGTTTAAGCATAGTAGATGCTTACACTGACCAAGGAGACCAACTGTTTCCAGTTTAAGCATAGCAGATGTCTTCTCCCCAGTTCAGTCAGTTTAAGCATCTTCTTTGATACTTAAACTGACTGAACTGGAGAGAAGACAGTATCCTCCCTGGACTCTAAGCCTTTTCCATGTTTGTATGACTGTGGTAACATGCAGGCCCACTGTTTACATCTTAGCTGTCTACGCTAGAGAATTAACAAAATTCCATTCTAACCATCAACACTGACAGAGCTAACACAAACTAGTCTCCAGCTAGTAATTTCAGTACTTGTTTCCAGTGAGGTTAGCTGACAATTTTAGATTGTGAAATACTGATAATACTCACTTGCTCAACAGTGGGAAATAATCAAATTTAAGTAAGATGAATTTGAGGAGTTTCACTTCACTAGACAGTTATCAAAGGTTCAAAGCCAGAATCCTGCCTAGATAAATGACAGGCCTGACTCAAGTACACTTACAAATACTATTTGTGTAACTAACTAATCAGAAAAGACAAACATATGCGGATACTCATGTTGCATATTGAGTAAGAACTCAAACAGGAAAGGGATCAGCTGAAAAGGACAGAGGCAAACTGCTCTATCCAAAGGGATATTAGACACAGGGTACCATTGGGAATAATGCTAGTATCTACACGCAAGACACAGGACTGCTCTCATTCCCATCACACATGCTGGCTGCTTCTTGGGACACACAAAAAGTGCAGCAGTGCACTGAATCCTGGCTATCGCATGCAGAGAACGACTGGTTGCTTGCCTGGTGTTACGGAGGTTGATGGCAGGAAGACCATCCTGGCAAGCAAACAGCCTGCCCGCCTCATACAAGGGAAGTATCGACTTCCTTTAACGCTTCTCTGTGAACTGCCCTGAACATACATATATATAAATAAATAAACAAACAAACAAACCACGCTGTTTTAGCATTATAAGCTGCAGCCTGCACAAATCCGAAATACAGCTACGAAGCGAGCGCGCGCGGCCGCGTCCGTGGGGCCGTGGCGGGACCGCGCTTCCCGCCGTCCGCGCCGCGCATGCGCCCGCGCCCCGCTCCGCGCCGGCGTCACCTGTAGGCGAGCGGCAGGTCGCCGCGGCCCGCGGCGCGCAGGCAGCGCAGCACGGGCGCCTCGGGGGCCTCGGCGGGCGACCCGCGGGCGCGCAGCGCGCGGCGGACGAAGGCCTGCGCCGCCTGCAGCCACCGCGCCTCCTGCGGGCAGGCGCTGCGCTCCGCCATCTTCGCCGCGGCGCCCCAGGCCCCGCCCCTGCCGCGCTGCCGGCCCTCCCGCTCCGCCCGGGAGGCGCCGCCGCTGCCCGTTTGCGGCCGTTAGGGCCGCGCGCGCCGGGCGGGCGGACGGGCACCACGCGGGCAGGCAGAGTTTTGGCGTCGTTCGGTAGCTCCTGTTTTGGGTGGCGGGGGCGGCGGGGGGGCCGCAGCGGGTAAACTGAAGTGACCCCTGGGAGAAAGGGGATTTTCCCGCTCTGGTGGAAGGAGGGAAGTGGATGCGCGCTGATGCAGCTGACATTAGGGTAAATGTCAAAGACTGCTGCTGGCTGGGGAGGCTTGTTCCCTGCCGGCCCTTCCCCAGAGAGCTGGAAAGGATCCAGAAGGCTCGAAAGTGCTTGTGTGAGCATTCCTGGAGGTTCCTCTGAAACTCGGATGCTTCTCCAGAAAGGTGTTTTGGAGCAAGGTCCAAAGTACCTGAGGATTGAGAGGTCTGCCTCCTCTACTAAGGTGGCAGTAGGAGGTAACTTTGAATCAATTCAGCAAGGATGTGATTTCTTCCTCCACAGGATGAATTCATCCATGCAAGAGGTGTTTTTTTTTTCCCTCTAGGGAATAAATTTGCATTGGCCTTGTTCAAGACGAGGAAATGACCTAGGCAAAAACTTTGCAAGACTCTTCCATCTCCAACCCTGGAGATAGAATCATAGAATCATAGAATGCTTAGGGTTGGAAGGGACCTCTAGAGATCATCTAGTCCAACCCCCCTGCATACGCAGGGACACCTAGAGCACGTGGCACAGGACTGCATCCAAGCGGGTTTTGAAGATCTCCAGAGAAGGAGACTCCACAACCTCTCTGGGCAGCCTGTTCCAGTGCTCTGTCACCCTCACTGTTAAGAAATTTTTCCTTAAGTTCCTATGGAATTTTTGATGTTTCAGTTTCCGGCCATTTCCTCTAGTCCTATCAGTGGCCACCACTGAAAAGAGGCCATCCCCGTCCTCTGCACTCCCTCCCTTGAGGTATTTATATACACTGATTAGATCCCCTCTCAGCCTTCTCTTCTCCAGGCTGAACAGGCCCAGCTCCCTCAGCCTCTCCTCATAGGGCAGATGTTCCAGGCCCCTGATCATCCTTGTAGCCCTCCGCTGGACTCTCTCCAGCAGCTCCACATCCCTCTTGTACTGTGGAGCCCAGAACTGGACACAGTACTCCAGATGCGGCCTCACCAGGGCTGAGTAGAGGGGCAGGATCACCTCCCTCGACCTGCTAGAGACGCTCTTCTTAATGCAGCCCAGGATCCCATTGGCCTTCTTGGCCACGAGGGCACACTGCTGCCTCATGGTCAACTTGTCGTCCACCATGACACCCAGGTCTTTCTCTGCAGAGCTGCTCTCCAGAAGGTCGGTTCCCAGCCTGTACTGGTGTCTGGGGTTATTCCTCCCCAGGTGCAGGACCTTGCACTTGGCCTTGTTGAATTGCATGAGGTTTTTCACCGCCCAGTTGTCCAGTCTGTCCAGGTCCCTCTGGATGGCAGCACAGCCCTCTGGGGTATCGGCTACTCCTCCCAGTTTGGTATCATCAGCAAACTTGCTGAGGGAGCACTCTGTGCCTTCATCCAGGTCATTGATGAATAAATTGAACAGGACTGGACCAAGGACTGACCCCTGGGGGACCCCACTAGCCACAGGCCTCCAACTAGACTCTGCACCGCTGATCACCACTCTCTGGGCCCTGCCATCCAGCCAGTTCCTAATCCATCTCACTGTCCACTCATCTATCCCACACTTCCGGAGCTTGCCCAGGAGGATGTTGTGAGGGACGGTGTCAAAAGCCTTGGTGAAGTCGAGATAGACGACATCCACCGCTCTCCCCTCGTCTATCCAGCCGGTCATTTCATCATAGAAGGCTATCAGGTTAGTCAGGCAAGATTTTCCCTTGGTGAATCCATGCTGACTACTCTTGAGCACCTTCTTGTCCTCCATGTGCCTGGAGACAACAGCCAGTATGAGCCGTTCCATCACTTTTCCGGGGACGGAGGTGAGGCTCACTGGCCTGTAGTTGCCTGGGTCCTCCTTCTTGCCTTTTTTGAAGACTGGCGTGACATTGGCCTTCTTCCAGTCTTCCGGCACCTCCCCCGTTCTCCAGGATCTTTCAAAGATGATGGAGAGCGGCTTAGCTATGGCATCTGCCAGCTCCCGCAGCACTCTGGGGTGCATCCCATCAGGGCCCATGGATTTGTGGGTATCGAGGTTCCTTAGGTGCTCTCTGACCCAATCTTCCTCTACCCAGGGCAAGTCTTCCTCTCCACCAGCTTCTTCTCTTGCCTCTAGGGCCTGGGGCTCTAAAGGGCTGCCCTTGGTAAACACCGAAGCAAAGAAGGCATTGAGCAACTCTGCTTTTTCTGTGTTATTTGTAACCAAGGTGCCCATCCCGTCCTCCAGCGGACCCACGTTTTCCCTGATCTTCCTTTTGCTGTTAATGTATTTGAAGAAATTTTTTTTGTTATTTTTAACGTTGTTATTTTTAACGTTGTTATTTTTAACGTCCCTAATGGCTGCCGACCCAGATGGCTGCCGACTGATAACAGCTTTTTCTGCTATTCTCTCCTTCCCAGAACAACAAAAATCTGCAGCTGAGAAGTTGTGCCAAGCTTAAAGTGCTGAAGTGCATAGCTATGTGGCTCCTATTATTTTGTCCTGTATATGTAGCATTCCTGACTTCCAAATGGAAAAAAAGCAACTTTGGTAGATGAAAAAGAAAGAAGGAAAGAACGAAAGAAAGAAGGAAAGAAAGAAAGAAAAAGAAAGAGGAAGAAAGAAAGAGAAAGAAAAAGAAAGAAAGAGAAAGAAAGAAAAGAGAGAGAGAGAAAGAGAGAGAGAGAAAGAGAAAGAGAAAAAGAAAGAGAGAAAGAGAGAGAAAGAAAGAGAAAAAGAGAGAAAGAAAGAGAGAGAAAGAGAGAAAAAGAAAGAGAGAGAGAGAAAAAGAAAGAGAGAGAGAGAAAAAGAGAGAGAGAAAAAGAAAGAGAGAGAAAAAGAGAGAGAAAAAGAGAAGAGAGAAAAAGAGAAAGAGAGAGAAAGAGAGAAAAAGAGAGAGAAAAGAGAGAGAGAGAAAAAAGAGAGAAAAAAGAGAGAGAGAGAAAAAGAGAGAGAGAAAGAGAAGAGAGAGAGAAAGAAAGAGAAAGAGAGAGAAAGAGAGAGAAAAAAGAGAGAGAAAGAGAGAAAAAGAAAGAGAGAAAAAGAGAGAGAGAGAAAAAGAAAGAGAGAGAGAAAAAGAGAGAGAAAAAGAAAGAGAGAGAAAAAGAGAGAGAAAAAGAGAAAGAGAGAAAAAGAGAGAAAGAAAGAGAGAGAAAGAGAGAAAAAAGAGAGAGAGAGAGAGAGAAAAGAGAGAGAAAGAGAGAGAGAGAGAGAAAGAAAGAGAGAGAAAGAGAGAAAAAGAAAGAGAAAGAGAGAGAGAGAAGAGAGAAAAAGAAAGAGAGAGAGAAGAAAGAAAGAAAGAGAGAGAAAGAGGAGAAAAAGAGAGAAAGAAGAGAGAAAGAGAGAAAAGAAAGAGAGAAAGAAAGAGAGAGAGAGAGAAAGAGAGAAAGAAAGAGAGAAAGAAGAGAGAAAGAGAGAAGAAAGAGAGAAAGAGAGAGAAAGAGAGAAAGAGAGAGAAAGAGAGAGAAAAAGAGAGAGAGAGAAAGAAAGAGAGGGAGAGAAAGAGAGAGAGAGAAAGAGAGAGAGAGAAAGAAAGAGAGGGAGAGAAAGAGAGAGAGAGAAAGAAAGAGAGAGAAGAAAGAAAGAGAGAGAGAGAAAGAGAGAGAGAGAAAGAGAGAGAGAAAGAAAGAGAAAAAGAGAGAGAGAGAAAGAGAGAGAAAAAGAAAGTGAGAGAGAAAGAGAGAGAAAAAAGAAAGAGAGAGAGAAAAAGAGAGAAAAAGAGAGAGAGAGAAGAGAGAGAAAAAGAAAGTGAGAGAGAAAGAGAGAGAAAAAAAGAAAGAGAGAGAGAAAAAGAGAGAAAAAGAGAGAGAGACAGAGAGAGAGAAAAAGAAGAGAGAAAAAGAGAGAGAGACAGAAGAGAGAGAGAAAAGAAAGAGAGAGAAAAAGAAGAGAGAGAGAGAAAGAGAGAGAAAAGAAGAGAGAGAGAAAAGAGAGAGAGAAAGAGAAAGAGAGAGACAGAGAGAGAGAGAGAAAGAGAGAGAGAAAGAGAGAGAGAAGAGAGAGAGAAAGAGAGAGAGAAAGAGAGAGAGAAAGAGAGAAAAGAGAGAGAGAGAGAAAGAGAGAGAGAAAGAGAGAAAAGAAAGAGAGAGAGAAAGAGAGAAAAAGAAAGAGAGAAAAAGAGAGAGAGAAAAAGAGAGAGAGA